>NC_142656.1:57525833-58877500 GCF_055504915.1 Nelumbo nucifera | reverse complement strand
TCAAAAATCTTGAATGGTTTTTGCTGCTCAATTTCTTAGGTCCAGTGGGAGAAAGAAATTCTTTAAGATCTCAACTTTTTGAACTTCTCCAATGTCTCAAATTAGCATTAATTTCCAGTTGTACTCTTTCCAGTACAAACTTCCATTCTTCCTACCACTCCTAATGTTCAACACTGACTTGTTCTCTTCTAACCAAAAATTGAAGTAAAACTTGTAGAGAAACAATAACTGTAAAATGTAGTAGTGAGTCTAGTGACGTTGAGACCAAGGGAAGAGATGCATTGAAAATTTCTGACAGAGGGCATAACATTGAGGAGCATGAGGTCCTGCCCTCTTAGCTTCTTCAGATTTTTGCAACTCTACCATCATCAAGATATTGTGTGCTGCCCTGGCAACTACAAACTAAACGAGGATGCTGACATATAGTTTTGATTGTTGAAGACAAAAGTTGTCTTGGTTGGGAAGGAGTTCTGACATATAGTTCCATTCTTTTCTAATTGTAGTTAACATTTCTTTCTCATTGATGAATTTATCAGTCGCTATATTTAATTCATCAAGTTTCTGTGTATCCCAAACTAATTTATTTTGTTTTAATCGTGTTTAGATTTGATTTATTGAACTATTGTATTGTGAATTTGTGAGTTAGTTTTGATGCCAAACTTTCCCTTCCTTGGTTATGATTCTTTTGACTTATTTTAAGTGTCCAACTATTTTTTGTTCTTCAATTTCTGGTGATAATTTTTAATACATTTCCTATCTCAAGTTAAACCTTCCATTTATTTGAACAAACAAATCCCGTATTGTTCATTCTTCACTAATGTCAACTGACAAATGCAATATATGCTGCTTATTTTTTTCCAAATTATTAATATTTATTGGCATGTGATAGCCTATTGTATGATGCAAGGATGGTTTCGATCAAATCATACACATAGAAAGTAATGCATGCTATCTTGCTTCCAAGGAAAAATTAAAGCTTAATGCAAGATGTAGAACAATACAAGGCCTTGCTGAACATCATATATGAACAATACAAGGCAGTGATAGCATGGTGAATTGAAGCACCAAGATATGTCTTTGGATCCAAATTGGTCCTAACCTCAGTTTCAGATTTCAGATTCCAACTGTGATAGCCTAGTGAATGAACTCCAGATTTCAGATTCCAACTGCTCATATGCAAACAACCTTCACTACAGGATTTTTTTTTTTTTGTTAGTTTTTATGTGTGGGATGCATTAAAGGCAATACTTGTAAAAAATACATGCAAGTCAACACGAACAAAGATAGGAACCAGAATTTTGTTGACTCAAACTGTTTCCTTTTCAATGGAAGCAGTAAGTTTCCTGAATCAGATGATGCTTTACTCTTTGCAGGATTCGATAGAGTTTATGATGTTTTTAGGAAATGTGAATTCTTTGTTACTTTCTTGTCATATTACTTCTGTCGCTTGAAGCATCTTTGATCTGCTGCATATAGCAGTGAACTCAAGAATATCATTTTTTTCATTAAACCTGTTTGTTAGAACATAGAAAAGCCTTGGTTAGTCCATGCTGGACGATATGGATGATAAAATGCTAGATATTTATTTCTATCAATGCTTGATCTAGGTCCAGTTTGCTTCATGCTGTGAGTTGTATATGCTAATGAAATTTGATGGATGTTGAGCGAGTTGTTGCCCACTTGGAGACTGGTATTAAGGCCTCTTTTCTTTAATTAAGATAAAAATTATTCTCACTCATAGTGAAATTAATCAAGCATCCAATGGCATAGTAAACCGGGCTCGCGGTATCAAGGACGGAAGAATTGGGGTTGGGAAACACCTTTGCACCAAAGCAGGTGAAAAGCTTTATATTCAATAATTTTCAAAGTTTCATTTAGTTTGGATCGGATTGGGTCCATTCCGGTCCATTTACATTTCAATTGGACTGGATTGGATCCGGTTTGTATGGGATTTGGTCTATTCCATTTGTAAATGGACCAAATCCAGTCCAATTGACAACCCTACTTGCCATTTTGGCTTATGTTAAAGACTTATTCATCGTAGGCAGTGATCCTACTCAAATTGCAGCACTGAAATAATATCTCCAAAATTGGTTTCCAGTTAAGGATCTTGGCCCACTAAAATATTTTTTGGGCATCAAAGTCTCAAGAATGGATGATGGCTTCTTCCTATGTCAGAGAAAATATACACTTAACATACTCTAAGATGTTGGAATGTTGACCTGTAAGTCATGTCCCTTCCCGATGGAGCAACAACATCATCTTGAGCCAGATGCAGTTCCACCCATTGATAATCCAGAATGCTACAAACGATTGGTTGGAAGGGTAACCTATTTGACCATTACTCGGCCAGAAATAGCATACGCCATACATATTTTAAGTCAATTCATATGCATATCGTGTCAGCAACATATGAATGCAACTTTTAGGACCCTTTGATATTTGAAGTCATGCCCAAATCGAGGAATTCGCCTCTAGCAAAAATGGTTTGGTTTTGCGGGCTTGCTATGGTTTTCATTGGGCAGGTTGTCCATTTACCTGACGATCCACTACAGGCTACTTCATTGCTCTTGGCCATTCTCCCTTGTCATGAAAATCCAAGAAGCAATCTACAGTATCCTACTCCTCAATAGAAGTCGAATACCGTTCCATGCCAACAGCCATCAATGAAATTTTGTGGCTCCGTTGTCTTTTCAAAGACTTCTACAACATTCTTAGCCCATAGAACTATACTGCAATAATAAGGCAACACTTCACATAACAACAAATCTAGTATTCTGAGTGTACCAAGCACATTAAAATTGATTGCCATTTCATCAGGCATCACCTTCAATCAAGAATTATTATCATTTCCCACCAGCCGATATCTTCAATAAGACTCTAAAGGATCAATTCAGTGCAGCACTATCTAAATTGGGCGTTATTTGTAACCATATTCCAACTTGAGGGGGAATATTACAATCTATATATAACAGTATCTGAGTTTGTTATTCGAGAACCTTCTCCTGTACCTATTTAAGCTGAAGAAATAAAAGTGCTCGATACTTTTTCCCTCTTCTACATTTTAGATTTATCCTTCTATCACCCACACAAATACTTCAGACATGGGAATGAATAAAAAAATGATGCCGGAAATGATATCAGCAACTTTTACCTCTTCGAAATTGACACATTGGACTCTGTCATAAGTCGTATCAAGAAGGATCAGAGAGTTCGGCTCATGCAATCATGCTTCACATATTTATTTATTTGAGATCACATCAGCACCCCACAGGTCGCGACGCCCCATCGAGCCAGCTGTGCCACCGATGACTTCTTCGGCTGAAGGAAGAATTTAAGGATGATTGGTTAGACTATGGTTTGATCTATTGAGTTCTGTTAGCTCTTTTCACAAGTGCTTTTCTCGGTGAATGACCCTTTACTACAACCCAGGCAAGGATGATCCCCCCCCCCACCCCCCCCCCCCCCACCCCCCCCCCCCCCCACCCCCCCCCCCCCCCCCCCCCCCCCCCCCCCCCCCCCCCCCCCCCCCCCCCCCCCCCCCCCCCCCCCCCCCCCCCCCCCCCCTACCCCCCCCCCCCCCCCCCCCCCCCCCCCCCCCCCCCCCCCCCCCCCACCCCCCCCCCCCACCCCCCCCCCCCCCCCCCCCCCCCCCCCCCCCCCCCCCCCCCCCCCCCCCCCCCCCCCCCCCCCCCCCCCCCCCCCCCCCCCCCCCCCCCCCCCCCCCCCCCCCCCCCCCCCCCCCCCCCCCCACCCCCCCCCCCCCACCCCCCCCCCCCCCCCCCCCCCACCCCCCCCCCCCCCCCCCCCCCCCCCCCCCCCCCCCCCCCCACCCCCCCACCCCCCCCCCCCCCCCCCCCCCTGAAACCCCCCCCCCCCCCCCCCCCCCCCCCACCCCCCCCCCCCCCCCCCCCCCCCCCCCCACCCCCCCCCCCCCCCCCCCCCCCCCCCCCCCCCCCCCCTCCCCCCCCACCCCCCCCCCCCCCACCCCCCCCCCCCCCCCCCCCCCCCCCCCCCCCCCCCCCCCCCCCCCCCCCCCCCCCCCCCCCCCCCCCCCCCACCCCCCCCCCCCCCCCCCCCCCCCCCCCCCCCCCCCCCCCCCCCCCCCCCCCCCCCCCCACCCCCCCCCCCCCCCCCCCCCTCCCCCCCCCCCCCACCCCCCCACCCCCCCCCCCCCCCCCCCCCCCCCCCCCCCCCCCCCCCCCACCCCCCCCCCCCCCCCCCCCCCCCCCCCCCCCCCCCCCCCCCCCCCCCCCCCCCCCCCCCCCCCCCCCCCCCCCCCCCCCCCCCCCCCCCCCCCCCCCCCCCCCCCCCACACCCCCCCCCCCCCCCCCCCCCCCCCACCCCCCCCCCCCCACCCCCCCCCCCACCCCCCCCCCCCCACCCCACCCCCCCCCTCCCCCCCCCCCCCCCCCAACCCCCCCCCCCCCCCCCCCCCCCCCCCCCCCCCCCCCCCCCCCCCCCCCACCCCCCCCCCCCCCCCCCCCCCCCCCCCCCCCCCCCCCCCCCCCCCCCCCCCCCCCCCCCACCCCCCCCCCTCCCCCCCCCCCCCCCCCCCCCCCCCCCCCCCCCCCCCCCCCCCCGCCCCAGGTGTTGAAACCAGGGTTACTTTCTTTGGATCTATTTAAGTCGTTCTCCACCTTGATCCCGATGTCAAGTAAGATATCTACCAGAGAGACTGCATGGTGCAAGATGTATTTGTTTGTGATCGGTGGCCATAGCTGTACCAGCACCATGGGTTGAAGTGAGTTTAGGGGCCAGAGGTAGAGATTGTTGGTGTGACGGTGGGGTGAAAACATTAACAGTGAGCATCAGGTGAGGAATCTGGATTTGCTACTCAAAGCATATCCCACCGTGTATTGCATCTAATATGTATATATATATATATAAAGGAATGCTTTCAAGCTAAGTCTCTCACCGATTAAACACATAACATTTTATGAGAAGTTGTTGATAAAGTCTACAACTCATTACCACCCTTCAAATAAGTGGTTTTCTCATTTTCTAGAAAGTTAAATCTTACAACCTAATACCAGGCTATAGCTCCCCACCATTCAGACAGGTAGCCTTTTCATTTTTCTAGAAAGATAGGCACATTGCATTTTCTGAAAAGTTGTTGCTAAAACCCACAATCCACTATCACCATTTTCAACCCATTCCTAAAAAATGAAGAAAATGCAAAAGTAGCTATCCACGGTCTATCAATCTCAATTAATCATTAACCCTAGAAAACTATCCATATTCTAATAATTTTTGAAAAATTATTTTTTGAAATAAACATTTCTTAAAATTTTAATAATTATTTAAAATATTAATAAATATAAATATAACAGAATTGATTTCATAGTGTAAATTTAACATTATTGATTCCCTGTACTTAGTACGGGGTCATTCACTAATGTATGTATTAAAACAGAATGGTCTGATGTGGCATTTTTCATTTTTCTCATTTTTCTGATTTTATATTTTTCTAATTCTACATAATTCCACGTAACTTTTCAAGCCTTTTAAACACCTCTTGAGAGAATTAAGATCTTCTCCTTACACAGACTTTACAGGCACATCAAGTCGTGTATTGGAAACATCTTCCATGAAAAGATAATAACACAATACATGGTGATGTGCCTGCGTGGTTGGGGTGAGGTTGGTGTGAGATACTGAGATGTTCCCAATGACTCTTAGGCCCTGTTTTATTATTTGAATTGGATTGGCATTGGAAATAGTGTAGCTTTTCTGAGCCTTTAAAACACCTCAATAACTCTTAGGCCTTGTTTGATTGGCGGGAATAAGGGTTTGGAATTAGAATCAGAATCAATATCAGAATGGGCTATTCCAATTCCAACTGTTCGGTTGAGTAGAATAAGAATCTCATTTTCATTCCTACTGGAATGGCATTCCCTAATTTGAGGGAATGGTCATTTCATGCCCCTCCTTTTGGAATGAAATTCTATCCCTCCTTATTCTAATTCTCATTCCCATTCTTATGTGAACTAAACAAACCATGAGAATGGACCACTCCGGTTCTGATTCTGAAAGATTATGATTTCGATCCATATACAAACCAAACGGACCCTTAGATTTTTTTAGTGTAAAACCTGAAACGGCTCTCACTTCTTCCTCTCCTCCCACTCTCTTCACCCGGATTATACTTACCTTAAATTTTATTTATTTTTTTATATAAACTCCTTTCTGTTTCTGCACAGCATGTGGGTCCCGTGTGGTAATATATCGAACCTGTGTAAAGTACGGGTAACATAATAAGTATATATTAGTAATAAATAAATATATAACGTTAATTAAAATTTTAATTAAAAAATTATTATTTATCTAAGAGCGATAGTTCATTCAAATATTTGTAGATTAATAACCAATTAAAATTAATAAATATCAATCATCTAATTAATAAAAATAATAGGAACTAATAGTTTTTAAACTTAGTTTGTTATTTAAAATTTATTTAAAAATTAAAAAATAACAAAACTTTATCTAACAATATAACTCAAAAATAATGTTTCAATTGGACTTAGACCGATTCAGCATAATTGGGAATGATACAAACTTTAATTTTGCTTAACAAAGCTCCTTTTATTTTATTTTGAAAATAATAAAAATTAATAAATATTTTTAAGAATAATTTTTAATTTAAAATTATAATTAATAACAAATAAAGTTCTTTTAAATTCGATTTAAAATACTCAAAATTTATAAAAAAAATTAAATACAAATCCATTTAATAGAGTTTATATAACGATATGTAATATAAAAATAATGCTTGGTTGGATTTAAACCGACTTGGCCCAATTGGAAATGTTATCAGGTTCCTTTGACAACAATTTCGTTAAACAAAATCCGTACATCACACGGATCCCGACTAATTTGTGTGTATTGGGAACAGCTTCCATGAATAACAACACACAAGTATGGGAGATGTTCCCGGTGCGCTTGGGACGTGTTGTGAGGTCAGTATGATGAGCGCTATGCGAAGAGCAGATTTGGACTAGCAAGGAAGAGGTAAAGCAAAGAGGTTAAAAGTGACAAGTGAGAGAAAGATGGGTTAGGAATGCAAAGAAAATAAAATTTAATAGAATAATAAAACAAATATTGAGCTCTTGTCTATTTTAATTTTTATGTGGTTGACAAATGAGAATGATTTTAACGTGAGAAGGTTGACATGGAGATGTATAATTGGGTGGAAACCACAAAAAATAATTTTTATTTTTGGGTTAGTTTTAAATGTGTATTTCATTTCAATATCAACAATACTATTTCTAAATTATTAGAAATGGACCCAATTTTTTGTATATTTTATTTATTTCAAATTTGATAGTTTTTATTTCATTATGACATCATGGAATGGCCCATTTGACTTGACTAATTGAATTGCTTAATCGCCACTATGATGAAAAAACAATTCTTTTTTGGGTCAATTTTAAACACATGTATTTTACAACATTAAAGGTATTGGATATCGATCTAAATGATAGAATTTATTTATTCATTTTGGGTCCATTTGGTTTCCTGAAATTTGAATTGAAACAACGCATTCCGATTTCATCTGTTTGTTAAGTAGGAATGGAATTTCAATTCACATTCTTGGGGAATGGGATTCCCATTCAGAGTATGTTAAGAACTCATGACATAAAGTCAAAAATTCTTTAAACTCTAATATTAATTAATAATAAGATAAAAATAATCATAAATAAAACAAAAATTCTTAATAAACTATTAACAAAATACTGTAATATAGTAATAAAATAATAGTACTATAATAAAATATTAATAAATTAATAATAACAAACAATATTAATTATTAAATATAATAACAATAAAGTATACATAAAATATTAATACAATATAATTAAAGTAACAATATAATAATAATACCATATTAATAAACAATTCATGAAATAATAATAAAACACTAATAATTAAATGATCAATTATTGTGAAAGTAATAATACGATAATAGTAATATTAGAATATATTAATAATTAAAATATTAATAAAATAATAGTACAATAATAATATATTAATAAATTAACAATAAAAGGCAATGATATTATTTATTAAATAACAATAATAAATGCATATAAAATATTAATACAATACAATTAAAGTAATAATAAACTACTAGCATATGAATTATTAAATAATAATAATAAAATAATTTTAAAATAATAACAAATATAATATAAGAAAATAATAATAAATATAATAATATAATATATTATTAATAAAATACAACAATAGTAGTAATAATAAAATAATAATAACAAAGTACTAATAAAATAACAATTATATATTCCTAAAATGTTAATAAAATAATAAATAGATTAATGCAAAATTAAAAATTTTCTATTGATTCCAATTCCAAATAAACCAAAGAACAACAATTGGAATCTGATTCCTATTCCCAACTGAACCAAACAAGTGTCATGAATATGTGATTATAACTCCAATTCTTAGGGTTTCCGATTCCAATTCCAATCATCTCTACAAACCAAACAGATTATTTTCTTTTGTAAAAATAATAGCTTAAACAGAATAGAAGTTAATACCACAAATATAAATATAAGACTTAAATAGAGAGAATTAAATGAGGAGAATTGTAGTTCAAACTTCAAATTACATTTTGTGCCCTCACAATTGGAAAAAGACCAAATTCAAAAATGAAGGGTATTCTAATTAAATAAAATTCAATGAATATTAACAGGAACTTATAACTTAAATATAAGTATTAATGTGAAAATTTTAAATGATAAAAATGGTTATTCAAATTACATTTTTATCCTTACAATTAGACATGAACCAAATTCAAAAGTATAATTTACAGATAAAACCTCCTCTCTCATTCACAGTTTTAATAGTAATATAGATTTTTTATAGCGACTGTCCTCTCAATTGGCTTCTGCAAATATTAGCCAATCATCTATTATAAAAGTCATTCTGTTTTATATGTATACTTGGTTTGAAGGGGTTAAGATCCATTCACTAGAACCCTAATTCATGAAGTTGCACACTTCATTATCCAATTTATCCATTTTAATGAAATCCCATTGTTATCATAGCACTTCTTATAAAATTTGATTTCAACTTATCATAGGCATTTTCCATAATTATTTTGTAGGTCACTATCCCTATTTTCCTTTTTCTTTGTAAGTGAAAGTTCAGACATTGAATATCTTATAGTACATGATGCAACACAACCCTACGGGAAACATTAAAGAAAAAGAAAAGATCGAGTACAAGAGGGGGGAGGGGGTTTATATGGTTAAGCCCAAAATCATGGAAACTCCAGCGGTTTTCAGTTTCTTTAGGCAACAAACGTTCCTCTAGCCTCTTCTATAGTTTATTCGTCAAATCAAATTACCACAAAATTTAAGCTACCTACTTTTTCACTTTAAAATCCTTTGGACCAACAAGATCTGAAGCACGCGAGTTCATTTCCGCCGATAAATTAATTGCCAACTCCAACTTCCCTGCCTTTTTCAAATTACTTATCAATGACCGATATACATAGATCGAAGGACAGATGCTTCTCCTTTTCATGTCAGTGAAGAGTCTTAATGATTCCTCAACATTCCCTAACCGCCCAAAGCTATCAATCAACGCAGTATAAGTTCGCAAATCTGGCTCTAGTCCCTTTTCAACTATTTCCTGTAAGAACATCAAGCACAAATCCAATCTGCCCACCTTCCGCGAGCTGTTTATTAAAGTGTTGTAAGAGACGATATCTGGGACCATACCAGCTTCTTTCATGGCTGCAAACTCGTGCAACATTTCATCTAGCCTACCTGCCTGTCCCAACATTGCTAAAACTGTATTATAAGTTATCACATCTGGCTTAAATTTCAGACTCTTCATTTGATCAAATATCAAGAGCGCTTTGTCAATATGCTTGTATTCAGCAAAGCCATAAATGATCCTGTTTATGACCGTTGCACTTCTTGGAAATGTTAGTTCTGATACTTCTCTTATGAAATCAAGTAAAAGTACAGAATCTGTTGCCTTTGAAAGGCCCTTGGCAAGATTAAAATACGAGATTGAACTCAAAGTTTGACAGGAGGCCAAGAAATCCTTGAATATCTGAGACAGAAGCTCAAAATCATTCCCTTCACCAGCGGCCCTCAAGAGGGTATTATATGTCTTTGCACTCAAGAATAACTGCTTATTACGTAGATGATGTAGTAATCTGGCAACATCCAATAGTTCTCCACCTCTGCAGAGCTTCTCAACATAAACAGTATAAATTTCCCTGCTGGAGACTGGATTATTTTCTGCTGTGGCAAGAATCATCTTGAAAGTTTCATCTGTCATCTGCTGATTATCAGGAGGCAGTACTTGTGTTACTACTGGTCGATGATTGCCAGAAGACCTACTCAGATTAGCATCGAACAGGCAGAAGTTGTTGGCCCATATTTTCTTCAATGGGTAAAATCCAGAAGTTCAAAGATTAAGTCAGTAATTGTTAGCAGACAAGAAAAAGTCGATATAAATTTTACAAAATTAAACAGGTATTAATTGACAGGTCAATCTCTTGGAAAGCCACATCTAAAAATTATAACATCCTTAAATTTTTTTGATAAATTACATCCCTAAATTGTTGCCATATTTTTATCAATCATCCAATCATCCCCCATTCCCTGTTTGCATAATTACCAGATCTTTGTAGATTTAGAACTATGCAGGAGTGGAGCTATGAATTTATTACAATAAATTTCTCTATAAATTCCATTAGATAGAAATTAGAGGTAAGTGCCTGTTTGGGAGGGCTGAGCTATTCAGCTAAGCTGGTTCAGCTGCTTTAAAGCACTACAGATAAGCTATTTAGGGGTTGAAGCAGACATCCCTTCATATGACTGACTGACAGCCGATTTAGGCTCTGATTTCTCACCAAATATAGCTTTGAAAGTCAGAAGCCACTGCAGTCCAGCCCTCCTAAACAAACACTGATTCACCTAGTTGCCATTCTCATACATCTAATCTTTTTGTTTTTTTTTTTTCATTTTCATTCAAACCCAAATTCCAAACTTAAGTAAGCCTTGTCCCAAAACCAGTGTATAAAAAGAATGAAGTTGATGAAGCAATAGAAGCAACTGAAAATCTGTCGAGGGTGCAAATAGGCCGAGGAGAAGTGCATATACGGTGTATACACGTGCAAATAGAAGCGGAGGTAGAGGTGGTCGTAGAAGAGGCGATGGTAGAGGACAAGACAAAGGAAAGAGTGTTGTGCAAGAAGAAGATGAAGACTCAATGTGGGATAGAAACATCGAGGATGAAGATGAAGTCGGAGAGCTTGATGGGGAAGATGAAGACGATGAAGATGCGGATGATGCTGATTGTGCTGTTGATGATGTTGGTGGATTTAGTGGAGGGGTTGCGGGCTCTTATTACCTAGATACTAAAATTAGCTAGATACTTTTTTTATCGATAAATTAGCTAGATACTTTTCTTTATTGGTCATCTATAAACTCCATGTTTTGTGGAGATTTTGGAGAATTGGATAAGTGCCATATTTATTTTTTGTTATGGTTTTATTCATTGCTTGATTTGGTTCCTACTTCCTTTAAATGCCTAGAATAGATAAATTTCAACCAAGGTATGTCATATGTGTTTGATTTGATTCCTATTATTATTTGTTCACTTATTGTAAGTTTACAATGCTTTTTGTTTAATTTATTAATGATTTTTGTGCATGTGTTGAAGGAAAAGTTAGAAAAGAGAGCACTCAAGGACAATGCTCAACATTCACTTCAAAGTCAAAGGTATGTCTTTGACTCTTTGTGAATTTAAATTTCTTTAGTATTTAACTATTTATTACTTTATTAGTTTATTTTTTTAGTGTAGTTGCCTTGCCTAGTTGGTTTAGACTCCTTTTTATTGATAATATTTTTTATATTTTTAGCTTTTTATATGAAATTTGTACTCATTTGAATGATTTATAGTGTTAATAATTAGTGTAAATGATTGCTAGTTAACACACAAAACCAATAAAATGACTTAGAAAAGAATATATAGAGTAAAAACTCAATAAAACAAGCATTTTAAAATTCCAGCGCCTAGGCGTCTGGGCGCCCTGTGGTCGCCTAGCCTCGCCTAGGCGTCTGGGCGCCCTGTGGTCACCTAGCCTCGCCTAGGCGTCTGGGCGCCCTGTGGTCGCCTAGCCTCGCCTAGGCGTCTGGGCGCCCTGTGGTCGCCTAGCCTCGCCTAGGCGTCTGGGCGCCCTGTGGTCGCCTAGCCTCGCCTAGGCACCTTGAAAACTATGTAGCTATGGACATTGATTGCACCTCAGACTTTAGGCCTACTGCATTACACATATTAGGCCTTACATGCACTTCTTCTGAATGTGAGCGCAACTGAAGCACTTTTGAGCATGTAAGTTCTAAGTAATGGACCTAATGGTTGGTTTTGTGATAAAATTATTTATGAAAGTTAAGATACTTATTTTTATAATTTTTCTTATTTTGTTGTGAATGTAGATTCATACAAAAAAGAGGAATAGGCTTGATCAAAAGAGGCTCAATGATCTTGTAATTGTTCAATGCAACCAACGCCTCCAAGAAAGATTTACAACAAGGCGTGCAAATCCAAAGCAATTTGACCCTATTTGCTTTGATGATGTAGATGAAACCAATGAGTGCTTGACTAGGAAAGACCCCTCAAATGTCTTGGTCTATGAAGGGTGTGATCTTACATGGACTCAAGTTGATGAAGCATTAAGGGCATCTGAAATCCTTGAAGGGTCAAAGAGATCAAGGAGAAGTGGACATGGACGTGGAAATGCAAGTGGGGGACCTAGAAGTTCAAGTAGAGGTAGAGGTGGTCGTGGGAAAAGTGAGTATGGAAGACAAGATAAAGGCAAAAGTGTTGTTCAAGAAGAAAAAGAAGACCCGATGTGGGACAAAGATATGGAAGATTATGAAGATGAAGAAGATATAGATGTTGAAGATGATCATGTTGATGATGATGAAGATGAAGATGTTGATTATGGTGCTAATGATGTTGGTGCATTCAATGGAGGTGTTGGTGGTTCTTACTTCTTAGACACTCCAATTAATTAGAGAATAGAGAATTTTCTTTAAGAATTGTATCTATGATACATTTAGAGTTTTCAACTTCATATTTATTTTTTGTGGACTTGTGGAGATGAATGATGATTTATAGTTTTATACTTATTCATTATATGCTATTATGCTTTTTATTTTTTAATGGTTTCATGACTTTCATAGTTTCATCTTATTATTTCTTAAAGTACCAAGCATCAACCAAGATATGTATTTTAATCCTTAAAGGATTGATATTGAATTCTTATGAATATTTTTATTTTTGTTGTAGTGCTTCTTCTTCCATTTGTTAATGATAAGGTTGATTTCTTATTGATTGATTAGTTCTTTTAATTTGTTTTCTTATTTAAGGTATGGTACTATGGTTCTATGGTACTATGGTATGGTACTATGGTTCTATCTTCTATGAAACTAAATTTTTTAATTATTAGTTTTTTTACTTTTTTAGTGTTGCCAACTTGGAACTCGCCTTGACAACTATGGTTGGAGTTAACTGAATCAGTTACATTGAAGGCAAGTTATTATAATTCTGTTGTAAATCAGTTACATTGAAGGCAAGATTGAATATAAATACAGAGGTGTACTTACAAAAAGAAGATTTGATTTCTTTCTCTTTTCACTCTCACTTTCCCCTATTCTAGAGGTTATCCTCCCTCAAAGAGGATCTGAGTTGGGCAGCTACCCAACAATTGGTATCAGAACCTGCAACAAGCAACACCATGCCGAGTACAAGATCAGAAACTGTGGATGATCAGACGGATCACATGGAGGTCCATCTGCACAAGACCACAAGAGACTTACGAGAAATCAAGCAGACACTAGCCATGTTGATGATGCAAATGGAGAAAAATTAGACAGAAGGAAACCACGATGGTGACCAAGAAGGAAATAGCAGAAATCAAGGGGGCGGTTAGCGTGGTCTGGCCTCAACTCGTTCAGCAAAACTGGATTTCCCAAAATATTCAGGTGAGGATCCCATACCCTGGATCTTTAGGGCAGAAAGATATTTTGAATACCACAATACACCTAGCCATCAAAGAGTTCTTGTCGCTTCATTCAACCTGGAAGGAGAAGTGATCTTGCGTTTCCAATGGTTCCGGCGAACCCATCCACAAGTTTCTTGGTCAGAATTCATAGAAGCTTTGTGCATCCACTTTGGACCCACTAGCTTTGAAAACTATGATGAGAATCTCTCAAAACTCAGACAAACTGGATCTGTGAGGGATTACCAAATCGAGTTCAAAAGACTGTCGACAAGGGTTCATGGGTGGCTTGGTTGCTTCATCAGCAGCCTAAAGGAAGAAATAAGAATAGAAGTGAAGTCCATCCAACCCACCTCCCTATCAGCGGCAATGGGTTAGGCAAGATTGCAAGAAGAAAGGTTTAATCGACTAAAAAGATTGGGTCGACCGAACACATTCAACTCTGGACCACAATCTTAGGTGTGCAGTGGCTACAATGGTTGCGATCGGTTGTATGTGATTGGTCAAGACTAACAATGGATTTCTCCATTAATGGACAAGTATCATCTGAACGGGTGGCTAAGGGTGCACCACAACAGGAAGGACTAAGAGCCATCCTCAAGACTAGTTGCAGTGAAGGGCAACCCCTCCTATTGCATATGGGATTGAATACCAGCCCAGTTTTAACAAGTCTAAAGGAAGCAACCACGCCACTGGAAAACCAACAAGCACTCCAGTGGTTACTCAACACCAATTCAGATGTCTTTCAAGAACCCATGGACCATAGAATTGAGATGGAGAAAATTGAGATCATCCCGGGGGCAGCTCCATCAAATGTTAGAACTTATCACTATCCCAGATTTCCGATGGAAGAGATGGAGAAAATTGTTCAAGAATTACTAGAGAAAAAATTCATACAGCCCAGTTCAAGCCCATATTCAGCACCCGTCCTTCTAGTCAAGAAAAAAGATGGAACATGGAGGTTTTGTGTAGACTATCAAGCTCTAAATCAGATCATAATAGAGGACCAGTTCCCCATTCCAATCATTGATGAGCTATTGGATGATTTACATGCTGCTACCATATTTTCTAAGCTTGATCTACGAGCCAACTACCATCAAATTCAAATGCATCCGGCAGATGTACCTAAAACGGCCTTTCGTACACATGATAAACACTATGAGTTTCTTGTCATTCCTTTCAGATTTACAAATGCACAGGCAACCGTTCAAGCCATCATGAATGAGGTATTCCATCCCCACTTGCACCGCTTTATTCTAGTCTTCTTTGATAATATCTTGGTATATAGTGTTGATTGGGCTTCTCATCTACAACAATTGTCTATCACTTTGGAACTTCTGAGAAAACACCAACTATATGCAAAGGCTACTAAATGTGTTTTTGGACAAAAACAAGTCCAATACTTAGGCCATGTGATCAAAGAAGGGAAGGTCATGCCTGATCAAGAAAAAGTTGCTTGCATTCAACAATGGACAACACCTACATCAGTCAAGGCCTTGCGGGCTTTTCTAGGCCTTAAAGGCTACCACAGGCGCTTTATACCACATTATGCAAGGCTGATAGCATCACTCACCCAATTATTAAGGAAAAATGCATTTCAATGGAGTGAGCAAGCCCAGCAAGCCTTCACTAACTAAAAGCAAGCAATTTCCACACTCATTACCCGACTTCCCAAAGCAATTCACGCTTGAGTATCACGCTCCGGGGACAGGTCTAGGAGTTGTTTTAATGCAAGAGGGGAAACCATTGGCCTATTTCAGCAAAGTACTCTCACCACAAAATCAAGCTAAATCAACATATGAGAAGGAGCTCATGGTCGTTGTACTTGCAGTCCAGAAGTGGCGGGCTTACCTACTGGGTTGCCGATTTGTCATCAAGACAGACCACAAGAGTTTGAAATTCCTACTTGTTCAAAAATTCCACACACCTGAACAGCAGCAGTGGACCCACAAACTCATGGGCTATGACTACATTATAGAATACAAACCTGGTACAACTAATCGAGCAGCTGATGCTCTATCCAGGCTACCTGAGTTGGCACAGCTCACTGTCTCCAGACCCAGTTATCCATTACTCGAGCAGCTCAAAGCCGAAGCCTTTCAAGATACAGAACTGGCCCAATTAAGGGCCAAATGGACCCAGAATCCAGCCTTGACCCCAGGTTATTCAGTTTGTAACTCAACACTCTATTACAACGGTCGATTGGTTATCAAGTCCAAGTCAGCCCACGTAGCAGAATTATTACGACTCTTTCATGATTCAGCTATAGGGGGTCATTCAGGCATATTCAAAACCTACAAGCGTCTAGCAGCACATTATTATTGGAGTGGCATGATGAAAACAGTAAGGAGTTACATTACCTCTTGTGATGCCTGCCAAAGACAAAAGTATGAAGCCCAACAACCAGCCAGCCTCCTATAGCCCTTGAGCATCCCAGATCAAGTATGGGATGAAATCTCAATGGATTTTATCGTGGGCCTGCTTGTTTCAAAAGGCAAATCAGTCCTACTTGTGGAGGTTGACCGGCTATCAAAGTACAGCCACTTTATACCTCTAATACACCCTTACACAGCGGCTACGGTCGCAGAAGCATTTGTGGGACACCAAATGCAATCGTCTCTGATAGAGACCCAACCTGTTAGACAGTTATGCCCTTAGCTCCAATCAAATTGATGTATCTTTTGGCATTTATTGTAAATGAATAAAGTACATAATTGATTCATGTCATTGTGGTGTGTTTTTGTGTAATACCCTTAAACTGGACACTTATGAGACTCGTGTTAGTTTAGAATCTTCACAGTCATTGGATAGATTTGGGGAGATTTATCCTGCCAAGGTTGACACTGATATGCCGCCAAGTTGGTTGGGGTGGCTTGTCTCAGCTGCCAGGGTGAGACCTAAGGCACATACAGTGTGAGTTTTCTTGAAACCCTGAACCGGACCAAATTTCAGTATTGCCCTAGGCCTTGAAGATAGATGGGCAAAACTAGAATGTTACACCTGACCCCTAGGTGTCGAATTGGGCTATCTTTGATATGCCAATCAATGAGATCCTTAGAGGGGGTCAAAACCTAGGTATGTTGGGGCAGTCCGAGAATTCACCTGAGTGGGTGATCATAGTGACAGGATCAACCCCTTTCCCGGACAAAGTGAATGATCGGGGAAGGCACTCTCTCTTATGGAAACCTAAACTGCCGGCAGTTGATTTCAAACGTTGAAATTTGGTTTTGCAAAATATATTTATATAAAGATATATACATATATATATATATTATGATTTCAAAATGTTTGCAAAAAGTTTTAATTCTCGGGATCTATGTGAGTAGAGAGTGCAGCACTGTACCTTGCAGCCAAGGGAGAGGTCCTCTCTTGTTGGGCAGTGTTTAATCATTACGGGCAAAGAGGTTAAGTGTACAACCATTGAGGGTAATGCCTGATGGGTTAATCTTGCATATGCCCACAGTTCTTGGGTTTTCATAAAGTGGTTGGATCCAAGAACCATTTAGAGTAAATGTTGGGCCCATTAAGAGCCAATGGTGATAGACTCAAGGGTTCACTATCTCCTACGGTGAATTCGGCCAGGCCTTGTAACAAAGGTTGGGTTGAACCCATGTGGCTGATGTGTAGATCAATGTTAGGGTCCCACACCATACAAAGAGAGCCAACTGGGCATCAGGTTAAAGAGTAAGTGAGCACATAAGCTTAATGAGCCTAAGGCCCAATTCGAACTAGGCTTAAGTTAGTTAATTAAAAAGGGGGCGAATTCAATTTCAAACTGATTAGGATTAGTTAAAGGATAAGATAAGTCTTATCCATTTAAGAATCCATACCCAAATATAAGATTTGGATTAGGAAACTCTCTCCTAATTAGATTAAGAGGTTGATCCAGAGAAGGCTATAAATAGGGGGCAAATTCTTCAGATTAAACACACAACAGCAAATTGCAGAATTCTTCCCAGTTATTGCCGCCCCTACCCAATTCAATCTCCACTTGTAGATCTGATCAAGAAGTGTTCTTGGTATTGTTTCTTGGTAGAAGAAACAATCTGAAGTCGTGCTCACCAGCCCTTACCCAACTCTTATTAAAGAATTCAAGTTCTTGCTCAAGAACCACCCTGTCGATCCAGTTTCACTACACACCATGTCATCTTTAGTGGAGGCGGGTTTTGGTCTTCTCTTTGAGCGTGAACACCTGCGTTAGGAGTTACTACTACTTCGTATTAGGTATATTCCTCACTTCTTATTGGTTTCAGATCTGGTCCGGTTTTGGTTTCAAGAACGAACCTTAAAAATGCAGTTTTCTAAATTAGGGAATACGATTCCCGGATGGGAGTGAAAAAAAATTTTGAAATTTCTCCCAACCTTCCTACAAGATTCGTCCATCCATATGATGGATCTCCCATCCCTTCACAACCTTCCTCAACAATTTTTGGAGAGAATATTTCAAGTTACAAGGCACTTCACACAAGATGCATCGAGACATATTTACAATGCTTTGTGGGGGGCAAACCTAAACAATGGATACAATGGCTGCCTTGGGCAGAGTTTTGGTACAACTTCTCATTCCAAGTCTTAGCAGGTATGACACCACTTAAAGCATTATACGGCAGATACCCACCATCAGTTCTACCCTATGAAAAGGGTCTTCAGCTAATGCAACGGTTGATGAGGGTCTTTCATCCCAAGATGAAATCATTTGTAAACTGAAGGCTCACTTGACACATGCTCAAGAATTGATGAAGCGCTATTATGATGCAAAACACATGCTTGTTGAGTTCTAGGAAGGCGAGTTTGTCTACCTAAAGCTCAAACCATATAGACAGACCTCAGTGGCCTCCCGCCCCTACAACAAGTTTGCCCTTAGGTTCTATGGACCATTCAAAATTCTACAACACATAGGATCACTAGCCTACAAGCTGAAAATGCCAATTGACTCCAAAATACACCTAGTTTTCCATGTCTATGTCCTCAAGTAAGTTATCAATCCACAAACCACATATGCAACATTACCGGAATTCGCAGAAGAAGGGTGGCTACAGCTATGACCCAAGGATATCTTGAAATATAGATGGGTGAAACAAGGTCAAGCCTTTATTAAAGAGGCATTAGTCTGCTAGGAAGGGGTACCAAATGAAGAAGCCGCATGGAGCCTTGCACCGAGTTGATGCAACACTTTCCACACCTTGGCCTCGAGGACAAGTACCAGCTTGAGGAGTGGGGAGATGTTAGAGGCACAAGGAGACAGGAACTACAAGTATATTCTAGAAGAAGAAGGCCACCTCAGCATAAGGAAGCCGATACAAAGACAGCTGGAGTTCATGAATCAAGTTGGAGTAAACTAAATCAAACAAGTTGGCAAGTTGTTATTAATCAGTTACGGCCACCTCAGCATAAGGAAGCCAGTGCAAAGACAGTTGGAGTAAACTAAATCAAACAAGCTGGCAAGTGGTTAAAATTCTGCTGTAAATCAGTTACATTGAAGGCAAGACTGAATATAAATACAGAGGTGTACTTACAATAAGGGTTAAATAAGAAGATTTGATCTCTTTCTCTCTTCACTCTCACTTTCCCCTATTCTGGAGGTTATCCTCCCTCAAAGAGGATCTGTTGGGCAGCTACCCAACAATGAGGAAAGGAGAGGAGAGAGAAGAAGAAGAATGAGAGCCAAAGTGTTGTGTTGGTCATGCCAACATTGGTATTTATATTTGGCCGATCAAAAAATAAAGTAAAAATGCATTATTGCCCCTGCAGCACTAAGACAGCCTTTTAGCTGGAAAGGGTTTCCTAAGACTATCAGAAGGTTGAGTTAAGGCTTTGGCCGATCAAAAAATAAAGTAAAAATTGCATTATTGCCCCTGCAGCACTAAGACAGCCTTTTAGCTGGAAAGGGTTTCCTAAGACTATCAGAAGGTTGAGTTAAGGCTTTGAAAAAACAGGCACAAGTAAAAGCACCAAATGAGCTTAGGATCCAAATCCGAGAATCCAATTTTGAGAGGTCCAATAAAATCCTTCGTAGAATTTGAAGTACCAAGACAATATCAATATCCAAACCTCCGATTCCCCTCCTAAAACGCAAGTCCCGTTCAAGCTTAGAACCCACTACAATCAAGTAACATAAAAATAACAAGAAAAAAAGGAATACATTCATTAAAAATCCAGAAAAAGAAAATATTAAGATTCCTCTTAATTCCTTGGAAGAAATTCATTTTTCAAATGAGAAATACCAAACAAGCAATCACAGTTAAGAAAATAGTAATTTATACAGGGAAAAAACCACTTTAAGTAGTTCTTTTTTGGGCTTTCCTTTGAATGATATTGGAGGAAAATATGTATTGCTTAAAGAATCGTAGTTAACTTTCTAGAGGTTACCAATGGTTCAAACATAATAATTTTTTCCTTTGAATGCTCACAAAGATAAAGGTAATAATTTTTTCCTTAGAATGCTCCAAAAGGCTAACCTAGGCTTTCAGATGATTTAAGAACAGAAAAAGAAGAAATGAATAAGTTTATTAGAATCTATCTACCAAAAAATTTAGTTCAACAGAATCTACCTGAACTAAGTGGTTGGTTGTTTCAATTGCACACTGGAACGGAGAGCATTTTGTCCAACAGAAGAATGTACAGATTGAAGGGCGTAGAGCTGAAAATCAAAGAAGAATCCTGAAGTTACTTGTCAAATCCCAGAGAGCTAAAGGAAGAGTTTGGGCTTAGAGCTTATGGAGCTGAGTGAGTCACTGAGTCTCTCACATCCACCCAATACATACCTGTGTGGCTCTGCATACTAATAAACGGTCAGAGAATAATGAATGGTGATGGATTGATGGGAACAGTCACACACAGACAACAGGTGACTGTGGAATTTGCTTGGCCAACCAAACACTTCACACTTGGCGTGCCCTAAAAAAGAGGGAAAAAGTTAGAGCATTGTCAATGATTATGAATAAGATCCCAGAGAAGGTGATCCAATGGTCACCAACAGTTCTATTCATCAAAAAAAATGGTCATTAATGGTTATGAACTCCTTCAGCCAACCCCATGCCTTACATTGTAGGTTTCATTAACTCTGAGGCTTGTTGTAACTCAAAACAATTTCTTTTTTTTTTCTTTCGCATTTAACATCTCTCTATACAAGTCAAGTGGACGCCAATATGCAGAAATAGCAGAAATTAACACCAAAAAAATATAGAACATTCCAGCAAAAGAAGACAATTTGCAGAAAAAAACACAGAAATAATTGAAAAAAGCAAATACAAAATAGAATAAAGAAACCTAAAGAAAGATTTACCTTCAGACCCACATAACCAATATTTACCTTCAGAAAATTAAAAAAAAAAGACTTCTTAAGAATGCCAATTGTTTAATTTTCATCTTTATTACTTATGCTGACTATTCTAATTTCTGATGGCCTTAGAATGGTTATATTTAAAATAAAGAAAGAGGGACATCCAACCATTGGATTGTTTTCCTTATCCTACAAATTTAAAAAATAAATATTCCTTTTTAACCTTCACCCTTGTCACCTAAGTGAACCTAACTGTTAAACCTGACTAAGAAACGTAAATAAACTTCTATAACACTATTCTAACCCATTGGCACACTAAGAAACAACCACAAATTTTAAATTTAGAGAAAATCAACCTTAGCTACATATGTCAGAAATTACAGAACTGCCACTTGATTATCAACTTTAGCTACATGGATCACTAAGAAGTTTGTTTTTGGGTAGTGGTTGAGTTGTTGGGTAATTCTTACGAAGTGTTGGTTGTTTCTCTGAGTTTTTTTCTAATAAATAAAAAAGAAATTTTATTAGAACAAAGAAAAAGAGCACAAGGAGGGGTGATGAGAAGTTACCCATAAATAAGTACATAATGCATCAAAAAGAAAATTGCAACCAAGGATTAAAGTATCGGTATCAGGTATCGTATCGAACCACTCGGATAAGGATACACTTTAGAAACGCATGGATACGGACGAAAAAATATGGATACGTCAAAAAATGCATATAAATTCCATAAATACATTAATAACATTAGTTTTAAGATCAAAATAGCCATAATTAATGTATAGATAATAGAAAATATATATTCTAAATGTATATGTGAAGAAATATACTACAATTAATATAGTGGGATGCATAGAAATCATAAAATTTTTTGATATTTTATCAATCAAGAATCCTGAAACATACTATATATACTTTTTACAAATTACTACAGGCACAAAGCTATTATAATGTTATTTTCTATTGAATTTCAAGGCACAAAACATATGCAACTATTATATGTGAATTACTATATCGATTATTTTATAGCGGGATGCATAAGAATCATAAAATTTTATTGATAATGTATCAATCAAGAATCCTAAACATATTATAATTTTTTTTACAAATTAATAGATACATAAAGCTATTATTATGTTATTTTCTACTGAATTTCAAGGCACAAAACATATGCAACTATTTTATGTGAATTATTACATCGATTATTTTCTACTTTACTATTTTTTACTTTTATTAGTAACCGAAAGTCAACTAAAAATTAATTCTCAAATGTTTAGTTAACAATATTTTTATTTTTGTAAACAATAAACACGTTATTATAAAATGTAATTAAAATATAAATTAAAATTTTATAAAAAGATATAACATTAACTTAAAATATATCAAATATATTAAATTTTCTAAGATACACATCATATGCAAATTCATAATTTTTAACTACTAAAATAATTATTCCATTATTAATATTTTTATTTCCATAAATTTTGAGATAAAAAAAATCATTTTTTGATATAAATGTAGATTAATCGATTTGACAAATTCAATTTATATTATATACTCGAGGTTTTTGTAAATAATATTTTATTTTTATAAATGATAAATATACTTTTATTTAGTTCAAATTAAAATATTAATTAATAATTTATAAAAATTTAAGATACATATCATATTCAAATTTATAAATACTAAGTACTAAAATAATTATTCTATTATTAATATCTTTATTCGTATAAATTTCTTGAGAATAAACAATTTTTTTATGTAAATGTGGATTTAAGAAATTATTTATTCTATTAGTTTATACAATATTAGTTTTGAATATTATTATTTTTTATTTTGCTAGAATTGTTAAACAAAAATGTAATTTGTTCAAATTAAATGTGGACACTAGTATAGAAAAAAAATATATTTTATTTCATTGTCTTTCATAAGATAAAAAGCGGCCTAGTGGATCAAGCGCGCGTTTAAGCTCTAACTCTGGGTGACTCGTGTTCGAATCACTCAGTGGCCTTTTTTATGGATAAACGCGCACGTGCACAGAAACACAGCGTATCGTTCCGTAACAGTGTGTATCAGTCGATACAACACAATACGGGCCGATACGAATGCGTATTGCTCCGATACACGTGATTCAAGGGATACAGGTTTAATCATAGCATATCCCGTATCCCCTCTGACCAATACCAATACGATACGTCCCGTATCAAACATATCGTATCGATATTTAAATCCTTGATTGCAACATCCCCTCCCCCCATTCCAACTCTAAAACCGGCTGAACTCCAGATCTGAATAAGTCTTTACAAACATCTACAAATTCTGGAAGAATCAAAACCCAATCCAAAATTCATTTTCCCAATAATTGAGACAAGACAATTATGACATTCATATTAATCTTCAAAATTTCTTCTATTTCTTTCCTTCCATAGCTCCCAACATATTGCAAATGGCACACAACTCCAAACTATCTATGCCTTCCTAAGGCTGGCCAAAGTGCAAAAGATCTCTTTCAATGATCTTGGAACCCACATCTCCATTCTAAACAAGGAGAAATACCCATAAATGATATTTGCATAACAACAATTCCACTTGGCAAAGATAACATCTTCCCACCAACTGGGTATCCTGTTTTTATGTAATCTTGGGTAAGTATGATGTCCAAAGCCCCCAACCATGCAAAAGCCTCAACCCTAGGAGGAATAGGATTGCGCCAAACACATTTAATGTCTTCCTTTTCAAACTGATTCCCTAATAATGTTTTGTAGAATGACTTTACAGAAAACCTCCCTTTGCTACTCTCCCTCCACCACCTTAAATCAGCCCTCCTAAGTTCAGCTCTGCTGCCCGCAACTTAGCTAGCAAGTTAACATATTGCTAAACCTCCCAATCAAGAAGCAGTCTTCTAAATTTTTGGCACCCCAAACAACTTCATAGCATTGTAAACTGGATGTTTTTCCTGCTCAACCTATACAATCTTGGAGATAGATCGCATAACCTTCTAAACCCCAAACTCCCATCTTTCCTATCCCTAGACACCTGCTCCCACTTCACCAAAAGGTATTTTCTTACTTGGCTCCTAATGATCCATAAGAAGCCCTTCTGAAGTTTTTCATTGATTTCACAACCAAGGCTGGAACTTTAAGTAATAGACAGATATTAGATAGAAATCATAGAATGCTCTTAATCAAAACTATCCGCCCACCCAATCATAGATATTTCCTCTCCCAACCAGCCACTCTTTGTTCAATCCTATCCTAGATTGGTTGCTAAATAGAAGGCGAAGATGATTTTGCTCCAACTAGAAGCCCCAGATATATAAATGGAAATTCCCCCAAAGCCCCTGCAAAAGCTTCTAATGATATTTGCGAGATATTACAAATATCAATGATCATCATCCAAGCCTTATCCCAACTACATTACCAACACCAATCATGACACTTTTTGTTCAAGTTTATTTTCTGACCAGCCAACACCTCAAAGCACTTGAGAATTGCTCTTAGTCTTAACACATTGATCTACTGTTAACATCCAAGAAAATCAGAGTATCATTTGCAAACTACAAGTGTGAGATAGTTAGATCTTCTCTTCCAACTCTAAAACGTTCCAGCATCCCCCTATCCACTCCCTTAATAATCATTTTGCCCAGCACTTCCAGCACCAATACAAAGAGTAAGGAGATAATGGATCTCTTTGTCTTAATCCCCTTGTTGCTTGGAAAAGTTTTCACACATCATTGACCAGCACTGAAAAGGAAGTTCTAAAAATTCAAGCAAAAATACAGCTTCTGTGTTTCTCCCCAAAGCCCATCCTTTCAATCACTTGTTCCAAGAAACCCCACCCCACATGATCATATGCCTTCCAAATATCAAGTTTGCAAATCACACCTGCTCTCCCACTTCTAATTCTTACACCTGTGCATTCACCTACTATTAACACCCTATTCAAAATATGTCTTCCCTCAACAAAAAGCCATTTGAATAAGCCCTAAAACCACAACCAGAATAGATTATCAACCTTCTTCACAAGACTTTTGCAATGGTCTTATATGAACTGGTGATTACACTTATTATTCTAAAGTCTTTCACTCTAGAGGCCCCTACCATCGTATGCATGAGAGAAATAAATGTAGCATAAGCACTCTCTCTAAATGCCCCAAATAGCACTCATTCTTACAGGTGCCCCAACAATTTTCCTGTTATCTATTAAACCCCATTCCAAGACAAGAATACTGAAAATTGAAAATAGGTATTTATACCACAACGATAATAGAAGTTCAATCTTTTTTCTTCAAAAACGTGCTCTTCAAACCTAACCAAATATGACTTCTATTCAAGCTTCACTTCCATTGAAAAAGGAGGTAATGAACCAAAAAGAATAACTAATAAAATTGCATTTCAATTTTCGATCACTGATTAAAAGAATAGCTCAATCCTTCGGGGCCCGGAAAGTGGCAATCTGGCCAAACGTAGCATTTACAAGTAATAAACGGAATTTTTCTATTACAAAATTATCTATTTCATGAGCATAAACTGACGGGATAAAAAACCAAAAAAAAAAAACATAAGCAATCAATTTGTATAGCTTGAGAACAAGAGAAATTCCTCCCAAAAACAATTTCGCCGTTAGAAAAAAAAAACGAAAATTAAAAAATTCAATCAAACCAGAAGATTAATCTAAAGAAATGAAGGTTTAACAACGCCAACTCACAGGAGACGCGGTGGACAATCCCGCCATACGCCAAAACATCTTGACAGACGCAATTGAACTGCGAAATCGCCTCCACGAGTCTCCGAAACTCAGATCTGCGAATACGAAGCACCCAAGACGACCAGAGCCCTCGAAAGTAAGCCTCCCAACCAACCAGAAAGGAAGCTCAAAATACAACAGGAAGAAACCCTAGAAATCTCAACTCCCTTGGAAAGATTCTCCGTGGCGAATCTGAGAAACCAAATGAGGGATTAAAGGTCGAACATGCCCTTTATTGTGAGGATATTTTGGGGATTTGCAGAGGATTAGTTCGATTCGATCGAGGCCCCGAAATTAAAAAAAAAAAAAAAACAAAGAAAGAAAAAGAAAGAGAGGAGGGAAGGAACGAACAAAGCACGGTGGAGAGAGACTGTTCAGATAATGAAAGCCTTGGGTTTATAAGGTGCATAAATGAGAAGATTTATTTAGTTAGTTAGTTTAGAAAGTTACAGCTTATATTTATTTATATAGTTTTCAGGGATAGGTTGAAATTGGAGAGGGATTAATTGTATGATTTTTGGCTTCTATGATATGAGATGACTTACATTTTAGTTATGCTCTGAGTCGGTTAAGTGATGCCAAAATTGGAACATTCATGTGCCTATCTTCAATGGATGTTTGAGTTATATCTTATTTAGGAGCAAATAAGAGTTTGAATATCTCTTATTTTTATAGTTATTTAAATAATAAGTATATAAAATAGGATTTTGCCCAAATTAGCATGAAAGCATTCAAAATTGGTGATTCCATTTAATCTAGTGTTTAGATTGGAATGAAAACCAAGTGAGATGGAAAAAAAGGATTTACATATGCATCATTTTTTAGATGTATTGATAAAAGTAAATAAAAAAAAAAAGATTCTAGGTAAAGTAAACCAAAGTTAACCTATAAGAGAAAATTCATTGCCAAAGCACCACCAAAGACAAAAACAACCATCCAAAAAAATCACAACAACAAACAAAAACAACAAATAAATAAATTAAGAATACAATCCCACACTAAGATAGCACACTATGCAGGTTTAACAAAGAATATTGTAAATAGCATTGTAGCATTCTATTAATAAGAAATAACTAAGATATGCGGTCTTTATGTTGTTTGTTTGGTGTTTTAGGGAGATCAAAATAGTTTGATCGGGTGTTGAAAGTATGTATTGGGGTGTTCATGATAGGGGGTGCAACTTGGGTAGGCTCAGCCCGAGCTCAAACCTGCCTTGCTCAAAATTTTACATGGGCTCGGACCTAGCCCTTAGGTAACTCGAATCCAACCGAAAACTGACATATATATATATATATATATATATATATATATATATATATATATACGTATATTTTTAGAGTGGGTTCATTGACCAACGTGAGTGCATTAAATTACACTATAGGCTAGGCTTGGGTTGGGAAGATCGAGCTCAGTTTGGGCTCGGACATTATGCCCAAATTTTAGGGGCGGGCCCAGGTTAACCATAAACCATGCCCAACCCGCCTGACATGCACCCCTAGTTCGAGAGAGGGCCGAGCAAAAAACGGGTGTTGAAACACATATACTTTCTATTGTTGTAACTTAGTTGTTTTCAATTGAAAAAACTCAAGAGCTTAATTTGTGAAAATTTCTATATGAAAAAAAAAACGCATTTTAGATTAAATTTCTAAGCTCAATAAATTCATACAAGTGAGAACCACTTGTGTAGCCTTTGGGCATATTAGTTTCTCACTATGATTTCCCAAATATCTTCAAGTAACTAATCTTACGTTTGAATAGTTTGCTTGTATCAATTTTATTAGCCTTTTACAAGGCATTATATTATTTGTGATTTTCATTATTTATCATCTTGCTATAATAAGGTGTTCAACCAAACCAGCAAAGGTTTGGTTGGTGCCCACAAGTCCAACTATTTAGGTTTGGTTGACACCTAGTAGCTCAACTGTTTAGGTCTTAATTGTTGGTACATGTAAGTTTAACTACTACATAAGGTCTTATTGGTACCTAAGAGTCCAATTATATATTGGAATGTTTTGTTTGGACCTAAAAGTCCAACCAAGTTAATGAAAATTCACAAAAACTTGCCTAAGGAGAGGACATAGGCTTGGGTTTGGCCAAACCACTGCAAATATTTGTGTGCCTTACTTTATCGTAGTTGATTTACTTAATTACTTATTTACTTTATTAATTGGATCACATTGCATTGCACACACTACCTTCGATTTCACTATCTTTGCATTTAAGGCTTTAGTTGGGGGGAAATCTTTTCGAACCCAATTCACCCCCTCTTGGGTAAGGCTAATTGGACAACAATTTCAACATTTATTAATTTTAGAATGATAGGTTAGTGTATATTTGTCCCTTTTTTATCATGTATCAAGTGAAGTTTTAATTACTTAAGGCTTGCCATTGTTAGTTTTATCCACTATATGATGCTTGTGATAGAATCGCAAATGAAGTTGATAGCCATATCAACACTTTAATGGTCTTAGATTCAAAATGGTCCATTGTAGCTAGTGTCAGCACCCGATTTTTGCTCAATTTGCTGCCTAAACCTCCAATTCACCCCAAACATCCGATCAAACCCTTTCGACCTCTCCAAAAACCCAGAAAACCCAAATTTCACCATGAGAGCCCTTAGATCCATCATTAAACCTATCTGATAACCCCGATCGACCCTCACTTACACCTTAACAATTAGATCAAACACAACCATCAGACCCGCAACATCCCAACACACCTACCAATGAAATTTGAACTAAAGATTCCTTCGTTCACCCGTCCATCAAACAAAGATTTAACTTCGACCATTCTCTCACCTACGACCCATATCCACTTGATCTGAACAAATCTAATTCAATGAAACTTTTTCCAATCACCCCATAATACCAAAAAACCTCTACATATGAAATTCCAGCCCAAAACACCATCATATACCCTTGATTGCATAAAGATTTAATTTCAAGGCTCTAGATTGACCGGATTCCAAGTCTACTCGATCCGGGCCTAGTTGGCTCAATCTGCGTTTACCAATCATCTTTGACTACCCAAAACCCTACCCTGAGAAATTCCAACCCCAAACACCTTCATTTACCCTTGATCACATAAAGATTTCATTTCGAGGCTCTAGATTGACCGGATTCCAAGTTTGCCCAAACCAGGCCTAGTTGGCTCAATCTGAGTTTACCAATCATCTCATACTACTCAAAAACCATTTATGAGAAATTCTAGCCCAAAACACCTCCATCTACCCTCAATTATACCGAGATTCCATTTCAAGGTTTTAGATTGACTGAATTACAAAT
Source organism: Nelumbo nucifera (assembly GCF_055504915.1). Lineage (NCBI taxonomy): Eukaryota > Viridiplantae > Streptophyta > Magnoliopsida > Proteales > Nelumbonaceae > Nelumbo > Nelumbo nucifera. The sequence goes on along the minus strand of NC_142656.1, from coordinate 58,848,141 downwards.
ATACCCGATCCTAGCCCAATTGGCTCAATCTGATTGTACCAGTCATCTCATACTACCCAAAAACCCTACCCGGAGAATTTTCACCCAAAACTACCATTATTTTCCCCTTTATCACACAAAGATTTCATTTCGAGCCCATTGATTAACTAAATTGAATTCTTTATAGATCTGCCCAATCTGGGCCTAGTCTTACCAATCTAACCTCGCCAATCAACCCAGAATGTCCGAAGACCCCACCCCACAAAATTTCCGCCAAAAATTCCCTTGTTAACCCTTCCATAAAAAAAATTCCATTTCGACCAATCTTACTAGCCCATGCATCAAAACCCTTATCAACCGTTAGACCCATCTCAACCCTCCATTCTTGACCCAGAACCACCCATCATTGACCCAAGAATCCAGTTCAATCTCTGGATCCAGTTCAACCCAACCTGCTGAAAATTACCAAAACCCCTTCGTTTTCTCCAAAATTACGAAATGTTCCCTATCCTAATATGAAAGTAAAATGATGCCTCATTTAACCTAGGAATCGAAGAGCAAAATGACGCCTCACTTAACCCTCTCTATCGTACGTTTTTGCTCAGTACCTTCCCTTATTCCCTATCTTTCCTCTTTTCCCCTTATTCCGCATCAACCATCAGACCCAACCAGAGTACACTTGCTTTCGAACAGAGCACCTGCAATGTCGATTTCAACTTGGCCAGATAACCCAGGTTTCACTGAAATCTGGAAGTAGATCATTCTTCGCCCCATCGAGGTATCTAACTCCATCGACTACGTTTTGGGAGCAAGCGTGAGTAGGTAATCTTCCCTCAACTTGTTATCCCTGTTCTCATGCTTTCATTTTCATATTCTGGCTTCTTATCTATGCATGGTTGAAGAATGGGGGAAAGGAGAAGCTAATTCTCTATTGGTTCTACTTTAGTTATGTTCCTTTGTTAAATCCTTGCTCCTGATAGTCTTTTTCTATTTCCAATAGTTTCTGATAGTCTTTTTTTTATTTATGATAATTTATTCTCTCATCTGTTTTGATAGTTTTTGTTAGCTATTCGCTCCTCTGTTAGTCTTCATGTTATTTTGAATTACTTTGATGTTATATTAAGTTTAAATCTCACTGTTAGATGGTTACTCCACTTTTGTGTTCGTCTTTCCTTTTCCCTACTTTCTTTTATTTTCTTTTGTTTTCTTTTATTTTGCTGGCACATTTACCGAATCTCTGTTATCTTCTTATCTTTACATTTTTGCCATTATTTTGTTGCATGCTTAGCCATTGCCTTTCCAATGCATTTCCCAAGCTGCTTAGTAGCAGGATTAATTGATCGGTTATTTATTTCTTTTTTAGATAGTTTATAGTTGTGTGTTCTCTTCGGTAGCTTTCCTATCATGCAAAGAAGATTATAAAGTAGAAAGTTCTTCGCATGACTATTTTTAGTTTTCCCATCTTCATACCGATCATCCTTCCGTGTTCATTTCTTTCGCGTTCTTCTTCTTATATTTATGGTTTTTATTTTGATGCTGCACCGATTAGTTATCTTTTATATTATTTCAGTCCTGGTTGAAGGATTTGCTTCCAATTAATTACATTAGCTGGAATAATAGTTAATATGTAACTTCTCTAGAATTGATTAGTTGCGCTTTCTTGGTCTTTTGGTTTATTCTCTTTAATATGGTTTGTTCCGGACTGATTCAGATTAGTTAGATATTCTATCCCTATTTTTTGCTTTCTTGTCATGGAACACCATGTGGGCCCCACCTATTGGACCCGGGAGAGGGGTGCCTAACCCCTTCCCTCTCCCATCTGAGCCTTACCTAGACTGGTTGGACCGGTGTCTTGGGCTTTGGAGTCACTATTAAAACAAAATGTTTTAGAAAATCATTTCCTCGGAGGTCCCATCACCTCCATCTCCTAACTTGATGGGTGGCGACTCCATTTCTAGCCCAAGTGGCAAGTGAGCCCGGTCTCCCAACGCTTACAACGAGTGATAATTCTTTTTCTCATGACATCGTCTTATTTTATTCAAGACATTAAAAAACTTTTCCAATTCATGAAAACTATTTTTGAGTCCGAGAGAAAAGTTATATTTGATTATGCATGATTTGGCAAAGAAATGTCATACTAATATAGTTATTTCTTATTAACAGAATGCTACGATGTTATTTACAATATTCTTTGTTAAACCTGCATAGTGTGCTATCTTAGTGTGGGATTGTATTCTTTATTTATTTATTTGTTGTTTTTGTTTGTTGTTGTGATTTTTTTGGATGGTTGTTTTTGTCTTTGGTGGTGCTTTGGCAATGAATTTTCTCTTACAGGTTAACTTTGGTTTACTTTACCTAGAATCCTTTTATTTATTTATTATTTACTTTTATCAATACATCTAAAAAATGGTGAATATGTAAATCATTTTTTTCCATCTCACTTGGTTTTCATTCCAATCCAAACACTAGATTGAATGGAATCACCAATTTTGAATGCTTTCATGCTAATTTGGGCAAAATCCTATTTTGTATACTTATTATTTAAATAACCGCAAAAATAAGGGATACTCAAACTCTTATTTGGTCCTAAATAAGATATAACTCTTGATCAAAACATCCATTGAATGGTATTCTAATTACACATATGATATGGCTTATATATATATATATATATTTAATAAGGTTAAAGTTTGGTATAAGGCCTCTCTTAGGAAGGTCCTAGTTAATGATGACTCCCAATCTTGTGAACATTTTATATACAACATGGCATGTTATGGGGGCCCTAAATCATTTGGGGATTAATGCAAAAATGGTGAATGGTTAATGGTCATATTTTGTAAATATCAAGAAAAGTTCTTGCCCTTCAAATCAACGATTTACAAGGTCATCAAGTGGGAGTGTGACACTTTTGTATTTACCAACTCATTTTTAATAAAATATTTTGGCATTGACTAACAGTTTGTGCAAAAAACATGTCTATATAATTGTATTATTGTTTGTAAGGCACTCATTGTTGTTTACCCAAAAAGAACAATATTATTATGAATTCCTTAAATAATAATTTATTTATTTTGTGTTTATATAAATATGATAATATATAATATATGGGTGGTAGTCAAGATGTTTTAATATAGACATTAATTTCACCACATATAAACATTTCACTAATGAAATTCATTGAGAATATGGATAAATATGTTGAACCAAACATGGAATTTTTCATTTATAGTATAATAGAGTTAGATAACATGATACAACAAAGCTATAAACCTTGTTTATGCACAATGTGCAAGTAGTATCAATATTCATTTAACATGTAGAAACAACAAAGTTAATTAGTAGTGGGGATATACATGTGTATCAATCATAATCTCCTAAGTCTCTGAGCTTCTCTAGAAATTTAAACCACTTTGAATCAATTTATAGGTAATTTTGAGTGAAAAGGAATTGTGCTAATATATATATATATATAATCGAAAGATGGGGGAGATGTAATTATCTAATGTCATTCATCTATTGTTAATCAAACCTTTAATTTTGGTTTTTACATCACTCCATTGCACAACATTTTCCTTGTTAAAAACTTTATTGTGAATCAAGGTTCTAAATATCGACACATGCCAATAAACAGGTATCAACATGTGTTAGTGCTTTTTTAATGTTTTATTTTTATTTTTTCTTCAAAACTGGTTCAGAGAGGTCGGTTGATGTCCTAGCTACCCTCTAAACCATGGTCTGACCCGATACAACCCCTGTATGGTGTATCGAGAAGCCACCGACATGATACATATCGATCGATACAGGCCGATACGTGTCAATACTTTGAACCTTATCATGAATGTTGGTGCATACTTATGACAGTTATTAATAAACATGTTTTTCCTTATAGGTATTCTTAATATCATTGACACATCTAAAACCCAAAATGTGTGAACTCGTCTAGATGTTCCATTTACAAACAAGCTCATTTAATAAAGCTTTTTCCTTTTTTTTTTTGTATTTCAAGCATGTTGACAACATGATGGAATGGGGTGTCCACTATTTCTATAATGATGTCATCATGAGAATGAAGTTATATTGTTCTAATAAAATTTTAAAAAGTGTATTACATTGTTACAACCATAAATATGCATCTTTAAATTAATCAACCTATATATGAATCACAAATTAAATTAATTAATTAACAAAAATATAGAAAAATGGGTAATGGTATATGTGTAAACATAAAATAAAATAAGCATGTTCATGAGTATAAAATAAGATCCAAAATGAAGTATACAAAAATTACATTCTTTATAAAAAAATATTTAATGTGACAATTTCACCCATTTTCATTGTTTTAATATTTTTCACCAATAAGTTGAATAACAAATAGTGTATTAAATATTAGCAAAAGAAATGTCTTATTAACTAAGATTTCATTTAATTTTTTGTGCTTGGAGTTTTTATAGTGAAATTTAAAAAACAAAATATTATACGTATCGTCAAACATCCCTAAGTCTAAACAATTGGTTGTAAGTCTTCGATGTGCAAGATACCAATGCTTTGTCAACCTAAAAATGCATTTATAAAACAAACCAAAAAGGAGAGCCTAATGTCAAATATTGCCATTGACATAGGTCAGTTCGACTTGGTTTCATTTATTTCTACCAATCAAATTAATGTTGTTGGGATGACTATTGAGTTAAGTGAAACCAATCAAGAAAAAAAAAACATTTTTTAAGTAGAGTGTAGTTGTTTTGTAGATTAGTTACTTTAAATGGGTGACTGAATAAAACAAGATGTGTGAATAGTTCTCCTAATAAATTATTTTGAATGATAATCATCAAAATGGCACAATAATAAGAGTCATACTTTTTAGTTCTTTAAGATGTTTAGCTTTTGAGATTTGAGATTGGTTTTTACTTTTTATGCATGGGAGATGTGAGAGATTTGACCCTATGTGTTTTGGTGATAATAAAACAATTAAGAATATTATTGGTGTACTAGAAATATAACCAATCCAAGTAAGCTTCTTTTGGCCATATCTTGTTAAATTCATCATGATAATGAAATTGGAAGTTTAATTGTAGAGCAATTGAATACCATCATTACCTATCTAGAAGAAGAAAGAAGCTCTAAGGAAGACAAGGGTCTACAAAAACCAAGAAGTATGAAGCAACGTCTTAAGTTTTGCTACATTAAATCAACAATGAGGAATAAAGCATCAAGTCCTTAAGTGTCTTAGGTGTTTTTATGCAATCGTTCATTTGAAATGCACAACACATTAAGTTCAACAAGACTAGATTCGATTGATCCAATCTTAGAAACCAATGGTTTCATGGACTTAAAAAGATAATTAAAATGATACGGACCACTTTTGAAAGCAAAGGGAAAGATTCCCCAACTTTTGGACTGAAATTTCCAAGGTTTCTAAGTATTGGAATTGTCGTCAGTTGACTATCCATTTATAGTCAACTACCTTTGACAATAGAGATCAGTGTAAGCCAATAGTTGATTACCCAATTTGGCATAATCAACTACCTTTCCAACCAAGGCATGAAAATTCCCTGACACTGTTATAGTTGACTACCTCTCACAGTCATAGCCAACATAATGAACTTGAACCGATCGATTGATAGGAGGAAGCGATTGACCTAATGAGAAAAAAGATTTCTTCCTTTGTATAGTAGTCAGTTATCAACTTATCCTAGTCGACTACCATGATAAAAATTTGACCATTATAGGATATAACGACTAGTACCATATTTAGTATGCCTTATATCTTGTTGGGAACAAGTTTAAAACATTCTCTATTGAGGATTAAACTATTTTTAACCGCTAAAAAATGGTCGAATGATTTCTAATACAAACTAGTAGGGACTTGTGAGATGCTCAGGCTTTATTAAAAAGAAACGAAGAAAAGCAGCCCTATAACATTTCAATTGAGTCAAACCAAACTAAGTCAAATTGAATATAATTTTTTGTGTTATGTCTAGTCGATTTAACCACTACCCAAGTTGCATCCCTAGTGAATTTAGTTAATTTCCCATTTTATTTTTCTTATCTTCGTTATAATTTTAATGTATAAATTTATATTAATCGTTGTAAATTTTACTAGTAAGATTAAATTTTATTAACTTCATTCATTTAAATTAAATATAATGGGTCGATATGTTTTATAACAATTTAACTCATTAATTTAGTAAGTAGACATTAAGTTTAATTATTTAAGTTACTAATTAAGTGATTATCTTAATTAAGTTTTTATAAATTTATTAAAATATGTTCACAAGTGATTTGTTTATTTATATAAATAATTGAATAAATAAGCCATGGATTTATTAATGGGTTTTGTAGTCTTATTAGTATATAGATAGAGTTGCAAGATGTATTGGATCAAAGTTGTTTAGGGGTATATCCAAGCTTGATCCAACAAGTATTCAGGAGATATGTGCTTGATCTGATTCCCAACGAATATGTAATGCATATATTCAAATTTGATTTTTTGGAGTAAACAAGCATGGGCCCATGCCCTTAAAAACTTCCACTCAATTTAGGTGATCATGTTACTATTTGTAGATGTCAAAATAGACACTTCTTAGTAAAAGGTTGATTAAGTAAATAAGTTGCAAACTATAAGGGGTGTTTTAGTAAAATGAAAGGGTAGGTTTAAATAAAACCATAAACTATGGGGGTGTCCTAATAAATGACATTTTTTCAACAGAAAGAAAAATATCCAAAATTGATTTATTTCCTATAAAAAAATTGATTAAGATATCTATGAATTTGTATAAAAGTAAAGATTACATAGAAGAGGCTATTACTTAATGTTGGTTCCATCTAATTGGACTAAATCCCATATAGATTTGCCTAAAAAAATAATTTATAAATAAAAATAGATTTATCTAAATCCCAAATGCAACTTATATCCAAATAGTTTTGACACTAGAAAATATATACATTATAATTGGAGGAGCACCATCTAAGTTAATCTCTCACCAATCTAGAGAAATATAGGAACCGTTTTGACAAGTCTTTTTCGGAAGATCTTCTGGTAGCTCTGACAATCAAAAGAGGCATTGGCTACCATGCATCCTTTTCGTGTCTTTCTACACGAGAATAAAGCGAGAAAATATGTGAAAATCTCCATTTGGAGCTTCCCTAAATCAGCGCAAAATGAGTTTCTCACATATTTTCAGCACACTGACTTTTGATGGCTAAATCTATTACAAACCAAATGAAAAAAATCCGCAACATAGTATGCCCGATTTATACATAGCCGAAAGACTACACAGGAAGACGTGCCAAACAGGGCATGATTCCCCGCAATAAGCACAGGGCTGATGACTTATGGGCCAACAAATGCATACCAAACGCAACCCATTTACGACCTTGAATTAGTAATTTAATGAAGGGAGAAATCCCAACTTTTCAAATCAAAGCCCACCAAAGTGGTCGGATGCATCACAAGGAGTTGATGCTAAGGGCCCATTTCCCTTTGCTATTACTTGATTTATTTTGTTAAATGTTGTCATAGATCACACAGAGAAAAGTAAAACAAAATCTAATCAAGGGAAGATAGGCACATGAATGTCCCAATTTTGGGATCACTTAACCAACTCAGAGCATAACTAAAATGTAAGTCATCTCATATCATAGAAGCCAAAAATCATACTCAATTAATCCCCATCCCTGAAAACTATATAAATAAATATAAGCTGTAACTTTCTAAACTAACTAAATAAATAAATCTTCTCATTTATGCACCTTATAAACCCAAGGCTTTCATTATCTGAACAATCTCTCTCCACCGTCCCGCGATTGCAGGGCTTTGTTCGTCCTTCTCTCCTATCTTTCTTTTTCTTTCTTTGTTTTTTTTTTTAATTTCGGGGCCCTCGATCGAATCGAACTAATCCTCTGCAAATCCCCAAAATATCCTCACAATAAATAAAGGGCATGTTCGACCTTTGAACTCTCATTTGGTTTCTCAGATTCGCCACGGAGAATCTTTCCAAGGGAGTTGAGATTTCTAGGGTTTCTTCCTGTTGTATTTTGAGCTTCCTTTCTGGTTGGTTGGGAGGCTTACTTTCGAGGGCTCTGGTCGTCTTGGGTGCTTCGTATTCGCAGATCTGAGTTTCGGAGACTCGTGGAGGCGATTTCGCAGTTCAATTGCGTCTGTCAAGATGTTTTGGCGTATGGCGGGATTGTCCACCGCGTCTCCTGTGAGTTGGCGTTGTTAAACCTTCATTTCTTTAGATTAATCTTCTGGTTGTTTGATTGAATTTTTTAATTTTCGTTTTTTTTTTCTAACGGCGAAATTGTTTTTGGGAGGAATTTCTCTTGTTCTCAAGCTATACAAATTGATTGCTTATGTTTTTTTTTTTTTGGTTTTTTATCCCGTCAGTTTATGCTCATGAAATAGATAATTTTGTAATAGAAAAATTCCGTTTATTACTTGTAAATGCTACGTTTGGCCAGATTGCCACTTTCCGGGCCCCGAAGGATTGAGCTATTCTTTTAATCAGTGATTGAAAATTGAAATGCAATTTTATTAGTTATTCTTTTTGGTTCATTACCTCCTTTTTCAATGGAAGTGAAGCTTGAATAGAAGTCATATTTGGTTAGGTTTGAAGAGCACATTTTTGAAGAAAAAAGATTGAACTTCTATTATCGTTGTGGTATAAAGACCTAATTTTCAATTTTCAGTATTCTTGTCTTGGAATGGGGTTTAATAGATAACAGGAAAATTGTTGGTGCACCTTTAAGAATGAGTGCTATTTGGGGCATTTATGGGAAATTAATCCTACTTCAGGTGGAATCTTTTTTAGTTAGTATAATACCGTCCAGTGTTCTATTGGAAATCCAATATCATTGGATTCATAGAACTGTCTTGGAGTCCCTTAGGTGTATACTGCGTTTTCAATGGTTCTCACTCCAAATGCCTATATCTGGGCTTTTCAGTATTCCCAGATAGATCCAAGTCGTATTCCATATGATTTTACTTATAGTCTTCTATAACTTTTCCCTTTGGATAGATTCTTTTTTCGTTTTTTTTTTTGAGTTTGTGTAATATGAAGTTATAAAACGACTGAGTTCTCATTTATAAATTGAAATGAGATTAATATGGTTTATAAATCTACATTTCCAGCTTGTTATTGTTTTCTTTCTCTTGATAAATACTTGTTATTGTATTTCTTGGTAACCTTTAAAATTTTTTGAAACTAAGTTCATATTTAAGTAAGACATTTTTCCATGAACATGTATTCTTCCATTTTAATGTATAAACATGCCATTATTTTTGGTCAGTAAAATGTATACATTTGCCAATTGAATGTATTATGTTTATTGTTTGTTAAAAATTGGCTGAAACTCTTGCTACATGGCTGACCCATTTCCTTTGATAAGTCAGCTTGCTTGATTTGGCTCATCTTAAATACTGAATACTGAAACAGGAATTTCTAACATAGTTCCTTTATGCAAGTGAGTCAGTAAGCATTTAGCTGTCAACTTTGAGAATCCTTCCTGAATTGGCACATATGATGTTCAGTTTTGGTTGAGTTGCTGTTTCAACCCAATATTTGATCTCATTACATTGTGGTTAGAGACCTGATTCATCTATAATGAAACTTTATATCTTAACTAGTAACTTGACTTCTACTGTGCAATTTCAATCACCTGACCCTCGCTCTCCAATTTTCAAGAGATTTGGGCTACAAACTCTATTTCTCTGTGTCTTTACACCTAACCTGCGTGGAGACTCTTCAATTTCATTCACGACTGACCTTTTCTTTCTTTTTCACGTGTAACCCAGCCTTTGCTGATGTCATCATATTCTTCCTTTGAACACTTCATCCACAGAGACATTTCAGCTTCCAGAAGAACCCAAACCTTAATCCAGAGGTCCTCTATGAGCAGGTTTATGCATTTAGGAACTCTTTAGGAATTAGACCCTCAATTCTTACTCTCACGGCATGTGGGTCTTGAAGATTGAATGCTACCAGAACTCCCCCCATCGTTTGAACCAGTTTTTCAAGTATTTCCTTGTTCTAGAAATTGAATGGGAGCCCTACTAGCCGAATCTCAAGGATTCTCTCAGAGATATGATTCTGGTTACGGGACATATACCAGCTCTCCACCCTTACCCTACCAGCTGGAGATTCTATCATCTCAGCACTGGGTATCACAACTTCTTTACCATCTCCAAGTAACAAAGCCTTCAAATCATTGAAAGGTTTGATATTCATGATTCCTTTTATGTTGAATCTTTCCACAACCGCTTCCACAATTTTTCCCCAATCTGACACTTTTTTGTCTGATGTTTTTCTCCCAAGTTTCTTTCTCTACATCTAGGAGCCTCATTCGACTTCTAATATTACTACATACTATTGCTTGTGGATCTCCTTCTTTTTGTTTTCCTTCCTTCGATTTTTCTCTGAAACTCTGATCGTCACAGACCTCTGGGTCCCTTCTTTGTTTTGAACTTGTTTCTCTTTCATGTTCAGCAGAAACTCTTGTAATAAATCTGTGAACAATCTCCACCCTGCTCTCTTTCATGTTTCTCTTCAGCTCAGCTTCAAAACTTTTTCCATCTGCACTCACTTCACTCTTCTGTCCCATTCTTTAAATGGAGAAAGTCATCCCATCCATGAAGCCCTTCAACCATCTGACCACTTCACCTATGAAAATGGTGGCTCTCTTCTCTTCTCTGATCTTTAGCATCCACCTATCCTTGTATCTGCTTTCTTCGAAGCAAAAACTCTTAGCTTCGATGTCCCTTTTTCTTCTTCATTTCACTGTAGAGGAGTATTCATCCATCTCTACAGTTTACTCCATGGATGCCCATGTTTTTTTGCCCCTCTAGTCCTGACATCTTTGAATCAAAAACTATTTTGTTTTCCCCTTCTAGTGCTTCACTTGCAGGAGAAGGTAGCTGAAAATACTGAAGAAAGGCCTTTTCTTGTGTCTTCTCAAGTCCTGACATCTCTTGATGTTCCTACAAACATTCGTTCTGGTTATTTATCTTCTCAAGAAAGAGTATCTAGAAGCGGTTCTTTTCACTCTCGGGAAAAAAGTAATGGTTGACTCCACTCTCAAAAAAAGTACTCACTTCATGTTCATAAAAAGTACTTCAGATACGTGGCTAACTATCTCCAAAAAAACTACCCACTTTCAAATGATGCCAGACCCAAACTAACTTTTCTAATTCAGTTTCCTAATTCACATAAAAGATTCATTGTAAAGGTTTTCAAGGGTGTTGGTCCCATCCTTTCAGATGAAATAGGTCATCAATTAGAAATTAAACCTGATTTAATTTTCTAAATTAAATAAGAAACCCAAATGAGGTCAATCTCGAACAGAATAATAGGCATAGATGCCCCATACTTAGTATGGGCTGGTCATTACCTAGTAAGCATATTAAATGGGATATCTGTAATTGTGTCCAGGGTCTTTGGAAATGGATAGCTGCATCACCATTTCCTTTATCTGTGCGTCATAAGTGTAGTGATTTGATGCCAAAGTCAAGTCGAACCAGTGTATTTTGAACCCTAGAACCTAGGCTGCAAGAAAATTGACGTGATTGCAGTTACATCTTTCTAATAATAATCTCCCATTTTTTTATCATTAATATTGCATGGATTTTTTACTAAATCTTGAAAGAAAGCATTGTACCCATAAATAGGGTTGTGAGGATCAGATATGATATTCATAGCTTAAAGCTGGGCAGAGAAAAGAGAAAAGAAAGAGATCTCTTGGTAACCAATCAAGACTAACTGCTGATCTTGGTAATGATTTGAGCACAAATCAGATGCTAAAATATTTGCCTTTCTTATTAAAAATCTTAAAGACTAGAGGCCTTTCATTTGGAAGCAAAGCCAATTTAAGACCAACTGGAAGTCTCTTTTTACTATCAAGTTTGAGTAGTTGGAACATGCCTGTTTGAGTGCTTAAAAAAGAGCAAGCAATTCAGCCATCAAAGAGTTCCTGAAATCAGCTGGGCCTGTATATCTTTTTTTAATGGTAAATAGAAAAAAAAGTTTATTAAAATTTAAAGAAAATGATAACAACATAATACAATCAACTTTTTTGATTGGTAACATGAACTTTTGTTTTGAAGATCAATAAAGAAAAAATTCATTCAATTAGGCAGAAAATACAATGATTTGGTGACAAGAGGTCACCCCAACTCTTACAACATGAACTTTATTAGATGTGGCAAAAGAATGTTATTTACGAAGTGTATAGAGTTAATTAGTTAGGCTAAGAAATGCTACCCACCCTTTTGTTTTGGTCATGGAGAAATAATTACATTGTTGTCCCCCAATACAATTTATCCCCATTCACCTCTTGTCCTGCAAGTTGCAAGTGAATCAGTGACACTGTTTGCTACTATATGTGTCCATGACCATGTCACTCTCAACTCTCTATCCATCTGTTTAGCTTGTCTTGAAGTATGGTTATGCTGCCATGTTCCTATCAAAATTTTGGTGCTTCCTTCCACCTTTATATTATTCAGAAGAAGAAGCTGTAGATATGAGAGCTTGTGAGGTGAGAAGGTGGAGAGGCTGAAGGTGGTGCAGATTGAGGTGAGTCAGTCAAGGAAGATGGTGGAGAGGCTGAAGGTCCTTAACACGAGTTTAGTTGGAAGGTTTATTGGCCTGGATCTGGAAGAAGAAAAAGTGGAAGTTTGAGCGGGATTTGAATGGGGGAAGAACATAGTTTGGTGTATCAGAAAACTGAATGGAGGTTTGTTCTTATTTATGTTCCACAGCAGAAGGGATGCAGAGTGGACTTTGGCAGACAGTTAGGCTAAACAAGGGGTACAAAGGCAATCAATGTTTTGGGCCTATATGTAATTTTTGGGGGGTTTGGACATTTGGTGTCCTCTTTGTTTCCGAATAAACTAAGTGAAGGGGAGAGGGAGATTTCTCATGAGTAGAAAAAAAAGGTAACCTATGGCTCTTGGCTGTCTAACAAGAAGAACAAATACTAATTGAAGTAGACTTGTATGAAGGAAGACCATAAGTAGAAAGAACACAATACACAGCGCGAAGAGAGGAGTGACCAAGCCTGGCATACCACTGGGAAACAGAAGCTTTCTCACCAACATACCATGAGATCCCAAAGCTGGAAGAGTATCTCAAACACGAAGGAGGTAGAGACCATCTTTAGTTGGCTTTGGAGGAGCACCTTCCTCGAGGAACAATCCTTTATCATAAAGCCAATAGAGAAAAATTGAAAGTAAGCATCTGGATTATCCTTTGTGAATTGAGCAATGGAAAGCAAATTCTTGGATAAGTGAGGGACATGAAAAATATTAGTAAGAGGAAAGGAACGAGATGGTGTATGAAGAACAGATTGACCAATATGGGAGATTTACAAACCTGTACCGTTGCCGATTCGGACCTGATCTTGTCCATTATATTCTGAGGAAGACTGCAAGTTATTAAGTTTGGTGTCATATGTGTAGTAGCGCCACTATCAGGGTACCAAGTAGGATCGAATGAAGAGAAGAATAATCAACTCGATAAGCAGTATTTTGAAACGGTGACTGAGGAGGTTCACCATGATATGATATATCAAACTGTTTATAGGACTGAAGAACGATATGATTTGGGCGGTTGCATAGTTAACAACGAATCTGTGACTGATTGTTGGCTTGCTGCTGATTGTTGTGGTGATAGTTATGATAATCTCCACGTCCCCGATCCTGGCCTCGACCTCAATAATTCTGACGGCCACCCCGTTGGTTTTGATTGTTGTTACCTCTCTGTTGTTATTGATTGTTAGAAGCTGGAGGACGATTGTTATTCTGGGAAGTAGCATTGTTGGCGACGGAAGAGGAGGGATCAGATTGGGGAGGGTGCTGATGCTTAAGCCAGATTTCGTGACTCACAAGCATACCATGTAAATCCTCCATAGTTAAGTGATATGAATCCAGTCGAGTGGTGATGGCTGTAACAAAAGCAGCATAATCTGCTTCAAGACCATAAATAACATAGAGAAAAAGTTCATCATCCCCTATTGGACTGTCAGTGGCAGCAAGCATATCGACAAGCACACGGATTTGTTATAGAAAGAGATCATTTCTTCATGTTCTGAAGTTCTAGTCATAGTTGGAGAACACATGGTCGAGATGCAGAGGCAAACGATCAGACTAATGCAGACCAAACAACAGCTGATGAAGTGGGACAAATTACTTGCGATAGCACACCCTTTGTAAGTGAGGATAGAATGAATGTGAGAATCCATTGATCCAAATGAATTCAGGCTTCATGGTTAGGATTATCAACCAGCCGAGAGGGATCTTCAGAAGATGGTTTTAGTTTGGGGGGACACTTATGAGAGCCATCTACTATCTCGTTGAGCCCATATGTTCTGAAAAACGGAATAAACTGAGATTTCCAAAGCATGTAATTTCCCCCATTCAACCAAATAAGGATGGCGGGGGTAACACTAGGAAGTGTGGGGAGGGTTGTGGATGGGTTGATAATGGGAAGAGTAGAGAATGATTGGGCAGTAGAAGATTCTTGTGTTGATTGTGCTATCATAAAAGCTGGTAGCTCTAATAACATGAAAGAATAACAGAACAATTTGAGGAATGCTCGATTTCAATGAATGTCGAGGCTTTGAATAGCTTTTCTTATATATATGAATCGGTTACAATAGGCTCCATGGTGGAGTTGAATAATATTAGTTCTGATCTAATCTTTGACGATAAAGTCCTTATACAACACAAACTAGGAGTTCCCAATTCGATTAGAATTGGAACTGTGGAATGGTGATCTGCGGCTGATGTGTCGCTATTAATAGGAATGAGCATTTGGCTACCTCATTGAGATCCTTTTGCAATGACCTAAAGGGCAAAGAACCCCAAAGTGAGAGGAAGTGGAAGAAAGCTCTAAAAAAAGAAAAGTCTACACCTAGTGCTTTTCACATTTCTTGATCATTGATGCATTTGGTTCTTTTGTTTGCTAGGTTACATAGTTCTTTGGTTGTTTTTTTTTTTGAATTGCATTCATAAATGATCGAATTGCTCTAATTGTTGAACATAAATGCAGATATAAAAGTATTCATTAATAAAAAAAATGAAGTGGCTTGCATGCTCCTCGGAATTGATGATATTAAGTGAAGTCAAGAAGAATCAAACTCATGGAACCCAAAATTGAGGAGGAAGGAGGTTCCGTTGATGTCTTGATTCAAAGCAACCAACTCCCATTCGGAAATAAATTTTTTACCTTTGTTGCTTTGTTTCCATTTTTTGAGAAAGCTAGGGAAAAGATTTGCTTTTCGTGTTGTATTCATCTTGGGTTTTTTGTATCCAAGAGGCTCATCTAAGATGTAGAGTTATAAACAGAGGTCGCCATTTGAGGCGTGCACTTGTGTTATTTTTGAGTCTGTGTTTTGTACACCGGTTAGTTCACTGGATGCATGAACCCGCCAATCTTTATCGACCACGTCACCCAACCAGCTATTTCATAACATTAATGCATGAACCCACCGTTAGCATGGGCTAGTTGGTTCAATCGTCCACAAAAAAGATAAAACGGGGCTAACACTCAGCTTGTGATCCTCCTCATTCTCCCTCCATTTTGCATAGTTTTGCTGCTATGTCCTCCATCGAACCTTACCCACATAATGGCGACCATACCACAGCGGACGGTGACTCGTACGAGTGGCCATCAGCGGCAAGAGCTCCGGCGGTATGTTTTTTGGCCTCTTCTTCTTCTTCTTCTTCTTTTCCTGCACTATTGTTGTTACGATGACCAGTACAAGCTTCTAGTAGGTCAACTAATTGCTGACCGGGCTTTTGGTTTTTGAAGTCAACCCGGATCGAGATTAATAAATAAACCGGACTTGCATGCTGCAGGTGCATGTGCGGACCAAACCACCACAACTGTAGCATGAGGATGCAACAGAGAAAATCTCAAATATGGTTTCAGAAACATGGGCAACTTCTCGGTCCGTGAGTGGTAGGGCTTTTAGGCCCATTAGTTTGTCCAGAATATATGGACAAATTTGTCACAACCCTTGTTGTCCTTAATTTAAGTATCACCCATGGACTTAAAGCTTCCAATTGCTCAACCAAAAAAGCTTCCATGCTGTGTTTTTTAAGTCATGTTTTATCTTTTTCGTTGTTTTTTAAGTCCTATTAGGCAGAGATCTCGAATAGATTTAATAGATTTGAAGAATAATAGAGGGTAAATTTGATATTTTGTTATTTTCTGTTAGTTCTTAATGACATTAGAGTTTAGTGAGATATTTTGGTAATTAAACACTTTATGCCATTTTGACTTGAAGGCCGAGGGGCATATTTGTAAAAACGTAAAATTTAGGGTTTTATATTGCAAAAAAATGCAGAGGGTCTTAGTCACTGACCCCATAGTACAGGGGTCCGTGTAATGCCCTCCTCGTTTTCTCACTTCTTAGCCATTATCAGTTGTTCGGTTCAGGGAGGGGTTTAGTCGTTTAGGCAGCGGTGGTTTTGCTGTCACGGAGGTTGCTGAAACCCACTTGTAGTGGTCTGCAATGGTGGTCAATGGAGGGCCTCTCGTGCTTCTCCGTTGGTAGAGCTGCTAGCGGATGTTGCTGTTGGTGGAAAGGGTTATGTTGTCAATAGAGGGCCTCTCGGTATTGCTCGGTGATGATGGAGAATAAGATGACTGAATGCAGCTTCCCTTTAATGTGAGATCAAAGTGGGGTTCTTTCTTTCTCATTTCTTTGTTTATTTGCATTGATTTATCTTATATTATCTTTTTGTTCCGGTTTTTTTGAATGTTTTCGAACTTAAATTTGATTACTCTTTTTTCTACTATTAACTGTTTCTATTCATTCCACTGAGAAGAAACTTATTTCCCTGATATTTTGAATAATTTGTACGTATATTACTGTGTTAATGTATTTGCACCATTTCGTCAATTGATTTTGGGGAGTCTTTATATTTGCGGGAAGTCACAGATGGACGTGGTACTAAACTTTGAGGATTGATGATGGGAATTGTCAAAATACGTGTTTTTGGCCAACTCTTGATGGACGAACTTTGTCATTAGCCTTAACAATGGCGATGTTTAGCTTCAGGGCACCATAGGCATTTGAGAAATTCTTGCTTTATTTTTCTTAAGAGAGTTGAGAGATGTGAAGGAAAGAGAGGCAGCGAGGAATTGGATTCAATATAACAAGTCTGATTTGATTTTGCTAGAGGAAATGAGTTGGAAAAGGTGGACAACAGAGTCGTCTTTGAATTGTGGGGATGGGATGGGTCCGAGTAGGGGGTGGTTGAATCTAAAGGATTAACAGGGGGATTATTAACAATCTGGGATGGTTTGATTTGGTCAAAGGTGGGCCTCTTCTAGAGTACATTTTTACTATCGGTAGTGTTGGATTATTTAGAATTCAAGGAGTGAGTGCTGATTTCTTATGTTTATGGGGCAACAGGGGATGGAAGTTGGGGACAGATGTGGGAGGTGTTGGAGAGATGCCATAATGTGAGGGTTGGGCCCTGGGTTTTGAAGGTGAGTGAGAGGAAAGAGGGAAGGGATAAAAGGATTTCAAGTGCAATGAGAAGTTTTGGGGTTTTTATTGGAAGGAATAGCTAATGGAGGTAAGGGTGGTGGGATTAAAATTTACATGGACAAAAGGCCAAGACCCTCCTATCCCTAGAAGGTTGGGTAGGTTTTTGTCCAATGGTGAGTGGGAAGATATCGTTACTTATCAAAAAATGGTGAGTGGGAGGAGATATTTCCAGAAGTGATGCTGGAAAGTCTAACCCATTGCTATTGAGAAGTTAATGAAGTCAAAGGGCCCTAGACCATTTAGATTTGAAAATATGTGGTTAGCCCACAATTCCTTTAATTTGTGGAAAAGAAATGAAACAATTATTCAAGTTTAGTATAATTGAGTTGAGCTAAGCCGAATTTCTATATATCTTGTCTTCATTCGACTAAATATTACCAATTTTTTTAAAAGCTTGGGAGTCATATGCATAGGGCACCACTCCAAGCAAGGTGCTCTTAAGATGATGCATGGAGGTGTGACACATAAGCTTCAGGCATGCTACTCACAATCTCACATGTGTGATGTTTAAAAATTTTTTCTTATCTTATTTATTTTAGGGTAAAATACAAAAACCTCCCCTGACGTTTCTGACAATCATAAAAACCTCCCCTCGAGTTTCACTTTAACAAAAACTTCCCTTGAACTTTTGAAAAACTCAACATAAACTTCCCCTTTGTCACTATCCCAAACGGAAAACGTTTGATTGATGCATTAGTTTTCTTAAATGCCCATTTTACCCTTTTTCTAGTGGCAAAATCATGGACTTCGATACTTCTTTTGGTGTAAAATAGGTAAAATCATGGCATTTGGTGCTTCTTTTATAAATGGTCTCTAATCATTGGCCGAGTGCTAGGTCAAACTGACAATCAAGTGAAGAACCATTAGAACACGCATTTGAGCAAGAAGCTTGGGATAAGAATAAAAGGGTAAATTTGGTGTCTCTTCATCACTAACAAGCTCGAAAAGATGCAATCAAATAGAGGAAGTTCTCAAGCTCTGCACGAATTCAAACTCTGATCTTCAACTACTGGTGACAGCAATAGTGCTAAGCCCGTCCAACCCAAAGTGAACTAAGCTTTCAAAACACTGTTGAAGCATTGAACAAACAAGATCCAACTGTTAGTGAATGTTTTGAGAGTTCTTATTGGCCTTTCACATATGATTTAAATTCAAATGCCCCTAGCTTGACAAAGCTTCCTGATGGATATCCCCTTGATGCGGCATGGGATGCCTTATAATCTCTCTCTCTCTCTCTGAGCAAGAAAAAAAAAAGGTAAATATTCCTTTGCTGCCGGTTTTAGCAGCCTCCAAAAGTACTGCATGGGTGTTATATTAACTTACCATCTCTGAATAAGAGATGCATCCAAACACTTATTTTACTAGATAAACAATGTCTTGAATTCAAGCGAATGCAAATGAAATTGGAGTGGTTATTACATATAATTAAACTGTGAAACAACCAAGGAGAAGGGTGCACAATGCACTCCTCTTTCCGTGCAAAATGGAGAGCATGACGATTCTGAAGTAGTTGTGGTTCATACTGGTTGATTCAGACAAGACAGGGAGCATCATTGCCCCTCAGCTCAAGAGAGCTCTAGCAGTTGAAAACCTAGAATTCCCTCTCTATGAGCATTGAAGAATTTGTTCCTTTTAACAGGTTTCTTCTTAAGGTTCAGCTAGCTTTTTCAGACCTAGAAAGAGGTTGTGGATTTCTTGTTCCTGATGATGTTTATGAGGCTTTGATAAAGGTTGGGTTTTCCCTTGACTCTCTTTCTTTTTATACAGTCTGTGATAGCTTATATCAGAAGAAGAATGGAAGATTCCGGCTAGATGATTTTATAGCACTTTGTATATTTTTACAGTTTGTTTACTACATGGGCTGCCAACTGTAGAATATGAGAAATCAAAGTACTCCACCATGTTCTCCTCCTTATCTAAAGATACCCTCAGAATTCTTTTGGTGTTTGAGGAAATTGTGGCAGATTTAAAGCATTTTGTGTATGCATGAGTGTGAAGTTCTTTCTTCGTGACTATTCTAGTGCCTGGATTGAAAGTGAACACGAGATCTGAGATCTGTTGTCCATATTTCTCTGTATAAGCATTATAAGTGTATTAATTGTTGGATTTCCAATGAACTAGTGGACATGGTTGAGGTAAAAAAAATGGAGTGCTCTATACCAAATTGATTTATCAACAGTAAAAACTACTTGCTTTTACCATCATGGGTTTGCATACCGTCTCCATGGCATATGTCTGAACTTGGTGAAGTTTCAGGTAGAGAAAAGGGCAGCATGAGTTCGAACTCAATGGAGCTGCAGGGAGAAAAAAGGGAGGCATGAGTCTGAACTCGATGGAGTTTCAGGGAGAAAAAGGGGCGGCATGAGTTTGAACTCGATGGAGTTTCAGGGAGAAAAAAGGGCAGCAAATGGGTTACTCAATTTAAAATTTATTTCATTTTATGTGGCATCATATGCAAAAAGGTCAAAAGGGGCATTTAAGAAAACTAATGCATCAATCAAACTTTTTCCGTCTGGGATAGTGACGGAGGAGAGATTTATGTTGAGTTTTTCAAAAGTTCAGGGGAGGTTTTTGTTAACGTGAAACTCGAATGGAGGTTTTTATGATTGTCAGAAAATTTAGGGGAGGTTTTTGTATTTTACCTTTATTTTAAGATTTTAGGCTTTAATTGGTGGGCCACAATATGTATCATGGTCCATATTTTGTTATATCAATAAGCCCCCGTTGATTCATTTTGCAAATTAACACAACTTAGGGCTCGAACCTGCCAAAGCTGTGAAGTTCGAATCTGCTGAAGCTTCTCTTCTACCAACCTCTCAAATCTGCAATACAGGTTGGTTTTCTTTATTCATCATCGTCATCATCATCATCTTCTTATTCAAGCTGCAACTATGACTTTTTATCATCTTATACAGCTCTGTTCAGTGTTGACTGTTGGGTGGAGGTTAAAAACTTAAAATATACGGGTGTGTTCTTCTTCTTCTTCTTCTTATTCTTTTGCAACGTCAGGTATGGGGTATTCTTCTTTTTCTTTCTTTTCTTTCTTTCCTTCTTGCTTTTCTTTTTTCCCTTCTTTTTTTTCAGTAGCCCTGTTCAGTCTTGAGCTTGAACAGAGCTACATTAAAAAAATGCCACACAGCTCTGTTCAGCATCACTCTGTTTTTTTTTCTTCTGCTTTTTGTTAGAAGACCTTAAGAGGATCAAAGAAGCAAAGACTTCACACTTCTGCTGCAGCTTCAGTCTTCAAACTTCAGGTAACTTCTATCTTCTCTTCTTTTGATAAATTATTTCTTGATTGTGCTTCCCTCATTTGTGACTAAAGAATATTTTTAAATTGGAATTTCTGAACCTTAGACATGTTAATTTAATCTATTGACTCTATTCTGTTATTATGTAGATTGTAAAAATTGAATTAATCTTGCAACAACTCTTTGTATATATTTTTACTTTTGTTTTTGTTATACATCAACCAAGGATTGTATGTTGTTACTTGGAGTGGAAATGAACTTGAGTTGAAAACATGAGATTTAGAACTCATTGGTCCATTGACAATTTGACAATTGAAATTAGGCTATTCAAGTATTATGTTTATGTATGTTTTTATGCTTAAAACAACTATATTTTATTAATATACCCACTATAATTATAAAAGAAATACATGCTCGAGGCTTATTTCTCCTTGCGCGTGGGAGGCTTACGCCTCCTGTGTTCTGTCAAAAGGCTCAAATGCAATCAGGGGTCTCTCATTCTTTTTGAAAGGGGAGAGAGAGAGAGAGAGAGAGAGAGCTCATTTTTGAGAAAAAGGGAGAACAAGCAGAGGAAGAGAGGATTCTGAGAATTGGAGCTATGAAAGAGATCGAGAGAGGTTGCCAAGGTAAAAAAAAGGAGAGAACACGTAAGAGAGTTTGAGAGAGAGAGAGATTAAAGAGTGAGAGAGAGAGAGCTACATCAACCATCGTTCGATACCTCTAAACCACATCAAAACCTACATCAACCATCCGATCGACAATCCATCATATTCAGCCAACAAATAACCATTTTACCCTTATCTTAAACGATTCCAATTGAATTACTATTGTCATCCGATACTCTCCTAATTTAAGATATCCGTTGTCACTCAACATTTGACACCTCCAAACTCGATCAAAACATCCTGATTGACAATTAAACAATTTTCAGACCATAAAATGACCATTTTACCCTTCATTTAAAATGATTCAAAATCAATGGCTTTCATTAGCCACAATTATCCAAATTTAAAATCTACATCGTGATATGCCCTTCAATACGCTTAGATCAAGCCCATCACCTTTTTAGACATCTTAAATGACCATCTTCATTTCTTACAACCAAAAATGATATCAAGAGCGATCCCACTCTGACGGCTCCCATTACTCTGTCATAAATTCTCTCGATACGTCCCCTAAGACGTAGACATAATTTTTCACTTGACATGCCCCACTAAGGGCCTGTTCGTTTGCTTTGAAGCCTAACATTTGAAAGTACAATAATTACATTAAGAGGTATATTGGTATTGGTGAACTTTTATTTCCTCTAAACTCTGAATGCAGAGAATGTTGTTCTGAATTTTGAACTCTGAAAGTAATCAAATATCCATTTTGACCCCACATATGCGAGTTTTTGTTTGTCTTTTTGGGGGTATCATTGGAAAACAAAAAGTTGTACGATTGCATTTAAGATATAAGAGATGAGAGAAAATGAATAACCAATTTTCTCTTAAAGTTAAAAGATTTCTCTTAAGAGATAAGAGTTGAGAGGAAATGAACTCGCCCTAAGACTAGCAAACCTCATCATTACCTTTCTTGGACACGGTCCTAACTCCTAACCCAACCAAAATCTACTGATTGAACCGATCCTAAAGCCCAACCGAACTAGCCCTTTCTCAAATCGGTTTGGAACCAAATTTAACCCAAAAAATAAAATAAAAGAAAAACCTAGAGAGAAAGATAAACCGAACCAACCTAACACAACTCATTCTTCCATCATCTCCCTAAAGCTCTCCCCACCGAGCCCTAGTCTCCGAAACCCATCTTCCTTCCTCTCGTCCCCAACCTTCATGAATAACCAAAACGATCCCTTTCTCTAACCCACCACCATCCTCTTCCTCTCTCATCCCTCATTCGTCTTCCTCCTTGAGAACAATTGAACGAGTCACCATCTCATTCCTCTTCTCTTCCTCTTTCATCTCACACATACACAAGACCGAACCCAGCACCGAAATCTCAATTCTCTCACCTCTCTCCATTTCCAGTAAAGAAAGAAAGAAAAACGAACAAAAAAAGGAAAGAACGCAAGCCTCCGTTCAGCTAGGAAGAAAAAGAAAGAAGAGGGTAGAAGAAGGGAGAGGAGGAAAGAGGAAGAAATCAGAGTTCCCCTCTGTTTTTCAATCACATCTACCCAGAACAGAGGTCCTCCAATCCTTTCGTTATCACCAAAACCGGAAAGCAGAAGCATTTTCTCATTGGCATTTCACAATCATCGGGGACATTATCTCTCTTTGTTCGCTTGGAGGTTACATTAGAGGTAGGCTTACTACCTTGCTCAAAGTTGTAAATGTTCATCGTTAGAAGTCATGCTTGTTTTAGATCATTAGCTTCCTATTTTGTTTAGTTTGATTGCCATATTTTTAACAAAACCGAATGGATAATGATGGTTTCCACCTTCAAATAAAAGGCATCCAACGTCTACTTCTGTTTTTTTTTGTTATTTTATTTTATTTTATTTTTTTGTTTTCTTGTTTTTATTAGACACTTGGTTTAATCACTAGTTTTTTAGGTTGTTTAATCTCATTTCTTGCTGCATAAGCCAATGCTAGTTTTACAATTGTTAGGACTATTTACACATGCTTTGACTGCTTAGATCATCGTCCCTATGTTCTTTGTTTGATTTTATTAGGGTTAGCCTTTGCCAATATTCATACATGTAGTAGGCCTTTATTCTACTCGTATACTTTCATAGATAAACGAAGAGATCCATACCCCATCCCATCGTCAATATTTGATGTTATAGGGGTGGAGTAGCAAAGTGTTTTAGTCTAACATGTATGCTCTGAAGTTCTATGTTCTTTGTTTGATTTTATTAGGGTTAGCCTTTGCCAATATTCATACATGTAGTAGGCCTTTATTCTACTCCTATACTTTCATAGATAAACGAAGAGATCCATACCCCATCCCATCGTCAATGTTTGATGTTATAGGGGTGGAGTAGCAAAGTGTTTTAGTCTAACATGTATGCTCTGAAGTTCTATGAAGTTTGGGTGAATTGTTGGTTTCGGATTTAGTTCATGCGATTTATTTAATAAGATTAGGACTGTAACATGCATGTGCTGAAACGACTATTTTTTATCTTTACTAGTGTTTTATTAGATCAAATTGAACCAACATCATGCTGAAATTTGTTTAGTCTCGTGAATCTCTTGTTTCAGCTGTTAGAGTCATATTTGGTAGATCTTGCTTTAGGATCTTTCACCATTTTTTGTCATGTCCTAGTTACATAGATTGGTGTAGGAAATATGGCTTGATTTGTTAAAGGATTTGGATGAGTGTGCATTCACCTTAAGAGAAAAAGCTCATGGAGATTGATTCCCTTGTGTTTTAACCCCACTCATTTGCCTAGTAGGAGCGAGGGGAACCTTGGACAAAGAAGGAGGATGCATGTAGTTGCTTACTCATTTGCCCCTTTAAGGATTTCTCACACCCAAATGGAGAATGTGAGGATTAAGCCACTTGGTTAGTCTCGTGAATCTCTTGTTTCAGGTGTTAGAGTCATATTAGGTAGATCTTGCTTTAGGATCTTTCACCATCTTTTGTCATGTCCTAGTTACATAGATTGGTGTAGGAAATATGGCTTGATTTGTTAAAGGATTTGGATGAGTGTGCATTCATCTTAAGAGAAAAAGCTCATGGAGATTGATTCCCTCGTGTTTTAACCCCACTCATTTGCCTAGTAGGAGCGAGGGGAACCTTGGACAAAGAAGGAGGATGCATGTAGTTGCTTACTCATTTGCCCCTTTAAGGATTTCTCACACCCAAATGGAAAATGAGAGGGTTAAGCCACTTGGGAGACAAGTTCACCATGACTAGCAACCTCTTGGTAGGCAAAACCATTGGTCCCTTATTGTTTTTTTTGTAGCTCATTTTCTTCACTTAATTAGTAGGGGAATTGGTACTACATGTCAATTATGGGAGAAGGGTGCCTAACACCTTCCCTTTCCCCCCCTTAGAGTACCTAAAAGAGTCTTAGATTGGGGACATGTGAGTATTGTTTGGTTTGTTAAACTTGGGAGGTCCATCACTCCCATGTTCCTTGCTTTGATGGGTGGAGACTCCATATTATTTCAGCCATGGAGTGAACCCCAAACCAATTGGGATGTTTACATTGGGCATTGGCCATCTGACATTCTGACCAGGTAAACCTTCCACTATTTAGTGGAGGATCAATGAGCTCTTGACTCCTAATGAACTCATCAAATCTCCTCATGCCCAAACTCACTCTTTCTTCTTTTCTCCCTTTCATTTCACACTTCCTCCTGACAATATTGAAGTCTCCTCCCAAGTACCATGGATTCCCCACCTCTGTCTAACTCCTCCCAGCTCCACCCACAAACCCATTCTCTCCCCTTCTTCATTAGGACCATACACATTTGACACCACCCATTGTGATTTAAAAATAGTTGTGGGTTGGCTGAAAAGGGGGGAAGGAGTAATATGGCAGCTATGGAATGAGTTTAGGCGCTTCAAAGAACTATCTAAAGACATGCTAATCCAAATGAATTGGATTAGGAGATCTGCAAACACTGTGGTCAATGGTTTAACTAAACATAGAATTCAGAGATAATCCTTGTTTAGGGCTGTTTTGTAAATATTGGGATAATTTTCTTCTTGGGCTTGTTGTTTCTGCCCACAACTTCTTGTTGTATATCTTCATTTTAAATTAATGAGTCTATTTTTGTGTTGTTGATAAAAAAATGTTGCTCCCTGCTATCTCATTTAGGAGGGCTCTTTTACAAGAGGGTTTTTTTTGGGCGCAATGTGACACGATATGATACACGTACGCTATGCATATTATACAGGTATCCAAGTATCATAGAGATGCAAAGCTTGTGATTTACTCCAAAGAAAATGGCCTAATTGGTGCTTGTCCCCTAATTGATGTATTCTTTGCAAGGCTAATGGTGAGAGTTGTTATTACTCATTAATCTATTATCCCTTTGTTTCAGTCATTTGAGATTGGTTTCTCTCTTTGTTTAGTTGCAGGTAGACCCCCACCAAATGTACAAAGCTCTTTTGCTTAAGTTGACAAGAGTAACCAAGGGTTTTTGACAAGAGCAACCATCAACTATCCCCATTGTTGTTTACTTAAGTTGCAAAAATCTTTACTAGGTTGTTGATGAGAGCGGATCAGAGAAATATTTTTGTATACTTATAAACAAGAACTATTTTTTTTGAGGTTTTTGAGTAGGAAGGCAAACTTGAGTAGTATCTCATTTGTAGTTTGTGGATGATACTTTGATTCTAGGAGAATTTAGGGGTACTCAGGATGTGGAAGTTCTTAGATAGATTTTGGATGTGGTGAAGGTGTTAGGTTTGAAGACTAATTTGGCAAAATGCACTTTGATGGGATTGAATCTAACTAGGTGGAGGAGATGAGTGCAGCAGTTCTAGTGGTGAATTTACAAGGATAGCCAATGAAGTATTTAGGGCCTTGTTTGGGGGGATAATCCTTGGGAAAAACCCTTTTGGGGAGGCGTCAAAGATTTTTGTTAAAAGATTAGCCTTGCGAAAAAAGAATTACATCTCCAAAGGATGGAGAGTTACATTGTTTAAATCCACATTGTCAAATATCGTAATTTACTTTTTGCCAGTGTTCAAAGCCATTGTAAACATGAAGAGATGTAGGATAATTAGAAAAGAATGGAGAAGATATTTAGAAACTTCCATTGGGGTCCAAGGAGTCACAAGAATAGTAATCTTTTGAAGTGGGAAAATGTTAATCAATCTTTAATAGTGAGTGGGCTAGGGATAAGATGAATATGTGAAAAAGAATTTGGTGTTATTGGGGAATTGAACTTCGTAGTAGATATTTTAGAGTGTCCTATTGCTAGTTGGCCTCTAACCTACCTAGGACTTCCTCTTGTTGCAAACTCTAAGGAGAGTAGATTCTGGAACCCCATAGTGGAGAGACGTTGCAAAGAAACTAGTAGCTTGGAAGAGGAATTGGATATCTTTGGGAGGAGGGATTACTTTGATCAAATCCACGCTTGGTAACCTACCAACTTATTTCCTCTCAGTTTTTAGAATCCCACAAAGAGAAGCAAAGAAAAGTGAGAATATTATGAGGGATTTTTTGTGGGAGCCAGGTGATGGAAGGAAGGATCATTTGGTTAAGTGGGAGATTGTGTGTGGGAATATTCAAGATGGAGGTTTATGTTTTGGTAGTGTGGATAAAAAGAATAAGGCTCTACTAGGGAAATGACTTTGGAGGTGGCCGATGGAAAGGGATAGATTGTGGCATGGCATAATAGTTAGCATACATGGAAGGTTGGGAAATGGTTGGGATGCCGGTGTATCTATTTTGAGCTACTTTGGCTTAGCCTTGCAGAGCCATTCATAGCATTCTGCCTTCCTTCGTTTCGTCAAGTATGATGTTTGTTCTGGGGTTTGTGTTAAATTCTAGGAGGATACTTGGGCTGGTTCTTGTCCATCAATGGAGCTCTTCCCCTCTTTATACTCGGTCTCTTTGTACAAAAGTGAGCGTGTGTCAAGATTTGTTGCTCCTCCAATGCATCCAAGGGGCCTTAATTGGGACTTTGGTTTCCGTAGAGGGCTTAGGGATAACGAACTTTCTGATTGTATGAATCTCCTACAACTCCTTCAAGATGTTTGCTTGGACCCCGATAAACCTGATAAACGTATTTGGGCCCCCAACCCTAGGGGCTTATTTTCTTGTACTTCTTTGTCCAAGACCTTATGTGACTCCTTAGCTTCCTCCTATCCCTTTAAAGTGTTTTGGTGTAGATTCATCCCACTCAGAGTCGGAGCCTTTTGTTGGGTAGTAATTCACAAGGAGATAAATACTATGGACTTGGTACAAAAGAGAAGACCTAATTCTTGTCTCTCCCTAATTGGTGCGTCTTATGCAAATCTAGTAATGAGAGTTGCCTTCATTACTGATTTCCTGCCCCTTTGTTGCAGATATTTGGCTTTGGGTTTGTCCTTTGTTTGGATGCAGGTGGACTTTACCAATGGAGTTGTTATTTGATCCCTCTTTATTTACTTGGCCGAAGAAGAGAGGAAGGATAATGTGATGTGTTAGAACAGCCTTGATTTGGACCATTTGGGAAGAGAGGAATGCAAGATTATTCTTAAGAGAAGGAGAGAAGCAATGAAGAAATCAGGACTTGTGTGATGGTTAGGGTGATCCATTGGACCAAGACTCTTGAGGTATTTTCCTAGTTCTCCTTTGATGATATCTGTAGGAATTGGGAAGCAGTTGGTAAAAGCTCTAAGAGAAAAGATAGAGTGGAGGTTGTTTTGGTACCACCATTAGAAGGTTTTGTTCAACTGAACTTTGATGGGAGCAGTCGAGGTAATCTAGGCCCTTCTGGAATAGGATTGGTTTTGAGAGATGGAGAAGGTAAACTTGTAGAACTTTTTTCTGGCCCTGCGGGTATGGGTGACTCCTTCAAAGCAGAACTGCTTGCTGCAATTCAAGGGGTGCAGATAGTTAGTGAGCTAAATTAGACAAATGTAGTGATTGAAGGGGATTCAAGAGTGGTGGTAGAATGGCTAAAGAATTCAGAGTTTATAATCTGGTGCTATCGGAACGAAATGAAAAAATTTAACTGGTTAACTAGGAATATGAGTTTGTGGATTCAATGTGTGAGGAGATCAACAAATGGAATGGCGGATGCTTTGACTAAGCAAGGGGTGAATAGGTCTATGTTATTTAGGGCATACTTGTAATGTTTTTCTTTTTGTATGAGAGGTAGCACCTCGTGCCTCTCTTCAGGATGTTTGTAATGATATAATGTTAAGTTTATTAATAAAATTCAAGTTACTTACAAAAAAAATGGTCGTGGAGGTTCTCAGAAGAGAGGGGCTTTATGGGCTGCACCCAAATGGTTGGAATTTGGAACCAGCTAGGGGTAAGAAGCCCTTGGAAAGCTATTTTGATTTGCGCATGTCTTACATGCTACATATTAGATATGATGTTGTTTCTGGACACAGGGTGGAGTTCTAGGAGGGCACTTGTTGGGGAAACTCTCCCTTTTGTAAAGCCTTTACTAGAATTTACAATATGTCTACTCTAAAAAGCAATTCAAGTACAATTATTAAAAAAGAACAATTCAACTGTCGAAATGATAACCTTGGATGAGAATGGAACTTGGGACTTGGAACTAAGAGAATGAGTGTAGTGAACTAATCCCCCTTTTAAACTCACTTTAAGATGTTACTTTGTCACCCTTGGGAGACAAGGGGTAATTTAACATGTGCATCCTTTTTTAAAATTCAATCCCCTAGAGAGAATCATCCTTTTCCCATTAGAGAGGTTTGGCATGGTCCAATTCCCCAAAAGTCAAGGTTTTTTGTTGGGAGGCTGGCAATCAAATCAACAACACTTGTGAAAGGCTTCAACTCCAAGAAGTGGAAAGCTGGCTCTATCACCTTATGTGTCTGTCCTTTGCTTGAAGAGTGGGGAAATTATCAATCACCTTTTATTGCATTTTTCCTATGCTTCTAGATTGCCACAACATTTTTTTTTCCGTTTTTTTGGAAGGGAGTGGGCAACGCAACGCCAAAAGAAGTGGTAGATCTATTCAAATTGGATCTTATTAATAATTGCACTAGACAGTGAAAGATGCTTTGGCATTGTGCTTGTGGAGTGAACGAAATGCAAGAACTTTTGAAGAATATCTCAAGATTGCGGAGGAAGTATTTGAGCATACCAAAATAACGGCCACAGATTGGATAGTGATTTGTGATGATTTCAAAGGGGTTTCCCTTAATGATTAATTTAGGGAACGGCAGCTACTTGTTAGTTTTTGTAATAGTAAAAAGAAATTTTGTTGAAGAAAAAAAGATAACACAAAATACACGGTGACCAGATATCACCCACAAGAGAAAAGGATACCACCTCAATTGAAGACAACCAAAGACAGGATACCGAACAAAACAACAAACCGGAAACTTCCTCAAACACTTCACACATCACTCCATCCCCTGATCCCCAAGACAGAGAGAACACTGCACAAGTCATTACTAATCCTTCCCCTCAAGCAATTCTTCCTGCCCAGCGTTAGCTTCATTCTATACCTCTCCTCCTTTTCCCACTATAACTTTTCTCAAATTTTCTTCCCTCCTTCTCTTGAAGTAATGCAATTGAGTATAAAAAGAAATTGTGGGTTTTACATGCTTGAAAATGTTTTATATGCTTGATTTGATTTTTTAATTGTCATTTGAATTTACTTTACATGTTATGTTTATGTGTTTTAATTTTAGATAATATGTTTTTTTAAATATTCATTTTGCGCCTTTCGCTTTTAAAACACTGTTTGAACTTTGAAATCACCCAAATCCAACTCTCATCTTCTTCCCCTCTTGCAACTTACCAGAATTGTTTCTTTTAAGGTCCCCAAAAGCTTTAGCCTTTGACGCTTAAAGATATGCAACCCTTTTTTGTCAACTGACAAATTGGACAACCGCTGTGGTGCACCCTTCTTTGTAAACATAATTCTCTTAAAAAACTCCCCATTCAATCCTCCAACTGACCCACAATGGCACACGGTTCCTTGCAATATAAGCATGCAAGCATCTCTTCATCCTTATTCGTCCCCACACTTTTACTCTTCTCGCCGTCCACGTGGCCTACCATTCCTCTTACCATACCTGCATTAAAATAGTCTACAAAAATCAAGCCTTCCTTAATAATTGAACTAGCGGCCCTCCACTACCATCAAGACCCACCACACTGCCCTTAGAAATTAATTTTTTTTGCCAGCATTCCTTAGATACACTTATTTTCTATCCCTCAATTCTCTTGCTAGTTTTCAAATAGCAGACAACATAGTACTGTATAGTGGTCCCCTTGTGCTGATGGAAATGTGAAAATAAACTTTGATGGTTGCTGTTTAATATGAACCAAGAAAAAAGAATTCAGAACTAGGGTTTTTTTGTTGTTTTGTTCATCTTCTTTATATCCAGAATCAAGAAAAAAGAGGGAAAGTTACCTTAAATTTGAGCACCGACACAACCATGGACAGAAAAATATGTAACAGCAAACGAGCTTGTCCAAAAACTACAACAAAAAGGTCATTCGCTCATTGCACTCCCATGATACTCTACCAGTTTATATGCTCTTTTTGTCTTGGTTTTGGGATTTTCTTTTGCCTTTCTGAAACCCTCAAGACTACCCCTATCTTTAATTTGTTAGATATCAGTTGAAAGTTTGTGAAACCACTAAAAATACCGGCTATAAAATGGTCCATCGGTGTCCATTTTAAAGGCTTTATTCCGAATGCCAGATGGAAGCAATTGATTTGATAACAGTGGTTGTTGTTCATAAACCTTCCTCTGTTTTTAAGTTAGTTCCCTGTAGCATTTACTTTTCTTCTGTCTACATTGTTTTGGGTGTATTGCAACATTGTGTTTCCTGTTTTGTCAATAGTAACTATCCTCTCGGGATCCAATAAAGAGACCAACTGCTGATCAAGGACTACAACACCCTTTCTTCCATGTATATGAATCCTCTAGTTTTTTTTTTCATTTTCTTTGATGTGGATCAGTGCCCAATTTGTGTCCATTAAACAGGTGGGAATGTGGGTTCCTTATCCACTGCAAATTCTTTCCTGTCAAAGGCAAATGACATGGGGTAGTTTCTTTTGGGCCACTGTGATATTGGCTCAGTCCTTGGTTGGCCCTTTGAATACCTCATTCAAGTGGGTGTCTAGGAGTGCTAGCACAGTGGCTGATTTATTAGCTAGAGCAGCATTGGGAGAGATGTATTAGATTGGGTCTGCCCAGGACGGGCTTGTAATCTGTAAATTTGCATTTCTGTCTCTTTTTTTTTCTCTGATTGTTAAGCCTCTTTACCTGTTACTTATAAAAAACAATATTCTGCATACTTTATTTATCAAAAACAAAATTATCACCCTTGATGTGAATCTATATTCCTGTTATCTTGATAAATGAAGAAAATAGGAAGAGAAAATGTTGTGTCAAGAAAATGAAAATAGTGATTATTTTCTTGGCTACTTTTCATTATTATTGTGTATCAGGTAACTTTTCATCTTGAACAATTAGAAAATTGTTTTTAATCTGATTTTGTGCTATATAAGCAATTGTTTTGGGTCATAGGATTCTGATGATGCTCCTATTCCATTTCAGCTTTCGGCAGCTTTTTGGCTATTGAACAATAGCTAATTTTATTTGATGTTAGTGCTTGAACTCCGTTAAGAGATCTTCTGTTTCTTATAACTACTTGAAGATATGAAGATTTATCTGAAATTATTTCTTTCCCAGGCTCTTAAGTACATCTATTTTGATCCTCATCTACTCTGTCTGGAGATATGCCAGCCATGTCTCAACCAGAAGATGCCACTGACTTAGAGAACTATGAATTTAAGTGGGGTAAAAAGAGAGGTCTTGGTGGGAAAAGGAAGGAAGTCCGATTTTACGAATCTTTTACTTTTGATGGTGTGGATTATTCTCTATATGACTGTGTATATCTCTACAAAGAAGGTGAGCCTGAGCCTTACATCGGTAAACTTATGAAAATATGGGAGCAGCCAGACCATAAAAAGAAAATAAAGGTCCTGTGGTTTTTTCGCCCGATTGAAATTCTAAATTATATTGGAGATAATATGACAGTCCATGACAAGGAAATATTTTTGGCATCTGGTGAAGGTGTAGGTCTTGCCAATGTTAATCCTCTGGTAAGTGGTCTTCTTTCATTATGAATCTGTTGTTTATTTTCACTTCCCCTTCATTAAAGTTGTGAGATTCCTTCAACTATTTAATTTCATCATGAATCTGGTAAGTGTTATTTGATCATGGTATTTTTGAGACATTTCTAGCTATTTTTCCTTATTTTTTTGGATAAAGAATTTAAATATTTCAGTATAAGGATAGTTGAAATGCTATCCATTGGGTGTCCAAGGATTGGGTGCCTCCCTGGAAATTTAGTTGATTAATTTAAGTACCAAAATAAGAGAGATCTGTTGCATAAAGGGGAATCCATTCTAAGCTACTATTTGTTCTTTAAGAGCCTGTGTTCAGGTTTTCCAACCATAAAATTTTTGTGGCTTTTTGTATTTTTTCCATTTTTATATATCTATTATTTAATTATAATGTTGCAAGTTGACCAGTTTGATCTGAATGGTTGAACCTCTGTCCTGCTGTCTGGACGGAAAAGCAGTTCTATGTCTGGATCAGTTTTAAAAACACTGTTATTTTTGCACATTTTAATAATATTTCTGCTTCTGTTGACATATTGTACATTCTTCTTCTCAGGTCATATTTGCTATGCTTTTCATGTACATTAGTACTGTAAATGGTTGGTGATCTTTCGGATAGCTGTTTCTTGACTTAGCCAGCATTTAATTTTCTTTATGTTAACTCAGGAAGTGATTGCTGGGAAATGTAATGTTGTCTGCACATCTGAGGACCCCAGAAATCCACAACCTTCCAATGAAGAACTGGAAATGGCTGACTACATCTTCCATCGTACATTTGATGTTGGAAACTATAAAATATCAGATAAGATGGATGATAAAGTTGGTGGAATTGAAGGTATATGTTCTTTCCATTTTGAACCTAATGTTAGTTTGCAATTGGATGTCAAGTTGTTGAATTCTTGAAATAGTAAATGCTTGTTGTGACTCATTCTGTTACAGTTAGGTTCATATTTAACAAAAAAGAGGTTCAAGGATCCAGCAATATTCCCAAACATGTTGCAGAACAGATAAAAGAAAATGGTAGAGTAGTAGTAGGTGATGAAGCATCAAAATCATTTTCCAAGCAAAACTCGGTTCCAATTGAAAATGTAAATGCAGTTGATACACCTACTTGTTCAGTAGCTAAAGGGGATGCACAATTGGAGCTTCCATGGGCTAACGAGGAACCTTTATCTGGAGAAAAAGCTGCTCCTGGTGTAGTTACAGAGGCAAAAGAATCTGCACCTTCTGGTGTCAGACAGGAAAAGGTCCTTAAGAGATTTAAAGCTAACTATGAAAAGGATGGTAAAGGCAGTGACATACCTAGTCAAGTTGAAGATAAAGAGAGACCAATATCTGCAAAGGGTGTGGGGGAACTTGATAGGCCTTCCAAGAAGGCAAAACTTGACACTGATACTAAATTGGAAGAACAGCAGGCCTATCTCTCATCTTTGTTGGCAACTGGCAAGGAAAGGAGTGGGAATATCTCACAGAAATTAGCAGTTGATTCTGAAGATGATGGTGTGAAGGTTTCACTGAAAGCTGACAGTGCTTCTGAGGATAAAAGCAAATCTAAACTTGTCAAGGAGTCTGTTGTTCAAGACAAGGGCCATTCCAAGAAGGTTAAACCAGATGGGAAGACAACCAAAATCTCTAATGGGGTTCTTCCTAAAGCAGCTTCTGCACATCCTCCGGAGAAAGACATTAAAACTGATGCCCGATTGTTGGAGGTGACGAGAAGGCCTAATGCTGTAAGTTTATCCTCCAATGTCAGAAATCCTAGGTTGCTTAACATTATCTGACAATGATGCTCTATTCTCTGAATTGGCTGTTTTGTGCATGTTGACATGTCAATTAATTTTTTTTTTTGAAGAATCAAGAAAAAATTCATTAAAAGAAAAGATTACATCCTAACATCCTTGGTTGTCTTGATGACACACCAAATACATTCACAAAGGATTCTGCATTACAAGGCTATAAATCAAGGAAATTCCAGAAAATTTCAAACAAATCAGCTTTGGAGACTTGATGCTCTATTCTCTGAATTGGCTGTTTTGTGCATGTTGACATGTCAATTAATTTTTTTTTGAAGAATCAAGAAAAAATTCATTAAAAGAAAAGATTACATCCTAACATCCTTGGTTGTCTTGATGACACACCAAATACATTCACAAAGGATTCTGCATTACAAGGCTATAAATCAAGGAAATTCCAGAAAATTTCAAACAAATCAGCTTTGGAGACTTGATCAAATCGCCCATTCCTGCTATCAAAAATTCAAAGCTCCCACCCATTCACATTCCTCCTCCTCCTTCCTTCCTTCATACCCCTCACAATCCAGCTAAGAAACCTCAACTTCCTCCCCCTCTCCTTGTCTTCCCACCAACCCCAAGATCACTTAATCTCGTCCAGTCCCTCCTCTTCTCCCCCTTCCTCATCCCACCCCTTGATTTTCTACAAGTATTCTTCCTTATTCTTTTTCTCTTCTCTTTCCTTTTTTTCAAACATCTCAAATGTTATTTTTGCGAAGCCTTCCCCTCCCCAAAAGACTAAACCAAGAGACTTTCCTATCTCGACCTCCCTCTCCACCAAATTATTGATATTCACCTTCCCATTTTGTACTAATTCCTTGGCTTCTTGGTCCTTTTTGAATCTGTTCTGCTCTTTCCCTCTCTCTATTCCTGTCTCCAGTCTTTGAAACTTCTTCTCCTTGGTTTTCTTCTGGTCTCTGCTGTGTGCCTTAGTTTTACTGCCTGCATCAGCTTCTAAACCATATGCAACATTGCTTTTGATCCGACATTTCTGAGATCTGGAGTTTGTCTTCAGTCCTTTCCTTTTGTAAATTCTCTTAAATAATCTGCAAGGACCATTCCTGACCAATCCTTCCTTGAGACGATGAAAAACCTTGGTTACATGAACAAGCTGTCCGTTACTGTAACCTCTCATTTCCCGCACATCATCTGCCTTTTGGTTCTCTAAATTAGTTTGGCCCAGTTTGGTTACAACTCTTCTCCTGCCTAGCTCCATCCCCAGCTTTCCAATTGGAATCGAAATCCACACTCCTTTGTCTGTATCTTCAGCTTTTCCATCACTCATTACCTTCCTCGTTACCTGCACCATCTCCCTGCTATTGGCTCCACATGAAAGCACCTGTCTGAAAATTTAAAAATTTCTTTCTCAGAGTTAACGGCTAGATCCTGGATCCTTGGCACCGACCTTTTCTTGTTATGCCATTGAGCCTGGTGCTCCAAGATCACACCCAACCTCAAGGGGTGTCAACTCTGTGACCTCGGGATTGGAAGAACCAAGAATCCTTTTGGGATCCCTAATTTCGTAAAAAGGATGTCCTACATCTCCATTCTTGGGAGGAGTGTGTTCGCTGCAAATCCCTTGAGTTCCACCTACAATCCTCTTCCTACCATTTTTGTTGTATCTAGCGACCACCTAGACCCATCTTTCTCTGGCCTTGGTCGAAATCCTCCTTCCTATTGTTCCACTCCTTTTAAACTTTGGTCTGGTAAGCCCATGAAACTTTATCTTGCCAACTACCTTTCTCCTGAACTGAATCTCCTTCCTGTCATCAATCTCTTCGGCGTTGCAACCTTGATCTTCCTTTGACATTTCTTTTTGGCATGACCACATGACAAGGTCTTTAGTCGAGAACCCAGTTCAGAGGTAGCTGATGGAGTTCATGCTCCATGCTCCTTAGCCACTACTCCCATGGTTTCTGGAAATGAATCATCTAATCCTGCATGCATTGAGCCCCTGTAGGTCCTATCTTGTAAACATGGGGAGGAGGACCCAGGAGAGATGGAAAATGTATTTGAATAGACCCCACAGCTTGAGTTTATGAAAGGCCCAAGCAATGGATGATTACTATTGTGGTCACGTGAGTTTCTAAACCCTGACGAGTGACTTTTGAACTGCTGGTGGACCAGCTGGTTCAGCTAAATTCTTTTCAAAACTCTTCTCTTTAAGTAGTGGGCCTCTTTCGATGTAGCTTCCCCATGTCAGCCTCTTTCCCCATGCAAATCTCTTTCTTCATTAACCTCCTTTATTACCCGTTCTCTTCCTGCAATCAAGTCTGGAATTTGAAACGCCTTGCTGAAATCCTCTATGCAACCTTTCCTGCTTCAATGTCAGTGCCCACTTCACTGTACTCATTCACCCATGCCTTGCCATTTGTAACCCATCTGGCAAAGTCATCATTCTCCTTCGTCTTCCCGAATCAGAGTGTCGCTTCCACTTCCGTGGCCACCCATACTCTGTTCCATAGACCTCCGGCGTGCAGCATGAAGGATCTCGGAATCTACTCTGGCTTGACTCCAGCAATCTTCAGGCGTACCACTCTCAGATCATGTTTGTTAATTGAAAGCAACGTTCCTCCCATCGCTGTCACTATCTGCTCAAGTATATGCTCCTTTGCCAAAGATTGAAAGGCAAGCCCAACAGGTTCAACTGAAAACAGTTGCCATTTATCTCTAGAGAGTTGCAAGATGGCAACCATTTCCCAATTGTCACAGTCCCCTCTTGCGTAACAACTGTCACAACATCCACCTTCGTCTTACCTGCATCCAGAATGGCCTTTCTCTCATTGAAAGGTGTTAGAACTGTTGCTTGAAACCTAGTTCCTTTGTTACGTTTTCTTAAATTCTTGCCCAATTCTTCACTTTGTTTTTTGCCATAAATACTGGCTTTTTTTCCCAGTCCCCCTTTTCTCCCTCTAACCTGATTATTGGTTCAATTAAAAAAAAATAATTCTATCATTTATCTCGTATAGTTCGCACAAGGCATGGATGTTGATGGTGATCATTTATCTCATTTTCTAGCTATTGCTGATATAATGTTGATGAACATCTGTTTATTCTTGTCATGTTGTATTGCACACTTACTGGAATTAATTTATTATGGAAAAACAAGTAGTATGCTTGAAAAAACTTGCACTAGCTTTTCTGGATTGTTGTGTGCCTGTTACTTGATGCTCACACATGCTACATCTTTTACCCAAAAAAAGAAAAAAGAAACTATGCTAGCATATGTATCTTTCTCTAAGATACTAGTACATGTATCTTATTTTAGTCGGCTGGAGACCACTTTAATTGAGTTTTAACTGGTCTCTACGACCCAACTGATGACAGCAGAAGGTTAGAGCTATGGGTTGAACTGGATGGGATTAGAGAGAGGTGGGTGTTACCTTGAGTGCTTGGAGGAAACCATAGATGTAGAGGCAGGCAAGGCTTCTCTCATTTCATGAGAAGATGGGAATTAGTGGACCTTCCACTAACAGGAGCAAGTTTGACCTAGACAAACAATCAGGAGGAACCAGTACTGGAAAAACTGGACGATTTTTTAATTTCTATTGAATGGGAAGACAAGTTTCCGAACCTTTCCCAAGAAGCTCTCTCTCGACCCATGTCAGATCATTCCCCAATCCTCTTAGATTGCAAAGGAATTGCCTCAGTAAAAAACTGCCCTTTCAATTTCAAGCATATGTGACTGGAAGAGGAAGGAATCTTGGAGCTTTTGAAGAAATGGTGGGAGGACTTTACCATAGTAAGAATATTATCTCACCTGAAATCTGAACTAAATAGATGGAGCAGACAAAACTTTAAAGATAGAGATCGGAGAAAATCTGAATGCTTACAAACAATTGAGGAGATTGACAAAGCGGAAGAACAGAGGACAATTTCTATGGAGGAAATATTTAGGACTAAGGCGAAGCTGGATTTTGATAAGTTTTCTATCAAGAAGAAATCAAATGGAGACAAAGGATCCAGATGCTTATGGCTGAAACAAGGGGATCGAAACACATCTTTCTTCTACAAGTTGGCTAATGGAAGAAGAAGACAGAATCTTATTAAGTGATTGGAGGAAGGAGAAGAGGTGATTGAGGGGGATGGAAGAATCAGAAGTGCATCCATCAACTTTTACTAGATTCTCTATGAAGAAAGATGGAAAATAGGCTGCCAAAGTTGGATGGCCTGAACTTTTGAACTTTACCCCAGGAAGATGCTGGCCATTTGGGGGAAGCCTTTTCAAAGTAAGAAATTTTCATTCCTATCAAAGAAATGGAAAGGGATAAGGTCCCTGGTCCAGATGGATTCACAATGGAGTTTTATAAAAAATGCTGGAGTTTCATCAAGGGAGACTTATTGAAGGTGTTTGATGAGTTCCATCAAAATGGAGCCTTAGAAAGAAGCCTAAACTCCACCTTTCTATCATTAATCCCTAAGAAGAAAGGGGCAGCTTGCCTAAAAGATTGATTCAGAAGTATTTACAAATTGATTTCAAAAGTGCTATCACAAAGGCTAAGATCAGTGTTGGGAAATCTGATTTCAGATTCCCAAGGAGCTTTTGTTGATGGAAGGCAGATCATTGATGGGATTCTAATAACAAATGAGCTTATTGATTCAAGACAAGGAAGTGGGGAAGAGGGAGTCCTCTTTAAGTTAGACTTGGAGAAAGTTTTTGACCATGTAAATTGGGAACTCCTGGATTATATGATGATGTGGTTCAACTTTGGAAGGAAATAGGGGAACTGGATGAAGGTGTGCACAAATATAGGAAGCTTCTCAATGTTAATAAATGGTAGCTCAGCAGGTAATTTTCACAAATATAGGAAGCTTCTCCTCTATCTCCATTCCTTTTTAGTTGCATAACAAAGGCCCTCAGCTCAATGGTGAACAAAGCAATAAAGGGGGGGTTCCTATAAGGCATCGAAGTAGGAGAACATCCGGGGATTACTTTGCTGCAGTACGCAGATGGAACTATTTTCTTTGCTAATGCTTCTCTCTTTCAGATTCGATCTTATCTTGAGGGCATCTTTAATTGAGATGCTTGTCTTTTTTGCTTGGTCCTCTGATAGTCCTAGTTGTCCAGTAGTTAGTACGCAGATGGAACTATGCCATGCATCTAGATAGTCCTAGTATTTAAATGTTCTAGGTCCTCGGATAACCTCAGAGATGAATCGGGGCTTACTAATTTCACCCCATGACTCCTTGGTCATAAATTTGACTATTACGAGCTTGGAATAAGCTATCTCTGATTTACTTGAATCCATAAAATAATGTTGGATTCTAGCAGATCTTGTATGAAGGAGGACTTCTGGTCTTTGCCTGATCCATAGACCATGAAATGATGACCTTCTAAATATTCGTAGGCAACATGTTGGAGGGCTCCTTCGGGGTTGGCATGAGAAGCTATCATTGATGCTTTTGCTCGACTTATGGTTACCACATGATCTATTGAATTTGTTATGTATTGGCTCGAATTTGCCTCACTGATTGCCGGAGAGGGTTTCCTAAATAAGGGTGAAACACTGGGGGACTGATTAGTCCTAGAAGAACTTAGGCCAAACTGATAAGTTTGGTTCTGGACCGATTAGTCCTTCTTTGGTGCCTTTGATTAGGATTTGGAGGGAGATCTTTGCTCTACTGGCCATCTTTTATTAGATGTCCTTGAAGGAATTCCTTGTTCAAGAAGTCTGACAAAGCATGCTCAGATCCTTTAATATACTTAATTTCAAAATTGAAGACTGATAAAATTGCTTGCCGTCTAGCAAAAATACGTTTTAAAAACAAAGTTTTAACATCTTTTTCAAGAATTTCGTTTGCAGACTTGCAATAAACCTGTAAAGTAAAATGTTGATTTATTAAATCTCCTTGAATTTTGAGATGCATAAAACAATGCTTATTATTATTATTATTATTATTTTGACAGTGGAGTATTTTCTTTGTGTTTCATTCTAGGTAACAGAGGTGAAACGGATGATTTCATTTTTTCCATTCTTATGTTGTTTTAGAACTCCTCCATATCCTATTTCTATGGCATTAGTTTCAACAATTTTTGGGATCTCTGGATGAGTGATATTGAGTCATGGAAGGGTTTTTACCCTTTGCTTTATTCTCTATAATGTTTGAGTGAACTGCGCATTCCATTCAGGTGGGGCTTTTCTTTAGTCTCTTTTGAAGTAGCTAGCGATCTTTGGCTAGGTCCTGGCAGTAGTCTGCTACATAATTTAGACTGCGTAAAAATCTTTGGAGTTGGGTTTTCCCTTTAGATATCTGGTACCCTAAAAGTCTTATTTGTATTTGAAACAATTTTATTTTCTTAGCTAATTCTAATTCAATTAACCCATTTTATTTCATAACTCTGAGAAATATATTCAGATGCTTCCAGTGAGATTTCAATGATTGAGAGTATTACCAATACAACCTCTATATAAACTATATGAATTGGGTATGAGGATTAAAAATTTCATTCATAATTTTTTCTAATTCAGAGGGAGCATTTTTTAATTCAAAGGGCATAACATTCCATTCATAATGCCAGAAAGGACATGTGAAGGCTGTTTTTTACTTGCCCTTCTCACTTATTTGAATTTGCCAATAACTTGACTTTAGGTCAAACTTAGAAAATATTTCTGCGTCATACTACCTGTTTATTAGGTCTTGTTTATTAAGGATAGAATACCTGATCCATCTCAAGGCTTTGTTGAGTGGTTTATAATTAATCACTAGCCTTGGTACCCCTCTTTCTATTTTGGATGTGTTTTCTATATAAAATGAAGGGCAGCTCCAAGGGGACTTACTTGGTCAAATTATGCTTTTAGTTAATAATTCTCATGATCATCTAGAATGTTTCAAAGTAGGAGAACATTTGGCAATTACTTTGTTGTAGTATGCAGATGGAGCTATTTTTTTGCGAACGCTTCTCATGTTCATTTGGAGGCAATCAGATTGATCCTTATTTGGTTTGAAGTGGTGTCTGGGCTAAAGGTGAATCTTCATGAAAGTGGGTTGTTGGCAGTAGGAGATGGTTTCAACATTGAGCAAATGGGGGAAGCGTATCAACACTTTGATATGCTCTTGCGTATCGGCAGAGGCGTATCGACACTTTGAACCATGCACGTTTACTTTTTTTTTTCTAAACCTGGTCTTTTTTTTTTGGGTGGGGGGGTAGGTATTTAAGTATATTTTTAATTAAAAGGGGGGGGGGTCTCGAAACACTTGTAAATAGGTGCATCAGGGCGTATCGTATCGAAATTTCGAACCTTGGGTGGAAGTTCTAGGTTGCAAAATGGGTAAATTGCCCACTAAATACTTAAGAATGCCTCTCGGGGAAAAACACATTTCTAAGAAGACTTGGGAGCTAGTGGTGGAAAGAATTGAAAGAAAGCTAAGATTTCTGTTAGAAGGTGGCAAACTAACCCTGTTAAAAAGTGTGCTATCTTCACTTCCTACTTACCTTTTATCCCTCTTCCCCATTTTGGCCAGTGTAGCCAAGGTCATAGAAAAGAAAA
This sequence comes from Nelumbo nucifera, assembly GCF_055504915.1. Lineage (NCBI taxonomy): Eukaryota > Viridiplantae > Streptophyta > Magnoliopsida > Proteales > Nelumbonaceae > Nelumbo > Nelumbo nucifera. The sequence continues at coordinate 58,806,355 of NC_142656.1, read as the reverse complement.
TGAGAGACTTCCTATTGCAAGGGTGGAAAGAGAACTTCAAGTTCCACTTAGTTAATTGGAACAAAGTGTGCAGACCAAGAAAATTGGGGGGATTAGGGATGAGAATGGTTAGAACTTTCAACTTGGCTTGCCTCGACAAATGGTAATGGAGATGGAATGAACAATCTTCAAGCAAATGGAAAAGTATCATCTTGGCTAAATATGACTCAAGTAATAATGGTTGGGAATCAGGAGAGTCCAACTCATCCTATGAGTGTGTGCAATTTGGAGAGGCATCAAAAATCAGAATCAGATTTTAAGAAAGGGATAAAGCTGGTTGCAGGAGATGGAACAAGAATCAGATTTTGGCATGATATCTGGTGTCGTGACAGATCTCTCAAATAGAGCTTTCCAACCTTTTTTCGAGATTTCACAAGGCAAAAACTGCCTAGTTTTAGAGACTCTTTCGCAGAATCAAGAGACTGGAGTTTGGAGCTGTTCCTTTAGAAGGAATCTAAATGACTGGGAAGTAGAGCTTTGGATGGAGTTGTTGCGTCTTCTGAGTGCTATCAGGTTGGACATTTCAAGACAAGACAAGAGTTTGGGCATGGGAAAGCTCAGGTTTTTTTCTTAGTAAAATCATTCTAAAACAGACTTTGCTCTGATGAAGGGACTAAGTTTCCTTCGAATAAAATTTGGAAAACTGGAGCCCCACCCAAAGATGCCTTCGTCACTTGGGTGCTTCTCTTGGAAAACGCTTGACTGCTAAGAACTTGTCTAAAAGAGGAAGGCTGATGGAACACAGTAAATGTTTATTGTGCGGAGAAATCTCTGAAGACATGGAGCATTTATTTCTTCACTGCAAGTTTGCAAGGGAGCTTTGGCTGAAGACTTTGAGATGCTTGAAGGTGTCCTTGTGCTTCCCAAAAGGTCTTTTGGAGTTACTTTGGAGTTGGAACCTAGCCAGCTTATCAAAAAAAGGAAAAGTCATATGGGAGTAATTCCACCTGCGGTTCCGTGGACAGCTTGAACAGAGAGAAGCATTTTTATATTCTAGTTAATTCCACTTACAACACTTTTTTTGACAACTACAACATTTTTGTATCTAGTTAACAGAAGCCCTTGGGATGTATACTGTTTTTTTTTTATTTCTTGCTTAGCGTCTTGCTGCGCAGGTTCCCTGTATTTTCGTCTCTTCTTTAATGAAATTTTCTACCTATTCTCAAAAATAAAAACTTTAGTTTTATTAATTTTATAGGATTAAATAACTTTTCGTGATCCACTCTTTTGTAATGTTTTAAAATGCGGAGGTGAGGTGTTCCACTACCTAGAGTCATGAGGCGTAGTTTAGAACGCAAGAGGCGTAAGCCTCCTTAGGAGGGGGGGGGAGTTGGAGGAGGATGAAGAGGAAGGGGGAGTATCATTTTTTCTTTATTTTTAATAAAAAAATCTTTTATATTAAGAAGAATAGAGATGCATAACATTAGTTGAAAGGGGGCGGGGTCGTCCCCCAGTCGAAGGGCCAGGGGGCAAACTACTTTCTTTCCCCTTATCTTTTCTTCTCTTTCCTTTCCTTTCTTTTCTTTTCTTTTCCTTTTTTCTTTTTTTTTTTTTTTTCTGTCTTTTTATGTAAGATGTGCATGAGGCGCATGAGGCGTACGCCTCTAGCACGCCTCATGGAAAAAGCGCATGAGGCGTACGCCTCAGAGGTGTCAGTGCCTCTGGCATACGCCTTAGTGTCACGGAGCTAATCGACGAGGCCCGTGTGGCTCTCGATGAGGTTGAGAAAGCCTACAAATGCAAGCAACAACACACAAAAGGCAACAAGAAGGCACACAAATTAGACAAAAAGCAACTTGTATTGCATTAATCAATGGTAAGCACAAGCACAGTACAGTGTTGAGGGGATCTCGTGCTTAACCTTTACACACTTATGAGCTCACTCGACTACCTACCTCCCCTCAAAGAGTACGTTAAGCTTTTGGGGGAGTGACATAAGAAAACATCAAAAGAGTGGAAAATCATACTAGGTAATTACAATAACGCCATTGGCGGTCCCCCCTTACAAGATACATACATAGCCCACCCATGACACACATGATGACACCAAGAAGGCACGTTGTAGGCACTCTGATGGCACGATGATAGGTGCTTGATGGCGTGGTGAAGGAGTCACTTGTGATAGAGTCCCCCACTCGATTCGATCTATGTCCTCGGAGATCGGCTTTGGCTGGTCCCTTAAAGTCACTGATGCGAAAGGAAGGTTCTTTTGCTGTTCCACAAACAGGCTGTCGTCCAAGGCCGAGGTGTATATTTTGGTGGCATGGTTGGGTTGGCCCGTTCTGTTGGTGTTTCCTATGGCTAAGTCCTTTCCTGGTGGCCTCAAGGTATGTTAATGGCTGATTCAACTTGGTTATAGGGTAGGTTTGGGCCAGGTAAGGGTCAAAATGAAGTTTTGGATTGTTGGGGTGTTGGTTCCCATGAATTTTTCCCCAAGGGTGACTCACAGGGCTACTACGTGATTCAGTCTGAGGGATGGTGCAAATGTGGTCCCTAAGCGGCTTGTGTGGCACTCGCTTTCCCCTGTGGTTGTGGCAGTAGGTAAGGGCGAACTTGGACACGGCCTTGGGTCTTCTGCTTTGCTTGACGGTTGTCGACGTGCACAAACTCTTTGCTGGAGAGGTGTAGATGGCTGGATGGCCTGCTGCCGTTGAGGTTGTTGGCTTGAGGGGCGACTTCTTCAGCTAGTGGAGTGGGGAACTTCTCTGCTTCCTCCATGTTGGCGTTGAACAAGGCTTCTTCATGAAAAAGTTGTGTAGAAACTTGCTTCCCATGAACCCTAGTAGAAGTCATAACTGGTACCATGCATGGGGAGTGCTCGTTCAAGATGCACAGAGAGTAGATATGAGGCAAGAGTGTTGATTCTGCTTGTGTCAAGAAGTCCATTCCCAAGACAACTTGGAAGTCCTCTAGGGGTACCACTGAAAGATTAATCTTGCTTGTCCAAGGCCCAACTTGGAGATCAACCCCACGAGCCATGCCTTAAATCGCCTTGGCCCTGGAGTTCATGGCCTTGAGCCAACCTGTTTCTTTCACACTGTTCAGATTGAGTCGCTTGGCCTCGGCAACCGAAATGAAGTTGTGGGAGGCCCCTGTATAAAAAAGGGCTTGAGTCGGCTTCCCGCCGAGGAGGATGTCTACATACTTCAGTCCCCTTTGGGCTTTCTTTGGCCTTCTGTGATTGACCTCTTTCTTCACCATGGCGTTAAAGAGTTGAAGGGCGCCCACTCTTGGCGCCTGCACAGACTTTTCCTCATCACTTCGCTCGTCATCGTTGAGCTTGGCGACAAGGGCATTGATCTTCTTCTTGGTTGGGTAGTTGCGATCCAGGTGATTCCCCCCACAAAGGAAGCAAGAACGTGGGGACCCAGTGGTTCTGGGCTTGTACTGGTGCTGAGGGCCTTGCTCTCCTTGTGGCTTCTTCCCATAGTCTTGTCTTGCTGGTTTGTCGAAGCTTGAGTTGTCGTACGGAGGGCGGGGGTGACTTGCTCCCCCACTCAAATTAGGGGAACACGGGATTTCTGGCTTAGGGGATTCTTCATCTGACAAGCTTGTCTCATTGAGTTGCTCCGCCACTGCCATTGCCGTGGCGAGGTCTTGTACGTTGCGGCATTGGAGCTCTAGTTCGGCCCATGGCTTCAGTCCGTCCATGAAGTTGAACAGTAGATCCTTGTCGGACATGTCCGTGATCTCCAAGGTAAGGGCTGAAAACTCTTTGACGTAATCGTGGAGTGAGTCCCCATGCTTGAGTGCTTTCAACTTCTTCTGCGCCAGGTACTCCACGTTCTCTGGGTAGAATTGCCGCTTTAGTTCTCGCTTGAAATCAGCCTAGGTCTTAATGGTACAGGTACCCCGTTCAATATCTTGGCATCGCCTGTGCCACCATATCATAGCAATATCAGTCAAATACATGATTACTGTACGAATCTGAGCTAGGTCATCATCAATGCCAGCAACAAGGAAATTTTAATAAATTTGCCACAAGAAGTTGTCAAGTTCTCTAGCATCTCGGGAGCCGGCATAAGGTGTGGGCTCCCGAATCTTCACACGAGTAGGGGCTAGTGTCGGGGAGGGGCTTGGAGTGCTGGCCACTAATCTTTTGAGGAGCGTCATGTCTCCTCTTAGTTCATCCAATTGTGTTTGGAGGTCAGAAGGAGAGGCCATGGCTACTTTCATGGCCATCCATTTAGCTCTCATCTCATCAACCTGGTCTTGGATGTCGGGTCGAGATGAGCTCCCTTCTTGTTGGGATGTTGTTCCAAGGACTTCCTTGAGGGTTCTATTCAGGACGTCTTGGACCTCGTTCATAATGCCATTTAAACGGGCTTCTAGCTCCACCATGGAGCTCTCAATTGTTTCCACATTCAGGTGGATTTCTTCTACTTGGTCACGCATCTCCCCAACAGTCACTTCGCATCGATGGATGCGTGTGTCAAAGGCAGCAAGCGTGTCAACTGACTTGTCGCGCTTGCTTGTCTTGGATGTGCGACCCCTCTGGGCCTTCTCTGCAATGACTTCATCGCCTAGAGCCTCATCGGTCTCTCTAGCATGGGCAAGGCCATGCCTAATCTCGTCGGTGAGTTCCTTGTGCTTCATTGCGCCTCCACTAGTGTTGCTATGCAAGGGTCACGAGCATTGAGGAGCAACCTGCTTTGATACCAACTGTCACGGGGCTAATCGATGAGGCCCCGTGCGACGCTCGATGCGGTTGAAAAGGCCTACAAATGCAAGCAACAACACAAAGGGCAACAAGAAGGCACACAAATTAGACAAAAGGCAACTTGTATTGCATTAATCCGTGGTAAGCACAAGCACACAGTACAATGTCGAGGGGATCTTGTGCTTAACCTTTACACGCTTATGAGCTCACTCGACTACCTACCTCCCCTCAAAGAGTACGTTAAGCTTTTGGGGGAGTGACATAAGAAAACATCAAAAGAGTGGAATATCATACTAGGTAATTACAATAACGCCATTGGTGGTCCCCCCTTACAAGATACATACATAGCCCACCCATGACACACATGATGACACCAAGAAGGCACACTGTAGGCACTCTGATGGCACGATAATAGGTGCTTGATGGCGCGGTGAAGGAGTCACTTGTCACAGACTCCCCCACTCAATTCGATCTATGTCCTCGGAGATCGGCTTTGTCTGGTCCCTTAAAGTCACTGATGCGAAAGGAAGGTTCTTCTGCTGTTCCACGAACAGGCTGTCGTCCAAGGCCGAGGTGTATATTTTGGTGGCATGGTTGGGTTGGCCTGTTCTGTTGGTGTTTCCTATGGCTAAGTCCTTTCCTGGTGACCTCAAGGTATGTTAATGGCTGATTCAACTTGGTTATAGGGTAGGTTTGGCACGACGATAGGTGCTTGACGGGGCGGTGAAGGAGTCACTTGTGACATCAGGGCGTTTTGGGAGCACCTCGCTTGGTGGCGCTCCTCCAGGCATATGCCTCCCACGCCTTTTAAAAACTGCTCTTCTGTCTTCATGTTTATTTTTATTTTTATTTTTTTTAAATTTGCATTCCCATTTTTTATGTTCTACATGCTTCTATCCTTAATTTATCTGTGGTTTTGTATTTTCCTTGTTTGCCAATCGGGTATGCTTAGAGTTATAGGTGAAGCATATGGTTGATTGTGAAGTGCAAAAGATTTGAGCCTTAAGAGAAAAGGGATGCATATTGAGTTAATAAATGTAGTATGTTCGTATTGTAGAGGGTGTAACTTGGGTGGGTTGTAATTTTGTATTGGCCCCAGCCTGCACGGTTCTAATGCAGTGATGCTTCGTAAAATTTTCAAATTCTGCACCTGATACCCCTATATGGAATCATGGATGACACATAAGATTTCAACTGTTGAAATAGCAAAAAACTTTGATTTCATTGCAATTATGCATCATGGTTAGTCTTTGGCATAAATTTCTGAAGCTTGTGAAGTGAATTAATGATCTTATTTTTGGTGGCAAGTATACTTGTCTTTCTAAAAATCAATGAGAGGAGGGCGGACTTAAAATGTCTTTAGGTGTTTTCCAGCATGCATGCTCTTTTACAAAAAGATAATTTTTGAATATCGTGTGCTCTTTGCTACTTGGCATGGTTTAGATTCCAATCTACTTCTGTGACTTCTATTATGTTGTTATAATATTTAAGACAAACCATGTCAATTTATGATACTTATAATTCATGTAATGTTTTCAAGATGCTCCCATTGCTATCTTTCCTGACATGCAAGTACTGCATATGGTCTGTTGTTGTAATTCTTCTTACCTGGTTGTATGTTTTTGTGTTGTTGGCAGGATAGAAGCAAATGGTTCAAGGCACTTGTAAGTAGGAATTTGTCATTCTGTATATGACCCTTCCCACTTTTACTCTTTTGTTCATGAAATTGCTCCTCTTCTCCTGTAACTTGGCTTGTTCAATGTTCATAATGGTTTGCCAAGCTTCAGTTAATTGTTCATTTATTATTTTCAGGGAAAATGACAGTTTTTGTCTTGTTGTTATTATTTTATCAGTTTCTTCTCTTTTTATTTAGCTTGTTTATGCATATCCACTGTACTCTTGGTTCCTTGTAGAATTAAATCTGTAGTATTTTTTTTTTGGAATTCTATCTACTTGGATTGAGAAATGGTCCTAAATTGTAAGGTGAAGACCTACTTATCTTATGTTGGTGCTTAAACACAAGGATGCCACCTTTTCTGTTATCAATGTAACTGAACCATGAATCACTGAGGTTGTTCCAGTTCAGAAACCATCCAATTTGACTATGTAACCTTGGAAACATCTATTTTTGAAACTGGAAGGTAAAGTATTTCATTGAGATCAATTGGGCAAAATACAATAGGACCCCTGTACAATGAGAAATTGTACAGTAGAATAGACAGTAAAACTCAGTAAAGTCATCCCCCACCAACCAAAAAACACTATATGCTTCTTACAAAAGGAATCAAAAAAAAAAAAAGAACAAGTGTGTTTGCTTCTAAAAAGCGAGTTATTTGCCAGCCACGAAAACACCGTCCTCATAATCCTGTTGAGAATATCTTCTTTTGATTTCCACTTGCCTTAAAAAATTCTATACTTCTTTCACACCACATTGCCCATAAAATTGGAGAGGGGGGGATGCTCCTTGCTTCCTTTCCAGCCTTGCTGAGGCCTCCTAAGAACCAAGCCTCTATGAAATCCTTCACATCATCCAGGGAGCACATTTTAACTCCGAAAAGCTCCCTCAATTGTTTAGCCAGCTCTCTATCCAAACAAGGGGAGGGGAGAGAAACTATATTCTGAGCACCTTTGTAAGTGAAGGAATAGTTGGCAGAGAGATAAGAGAGCTTATCTTTTTGCTGTAGACTTTTATCTCATTAATGAATGAATTGATTCTGTTATTGATCACAAAAATAAGCTAAAATAACCGGGGGGGGGGTTATGTATTGGCCCTTGGCCCTGTCAAATAATATTTTATTAATATTAAATGATATTTTTTATAGTTTATTTTTTTATTACCATGATTGTTTTATTTTTCCACAATTTCATTATCTTTATAAATTAATACTGTTTACTATTTATCATTTTTAACATTATCATACTTTATATTTTTATTATTTTTTAAAATATCATACTCTTTTATTGATTTTCATTTACATAACTAGCGGGGACCCGTGCGATGCATGGGATTTATCAAGAAAAGTGAAATAACCAAAACTTATAACTAAGGAAAGAAATGCAATGTTGTTTAAAATAATTAAATCTTTATTTTAATAATTTGGTACAAAAATGTTTTGCTAATTCAGTAATTTAGTAATTTGGATTAATTATTCTAATATTTTTAACAAAAATAATAAATTATTGCTAATTAGTTAATAAAATAGTTACTTTTTCCATATCATTTGTTAGTGTGCTATTTTATTTATTTTTGCTTTATTAATGATTAAATATTATAATTTTTTTGTAAATATCACTTAAATATTTAAAATACTTAAATATTAGTAAATATATAAAATTAGGCTATAATCATAATTAAATAAATCTGTAGTTAAACTTCTTTAGTCATAATTAAATTAATCTAAGCCCAAACTTATGGTTTAAGACTTTGGATTAGGCTTGGATTGATCCTCATCTTGACCCAACCCACCCAACTTGCACACATCGTAACATTATTAATTGGACTGAACCAAACCGAGTGCAACCCATGCATGCATTATTTCTGGGTTTTTTTTAACTATTTTTAGATAATATTGAAGCCAATAGAGCTATGAAGGTTGGGCTACCCCCATTGTGTAGCCCAAATAACCAATGAAAATTTTGATAGTGTATTAGCAGTCTCTAAGTTTGCATGGCCAACCCTAGCCACACCTTAAGTGTAATAATATTTGTTTGGGCCTACAGGCTTGCCTATGTTAATTATAAAACTATGGTTTTTTCTAAATTAAAAATTTTATTTAATTCTAGTCTAGTATAATATATATATATATATATATATATATATAACTTGTTATCTTATAATAATATTTACCATATATGGATATAACTTCCAAGTTGAACTTATTAGGGGTTGCTTAGCTTGGCCTCTATCCGCTGGGGCTGTCATTGGACTCTGGAAGTTTGATACCCAATTAGACTTCAAATCCGATTATCCTAGATTTGGATGTTTGAACTTGCTTCTGGTTAATAATTCGATTGGATGTGGATTAAACTCCATCCAATTTGATTAAAATTCATGTTTAGTAAAAAATTATTATTTTGTATATGTAGTATAATTATTGTATACACATATTTTGTGTAATTATACATATATGCATTTATACTTTAAAATTCAAAATCCAACATAATAATAATAATCATATGCGGATGCTGATCTAGAAATTTCATAATCGGATGTTGATGTGGATGTAGCTTGATTTGATTTGAATCTAATATGTATATAACCGTACTACACACATTTTGTGTGGGCTTGGTGCATATTTTGAGTTAGACCTAACTCAAAAGAAAATAATTGCTTGAGCATTGAATTTATAGATTTAATCGGGTTAGGCTAAGTTATAAATGATTTGTTACTTTTTGTTATTAATTTTAATTATCATATTAACACTAATTTTATTAATTTCTTAATTTTTAATAGTTACTATATAAAAGCTGCTAAAATTTAATATTTATATTACCGTTAGTATTTTTTTATTAATTTTACAATCTTACCGCCTGCATTATATGTGGGCTTGGTGTTGATCTGAGCTAGACCTAGCTTAGAAGAAAATATTTTTTTGAGCCCAAGGTTGGGCTAAGTTGTAAATGGTCATCCCTAAGTATGAGTGATATGACATGATTTTAATTTATTTTTATATGGAATGCAAATGGGTTATTTTATTATTTTTCATAATTTTCATACTTTTTATTATTAATTTTAATTATCCTAATAATATTAATTATATTTATATAGAATTAAATTGTATTTTAGTTTTTTAATTTATGAACTAATTTTTTTAATTTCTTAACTTTTAATAGTTGCTAGATTAAAACTTGCTAAATTTTAATATTTTTAGTAACTTTAGTAAGTTTTAATAATTATAGTTATTAGGTTTCAAATCTTATATAGATTATTGTCGTCGTTGTTGTTGTTGTTGTATGTCGTATATCACACATTACGGATTTCTAGAGAAACCTGAACCGTTTTTGAAATGGGTCAACACAACCCGTTTAGCTTGTCTTCTTAGTACGAGTGATAAAACAGGTTCTACATTTTAAATTTTCATTAGTTTATTTTTATAGCATTTTTAATGAGTCCTCTATTTTATACAAGTCTCTTGTGTAGTGTGGGCACAATGCACAGTAAAGGTCTCAACTCATAAAAATTATCAATTTTGACAATATTATTAATTAATTAATTAATTAATTAAGAATGCATTAATTCAAAGTTTTCTAATATAATAACAAGAACAAACTATTGATCAAAAAATAACAAGAACAAACTAAACAAAATACAACATTAGAACAAGGGTTCTATTTGCAATATATCAAACCCGTGTTTAAATCATAATATTTTTTAAACTATCAATAAATATTTTTTGTTGTTTTATGTTTGATTGTTTAACCTCAACCTATTTATATTATTTGACTTATTAATGTTTTACTTTATTATGTTGTATTACTATTCTTTCTCTCTCTCTCTCTCTTAAATCTCTTTTTTAAATGTAATAATAACATGCATTAAAATAAGAGGCTTTGGAATACCAGAGGTCTCTCTCTCTCTATAATAGTGTACAACTTTATTGATATAATTAAAATAGACAATTATTACTTTTTTATATTTTTAAAACTAAAGAAAATAGGAAAAATGTAAAAAATGTTGGAAATAGGTAAATAGCTTCTCTCAAAGGAGAGATATGCTGACATGGCACGTCCTTTTTTATTATATATTTATAGATGGCTTGATGGGTAAGTTTGTAAAATGCCAATTTTTAAGTTATCACAGCATTCAGATTACCGGAAAACTGCACTATATTCAGATGTCTGCAAAAGCAGAAAAATAATTTTTCCTCTAATGCTTTTATATAATTTTCTGAGTTTTTTTTTTCTTTTCAGACTTCAGACTTCAGATTTACCGAACACCACCTAAGACTCGCTTTTCATTCCTTTTTTGTCTATTTGAACTGCCTAGGTAATGACAGCACCATCCTTACTTCTTTCTCATCTCCAAAGAGAAGAGTAAGAAGGAATATAAACCAATGTGATGGTGTGGGATCCTTTGATACATACAGGCCAGTCATCTCCAGGCCATTTTTGAGGATTAGGTTTTAGTTGAGTTTATTTTGTGGTCAGGTTTTTGTGTGTTTTCAATGTCATCCATTTCTCATTTCCTTTAGTTATTAGCAATGCTGGAGGAGATAGTCACTGGTTAATTATTGCCTCTGTGAAGCAAAGTGCATGTCGTTGAAGTTAAGAAAGCTCAATAAACACACATGAACACGATGCAGGGCATAGCATAAATGAGATCATTATGCTGGACCTTTCTCTTTGTTTTTTATTTTTTCTTTTTTTTTTTTGATAAGAAATAGTGATAGGAAGGGAATCAAGGGAGGTAAGAAGTTCCTATGGGGTGAGTGTGTGGAAGGGAGTCGTGAGCTTCAATCAAGAATTCAGAAGTTTAGTTAAGTTTAAAGTTGGGGAAGGTCTTAGGGTAAGGTTTTGAGAAGATGAGTGGTTGGATGTGGGAAGATTATGTGAGGTGTGTCCGAGACTTTACAAATTGACAGAACATGTGTCTATTGAACAGTGTTACGAGTGGAGTGGGGAGCAAGTGATTTGGAAACCGAAGTTCAGAAGACCTTTATTGGAACCAAGAAGTGGAAGAATGCATTCAGTTATTGGCGAAAATTGTAAAGAAGGAAGTTTCTCAGTTAAATCCTTTTACAAGGCTCTACTGAGAGATTGCAGGGATTTAGATCAGATAAAAGGTGTGTGGGGCAATCCAGTACCCCCAAGGGTAAAGGTTTTTGCCTGGCTGGTGGCACATGACAGTATCCCAACTTGTGATCATCTGAAATCAAGAGGTTTGCAGCTAGCAAATTGTTGATATATGCGTAGTCAGGAGGAAACAGTCCTCCATTTATTCTTCTCATGTAATGCAGCAAGCTTTATGTGGAAAGTTTTCTCATCTCTTTGGAGTGACTGTATTTCATTCCTCGACCTCAGAGAGATATTTTCCATGTGGCTGAAAATCAGAGAAAGCAAGAAAGCCAAATCTTGTGGAGCTGTATTCCATTCACAGTCTATTGGGCCATCTGGAAAGAAAGGAATAGAAGGGTATTTGAAGATAAGGCAAAGAACATCGAATATTTGATAGCAGGACTGGGCAACATGGTATCAGCCTGGGCCCTCAGTCTTCCGAGTTTGACCAAATGTATTAGTCTGATCTGTTAGAGAATTTCTGGAACACTTTGGGTTTGAATCCTTGTAATTTTGATTTTTTTTTCTGTGTAACTTTTGTTCAGAAGTTGGTTTGTCAACTAGACAACTAGCATTTTGAGATGTTCTGCTTTTTTCAGTTTAATGAAATTTCCTTTTATCCTTAAAAAAAAGTAGAGATAGGAACAGCATGTTTCTATTAACATGAGTATTTCTTTTGAAACTGCAAGAAATTTCTTTGGAAACTGCAAGGTAATGAATTTTCCTTTTTTTTTTTCTTTCATTTAAAAATAGAGATAGGAACAACATGTTGCATGAGTATCCCTGGACAAAGAGATACTGTACTTGGAAAGAAACCAAACTGACCCTTTATAATCCTTACATTATCCATACAAAACGAAAGTCCTGATCAAAAAAGGAGTTGGTGCGTCTATTTTTGAACACAGTGTGATTTATGTCTATTACACATGTAAATGAATATATTGAATCTTAACAAGTTTCCCTCATGTCCCGTGTTGCTCCTGTTCTTGCTATAGAATCAATGAAACTGTGAGCTGCTCTAGTTTTTTTTTTGATGAATCATGAAGTATTTTATTAAGGTAAATAATAAATAAAGTAAACTGACAAGTGGATACAAAACAGAGTTCTCCCAGAAGCCGCGAGTTGCTGCTTTAAAAAACAAAGTAAAGTTACAATTGAGCCAAGAGTCAGTGATCCCTGTTCACCCTTTGCTTAGTTAGTAGGTCAGCCATGAGCCAGCCCTTTTGCCAATCTCCTTTCCCACTGAACTCTCATTGTGAGATTAGAAGTAAGGCACTTGGATCTCCTCATCTCTCCCATAAAAGACCAAGTACACACATCATACCTGATAAGGCTGAGAAATTGGGGAAGGTTAGCTGCTCTAGCTTTCTACCTGAACAACCAATTTAAAGATTTGTTTAATGGGAGAAGTGGAGAAGGCTCTAGTCTCATGGACAGATAGCCATAGTGAGACCACAAGGGGATAGGGAAGGGGAGGAATTGGTGGGGAAAACATGCAGGGAGGAAAAAAATTGGGGGATCATTGAGAGTTTAATAGGAGAAGTGGAGAGGAAGGAACTGCAGAGGGAGGTTATAGAGGAGGCTGAAAGGGTCAGTGTTGGAGAAAATGAGGAAAGGATTGACTAGACTCTTAGGAGTGGGGGGAGTGAAACAAGACAAAAAGAGGAGACTAGTAGAGAAGAGTCACTTGCAGAATTTGTGGGTAAGTTGGGGTGTAAACTGAAGAATCCAAATGATTTAAAAGCTTATCTCCAAAAAAAAGAGGTCAGTAAGATCAAGAAAAGAAAGTTGAGTGAAGTTGAGAGATTAAGAAGAGACATTGAGGGGGACAAGAAGTTTGAGGTGAGAGGGGAGGGAAGGAAAGGGTTGAAATAGAATTTGGAGGGGTTAGGGCTGATATTCGAAATTAAAATGAGAATCCTAAGTTGGAATTTGAGGGGGTTGGGTAGTGCCAGGAAGTGAGCAACAGTCAAAGAGGTGCTTAAGAAGTTTAACCCGGATGTGGTATTAATTCAAGAGTCCAAATGAATGGAATTCGATTACAGATGGGCAAGAAGTGTGTGGAGTTCTAGGGGGATAAAGTGGGCGGCTGCTCCCTCGTTGGGCTCCTCAGGTGGGATTATAACATTGTGGAAAGAAGAGATACTAATAGGAGTGGAGGAACTAATAGGTGATCATTCTGTTTTTGTAAAGTTTAGACAGGTGGAAGATGGGTTTGAATGGGTACTAGCAAATGTATATGGCCCCAATGACTATAGGCCGAGGAAAAAGTTATGGGAAGAATTGAGTGATATTAGGGGCCTTTGGGGAGGACCATGGTGTGTGGGAGGGGACTTTAATGTAGTGCGGTTCACAGAGGAAACCAACAACTCTAGACAGAGAATGACAACAAGTATGAGGAAATTCAACCAATTTGTGGATACATTTGAGCTGAAATAACTTCCACTCCTAAATAATAACTTCACGTGGTCCAACCTTCAATCAAGGTCAATATGCTCTAAGCTGGCCAGATTTTTGCTCTCAATAGATTGGGAGGAACATTGGGGTAATCTAGCATCTAAGGCACTCCCAAGGCTTATCATTGGCCCATAGTGATATGTAAGGAGGAAATGAGAGGTGATGGACCTACCCCATTCAAGTTTGAGAATATGTGGTTGACCCATCCGGGGTTCATTGAGGAAATCAGAGAGTAGTGGGAATAGTTTAATCCGGCAGTAGACTGGGAGGGAATGAAATTCCACAAGAAACTTAAGTTTCTAAAATCACAAGTAAAGGAGTGGAATAAGTTGGAATTTGGAAGAATAGAGGAAAGAAAACAAGTATTGCTAGAGCAAATTGAGGAATTGGATATAGATAGGAAGTTGAGATGGGATTTGAGGAGGCAAATGGAGGATATTCTAGTTAAAGAGGAAATAAGTTGGAGGCAGAAATCTAGGTGTAAGTGGCTAAAGGAGGGTGATAGAAACACTAGATTTTTCCATTCAGTGGCAAATGGTAGGAGGAAAAAGAATTTCATATCAAAATTGGAAGTAGAAGGATCATTTTTATCCCACCCGGTAGAAATTGCAGAGGCCTTAGTAAATTGAAAGCTAAATTACTGTAGCCGAAGTAGCAAAAAAGAGAAGAAGAAGAAGAAGAAGAGATGCTGGAATGTCGAACTGCACTGCTCAGTCGACAATACTATTATTTATATTATGGTGTAGTACAATGATACAGGAAGTTACTAGAATGCCCCTGATTAGTGATGGGACACCTTGACAACTTAAAACATTAAACAGGATTAGGCCCATTAACAAAGGCCCAGTACAGGACAACTTAAAACATTAAACAAGATTAGGCCCATTAACAAAGGCCCAGTACAGGACAATTTAAACTTAAGTATAGACTAATAAGAACTCTTATCAGCCGAATACTCATACATACAAAGACTTCAATCCAACACTCCCCCTCAAGCTAAGCATGGATATCAATCATGTTTAGCTTGCCAAGGATGTCCCTAAACTTTGCTGCTGCCAGCCCTTTAGTCAGTACATCCGCAATTTGCATCTCAGATGGAGTATAAGGCACACAGAGTTCACCCGAGACAATTCTTTCTCTAACAAAGTGCCAATCAATCTCAATATGTTTTGTCCTGTCATGCTGCACGGGATTGTTGGCAATGTTGATGGCAGCTTTATTGTCACAATACAGCCTGAGAGGACCTTCAGCCTTAATGCCAAGTTCATTAAGAAGAGTTCTGAGCCATAAGAGTTCGGCAACCCCGTGGGCCATAGCTCGATACTTTGCTTCTGCATTTGATCTAGCCACTACATTCTGCTTGTCATTAGCCTCGGCCTCCTCGATATCGGGTAGCTCTTCGTCGCTCTCCACTTTGGAGTCCAGGTCTCCAGCTGCTTCAAGGGCCATCTCTTTTGTAATCCGCGAGGTGGTGATGGCACTCAAATCGAGCTGCAGGAACTCGCGCCTGGTCAGCCACCTACTGAGCTTGAAGCCTTTGCGATAGCCCTCCGACCTGGCCTCGATTAGCTCTCCTTCGAACTCCTCCGAGCTCTTATACTCTTCAACGGCCTTGACTTTGGCTTCCTCCATGGCCTTAAGGAGAATCTCAGTTCGCTCCTTGACAAAGGCCTCGAGAACAGATGATAAAGAAAGAGAAGCCATGTCAACATTGCCAACACCACAGATGGGAGAGGAGGAACCATTGGCAAGGGTAACAGTTTGAGATGTGGAAGTTTCAGAGAGAGAAGAGAACACACCTGGAGTCCTGGTCATGTGATCTGAGGCTCCAGAGTCAATAATCCAAGGAGAGGTTTTAGATACAGGCAAGCTATACCTGAGTGGGCAAGAGTAGCAGTAGTGTGTTGTGAAATGGACTGAAGGAACCGCTCATACTCATCACGCAGTACACCCACCATCTCCCTTCCGGAAACAGATGTAGATGTGGAAGGAGTTAGGTCTGCCTGTTGATTATCACTGACATCAACCCCACCAGCAATAGCATGATTGGCCCATTTAGAGGGAGGGTGGCCATGAAGATCATAACAGAAATTTACGGAATGTCCTTCCCTGCCACAGTGGGTACACTTCCTTGTAGAGTTGCCTTTTTCTTTGCCACGGCCTCCCCCTGAGTCACGACCACCACCACGGCCAAATATGGAACCACCACGACCTCCTCGGGAGGCATGTCCTCCCCCTTTCGTACCACGTCAACCTCCTCTGGCTGTCACAAAAGCTGATCTATCAGACTGTGTGGGATTCTCTGTCTGTCCCAAAGAAATCCTACGAAGCCAAGCAAACACTTCCTCAAGTGAAGGAAGGGTAGAGCCTCCCAATATTTGGGCCCTAACTGGTTCATACTCTGATTTCAACCCCACTAAGAACCTTGTGACATCTAGTTGTTCCCTCTATTGTTGTTGAACCTTAACATCTGGAGTGAGAGGATGATAGACATTGAGCTCATTTTTGAGGTTCTTCATACTGGCATAGTACTCTTCTAGGGTTTTATTTCCTTGTTGCAGACCAAAGTACTCCTGATAGAGCTGATATACCCTTGTAGTGTTATCTTGCCCAGAATACAGCTTCTTGGCATGTTCCCATATGTCCTTAGCTGTATCTAAGAACATGAAGTTGGCACTTATTTTGGGTTCCATACTGTTCCATAGCCATGTCATGATTTGAGCATCCTTCTGTTCCCAATCATCAAACCCTGGAGAGTCAGCCGGTGGTTTATCTTCTTTCACATGCTTTACTTTTCTCTTTGCCTTGAGAAAAACTTCCACCGACTTGGCCCATGGAACATAGTTCTCACCATTCAGTTTAATTGAGGTCATCTGTACACCTAGATAGTCGGAGGAAACCACCACACTAGGTTTCTGATCACTACAGCCATCACCCATTGCTGCCATGATACTCTTTCAATGCTACCTCTAATCTGAATTCCCAATCACCAATTAAGTGCTGCTGTCAAGAGTTTGATGTTCCAGAACCTACAGCAGTCCCTAAACATAATGATAGATACACACGCCTTTGTTCTTATCCACACCACTACTGATTTCACAAAAAAAAACACAGACTACACCGACATTAATTCAGCACTTACTAACCACATGCAAGCTCTCTTACAACTACTCAACAGAGTTTGTGCATCACAAGCACCACCACACAGCCATAGCTGTCACACACAATACAGACCTGCTTTAACGCTTTTAAGAGGGCACCACAAGACCAACAAAAACTCAATTAGTACCATTGCATTACACCTTGCACCATTCGGCCACCTACAGTAGCAGCCCTTACACCATTTGGTCACTGTAAACACAGTCTGTTCTTGGAATTTTTCCAAGAACCAGGGCAACAACCAACCTAGTTCTCTAGGTTCTGATCAGTCCTCTCAAGTTCTTGAAGATTTTCAACCCAGAAATACCAACAGCACACAGAGGAGAGATAACCAACCTTCGTTTGAGAGCTTCAGCCAACCATTCACTGCTTAAGTTGTTTTCTTAGGAAAGGAGGTTCTGTGCACCAGAAAAAAGAAGAGCTGTGATGTTTCAGGCCTGGGACGAACCACTTTTCTCCATTGACAGCCCAGAGAAGAAAAGGAGAGAACTGAAGCACGAACTGAAACAGGTC
Source organism: Nelumbo nucifera (assembly GCF_055504915.1). NCBI lineage: Eukaryota > Viridiplantae > Streptophyta > Magnoliopsida > Proteales > Nelumbonaceae > Nelumbo > Nelumbo nucifera. The sequence goes on along the minus strand of NC_142656.1, from coordinate 58,788,753 downwards.
ACGAACTGAAGTTGTCACGCTCTGATACCATGTTTTTACTGTTTCTACAATACGAACCAGTAAGGAGAAGAAGAAAGAGAAGGAGAAGAAGAAGAAGAAGAGAAGAAGAAGATGAAAGAACTGTCGAACCTGATAGCTAAACCCTATCAGTCGACCTCGTAATAGTGATTAGGCTTCTAATTAAATGTACAAGGACTAAACTGCCCCTACTTAAGTATGGGACAGAGAACCTCTAATAAGACTGCCACATAAGCTCATATTGAATGGTGCTTGGCAGCTGGTCCTGGGAAGCTGAGTAATAATGTAATATATTTCCATTGTCTTCTCTTCTAAACCAATCCCTGAACCAATATAGTTGCCTCAACTGCAACCATTGAAATTTATTGTGTATGCCCTGCTCCAGGGCCATCCAAACAGCAGTCTTTCGCTATCTTAATTAATAATCCTTTGCTATCTTCTGGCAGATGCACCCACTATCATCTGCCATCCCTGTAATAAATCAAGGTTACCCCTTTAAAATCTTGACATGACAAAATGCTGTGAGCAATTTTTACTTTTACAAGGCCGATTATGTGGTGAATTTGCTCTCTTCACCCAATCATCTCTAGAGAGTTGCTACTGTGCTATGATGCTGCAATATTTTGTCTTCTTGTGAGAAAAGGGAACGGGTGAGATGAACTAAATATTATCTAGAGATGGAGTCCATGTGGCACGGAAAACAATGAGGTGGCTGGCTCCATACTTGAGCTCATACCTGATTATATATGCACTTGTTTCAACATGTGTAACGATTAGTTGTTTGTTTTATGTGGCACGGAAAACAATGAGGTGGCTGGCTCCATACTTGAGCTCATACCTGATTATATATGCACTTGTTTCAACATGTGTAACAATTAGTTGTTTGTTTTATGGTTTTCAAGTTATACTGCTTGACTTCATATCTGATTATGTATGCACTTGTTTAAAATGCCCGTCTCTTCTTCATCCAAAATAGAGGTTAATGCCTATTTACTTGTTTGTCTGATCTACAAACCCAAGCCTTCATCATTGTTGTTTGCCTTATTTGAGATAACAAATTATTTCTGATCCATCAAAAAAAAGTAATGATATGAATTATCTTTGTAATCTCTTTGTCAGCCTTGGGAGGAAAGAATGAAGACTGCCCATGAGCAAGAAACACTTGTTCTGCTTCAGAATCTGGATCCAGCATATACGTCAGCAGAAATAGAGGTAATAATTGTATTAGAGTCCAAACTGTTGTTTGGACAAGGCCTTTACTCTTGTGACATTGCGTGTTAGTGGTCAGTTTTCAGTATCTGCGGACTTGCTGTTCTAGAGCATGCATTTATTTCATTTTTTTTTTTACCTTGGTCCTTTTACTAGCTCCTATAAATACATTTCAACCAATCTTTCCAGCAGGAACAAGCCCCTATTCCTGAGGTATTATTAAGCTGTGGACATGACTGCTGGCCTTTACTAGTCAGGCACCTCATTCAATTTTTAGAAATCCTCTATCTTCACAGTATCTTACAATGTTCTCTCTTTTGCCCATTCAGACTTCAAGCATTATGCACTCACAAATTCACTTGATTCTGAATTCTATTCTGATATCCCATTTGTTTGCCGAACTGAACCTGTTGAAAGAGCTGAGAAGAAGAAGAAGAGGAAGAAGAAGAGAGGAGAGTCTGATTTGTTTGCCGAATGTGTTCATCAGCCGGCACTGTTCACTAATATAAGAACAATACATAATTTACATGAAAGGACCAGGATGCCCCTGATTAGTGATGGGACACCCAGTCTAATAAAACACAAGATACAATTAGGCCCAGTTACTAAGGCCCATTAACTAGAGATTCTAATACCCAACCCAGACAAGAGAATAACAACATATCAGCCGAACCAACACTCCCCCTCAAGTTAAGCATGGATGTCAATCATGTTTAGCTTGCCCAGTAAGTCCAAAAATTTCACTGTGGTTAGCCCTTTAGTTAAAACATCTGCAATTTGCATCTCCGAGGGAGTGTAGGGAATGCAGAGTTCTCTTGTGACTATTCTTTCTCTAACAAAATGGCGGTCTATCTCAATATGTTTTGTTCTATCATGTTGCACTGGGTTATTTGCAATGTTGATAGCAGCCTTGTTGTTGCAGTACAACTTGAGAGGGCACTTAGTCTTCACTCCCAGTTCACCAAGAAGAATTTTAAGCCACAACAGTTCCGCAAAACCATGAGCCATAGCTCAATATTCTGCCTCTGCACTAGACCTTGCAACAACATTCTGTTTTTTACTTCTCCATGTAACTAGATTTCCCCCAACAAAAGTGCAGTAACTTGAAGTTGACTTTCTGTCACCCACAGAACCAGCCCAATCTGCATCAGTATATCCTTCAACTTCAATTCTATTGTTTTTTCTGAACAGAATCCCTTTCCTAGGGCAAGACTTCAAATATCTGAGAATTCTTTCTACAACCTTCATGTGAGGAATTTTGGATTGTGCATAAACTGGCTGACAACATGAACGACATAAGCAATGTCGGGACGAGTGAGGTACAAGTAAATTAACTTCCCCACTAACTTCTGGTATCTCTCCTTATCAGGGTAGTCCTCTCCCACCGACTCCTGTAGACCATGATTCGGTTCTATTGGAGTATCTGTTGGCCTACACCTCAACATGTCTGTCTCTTGTAGAAGGTCAAGGATGTATTTCCGTTGACATATATAGATGCCCTCTTTGGATCTAGCAACTTCAATCCCTAGAAAGTACCTCAATTGACCCAGGTCTTTGATTTCAAATTCAGCAGCTAGGACCTCCTTCAGTCTGTTGATCTCCTCCTTATCATCCCCAGTAATTACCATATCATCTACATAGACGATAAGAGCAGTAAGTTTCCCATTCCTCTTCTTTATAAATAGAGTATGATCTGCCCCGCTTTGAGTATAACCGCCTTTCTTCATGGCTCCACATAGCTTCTCAAACCAGGCACGAGGGGACTGTTTAAGGCCATATAGTGCCTTTCTCAGTTTACACACTTTTCTGCCAAATTCATAACCTGGTGGAAGATCCATGAATACCTCCCCATGTAGATCACCATTTAAAAAAGCATTCTTCACATCTAGCTGATGAAGCTCCCACGAGAAGTTTGCAGCTAATGAGAGTAGGACTCTGATAGTGTTGAGTTTTGCTACGGGAGCAAATGTTTCTTTGTAGTCAACTCCTTCCTTTTGAGTAAACCACTTTGCCACTGAGTGTTTTTCCTTATCTTTATAATTGAATTTTTTCATGTTTCAGGATATAATTTGGCATGGTTTTAGGGAAAACTGCACAGCAAAGGTGGTGCAGCACACTTCTGCGTCTAGTCCACATTCTGGTATGATATCACCAATATAATTGGTTATACAATACACTTCTCCTTTATTTCATTGGGATATTAAATAATGGTAGGAGGGAAATTAGTTTTTGACTTGGTGATGTTCCATGTTCCAGGTCAAGCTTTTGTTATTTTCAAAACAAGAGAAGCAGCGGAGATGGCAATTAGAAAATTAGATGAGGGATGCCTTATGCTACCTAATGGAAGGTATTCTTAGTTTCTTAAATATATTGTCCAAGCTTTCATGTGTACTGTAAAATGTTATGAGATTGGATTATTGTTTGGAGGATCATTTTGTGCACATACTTATTGAAAATATGATATACACATACATATAATGTTAAACACTAATAGCACTTTAATTATTTTAGTGGTTTTAGCAAACAATATTATTAATGGTATGCATCCTTATCAAACAAAGAATGTTGGCAGAACAAAACATGATTTATTACACACATATATGTATGTGACGAAATAAATTCGTTGAATGAAGAGGGAGCTAATTACATACATAATGTCATCCACATGGAAAAGGATGGAGTTAAGATAGAATGAACTATAAAAATTATTTCAAAATGCCAGAGTCCTGCAATCTTGAGGGGCCTGTAATTTCTCATGATCATCCACTTGCGTGCTTTACAGAAGCACCATGAAAGGGGTAATATACTATAATTTGTAGTAGGGGTTAATCATGTACCAGACCGGGTATGATTCTGGGCATATTACTTTGAATACCATACAAGTTTGATCAAGGGGTAAGATGATGAAAAGATATTTGCATTTTGATGACTTAATTGTACTTGTTGATGTGCCCTTTATTGGATTTAAATTTTAAAATATTTGAACATCTAACCCTTTTGCAAAAATGAAAAGACATTTATATTTTCAATATGTTTATTGTACTTATTTAAATGTCCAAAGAAGTGATACGAAAGAACAAAGTATTTAAAAAAACACCATTTTCATAAATTGGCACTGTACAATTCTCCTGACCTGTGGTCCACATTGCATGATGATACGAACACTAACGTCCACATTGCATGATGATACGAACACTAACCACTTAATGCATATGGGCTAGAATTTTCATTGATGGACTAGTTCCTGTCTTCAGCTATTTTTCCCTCCCTATAGTCTTCCAAATTCTTCATTGATGCCAACAAGAATTCCTACAAGGGGCATGTGCTCCTTTAGTCAAGATGCAGTGTTGCAGCCATGCTCTTGCCCCTTGGATAAACAACTCTGTAACAGTGCAAGAAAAATTCGTGAAAGGTTAAACTACCAAAAATGGATCAGAATTAGGAAAAGCCATGTTCTGATGGTTGGCCATGGGGTCAATAGAATCCTTTTGGGCTTTAGATAGCTGATCAGCATATGTAAATGAACTATTTTTGTGCCTACAGATTTCCTGGTTTCCCTCTCCTGCCTTGTTTTGGATGACGCTCAGGGGACCAGGGTGTGCCAGTTGTAAATCTTAATCTATCTTTTTGTAAATAAATTCTGCTGTCCCTCTCTTTTTTCTTATTTATTTATTTATTTCTGAACCATGGTGCATGTTGGTTCATACCTTATCTATCTCTATCATACAAAGTAAGACGCTGCATTAGTTGTTTAAGTATACTTATATAAACTTATACTGGACATGTGATCTTGGGAGCCACAGCACCAGATATAATCGTACAATACTTGGTAAACGATAAATGGGATGGAAAAATGAGATTTGTGTGGCAGACTCGAGTATTTGGGGTATGGCTTTGTTGGGTTAAGTTTATAAATATAATTTTTTATCAGTAACTGAAACTTCATCGCTTACAAAGAGAATTGTACTAGCGTGTACAAGAAGTACACAATAAGTTTATATTCAAAAAAATTTGGCAGCAACCCTCTTCTACCCTGCTCGCTACCCTTTAACTTACATCAATTCCACCAAAAGAAATATAAATACAAACTTTCACTGGAAAAATTGGGTCATATATGTATGCTTGTCAAATCAACAAAGAAAGGGAAAAGTAATAACCTTGCTCGTGTTCCTCTAATATAGAAAGCCCTTTGGACAGCTGAATATTGCTGACTTGTGTTCATAATATAGTATACCAGCATTGCCAAAATTGGTCTGTTAGACAATAAATAAAATCATTTTTGTCATTGCGGTGGTTCATTCAATGGTAAGAGGAACTCTAAAAATGTGTATTGTTAACTTTGCATTACAATGCCTGGCTTTTCATTCTTGCCCTTTTTTGTATCTGTTAATTCTGTTACCATCTGCGTTTATACAAATATAAACTTCATCCCTTAAAGAAGAAAATATAGTTTTATCTGATTAGTGTGTTGCTTTCCTCTTGGCTGTTGTATTACTTTCTGATATATTATTATAATACAAGTATACAACATTCACATCTACCAAAAAAAGTATACAACATTCACACTTTCTCCTACCTTGTGCTTATTAAGTATACTTCATCCAAAACATTGCATTCATGGAAACGAAATCTTTACAGAGAAACATCTGGCCCCTAGCTATTTTTTCCATAATGTTGGATATTGTATGCTATTCCAATAGCCATTTCATTTCACCAATGGGTTTGGGTTTTTTTTTTTTTTTTGTGATTTTTCATATTTCAGGAGTCTGATTTTGTGGCTTTGCTTTATTTGTAGACCTCTTATTGGTAGCAGAGTAAATCCTGTATTGCAAAGAAAACGGTCTGCCTTTGTTGGGCATCTCTTCATTGACAAAGTTAGACTTCAAATGCCGCGTGAGGACATGGTCTGTATATTTGTTGCTTTTACATTCTATTGGTTTTTGGGGGTTATCTTTCTTGTATTTGGTATTTATTGTTTATGGTGGTTGTTCCTCTTTATCCAGAAACGAGCAATATCTACATCACATTGTTCTCAGCCCAATACGATTGAATACGAAATGGCCATGGAATGGAGACTACTTCAAACAAGAGTGGACATATGGTGGAAGGAGTTATACAAGGTTAAACCTCGTTCTTTCCTGTTTCGTTATTTATTTTTGAACATTTTCCTTTTCTTTATCATTGCTATTCTATTTCTTACTCTGCCCTTTTTCTTTCAACAGCAACAAGTGGTGGAGTTGAGAAAGGTTGAAAACAATCTTAAGTTCAAATAAGTTGCCGATTCTTGTGTTGGTCCCTCTGGTAAGGTTGGCACCAAATGATCTATGGAACCCATTTACTCACCATAGGAATCATTGTTTAGTCCACCCATTATCTTTTGCCCCTGCAGAAACGAAAAAGTTGCAAGAGAAAATTTTGCTCATCCAAGCCGTGCTTTCCAATATCCAGGTTAACGAGTTGAAGGGTTGCCGGGCTCCTATAAAGATTAGAGGTACACTTAACCACGTATAAATAACTGTTACTCTATCTAAACTAAATTATCAATGATGTTGGTAATTATCGAAATGAAACTGTGAAAGCGTTGTTTTTAACTTCAGGGCCCTCCTTTGCGTGGTGATTTCATATACTGCAAGATATATTTGGGGGGCGAGAGTGATTTTATTGTAGCTCGGTGCCAAAAAAATGTGGATCAATTGCAACATGGCGCTCAGTGGTTGGATGGAGCTTTTTTGGAAGAAGGCAAGCGAATTGTATATCAACATGATAGCAACAGCTTCTTGGCAAGCTGGTTATGCGCCATATACATGTTAGGTACATCTGTACAAATCAAGTGAACCTTGACATTATAGCATGCTAGTATCTAATACATCCTTTTCTCTTTTATCCTCTATCTCCCTGCCTTCCTCTTTCTCTAACTAATAAAAGAACCCGACTCCAAACAATCCATCCAATTACAGGCATCGAAGGACAACGAAGTAGCAAACCAGAACATCATTCTTATGTATGGAATTCTCGCCTTAAAATTCCCATTTTCCTTCTATAGCCTTTCTCCTTAACACATTAGTGGATTGTAAGCTGAAAAACAAAGTTTTGCTTGTCATTTTCTTTGGTATCATCTAACCCAAAAAACATTCATATAGGAATGTTTTATGTACGTGTTAAGAATTTAATTACAAAATGAATCGTAAATATAAAAGATATTTTTAAAGATAAGAATGTAAAATTAGAATTACAAAACGAATGTCTTGTATACGGGTTACGAAGGTGAGATCCTAGCATGGACTTCTTTGGGGTTTCCCCAAGGGGCTCTGTCAAGTCCCAGCTGCTATTTGTAAGACAATTCATAAGTGTATAATTAGACTGAGGTGGGTCCCTGGGCTAAGGTGCAAGGCACACTAGGTGTGCAGCTTTTAAAAGGGGGCCCACCCATTCTCCTGACAATTACAAGTGAACACCTTCCCTATCAAATCGAATGCCACCAAGATTACCACATTTTACATTAAATGTACAAATATGGTGATAATGGACAGTGATGAACCATTTATGAATATAGTCATGCTTGTAGTAGAGAAGCAACTATTAATGTGATCACAAAATAGTATTGCAAAACCAAATTCAACAAAGATGCCAATAATTATGAGTCCTTACGATTTCACTCAGGCGTGGTAAGGACTGATAATTTTATGCAAAAAGGGCTTCAATCAAGTTATAAAGTTTTGGTAATAATTTGGTAAGCTACATTTCCGAGTCCAATAAAATGGAAGTCTTTGGCATCTTTTGCTGAATTTGGTTTGGAGATCAAGCAAATTTTTGGTGTGGTTTATGCCTGAAATAGTAAAAGGATTAAGAAAGTGAGGTTGCAACTTCGATGACCTTGCAACTTTGGCATCTTTTAACTCAAAATGCCTTGGCTTAACTTCTTAGTTGACAAAGATTCAAATTTGACATTTATGATTAAATTGTATAAGAAGTCATAGCCTAACCAACCAAGCCCCTCTCATTACGTTCCAAAATCCTCAAAATAATACATTTGAGGTTTGTCTCAGCAGTTAAGGTGAGACCTGAGGTACATGCAATGTGGGTTTTTTTGAAACCCTAAATCGGACCAGAATTCCAGTATTGTCTTGGACCTTGGAGATAGATGGCCAAAACTGGAATGTTACACCTGACCCCTACACTCGATTATGATACTTCACTAGGTGTTGGATTGAACTATCTTTGATATGCCAATCAGTGAGATCCTTTGAGGGTAATACCTGATGGTCTGAGAATTCATCTGAGTGGGTGATCATAGTGACAGAATCAGTCTCTTTGTCGGACAAAGTGAATGATCGGGAATGCACTCTCTCTGATGGAAACCTAAACTACCGGTAGTTGATTTCAACCGTTGAAATTTGTTTTGCAAAATATATTTATATAGAGATATACATATATATTATGGTTTCAAAATGTTTGCAAAAGGTTTTAATTCCCGGGATTCATGTGAGTAGAGAGTGCAGTATTGTACCTTGCAACCGAGGGAGAGGTCTTCTCTTATTAGGCAGTGTTTGATCATTATGGGCTGAGAGGTTAAGTGTAAAACCATTGAGGGTAATACCTGATGGTCTGACTTAATGATCATTTAGTGTAAATGTTGGGCTCATTAAGAGCCCATGGCGATGAACTCAGGGGTTCATTGCTTCCTACAGTGAATTCGGCCATGCTTTGTAACAGAGGCTGGGCTAAACCCATGTGGTTAATGTGTAGATCAATGTTTGGGTCCCACGCTATACAAGAATATGCAATTGGGTAGCAGATAGGAGGATGAGTCAGCAGATGGACTTAATAGGCCTAAAACCCAAATCAAACTAACTTAATGTGATTAATTAAAAGATGGCGATTTTGGGATTTAAATCAGCAGATAGGATAAGAGATTATCCCTATCCACTCAGAGAGTCCAGATCCAAATAAAGATTTGGGTAAGAAAACTCCTAATTAGATTAGAATGGATGATCTTTATCTATAGATAAGATAAGGGTTTATCCTTATATCTTAAAGAGAGTTCAGATCCAAATACAAGATTTGGATTATGAAACTCCTAATAGGATTAGGAGAACCTCTCTTTAAAGGCTATAAATAGAGTAGCAAGGGGCAAACCAAAAAGATAGAAAACAAGAGAGATCTTCTGGTTCACAGATCACAAGAAAGAAATCTTGCAGTTCGATTGTTTCAGATTTCCACCATTTCTTGTTCTTGCCGCCTCTGCTAGTTCGATCTCCACCTGTAGGAGCGATGGAGAAAAGTTCTTGATATTATCTTTTGGGAGAAAAGATAATCAGAAGTCGTGCTCACCTGCCCTCCATCGAATTCTTGCTGAAGAATTTGGTTTTTGCTGAAGAACCACCCTGCTGATTCTGCTCCACTCTACGTTGTGTAATCTTAGTGGGAGCAGTCTTTGGTATTCTACTTGGGCGTGAACACCTTCGTTGGGGGTTATTACTACTCCGTATCAGGTATATTCCTCTTCTACCCTTTTGATTTCAGATTTGGTTCGGTTTGGGTACAAGATTGATCATTGAAAATGCAGTTTTTTACAACAGGGAATGTGATTCTCACATGGGAGAGAGAAATTTTTGAAATTTCGCCCAACCTACCTGCAAGGTTTGACCATCCATATGATGGATCTCTCATCCTTTCAGGGGTGCCTATTGAATTTAGAGTGTCTTGGTCGAGTGCCTTAGAGATGGAGAATGGAGTCGCTCTTTTTCAAAACGAAATCAATTTTCCAAATTTTATAAAGGACCCATTTTCTCTTAAATTAAATGGGAGGCGACTCCTTGTTTTTAAGTTGCACATGAGCTTCCCAAAGCTCACTATAACTTTTAAGTATTGAAGAAATTTCAACATGAGAGGGTGTCTAGGCAGTAATATTGCATTTCAATCAACAACTAAAATTCCTTTTGTTCCTATTAGATTCAAGGACATGAAAAATACTTAGTATTATAATCACCATCTCTAATCAAATATAAATAGGCTCATTGCCGCCAATAGCTTTCTTCTCTATCAAGAAGTGATTCTAAATGAGCCCTTTTCCCTTGCTCTTGAAGTAGAATTGTATATGAGATTAGGGCTCCTAGTTTGTATAATCAATGCTACCAACTATATTCTTATTGCAAGATCTTGAGGCGATTGTGGTTCATGCACATATTTCAAATTTTTAATCCTTTATTGTTAGTTTTATGAACTCTAATTTGTGCTCACTAAATTTATAATTTGTTAATTAAGATTTAGTACTTGTAAATAAGATGTCCCATTGTTGTAGTCAGGGATGTTGCAATGACAACTTGTGATGATTAACAATGTGAGCTAAGAATTTTTTGTGTCCTTGACCCCGTCCCCATCAACGGGGATGAAATGTTCCCCATCCCTGTTCCCATGGAAGAAAATCATTCCCATCTCAGCCTCATTTGGGGCGGGTCCTTGTAGGTATCGGAGAGATTGAGAAAATTTCCATCCCTAGTTATGAAGGAAGCAAAAATGGATATTGACAGAACCGGAAAAAGTTGTTTAGAAAATAGGCTTCTAAACATCAATGATCTGTCCCAAAAGATCATCAAAGAAGATAATGCCATACTCAAAGGGTGTTACAGCAGAATAGCATGGTATGGGTACCATCGATGGTGTAATGCTAGAAAGCGCAAAGCTAGAAATGCTTCCATTACTGGGGACTTTGGTTGTGCGAGACAATGTTGGATCTCAGTTCTCTAAGGTGCTGAGGTAGAATGGTCCAAGCTTCTTTCTTCTTTTGCAGTTTCTTTACTTTTCCTTGTTTTCATTGTAAATATGCTTATTACCCCCCACCCAGCCACCAATAACCAATACAGGGAGCAATAAGAAATAGGGTTTCTTAATTTTTTTTCACCTTTCCGTTACCGTATCGCCTCATATCAATAGCATATTGACTGGTACAGTATCATATCGGTGGATACTCTACGAATTCGTGAGGGGTGAAAATGAAAACAATATAGGGTGAAAGAAGCTTCTAACCCTAGAAAGAAGCGTTCTTTAACTCCTAAAAACCTCTAAAACAACAAAGCTCATTTCCAAAATGTGAGATTTGCAAAAAAAACCACAAAAAAGTGTTAATTATCAAGTTTTGTTAAGTTTTTTAAGATTAGGAATATATTGCATTTTTTTTTTCAATTTTTCTCATAATATATTGTGGTTTCTTGGATTTTTTCTTGAATGCTTGATAATGGTTAAATCTATGTTGTTCTACATTTCTTATGTTGAAACCATAGAATTTTTTGTGTTACAAGTAGATTTGTAGATTTTTTTATATTAATTTGCCCATGAAGATTTAATATATTGTAGATCTATGGATGATCCTTCGTATTCATAAAACAATTGAAAATTCTTATTCAATAGCTATTTTTTTATTATTGTTTGCTGAAAGATTGTAGCTGAAGTAGTAGAATAGAGGTGAAGGCAAACAAGTGCTGAGAATGTCGAATTGAGTAACACAGTCGATAGTACTATTATTTATAGTAGATTACAATACAGTGTTACATGAAATGTCTGAAATGCCCCTGATTAGTGATGGGACACCCAGACTATTTAAAACACTAAACAGACTTGGGCCCAATAATAAAGGACTAGTAACAGCTTAAAACCCACTATTAAGTAACATGTACACTTATCAGCCGAACCAACAATACATAAAAACAATCAACTTAACAATTATTTTTGTAATTATTAGAATTAAAATAGAAATAATAATTATTTATATTTTTTGTGATTTGCCCATAAAAGATTGTGTATGTTGTAGATACTTATCATAAAAGATTGTTCAATACTTGTTTACTTTTTTGTAATATTGGGAATTAAATAATAAAAATAACTATTTATATTTTCTTGTAATATGACCATAAGAATTGAGTATGTTGTAGATATATGGATGATCTATTTTATTCATAGATCAATTGAATTTTTTTCTTCAGTATTTATTTTTTCCCATTTTTCAATTTTTTGAATTAAAAAAATATAGAAATTATTTCAATATGAAATAATTATTAATTATATATTCACTTATAAGTAGTGCCAATGTATGTTTTGTGGTTGGATAGGATAAATAAGTTTTTTAATGAAATTTGGAAACTAAATAAAATTACATAAAAAAAAGAAATTAATATATTGTATATGATGTGATGATACAATTTTATGATTTATTTTTAATTAAGTAGAAATTGATATGCCCATAAACCCATACAATTTTATGTAAAAATAATAATTTTGCATATTTATTTATTTTTTAAATAAAATAAATGGAAAATAACTATTTGGGCACTAAAAGAGTTATCACTTTCATTCTTGTGAATGATTTCTATTTTAGGGAGCTAGATAATTAAATTCTTTCATTGTTGCCACTTAGAAGCAAGAATATGAGCTCAAATGTGAAATTTCAAGTGTGAACATGATAGATAGTTGGGTAAATTTATTGTAAATTTTGAATGTGCTCCCATATTGTGACCTTATATTTAGTGTTATTGATGTATTTTGATGATTTATTGAAGTCTGTATAGTTTCTCCATGTGTATCTTGATTTTTTCTATAATACGATGTGTATCCAAGGCGTATCTTGATACATTTCTTAAAATTGTCTTTCTAATGTACTTTGTGTTTTTTATATTTTAAACCTTTCTTGGACCCTGTTTGAATTAAAATCAATTTGAACAGATTAGAGAAACTAATAAAACATATCAAGTTAAAATTCTCCAAAGTATTTATTGGATTGGATTGGATCTAGTCCATTTGTAATGAATTTATATTGGATTGTGTCAGATTAAATCAATATCTGATCCATTGACATAAGATAAGAGTACAAGTGTCAATGGACCAGGTTTGGGTTGGACCCGATCTAAACTAAAATCAACTTGAATAGTTTGGATGGTCTAGACATGAACCAATAGAGAATGGTTTGAAGTATTCATCGGATCGGATTGGACCAAATCCATTTGTAATGGATTCATATTGGATTAGATTGGATTGGGCCAATATCTAAGTCCATTAACAGCCCTAAGTCCAATGGTTACATAATACCAATTTGATTACATAGATATTAGTTTAAACAAAACTGGTTTTGTTTCATTTTTAATTGCAAGGCTGTTAGTTAGGCTAGTGGTTAGAGGTGTAAAACAGATCGGACCACATATGGGTTGACACAACCTACTGGCTACAGTAATGGTCGTGCTAGGCATGGTACGACCCCTAGGGCCAGGCACAACCCATGGTCTGTGTGGGTTTGCCAACATGATCCAACTGGGCCAAAACTACATACTACTACCAACAACTATAAATAGTTATTTGGGGGTTATTTTTGTATTTTACAAAGGGGGTGCAAACAATGACTAAAATGCCTCCAACTTACAGCTATAAATAACTAGTTTAAGGGTATTTCAAGTAAATGATAAATAAACTTTTAAATGACTAAAATATCCCTCTTAATAACTGTAAATGGCTTCTTTTAGAAGGATATTTTGGTGAACTTAATTATTTCTAACCCCTAGAAATACCCTAACCCTTATCCTATTATTCAATGACAACAACCATTTTTAAATAATTACATCACAATAACTATTGTTCAATCAAATACAATCTATCATTCTCATACTCTCATACTCATTTTTTTTTTTAATTTCAACAAGGAGGTTTATTCGAGTGTCTCAAGTTGAAATTTCAATTTGGGAAACTTCAAAGGTTTGCATTCAAGTTGAAATGTCAAACCGATAGATGGAACTCCGAGGACGGAAGTATAATTACCAGGTTGGATTTTTTTTAAAAAAAATTTAGATCGTGATATTTATTAAACGGTCAGTTCCTCTGAGACCCCCTATCACTTTGCTTACTTTCACGAATCTCACTCGCACAACACAATAGCACTACTGAGGTCAGAACTAGTGCTATTGCTACCGAACAAACTGAATCTAATCCCTGGTAATTTTTATTTTTTAAATTTCAACAAGTTGAAATTTCAATTTGGGAAACTCCAAAGGTTTGCATTCAAGTTGAAATGCCAAACCGATAGATGGAACTCCGAGGACTGAAGTATAATTACTAGGTTGGATTTTTTTTTTAATTTTAGATTGTAATATTTATTAAATGGTCAGTTCCTCTTGGACCCCCTATCACTTTGCTTACTTTGATGAGTCTCACTCGCACAACACGATAGCACTACTGAGATCAGAACTACAAACTGAATCTAATGCAAGCCCAGGTAATTTTAAGTAGACGTGTTCATGGGCCAAGTAGACTGATGGGCCAATCCGGCTTGGCCTTTTCTATGTCAGGCCTTTAGACAAGATTTTAGGCTCGTGGCTCAGGCTCAAGCTATCTAAATAAAGCCTGGCCCAAGTCCATGCCCAACTCAATCATTTATATTATATAATAAAAAACAAATTTTATTTAATAAATAATATATATATGAAAGGAGGGAGAGATCCATCATATGGACACCAAGATTGTAGCGGAATAGGGTAGGCGAATTTCAAAAATTTCTCTCATCCCTTCAAAGTGGGAATCAGATTCTTTGATTTTAGAATACAATATTCAAGTATCTAATTGAACTAAAACCGAACCAGATCTAAACCAAACAGAAAGGGAAGGGTTATACCTGATACGGAGAATCAGTATCTCCTAACGTCGGTGTTCACGCCCAAAAAATACTCCAAAGATCTGCTCCCACTAAAAATGACGCAGTGATACTGGAACAGAACCACCAGTGTTCGTCCTACGAACCAAATTCTTCACAAGAATTCGATGGAAGCGAAGTGCACCATACATAATCAGCCTTTCAGCAAAGACTGATATCATGAACACCTTCTTGATCTTTCCCTCTTAAAGAGATCAAACTAAGCAGTGAACGGCGGCGGTGGCTGAAGAAGAACTCTAGAGTTGAAGTTGGCGTATTTGCTTTTCTTCTCTCTAGGGTTTCTGAGATCCAATCTCATATTGGAGGAGGAGGTTCTTCTGAAACCTCGGTTCGAATTCTAGTAATTGAAGGTTAGGGTTTCTCCTCTTTCTTAGTGATTAAGAAACCTCCTAATTCTATTAGGAGTTATCCCAATCCAAATCTGAATTTGGATAGGGAGTTATCTTAATCCTATCTGCAGATAAAGTCAGCCTACTCCTGATCTTATCAGGAGATTATCATATTCAAATCTTTATTTGAATCTGAAATTCGCCCCTTTAAGTGGGTAATTAAATCAGCTAGTTCGAAATGGGCTTTAGGCCCAATGAGTATTAAGTGCTCAATAGGCTTCCAAACTACTGCCCAGTTGGGCTTCTTTGTATGGCGTAGGACCCAAGCAATGATCTACACAGCCACAAGGGTTCAGCCCAGCCTTTGTTACAAGGCCTAGCTGAATTCACTAGAGAGCCCAGTGAACCCCCTGAGCCCATCACATGGACTCTATGGGCCCAACACTTACACTAAGTGGTCCCTGGGCCAAGCCATCTTATAAAAACCCAAGGACTATGGGCAGATGCAAGATTAGCCTATCAAGTGTAACCCTAAATGGCCTTACACTTAACCTCTCAGCCCATAATGATCAAACACTGCCCGACAAGAGAGGACCTCTCCCTTGACTGCAAGGAACAGTGTTGCACTCTATACTCACATGGATCCCGGGAATTAAAACCATTTGCAAACATTTTGAAACCTTATATAAGTATATAACATATATATAAATTTTGGAAAACAAGATTCCAACGATTGAAATCAACTGTCATTACCTTTGTCCGATAGAGAGAGTGCATCCCCGATCATTACCTTTGTCCGACAAAAGGGTTGATCTCGTCACTATGATCACCCACTCAGATGAATTCTCAAACTGTCCCAACATACCCAGGTTTTGACCCCCGTTAAGGATCTCACTGATTGACATATCAAAGACAGCCCAATCTGACACCTAGTGCGGTACCATAATCGGGTCTAGGGGGTCAGGTGTAAGTTTCCAATTTCGCCCATCAATCTCCAAGGTCCAGAGCAATATTAGAAATATGGTCCAGTTCAAGGGTTCAAGTAATCCTACATTGCGTGTGCCTTGGGTCTCACCGTGGCGACTGAGACAAGCCACCCCAACAGTTGGCAGCACACCAGTGTAAGTCTTGGCATGATAAATCTCCCCAGACTTTTCCAATGGCTGTGAACATTCTAAACTAACACGAGTCTCATTAAGTGTCCAATTTAAGGGTCTTACACAGAAACATACCACATAACATGAATCAAACATGGACTTTATTCATTTACATTAAATGTCAAAAGTACATCAAAACTGATTGGAGTTAAGGGCATACAAAACTGTCTAACAAATACCTTACAGAGCCTTTTGGGTAACCTATAAATAGGCAACGACTGATTTTAGATTTCAATTTGTCAGCACTTGTTCTTTTAACATGTGTCGGACAACCCCAAATCTTCAAGTGTCTCACACTTTGGTTTCTTACTGGTCCAAAGCTCATAAGGAGTCTTTGGATTGGATTTGGTTGGGACCCTATTCAACACGTATATCGTATTCTCCAATGCATAACCCCAAAAGCATGTGAGTAATTCTGAGTGTATGAGAAGTGATCGGAGCATATCAAATAAAGTTTGGTTCCTCCTCTCTAACACACCGTTTAAGTGTGGTGTAGTAGGGGGAGCTAGTTGTGATACTAGTCTATTTCCTTTAAGTAGTCCCTCAATTCGCCAGAGAGATATTTGCCACCTCGATCTGATCGAAGGGCCTTAATGTGTCTCCCCAACTATTTTTTGACCTCTTGTCTGAAATTTTTGAACTTTTCAAAGGATTCAGACTTGTGTGTCATTAGGTACATATAACCATACCGAGAGTGATCATCGATGAATGTTATAAAATAAATGTGCTAGTTACGTGTCTTAACATTTAGGGGACCACATATATCGATATGTATAAAGTCAAGTGTGCCTGTTGATATTTCAGGCATACCGTTAAAAGGTCGTTTCGTCATCTTATCCTGAAAGCAAGGTTCATAAGTTGGAAGATCTTCTACAGTTAGAAAATCCAAACGACCATCATTTACCAACCTTGTGATACGATGTATTTTAATGTGGCCATGTCAGTAATGCCACAGGCACGTGGGATTAACTGTATCACGGGTTCTTTTCTTAGGGTTATTATCCAACGTAGTTTCGGTTATATTTGTTTCCACAAAAGGATGAAGAACATAGAGACCATTCTCAAGTTCTCCATATGCGAGGAATTTGTTATTCCTTTTTATATTAATCACATTACTAAAGTGAACAGAATAACCATCTGCAGACAGTTTTGAAATAGAAATTAAATTTTTCTCAAATTGGGTACATAAAGACAATCTCTTAATGTAATTATTCATTCTCTAAAATACAATTCAACAGTTCCTATGGTTGTAGTTGCAACGCTTGGAGAAGTCTCCAAGTAAAAAATCACTTCACCGTCACTCAGTCTTCTGTTTGTCCTGAACCCCTGCAATGTGTTACATGCATGAATAGAAGCCCAATAGTCAATACACCAGGAAACAAAAGTCACCAACATATTGATTTGTATGACAAAGGATTCGAAATTACCTTGTTTCTTGGTCTCCAGGTACTGAGGACATATCCTCTTCTAGTGGTTGGTCTGTTTGCAAAAGTGACAAGCATCCGATGCCTTGTCCTTCCTCTGCTTTTTAGGCTTGCTAGTTTTCTTCTGAGGTTTCTTCTTTGCCTTCCTCTTCTTCTTGCCTGATTTGCCACCTTCAACAAGCATGGCAATGGGCTCATCCTTCTTTATTAGTTCTTTGGCCCTTTGCAACATATTGCTGAGTTCCTGAAAGCTAACATTTAGCTTGTTAATATTGTAATTTATTATGAACTGATTGAAGGAAGGAGGCAAAAAGTTCAGGATGACATCCTCCAGTTCATTGATATATCTCATCATCTTAAGACAATGGTCATGAACTTGTTGTTTTCTTGGACATTTGTGCGGTCATAAACAACTTTAGGACCTTCTGATGAGTAGAATGATTTTGCTCTTCATACATTGTCCTTAGACTATCCAAGATATCCTTGGACAATTCGATCTGATCGAATTGTCGTTGTATCTGATTGTCTAAGGATGCTATGATATAGCACCGGGCAAGAGAGTTTTTCTCTTCCCATTCTTGATATTCCTTCCTGCGGGCCTTAGAAGCTCTCTCACCCAGACGATCCGGAGTAGGGTTCTCAGCAACCTTATCCAATTTCTCGGACGTCAGAACCAACATAATGTTACGATACTAGTCAATGTAATTTGGGCCCCTTAGCTTATCTCATGTGCTTTCCCTTTGGCCTTTGTTAAACAAGGTTCATTGCCATTTTAGGTTAAACCTTTCTGTCCAGTGAGTGCTTACCCATCATATTCGTGAACACCAAGGTACCGTGAGAGAGTCTTCCATTTTAGGATAAGCTTCTCCCACATCGGTCTATGACACCCCTATCATCTTTTGAAACAATCCAACAGATCTAACAGTAAATGGATAGCCCAATTTTATGGTGCATTTCCTCATTACTGAAGGACCCATCTTCATGTTAATGATGGAAGGCTTTTCAGTGAAGGGAACGAAATATTACGCCCTACTTTTATTTAGGTCAAACCAAAGTAGCTCCCATTGACTTTCTCAAAGCTAGGTTTAAATGGGCCCTAAACGACTAGGGCTCCGCACGGTTCCTCTTCGAGAGAAAGCTGATGTGGGGCCCACCAAATGGGGAGATCATCCAATGATTTTATGGACACCATGGCAATGATGTGCATTCATCCATGCTGTGCGAAAGAGGCACTATCGAAATAATCATGGCCAAGTACTTATGGCCCATGTACGTAGCACATCATACATCCATATATCACATGCATGGAACAAATTGATACAATCAATTAAAATATCTATAAAACCACTTAATTAATTAGATTAAATCAGTATCAGCCAACACAACCCATAATGTTATCATATAACATTATCTAGGTACATAAGCCGTACTACAAAAGGCAGTTCGGCCCATGTAGC
This sequence comes from Nelumbo nucifera, assembly GCF_055504915.1. Taxonomy (NCBI): domain Eukaryota; kingdom Viridiplantae; phylum Streptophyta; class Magnoliopsida; order Proteales; family Nelumbonaceae; genus Nelumbo; species Nelumbo nucifera. The sequence goes on along the minus strand of NC_142656.1, from coordinate 58,769,472 downwards.
TAAATCAGGGTTGATTCAGTTTTATCATATTAAAGTTAGGTTTTTACATAGGTGAGCCGAATTAAAACTTGAAGTGGGCCATCAAACCTCTGAGCTAAATTGAATTAGGGTTAGAAAAGCCAACCCCATCGATCCAATAATTCGGTGGACCAAATTTGGTATTTATCGGCCCAAGTTTTGGTGTCCAATTCAAGATTTAATTCATGAATAATGATCTGAAAATAAATTAATTCAAGATAATCAAATTTTGAAGATACTAAAATCAGAGGGCTGCACTGTGATTTTCTTGGATATCCTGCAAACCTGCAAAGAACAGTTAATCACAGATAGCAGAATTCATATATGCAAAATCGCAGATCGCAGAACTTGTTTCTGCAAAATCTTCTTCTCCTCTGTTGCGCACTCCAGCAATCTCCAGATGGAAATAAAATAGAGATACCTAATTTTTCTATTATTACGTCACATCGAATTCCTATACAAATTGTCTAAAAGAAATTATTTACAGACCAAATTGAATACAAAAGAAATCGTAGGGTGTGCCATTATTGGCACCAAAAAGATTCAATCTCCATCACATGTGCAGCCCAAATATTCAAGAACTATTCACAGAACGATTCTATAAATATGATAGAATAATAAAGATTTATTTTCTAGATCATCTGCCCATAATCTGGGAACCAATTCCTAGAAAAAAAATGCTAACTGCACAAATTGAGTAGAACGCCTTCTACCCATTTGCGCAGATTCAGATCTATTCTAATTTGGTTCAAGACTTGAACTGACTCTGATTCCATTGAAGGGATGAGAGATCCATCATATGGGTGGCCGAACCCTATAGGAAGGTTGGGCAAATTTTCAAAAATTTTTTTACTCTCATCCGGGAATCCTATTCCCAATTTAGAAAACTACATATGTGTCCAACGGCTTGGCAGGATAAATCTCCCAGATCTATCCAACGGTTGTGAAGATTCTAAACTAAGACGAGTCTCATATGTGTCCAGTTTAAGGGTATTACACAGAAACACACCACGATAACATGAATCAAATATGTACTTTATTCATTTACAATAAACGACACGGGCCTGCTTGGGCTTGGGCTTGGGCTTGGGCCGTGCATCGTGCCGGGCCGACACCCAAAATTTCCACCGGGGAGGACGGCATGGCCCGCCTTTTGGGCGGGCCACCCATGGGTCGTGTCGTGCCGGCCCGGCACGACCCACACTCTCTGCTCAAATTAAAACCTTTTTGCAAACACTTTTCTTAAAACATAATAATATAAATATATTTTGCAAAACCAAATCTCAAATACAATTGAAATCCACTACCGACAGTTTTAGGTTTCCATAAGAGAGAGTGTTGTCCTAATCATTATTCACTTTTTTCCGACAAAGGGGCCAATCCTATCACTATGATCACCCACTTAAGTGAATTCTCAAACTGCCCCTACATACCTAGGTTTTGACCCATAATGGATCTCTCTGATTGGCATATCAAAGACAACCCAATCTGAAACCTAGTGCAGTACCATAATCAAGTCTACGGGTTATGTGTAACTTTCTAGTTCTGTCCATAAATCTCCAAGGTCCAGGGCATAACTTGAAAATTGGTCCGGGTTCAGTGTTTCAACCAAACACACACTACGTGTGCTTTGGGTCTAACCCAAGCATCTGAGACAGGTTGCCACAACTTCTTTGGCAACACATCAGTGTCTGCCTTGTCAGGATAAACTCCCAAAGTCTATCAAATGGCTGAGAACATTCTAAACTAACATGAGTTTCATAAGTGACTAGTTTTATGGGGTAAATTCACAGAAACATACCAATGACAACATGAAACAATAATGTACTTTTATTCATGTATGATAAATGTACTTGTACATCAATCTGATTGGAGATAAGGGCATACACTATCTAACACGATCACCTTACACCCCTAAGTTCCCACTCAAACTTGATTTAATATCTAGAATGTAATCCTGATTTTGTTTCATTTATTTCTTTATTTGTTTCTTTGTTTTTTATTCTTTTTTTTTCTTTTTCTGCTAGTTTAATCTAACTACACTTTCTTGTGTTCAAATTCGAACATGAGAACTGGTGAATTCTCTGGAGTTCGAGGGGTTCATGCTTCCTCTCCCTTCAGACCATTCAATTGAGTCTGAAGGTGGGGGCTCTGATAGAAAAAAGGGGTGAGGGATCAATCTCTCACCCTTTTGCTCAGGCCCTTGTGTCCAAAAGGGGATTGGTCTAGGAGTACAGAAGGGAACATCCATTCGAGCTACTAGAGGATCCGGGTCTCCAGTTTGGATTTAAATTACGAAGGGGAATTCTGCATTCACATCGACTAGAGAGAGGGGTGCCTAATCCCTTCCCTGTCTCCCTCTTAGCTTACCCAGATTGGCCTGCCTTGCCTTGGCCAGATGGTGTGGAGTCAATATTAATTTCTAAATATTTCACAAAATCCAATCATGGGAGGCCCATCACTCCTAGTTTTTTGTTATGATGGGTAGTGATGTTGCACAATCTAACTCTCCCTATTGGTGGACAACTCAAACGTTAGATTAGGTGGGTCGCGTGGTTGAACTGCAAGAAGACAGATATCAAAGTGTTTGGTTTGCTTGAACTGGGGTGGGCACTCTAATGCTTAAGTTAGTGAATTGGTATGTGATTACAATAAAGCAAGAGTGCTAGAGTGCTTAGAGAGGTAAATCATGCGTACATTTTCTAAGGAAGGGGACACCTTTATATAGGCTAACTATCGTAAGCTCCAGGAAGTGTGTCCAAGATCTTTGGGCGTGTCAGATTCGTAGGCGGTTTCATGCCCAATGATGGACTTCACGAATGCGGGAAGTGCTTATCCAGTTGTGCCCGAAAAAGGCATGGTGGTAGTTAGCTTCATCAATGGGGCAACGTGATCCCGAAGGATTCGGAGATGATAGCCCACTCATGATGGGGTTTGGCCACCATGTCCTACATGTCACCAACTATGCTTTAGCTAAGTCAATGGAAGGACGTCGCCCCTCATGTTGAGGTCCCTTGCTCGATGTTGCGATGGTCAACCTAGTCCTATGATGGGCAACCTAGTCTTGGGATGGCCGACCTAGTACCACGATGGGCAACCTAGTCTTGTGATGGGCAACCTGGTCCTATGATGGCTAACCTGGTCCTGCGATAGGCGACCTGGTCTTGTAATGGCCAACTTGGTCCTGCAATAGGTGACCTGATCCTGTGATAGGTGACCTAGTCCTAAGATTGATGATCTAATCTTGGGCCGAGGTGCCTACATGACACCAAGGTGTTAAGTAACAGTTCAGGGCTTACACATGGCACAACACCACTGGAGGGCCACTCATCCCTCATCAAGTGCAACTCCTACTCGACCATGAAGTGAACAGTCAGATTTTCCCAACGTTCACAAGCGGTATTGGAGCTCCCAAAAGAAAGCAAATAAAGAAGTTTAGAACGAGATGTTAAGCCAATGATATCTGGGATCCCTAGTAAAGTGGTGAAGTCATGCCAAACTCTGGTGGCCAAAGTTCCATAAACAAAGAGATGCTCGATCAGTAGATTCAGTCATCCTTTTGACACAACAATTACATGCAGAAACAATAGGAATACTAAGCTGCCTGATACTACCATCAATGGGAATGTTCTCTCTCAAGATTTTCTAAGCAAGGAAAGCTATCTTAGGGGGAATCCTTTTTGTTCCATATTAATTTATGCAGCGAGGGGAGATAAGCAAATGGATAATGCAGACCTTGCCAGGCGGATTTGCAAGTAAAGTTACCATTTGAAGTATGCTTCCAAATTTTGAGATATTGCTCATCCCTGAGAATAATCTATTGGAAAATCAACTAATCTTTTATTTCAGGTAATAGTTTATCACCAATTTTATTCCAATGCCAAACACCACTGCCATCCAAAACATCTTTCAACTGGATGCTGGTGTCAATCAAATGAGGATCTAAAGCATGCCGAAATAAAGGTTCATCACCCCATCGGTTTTCCAGCCAGAACAACACACAACCCTCTTTAATGTGCCATGTAGAATGAATCATCAAAGTTTTAATGAGTTGAACATTTTTCTTCCAAGTACTAGAACCCTTATACTCCTTGTCGATGTACTAATTTTTGAAGAATTTGGCTACAAAATAATCTAATCAGCACCCCTTCTCAAAGAGAGCACACTAAAAGGATTTCAACTTAAAATTTTTGTTCACATTGTCTAAGCATCTGAGCCCAAGACCTCCCTCCTCTATGGTTTATAGACCTCAGCCCAAGCAACCCAGTTGTGTTTTCCAGTCTCATCAGCACTGGCCCAAAGAAAGTGTTTAAAGAACTTCTCTAGTCGTTGTATGACACTGCGGGGAAAATCAAATGCCATCACTAAGTAGAGATGCCAAGAGACTAATACATGTCGAAGTGGAATAGTTTGACCACCTGGAGAATGAAGCATTCCTTTCCAAGACTCCAACTTAGCAGAAATTTTCCTCGACAAACTCTTCGAACATGTGCTATTAGGCCTTGCCTTGTGGATGGGAACACCAAAGTATTTGCAAGAAAGAAACTGCCTCCCAAAATAGAGGACATTCTAAAGAATTTTTTCAAGGGCAGGAGAGATTTTTGTAGAAGTATAAAAGTATCTCTTTCTTCTATTTATGTATTGTCCAGAGCAAGTTTCATAAATTTCTAGAAAATCCATTAACTTCATGATTGCATTTGAGAGGCATTGCAAAAGATGATAGTATCATCTGCATAAAGAAAGTGAGAGGTAGGAGTACAATCATTCCTAGGTAATGATAAAAATATAAGGTGAGAGGGGATCACCCTGCCTCAAGCCCCTAGAAGATTTTAAATAACCATGAAGACAACCCTGAATCTTTAGAGAGAACAAGAAATAGCACACCACTATATGGATAAGATCAATCTAGGCCATAGTAAAACCAAACTTTTCAAGAATAGATAAAAGAGAATTCCAGTCTAAACGATCGTAAGCTTTTAATATATCCAACTTAATCACAACATTATGACCCTTCACTATGCTATCAACTGAAAGAATGGTAGGATCCATCATATGGACGCCAAAAGGGGTGCGGAATGGGTGGGTGAATTTAAAAAATTTCCTACTTTTTTTCCAATTGGGAATCGTATTCCCTGATTTTAGAATCAAAATTCAAGGATCCTACTTGAACCAAACCATACCAGATTTGAACCAAAAGAGAAAGGAGGGATTATACCTGATCCAGAGAAGCAGTATCTCCCAATGTTGGTGTTCACGCCCAAAGAAGATCCCAAGATCAGCTCCCACTGAAGATGACACAGTGATGATGGAGCCAAACCAGCAGTATTCGTCCCATGAACCAGGTTTTTCTGAAGAACTCGATGGAAGACTGTGAGCACCACATGAACAATCAAGAACCTTTCTTGATTTTCTCTAACCGAGAACTCGAACTGGCAGAAAAGGTTGTGGCGACTGCTGGAGGAGAATGCTAGAGAAGAAGGTGGCGAACTGCTATTTTCTTCTCTAGGGTTATCTGAGATCCTATCTCAAGAATGCAGGATGTTCTGCTAAAAACACCTAAGGTTCGAATTCAAGTAATCGAAATAGGGTTTTCCTCCTCTTTCTTAATGATTAAGAAAACCTCCTAATCATATTAGGAGTTGTCCTTATCCAAATCTGTATTTGGATTAGGACTCCTCTTAATCTTATCTGTAGATTGGATCAGCTTTTGGGCTTAACCTAATCTCAGATCCGCCCCTTTAAGTGACTAATCAAATCAGCCCAGATCAAAATGTGCTTTAGGCCCAATATGTATTAAGTGCTCAATAGTCTTCCAAACTGCTGCCCAATTGGGTTTCTTTGTATGGCGTGGGACCCAAGCATTGATCTACACATCAGCCACATGGGTTCGGCCCAGCCTCTGTTACAAGGCCTAGCCGAATTCACCGGAAAGCCCAGTGAACCCCTTGAGCCCATCACATGGACCCTATGGGCCGAACACTTACACTAAGTGGTCCCTGGGCCAAGCCATCTTATAAAAACCCAAGGACTATGGGCAGATGCAAGATTAGCCCATTAGGTATTATCCTAAATGGCCTTACACTTAACCTCTCAGCCCATAATGATCAAGCACTGCCCGACAAGAGAAGACCTCTCCCTTGACTGCAAGGAACAGTATTGCTCTCTCTACTCACATGGATCCCGGGAATTAAAACCATTTGCAAACATTTTGAAACCTTATATAAGTATATAACATATATATAAATTTTGCAAAACAAAATTCCAACGATTGAAATCAACTATCGGTAGTTTGGTTTCCATCAGAGAGAGTGCATCCCCAATCGTTACCTTTGTCCGACAAAGGGGTTGATCCCGTCACTATGATCGCCCACTCAGATAAATTCTCAGACTGTCCCAACATACCTAGGTTTTGACCCCCGCTAAGGATCTCACTGATTGGCATATCAAAGACAGCCCAATCCGATACCTAATGCGGTACCATAATCGGGTATAGGGGTCAGGTGTAAGTTTCCAATTTCGTCCATCAATCTCCAAGGTCCAGAGCAATACTAGAAATCTAGTCCAGTTCAAGGGTTCAAGTAAGCCTACACTACGTTTGCCTTGGGTCTCACCGTGGCGACTGAGACAAGCCACCCCAACAGTTGGCAGTACACCAGTGTCAGCTTTGGCATGATAAATCTCCCCAGACTTATCCAACGGCTGCGAACATTTAAAATTAACACAAGTCTCATTAAGTTTCTAGTTTTAGGATCTTACTCAGAAGCATACCACACAACATGAATCAAACATGCACTTTATTTATTTACATTAAATATCAAAAGTACAACAAAACTGATTGAAGCTAAGGGCATACAAAATGTCATCCAATATTGGAGAGACGTTCAATGGATGGGTTTCAGACATTCGTGATCAGCCTATAATGACAATGCTGAATACATTTCGATTGAAATTGATCAAGCTCCTATGCAGGCAACATTGCGAGTCGAAGACTGCACAACACCGGTCAGGAGAAGGATTGAATAGAAGTTGCATCCGACAATTCGCAATAGCATCTAGTTCCTTGTTGTTCGTGCACCTATTCATGATTTTGAGGTCACAAAGGGGGAACGGAAATATACTGTCCGGTTGGACCATAAGATGTGCCAGTGCAAGGAGTGGAAAATGAGTGGCCTCCCATGTGCATATGCATGCACAACCATATCTCTTGCGGGGTGGAATGTGTATGAATTTTTTGACCCTTAATACATGATCGAAAAACAGAGGGTCATATACTCTCAGCCGATATACCCTATGTCACCTAATTAGTTGCCTTCTACAGCCTTGTCATTGTTAGCGAGTGTGGACATCGATACTTCATCATCTGTTACACTTTGCCCACCGAAGACCAAATGTCCATTAAGCCGACCTTGGACCAAATGGATTGAGTCCTAGCTTGTTGAGAGAATGAAGGTTCATTGCGGGCGATGTGGTAACACGGGACACTATAGGAGCACGTGCAAGGAATCCATTGAGTATTAGTTGGTCCAACAAAGTTGAAAGCCTAGCGTGTAATGATTTCTCTTAATCTTTGCTTTTTTTTGTTGTTTTTTTTGGTGTGCTTGTTTTGAGCTAGTACCATGCCTCAACAGCCTAACTGCACAAGCACTTGTGTTATTGGTTTGACTTGGTTGTTGAATGAAACTACATGCATTTATCTCTTGGTTCACAAGTCAATTGACAATCTATAGAAAACGGTTGTATTTCAAGTGCTTTCATGTAATGAAATTGGCTGGTGTGTGTGCGGATGCCCATCTACCCTTGCACCCCCCTCCGGAACAGCATGTCAAAAATGGCAGAATCACCAAGAGGCCGCTCCGGTGGGTGCGGAGGGGTTCGCTTGCTACTGAATCCACACCAGCATGTCAAAAATTGGTTGGTGTGAGTGCGGATGCCCATCTACCCTTGCACCCCCCTCCGGAACAGCATGTCAAAAATGGCAAAATCACCAAGAGGCTGCTCCGGTGGGTTCGGAGGGGTTCGCTTGCTACTGAATCCACACCCTCCTACTGCCACTGACACATTGAGCATCTCGACACCTTCCAACTGCCCATCGACCCAACAGCCTAGAACAACGATGGGAACCAGTGGTTCTGCAAAAACACTATTTCCCTTCGTCGGCCTTGCCCGTTGGCCCAAGGCGTCTCCATCTCCCGCGGGGACAGCTAGGAGACCTCTCTTCACCTTGTGGAGGTGGTACCACCACTCTTCTACCCTTGCACCCCCCTTCGAGACATTGTATCGAAAATGACAAAATCACCAGAGGCCGCTTTGGCGGGTGCGAAGGGTTCACTAGCCACCAAGTCCAACCCTCCTACTTCTATTGACTCACCGAGCATCCCGATACCTTTTGGCCGCCCATCGGCCCATCTACCTAGACCAATGATGGGAAATGGTGATTCTGCAAAAGCACTGTTTTCCACTATTGGTCTTCCCCGTTGGCTTGGGGCGTTTCCACCTCCTGCGGGGACGTCCAGGAGACCTCTCCCCACCTTGTGGAGGTGGTACTGCCGCTTGTCTACCCTCATGCCTTCCTCTGGGATAGTGTGCTGAAAATGACAGAATCACCCAAAGGGCGCTCCTACAGGTGCGAAGGGGTTTGCTAGCCACCAAACCCACACCCTCCTGTCACTGACCCACCGAGAATCCCAGCACCTTCCGGTCACCCATTGGCCCAACAGCCTAGACCGACGAAGGAAAATGATGGTTCTGCAAAAGCATCGTTTTTCCACTATCAACCTTCCCCATTTGCCCGAAGCGTCTCTACCTCCCGCGGAGGCGTCCAAGAAACATCTCCCCACCCCGTGGAGGTGGTACCGCCACCCATCTACCCACGCGCCCGCCTTCGAGGCAGAGTGTTGAAAATGGCAGAATCACCTAAAGGCCGTTCTGGCGGGTGCGGAGAGGTTCGCTGGCCACCAAACCCACACTTTCCTAATTGTTTAAAAAATGTTCACATTCCTTTGCTCCAGTACTTGTTGAGCAAAAAATTGATCACAAATCACACTACACACATAATGGGGCAATGCTGCTTTGGAGATTTGGTTTCACTAAGCAATATAAAATATTTTACATTACTTTAAGCCATGCATTTGTACATTTACATAGTTAGATCTACTTAATCATTGGCTTTGTACAATTATTTACATTTTTAATATTTGTTCATACTAGTTAGATGAGAGAAAGCAAAAAAAAAGTTTTCAGTCATCTTTGTAATTCACCATAATAACACCATGTTATATGAACCAACATTCTTCCTCATAACGTGCGCAAATCATGGGAAATGGTTCCGAATGAGTTGAGCCCCTGTCAACCACCTAATAATATCAATCATTCTCTACAACAAAGGTATTATATGTTAGTAATAATGGGAGACATTTATGTATGTGCTAACAAATGGAATTCACATGTACTTACTAGATCAAAGTCAAAATCTGCGCTCTGGGCAATGTAGTCCATGTACTTCATCACAAACACCCCACACTCGCTACCATTGCATAAAACATAAATAATTTTTTACTCAATAACCATCATACAAGTACCCCTACACCTAAGCTTTGAACATATAACACATACCCAACTTGTTTAAGGGTTGACTCTACGAATTCAAATGGCCAACCGGTGTTCCTAGGAACAAATGGTGCCAAATTTTCTCTCAAACTTTCTTGCTGCCAAATAATGTGAAATCAAATAGACACATGAGCAAACTGACTCATTATCTTATACCCAATCAGTAGTGTAAAAATCAACTCGATGATACATACCATGGTTCTTGCATAAGCTTGATGGCAGCTGCTGTTTAGGGAATTGTAAGCTTTGATTTTTTGGTGCAATATATCCACTACTAGTAGCTGCCAGTGTCAGTGATCGGAGAATGGTATAAAAACCTTATCGCACATCAATATTTCTTTGGGCTTCAACACTGATACAGAACATCGTGGCGGGCATCTAAGAAATACAGTTGCATTACAAACACACAATTAGCCTATGGATTTCAGCCACATTGCAAGCAACAACCCAAACCGGTGTCATCGAAAACACATAACATATTTTGAGGGTGTTGGTGGGTCTTGCCATCAACAAGAACCCATACACATTTATGACCTAGACAACCAAACACGTCAAATCAAAACAAGTAAAGGAATTTTTATGGCAGGTCCACCTTAGAAACTGGATTGCCAATTAGCCTTATACGACATACAACACCCCTAAACCAAATCAATACCTCGTTGTACACCCATGCTTCCAGGTTGAAGAGGGACAACAGGTAATCTGGGGTAAAAAATACAACACCATCGCTGCATACTAATTGTTCACTGCCATGAAAATAGCCATTAATCAACCTCATTACACAAGAAAAAGAATGATACAAACAAAATCCAGTTTAAAGAAAATCAATTGAATGGACACAATCTAGTATACAATCATGCGCACTTGCCCTCTCTTGAAGTTTTTCAAGAACCGTTTCACAACTGCCAAGTCCTCCTTTGGGAGCAAGTCTTTCATCTTAAAAGAAGTCCATAAGGATCGTGCATCTACCGACTACATCAAATACTCCACTAGTCACTAAACTACTAAACAACTCAACCCTACACACAACCACAAACTCAACCCTATAGACAAAACCAACAATTATCACTTCACCTTCCCCTTCACTACTCTTTTGGACCTTGCAATAGTGGCAAAATCTTTCGCTACCTACCCTTGCTGCCCAGGAGATAGGTAAGGTGACACCTCCGTGCTGCTTTGCTTTCACTCTCTCCTTGCTCGGGAAAACTTACACTTGTAGGTAGAGGCAATGGATGGAGACACATTAACAATCTTGCAAGATGGGGCTACAACATTAGTCCTTTTAGGAGATTGCTATACCATCGTGGTGTCGCCTGTGACTCCAACATGCAAATCTGTACTATAATCATCATCTTCTGGCATATAGGTTGCCAAACCTATTGGCCCCTCACTCAATGGTATTGCATCCGGGTCCAACCCATTATTTCTCAACATTGTATAGAGCCTATTAATTTTCTCATGAAGTGCCTCGTTCTGCTTTCTTGTCGAGGTGTACGAGTTGGCCTACGTAGACAAAATTTGATATTCCATAGATTCAATGCAGGATTTTCAAAATCCCTGAAAAATTAAGTTAGAATCTAGTTAACAAATCTCAACACTAGCAATTTATCAACTTGTATATAACTCAAAACATGTATGCTACGCTAATAATACCTTTTGCCCCCTCCAACCACCCCCACCTATGACTAGGGTCCTCTCTATCAGACCACACTATGGCCCCTTGGGTCCACAAACTACATATGAACACCAAAGGTTAATTACTACCATGTACTTGGGTCACATAAAGGATTCCACAAAAAAAAATATCATTAATTCAATTTACATAGCCCTTTGACCGAACCTCCACTAAGGTCATCTCCTCACTAATAGGGTTTGGAGCCTTAATAACCTTTAATGGATTTATAAATCTATATGACATTTTGGATCTTCCAACAACTAAACAAATAAAAACTACAAACACCATAAGTAGAGGAACAAAAGTGAGAACCGTTTTTAGTCCAACTTTTTTCAACAAATCAGCTCTCTTCAGCCTCCACTGATATTCCATGTTCCCCCACTTGGACAAACGAGGATTGGCCGGGAATTGAAGGAGTGAATAGCATTGTGTGCTTGTAAAGCCATGTCTATAAAAAGCAAACAACTAATAAGTGATCCTCAATTGAATGAGATTTACATGAAGTATAAATAAAAGAATGAATGCCATCCACACTAACTATCAACATTGGGTTGCATCCAAATAGGCAACTACTAAGCGAGGATGAGTCTCTGCTCGATCCAACACCATAACTAGAAACAAACTGGTCAAGACCACTGACTAGGAATTCATGTACACATTTCCCCATGCATAATCATCGATATGTTGTAAATTGTCAATGTATCCAGCCCATAAGGAGTTCAACCTCGAAACTGCCTTGGGGAAACAACACTTAACCGAATAAGAACAAAATAATAAACTTCACCACTGCCTTAATGTGCTCTTCACCATCTAAAAGAACACTCTTTTTTAGCCTATGCCACACTAGATCCAAGTCTATAGAGGCAAAGTGATTTTCATCCAAGCCAAACAATTTTTTGAACAATCCACTATTGGGAAGGCCTTCTAATAGGGCAACTGTACTATCTGACATGCCAAGCCCCGTTATCAAGGCAACTTTGGCCTCACTGAATTGCATAGTCCTTTCACCAATTGTAAAGCAATGGCTAGTCGAGTTCCACAATTTACTAGATAACTCAAAAGGGACATCTCCACAGTCACATGTGGCAAATCCAAGAAGTGTCCAAAGGGAGTCTGTTGGAGTTTCTCTTGTGCTCCAAACTTAGAGACAAACTATTCAGTATCTCCCTAAATCGTTTAGTGGAGCACCTTGTCCCAACTTTGTCACTTAATGTTCCTTGTCGAGAATTTAACACTCTAATGTTAGCACATGAGACAATCCTAACATAGTATACCATTTTAATTTCATATAAAGAATGACAAGACTCAATTATTACTCAACTTCCAACAATAAACCATCTACAAGGTATTCACTAAAATAAATGCACTGTACAGTTAAATAATAGTTCAACATAATGCCGCTTGAATGCTTAACAAAATGCAGATATTCCAACTCCATTTCCAGAGACAACAGAATGAGTAATGGCAAATGCAAAGTAAACATCCCATATTAACACATTAAAGAATTTATTAATAGCTAGTTCCTTACCGCACGTAGAGCAATGGAACATGGTATTGGAGGCAAATCCCATTATAATCTACTGAATGTCCTTTCCGATCTCCGACGTGCCACATTTTATCGGATTTGGATGCCCGGGAGGGGTGCATGATGGCCGGGAAAGCTCACTTCTAACGGTGAAGAATAGCTACCTCCGATGGCTAGTACGGGGGCCTAGAAACCTTAATCAAAGGGACGAAAGAAGCAAATAAATGTCGAAATGGGGAAGATGGTCGGATCTTTAATGGTGACGAAACGGGACCTCTACCGGACGGCGAATGTAGGAGCCTCTGAAAAATCTTTAACGTTCTAAATGGAGCAGGCGGTGAAAAACCTTCCCAACGTTTGAAACAAATGGACCAATGTCGAAGTGGGAAGACGGTCGAGATCTCTACCAGTGACGAAACGGGACCTCTACCGAACAGTGAGCACAGGGAGCTTCCGTTGAGCCTTCAACATTCGAAATGGGGAAGAAGACGGTTAAGAGCGATTAGAGAAGTTCTCGTTTTCGAACAGAGTTCGTTTATTCGTTTTCCTTCTCTCTTTTTTTTTTTTTGCATTAAAGGGTATAACGGTAAAAAATTTACAACTTTTTCCTGACGTGGGGGCGGGAGTTGTAAAAAAATTCATTTTTATTAGGCGCAGGCGACGAGAGTATCAATTTCCATGCCAGCCTATTTGATATTTGGAGTTGATCGAGGAAACCCCAACTTTTTATTTTTATTTCTTCTGCGGTGCAAGCAGGATTCGATCCCTAAGTTTCCGCTACGACCAGCACACATTACCAATCACATGAAGAAATTATCTTACTACGGGTCCAACTCGAATCCTATTCCCATTGATCGACACTCCTTCGAAATATTCCTTTCCACGTGCATCGGACGGGTTATAAAGTAGAATTAGATCGCTGACGTGCTTATTTTTGATTGGGTTCCGTAACCCGTTGCACACGTCTTGTTCAGTTGTTTGTAGCATATCCGCAGTGCATTTTGGGCAGTGAATACCTTTGCTACTCGTTCTTCGTGAGACCAGATCTGCTATTCACACATGGCGCCTTATATCGACATCACAGGCACATACTACTGTTCATCGAGAACATCTCCGTACATCTCCATTTTTATGTGTTATTATTTTTCCAACGCACGGTGGGATGTGCCTCTGAGGTCGTTGTCAGGCGCCTTGTGTCAGGAACCTATCCCACCTGGTTCTCCCCCCGGTCAAAGAGTGATCATTCGAGAGTAGAGCGTGGAGTTGAGAACACTGATGCCTTTCGACAAAAGAAAGAGAGCACTGATGCGAAGGGTCTGTTATCCCATTCGGAACAGTAAGAAAGGCTAACTGAACGTGGCAAAGAGAACACAGATTGTAATCGTTTATAACAAAAGAAAAGGAATTGCAGGAGAGGATGCGGAAGGTGACATTGTTTTTGTGCTGCGTTTGGGCGTTGAGTCTTCTCTACGGTGAAATGTTTGCATTTTGGGTGGCCCCTTTGTGGTCTTGTTCTTGGCCTCAGCTCCCCCAATCTTTCTCCTCTAAGGTAAACTATAGATTCCTTAATATATTTTACCAACAGTCATCTCCGTTCTCTTATTCTTATTATCTCTTTTTTTTTTTCTTTTATCGTCCTTCCGTTTTCTGATGCGGTGAGACGATGTCTCGTGTATAGCGAATGGTTCAGCAGATATGTTGAGCAGGACTCTCGCTTATTTGATTATCCCCGTGATTTCCCCCTTAAGTGATACAGTTATTTATTTATTGTTTGCTAAGCCCTTAATTGATAAAGTTTATCTCCATTGATAACATGCCTTATCTAGAACTAGAATTGCATTTTTAAATAGAGCAAAATCTTCCTGTAGGAAAGAATGAAAACAAATAAACAAATGCAATTAGGCAAATTGTAACTTAAAACAGTAGCTGTGGAAAGTCTAATTCTTACTTTCAAAAGAAAAAGAAAAAAGAGAATACAAGAAGAAAGATAGTCCAACTGCAAAAAAGTTATTCAAATAAACTGTTTCAAGCAAGAACTCTTTGTAGTCTAGTTCTAGCATTATTGGACTTCTTATGACCCAATAAATTGAAGAAATCATTAGGGCAGTCTATTAGCGGATGGAAGGTGGTTGTGATGAATTTAAAAGAGTGACAACTCTACAACTCTTTTGAAACGTTCTGAACTATATTGAATATAGAAGTAAAATTGGAAGAGTTTTTGGTTTAAATCTACTGCTCGTGGAGGCAGTGATTTTAATTTTTAAAGGCGTGCCTCATGTGTGTTCTTTCAAAAGGCAGGTGCCTGGTGCGCCTTGTACTTCAGTCCAGGCGTATTCTTTTTTATTTTTTGTTCTTTTTTGAACCTAGTGGCTGGGTTGGGGGCGTTGACCCACAGCCAAGCCCCTTAAGGCAAGAACCCCCTATTTGCTAATGTTGTTCATTCATTCATCCTAATAAAATATGTTTTTAAAAGGCAATTAAAATTCTAAAATCATTTTTTTTTGTGTAAGCATTAAGAATTTAGGATGCTAACATGGACTTGCCTCAAGGGGCTTGGTACAAAGGCAGTTTGTAGAAAAGAAGAAGAAGAAGAAGAGTTCGGCCAGATAAGGAAGGAGAAAAATCAGTCCTCCCTAGCCGACCCACTTGTATTTATTTCAAATAATAGAGTTACAAGAAAAACCATGTTGTCCCACATGGAAGATGGGACACATAACTTAAACTTAAATAAAATAGACCTTTCACTCTCAAACAGATAAACCAAAATGACCAAAATACCCTTGCTTCGTGTATTCTAACACTCCCCCTCAAGCTGGAGAGTATATGTCATATAGTCCCAGCTTGTCACAAATATAATCTACTCTGCCCCGAGACAATCCCTTTGTAAAGAGATCTGCCCACTGATTTCGTGACAATCAACCTCAATATGCTTAGTTCTCTCATGGAAGACTGGGTTGGAAGAGATGTGAACAACAACTTGGTTATCACAGTATAGTTTCATGGGTTTATCAACTGAGAACCCCATCTCTTGTAGCAAGTTCTTTAACCATACTAGTTCACATGTGGTATGAGCCATAGCCCTGTACTAAGCTTCTGCACTACTCATTGCCACCACTGTTTGTTTCTTGCTCTTCCAAGTTACAAGATTGCCACCAAGGAAGGTACAATACCCTGTAGTTGATCTCCTGTCTGATATAGAACCAGTCCAAACAGCATTTGTGTACCCTACTATCTCAAGGGTCCCTCTACTCCGGTATAGCAAACCACGACCTGGATCACCCTCCAGGTACCTAACAATCCTTAGAACTGCTTCCCAATGAGGAATCCGAGGATGTTGCATAAGCTGACTCACCATACTCACAACAAATGATATATTTGGTCGGGTAATGGTCTGGTAGTTCAACTTTCCCACCAACCTCCTGTATCTTCCAGGATCTTCAAACTCTTCACCTGCATCAACACTCAACTTGGCATTGAGTTCTGTTAGAATGCTCGAGTCAGGGGTATTTTGGTCATTCTGGTTTATCTACTTAAGAGTGAAAGGTCTATTGTATCTGAGTTTAAGTTATGTGTCCCATCTCTTATGAGGGACAAAATGGTCTTTCTTGTAACTCTATGATTTTGAATAAATACAAGTGGATCGGCTAGGGAAGGTGTGATTTAGAGACTCTCTTCTAGTCTGGCTAAACTCTCTTTCTCTTCTTCTTCTTCTTCTTTCTCTTTTCTTTCTTCCTCTCTACTTTGACCTAGAATCTACTAGGGTTTACTTACATGGTATCAGAGCTGTAAGGTCGTATTCTCCTTTCTTTCTTGCTGCTGTTCTCTTTCTGGTTCGCCGCCAACTTTCATAGTCATCTTCATTTTTCAACTGACTTGAGTGGAGGTTCGATAAGGGGCTGAAAAGGAGCTGTCGTTTTGTGGGGCTGGAGGTGAGAATGCCTCCGGTTGTTGTTGTAGTGGTCGTTGAAGTGGTATACTAAACCCTCTATTCAGTGTACGAAGAGGGCTGAAGGTGGACAGGTATGAACACTGCTGTTGTTTGTCCAAGTAAGGGATTGTGAATGTTTTTTTTTTTTGCTTCAAAAGTTGGTTGTTGTGGAGCTTGGTGTGACTGATATGCATATCAGTAGTGTTCCTCTGCATTTTTCCTCATATGTGTGCTGAAAGAAGAGTTGCCGACTGCTGAAGTTCACAACAGTAGTGGTGTGGTGGTGGTTGTGTCGTGGTAATTGGTGTATCTATGATTCTAAATATTTAAAAGTGAACTCCTAGACCTTGTCTGTAATCAGTTCTGCAGTATGAAGAACAAGTGTCCAATGTAATGACTGAATGATTTCAGCCTTAGTGTGTTGATGGTGAATGGTTCTGCAGTGTGCAGCCCAGGTGTTGATGTGATGACTGAGTGATTTCAGCCTTAGTGTGTGGTGTGTAATGTGCATTTGAAGAAGTTGGAGTTGGTGGTGTTAAGTCTTGTGGAAGAGTGTGAGGTTGTGTTGTATATTTGAAGGTGAAATAATTAAGATGGCTTCATTTGAAAATGGGAATGACAACAAAACAGGTGTGATGCTTTCTCCAGATTATCTAAGTGTTCAAATGACATCCATCAAGTTGAATGGTGAGAATTATATACCATGGGCGAAATCTGTGGAGGTATTCTTGAAGGCCAAGAGGAAGGTAAAACATGTGAGAGAGGAGAAACCTCCCTCTGATTCCCCTGGGTTCAGTGACTGGGAACAAGAAGTTGCACAGATAATGACATGGCTCTGGAACAGCATGGAACCAAAGATTAGTGTGAACTTCATGTTCCTAGATACAACTAAGGAAATCTGGGATCATGCTAAGAAGCTGTACTCTGGACAAGACAATACAATTAGGGTGTATCAGTTGTACCAAGAGTACTTTAATTTGAAGCAAGGGAGTCAAAGTTTAGAAGAGTACTATGCAAGTTTGAGGAACATCCATAATGAGTTCAATGTGTATCACCCTCTAACATCAGATGTTCAGATCCAACAACAGCAACGTGAGTAGCTTGATGTGACAAGGTTTCTTGTGGGTTTGAAGGCTGGGTATGAGCTTGTCAGAGCACAAATATTGGGGGGGTCTTCTCTCCCCTCACTTGAAGAAGTTTTTGCCCGTTTTAAGAGGACATCCATTGAGTCGGTAGAACATTCTCCTCTCTCTGACAGATCTGGTTTGGTAGTGACTAAAGGGGGTGGTCGTGGAAATAGAAGTGGTGGTGGCAGTAGTGGACTCCCAAGCAACCGTGGTGGTCACATGTTTAACCGGGCTAGTGGTCGGATTGGAGGCCGAGACTCAGGGGGAGGCCGTGGAAAAGGAAGGGGTAATGCCCAGAGAAAGTGTACACATTGTGGTTTATAGGGGCACACAGTTAATTTCTGCTATGATTTGTGTGGTCCACCTAACCATGGTATGACTAAGGGTAGTGGCACAATTACTGAAAGTCAGCAAACTGACCCAATCCCCTTCACATCTGCTTGTGCTTCTGAGAAGGAAATGGTGAGTGTACCGCGTGCGGTATATGAGCAGTTCATTCAAACATCTCAGCAGAACACTGCTACACTTGCCCATTCAGGTATGGCTTGCTTAGCTTCCAAAGCCTCACATTGGATCATTGACTCCGGAGCCTCGGACCATACGTCTGGGACTCTTGATGTATTCTCTTCCCTTTCTCGTTCCTCCACATCTCAAACAGTTACACTTGCTAATGGTTCTACATCTTCTATCTGTGGTGTTGGTGATGTTGATCTCTCCTCCTTGTTTTTATCATCTGTTTTATATGTCCCTAAGTTCCCTTTTAACCTTATGTCTATTAGCAGATTAACCAAGTCTCTTAATTGTTCTGTAACCTTCTATCCTTCTTCTTGTGTGTTTCAGGATCTCAAGACGGGGAGGAAGATTGGTGGAGGGCATGAAGCAGGTGGATTGTATTACCTTGATGGTGGTGGCCCTCCAGTAGCTTTTCAGTCGTCTCTTACTCATTTTCAATGGCACTGCAGACCTGGTCATCCTTCTCTCAAGACTTTGAAGTTGCTGGTTCCTTCCTTGAGTCATCTTTCATCGTTAGATTGTGAGTCATGTCAATTGGGAAAACATCAGAGTCTCATTTAGTCTAAGAGTTGATAGTCGTGTCTCAAGTCCTTTTTCTTTAGTTCATTCTGATGTATGGGGTCCAATTAAAGTGGTGTCATACAATGGGTATAAGTATTTTGTAATATTTGTTGATGACTTTTCAAAGATGACATGGATTTATTTTATGAAAGACCGTAGTGAGTTGTTCCTTATTTTTCAAAAATTTTATGCTGAAATACACACTCAATTTGGTGTTCATATTAAAATTCTTTGCTCCGATAATGCCAAAGAAAACAACTCTTCACCATTTTAGCGATACTTAGAACATCATGGGATTATTCATCAAACTTCTTGTGCCTACACCCCACAACAGAATGGTGTAGCTGAACGGAAAAATCGACATCTTCTTGAAACTGCTCGATCCTTGATGATCAATATGAATGTCCCAAAGCATTTTTGGAGTGATGTCGTTCTCACATCATGTTTTCTGATCAATCGGATGCCCATGTCAATCCTTGGAAGACAATTTCCTTTCTCCGTATTGTTTCCCTCTTTGTCTCCATTTCCTCTCACCACAAGAGTCTTTGGCTGTGTTTGTTTTATTCAACACTTGGGGCCTGGGGTAGACAAGCTAGATGCTCGAGCTACTAAGTGTATCTTTCTTGGCTACTCAAGGACTCAAAAAGGGTATAAGTGTAATAACCCTAAATCCCATAAATCGTTTGTGTGTTCTGATGTCACCTTCTTTGAATCAGTTCCGTTTTTCTCAGATGCTGGGGTCTCTTCCTCTCCCTCTGAGGTTTCTCTTCCCGTCCCTGTTGTGGATCCCCTTCCCGTGGCTCCCATTCCTGCTGCAGATTCACCTCCCATGCCAGTTACTACTGAGAGGCCACCAATCACACAAGTGTATACTCACAGAAGAGCACCGACCCTTCCTCCAATTCAGCCCTCGTCGACAGATCCTGCCATTGCTTCTTCTCCCTCAGATCTTGATCTTCCTATTGCCCTGCGGAAAGGTAAACGCACTTGTACTACTCATCCTATTTCACACTATGTTTCGGCTGCTCACCTGTCTGCTTCTCATCGCAAATTTATATCATTGTTATCATCTATTTCCATTCCCAAGACTGTCCAGGAAGCCCTTACCTCCCCAGGGTGGCGGCAAGCTATGGAAGAGGAACTCTCTGCTCTACAACACAACCACACATGGGAATTCACTGCTCTTCCTCCTAGTAAGCATTCTATTGGGTGTAAGTGGGTCTACACAGTGAAGTATCTTCTTGATGGCAGTGTGGAGTGATTGAAGGCAAGTGTGGAGTGATTGTTGGGTGTAAGTGGTGACATTTTCTCCTGTGGCTAAGATTGGTTCAGTTCGGGTGTTGATTTCATCAGCTGCTATGTATGATTGGCCTCTTATACAACTTGACATAAAAAATGCCTTCCTACATGGTGATCTCGTTGAGGAAGTGTATATGGAGCAACTAATAGGGTTTGTTGCTCAGGGGGAGGCTGGTAAGGTGTGTAGGCTCAAAAAGGCAATTTATGGACTGAAACAATCTCCCCGTGCTTGGTTTGGCAGGTTCAGTGAAGTGGTGAAAGCCTTTGGCTTGCCGCCACCCTGGGGAAGATACTTCATTGTGTAGACCCACTTACACCCAACAACATGCTTACCAGGAGGAAGAGCAGTGAGTTCCCATGTGTGGTTGTGTTGTAGAGCAGAGAGTTCCTCTCCATGGCTTGCCGCCACCCTGGGGAGGTAAGGGCTTCCTGGATAGTCTTGGGAATGGAAATAGATGACAGCGATGATATAAATTTGCGATGAGAAGCAGACAGGTGAGCAGCTGAAACATAGTGTGAAATAGGATGAGTAGTACAAGTGCGTTTATCTTTCCGCAGGGCAATAGGAAGATCAAGATCTGAGGGAGAAGAAGCAATGGCAGGATCTGTCGACGAGGGCTGAATTGGAGGAGGGGCCGGTGCTCTTCTTTGGGTATACACTTGTGTGATTGGTGGCCTCTCAGTAGTAACTGGCATGAGAGGTGAATCTGCAGCAGGAATGGGAGCCACGGGAAGGGGATCCGCAACAGGGACGGGAAGAGGAACCACGGAGGAAGGAGAAGAAACCACAACATCTGAGAAAAAGGGAACTGATTCAAAGAAGGTGACATCAGAGCACACAAATGACTTATGGAATTTAGGGTTATAGCACTTATTCCCTTTCTGAGTCATCGAGTAGCCAAGAAAGATACACTTAGTAGCTCGAGCATCTAGCTTGTCTACCCCAGGCCCCAAGTGTTGAACAAAACAAACACGGCCAAAGACCTTTGCGGTGAGAGGAAATTGAGACAAAGTGGGAAACAACACGGAGAAAGGAGATTGTCTTCCAAGGATTGACATGGGCATCCGATTGATCAGAAAACAGGATGTGAGAACGACATCACTCCAAAAATGCTTTGGGACATTCATATTGATCATCAAGGACCGAGCAGTTTCAAGAAGATGTCGATTTTTTCGTTCAGCTACACCGTTCTGTTGTGGGGTGTAGGCACAAGAAGTTTGATGAATTATCCCATGGTGCTCTAAGTATTGCTGAAATGATGTTGAGGTGTACTCTTTGGCATTATCGGAGCGAAGAATTTTAATATGAACACCAAATTGGGTGTGTATTTCAGCATAAAATTTTTGAAAGATAGAAAACAATTCACTACGATCTTTCATAAGATAAATCCATGTCATTCTTGAAAAGTCTGAAGAAAACTAAAGAGAGGAGAGCTTGAGAGTTCGGCAATGAGGGTCTGAGAATGAGAGTTTCGAACCTACTCTCTCTCAGCATTCTAACTGTTATGGACGCATTCCTTGGGAAGACGTACCGTCGCCACCGGCAGCAACAAGCACCTGACCCACCGCCAGCAGCAGCAGTGATTCAATGATTCTCATCCTACCCAGTTTGGCAACAACAACCTTATCTAGATTAGATTAGATCATCCTGCTTGTTCTTATCTTATTGTTCTTATCTTATTCTATTGCTCTTCTCTTATCTTGTTAGTAGTTTATCAGATTAGGATTAGCTTATCTTATCCTTAGCAAGATAGAACTGGAAGTCTCCCTATTCAGCAAGGAGACTCCTTTTGATTAGGACTCTTGTAATCTCCTATTTAAGGAGACCCCATTATTGAATGAGGATATCAAATTTCTAATCAAGAAAGAGAGTAAAAGGAGAGTTCAGTGATTTCTTGGACAAATCACCCTCTAGGACGCCAAGATAGGTTCAGCTAGGAAGGGGAGGAACAAGGGAAAACAGGAGCTTTTCCCCGTGGACCGACCCGTGACGCGATCCTATTCCCGAGCCCATAACAACTTGGTATCAGAGCCAACCGTCATGGGAGATCTGGAGCAACTATCATCCAGGGTCCACGAACTGGAGCATAGGCTCATGGAAACCAACGTGGAGGTTCGTGAGGTCAAAGACGATGTCCGGGAGCTGTGACGCTTGCTGGAATCGTATTTCTCTAACAAGGAGAGGAATCCAGAAGGGGCTGTAACCACAAACAGCCGTCGACTAGACTTGACGGAGTCGTCCGGCGAACAGTAGGACGTCGCCCCGATAGCCGCAGTCATCCCCAAGTACAGCAGGCTGGAATCCCTGTCGTACAACGGCAACGGAGACCCCTTAGGCTGGCTGTATCGCTGCGAGTAGTTTTTTCGGAATCAACGGACAGATGACCGGGATAAGGTAAATCATTCTATATTGCTAGAAGAGGATCGTGTTAAAGCAGAAACAGAACGTGCTAAGGCACCCGTAGATTTCACTACATTGCAGCTCCACAATTTGATGTATGAGAAAATTCATTTTGTGAAAGCCATAAAGGTGCGCATAGATTTCAAGTCAAAGTATCCGGATATTGAACTTGTGCTTGAGGAAGAGTTTTTCAGTTCAGCCCCTCAAGATATTAAAGGATTTGTACTATCAAAAGACAGTGCACATGACCTGATGCTAAGGCAACTTAATTTTGAGCTTTTCCGGCAAAAAGAACTCTACAAACTTCATGAGAAACTGGAGCAACACAAGAAAAGCCTTATGGAGACCATTGTACACCGAAAGAAGTTCCTTTCAAGTCTCCCGAAATCTCTGAAGAAAGCATCCTTGCATGTCCAACACCAACTAGGGGTTCTGCATACAAAGAAATTACAGCAGCATAATTTAGCAGAATTACTGCCACCTCCATTCTATGTGATTTACTCACAATTGCTGGCTCAGAAGGAGGCATTTGGGGAGAGTATTGAATTGGAAATTATAGGAAGCATGAAGGATGCTCAAGCCTTTGCCCACTAGCAAGCAATTAAGGACAATGGTGTTTCTACAAATATAGAAATGAATAAGTTGGAGGATGATGCGCCTGATGAGGAAGAGGAGGGCCAAAGAAGGAGAAAGCGGCCAAAGAAGGTTACTGGAAAAGAGAACCTTGACCAATCAGGAATTTATCGATCTCATCCTCTTAAAATCATCCTTCATATACATGATGATGAGGTTTCAAATCCCAAGCCTGCAAAACTGATTACTCTGAGGTTTGAATACTTATTGAAGTTGAATGTTGCATGTGTTGGGATTGATGGCTCTCAAGAAGGACCTCAGAACAACATCTTATGCAACTTGTTTCCTGATGATACTGGTACTGAGCTCCCCCATCAGTCAACTAAGCTCTTTGTTGGTGCTGCTGTTGAAGTCTTGGTAGAATGGTGTAATTTACCATTGGCCGAAGCCACATGGCTCCCATTGGCAGAGTTCCACGCCACATATCCAGAGTTTGAGCTTGAGGACAAGCTTGTAGTCCAGGAGGGGAGTAATGTTATGGACGCATTCCTTGGGAAGACGTACCGTCGCCACCGGCAGCAACAGGCACCTGATCCACCGCCAACAGCAGCAGTGATTCAATGATTCTCATCCTACCCAGTTCGGCAACAACAACCTTATCTAGATTAGATTAGATCATCTTGCTTGTTCTTATCTTATTGTTCTTATGTTATTCTATTGCTCTTATCTTATCTTGTTAGTAGCTTATCAGATTAAGATTAGTTTATCTTATCCTTAGCAAGATAGAACTGGAAGTCTCCCTATTCAGCAAGGAGACTCCCTTTGATTAGGACTCTTGTAATCTCCTATTTAAGAAGACCCCATTATTGAATGAGGATATCAAATTTCCAGTCAAGAAAGAGAGTAAAAGGAGAGTTCGGTGATCTCTTGGACAAATCACCCTCTAGGACGCCAAGATAGGTTCAGCTAGGAAGGGGAGGAACAAGGGAAAACATGAGCTTTTCCCCGTGGACCGACTCGTGATGCGATCCTATTCCCGGGCCCATAACACTAACACTATTTTTTTAAGATATATTTGAATAATTACAAGGAGGCCCTTAGTTGGGCAAGAATTTACGAAGAACTTAATATAGATAGGATGGGCCCAGAATAAGGCCCATTACAGAAAAACATAAATAACAAGAAATAATAAACAACCTATGGGCCATTCGGCCCATCTTCTCTACACTCCCCTTCAAGCTGAGCATAGATGCCAATCATGCCAAGCTTTGCTAGTATCATGCTGAAGTTTTGCCTTGGGAATGCCTTTGGTGAGAAAATCTGCCAACTGTCCTTCAGATGTGATGAAAGGAAGACACACTTCACCTGAAGAGACCCTTTCCCTAATGAAGTGTCGATCAACTTCGATATGCTTGGTTCTATCATGTTGCACTGGGTTGTGAGCAATGTTGATGGCAGCCTGATTATCACAGTACAACATCATTGGCTTGTCATATTCAACTTCAAGTTCTTCCATCAATGATTTTAGCCATAATAATTCAGAAACTTCATGTGCCATGGCCCTGTATTCTGCTTCAACAGAAGACCGAGCAACAACCGATTGTTTTTTGCTTCTCCAAGAAACAACATTACCAGCTACCAAGCTGCAATACCCAGAAGTAGATCTTCTGTCATCAATGTTTCCGGCCCAATCAACATCGGTGTAGGCTTCAAGTTTCATATGACCATGCTTGGCAAACAGAATACCCTTTCTTGGGGAGCCCTTCAAATAACATAGGATTCTCTCTGCTGCTGCCATATGAGTGTCTCGAGGAGCATGCATGAATTGGCTAATGCAACTGACTGCATATGCAATATTTGGCCGAGTCATGCATAGGTACAAAAGTTTCCCAAGAAGTCTCTGAAAGATTCCTTTGTCTTCTAACAATGTCCCTTTTGAGGCTGAGAGTTTATGACTCGTATCAATAGGAGTAGCAACTGGTCTAGCACCCGTCTTTCCAGTTTCAGAGAGCAAGTCAAGAACATACTTCCTTTGGGAGATAAAAATCCCATCATTGGATCGAGCCACTTCTATGCCAAGAAAGTATCTTAATTCCCCCAAATCTTTAATCTCAAACTCTGTATGGAGAAAATATTTTAGATCATGAATTCCTGAAACATCATTACCAGTCACTACAATATCATCTACATACACAATGAGGTATACTGCTAGAGGTCCACTCCTCTTTACAAAAAGAGTATGATCGGACTGTGTCTGCACATAACCAAAGTTAACAAGTGCTGTTCTAAATCTCTCAAACCATGCTCTAGGGGACTGTTTTAGTCCATAAAGAGATTTCTTCAGCTTGCATACCTTTCCTTTCATATCAGTTCCATACATCCCTGGAGGAAGAGACATATAAACCTCCTCATGTAATTCACCATTCAGAAATGCATTCTTCACATCCAATTGATAAAGGGGCCAGTCAAAGTGAGTAGCTAAAGATAGAAGAACCTTCACAGATGTCATCTTGGCAGCAGGTGCAAAGGTCTCTAAATAATCAATTCCGTATAGCCTTTTGCAACCAGCCTGGCCTTGTACCTTTCAATGGTGCCATTAACTCGGTATTTGATAGTAAAGACTCACTTGCAACCGACTGGATCCTTCCCTTCAGGCAAATCCACCACTTCCCATGTGTTATTCTTGTGTAGGGCATTGATTTCAGATCTCATAGCATCCCTCCATTCTAAAATCTTAAGAGCTTCTGACACAGACCTGGGAATAGGATGAGAAGCAACAGAAGAGAGATAGGCAAAGTATGAAGGTGAAAGCAAACTGTAAGAAAGGTGCTTGGAAATGCAGTGTGCAGTGCACTTTCATTTTCCTTTCCTAACAGCAATGGGAATATCAAGGTCAGGGAATGATGGCTCCAAAGGTGCTGAAACAGTACCTGTTGTCTCTTCTGTGACTAGAAATGTATGAGGCTCAAGTGTTGTAGGAGAAACAACCTGCACATTTCTGGATCTTTGCCTTTGATACACCTTGGGATTGAGGATAGGACGAGGAGGTAGAGTACTGGGACAAGGAGAATGGAACG
Organism: Nelumbo nucifera; assembly: GCF_055504915.1. NCBI lineage: Eukaryota > Viridiplantae > Streptophyta > Magnoliopsida > Proteales > Nelumbonaceae > Nelumbo > Nelumbo nucifera. Next base: position 58,743,169 of record NC_142656.1, on the reverse strand, counting down.
ACTGATCCACCCTTGATACATTTGAAGGAGAAGCAGACACATCAAGAGACTCAATAGGGACAGGAAGAGGAAGAGCAAACACCTGTGACAAATCCTCCCCCTGTGGACAATGTCCTTCTGGAGAGGAACCATAAAAGGGGGAAAGCTCTTCAAATGTGACATCCATTGAGACATACCGATTGCTAGACTTTGGATCAAAACAACAATAACCCTTCTGTGTGGGGGAATAACCAAGGAAGATACACTTTTGAGCTTTGGGTTCAAATTTATGCCTTTGGACACTTGGAACATGTACATAACAGGTGCAGCCAAAGACACGAATAAGAACAGGAAAAAGGTCATTGTCTGGATGAAGAAGATTGAATGGAGACTTAAACCCCAAAACCCTGGATGGCATACGGTTTATAAGGTAGGTAGCAGTAAGAACAACATCACCCCAAAACCTGGTAGGAACATGTGAGGCAAATAAGATACTTCTTGCAACTTCAGCAATGTGCCTATTTTTCCTCTCAGCAACCCCATTCTGTTCTGGGGTCCTAGCACATGAGCTTTGATGAATAACCCCCATGTTAGAGAGATAGCAGGATAGATTTTTCTCAAATTATTCTTTTGCATTGTCAGATTTGAAGATTTTAATCCCGGTATCAAACTGGGTTAGAACAAATTCATGGAATTGTCTTACAAGTCTTGGAACTTCATCACGGGATTTCATCAGGAATATCCAAGTGAACCGAGAAAAGTCACCAATAAACAGGATAAAATATTTGTAGCCACCCATGGAGGGTAAGTGGTAAGGCCCCCACACATCAGAATGCACAATATTAAAAGGAAAAGAAGATCTTTTATTGCTCAAAGGATAATTGTTTCTACAATACTTTGACAATTCACAAGCACAATGAAGACTGGACAAACTAATTCCCTTAAACAGATCAGGGAATAGATGACTCAAGGCAGAAAAAGACAGATGACCAAAACGATGATGACACAACATAATCCGACTAACAGACTCTGAAGAGACAGATCCGAGAGCAACATTCCCAAAATGATCGGTGCATTGTCCCGGAGTATCAAGCAGGTATATTCCGTTCGCCTCATGACCACTCCCAATCACCTTCTGAGACTCCAGATATTGAAAAACATAGTAGGAAGGAAAAAAGGTTACACAACAGTTTAGTGACTTGGTTAAACTACTTACAGACAACAGATTTGTATTTAGTTTAGGTACATGGAGGGCAGAAGGTAGGAACAAGGAATCCGTAGCCTTGATGGTTCCCTTACCAGAGATAGGGGCAAGTGAACCATCAACTAAAGTGATTTTATCACGTCTAGGAAGCAAGTCATATGAAACAAACAAGGTAGACAGATTGGTCATATGGTCAGAAGCTCCTATCCAAGGGATCTTGAGATTACCTGAAGTGGTAGCATGATTGGCAGAAGCCCTTATACCTGAATGAGCAAATGCTGAAGCAGTAGAATTTCCTGAAGGGTTGGAAGGAGAGGTCACATCACTCAGCTGACTGATCATCTTCCCAATCTTTTCATATTCTGCTCTCATGGCTGCCAACTGTGCAGAAGCAGACATCTCTTCACTATCTGGCCTGGCAGCTACATTTGCACTTCCTGTTCTTTTACTATCATGCTTTTTCTGAAACCGAATGGGAACAAGATTAGGATGTAATTTCCAGCACTTGTCTTTGGTGTGCTTCGGCTTCTTGCAGTACTCACATATAACTTCTTTCTTTCCTGTGCCACCAGAAGTTCTAGCATTCCCTTTAGGTTTAATCCCCATATTGGCAAAATGATCATTAATATCAGCCCCTTGAACCTGGACAACCCTTCTGCTCTCTTTACTACTCACCAATGCATAAGCTTGTGACAAAGAGACACACTCCTTGGAAAGAATATTCTATTTTGTGATATCATATTCTGGGTTTAGTCCAATTAAGAACTCAAATACCCTGTTCCTTTCAACTAATTTTCTGTAGGTCTTTGCATCATTGATAGTGTCCCAAGTTACAGCTTCTATTAGGTCAATCTCTTGCCATTGGGACTTTAGGGTTGAGAAATATACAGCAAGAGGTTTCTCCCCTTACCTTAAATTCTTTACATCACTTCTCAATTTATATGCCCGGGCCACATTGAGTTTTTGGGAATAGGTTTCTGCAACACTGTCCCAAATTTCTTTTGCTGAATTCATCCATAGGTAGTGTTGGCTGATTTGTGGCTGCATTGAGTTCACAAGCCACCCAATGACAGTGTAATTTTCTTGCATCCACTTTTCGTAGGATGGATCATCTTCTGGGGGAGCCTTTTTACTCCCGGAAATGAACCCCCACTTTCCTCTACTACATACATGAATCTTTACTAATTGTGACATTGCCAGATAATTAGTTCCATCTAGTTTAACTGTGGTCACAGTCAATAAGGAATCACTTGGAGTCCCCTAAACCAGTCCATATTCAGCACCACTTTTGTTTTCAAACTCTGAGGAGTACATCATGTAAATACTCCAAATATGATTTCAGATGACTTCTACAAGTATACTGAATGAGGACTAGCAAGAACAGAGTTCAGCCGACCACAAGAAGGCAACACACTGAGTTCAGCCGACCACAAGAAGGCAATACACTGAGTTCAGCCTTCAAGAAGTAAACAGAAACTTCTAGGCACTCAGCTGAAGTACCTTTTCAAATCTGAATTTCAAGGTAAATACCACTTGGTATTGCTGAAATAGCCCTTTTTACAAACACAGTGTGGGCAATAGAGACAACCCCATTGTCAAAAAGAAAAAAGGCCTCAAGAACAGTTCGTACAGCCCCCAAAAAACAGCCAAATATAAGTAACAATCCACAACCTTGTTACAAGGATGTTTCGGCAGTTTTGACAGTCCAAGGAGTGAAAAAAAAACCGCTCAGAAATTTCTGGGTTAAACCAGATTCAATGGCAGTCGAAGGTAGTACAGAACAACCAGAGTTTTTAGACACTCCAACAGTCCAAACACAGCCGAGAGTAATACAAAACAACCAGAGATTTTTCGGACACTTCAACAGTCCAAACACAGTCGAAAGTAATACAGAACAACCAGAAAACTGAGCACAACTTACAGTTCGAGCTTCAAAACAGAACCGAGCTGTTCCCCTTCCTTTCCTTTTTCTCTGATTCTTCCTGGCCACCGAACCACTTCTCCAAGAGATTCTAGTCTTGGGCACTTCCAATGACCTCCAAGAATCAGGCAATACGAGCCTAAGCTTCTAGCCCTAGAATATTGAAGTTCGGGTATGCTCTAATACCATGAAGAAAACTGAAGAGAGGAGAGCTTGAGAGTTCGGCAATGAGGGTCTGAGAATGAGAGTTTCGAACCTACTCTCTCAGCACCCTAACACTATTTTATTAAGATATATTTGAATAATGACAAGGAGGCCCTTAGTTGGGCAAGAATTTACAAAGAACTTAATATAGACAGGATGGGCCCAGAATAAGGCCCATTATAGAAAAACATAAATAACAAGAAAGAATAAACAACCTATGGGCCATTCGGCCCATCTTCTCTTCAAAGTCATCAACAAAAATTACAAAATACTTATAGCCATTGTATGACATCACTTTGATTGGACCCCAAACATCAGAATGAACTAAAGAAAAAGGACCTCGAGACACGACTATCAACTCTTGGACTGAAAGAGACTCAGTGATGTTTCCCAAGCTGACATAACTCACAATCCAAAGATGAAAGATGACTCAAGGAAGGAACCAACAACTTCAGAGCCTTGAGAGAAGGATGACCAAGTCTGTAGTGCCATTGAAGAGGAGTAAGAGACGACTGAAAAGCTACTGGAGGGTCACCACCATCAAGGTAATACAATCCACCTGCCTCATGCCCTCCACAAATCTTCATCCCCGTCTTGAGATCCTGAAACACAAAAGAAGAGGGATAAAAGGTTATGGAATAGTTAAGAGATTTGGTTAATCTACTAACAGACATAAGGTTAAAGGGGAACTTGGGAACATATAAAACAAATGATAATGACAAGGAGGAGAGATCAACATCACCAACACCACAGATGGGAGATGTAGAACCATTAGCAAGTGTAACTGTTTGAGATGTGGAGGGCCGAGAAAGAGAAGAAAATACATTAGGAGTCCCAAACAAATGGTCTGAGGCTCCGGAGTCAATGATCCAGTGTGGAGGCTTGGAAGCTAAACAAGCCATACCTGAATGGGCAAGGGTAGCGGTGTTCTGCTGAGATGTTTGAAGGAACTGCTCATATATTGCACGGGGTACACTCACCATCTCCTTGCTAGAAGCATCAGTAGATGTGGAGAGGATCAGGTCAGTTTGCTGACTTTCAGTAGTTGTACCACTTCTTTTAGTCATAGCATGGTTAGCCCAAGTGTTGGGTGGACCACATAAATCATAGCAGAAGTTGACCGTGTGCCCCTCTAAACCACAATGTGTACACTTCTTAGGGGCATTACTTCTTCCTTTACCATGACCTCCCCCTGAGTCCCGACCTCCACTCCGGCCACCAGCATGGTTAAACATGGGACCACCACGGTTACCTGGAGGTCCACTACCACCACCACCACCTCTATTTCCACGGCCACCCCCTTTAGTCACAACGAAACCAGATCTGTCCGAGAGAGAGGAATGCTCTACAAACTCAATAGATGTACTCTTAAAATGGGCAAAAACTTCTTCAAGTGAGGGAAGAGCAGACCCCCCCCCCCCCAGTATTTGTGCTCGGACGGGCTCATACTCAGCCTTCAAGCCCACTAGAAATCTTGTCACATCAAGTTGCTCATGCTGTTGTTGTTGAATTTGAACATCCGATGTCAGAGGATTATACACATTGAGCTCATTTCGGATATTCCTTAGACTTGCATAGTATTCCTCCAAGCTTTGATTGCCTTGCTTCGAATTAAAGTACCCTTGATACAACTGATACACCCTAGTTGTATTGTCTTGTCCGGAGTATAGCTTCTTAGCATGATCCCAGATTTCTTTAGCTGTATCTAGGAACATAAAGTTCACACAAATTTTTGGTTCCATGCTATTCCATAGCCATGTCATTATCTGTGCATCTTCCTGTTCCAGTCACTGAACCCCGGAGAATCAGAGGAAGGTTTCTCCTCTCTCACATGTTTTACCCTTCTCTTGGCCTTTAAGAACACTTCCACAAATTTTGCCCACGGCACATAATTCTCACCATTCAACTTAATAGATGTCATTTGAATATTTAGGTAGTTTGGAGAAAGCACAACGCCGGTTTTGTTGTCATTCCCATCACCAATCGATGCCATCTTAACTAATTCACCTTCCAATATGCAACACAACCTCATGCACTTCCACAAAACTTATCTCACTTTCAGCACCACCAACTTCTTCAAATACACATTGCACATAAAATACTAAAGCTGAAATCACTCAGTCATTACATCAAACACCTGTACTGCACACTGCTGAACCATTCACCCACCAAATATAAGGGTTGAAGTCACTTAGTCATTAAATCAAACACTTGTACTGCACACTGCAGAACTATTCTCACACCAGATACAAGGATTCACTTTTAAATATTCAAAATCATTGATACACCATTCAGCACAATACAACTACCACCACACCACTGCTGTTGTGAACTTCAGCAGTCGAAAAAGCCCTACTTTCAGCACACATATGAGGTAAAAACAGAGAAAAACAGGACCGATATGTATACTAGTCACTCCAAACCTCCACAAGGAAAAATTTTGAACCAAAACACAGCATTCACAGTCCACTACTTGGGCAAACGACAGCACTGTTCATACCTATCCACAAACAGCTCTTTTCACATCACAGAATAGAGGGCGTCTAGCACACCACTTCAACGACCACCACCACAATAACTGGAGGCATACTCACCTCCAAAACCACAAAACGACGACTCCTTTCTGGCCCCTTGTCGAGCTTCCACTCAGGCTAGCAGAAATTTGAAGAAGGCTGAAATAGTTGGCGGCGAACCCAGGAAGAAGACAACAGCAAGGAAGAATGAAAGGAGAGAAAGGTTTTACTGCTCTGATACCATGTAAGAAAACCCTATTCGATTCTAGGTTAAAGTAGAGAAGAAGAAGAAGAAGAAGAAGAAGAAGAAGAAGAAGAAGAAGAAGAGAAGAAGAGTTCGGCCAGATTAGGAAGGAGAAAAATCAGTCCTCCCTAGCCGATCCACTTGTATTTATTTCAAATAATAGAGTTACAAGAAAGACCATATTGTCCCTCATGGAAGATGGGACACATAACTTAAACTTAAATAAAATAGACCTTTCACTCTCAAACAGATAAACCAAAATGACCAAAATACCCTTGATTCGTGTATTCTAACATACATGATTGAAAATGTTTTATTTGTTTGATTATAAAAAAAATGTTTTATTTGTTTGTTTTTTTTTGTTAAATTTTCATTTGAATATGCTTTACATGTTATGTTTATAGGTGAAAACTGAATGGTACAACATATTGGTTTCAGCCCTTCAATGAGACATTAGCCAACCTCAATGAAGGTTACAATAGTACCCAAAAACAATTGCTGTCTATTTTTTCTAGAACAAAGTTATAGTAGTGCCCAAAACATCTGCCGTCTATAGTCTTACTTTATCTTTACTGCACAACGAATGGTTAGAATAAAACAAGTTAGGCTTACTAGTCATATCATTGGAAGCCCTAGAGTTAATGGTCAGAGGGAATTTTGAAGAAAGATATGATACATGGAAAGCGGTAGCCTAGTTACCTGATGTAGATGCACATGAAGTAGATGGAGTGATGGAAGTCTCCTCTAGCCAAATTAACACCTTACCATACTGCTCAATGTGATCTCTCATAGTATTTATAAAAAAAAAGGGTGATCTCTCGTAGTGTATGGTAAATCCTCCCATGGTACTAAGCTTACTAAATGATCCTGAGAAGGAGCTATAGTGGTAAGGGACTTGGACTCTAGGGAAGCTACATTGATCAAGTTATACTTCTTATTTTCTTGCTTCTTCATTAACTTCTTGGGTCTCCTAACAAGGTTCCAACATGCCTCCTTGGTGTGCCTAGCTCTTTGATAGTGAGCATACCATTATCCTTGTCCACCTCTTCAACTTTCTTATTTCTATTAGTCTTCTTAACACCATCACTGCTCCTCTTTGTTGCCAATGCAATCTGCTCCCACTGAATGGGATTCATGGCTAACTTCCTACTCTCCTTAGATTGTACAAGGCCGACTTTTTTCAAATGGAATAATTTTTATTGGTAAATAAAATAAAAATTTAATTAAAAGGAAAAATAGAACACAAGAAAAGTGATAAGAAGTCACCTAGGAGATGAAAATAAAAGCACTCCCAAAGCAAAAAATGACCCTCTTGAGTAAATGAAACACCCCAACTTCAAACTTTTCCACCCCAACAACAACTCTAGCTTCCAAAAGAAAATATAAATACTTCTTCATAAAAACTAAGGGGCCATTTAGTAATAGCTGAAATGGCTGAACTGAAAAGCTTATTGCTTTGTCTTTTAGTGAATAAGTTTTTAAGGGGGTTGTGGGTTCCTTAGTAGCTAAGATCAAGTTGGGTAAAATACTATACCCTTGAGTATTTGGGGAGTACAATTCTCTTGTTGAAGGAGTGCTCTTGCTCTTTAAAAACCAGTCGAATGATAAATGATGAGCAGAGGGAAGATGACTGAATTTGGGTGGTAGCCAAGTACAAGAGCAATAGGAATTTCCATTGCTTCCAATTTGAAGTTTTGAACAAGTGAATAGATGGAAAGTGGCTTTCTCCTAGTCTTTGCACTTCTGGGTTGCAATTAAGGGTGGCAACGAGCTGCTCGAGCTCGGCTCGGCTTGGTTTCAAATGAACTCGAGCCCAATTCATTGGCTTGATTATTAAACGAGCCGAGCTCGAACCAACTAGAGCTTGGCTCGTGAGTTTCGCAAGCCGGCTCGAATATATATATATTTGATATTTAATATATAATAAAATTATAGAAAATAATATATATAATAAAAATATTATAATTATTAATTATTATAATTCTTAATTTTTTAATTATCAAATAAAAAATGTTTTTATATATAATTTTTTATTTTTATAAAATATTTTTTCTCAAAATCTAGCTCGAGCCGAGCCGAGCTTGAGCTTATGAATTTTTGACTCGAACCGAGCTCGAGCTCAAGGTTCTAGCTTGAACCAAGCTTGAACTCGAGCTCGAGCCTTGTAGAACAGTCGAGCCGAGCTCGAGCCTAGTACTATTCGGCTCAACTCGGCTCGAATCCACCCCTAGTTGCAATGACAAGGCCAACAATGTAATACCCATCTCTTGATCTTTGTGGAATTAAACTCTACATAGGGGTGTAAACGGATCAGATTTGAATCGAATAAGGCAATATCCGAATTTGAATCCGATATTCGAATTCAATTAAATATTCAAATATTTGATTCGATTTGAATTTAACCAATTAATTATTTTAGGTAATTAATAAATATATAAAATAAAAATTTTATTTGTTTAAAGTATATAAATATATAAATTATTTATATAATTTAATTATTATATAAAACATTTAAACATTTTATATATTATATATAAGAATTAAATAATTAGTCAAATTCAGATATTTATCGAATCGAATAAGGTCATATCCGAATTCGAATCCGATTAGTTATTCGATATGAATAGGATATCCGAATTCGACTGATTAGATATTCGAATTATTCGAATTTTGAATCGGATTTTCGAATATCGTTGACACCCCTAACTCTGCATCGTCAAATGTGCCAACCAGGTATTTGCACAAGAAAGCTTCCTTGTCTTTGTTTCCCTTCTTGCTCACTGCCACCCTATTTTCCTCAACCCCTTGCTTGAACTGATGCCCAGTCCCTCTCTTTCTCCAAATTTACAATGTCCATGATTTTCTCAAGAGAAAGAGAAAGAGCAAGTAGTTTCATGGTAGGCATAAGAAATGAATGGCAGCATAGAGTGGACAAGGGGTCTGGATGGAGGTATAGAATACTTAAATCAGAAACCAAAGGAAAAGGAGGACACATGGAGAGAAGCAAGGCTAATGTGGAACTGAGTCACTTTCCTGGTAATAGAGGTGGCATGTGGGACTGTAGTTAACCAGCACTCGGTTTATCATCTCTACTTTTGGCAATATCTTATTATTTTACTATTATCAACTGGATGTTCCTTACTGCCGAGAATCACTCGCATTCCTATCCTCCCATTTAGCATCTCTTCTTCACTACTCAACTGGTGTCTTGCTATTGGGAATTTGAGATTTCAAAATAAGAAGTGTCTCCATACACTAAACAGGTGGTAAGTTTCTTCACTACTGGCCAGCACACAAAGTATATCTTGTTCTTGTGGCAGCTTTGCTCTTTGCCTGGCCTTTATGGTTCAGATGCTTATATTTTTCTCACGCCTTTTCATACAACATTTAATTTTCAATAAAATAAATTAACACGATTTATGTAATGGATGCTCTCATGTATGGTGTCTTCCAGGAGAAAACTCCTGTTTAATTCAAAAGTAAATGATACATGTTTTATATTTTTGTTTAATTAATAATGGACATGATGACAGAGTCATTTCGTGGGCTCAATTTATATGGACTCTGGGTCAATTTATATGGAGTCTGTCTCAATTTATATGGCATCAAGCCTATTAATAATAGCTTTCTTCAACCTAACTCTTATTCTACATATCCTTATGCCCTTTTTCTTTACATTCTGATTTGGCATAACCGGTCCCTTTTTCTGGCCCTTGCGGATGCAATGTCTCTGCTTGAATACTTAAATGGTTAGTACTGACCTTTCTTTGTTGTGCCAAGTGCAGATCATGAGTGAAGTTTCATTTCAAGATAACCATGTGAAGATTGCTGTTCTTGCAGATCCCCAAGTATGTACAATATGTATTCCTTTTTTTGGTTTTTGATCAGTAACAGATAAAGCAATCTTATTGCTATATGAAATGAAAATATGAGGTTATGCTCTTCTGCAAATGAAAATATTTAAAAATGAGCAAGGAAAAATTGTTGCTCTATTATCTGGTCATAGGGGTTAGGTGATGCTCTAAGAACTGAGATACTGGCTGTCATGGAAGGAATTCAGAAAGCAAAGGACTTGAATATTCACAAGCTTTCAATTGAGGAAGACTCAAAGTTAGTGAAAACTGAAAAGGAAGGGGATGAGGGATGGTGGGAATATATTCATGAGAAGAGAAGAATCACCCAGATGCTACAAGGAATGGAGGTTACCCTACAATGGGTGAAAAGAGATGCTAATTCTTTGGCAAAACAAAGGGTGGGAAGAAATCATTTGTTTTGGGATTGTTTGTAATTTGCACATCTCTCGGGGGAGTTAAGAGAGTGTATCTCTCCCTTCTGTCTTGCTGTGCACCTTTCTATTTTACTTAATGAATACGATTCTGCTATTGATAAAAAAAAAATAAATAAATAAAAACAGTGACAGCTCTTGGCTCTACAAACAACAAATAAGGGAGAAGTAAGAAGGCTAGCAAGTGAGGTTGAGGCCAACTTTAAATGGATCAACAAGTCCACAAATACAATGGCGAAGGAAGGGATGCATAGGGCACAATTAATTTGGGCTTACCTAATCTCTCAATGGGTCTTGGCTCGGTTTAGGAGCCTTGTACTTATTTTTTCTGCATAAAATTCTACTCTTCTTCTTTGGCTGCCAAGGCCTGTCACTGTTGTTGGCCATCCAACCTATCGCCAGTGCTGAATTACCTTCCACTTCTGAAGGTCTCAAGTTTAGATGCTTTGCTATCTTTAAACCTTGCAGAAGGGCAAGAGATTAGCAAAGGATATAAGTGCTGATTTTAGGTGGATCAGGAGGAGTGCAAATGGGTTAGCAGATACTTTAGCCAAACAAGGGGCTGCAAGGCAGCAACTATATTGGGCCTTGTTGTAACTTGGGTTGTAATCCTTGGGGATGACTATTGGGTCATCAGTCTAACAATCTTTTTGCTGATAGAAAAAACCTTGCAGAAGGACAGAGAGTTCTGCTAGTGGTGAATCTGAAATCTCAATTAGACGAGAAGAAAATGCAACAATCGTACCCCTACCATCTTTGAGAACTCTTCCTATACCTGAAGGTCCTGGCTTTCCAAAGGAGCTAGCATCAAAATTCAACGTGATTCTGTTATTTCTTGGTGGAATCAACTCCTCTTTCACTGTTGCTTTCTGAAGAGAGGAAGCTGCTATTATTCCCCAGCCTCTAAAAAGCATCCAAAGCTGCTATTAGCATCTGGCACCCACCTGCAACCAAAGAGAAAAAAAAAACTCCCAAACACGAGACACAAAAAAGCAGCATATTAGTAATAAAATATGGATTCACCGTTAGCAAAGCACAAGAAACAGATATGGTACTTCTCTTGCTTCTCTTCTCAAAGCACTCTTGTTCCAAATCTTTAAACATAGCTAAGAAACTAAGGTTATAGACAAAATAGTACGTTGTGAAGTTGTCTTGTAAACCTTAAGAGTCAAAACTACATGATAGAATGAGTTCAAGCAAAATTTAAACTTATAGAAAATGCGAATGATTCTTTTTTTGAAGAGTAAATAAAAAGAATTATTAAAATAAAAAAACAGGTACAAGCTGTTCAGGTGTCTAGATAACAGCCAGCAAATAAAAGCAAAATACATTAAAATTCAGTTCAGACTAAACTAATTCGCATTACAAGTTTGAATCTCTAACAAGTCCCAGAAATTCTCAGCAAAGTCTGAAGGACTGATTTGCTCCAATTCTTGAAGGGAGATGACCCAGCTTGTGATGAGTTTTCCAACTGATGCCACCAACTCTTCAATGCTCCTTTCCATTCTTTCAAAGAGCCTCTTGTTCCTTTCCCCCCACGAAGACCAGCAGACTGCAAAGCCACAAAGGGAATGCAGCTCCAGGAAATTTTAGCTTTCAAACTTCCTCTAAACTTGCCATGTAGAGAATATCTCTGCTGATGTTGATGGTTGGAATATGGGCATCCCAAAGAGGAAAAAATAGAATATCCAGATGAAATTTACTAAGTGGCAGGAGAAGAACAAATGGAATACAGTTTCCTCATCTGATTTGTACATATAGCAATAGCTAGCCAAGTAGAACCCTCTACTTTTTAGATGATCTGTTGTGAGAACACTATCCAATGCAACCAACCAAGCAAAAGCTTCCATTCTTAGGGGCACTGGATTTCCCCATATTCCATTCATTTTTCTCATTGTTTACACTGTCCTTGATGAGAATCAAGTAAAATGACTTAACTGTAAATTTTCCATTTCTGCTTTCCTTCCACCACAAGCCATCTTCACTAGTTGTAGAAATTCTGGTTTGCCTATACAATCTTGGGGCTCCAAACCACCTTATCACCACTAACTTCATAATATTGGGCCACAGAGTATACAATATTGGGCACAGATCACACAGTTACCCAACCCCACTCCAATCATCCTCCCAGAATCTCACTCTGGATCCAGTTCCTACATTAAAACTAACCAAGCGTTCGAACTCCTGGTTGAAACTCATTATGCCCTTCCACACACTCACACCGTATCAATTGGATGCCTCCCTTGGTTCCCAACTAAATCTCACCACCCCTTACTTCCCTACCACCACTAATGACTCCTTTTCCTTTTCTAGCCCAAACCTCCATAGCCATTTCCCCATAAGAGCTTTTGTTGAAAATTTTTATTCTTCTGGAACCCAACCCCCCTAAAGTTTTCGGTGTGCAGATTTTCTCCCACTTTACCAAATGAAAATTCCTTGGACCCGTTGTCCCTTCCCAAAGGAAATCCCTCTGAATTTTTTCTATTTTATTAGCTACAGAAATTGGTATTTTCAATAGTGAGAGGTAATAAGTAGGTAGTCTCCCAGAGCCTGGTTTGAAAGATTCACAAGGTTCGTTAAAAGTCAAGGATATAGTCAAGGACAATCTGATCATACTCTTTTCACAAAAAGATCCACCAAAGACAAGGTTTCGGTTCTGATTGTCTATGTTGATGATATAATCTTGACTGGAGATGATATTGAAGAGATGAACAGACTAAAGCAGAGCTTAGCCAATGAATTCGAGATTAAAGACTTAGGCTAGCTAAGGTACTTTCTTGGAATGGAAGTGCCTAGATCAAAGAAGGGCATTGTGGTTTCACAAAGAAAATATATTTTAGATCTCTTGAAAGAAACTGGAATGAGTGGATGCAAACCTTCAGATACTCCGATAGAAGTTAATACTAAAGTTGGAGAAGTTAAAGATGGGGTTCCAGTAGATACAGGAAGATACCAAAGGCTGGTAGGAAGATTGATTTACTTGTCACTTACACGTCCTGATATTGCCTTCGCTGTGAAGCAGGAAAATGACTCTTCTTCAAGAAAAATGATAAGAGAGGGGTTGAGGTGTATACAGATGCGGACTGGGTAGGCTCGATTACTGATAGGTCAACTTCGGGGTACTGCACATTTCTTTGGGGAAATTTAGTTACTTGGAGAAGCAAGAAGCAAAGTGTAGTTGCTAGAAGTAGTGCTGAGGCTGAATTCAGATCAATGGCTCAAGGAGTGTGTGAGGTTCTTTGGCTAAAGAGGTTACTAGCAGATCTTAAGATACCAGTAAGCTTTCCTATGAAACTGTATTGTGATAACAAGGCATCTATCAGCATTGCTCATAATCCGGTTCTACATGATAGGACTAAACATGTTGAGCTTGACAAACACTTTATAAAGGAGAAGCTTGATGAAGGAATAATCTACACTCCATTTGTACCAACCACGCATCAAGTTGCAGATATTTTGACTAAGGGCTTGTTGGGACAGCCATTTGAACTTCAAGTTAGCAAGTTGGGCATGATAGATATCTTTGCACCAACTTGAGGGGGAGTGTCGACAGATTAAGAAAGACAGGATTTGCTGTCGACAGATTAAGAAAGAGAGGATCTGCGGTAAAATAAGAAAGATATGGTTAAGAGATTTGAATAAATTTAGGAAAGTCATATCCTTGGATTAAGGGAAAGATTTAGTCAATCTCTGATTGAGAGAAATTCTAGGGGTTTGTCTTTCCTATCTTTTCTTATTTAAGGTGTATGCTCAATATGTTTTTATCATCAATAAAGAAAATCTTCTTCTTTTCTCCCTTTCTATTTCGCAACATTTATGAAGTTAAAGTTGAAACTGTAATCATTCATGGAGAGAGAGAGAAAGAGAAGAGAAGAGAAGAGAAGAGAAGAGGAAGATATGATTGAGAGACACAAAAAAGCCTCCTTTGGCGGCTGCCGGTTTAGTTATTTATATTAAATTAATATAAAAGGAATGGGAGATTACAAGTATGCCCTTGGTGGCACTCCCTAGTAACAAACTAATAAGAAAGAAATAAACTAACTGGCTGACAGCACACTAACGACAACTGTAAAATAACAATTAAATAATCCTCACAACACTCCCCCTCAAGTTGGGCTGAATATGTCTATCATGCCCAGCTTGTCACATAACTCATTGTGCCGCGAGTATGGAATTCCTTTTGTAAGGACATCAGCAAGTTGTTCCTTGGAGTTGGCATAAGGGAGGCAAATTTCCCCTTTTTTCTAATTTTGCCCTTATGAAGTGTTTGTCCACCTCAATGTGCTTGGTCCTCTCATGTAGGACAGGGTTGCTGGCGATGTTTATGGCTGCCTTGTTGTCACAGTAAAGAGACATAGGATTATGAACAACAACTCCAAGCTCCCCTAGAAGATTTTTTAGCCAAAGGACTTCAGCCATCCCATGTGTCATAGCTCCATATTCAGCTTACAACACTTGACCTTGCTACTACACTTTGTTTCTTGCTTTTCCAGGTCACTAGGTTTCCTCCCACAAATGTGCAATACCCACTTGTGGACTTTCTATCATCCACAACACCAGCCTAATCAGCATCTGTAAAGACTTCCACCTTTAGGTGATTATGTTTACTGAATAGTAGACCTGTTTTGGGATACTTTTTTAAGTATCTAAGAACTCTCTTTGTTGCCTCCATGTGTGATTTCTTAGGAGAGTGCATGAATTGGCTTAGAACCCAACTGAATAGGCAATGTCTAGACGGGCCATGGACAAATAAATCAACTTTCCCACTAACCTTTGGAACTGTTTCACATCTTTCAAAGGTTCACCATCACAGTCATCCAATTTGTGATCAACATCCATGGGAGTATCTGCTAGCCTTGTGCCTAATTTGCCTGTGTCTTGTAATAGATCAAGGGTGTATTTCCTTTGAGAAATGAAGATACCCTTTTCTGAGTGGGCGACTTCAATTCCAAGGAAATACTTCATGGGATCTAAATCTTTCACTTCAAATTTAGATGCAAGGAATTGTTTCAATTTTTGTATTTCTGAACTCTAATTTCCTGTAATGATGATATCATCCACATACACTATCAATACAACAACCTGTTCCTGACATCTCTTCACAAAGAGTGTGTGATCAGACTAACATTGTTTGAAGCCTACCTGCTGAATTGCCATGTGAAACTTACTGAACCAAGCTCTGGGAGATTGTTTTAAACCATAAAGAGACTTTCTCAGCTTGCACACCTTATTTTCACTTCCCTTGGCACAGAATCCAGGGGGTTGAACCATGTATACTTCCTCCTCTAGGTCACCATTTAAAAAAGCATTCTTTATGTCTAGTTGATTGATTTCCTAGTCAAGGTTAGCAGCTAATGACAGGAGGACCCTAATTGAATTCATCTTAGCTACTAGAGCAAAAGTCTCATCATAGTCAACCCTGTACACTTGAGTGCACCCTTTGGCTACTAATCTTGCTTTGTACCTTTCAACTGTCCCGTCTGCCTTGTGTTTAACTGTAAACACCCACTTACACCCCACTGGGTCTTTCCCCCTTGGAAGGGTGAAAGAACCCAAGAGTGAGATAGCTGAACATGATAGGTGGGACCAAGAAAACAATATGGCGACGTCTTGGCTCCTTGCAGCCATGGAACTTGATGCGAAGAAGAACTTTATGTGGGCAGACACCGCTAGTGAGATTTGGGAACATGCTAAAACCACCTATTCTGAGCAAAGGCATTATGCCAAGGTTTACCAATTGCAAGTTGAATCTTCAACCTGTAAACAGGGAAATCGTAGTTTGTCTACCTATTATTCAGCCCTTACTTCCGTATGGAAAGAATTGGATCATTATCAGGCTATAGAGTGGAAACATGATGATGATGCTAAGGCCTACAGAAAGCTGGTTTTTCAGCAGCGTGTGTTTGCCTTCTTGTTGGGACTGAACCTTGCCTATGAACCTTTGAGAGTTCAGATCTTAGGAAGTTAAGAGTTGCCGTCGGTATGCTCTTGTTCAATCTGAAGAAAGTAGGCGGAGTGTGATGGTTGCAACCGAGGGGGAGCAACAAGTTGCATTGGTTGCAATGAGTAATAACAACATGGGGAAGAAAAGTGACACCAAGAAGGCTGATGATAAAGACAAGTTATTTTGTAGCCACTGTCGGCGCTCACGACATACACATGACACATGTTGGGACATTCACGGGAAGCCCAAGCGGGCAGCGAAGAACCAAGAACAGGGTAAAGGGCAAGGTCAGAAGAAGACGAACACAACACATAATGTAGCACATGTGGCAACCCAAGATACTCAGGTTGCTGGCACTACTTGGGACCACCTTACTAATTCTGACCCCAAGGAAGATATCATGAATTCCTTCAGAGACCACTTGGAGTCATATGGTAGGGCTTTGCGACAGATGGATAGTTCAATCACTGGTACTCCTACTTCATTTGCATCTCCATCAAGTAATGCGGCTTTTGCATTCCATGTCACTACTACCACTGGTTCCCCTTGGATCAATGACTCAGGGGCCTCTAACCACATGACCGGTAAGCCGAACTCATTTCAAATTTATAGCCTTTTGTCAGGAAGGGATAAAGTGAGGGTTGCAGATGGATCATTCTCCTCCATTGCAGGCCAAGGATCAATATCTCTTCCCCATGGCCTTATCCTAAATTGTGTATTGCATGTCCCTCAACTTCCTATAAATTTGCTTTCAATCAGTAGTATCACAAACTTTTAAATTGTAGTGTAACCTTTTTCAGGATCTAACTTCTTGGAGGACGATTGGTAGAGGGAGCCTAGTCAATGGTCTCTACATTCTCGACAACAAAGCTGGTCTCTAGGTGTCATCCTCAGAGTCATATACTCAATCAAATAAGAGTCAATTTTTTTTGTGGCATAGCCGGTTAGGTCATGTTTCTTTTGAAATAGTAAAGTCTTTGTTTCCAGTTTTATTTAAGTCATGTTTAGTGTCAGAGTTTCAGTGTCAAACGTGTTAGTTCAACAAACAATGTAGAACAACTTTTCACTCAAATAATAAAAGATCAAGTGTTCCTTTTCATGTTGTGTATTCTGATGTATGGGGGCCTATTACTATAATCTCTGAGGTCGGATATAAGTACTTTATCACATTTATCGATGACTTCTCTTGCTATACATGTGTATTCCTTATGCGT
Organism: Nelumbo nucifera; assembly: GCF_055504915.1. Lineage (NCBI taxonomy): Eukaryota > Viridiplantae > Streptophyta > Magnoliopsida > Proteales > Nelumbonaceae > Nelumbo > Nelumbo nucifera. The sequence goes on along the minus strand of NC_142656.1, from coordinate 58,725,661 downwards.
AGTAGAGACAAAGTTCCAAAGATTGTGAAAGACTTCCAGAGGATAGTGTTTACTCAATTCCATGTTAAAATACAAATTTTCCAATCAGACAATGCAAATGAATATTTCCACGGTGAGCTCAATGAGTTCTTTGCTTCCCACGGATCTATTCATAGGAGCTCATGCGCAAGAACACCACAACAAAATGGTATTGCAGAAAGAAAAAAACAGACACCTCCTTGAGGTAGCTCGTGGGATGATGTTACACAATGTTGGTTCGGCTGATTTAATGTATATGTTTGTCATTGCTGCGTCTTAAGTCATTAGTTATTGGGCCTAAACTTGTTTAATGTTTTATTTGTCTAGGTGTCCCATCACTAATCAGGGGCATTCTTGTTCATTCATGTAACACTATGTAATAAACATATATATAAGATAGTAGGGTCGGCTGAAAGGTTATGAGCCGCCATTCTTAAACTTTCTCCTCTTCTTCTCTTCTTCTTCGGCTACTGTGTTCCAGCAAACATGGTATCAGAGCATTAATCCATCTCTTGGTCACTGTGAAGAGACCCTAGGGTTGATCGTCGAACACAACAAGGTCTATACCTAGGGTTTCCCTTGGTTGTAGGGCCCAAGGGGAGTTTGTCCCAGAAGCTGATGCCCTACTAGACTCCTTACAGCAGGTAGTAGCCATTCGGCTGCTAAGAGAGATCTGTGTGGAACGGATCTAGGTGGAGGACTGATTTCGGCAGTCCTAGTACTGGTCGTAGGGGTGACTACAGTCTACGACAGCAGAAGTCAAAGCCCAGTAGAAGTCAGCAAGGTGCAGCGGTGGGTTGCTCTTGGTTTTAGATCTGTTACGAGTTCTCAGGACTGTAACAACCTCGGTAAGTCTGAAACAGTATTCTTTGTACTAAGTTTGCAATCGTGATCATTGTAAGAGGGAGGAGATGTCCTCAATATCCGGGGAAGTGGCTTCTAGGGATAATAGATTTGGTGGGAGGTCTCCTAATCTGGAGAATCCAAATCTACACAGCTTGTAGATCACCAGTGTGTTGTTGGATGAATACAATTTCAGGGAATGGTCTGTTTCTGCCATGCTCTTCATTACTTCCCAGGAACTCATGGGTTATTTAGATGGGCAAAAGGAACCTGAAGTGGGTAGTGTGGAGTACGCAGTTTGGCGTAAGGAGAATGCTATTGTTATGTCCTGGCTGCTTGCTTCAATGACTCCAAGAGTAGCCAGGACTGTTCAACACTTTTCCACTGCTGCTAGGATTTGGGAGAAAGTGTTTAAAACTTATGGACAGAGAAAGAACAATGCCAGAATTTATAGGCTAAACCAAGACATTGCTGCCTTGAGACAAGGAGATATGACAGTTGCAACGAATTTTGCAACCCTAAAAGGACTGTGGGAAGAGCTTGATCACCACCTTATTCTTGATTGGGAGAATGCCAGAGACAAGGAGAGGCATGATAAATAAATTGAAGAGGGTAGAGCCTTTCAGTTCTTGGCTGGTTTAGACCCAATGTATGAGATCATAAGGTCTCAAATTTTAGGAAGGGATGAAATACCAGATTTACATCATGTTTATTATCTAGTAAGGAATGAAGAGGTCAGGAGGAAAGAGATGCAAGTTGACACTCAAATGCAGCCAGCTGAACAGCCTGTTGAACATTCAGCCCCGATTTCTTCAAATCAAAAGGGGAACAAGTATTCAGACAAGAGGCATCTTAAGTGCACTCATTGTGGAGGTGAAAGGCATGTAAAAGAGAAGTGTTGGGTTCTTTATCCTCATCTGAAACCAGCTGCCTTGAGGAAAGACAAGAAGCACCAGAAGGGTCAAGCAGCAAGTGGGAACCTTGTTACTAGTCACAGTGGTGATAGCACACAGAACACATCAACAGTAGCTTCTTCTCCAATGGAACAGACTGCTAATTCCTCTGTATCCGGGTCCTTGGGTTTCACTGCTGATGAGGTAGAGGTCCTTAGCCGGGCTTTAACCCGTCTAAGGACTAACTCTCTTGCTTCCACCTCCCTTGCTAGATCAGGTATTGTCTTTGCTTTTAATGCAACTAGTTCTATTGACTCTACTTCTTGGATTATTGATTCCGGTGCTACTGACCACATGACACATATGTAACTAGCTTTTCCCCTTACTGTTACATAAAGTTTTTCACTTTTAGCCCACTCCAGGTAGTTTAGACCATTTAAAGGGGTAATGAGCATGGGAAACATCATGTTTTTACTTCCCATACCAGCTGTGCTACGGGTTGGTGTAACCCCCGATGAAGTTGAATCATAGTTTGCCATAGAGTACTGCTGAATCAGACCAAATCCCACACAACTACACAACAGCCACAATCAGAATACAAACCCCCAAGAAATTTACTTCTGGAATGTGGAAAAAACAAAAACTGCTGAAATCAACTCAGTGATGGTTCAGCCATTAAAACAGCCCAGTAATCAGTCCAGCACTAGCTGTTAGAATAGTATACTAGCAGTTTGACTACAACACATGCAATCTAACAGTCCAGCATCTAAACGAAGGTATAAAACCAAAAAGGTAAGGCTTTTACACCACTGGCCATAGAAAAACACAAGAACACATACCCTGTCCAGCATGTGTACGAAGGTGCCAACCCAGAAATTAACTTCACAGCATTGAACAGATGAGGAAGGGAGTCTTTACTGCATCGCCGTTCTTCTGCTAGGATTTACTTGATGTTACGACCAAGGAAGAACCCAATGGAAGAAGCCGCAAGTGGCCTGCTAGGGTTTCTCTGTCTTCCACGTCCAAGAAATCAAAGAAGAAAGAGGACTAAGCAGGTTCAGATGGGAGAAACAGATTTTTATAGCCCAGAACCTGGCTCTGATACCATGTAATCATTGATGGAGAGAGAGAGACGAGAGAGAGAAAGAGAAGAGAAGAGAAGAGAGGAAAGAGGAGAAGAGGAAGATATGATTGAGAGACACAAAAAAACCTCCTCTGGCGGCCGCCAGTTTAGTTATTTATATTAACTTAATATAAAAGGAATGGGAGATTACAAGTATACCCCTGGTGGCACTGCCTAGTAACAAGCTAATAAGAAAGAAAGAAACTAACTAGCTGACAACACAGTAACAGCAACTGTAAAATAACAATTAAATAATCCTCACAACAGAAACCATTAGGCCCTGGAGCTTTGTCTCCATTTATCCTCTTTAAAGCCTCTCTGACTTCTACTTCAATCTCCCTCTCCAGCCACCTAACTGCCCTCTCACTCTTTTTTTTTTTTTTGGTTTCTACTTCCCCCAGGGAAATCCAGCACCACTGCCTCCCTGAGTACTACTAAATTTTGAATACTTTCCCAGTTCTCAGTCAACTCCTCCCCTACTTGTACTCTTGAAATCAGATTTCTTCTTTTTCTCCCACTTGCGAATGCGTGAAAGAAAGCTGTATTTTTGTCCCCCTCCTTTAACCACAGTGCCCTTGATTTCTGCCTCCATCCCACCTCTTCTCTCATCAACAACCTGTCTAACTTCCTTTCCAACCCTTCTTTCTCCAACCTAGCTTCTCTTGGAAATATCTCTTTCTCCTCCTTTAATCTGTCCAGCCTAGCAATCTTTTCCAACACTTCTTTTTTGCTGCCTTCCTCATCCCCTAATTCTCCCTGTCTTCTTCCTTTCAACTCTTCTTTAACTGTCTTCTCCATCCGCTTTCAGCTCCACCCACTCTCCCCCATCCTTCCCCCATATCTCATTCATCACATTTATGTTGAAAACCTCTAGTTTCATTTCCTATAAGATGACTACATCAGGCTTCTTCTTCCTAATTAATTTGTGTACTAGAGCTCACCTATTTCTTCTCCTTTAACCCTTGGCATTCCAGCTTAGCAACTTCATCCTTCTTCATCCCCCTTCTCTATATGGGTTCCCTCGGTTTAACCCTCACTCTTCAACTACAACTTGATCCTCCTCTGCCCCTTCTTTGTTCCATCTTTTCTCTTTATTTCTTTCTTCTCTTTTTTTGGCCTTCTCTTCTATCTTCTTTCAAAATGTTCGAAGGCTATTTTAGCAAAGCCCTCTCTTCCCCTAGAAGCATAGTCTGAGAGATTTTCCTATTGTGACCTCTTTGTCAACTATCTTGTTCAACTCCAAGTTCTTCTCTATGGCATAGGGGTGTAAATGGACCGAATTCGAATTGGATCAGGCCATATCCAAATTTGAATCTGATTAGAAAATCCGATATCTGAATTCGATTCGATATCCGATGGGTATTGAAAATTAATATCCGAATTCAAATCCGATTAAATATTCGAATATTCGATTCGATTAATTAATTATTTTTGATAATTAATAAATATATAAAATAAATATTTTATTGATATAAAGTATATAAATATATAAATTATTCATATAACTTAATTATTATATATATAAATTATATAAAATATTTTATATATTATATATAAGAATTAAATAATCGGTCGAATTCGGATATTTGTCGAATCAAATCAGGTCATATCCGAATTCAAATCCGATTAACTATTCGGTACAAATAGGATATCTGAGTTCAACCGATTAGATATTCGAATTATCCGAATTCGATTTGATTATGTCGAATATCGAATTTGAAATTGGATTTTCAAATACCGTTGACACCCCTACTGCGACACTCTCCTCTTTCTCTCCTCCCCCCTTTATTTCTTTGCCTAAACCCAATGACATCCTTCTATTATACACCATTTTTTTTCTCTCTGAATTCCTCTTCCTTCCTCTTTCGTTTTCTTTTCCCTTCACGCTTTCACTGACCCTAGGTTCCTTCTTTTCACCTTCGTCAATTCTTGTCACCTCACTAGGATAGAGGAAGTGGGGGAAATGATGCTTACCTCTTCTGATCTGTCTACTACTATAGGGTTGAAAGACTGGATTGTCGCTTCGCCCTTTCTCTCTACCTCAAATTGAGGTTTCCTTGTTCCAGTTAACTTCCACCTCCACCCTGCAACTCTTCTTGTTCCTCCCTCCTTTTACCACTATCGTTTCTTTTCCATCCTTCCCCATATTTTGTTATCATCCAAACCACTCCTCCCTCCCTTTTTTTTCTTCTTGACCCCCTGTTTCTTTTGTTATTTTTTGCTTTCCGATTATGCCCCCCTTATTTCACACCTAAGCCCATAGAGAAGGTATTTTTTGAGTTCCTCACCCCTTTGTGGGCCCCGCTACTTAAAGCCCCCTTTTTTGACTCCATTATCTAATGATTCCTCTTCTTTGTCCCTCTGACCTTTTGAAGTCATTCCAGCTCCCTCCCCACTTAATATTTCATTTTCCGTGTCGGATAAGTTAAAAACTTTGTCATGCGATGCCCTTTTACCCCTAGACAATTTCTCTTCGTCTTCTTCTTCCCCTGACTACCAATTTGTCTCTCCTTCTTTTGTCTCCCTCCCTTGCTCCGGTTGAGACTGCCATCCCTTCCCCTGCACCTTTTCCGAACTGGTTTGATCGCCGAAACTTCTCTGGCCTAGGAACGTGAAGTTGTGGCTTTCTAGCAGGATCCTCAAATCATATATTTCACCTATGAAATTCATATTCAGCTTGTTTGGAACGTCTTATCGCTGAATTGCAGGAAACCCCTGCAATGGTTTCCTATGGCCTCGAAGGTCTTTATACTCCAAGCATGCAAGGGATTTCCTACCACATCGATCCAGACAGCCCTTCTCTTTCTCCGAAATGGCAGAGCTCAAGCCGCCAGGAACCACCAGTCTAGTCTGAGGTCAAACTCCCTCTCATTCGGTCTCTATTGATTGATAACAATCTCTGCCATCGCCTTTATATGAAACATAAATAGGAGCAGCCTGCCATTTAGTTTTCTTACCCCCATTAACTTCTCATTTCCCCACTCTATCTTCGCCCAGATTTCCACCTTCTCCATTTCTAAATCTATGCCAACAAATCTTCCCACTAAACTTGCCTCCAGCACTTGCATCCTCTCAGCCATCTTCCTAACCCTCGGACGTCCACCTCAATCATGCTCTTCCTCCTCTCATCCATATTCCCTAACCCCCGAATGTAAATGATTCTAATAGATCAACCAAATAATTTATTACACAAATGAAAACTAATATTTAACTTCATGTTTGAAAAGAACATTGAGCTGGCTCAATGTGGCAATTATGTCCATTAGATGGGCAGTGACATTGCTACTCCACATATCTTCAATATTGTCACCAACTTACATAGTTACATTATAATACTATCTCTTATACTACACATAGTACTGGTAGTGTTCATTGGAGAATGTGTCAATTCCAGTAAAATTTTGTGTCAACATCTGTGGAAATAAAAACATGTCGTGGAAATATTAAGAAATTTATGTGCATTTTAAAGCATGCAAAAAAGACCCATAACCTGTCTTTTCCAGTCTCTTCATACACTCTATAATACAATAAAGCAAAAGCTAAACCAATACAGAAGAATCCAGTTCAACTCACTCTTAATTGCTGCACTCTTGGCCAAAGAGTTGGCATGGCTAGATGATTTCTCAATGTCTAACCTGGTTGAGCAAGATTTTCTGGACTGCTAATGATCAAGCCTATATAATACAATGATTATGCTCCTGTTGATTCTCTCCATTCCTGGCCAAAGATGTTTGTTTTTCTGGGTTATCCTTTTCATGTTCATTGCTTTCTAATAAAATTTCCACATAACAGCTTATGGACAGGACTTCCCTTGGTCTTCCTCCCAAATCACTTGCTTTGGAGATTGCACAGTTTTACACAGATTTGTACATGCGAAGGTCATTTCTTGCATCTATTTTGCCTCTCAAACCCAACCTGATTCTCTTCCTGGGTGATTATTTTGATGGTGGGCATCTCTTGTCAGATGAAGAGTAAGTAATTGGAAATTGGAGGTCACTTTTAGTTTAGCCTCTTTTTTTACTGTTACTAATGTTTTTCTAATTGCTTTTCATATTTATAAATGAGTTGCTCCTTGATATGGATGTTTTTATTTTGCATTTCACTGAATATCCCAAAAGATAGTTAAATAGTGCCACAGTAATTCATTGCTTGAATGTGTGATGACATATTTCAATGTATAATGGCTGGAAATTTTAACAGAGGTGAGGTGCTGAGTTAGCAAAATCAAGGAAAAAAGAATGAGATTTAAGATATATAAGGGCTTGGTTTTGAACCAAATGGACTATGCCATTAATAGGTACGTTTTAAGATGAGATTCAAGGGTTTAAGGTGACTGGAGACAGCTTTAAAGGGGTTGTAAGTATGAAATTACTAATTAGGCTTATAACTGTAGATGGAAATTAAGAAATCAAAGAAACTAAAGAATAAGGACATCACCAGAATTTGATCAGGAGGGCTCAAAGGATTACTGAGAATTCTATTTGGTGGAGTTATTAACTATGCATTGCAAAAAGAAGAATAACTGGTAGGCTAGGAGGTTTTAGCAATAGAAGGAAATATAAATGTAGGGGAGATGGCATACGGTTTATAAGATAGGTAGCGGTAAGAACAGCATCACCCCAAAATCTTGTAGGAACATGTGAGGCAAACAAAATGCTTCTTGCAACTTCAACAATATGTCTATTTTTCCTTTCAGCAACTCCATTTTGTTCAGGGGTTCTAACACAAGAGCTTTGGTGAATAACCCCCATGTCAGAGAGATACAAGGATAAGTTCTTTTCAAAGTACTCTTTTGCATTGTCGGATCTGAAAACTTTAATTCTGGTATCAAATTGGGTTAAAATAAGCTCATGAAATTGCCTCACAAGTCTTGGAACTTCACGGGATTTCATCAGGTATATCCAAGTGAATCTAGAAAATTCATCAATAAACAGGACGAAATATCTGTAGCCCCCCATAGAAGATAAGTGGTAAGGCCCCTACACATCAGAGTGCACAATGTGAAAAGGAAAAGAAGATCTTTTATTTCTCATAGAATAATTGTTTCTACAATGCTTTGACAACTGACATGACTCACAATTGAGACTGGACACACTGACTCCCTTAAACAATTCGGGAAGTAAATGACTTAAAGCAGAAAAAGGTAAATGACCAAAACGATAATGACTCAACATGATTCGACTGACAGACTCCGAAGAAGTAGAACCAAAGGCAGTTCTTGGGATAATCAAGGCATTGGCCAGGAGTGTTGAACAAGTATTCCGTTCGCTTCATGGCCACTCCCCCTCTAACACTCTAAATCATTTTATTAACTTAATCTTTGAAATATTACAGAGGGGCCCTTAGATGGGCAAGAAATTACAAAACAGAGTATGTAAGAGTATGGGCCTAGAATAAGGCCCATTACAGAGAAAAAAGATAAACATAACATAGAATGACAGCTTATGGGCCATTCGGCCCATCTCCTCTACATAAAATAAAAACAGCTAATATAGATAACAGAAAACTTAATTTTCTTGAGAAACAATATCCAAAATTTACAATGTCCCAGAGCCATGTACCTCTCTTTCACATCCTCAAAATCAGGACTCACCATTTGAAATCTTTCCTGTAGCAAATGTATTGGCCATCAAATTAGCATATTTTGGATTCCATCTAAATGAAATCTTTGTTTTGAAAGCTGAGGAACGTATCTAATATGGTTCTCTAATCCTTGGGGAGAATGATTCTATATGTTGAAGTACTATGGTCTGCCTCTTCCTGGAATCATATATCTTTTCAGTCTTGGTATGTGGTCATTGAAAAGATAAAGAATATCTTGTTGGGAAAATCTACTTTTTCCTAGGATTTGGGATGGAACTAGTTAAATCTACCTTGTCCAACTGCTAAATCTATTACATATTTAGTACTAAGTTGTTAAGATGATAAAACACATTAAACTAACTCTTGAAGGTGTCAAGTAGTTTAGCTGGTAAAATCTTGGGGAGTTGAATCTGAGACCTGGTGCTGAATCTTGTGTTCATTGATTATAGCTACTGGCATGGAGCTCTGAAATGGGAGTTCACTGCATGAGGGTTTCTCTCTCCTTATCTTGCAGAGTTTGTCAGGATGGAGAAGGGTAAGAATGTATCACAGGAAGGTTGAGCACCATAGGCGCGGTTTCCTTCAGCTCCTTCGAAGGAAGATGACTTCTCATCATACAGGTATAGTGAATGCTTCTCCTAGTATTTTTCATATACTCAGGTAAGTGGGGACTGCTCTGAGCATGCAACTAACATGCAACCATCTTTTGAAACCTCATCCAACCCACCTAGCAGTTGATACTAGGCAACCTCTCTACCTTCACAAAGTCGGTCATCTCATGAACCATTTGAATCAATACGGGGAGATAGCATAGTGGTAGGGAAGAGTTTTAAAGATAAACTATTGCAACTAGTAGATGAGTCCAATACGTTGAATTGGTACAAGGATGCATATATCGAGTCTCAGATGGATTACACAACCATGACATCCCATGATGCTACCATTGCTGAAGATGCAAATCTCTGTGTCCATTCCTATAGTCTAAAGGAGTGCATCTGTCATCCATGGCGTAATATGCTAATTAGTATGATTTTGGGTAGACCTTTGAGTTATCATCTAGTAGTCTAGATTATACAACAGTTGTGGAAACCATCTGGTTCTTTGGATATCATCGATTTTTCCAATAATTTTACTTGAAAGAAGAAGAAGAAGAACTGTTTACTGTATTATAGGTTTGAAGAGAAGAAAAGAGAGAAAGAGAGAGAGAGAGAGAGAAAAAGAGTGAAGAGAGGAGAAAAGAAAGAAGGGGTTCAGTGGTGAATGATCTTCTGCCCCATACACTCCTTTATTTATAGCTTTTAGGATCCTTACAAAAAAAGGAAATAAACAAAAATTAGAAACAATAAGGTCAGCCATCCCAACTTAACAAAAATTAGAAACTTCTAATAACAGAAATTAGAACTACTAAAAAGAAATTAGAAACAACTAGGTGTGGGTATGAAACCACACACACTAGAGCCTGAGTGTGGGTATGGAACCCCACACTCGTGGCTAACCAATTATTTCTTCACTCCCCCTCAAGTTGGGAGTAGATATTTGTCATTCCCAACTTGTGTAGATCTGTTTCCAATTTGCCTTTTGTGACTGCTTTGGTGAGGAGATCAGCTAACTGCTTGTCTGAGGCAATGTAAGGAAGGCATACTTCTTGAGATGCGACTGGCTCTCGGATAAAATGTTTGTCAACCTCGATATGCTTAGTCCAGTCGTGCTGTATTGGGTTGTGGGCAATATTAATTGCAACTTGATTATCGCAATACAACATCAGAGGCTTCTCATAATCAACCTCCAACTCATTAAGCAAGGATCTCAACCACCATGGATCTGTATTCCGCTTCTGCATTGGAGCGAGCAATAACATTTTGTTTCTTGCTTTTCCAGGAAACAAGATTTCCCCCCACAAATGCACAATATCCAGAGGTGGATGTCCTATCATCAACACATCCAGCTCAATCCACATCTGTATACACTTCTCACACTATCTCTTGTCAATAACTGTTGTCTCACAATGTCATATTCAGAGTTCAGACCAGTTGGGAACTCAAAAGCTCTGTTAGTTTCAACCTACTTTCTATATGTTTGTGCATCTTTCTGATTCTCCCACTCAATTGTTTCAGATGGTCAATTTCATGCCACAGGGATTTTAAGGTTGAAAAGTAAACAGAGACCTGCTTCTCTCCTTGCCTCAGATTTTTAACCTCACATTTTAGCTCATAAGCCCTAGCAACATTAAGAGGTTGAGAGTAAGTTTCCTTCATAACATCCCATATTTCCTTAACTATTTTGGCCCACAAGTAGTTTCGACTAATGTGTGGCCGCATAGAGTTGCACAGCCATGTTATCACCAAAAAAATTTTCTTGGACCCACCTAGCATAAGTAGGGTCCTCCTTGGAGAGCTCCTTCACATCCCCTAGCAAGAAGCTCAATTTTCCTCTACCCCCAATAGCCATCATGGCTGATTGGGCTCATTCCAAGTAGTTTGGTCCATCAAACTTAACAGTTGTAATATGAAAGGTGTTTTCAGTCATGTTACCTGAACCACCAGTCCCAAAAGCACCTTCCCCTTGCTTCTTGTACTCTATTCTAAGTTAAGAAGAGGCTTTAAACTACTGTGACAAGAAAAAAACTGTATTTCAAGGCTGATAACAGCCAACCTAGGACAACGATTTTGTAGTTAAATATCAGTCAACTACTGTCCTAAGATTGATATCAACCTTGGACTGATTGATATCAGTCCTGAGATTTTCTATCCGTACCTCTCTGAATGAATAACAAAGTCTTTTTGAGTATCAATCTCAAGAAAAGGTACTTACTTTATGAAGAAAAAAGCCTATAAAACTGATTGCTACCTTCAGTCTTCAAACTTGATCAATCGATTACTGTCAGCGCCTTGAATCTTGATCAAAGAACCAAGAAAAAAAACTGATCGGCACCTCCAATCTTGATCAAGAATCGATTTTGATCACTCAATTCCTACCTGATTCTTCCCGATTACAAGAAGCTCTCTCCAATCTTAGGACAGCTGCTAAAGCCTTCTTGTAACCTCCAAGAATCAGCCGAAATAAGGATCTTTCTGAACTTTCAGCCCTAAACAATTCTCATGTGGTTGGCTGAATTAAATCCACATGAGAAACCCTAGATCTAAGGCTCTGATACCAACTTGAAAGAAGAAGAACTGTTTACTGTATTACAGGTTTGAAGAGAAGAAAAGAGAGAAAAAGAGAGAGAGAGAGAGAGAGAGAGAGAGAGAGAGAGAGAAAGAGTGAAGAGAGGAGAAAAGAAAGAAGGGTTTCAGTGGTGAATGATCTGCTGCCCCATACACTCCTTTATTTATAGCTTTTAGGATCCTTACAAAAATAGGAAATAAACAAAAAATTAGAAACAATAAGGCCAGCCAGCCCAACTTAACAAAAATTAGAAACTTTTAATAGCAGAAATTAGAAACTAAAGAAATTAGAACCACTAAAAAGAAATTAGAAACTACTAATAAAAGAAATTAGAAACAACTAGGTGTGGGTATGAAACCACACACACTAGAGCCTGAGTGTGGGTATGGAACCCCACACTCGTGGCTAACCAACTATTTCTTCAATTTTTATATTTTTAGATTTACTCAGTTGGAGGATTTTAATAAAGCAATATACAAGGGTCCCCGGACGGTAGCAAATCATTATCTGTCATTAAGTAAATGGCAACTGTCTTCTAGGGCTGCAAGGGAGAATATCAGAGCTGCCCTTTGAGTATTTTGACTTTAAGGTCCTTCAGATCATTGGTAACAGTTTGTTGACTTGTGAAAACTGGTGAAGTTACACTCTCATCGGCAAGAGGTAAAATGCCAGAATTTGCAATGAAATAGATATCAGGAACCCTCTTTGCACAAGAGTTAAGATTGATGGTCAGTGGTATGCTATGATGTATGAAAAGCTTCCTCTTATTTGTTTTGGACGCAGCAAGATAGGGCATCGAAAAGATCATTGCCCAAATGCAATTTCTCCTCTTTCAGATCAAACGGAAACCTACTCAACACAGGGGCAGTTGGGTCCACCGGTCCATGTTCCCACTAGACATGTTAAAGATAAATCAGCACACACAAAATGGCAGAAATAACCTTATCAAATCAAAATAGGACTAGCGGACATGGCATTGTCAAGTTTTGGAAACTTCAGGAGGATACTAATTCAGTTCCTCCAAAATTGAAGAGACGCCCATAGCTATACATCAAGAACCATTTAAGAAGGTGATGTGAATTCAGTCATGCAGGATCTTCTCCAGCACAAAATTTTTGCAAATCTTCATATGTGTCGTCAAACAACGGTTCATCACAATCTAATCAATCTTGTGTGAAGATTCAAGCACAACCAAAGCTGGAAAAGCACTTTTGCATATGATTGTTTCTTCTATTGTGTCAAGAAGGAATCAATGAATTCTTTTGGCTTCCTGGGGGTTCCTGTCAACTTAGTTCAAATCAGAGAAGAAAAGCTGAGAATGAAAGTGTGTTCTCTCTTCCATCACATGCCCAGAATTGATTAACTTATATAAGAAAGAATACAATGTTATGGAAATGACAGTTATGCCCTTATCTTACAAGAGAGAATAAAACAAAAGATAGTGTACATAAGTTACAACATAAAGGAGTGGTCCCAAGAGCCAAAAAAGGAAAGAAGATGTAAGAAACATAAATCAGTCTCTACCCCCCCCTCAAACTGATGCTGAGGTACGAGCATCAGTTTGTCAATTAGAAACTAGTGGCGAGCACGGGTCATAGCCTTCATGAATATGTCAGCAAGTTGTAGGGCAGAAAGACGTGTGGCAGGGATATGTGTCCAACAGAAAACTGGTCTCTAATGAAGTGGTAGTCAACCTCTATATGTTTGGTTTGCTCATGGAAGATTGGGTTGGATGCAATCTTGAATTCTTGATAGCACTCATATTGTCAGCATAAATAGGGATTGGGGATGACAAGGAGATGCCAAGGTCATCAAGGAGGGCTCTTAGCCATATAATCTCACTGTTGATGGATGACATAGCCCTATACTTAGCCTCGATAGATGACTTGGAAATTGTCGGTTGCTTTTTACACTTCCAGGATATAAGAGAGTCACCAAGAAAAACACAACCAGTAGTGGAGCGCCTAGTGTTTGAGCATCTTGCCCAATCAACATTTGCATATGCGGATAAGCTAAGCAAAGGAGATGCAAGAAAGAAAATGCCATTCCACGAATGTATCTGATAATGCGAAGGATTGCAATCATGTGCAGTTGTCGAGGAGAAGAGACAAACTGACTGACCACTTGGACAACATAAGAGATATCTGGATGTGTCATGGTGACGTAGATCAAACTACTGACAAGCTGTCAATAAAGAGTGGCATTTGCTAGGGGGTTCCCATTATCCTTCGAAGTTTTAGATTCATCTCAAGAGGTGTGTCAACTTGTTTGTCATCACTCAGGTTTGCAGATTTCACAAGGTCCATCGCATAGTTGTATTTGATTAACAAAATACCCACAGGGAGAGTGAGTAACTTCTAGACCCAAGAAATAAATGAGATGACCAAGGTCCTTCATCTTGAAAGATTGACTGAGAAGCTATTTTAGAGAGGAAATACTCTGGCTGTCATCACCGGTAATAAGAATGTCATCCACATAAAGAAGTAATAATGTTATTCCTTGGGGACACCTCGATATGAACAATGAATAATCTGAAGAGCTCTAGGTGAATCCTGCATCTGTGATTATTGAATGAAATTTCTCAAACTAAGCCCTGGGAGCTTGTTTAAGGCCATACATGGACTTTTTGAGTCGACATACCATGGTAGAACTATCATAGTATCCCTGTGGAGGCTTCATATAAACAATTTCCTTGAGGTCCCCGTGCAAGAAAGCATTTTTGGCATCCATTTGATGAATCTCCCAGTGTTTAATTACAGATATAGCCAACAACAAACGAACAATGGTCATCTTAGCTACAGGGGCAAATGTCTCATCATAATCTATCCTGTACTCCTACTTATACCCTTGTGCCACCAAACGTGCCTTGTATCTATCAAGACTCCCATATCCCAAGTGTCATTATCAATAAGAGCTTGGAGCTCAGTATCCATTGTGTTAAGTTGACTGTTTTTATATATTGTTGGTTCGGCTGATAAGTGTACATGTTAGTTAGTAGTGGGTTTTAAGATGTTAGGTACTGGGCCTTTGTTATTGGGCATAAGTCTGTTTAGTGCTTTAAGCAGTCTGGGTGTCCCATCACTAATCAGGGGCATTCCAGACATTTCATGTAACACTGTATTGTAATCTACTATAAATAATAGTACTGTCGACTGGGTTACTCAGTTCGACATTCTCAACACTTGTTTGCCTTCACCTCTCTTCTACTACTTCAGCTACAATCTTTCAGCAAACATGGTATCAGAGCTTTGAGCGATCTTCTGGTTACAACCAACGCCAACTCTTCTCTCTTGTTTTCTTTCTCTCTCTTTTTTTCCTGGTTGCTGCAGAAAAACCCTAGGGTTGCCGTAGAACAGAACAGGGTTCGAACCTAGGGTTTCTCTTGGCTATAGGGCACAAGGGAAGTAAGACCTAGAAGTTGATGTCCTACTAGACTGCTTCTAGTAGTTAGTAGCCGTTCGACTGCTAAGAGAGGTCTGTATAGGACAGACCTAGATTGAGGACTGATTTCTGCAGTCCTAGTATTGGTCGTAGGGGTGAGTGTTTTGGAATGGTAGAATACTGATATGTTTCATTCTATTGCCAATGGGCATATTTATACAGTAAGCTGCTGCAATAATTAGAAAGAAAGAAAAATAGAAAGAAAAGAAAATAGAAAGTACAAAAATAGAAAGAAAGAAATAGAAAGAAAAAACTTTCTAAATCAATCATTCCACAATCCTAGGAATATATACAATTCTATTTTCAGATCTTAATCAGTAACCCCACGTTTTCCAACACTCCCCCTCAAGCTGGTGAATAGAGATCCTCCATTCCCAGCTTGGCTATAATTCTCCGAAAGTCTGTACTATTGAGCCCTTTAGTAAGTACATCGGCCAGTTGTCCTTTTGTAGACACATAGGGAGTGCAAATCAACTTGCTGTCCAGTTTCTCTTTTATAAAGTGTCGGTCAATTTCGATGTGCTTCGTCCTATCATGTTGAACAGGATTGTGAGCAATATTGATTGCTAACTTGTTGTCACAATATAGTTTCATAGGCTCTTCTCGTGGAATCTTCAGGTCTTCTAAAATTATCTTCAACCAGAGTAATTCACACACTCCTTGTGTCATAGCCCTGAATTCAGCCTCTGCACTTGACCGAGCCACTACATTTTGCTTCTTACTCCTCCAAGTGACTAAGTTTCCTCCTAAGAAGGTACAATAACCAGAAGTGGACCGTTTATCTACTGGAGATCCTGCATAATCGGCATCTGTATATGCTTCAAGAGTCGGTCCTTCATTTCTTCTGAATAAAATTCCTTTTCCTGGATTGGCTTTCAAATAGTGCAGAATTCAATGAGCAGCCTGCAGATGAACTTCTTTAGGATTATGCATAAACCGACTTATTACACTTACTGCATATGCAATATCCAGTCGTGTATGTGCAAGATAAATGAGTTTTCCAACTAGTCTTTGGAACATCTCCTTGTCTACACTTGCATTCTCGTTGGCTTCTCTAAGTTTATGATTGGGATCTATAGGCGTGGAAGCTGGTTTACATGCCATATTTCCTGTTTCTCTCAAAAGATCAACAACATACTTTTGTTGAGAAATAAAGATGCCTTGTTTAGAATGTGCAACTTCAATTCCGAGAAAATACTTTAGTCTCCCCAAGTCTTTTATCTCAAATTCTCTGGCAAGGCAGTTTTTCAATGCTTCCTTCTCCTTTTTATCATTCCCAGTAACGATTATATCATCCACATAGACTAATAGTGCAGTAACTCCCCCTGAGGCTGTGTGTTCGATAAACAATGTGTGGTCACCTTGACTTTGCTTGTAACCTATACTCAGCATTACCTTCGTAAACCTTCCAAACCATGCTCTCGGAGATTGTTTGAGACCATATAGTGCTTTCTTCAACCGACAAACTTTGTTCCCTTTAATGCCTTCTCCAAAATCCGGTGGAATGTCCATGTATATCTCCTCTTCTAGATCACCATGGAGAAACACATTTTTTACATCAAACTGTTGCAAATCCCAATTATAGTTAGCAGCCAACGACAGTAACACCCTTACTGTATTCATTTTAGCTATTGGGGCAAAAGTCTCCTGATAATCTACCCCATAAGTCTGTGTATATCCCTTGGCTACCAGGCGTGCTTTGTACCTTTCTAATGACCCATCAGATTTGTACTTAATTGTGAACACCCATTTACAACCTACCGTCTTCTTGTTTCTTGGTAGATCCACAACTTCCCATTCCACTCTCATGGCTTTTCTCCACTCCTTATTAGAAAGTGCCTCGGCTAGAGTACTAGGAATTGGAATGGTGTTAAGGCTGGCTAGAAAACTTTTATGGGATTTAGAGAATCTTTGGAATGATACATTTTTGGCTAAAGAGTACAATGGGCGTTTGGTACATTCTCTGGTTCCTTTTCTCAGTGCAATAGGTAGGTCATACTCATACTCAGACTGTGAAGGTGTAGGTTCAGGATCTAAGCATCCCTCAGTTCTAGGATTAGGAGTTGAATCTTGGACTTGCACAGGTTGAGGATCTGGATTTTTCCTCCTAGAGTAAACCTGCATATATCTCACATTTTCATGCACATCATTCGTGGGGTTAACAGTGTCCGAATTTGGTTCAGTGGTCGGGTTGTTTGACTCTTGTTGAGACTCGGGAATGTGGGGCTCAGAGGAATGTGACTTAGAGGGATGTGATTCTTGACGATTGAATGTCTGTGAGGAGGGTAATACATCTAGGGAGAGTAGATCCGAGGCCTTATCTTCCATTAATGAGGGCTCCCCCTGAAGATAAGGTTGAGTGAAAAAAGATTTTCCTTCCTCAAATGTGACATCGATGGAGGTGTAGAATTTTCTGGTGGTTGGATGATAACATTTATAACCTTTCTGAGTTGGGGAATATCCCAAGAAGATACATTTGATTGCTCGTGGGTCTAATTTTCCCTTATTATGGACATGAACAAAGGCAGTGCAGCCAAAAATTCTTGGTGTGAGATTATTTGAGGCTCGAATATCATGGTAAAATTGAGAAAGGACTTGTATTGGGCTTCGGTTGTCAAGAACTTTAGATGGTAGTCTATTTATGGTGTAGGCAGCAATAAGGACAACTTCCCCCCAATATTGTTTTGGCACCTGATTTTGAAAGAGAGGCTCGGGTGGTTTGCAAAAGATGGCCATTCATGCACAATGCCTTCTTTCTGAAAAAAAGGGGACGAATTCTGATTAAAATAATCTGTAGCATTATCAGATCGAAACCTTTTAATTCTCACACCAAACTGAGTTTGGACCATGTTATGAAAGTTGGGAAGAATCGTACCCACATCAGATTTAGACTTAAGAAGAAAAATCCATGTGACTCTAGTGCAATCATCAATAAAGGTGACGAACCATCTGGAACCAGTAATGTTGGGAATTTGAGAAGGGCTCCATATATCCGAATGAATCAAATAAAAAGGAGTTGAAGATCTTTTATTGCTGATTGGGAAAGAAACCCTTTTGTGCTTAGCAAGTTCACAAACATCACAATGAAAGGTTTCAACATCAATTCCTTTAAACAAGGAAGGAAGCATTGTTTTTAAAATAGGAAATGAAGGATGACCAAAATGGAAATGATGATGCCAAATTAAATCTTTATTGGTCGTAGATAAGAATGACTCGTGTGACATGCATAACAGTGTGAGATGATTTGCTGGTTGCTTCAAGGTAGTAGAGTCCATCTCTTTCCTTAGCAAGTCCAATCTTCTTCCCCGAAACCTGGTCCTGAAATATACAGTAAGAAGGGAAGAACACAACATTGCAGTTCACATCCTGGGTGAGTTTATGTATAGAGATAAGGCTAGTGGATAACTTAGGAACATGAAGCACATTTTTAAGTAATAGGGATGGAGTAATTTGAATATTCCCAATCCTTGCCATTGTGGTGAAAGAACCATCAGCAACAAAAATTTTTCTATTAGTAGGACAGGGTGTATAGGTGAGAAAATGTAGTGAAGAGGGTGTCATGTGGTCAGTAGCTCCAGAATCAAGAATCCATGGAAAAACACTAGCCGAGGCATGTAATCCTAGAGATAAAGACTCACCTGAGAGAGCAAAAGAGGTAGAACCACTTCCTGGTTTCAAAGATTTCAGGAAGCACCTTAGCCTTTCATTTCTTCATCATTAAATGGTCCCTGACTTGAGTGTTCTTGCTGCGGGGTTGTGGAGACATTATGGTTCTGTTGAACTCCTTTTGAAACTCCTCGATTTCCCCATTCCTTGTTGGATGTGGGAGGTTTCCCATGAAGTTTTCAGCACCGATCTTTCGTGTGTCTGGGCTTCTTGCAATAGGTGCACCAGAGGTTATCGTTAGAGTCATGGGTGGTTGTGTCACGAGCCAAGTTGTGATTGTTCTCACCCTTTGAACCACTGTAACTTCCTCCCCTTGCCACCATGGCTGAGCCTTCGGGATCTTTAGGCTCAAGCATGATTCCACGACGGCTTTCCTCAACTCTGACAAGGGCTATGACTTCATTCAATGGAGGCACTTCTTCTTTGCCAAGAATTTGTATTCGGACCTGATCAAATTCAGCATTCAGTCAGACCAAAAAATCATACACCCTATCTCTTTCAATAAAATTCTTCAAGATCACAACATCATCTGCGCACTTTGTCTCAAGAACCCGATAATGATCAAGCTCATGCCATAAATTTTGCAGCAGATTTGCATACTCTATAACACTCTTGCTCCCTTGTTTGGCCGCCATAGTCTTCACTTTGACCTCATAGACACGAGCAGCGTCATGGGCTTTGGAATAGGTTTGTCGGACAACATCCCAAATAGCCTTTGCAGAGGGAAGAAACATACAAGTATCATTGATCTCGGGTGTCATTGAACTCCACAACCATGACATAATCATGGAGTCCTCTTCGTCCCAAGCATCAAAATTTGGCTCGCCCAACCATGACTAATTTTTCCTTTTCCCTTCAAATAGGTACGCACTAGTTGTGACCACTTCAAGTGATTCTGGCCATTTAGTCTATATGTTGACTGAATATTCTGCAAATCACCAGTGTGAGGATGAGAATTTGTTGCTCCTTCATCGGTTTGGACGGGAGCACTTGTTGCAATCATGTCGGACATTGTTAATGGAGGAAAAATAAGGCCAGCAGGAAAGGAGAATAAAGGAACACTTCTGGTTACAGATCAACACTGAAGGCCAGAAGAGAAAAACACAAAACTGGCAATGAAGGCCGAAAAAATCTCAAAGTTGACAAACCTAGAGCTCTGATACCATGTTTTGGAATGGTAGAATACTGATATGTTTCATTCTATTGCCAATGGGCATATTTATACAGTAAGCTGCTGCAATAAATAGAAAGAAAGAAAAATAGAAAGAAAAGAAAATAGAAAGAAGAAAAAATAGAAAGAAGAGAAAATAGAAAGTACAAAAATAGAAAGAAAAAACTTTCTAAATCAATCCTGCCACAATCCTAGGAATATATACAATTCTATTTTCAGATCTGAACCAGTAACCCCACGTTTTCCAACCGTGAGCACTCTCTACAGTTGCAGAAGTCGAAGCCCAAGAGAAGTCTGCATAGTGCAGTGGTGGAGAGCTCTCAGTTTCAGGTCGGTTACTAGCTCACAGAATTCTTCTTGCTGCTGTAACTGGTCCACTTCAGGACTGTGACCACTTTGGCTAGTCTGAAACAGTGTTATCTACACAAAGTCTGCAACCAAGATGTCTTCCATATCCGGAGAGGTCTCTTCTAGGGACAACAGACCTGGTGGGAGGTCTTCAAATCTGGAAAACCCGAATCTGCACAGCTTGCAGATTACAAGTGTGTTGCTGGATGAATACAACTTTAGGGAGTGGTCCGTTTCTGCAATGCTTGTTATTACTTCCCGTGAACTCACAGGTTATTTAGATGGGAAGAAGAAGGAACCCGAAGTTGGCAGTGTGGAGTATGCAGTGTGGCGCAAGGAGAATGCCACAGTTATGTCCTGGCTGCTTGCTTCTATGACTCCTCGAGTTGCCAGGACTGTTTAACACTTTCCCACAACAGCTAAGATTTGGGAAAAAGTGTCAAAAACCTATAGACAGAAGAAAAACAATGCTAGAATTTACAGGTTGAATCAAGACATTGCTGCTTTAAGGCAAAGGGATATGATAGTTGCAACATATTTTGCAACTATGGAAGGGCTGTGGGAAGAACTTGATCATCACTTGATTCTGGATTGGGAGAATGCCAGGGACAAGGAGAGACATGATAAGCAGATTGAAGAGAGCAGAGCCTTCAAGTTCTTGGCTGGCCTGGACCCAGTATATGAGGGCATAAGGTCAAAAATTCTTAGAAGAGATGAAATGCCCGAGTTACATCATGTTTATTATCTGGTAAGGAATGAAGAGGTCAGGAGAAAGGAGATGCAAGTTGACACTCAGAAGGAACCGGTTGAACAATTTGTAGAACATTCAGCCCTGATTTCTACAAATCAAAAGGGGAACAGGTATCCAGACAAAAGGCATCTTAAGTGCACTCATTGTGGAGGTGAAAGAGATGTAAAAGAAAAGTGTTGGGTCCTGTATCCTCACCTGAAGCCAGCTGCATTGAGAAAAAGACAAGAAGGGACAAAAGGGTCAAGTGGCAAGTGGGAACCTTGTCACTAGTAACAATGGTGATAGCTCACAAAGTATACCAACAATGGCTTCTTCTTCCATGGGGCAGGTTGCTAATTCCTCCGGAGCGGTACCTTGGGCTTCATTGCTAATGAGGTAGAGGTCCTTAGCCGGGCTTTAGCCCATCTTAGGAGTAACTCTTTTGCTTCCTCCTCTCTTGCCAGATCAGGTATAGTCTCTGCCTTTAGTGCAACTAGTCCTATTGACTCTACGTCATGGGTTATTGATTCCGGTGCAACTGACCACATGACACATATGTCCTCCTTATTCTCTTCATATCACTTGTTGTCTGGTCAGGATAAGATGAGAGTTGCTGACGGGTCTTTCTCCACCATCTCTGGCAAAGGGGTGGTTGACCTAAGCAAGGACCTCTCTCTTAAATCAGTTTTGCATGTTCCTAGTCTTACCTCAAATCTTTTGTCTGTTTCAAAACTTACCAAAAATTTGAACTGTAGCATAACCTTTTTTCCTACTCATTGTGTCTTTCAGGACAAATTGACGAGGAGAACGATTGGGAGCGGTCATGAGTATGGAGGCCTCTACTATTTTGATGCAGACATCGGTTCAGCCTTACAAGCATCTGCTGCTAGTGGTCCGAGGAATGTGGAGTCAATAGCTAGGTTGCATCTGTGGCATGCTAGGCTAGGTCATTTACCTTTTTCTTCATTGCAAGTGTTGTTTCCCGAATTGTTTAAGGGCATTTCAAGTCAGAGTTTAGTCTGTGAAGTATGTCAATTGTCAAAACAATGTAGAACTGTTTATCCAGTTTCCAGTAATGAAATTCAAGCTCCTTTTGATTTGGTTCATTTTGAAGTTTGGGGCCCTTCACCTATTGTTTCTATTGATGACTTTCGTTACTTTATCAGTTTTATTGACCACTACTCTCGATGCACATGGATCTACCTGTTAAAAGTACGAGATAAAGTGCCACGGATAACCATGGCATTTTGCAAAATGATTGAAACACAATTTGACAAGAAGATTAAGCAATTCCGGTCAGATAATGTTGCTGAATATTTTGAAAAATCCTTGAACTTGTTCATGGAGGATGCTGGCATGCTACATCAATCATCTTGTGCTAATACCCCTCAACAGAATGGGGTTGCTGAGCGCAAGAATAGACATCTATTGGAGACAGCTCGAGCCTTACTATTTCAGCACAAGGTTCCCAAGCACTACTGGTCTCAAGCAGTACTTACTGCATCATATCTGATTAATCGGATGCCATCTAAGGTGTTGGGTATGAAAACCCCTTTCTCTGTTCTTTGTCCTCTTCCAGACTTTCCTCTTCCTCCTAGGGTCTTTGGTTGTGTATGTTTTATACATGTAAAGGGTCCAAAGAAGACCAAGCTGGATCCTAGGGCAACGTAAGGAATCTTTTTGAGGTACTCTCCTACACAAAAGGGTTACAAGTGTTATGATCCTGTCACCAAGAGAAAGTATGTCACCAGAGATGTGGCCCTTTTTGAGTCTCAACCCTACTTTCAGTCTTCCCAGAATCCTCTTAAGGGGGAGACTAGTGGGATGGAAGAGGATTCTCATTCTCCCTTCTTTTTTGTTCCTCTATCTGCCTCGGGCCTTTCATCCTTTCCTTCTACTCCTCTTAGTTGTGGCATCCCTGGTGAACCTAGTGAGGCTCCCTCTGTGCCCGCTACCTCTCCTGATACTGCAGATGTTCCTGAGGGCTCTAGTAGGGAACAGAAAGATATAAGAATCACCTACAACAGAAGAAAAAAGGGCCCTCAAACTCATGACAGCAACCTGTTGGACTCGGATCAATCTGTATCTGCAATCCAAGGTTATCCCAACACACATACTTCTGATTTGGATCTTCCTATTGCTCTTCATAAGTCTATCCGTTCTTGTACTACTCGGCACACCATTGCTGATTTTGTTTCTTACTCACGTTTATCTCCATCCTATCACTCCTTTGTGTTTGCTCTTTCCTCTGTATATGTTCCTTCTAGGTACTTAGAGGCTATGTCTGACCCAAGGTGGAAATAATCTATGAATGAAGAGATGAAAGCTTTAATAAAACCAAGGACTTGGGAATTAGTGGATCTGCCAGAAGGGAAGAGCATTGTCGGGTGCAAGTGGGTGTTCACTGTAAAGCATAGGGAGGACGGGTCCATTGAAAGGTACAAGGCCCGGCTTGTGGCAAAGGGGTTACTCAAAAAGAAGGGATTGACTACAAAGAAACCTTTGCTCCAGTAGCGAAGGGGTTGACTACATTGAAAGGTACAAGGCCCGACTTGTGGCAAAGGGGTTACTCAAAAAGAAGGGATTGACTACAATTCTTCACTCCATCAGTTGGATGTGAAGAATTCCTTCCTAAATGGTGAATTATGAAGAAGTATTTATGGACCCTCCACCAGTCTACGACTTTGATAGAAAGGTGTGTAAACTGAGGAAAGCATTATATGGCCTAAAGCAGTCTCCTCGTGCATGGTTTGAGAGGCTTTGTGGGGCCATGAAGAAAGTGGGGTACACTCAGAATGGTGCAGACCATACCTTGTTTATAAGGAGATAGGATAGCAAACTTACAACACTCATTGTTTATGTGGATGATATGGTGATTATTGGGAATGACCTGGAAGAGATCAAAATACTAAAGGAGTTTTTAGCCTCTAAATTTGAGATTTAAGACTTGGGCCTTTTGAGATACTTTCTTGGGATTGAAGTTGCTAGGTCAAGAGAGGGGATCTATATATGTCAGCGGAAGTATGTACTTGACCTCCTAGAAGAGATAGGCATGATAGAGTATAGACCAGCAGATACTCCAATAGAACAGAACCATGGTCTACAAGAATCAGTAGGGGAGGATTACTGTGATAAAGAGAGATACCAACAATTGGTAGGGAAGTTGATATATCTATCTCTCACTCGACCAGATATTGCTTATGCTGTGCATGTTGTCAGTCAGTTCATGCACTCTCCAAAGATCCCTCATATGAGAGCAGTTGAAAGGATTCTCAAGTACTTGAAGACTTGCCTAGGAAAGGGAATTTTGTTAATAAAACAGAATAAAATTGAAATTGAAGCTTATTCTGATGCAGGTTGGGCCAGTTCTGCTGGGGACAGAAAATCAACTTCAGGATATTGTACATTTGTTGGAGGGAACCTGGTTACATGGCGGAGTTAGAAGCAGAATGTGGTTTCTAGATCAAGTGCGGAGGCTAAATATCGAGCTATGGCTCATGGTGTTGCTGAACTTTTGTGGCTTAGGACCCTTCTTAGTGAGCTTGGCATAAAAGCTGAGGGTTCTCTTAGGCTGTACTGTGACAACAAAGCTGCCATCAACTTTGCAAATAACCCAGTGCAACATGACAGGACAAAACATATTGAGATTGATCGACATTTTGTTAGAGAGAGAATAGTCTCGGGAGAACTCTGCATTCCTTATACTCCATCCGAGATGCAGATTGCAGATGTGCTGACTAAAGGGTTGGCTGCAACAAAATTCTTTGACCTTGGCAAGCTAAACATGACTGACATCCATGCTTAGCTTGTGGGGGAGTGTTAAGTTGACTGTTTTTATGTATTGTTGGTTCGGCCGATAAGTGTACATGTTAGTTAGTAGTGGGTTTTAAGCTGTTAGGTACTGGGCCTTTGTTATGGGCCTAAGTCTATTTAGTGTTTTAAGTAGTCTGGGTGTCCCATCACTAATCAGGGGCATTCCAGACATTTCATGTAACACTGTATTATAATCTACTATAAATAATAGTACTGTCGACTGGGTTACTCAGTTCGACATTCTCAGCACTTGTTTGCCTTCACCTCTCTTCTACTACTTCAGCTACAATCTTTCAGCTAACACATTGCTTCTTTCCATTGTGGGAATATCTGTGCCAGACAAAACTGTAGAGAAGGAGCTATGGTTTGAAGGAAAACCATAGCGGTTAGGAGGGCGAGAAATTTGAGAAGAACGACGTAAAGGGGGATTAAAGGATGGTTGAGGATCATGGATAGGTGCATGTGTACTTACAGGATCAAGAGAAGGAGAAGAACTCGTGGCTAGAGATGATGGATCAGCTTCTGGTGATGGAGGGGGCTGAGCAATAGGAGCCGGAGCAGCTAGCTTCTTCCTGAAATAGACACGAAGCAACTCTGGAATAGAAGGTGAAATTGAAGAACCTGCAGAGTCAAAAGAATGCAGCATCAAAATGGAAGTAGCAGGCAACTTAACAATGTGGGCAAAATAGGAAATCTTCTCAAGAAAGATGACATTGCGGGATATGCGAACTCGAAGAGACTTTGCATCATAGCCAAGGAAGCCCTTATGATCAGGGCTATATCCCACAAAAGCACACATTTATGATTGGGGAGTAGGCTTTGTACGCTCACGTGGAGGAAGGTGGACAAAACATACACAACCAAAGACATGAATAGCAGAAAAATCAGGTGAACGGTGAAACAAGCTTTGAAAAGGAGACGTATTATGCAAGACAGATGAAGGAAGAATGTAAATAAGGTACACAACAGTGCTGGCCGCCTCCACCCAAAATGAAGTAGGAGCGTGGGAATCATGAAGAAGAGTCCGAACTATGCTCAAGATATGTCTGTTCTTGCGCTCTGCAACTCTGTTTTATTGTGGAGTGCCAGGACAAGATCTCTGGGATTGAATTCCATTGTCTCTCAAGAAAATTTGAAAGTCTCCATCAAGATATTCACCCCCTGAGTCTGAATGGAGAACCTCAATGTTTGCATCAAATTGGTTTTTGATTTTTGGTAGGAAAGATTTAAAGGTAGAAAAAACTTCAGATTTGTTTCTCAAGAAATATATCCAAGTAAAGTGAGTACAGTCATCAATAAATGTAACAAAATATTTAAATCCCAACCTGGAAACTACTGGAGACGACCAAACATCACTATGTACTATTTTAAAAGGTGTAGAAGCATGTTCAACAACTGAAGGAAAGTGTAGAACATGGCTCTTACTCAAAAAATAAGAAATGCAAGCCTT
Organism: Nelumbo nucifera; assembly: GCF_055504915.1. Classification (NCBI taxonomy): domain Eukaryota; kingdom Viridiplantae; phylum Streptophyta; class Magnoliopsida; order Proteales; family Nelumbonaceae; genus Nelumbo; species Nelumbo nucifera. The sequence goes on along the minus strand of NC_142656.1, from coordinate 58,699,417 downwards.
ATCAACATTATTAAAAGAAGTAGCTTTAGAAGGCAAATAACTATCACGAAACAAATACTCAGGTTTATTTGCATAGAGGTGAGCAAGACCCCTATGCCACAAGGCCACACATTATTTTTGCAAATAACCCTAGTACTAGGGGTGGTAGTAAGAAAACAGGATGTGGATGAAGGCCCCGGTGTATTTTCAAATTCCAAGACAAATAGCCGACCCAATATATGCCCTTTACGTTTCAGCATCCCAATGTGTTGGTCCTGTATCAAACAGCCATCATGGTAAAAGGAAACAATGTTACCATCCTCAACTAGCTGACTGACTAAGATCAAATTCGTTGTAAGTTTTGGAACAAAGAAAGTTTTAGGTAGATGAAAGCAAGAATTAGCAGATGTAGTTGATATAATCTGTATTATATGCTACAGAGGGGCATTCTTGTCCTTTCCTTTCTTTTATTATGTTTAGTTGCCTTACGATTTAAATAAAAGAATTGACGTCGCCAGAACAGTTAGACTCTCATATCTTTTGTCTCTTGCTGGAAACATGGTATCAGAGCGGGATGATGCTCTCTAAATCTATTCTCTGGTCGTAGCACATCTGAGAACACTTTGGCCAACCCGGAGAAGGAACAATACTAGGAAGAAACTTGTCCCAGCCCTGAGAACACTTTGGCCCCTCTCTACTCAGAACTTGTAGAGAAGATCGGCCGAATGGCCCATAGGCTATTTATCCTTTTTTATCTTTTATGTTCTTTGCTGTAATGGGCCTTAATCGAGGCTTTATTCTTTCTTATGTTATGTCTTTCTAATTTTCTTCCCAACTAGGGGCTTCTTTATAAATTACTAAAGTTTAACTTAATGAAATAGAATTAAGGGAGTAAGAGAAGAGATTATGTTTGAAAAGGTAGACACACTTTTCCAGAAGCCACGCTTTCTCGATTAAAGTGTCTGTCAACTTCAATATGCTTAGTCATGCCATGTTGCACTGGGTTGTGAGCAATGTTGATGGCGGCTTAATTGTCATAGTATAACATCATTGGCTTATCATGCTCAATACCTAGTTCCTCCATCAAGGATCTAAGCCACAATAGTTCAGAAACTCCATGAGCCATGGCTCTGTATTCTGCTTCGACTGAAGATCGAGCAACAACTGATTGTTTCTTGCTTCTCCAAGAAACAATATTATCTACCACCAAGCTATAGTACCCAGAGGTAGATCTTTTGTCATCAATGTTTCCGGCCCAGTCAGCACCTGTGTAGGCTTCAAGTTTCATATGGCCATGCTTAGCAAATAGAATTCCCTTTCCAAGGGAGCCCTTCAAATAACACAGAATCTGCTCTGCTGCTACCATGTGAGTACATGGGAGCATGCATGAACTGATTAATACAACTGACAGCATATGCAATGTCTGACCGAGTCATGCATAGATAAAAAAATTTTCCAAGTAGTCTCTGAAAGACTCCCTTATCTTCTAACAATATTCCATCTGAAGCAGAGAGTTTATGGCTCATATCGATGGGAGTAGCAACTGGTCTAGCACCCATCTTCCCTGTTTCAGAGAGCAAATCAAGAACATACTTTCTCTGAGACATAAGGATCACATCCTTGGATCTAGCAACTTCTATGCCAAGAAAGTATCTCAATTCCCCTAGAGCTTTGATCTCAAACTCTGTATGAAGGAAAGATTTGAGATCGTTAATCCCTGAGACATCATTACCAGTCACAACAATATCATCAACATACACAATCAGGTAAATGGCCAAGGATCCTCTCCTATTCACAAAGAGGGTATGATCAAACTGTGTCTGTACATAGCCAAAGCTAACAAGGGCAGCCCTAAACCTTTCAAACCATGCTCTAGAGGACTGTTTGAGTCCATAAAGAGATTTCTTTAGCCTACAGACCTTTCCTTTCATATCTGTTTCATACATCCCTGGAGGAAGAGACATATAGGCCTCCTCATGTAACTCTCCATTCAGAAATGTATCTATACATCCAGTTGATAAAGTGGCCAGTCTGAGTGTGCAACCAAAGATAACAGAACTCTCATAGAAGTCATCTTGGCAATAGGGGCAAAGGTCTCCAGATAATCAATCCCATATGTCTGTGTATAACCTTTTGCAACCAGCCTAGCCTTGTACCTCTCAATGGTGCCATCTGCATGATATTTGATAGTAAAGACCCACTTACAGCCAACTGTATCCTTCCCTTTAGGCAAATCAACCACTTCCCAAGTGTCATTCTTGTGCAGGGCATCAATTTTAGATCTCATAGCATCCCTCCATTCTGGAATATTAAGAGCTTCTGACACATACCTGGGAATTGGGTTAGAGGCAACAGAAGAAAGGTAGGCAAAATATGAAGGAGAAAGCAAACTATAAGAAAGGTGTTTGGAAATGCAATGTGCAGTACACTTCCTTTTTCCTTTTCTAATAGCAATGGGAATATCAAGGTCTGGGAAGGATGGCTCCAAAGGGGCTGAAACAGCACGTGTTGTCTCATCTGTAACTGGAAGTGCATGAGACTCATGTGTTGTAGGGGAAACAACCTGCTCATTTTTGGATCTTTGCCTTTGATACATCCTGGGATTAAAGAGAGGACGAGGAGGTAAAGGGGGAGGAACACTGGGACAGGGAGAGTGGAATGATTGATCCTCCCTTGATTCATTTGGAGAAGGAAGAGACTCAGTAAAAGACTCAATTGGGACAAGAAGAGGAAGAGCAAAGACCTGTGACAAATCCTCCCCCTTTGGACAATGTCCTTCCATAGAGGAACCATAAAAGGAAGAAAGCTCATCAAAGGTGACATCCGTTGTGACATATCAAGTACCAGTCTTTGGATCAAAGCAACAGTAACCGTTTTGTGTGGGGGTATAAACAAGGAAGATACACTTGTGGGCGTTTGGTTCAAATTTATGTCTTTGGACACAGGAATATGTACATAACAAGTGCAGCCAAAGACACGAAGAGGAATAGAAAAAAGCTCCTTGTCCGGATGAAGGAGACTGAAAGGAGACTTAAACCCCAAAACCCTGGATGACATACGGTTTATAAGGTAGGTAGCAGTGAGAACATCACCCCAAAACTTTGTAGGAACATGTGAGGCAAACAAGATACTTCTTGCAACTTCAACAATATGTCTATTTTTTCTTTCAGCAACTCCATTCTATTCTGGGGTCCTAATACAGGAGCTTTGATGAATAACCCCTAAGTCAGCGAGATAGCAGGACAAGTTCTTCTCAAAAGATTCTTTTGCATTGTCGGATCTGAAAATTTTAATCCTGGTATCAAACTGGGTTAGGACAAGTTCATGGAATTGCCTCACAAGTTTGGGAACTTCATCACGAGATTTCATCAGGAATACCAAGTAACCCGAGAAAGGTCATCAATGAACAAGATAAAATATTTGTAGCCACCCATAGAGGGTAAGTGGTAAGGCCCCCACACATCAGAGTTTACAATATTAAAAGGAGAAGAAGATCTTTTATTATTCAAGGGATAACTATTTCTACAATGCTTTGACAGCTCACAAGACTCACAATGAAGACTGGACATACTAATTCCCTTAAACAGTTCAGGGAATAAATGACTCAATGCAGAAAAAGAAAGATGACCCAAACGAAAATGACATAACATAATTCGACTGATAGACTCTGTAGATATAGACCCAAGAGCAGTTTTTCCAAGTTGTTCAGGGCACTGTCCCAGAGTATCAAGCAGGTATATTCCATTCGCCTCATGGCCACTCCCAATCACCTTCCGAGACTCCAGATACTGAAAAACACAGTAGGAGGGGAAGAAGGTTACACAACAGTTTAGTGACTTAGTTAGGCTACTTACAGATAACAAGTTTGTATTTAGTTTAGGTACATGAAGAGCAAAAGGTAGGAACAAGGAATCTGTAGCTTGATGGTTCCCTTGTCAGAGATAGGGCAAGAGAACTATCGACTAGGGTGATTTTGTCACGTCTAGGAAGTAAATCATATGAAACAAACAAAGTAGAAAGGTTGGTCATATGATCAGAAGCACCTGAATCAATAATCCAAGGGATACTAAGATTACCTGAAATGGTTGCATGATTGGTAGAAGCCCGTCGTATACCTGAATGAGCAAATGTAGAAGAGGCTGAATTTTCTGAAGGGTTGTAAGAAGAAGTCACCCCCTCTAGGTGACTGATCATCCTCCCAAACTTCTCATATTCTGCTTTCATGGCTGCTAATTGCGCACAAGCTATCATCTTTTCATCTCTGGACCAGTAGCAACATTAGCACTCCCTACCCTTTTATTATAATGCTTCTTCTAAAACCGAAGAGGTAGAAGCTCAGGATGTAATTTCCAACACTTTCTTTAGTGTATTTTGGCCTTTTACAGTAGTCATAGACTACCTCTTTCTTCCCTGAGCCACTAGGAGTCCTTGCAACCCCTTTGGGTTTCACTCCCATATTAGCAAATTGACCACCAGCCCCTTGAACTTGGACAATCCTTCTGCTCTCTTCACTACTTACCAAGGCATATGCTTGTGACAGTGAGACACTATCCTTGGATAAAATATTTTGTTTTGTAATATCATACTCTGGGTTTAGTCCAGTTAAGAACTCAAACACCCTGTTTCTCTTCACCAGTTTTCTATAGGTCTCTGCATCATTAGTGGTGTCCCAGGTTACATCATTAGTCTTGCCACAAAGACTTCAGTGTTGAGAAGTATACAGCTAAAGGTTTCTCCCCCTGTCTTAAATTCTTCACTTCACTTCTCAACTTGTAAGCTCTAGCCACATTTAATTTTTGGGAATAGGTTTCAGCAACACTATCCTAGATTTCCTTAGCTGAATTCATCCACAAATAGTGCTAGCTAATCTGTGGCTGCATTGAGTTCACAAGCCACCCAATAACAGTATAATTTTCTTGCATCCACTTCTCATAAGATGGATCATCTTCTGAGGGAGCCTTTTTGCTCCTGGAGATAAAACCCCACTTTTCTCTACTATAGATATGAATCTTTACCGATTGTGACCATGCCAAATAATTAGTTCCGTGCAGCTTGACTGTGGTCACAGTCAGTAAAGAATCAACCGAGGCTCCCGGAACCTGCCCGGATTCAGCAACATTCTTGTTTTCAATCTCTGAGGAGTTCATCTCTTTAAACACTTCAAAAGGATTTCAACCAACTTAAAAAAAAAACACCGAATGAAGATGGAACAAGGACTGTGTTAAGCCTACCTCAAAGCAGTAGTACCACAAATCTGAGTCACACTCGGAAGTTGTGAGAAACAGAAAGAGAAGCTGCACCTTGTAGACTACATGGAACACCAACCAACTTGGTTCGGTCTTCAAGAAAGAAAATCAGAAAACCTCCAAACATTGAGCACTTAGTCCAAACTCCTTTTCTAAATAGAAATTCCAGGTACTGACCAAACAGTACCCAAAAAAAGCAGAGAACAGTCTGTGCTGGAGAAGAGACCTTTTTACAAACACAAAGTGGGCAGTAGAGGAGACCACACTGTCAAAAATAAAAACAGCCCAAAGAACAGTCCGTACAGGTGCTAAAACACAGTTCAAGGGAAACAATAACCAGCAGTACTGATTCTAGAGGTATTTCAGCCACTTGACAGTCCAGAAAAATATGAAACCAACCCAGAAATTTTTGGGCTAAACCAGACTAAAAGAACAGCCGAATAGCTGTACTGTTTCCATAGAAACTTCAGACACTTCAACAGTCCAGAACAGTAAAAGCAACCCAGAAACTACTGGCACAACTTTCAATCTCTGATTTAAGCTCTAAATCATAAACCAACCTGTTTTCTCCGATTCTTCCTAGTCACCTGACCACTCTCCAAGAGATTTGAATCTTGGGCACCTTTTACGATCTCCAATGACCTCCCAGAACCAGGCGACTCAATCTGAAACTTCCAGCCCTAGAACAACTCTCATGTAGTTGGCTGGACAACACCTACATGAGATTCCTATCCATGTTTAGGCCTACTCTGATACCAAGAAGAAAAACAGTCTTTGAGAATAGAGGACTGTTTTGAACAGATGTAGAAAGCAAAATAAAACAGCCGAAATCACTCTTCTAAGGAAGAGAAGATGAAGAAGATGGTGGCAATAAGGGTTCAGAGAAAGAGAGTTTCGAACCTTAATCTCTCCTCTTACCCCCTAACACTAGTTTATTAAGTTAAACTTTAATAATTTACAAAGAGGCCCTTAGTTGGGCAAGAAATTAAAAGAACATAACATAGAAAGAATAGGTCCAGAATAAGGCCCATGACAGCAAATAACATAAAAAATAAGAAAGGATAAACAGCGTATGGGCCATTCGGCCCATCTTCTCTATAGTAAGCTTGATCTCAAAGCTATTGTGTGTATTTTTCTTGGTTATTGTTGAGCAAGAACTAGAGAAGAGAGGAGAGGAGAGGAGAATAGAGAGGGAGAGAAGAGAGGAGACTCAAGTGGACTGAGAGCCCTCCTTAACTCAGTGGGCGAGAGTTAGTATTATTATTTATACTGGCCCAGTCGTACAACATAAAGACAAGAGAAAATTACTACAGTACCCTTGCGGTACTAAACCTGAGAACATAAACAACTGTTAACACTCCCCCTCAAGTTGGAGCATAGATATCAATCATGCCCAACTTGTCACACGGATCATGATGTCTGGAATAGTTTAGACCCTTTGTAAAGATGTCTACAAGTTGGTTCTCAGACTCTAGGGAGTACACACTTCGCCTGTGATGACTTTCTCTCTGATAAAATGCTTGTCAACTTCAATGTGCTTTGTTCTATCATGTAGCACGGGATTGGCAGCAATGTTTATAGCTGCTTTGTTATTACTGAATAGAGACATAGGTTTGTCCACTAAGAAGCCCAACTCACTCAACAAATTCTTTATCCACATGCCTTCAGCTACCCCGTGGGCCATAGCACGATATTCAGCTTCAGCACTGGATCTTGCCACCACATTTTGCTTTTTACTCCTCTATGTAACAAGGTTCCCTCCTATAAATGTGCAGTAGCCACTGGTAGACTTTCTGTCATTTTGGGATCCAGCCCAATCTGCATCTGTATAAACCTCAACTTTTAAATGTCCGTGCGTTTGAAATAACAAACCAGCACTCGGATACTTCTTTAGATATCGGAGGATTCACTCTGCTGCTTCAAGATGAGAGGACCTAGGAGCATGCATGAACTGACTGAGGACACCGACAACATATGCAAAGTCTGGGTGGGTCATAGAAATGTATAACAACCTCCCTACAAGCCTCTGAAACTGTTTCACATCCTTGAGAGGTTCACCTCGACTGTCACCTAATTTATGGTTGGGGTCAATGGGAGAGTCAACCGGCTTCACCCCCATCTTCCTTATGTCTTGGAGTAAGTCTAGGACATATTTCCTTTGAGAGATGAAGATACCCTTCTTTGATCGGGTAACTTCAATTCCAAGGAAGTATCTGGCAGGTCCTAGATCCTTCACTTCAAATTAAGTGGCAAGAAAGAACTTCAACCTCTGAATTTCATCCTCCCAGTCACCAGTAACAATTATGTCATCTACATATACAATTAGGGCAGCAATTTTACCTTTTCCTCTTTTCACAAACAGTGTGTGATCTAATTGACATTACTTGTATCCTTTCTGCTGAACTGCCACATGGAATTTGCTTAACCAAACTCTTGGTGATTGTTTCAGCCCGTATAAAGACTTCTTCAACTTGCACACTTTTTGTTCATTGCCTTGAGCCATGTTGAAGTTCGGCCTGCCCTAGAAGTCTGTTTTGTTTGTTAGCTGAAAAGTAAAGTAAACAACAAGAAGGAAGAGAGGAAAGAAGAAGGAAGAAAGAAGAAGAAGAGAAAAGGTCTGGTTTGAATTAGGAAAAAGCCAACCCTAGGTTCAGCCAGACCTGTTATTATATTATTAATATAATTGGAAAAGACATAAGTGCCCTTATTTAAGTAAGAGGCACTCGAACTAACATAATAGTACACATCAGCATTCTCAACAGGTACAAAGACCAAAATACCGCTTCCGCTCAAGCTGGTGAGTATATATCATATAACCCCAGCTTGTTACATATGTAGTCCACTCTCCCCCGACTCAAACCTTTTGTAAACAAGTCTGCCCACTGGTTTCCCGTATTAACATATGCAGTCTCTATCACTCCATTCAGCACCTTCTCTCTCACAAAATGACAGTCAACCTCGATGTGCTTGGTTCTTTCATGAAACACCGGATTGGAAGAGATATGAACCGCTGCCTGATTGTCACAATAGAGCTTCATTGGAGTATTGATGCCATATCCTATCTCCTATAGAAGGTTCCTTAGCCACACTAATTCACAAGCAGTATGTGCCATGGCCCTATATTCTGCTTCTGCACTACTTCTTGCCACAACTGTTTGCTTCTTACTTTTCTACATTACCAAGTTACCCCCCAAAAAGGTGCAATAGCATGTGGTAGACCGTCTATCAGACATAGAACCTGCCCAATCAGCATCGGTGTATCCTTCTACTTCCAGTTTTCTGCCACTTTTGTATAGCAAACCACAACCAGGAGCTCCTTTCAAGTACCTCACAATCCTTAGCACTGCATTCCAATGTGGGACCAAAGGTTTCTGCATGAACTGACTCACCACACTAACCACAAATGGAATATCTGGCCGAGTAATGGTTAGGTAGTTTAGTTTGCCTACAAGTCTTCGGTATCTGCCAGGGTCTTCAAATACTTCACCTATATCATTGCTTAGCCTCATATTTGTTTCCATAGGTGTCTCAGTCGGTTTAGTACCCAACAAACCTGTTTCTTCCAGTAAATCAAGCACATATTTCCTCTGACACAAATTAATGCCATGCTTAGATCTTGCTACCTCTATGCCCAAAAAGTATTTCAATTTGCCAAGGTCCTTTGTCTGAAAGTGTTCCTGTAGGAATGCCTTCAATCTGTCAATGCCCATTTTCTTATACTCAGTCACAACGATATCATCTACATACACCACCAGTAGTATTTTGCCTGCCGGAGAGTCATGACTGAAGACAGAGTGATCAACTTGGCACTGTTTCATACCAAACTTCTTGACCACCTCATTGAACCTACCAAACCATGCTCGAGGGGACTGTTTAAGTCCATATATAGCCTTCTTAAGTCTGCATACCTTACCATCCTCCCATTGAGCAACAAACCCTGGTGGTTGCTCCATGTAGACCTCCTCGAGCAAATCACCATGCAAAAAGGCATTTTTGATATCTAGCTGATATAGAGGCCAATCATACATAGCTGCAGGGGAGATGACAACACGAACTGACCCTATCTTAGCAACCGGGGAGAATGTTTCTGTGTAGTCAATGCCATAGGTTTGGGAGTATCCTTTTGCAACCAAACGCGCCTTCAGGCACTCAACCCGACCATCTGGCAAGTACTTAACGGTATACACCCACTTACAACCGATAGCCTGCTTCCCAGGAGGAAGAGTGGTGAGGTCCCAAGTGTGATTATGATGGAGGGCAAAGAGCTCTTCTTCCATAGCACGACACCACTCTGGAGAGGTAAGGGCTTCCTAGACATCCTTAGGAACAACCAGTGAGGATAACAAAGAGATGAACTGGCGATGGGAGGCGGAGAGGTGAGTAAGGGAAACAAAATTGGAAATAGGGTGAAGGGTGCAGGTGCGTTTACCTGTCCATAAACCAATAGGAAGATCAAAGTCGGAGGCTGGTGTCGGATCTGGAGTTGGATCTGTCGACGGTGATGAAGCCGGAGGAGTCGCAGCCGGTACACGTGGGCGATGTGTATACACGTGACGGATAGGTTGACGGTCAACGGACAGTGGCACCGGAGGCAAGGACGTAGGCACGACAGGAACCAGAGGAGGAGGATCAGCCATAGGAAGGGGAAGAGGAGGTGGTGATGTGGAGGAAGCAGCATCACCGGACCCCACGAAGAATGGAGTAGACTCGAAGAAAGTAACATCAATACATACCAAGGAACGACAAGAACTGGGATGGTAACACTTGTACCCTTTCTGAGTCCAGGAATAGCCAAGGAAGATACACTTAAGGGATCGTGCATCTAACTTGTCAGTCTCGGGACCCAGATTATGGACGAAGCAGACACACCCAAATACCCGAGGAGGAAGCGGAAATGGAGACATGTTGGGGAACAAGACACTAAAAGGAGAACGACCATCAAGAACAGGCGTGGGCATCCGATTAATTAAGAAACAAGAGATGAGCATTGCATCACTCCAAAAGGGTTTGGGAACATTCATGTGGTGCATGAGTGAGTGTGCCGTTTCTACAAGATGTCGGTTCTTTCTCTCAGCAACTCCATTTTGTTGTGGAGTGTAGGTACATGAAGTTTGGTGTATAATGCCATGTTGGTCCAAGTATTCTTTAAAAGATGAAGACAAGTATTCATGGCCATTATCAGAACGGAAAATTTTGTTGTGAACGCCAAATTGATTGCGGATCTCAGCATAAAATTTCTGGAAGATGGCAAATAATTCACTTCTTTCTTTCATTAAATAGAGCCACGTCATTCTTGAAAAGTCATCAACAAGAATAACAAAATATCTGCATCCATTATATGACATCACTTTATAAGGACCCCAAACATCTGAATGAATTAAAGAAAAAGGACTCGACACACGGTTATCAACCCTAGAACTAAAGGGAACACGATGGTGTTTCCCAAATTGACACAACTCACAATCTAGAACAGAAAGTTGACTCAATGAAGGGACCAAGGACTTCAGCACTTTCAGCGAAGGATGACCAAATCTACAATGCCACTGGAGAGGAGAAATAGATGACTGAAGGGCCGTTGACGTTCTTCCACCACCATCAAGATAATACAGTCCACCGACTTCATGCCCTCCACCAATCTTCATCCCCGTCTTGAGATCCTGAAAAACACACATAGAGGGGTAAAATGTAATGGAGAAATTAAGGGACTTGGTCAGCTTATTAACAAACATAAGATTAAATGGAAGCTTAGGTAAATATAAAACAGAGGATAGGGATACTGGGTCTAGGTCAACATTACCAACACCACGAATAGATGATGTGGAGCCATTAGCAAGGGTAACAGATTGTGATGTTGAGCAATGAGTGAGAGATGAAAACACACCTGGAGTTCCCGTCATGTGATCGGAGGCTCCAGAGTCAATAATCCAGGGGTTGGGTGTGGATGCCAAACAAGCCATACCTGAGTGTGCAAAGGTAGTTGTGTTCTGCTGCGACGTGGATTGAACAAACCTTTCATACTCATCACGAGGAACACTCACCATCTCCTTGCCTGGACCATCTGAAGAGGTAGAAGGCATTTGGTCAGCTGACCGGTTCTCCTGTCTAAAGCTGGAACTGGTGTCACTAGTCCTGGCATGGTTGGCCCACGTCGAGGGTGGACCATGTAAGTCATAGCAGTAGTTAATAGTATGTCCATCCAAACCACAATGAGTACACCTCCGTGGACCTGAGCCACGTCCTCTTTCACGAGCTCCCCCTGAATCTCTACCTCCAGTACGACCACCACCACAGATATGTGTAGATCCCCTACTACCACTCCGGCCATACACTGGACCACTACTGCCACCACGGCCAGGCTGGGCTCCTCGAGCCCCACTTCTACCACCTCGACCTCTCGACACTGCAAATGCTGATTTATCTGAGATATTAGAGTTTTCCATAGATCCAATGGAAGTCCTTCGAAGACGAGCAAACACCTCCTCTAAAGATGGAAGGGCAGATCCTCCTAGTATTTGGGCTCGTACTGGTTCATACTCAGACTTCAGCCCCACCAGAAACCGAGTCACATCAAGCGGCTCTCTCTGTTGCTGTTGAACCTTGACATCAGAGGTGAGAGGATGATAGACATTTAACTCATTATGGATGTTTCTCATACTGGCATAGTACTCCTCAAGGCTCTGATTTCCCTGTTGCAGATTGAAGTATTCCTGATACAGTTGATATACCCTAGTTGTGTTATCCTGACCAGAATACAATTTCTTAGCATGACTCCACACCTCTTTGGCTGTGTCAAGAAACATGAAGTTCACATTGATTCTGGGTTTCATACTGTTCCACAACCATGTGATGATCTGTGCATCTTCCTGTTCCCAGTCTTCGTACTCCTGAGAATTAGTGGGGGGTTTCTCCTCTCTTATGTGCTTTGCCTTCTTCTTCGCCTTCAGAAAAACCTCTACAGATTTGGCCCAAGGGACATAATTCTCTCCATTCAGTTTAATGGAGGTCATTTGGACATTCAGGTAGTCAGTAGATATCATCACACTAGGTTTACTATCACCGTTATCTGCCATTGCCGAATTCCCTTATCACTAAATCCTGAGCACTACACATTGCACACTGCACACAGACACTTCACCGAAATCTGCACACTGATTTCAGCAATAATAAAGGCTGAAAGCCATAGTTGTAACACCACAAACCCTTCTCTACAGCTACCGGAAGTTTCACCATTAAGTAAACACTACTTCCCTTCAAATCACACACAAACCAGCATAAACCCTAGCATACTGCAATCTGAAAACCCATCATATGATCTGTACCACACCTCTCATGTGTTCCATAACAGAAATTATGCATAAAAAAAACTCCTTACCTCATTGCCTGAAGGCCAACCTCACGAAAGAATGAAACACCACTGCTCCACACGCACCAGCCCTACATTAATTAGGGGAGGGCTTAGAAACCACAGCAACCAATCACCAATGACACCACCGGAGGCATAGAAACCTCCAAGGGAAGAGGGCGATCACTCCTTTTCAGCCCTTTTCCCAGTCTCCAACCAACGGCTGAGAAATCCAAGAGAAACCCTAGTTTGAATGCACAGAAAACATAATTCTAGCAAGTCTGATTTGTTTAATGTGGCTCTAATACCATGTTGAAGTTCGACCTGCCCTAGAAGTTTGTTTTGTTTGTTAGCTGAAAAGTAAAGTAAAGAGTAAGAAGGAAGAGAGGAAAGAAGGAAGAAAGAGGAAGAAGAGAGAAAAGGTCTGGTTCGAATTTGGAAAAAGTCAACCCTAGTTTCGGCCAAACCTGTTATTATATTATTAATATAATTGGAAAAGACATAAGTGCCCTTATTTAAGTAAGAGGCACTCGAACTAACATAATAGTACACATCAGCATTCTCAACAGGTACAAAGACCGAAATACCCCTTCACTAACAAGCCAAAAACCCAGGGGGTTGAATCATGTAAACTTCCTCTTCAAGGTCACCATTCAGGAAAGCATTCTTGATGTCAAGCTGATGTAAATCCTAGTCCAAATTAATAGCAAGGGAGAAAAGGACTCTAATGGAGTTCATCTTGGCAACAGGAGCAAAAGTTTCAGCATAATCAACTCCATACACTTGAGTAAACCCCTTTGCCACTAAGCGAGCTTTGTACCTCTCCACTGTTCCATCAGCCCTATGTTTGGCAATGAACACCCATTTACATCCAACTGGAACCTTTCCCTTAGGAAGATCAACGAGATCCCATGTGCCATTCTTATGAAGGGCATTAATTTCTTCCTTCATGGCATTTGTCCATTTAGGAACTGAAAGGGATTCTGCCACATTTTTATGGATAGGAACATTGTCAATGAAAGTAAGAAAAGCATGGAATATGGGTGAAATGTTCTCATAGGAAACAAAGTTGGAAATGGGATGTTTAGTGGTGCACAATCTAACACTCTTCCTGTGAGCAATAGGACGGTCAAGGTCATTAGCAGCAGAGGGATCATTTTCAATAGATTCAAGGACATCATTGAGAGCCAAAATACCTGAGTGAGTATGATCCTCCTCCGAGGAGTCTAGTGGCACTGGAGGTATAGGTTCCGGATTTTCCACAGCCCTTGAATTTAGTTGGCCTTTGCGATGACGAGAAAAAACACGAAAAGGCGGAGGGTCAGGAAGAGAAGGGGAAGAAGGATTAGGAAGAGGAGACTGAGCCAATGGAGAAGAATTAGGAAGAGGAGGAAGCTGAACCAGTTTCTCCTCATGTCTACACTCCCTCTGAGGAGAAACAGGAAAGAAAGGCTCATTTTCAAAGTAAGAAACATCCATGGAGACATAGAATTTCCGAGAAATAGGATCAAAACAACGGTATCCCTTCTGAGTAAAAGAATAACCAAGAAATATGCAAGGGATAGCACGAAAATCCAATTTCCCTTAGGTGGGAGACAGATTTTGGACAAAACACCGACAACCAAAGACACGAGGAGGAATAGAAAGAAGGGGAGCCTTAGGAAAGAGAAGTTGATGTGGGGCTTTGTACTCTAACCAACGAGAGGGCATACGATTTATAAGGTAAGCGAAATAAAGAACAACTTCAAGCCAAAAATGTTTGGGGACATTCATATGAAGTAGTAAACCCCGGGCCACTTCAAGGAGATGTCGGTTCTTCCGTTCGGCCACACCATTTTGTTGTGGCGTGCGGGCATAAGAGCTACGGTGAAGAGAATCACACGAAGCAAAAAATTCAGTGAGGTGTTGGTTCGGCTGTCTTAATTTGTATGTTTATCTTTGTTGGGTCTTAAGTCATTAGTTATTGGGCCTTAGTTACTGGGCCTAATCTTATTTAGTGTTTAATTTTGACTAGGTGTCCCATCACTAATCAGGGGCATTCTGGTCTATTTATGTAACATTATGTAATGTTCTTATATATAATAGATTAGGGCTGGCTGAGAAAACTACTGCCGCCCATCTCATATCTTCTTCTTCTTCTTCTCCTCTCATTCGACTGCTCTATTTCAGTAAACATGGTATCAGAGTGCTAATCTTTCGACTGGTTACAACAGCTGCCTCTTCTTCTACTCACAGTTAACTCTTTCACTTCTTTTTTTTTGGTTGCTGCAAAGAAACCCTAGGGTTGGTCGTAGAACACAGCTGTACCTACATCTAGGGTTTCCCTTGGTTGTAGGGCCCAAGGGGAGTTAGACCCAGAGGCTGATGCCCTAATAGACGCAGTACAGCAGACTGTAGCCATTCGGCTAAGATAGATCTGTGTAGAACAGATCTAGGCGGAAGGACTAATCTCAGCAGTCCTAGAACTGTTCGTGGATGAGGTTATAACCTGCGATAGCAGTGCTTAGCACACAGTAGAAGCCAACACAGCAAGTTGCAGGCTGTGGCAGCAGTGATTAGAACACAGCAGAAGGTAGCACAACAGATTATAATCTGTGACAACACTAATTAGGGCACAGTGTGCAGTGCAGTACTCGGTGTTTCAGCTCTGTGTCGGGTTCTCAGGACTGAGTTTACAGTGCAGCAAGTTCTGTAAGTGTGAAACAGTTCACTATATATTGTGTTTACAGTCTTGACATTTACGAGTAAGAGAAGATGTCTTCCATATCCAAGGAAGTGTCTTCTAGAGATGTTAGGGCTTGTGGGAGATCTCCTAATTTGGAGAATCCAAATCTGCACAGCCTACAGATCACAAGTGTGTTGTTGGATGAGTACAACTTCAGAGAATGGTCTGTCTCAGCCATGTTTTTCATCAATCCCGGGAACGCACTGGTTACTTGGACGGGCAGAAGAAGGAACCCGAAGTGGGGAGTGCTGAATATGCAACTTGGCGCAAGGAGAATGCTACAGTTATGTCCTGGCTACTTGCCTCAATGACTCCAAGAGTAGCTAGGACTGTTCAACATTTCTCCACGGCTGCCAAGATATGGGAAAAAGTTTCTAAAACCTATGGACAGAAAAAGAATAATGCCAGAATTTACAGACTGAATCAAGACATTGCTGCCTTGAGGCAAGGAGATATGAGTGTTGCAACATATTTTGCTACACTAGAAGGACTATGGGAAGAGTTAGATCACCACCTTATTATTGATTGGGAGAATGCAAGAGACAAGGAAAAGCATGACAAACAAGTTGAAGAGGGTAGAGCATTTAAGTTTCTAGCTGGCCTAGATCCTATATATGAGAGCATAAGGTCCCAAATTCTGGGAAGGGATGAAATGCCAGACTTACATCATTTTTACTACCTTGTGAGGAATGAAGAGGTGAGAAGAAAAGAGATGCAGGTTGATACTCAAACTAAACTAGCTGAACAGTCCGTGGAACATTCGGCCCTAATCTCTACAAATCAAAGGGGAAACAGACACTCTGACAAGAGACATCTGAAGTGCACCCACTGTAGAGGGGAAAGGCATGTGAAAGAGACCTGTTGGGTTCTCCATCCGCATCTGAAGCCAGCTGCATTGAGGAAAGATAAGAAGCATCAGAAGGGTCAATCTGCAAGTGTGAATCTGGCTACGGGTCAAAGTGATGATGGTTCAAAACACTCATCCACAGTTACTTCCTCTTCCATGGGACAGACCACTAATTCCCCTGGAACCGAGTCTTTCGGTTTTACTGCCGATGAGGTAGAGGTACTTAGCCGGGCCTAGCCCGTCTAAGGACCAATTCTCTTCCATCCTCCTCCCTTGCCAGATCAGGTATTGTCTCTGCCTTTAGTGCATCTAGTACTATTGATCCTGCCTCTTGGATTATTGATTCTGGTGCAACTGACCACATGACACACGTCTTCTCTATTTTCTTCCTATCATTTAATGTCTGGCCAAGATAAAATGAGGGTTGCTGATGGTTTTCTCTCTACCATCTCTGGGAAAGGAGTGGTTGACCTAAGCAAGGACCTCTCACTCAATTTGTCTTGCATGTTCTCAATCTTTCTTCAAACCTCTTATCTATTTCAAAGCTTACCAAAAATTTGAATTGTAGCATAACCTTTTTTCCTACTCATTGTGTCTTTCAGGACAGATTGACGAAGAGAACGATTGGGAGCGGTCACGAGTGTGGAGGTCTCTACTACCTTGATGCAGACATCAGTTCGGCCTTACAAACATCTGCTATTAGTAGTCAGTCCAATGTGGAGTCAATAGCTAGGTTACATCTGTGGCATGCTAGGCTAGGTCATTTACCGTTTTCATCATTGGAAGTGTTGTTTCCAGAATTATTCAAAGGTGTTTCAAGTCAAGAATTAGTTTGTGAAGTCTGTCAACTATCAAAGCAATGTAGAACTATTTATCCAACTTCGAGTAATGACATTCAAGCTCCTTTTGACTTAGTCCACTCTGATGTTTGGGGCCCCTCTCCCATTATTTCTGTTGATGGCTTTCGATACTTTATCAGTTTTATTGATCACTTTTCTTGATGCACATGGATCTACTTATTAAAAGCACGAGAAGAAGTACTGCGGGTAACCATGACATTTTGCAAAATGATTGAAACACAATTTGGCACGAAGATCAAACAATTCAGGTTAGATAATGCTGCAGAATACTTTGAAAGGTCCTTGAAGCTGTTTATGGAGGATGTTGGAATGATTCATCAGTCATCTTGTGCTAGTACCCCCCAACAGAATGGGGTTGCTGAACGCAAGAATAGGCACCTATTGGAGACTGCTCGAGCCTTACTATTTCAGCACAAAGTTCCAAAAAACTATTGGTCTCAAGCAATCCTTACTGCATCATATCTGATAAATCGAATGCCATCCAAGGTATTGGGGATGAAAACTCCTTTCTCTGTTCTTTGCCCTCATCTTCCTGACTTTTCTCTTTCACCGAGGGTCTTTGGTTGTGTATGCTTTATACATGTCAAGGATCCGAAGAAGACCAAATTGGATCCTAGGGCTACAAAGGGAATCTTTTTGGGGTACTCCCCTACTCAGAAGGGATACAAGTGTTATGATCCAGTCACCAAGAAAAAATATGTCACAAAGGATGTGGTATTCTTTGAGTCTCAATCCTATTTTCATTCTTCCCAGAATCCTCTTCAGGGGGAGATTAGTGGGATGGAAGAGGATTCTTCTGTTCCCCCATTCTTTGTGCCTCTCTCTACCTCAGGCCTTCCATCTTCTCCTCCTAATCCACCTAGTTGTGATATCCCGGGTGAATCTAGTGAGGTTCCTATTGTACCAACTACTACTAGTGATGTTGCAAATATTACTGAAGACTCCAACAGGCTGCAAAGAGATATCAAAATCACCTACAACAGAAGGAAGAAGGGCCCTCTAACTCATGACAGCAACCAATTGGACTCGGATCAACCTGTCTCAGAAACTCAAGGTAATCCTATCAGTTCCTCTGACTTGGATCTTCCTATTGCCCTTCGTAAGTCTACTCGTTCTTGTACTATCAGACACCCCATTGCTGATTTTGTGTCTTACTCACTTTTGTCTCCTCGTTATTGTTCTTTTGTGTCTGCTCTCTCTTCTGTGCATGTTCCTACCAGGTATTCTGAGGCAGTATCTAAACCCAAAATGGAAAGAGGCTATGGACGAAGAAATGAAGGCCTTAATGAAAGTAGGGACTTGGGAATTAGTGGATCTACCAGAAGGGAAAGGCACTGTTGGATGCAAGTGGGTGTTCACTATGAAGCATAGGGAGGACGGGTCCATTGAAAGGTACAGGGCTAGACTGTTAGCAAAAGGGTTTACTCAAAAAGAAGGGATTGACTACAAAGAAACTTTTGCTCCGGTGGCAAAACTCAACACAATCCGAGTTCTATAATCATTAGCTGCAAATTTCTTATGGGAGCTACATCAGTTGGACGTGAAGAATGCTTTCTTGAATGGCGACCTACATGAAGAGGTGTTCATGGATCCTCCACTAGGTTATGGGTTTGGGAAGAAGGTATGTAGACTGAGAAAAGCCCTATACGGCCTTAAGCAGTCCCCTCGAGCTTGGTTTGAGAAGCTATGTGGGGCCATGAAGAAAGGGGGTTACACTCAAAGTGGGGCAGATCATACCCTATTCATAAGGAAGAGAAATGGCAAACTTACAACACTTATTGTCTATGTGGATGATATGGTAATTACAGGGGATGATCAGGAAGAGATTAAAAGACTAAAGGAGGTCTTGGCTGCTGAATTTGAGAGCAAAGACCTGGGCCAACTGAGATACTTTCTTGGGATTGAAGTTGCAAGATCCAAAGAGGGCATCTTTATATGTCAGCGGAAATACATTCTTGATCTTCTTCAAGAGACAAGCATGATGAGGTGTAGGCCAGCAGATACTCCAATAGAACAGAATCATGGTCTACAGGGGTCAGTAGGAGAGGACTACCTTGATAAGGAAAGATACCAAAAGCTAGTGGGGAAGTTGATTTACCTGTCCCTCACTCGCCCTGACATTGCTTATGCTGTACATGTTGTCAGTCAGTTCATGCACACTCTTAAAATCCCTCACATGAAAGCTGTGGAAAGGATCCTCAGATATTTGAAGTCTTGCCCGGGGAAAGGGATTCTGTTCAGGAAAAACAGTAAAATTGAAGTTGAAGGATATACTGATGCAGATTGGGCTGGCTCTGTTGGGGACAGGAAGTCTATTTCTGGGTACTGCACCTTTGTTGGAGGAAATTTAGTTACATGGAGGAGTAAAAAACAGAATGTGGTTGCTAGATCTAGTGCAGAGGCCGAATATCGAGCTATGGCTCATGGTGTTGCTGAACTTTTATGGCTTAAGATCCTGCTTGGTGAACTTGGAATTAAGATTGATGTCCTCTCAGGTTGTACTGTGACAACAAGGCTGCCATCAACATTGCAAATAACCCAGTGCAACATGATAGAACGAAACATATTGAGATAGACCGTCACTTTGTCAGAGAAAGAATTGTCTCAGGAGAACTCTGCATCCCTTATACTCCCTCCGAGATGCAGATTGCAGATGTTGACTAAAGGGCTAGCTACAATGAAATTCGTGGACTTACTTGGCAAGCTAAACATGATTGACATCCATGCTTAGCTTGAGGGGGAGTGTTGGTTCGACTGTCTTAGTTTGTATGTTTATCTTTGTTGGGTCTTAAGTCATTATTTATTGGGCCTTAGTTACTGGGCCTAATCTTATTTAGTGTTTATTTTGACTAGGTGTCCCATCACTAATCAGGGGCATTCTGGTCTATTTATGTAACATTATGTAATGTTCTTATGTATAATAGATTAGGGCTGGCTGAGAAAACTACTGCTGCCCATCTCATATCTTCTTCTTCTTCTCCTCTCATTCGACAGCTCTATTTCAGCAAACAGTCACTATGAAAAAATTCTTTGGCATTATCTGATTGAAAATTTTGAATTTCTGTCTGAAATTGATTTAAGACCATCCGCTGGAAATTTTGAATGAATTTTGGTACTTCCTCCCTGGTTCGCATCGGGTATACCCAAGTATATCTAGAATAATCATCAATGAGGGTAATGAAATACTTGTAGCCACTCTCAGATGGTAAAGTAACAAGGCCCCATACATCAGAATGAACAATGTGAAAAGGAGATTCAGATTTACTATTTCTTTGAAGAAACTGAGTTCTACAATGTTTACTTAACTGGCACGTTTGACAAAAAAAATCAAAAACAGACATTGACTTAAACAGTTCTGGGAATATAACTTTCAAAGACTGAAAAGACAAATGACCTAGACGACAATGCCATAAATAGACTCTCTTCTTGCAGGACTGACTCATAGACTCTGTAACATGAAGACCATCCTTATTCTCCAGCATGTAAAGTCCATCAACCATACGTCCCCTACCAATCGTCCTCCCCGAGGCCAGATCCTGAATCACACAATGAGAAGGGAAAAAGGTCACTGAGCAATTCAAGGAATTAGTAACACTACTAACAGAGAACAAATTAATGGGAAATTTTGGAACATGAAGGACATCAAAAAGGGTAAGACCAAGAGGAAGAGATAGGGTTCCTTGACCAGCTATGGAAGTATATGATCCATCGGCTAGTCTCACCTTGTCTCTTCCAGAAAGAAGGTGATAGGTTTGAAAGTAAGATGGCGTACCAGTCATGTGTTTTGACGCTCCAGAATCAATGATCCATGGAGAGTTGGGGGTGTGAGAAGTAACATGGAAAGTTGTGGCAGGGTTACCTAACGTAGATGCAAATGAGGTTGAGGGAGGAGCATCCATCTGACAAAGTGCTCTACCATAGAGCTCTGAATGGTCACGGAAGGAATTTATAAGATCCTTCCTCGGGTCAGATCCAGTGAGATGTGTCCAAGTCACAGTAGAAGTGGAGGGTTGAGTCTCCCGAGTAACCATGTTGGCCATGTGATGTTTCTTTGTACCTTGCTGTTCCGGCCCCTTATTCACCTCTGAACCTTGCTTCTTAGTCAGATCTTGAGCCCATTTTGGTTTCCCATGAAGATCCCAACAGGTATCTTTGGTGTGTCGGGATTTCTGGCAATGAGTGCACCACAATTTATCCTTATCTTCTGTTTTTTTCTGGAGACCTCCTTTCCTAGAAGAAGATCCCACACTAGTAGAAGCACCCCCTTTTGCTACCAATACAATTGCATCCCCACTAGGACTGTTCATCATTGAGGAAACTCCAGATGTGGCTGAATCTTCACTACTCATGATATCAGGATTAAAAAAAGAGGAACCAAATGAATACTACCGTACAAGGCTATTGCTGAAAACAGGTCCTTCTGACCTACTGTTTCACTGGGAGTAAAGGCTGAACCCTGTTGATGCAACACTAGAACAGGTCTGTATGACCTACAATCCTTTTAGGAAACTAAAAAAAAAATACTGCAGTTGCAGTACATCACCAGGTCTGAATGACCTACAAATGTACCGAGGTCATATGACCTCCCAACAAAATGAAAAAGATGGTGGAGTTCACCACACAATTGGCAGACCGCCTGATAGCAAAACAGTCATTAAGATTAACAGGGTAGCCGAACAGTCAATCAATAAGATCAATACAACATCAGCTTCAGGGCATCAACATTCCATCATAGGGTTGAAGGAATAAAAAAAAAACTCAGTTGAACACAACAGCTTGTTAAGGAATACAGTCAATCAACAGTCCATCAATCGGCTGAACATTCAATCAACAACCAGTCAATCAGTAGGGCAGCCGAATGGTAGATGACCAGTACCTCTTTTAACTTCAGAAGATAGCTTCTCTGTAAGCTAGAACTCACTCTACGAACCTCAAGAGATAGCCTCTCTACAGTCAAACAGACGGTGGATGCAACTTCTGGGCTGGAAGATGAAAGGTCTCTATGACTTCTGGGTCGAACTGAGTACACCAGATTAGCAGTTCGATGGAGCCAGCTCTGGAAGATGAAAGGTCTCTATGACTTCTGGGTCGAATTGCGTACTCCAGATTAGCAATTCGATGGAGCCAGCTCTGGGAGATGAAGAGTCTATAACTTCTGGACTAGAAGATGAAGAAGACCGTCTGCTCGACATTGAACAACAGGTTTGCTTGACACCACCCTTTAGGCCTGGACGACTTGCTCTGATACCATGTTGAGCAAGAACTAGAGAAGAGAGGAGAATAGAGAGGGAGAGAAGAGAGGAGCCTCGAGTGGACTGAGAACCCTCCTTAACTCAGTGGGCGAGAGTTAGTATTATTATTTATACTGGCCCAATCGTACAACATAAAGACAAGAGAAAATTACAATAGTACCCTTGCGGTACTAAACCTGAGAACATAAACAACTGTTAATAGTTATCCCCTTGCTCAGAAAGGCTATCGTTGCTTTGACCCTGTGTCTAAAAAATGCTTTGTCTCTATGGATGTCTCTTTCTTTGAAGATGTCCCCTACTTTCCTGTTTCTCCTCGGGGGGAGAGTAGAGTTGAGGAGAAACAGAGTCAAACTCAAGTTTTGTTGCCTTCTATTCTCGATCCTCTTCCATTTTGTGTCTTCTGGAGATTGTGCTACAAAAAACAAGGCCAACAAAGTTCATTTACCACAGAGCCACCGGAAACTATGCCACCAATGCCATCAAAATCTCAGGGGCTGGATCCTTTACCTCACCCAGGTACTATTGTTTTGGTTGATGTTCCTGAACCTATTGATATTGACACTTCAGGTTGTGATTTGAACCTTCTTATTGCAGAAAGGAAGGGTGCCCGATCATGCACCACACACCACCCCATATCTCACTTCTTGTCTTATGAGAATGTCTCATCTTCTTTTCATGCTTTTCTATCTCCATTGATAGTGTTCCCCTTCCCAGAAGTGTTTTGGAGGCCTTACTTGTTCCTAAGTGGACAGATGCAATGACGGAAGAGATCAATGCTCTTCACAAGAATAGCACATGGGAGCTGGTAGATCTTCCTAAGGGAAAAGAGCCTGTAGGGTTCAAATGGGTGTTCTCTATAAAACATAAGGCAGATGGGTCTGTGGAAAGGTATAAGGCTTGACTAGTTGCAAAAGGCTTCACATAGGTGCATGGAGTTGATTATGCCGAGACTTTTCCTCCGGTTGCAAAAATGAACTCCATTTGAGTTCTTTTGTCTTTAGCTGCAAACCTTGATTGGGAGTTTCATCAACTTGACATAAAGAATGCCTTCCTAAATGGTGATTTGGAATTGGAAGTGTATATGACTCAACCCCTTGTTTTTGTGCTAAGGGAAGTGAGCAAAAGGTTTGCAAATTGAAGATATTTTTGTATGGTCTAAAGCAATCTCCAAGAGCTTTGTTTAGCAGGTTTCACCAGGCAGTTCAACAGATGGGCTTTAAGCAGTGCCAATTTGATCACACACTTTTTGTAAAGAGGGAACAAGGAAAAACAACAACCTTGATTGTGTATGTAGATGATATTGCCATCATTGGAGACTAGATCTCAGAGATTTAGAGATTAAAGAAATTCCTTGCTACACAGTTTGAAGTAAAGGATCTGGGGCATTTGTGCTACTTCCTTGGTATTGAAGTTGCTCACTCTCAACAAGGCATCTTCATTTCCCAAAGGAAGTATACCCTAGATCTCCTAGGATACATGGAAGCTAGGAGATAAACCTGCTAACACACCTATAGATGTAAATCATAAACTTGGGGATTGCAGTGGTGAGCCCTTGAAAGATCCAAGGCAATACCAAAGACTTGTGGGCAAGCTTCTCTACTTATCCATGACCAGGCCTAACATTGCATATGTTGTGAGTATCCTCAATCAGTTCATGCATGCTCCCAAGAAGGCTAGAGGCAGCAGACAAAGTTCTTAGGTACTTGAAGAAGTTCCCAGGGACAGGTTTACTCTTTAAGAAACATGGGCACATGAGAGTAGAGGTGTACACTGATGCAGGTTCGGCCGGATTAGTGGATGGCAGAAAATCCACCAGTGGATATTGTGCCTTTGTTGGTGGAAACCTTGTGTCTTGTAGAAGCAAAAAACAAAGTGTGGTGGCCAGGTCAAGTGCAAAGGCATAATATAAGGCTATGTCACATGGAGTTGCAAAGTTACTGTAGATCAAGAACCTATTGAGTGAATTAGGATTTCCTTTTGATGATCCTATGTCACTTTACTGTGACAATAAAGCTGCCATCAACATTGCAGCCAACCCAGTTCTCCATGATAGAACCAAGCATATTGAGGTTGACAAGCATTTCATCAGAGAGAAAATTGAGAAGGGGCAAATGTGCACTCCCTACATTAGTTTTGATGAATAACTTGCAGATGTACTTACTAAAGGATTATGCTTACTATGGCATTATGATCTTTGTGACAAGTTGGGGATAATTGACATTTATGCCCCAACTTGAGGGGGAGTGATGTAATCTGTATTATATGCCATAGAGGGGCATTCTTGTCCTTTTCTTTCTTTTATTATGTTAGTCGCGCTACTATTTAAATGAAAGAATTGGCGCCACCAAAACAGTTAAAATCTCATATCTTTCGTCTCCTTGCTAGAAATAGTAGTCAATGACAAATCATTGCAACCAACAATATCCAATTTCTCTCCATTAGCAATAATAATATGTTTATTCAAGGATTTGGGTTTAACGGACTGACTAGTGTGTGCCATTGTAATATGGTTAGAGGCCCCAGAATCAATGATCCATAAGTGACTAGGAGAGGAACAATAATAGGATTCCTCACCTGAAAGACCGATGGTTGAAAATGCAGAGGAAATAGCTGAGGATACTAGCTGACACATTCTTTCTTCTGTAAGAGTCCCGGAATTTTCATCCATTCCTACTGAAGCTGTACTCCCTGTATCTGCACCTTCAGTTGTTGTCTGAAAAGCCTTATATTTACTCTTCTTAGAACTTGAACCATTTCCCTTTGCTGGCTGCGTAGGACATTCAGGAATAATATGTCCATGTTGTTTGCAGTAGGTACAAAAATTTTTCTTCCGACAGTGTGAGACAACATGTCCATATTCCTTGCATTCATAGCTCTGTACACGGGACAAGTCCTTGAGCTTGGATTTGTTCATCAGAAAGGCTATCTCTGTTCCAGAATCAGATTTTGGCCTCAAGGTCGATTGAGTAATGAGTTTAGTTTCCTCCCTGAGAAGCTCCCTCAAAACTGTGTCAAGTGTGGAAGGAGTGCCCCTACTGAGAATGTTGGACCTTACAATTTCATATTCAGGTCTCAGGTGCATCAGAAAATGCATGATTTTCCTCCTATCAAAGTGTTCTTTTAGATTTTTGATGCAGTAAGAAGATGTGCTTTCACCCATGTGAACTAATTCATATTTTGTCCACAAATTCACAAAGCGAGCATAGAACTCCTGTATTTTCTTCTCACCCTGACTATAAGAAAATATCTCTGTCTCAATCTGATACTGACGAGAGATGTTGGACTGTTGGTACACCTTTTCCATATAGGTGACATCTCACTAGCAGTTCGATAACTTCTCATTGGAATAGCAATCTCAGTTTCAACGGAGCCAAGAAGCCAAGACACTACTTTGGCATTGCCGATCTTCCACTATTTCAGCCCTTTGCAATCAGATTCATCAGGTTGTTTTGTGGAACCATCCACAAATCCCCATAGGCTATTTCCCTTAACATAGAACTGGAAATGGAATTTCCAGAAGGCATAGTTTGTCCCATTGAACTTTACTGGTAAAATATCCCTTTTCTCCATGGCCATTTCAGCAATGAGTAAGCAAAGAAAACTAAGAAAGAGAGAAGCCGAAGGTCCAAATGAATCCAAAACTCGATGGAATGTGTGTCTAATCACACACCACAAGGAGGAATCAAAATCTGATAAAGAAACCAGCCACACAGAATTTTCTAACTGATAACAGTCCAAAAAAAGGTGAGTTTTGTGGACTGTTGAACAAGAAGAAGGGCAAAACACCCTTCAAAAGGAATCCAAACCAGAACTAAATTAAATATCTATATAGATCTGACCTGAGCGACTTTAGATCTGAAGTTTCACAGTGTTTGGAGTAGCCAGTTGTGAGAAAAAGAAGAAACCCTATTTCTGATGGTGATCTTCCAGAGAAAGAACAGCAGAGATGTGCAAATCAGTACAGCAACCTACGAGATCCAAAACTGAAGTAGATGGGTCAATCTCACAGGCCTAAACAGATTTCAATCAAGGACAGGTTGAAAAACCTGCTCTGATGCCATGTCAACTTAGTTCAAATCAGAGAAGAAAAGCTGAGAATGAAAGGGTGTGTTGTCTCTTCCATCATACGCCCAGAATTGATTGACTTATATAAGAAAGAATATAATGTTATGGAAAGGACAATTATGCCCTTATCTTACAAGAAAGAATAAAACAAAAGATAGTGTACATAAGTTACAACATAAAAGAGTGGTCCCAAGAGCCAGAAAAGGAAAGATGTAAGAAACATGAACCAATCTCTACAGTTCCTATATTCTCAAAGCTGGATAAATACTTGGGTTTACTGGTTGTGTAACTAGAGCTATGTTAGTTCCTGTTATAGATCGGGTTCATGCCAAGCTAGCCACTTGGAAGAGTGGAACTTTTTCTCTAGCGGGAAGGCACACTTTGATTAATAGTGTGGTCCAGAGCTTATTAATTCATGCTATGCAAAGTTTCAGGTTACCTAGTAGTATATCCCAGGTTATAGACCAGCTGAAACATAATTTCTTACTGGGAAAGATTCTTTTCTGAGTGCAGGTGGACTTTACCATGGAGTTACGTGCCCTCTTTGACCTTTCCACTTTTATATGGCCAAATAAAAGGAGTGCAATCTTATAGAGATGCACAAGGGCTACTTTGATTTGGTTGATCTGGGAGGAAAGAAATACTAGAATTTTTCATGAACAAAAGTGTGGAAGAGGTGGTAGATTATATAGCTACCAGGGTGATATATTGGGTAAAAACCTTGGGCTTGTTCTAACATTTCTCCTTTGATGATATTTGGAGGAAGTGGGGTTTAGTGGCAAAAAGTTCTTCAAAGGAAGGATAAGCTTATTTCTTCTTGGATCCAACCAGAAGAAGATTTTATTAAACTTAACTTTGATGGTAACAGTTTTGGCAACCCAAGGCGTTTAGAAATTGGAGGTGTATTTAGGAATAAAGAGGGAGGGGTTGTTGCACTTTTTCTCTGGTCCAGTTGGTGTGGGAGATTCAGCTTGAGCTGAGCTTCTTGCGTGGATATTCAAGGTTTACAGGTAGCAAGACAATTAAGTTTCAACAAGCCATTGGTTGAAGGGGACTCCAAGTTGGTTATAGGTTGGTTGAAGAACCTGGAGATAGCTCTTTGGACCTTGAGGGAGGATTTGAAGAAGTTTAATTGCCTTAGCAGTAACATGACTCTAAAAGTTTAGTGGGAGAGAAGATCAACTAATGGTTTGGCTGACACCCTAGCCAAACAAGGGGATAATAGGGATCAATTGTTTTGGGCTTCTTTGTAATTTGCTTTTTTAGTTTGGGAGGGTGCATCTCACACCTCCCTTTGAGCCTTCTACTGCTTTTTTTCATTTCTCTAATAAAATTCTCTTACTCTTGATAAAAAATAAAAATAAAAATAAAAACAAAAAAAGTGAAGGATATGATGCTGAGAATGAGAATGGCGAGCTGAATCACACAACCTTGAATTTAAGAGTCTTTGGAATCACACCACCAAGGCACATGATGCTCAAAGACTCAATTCATTCACTGCTGAAACAAATTAGTACATTCCTTTACGTAGGAAAGTTTTCTTGCTAGCAATGGATACTAGCATTAATTCTTAAATTTTCCCTCTAATTAATGTTAAGTCAATGCTGATTGAAACAAATTAGTACTCTCTTTTTTCTTTATTAATTTTTTCTCTTTTATTTATTACCAAAAAATAATCACAATTGTTATGCAGGAACTGTGAGATACTAAGAAAGACCAACTCAAATTTTGGTCTTCTTTTAACATATCTCATAATAACAAATGCTCTAACCCCAATATATCCATGTCTACATGACAAATTTAAATTCCTTGCTAATTAACCTCAGAGAAAGCTCACAAACACAACAACCAAGAGACACTTTTTAACATGGGTGGGACCCTTTAGATGATATTGGAAGGACAGTTTTTTCTTGTTGTTCCATGTAGGTGCAAGTATTTTTTATCAATGTAATGTTGGACAATAAGTTATGCATCCTCAGCATCGTGATGCTCCTTTTTCTCACTTATTTTTTCAGTTATTTACCATCCAATGTTTGCATTAACAGGTGGCAGGAATCATTGAGTCGCTTCAAACACATCTTCAATCTGAACCGTCATAGGAGAAATTTAAATGTCCCAGCATATTACATTTCTGGGAACCATGATATTGGTTACACAGGTTTCCACTCTCATCATCCAGAGGTAAATGAGCATATGCGTTAACTGAAGCTCACAGTTTGTCCTGAGAATGGGTGGAAGTTGCCTGGAAGTTATATGGTGCATTTATGTTGATGAATTCAGGCTTTATGTATAGTTTAATAAAATATTAAAGTTATCAGGTATGCAAATAATTTGTTTTTATTGGTGAAAATGCAAAGCGAGGAAAACACTGAAAAGCTATCTGTATGAGAATCTAGAAGTTTGTCAATATTTATAACAGTAAATAGGAAATTAAATAGTATCCACAAGATCAGTTAATTACTAAAGATAATTAATTTTATCTTTTACAAGGAAAAATAGATTGTGACAAAATAGGGAAATTATAATACATGTTCATAAAATTGGACACCAGGTGCAAGAGTTCCTAATTAATAAATTGGAAAGATCCAGAGCAAAGGATATGCGATGATTAAATTTTTGGCCTGGCAAGGATGTTGCTTGGTGCAATGGTAAATCTCAAGAATCAAGATGATGTGGGTTGAGTCTGAGAGTGGTCCCTTCGTTCAAGAAAATGTCAAATGTTAGGCCTATATCTAGTCCACCCTTCCCAAGGTCCTCAGAAGCAGGTCCAGCATTAGGTAGTGACCTTAAGTTTTTGGTGTGAAAACCATTTATATCTGTAGAGATGTAGAGCAATGACTACTGCTGTTTTTTATTTATTGTGGTCCCCACTGCTGCTGTTAGTTAGTCCTTTTTATATTTGTTGTTAGGCTGCTGTTAGCAATGTTAGTTTATTAGTTATTTGCCTATGTAAGCAGTTGGGGCTTTAATGTAATTGTTATCTTTTTAATATTATTATAAATAGATGAGTGGGGCGGCAGATATAGCCCATCACTCCTTTCTCTCATCTTTCCCTTCTCTCTTCTTTCTTCCTCCCTCTTCTTCTTCTCTTCGCCAGTTTTTTCTTTTTAATCTGCATCAAGAATTGGACTGATTACAGTCCAGATTTGTCTACTAGGTATCTGAGCACAATCTAGGGCTTCTCATGTGAGTCTAATCCAGCCGACCACATGAGAATTGGCTAGGGCTGGAAGTTTAGAAAGAACCTTTCTTTCGGCTGATTCTTGGAAGTTACCAGAAATTTTTAGCAGCTGTCCGAAGATTGTAGAGTGTTTTTTGTTAATCAGAAAGAATCAGAGAAGGATAAAGGGATCGAGATTAGCTTTTGATCAAGATTGAAGGTGGCAATCAGAGTTTTCTGGGTAAGTTTTCATCCCTTCTTGAGGTCAGTAGCAGTAAGAGATAAGTTGGGCTTATCTAGAAGGGGCGGCAGAGTTTCTTTTATTTTCTCAGAGTTTTTTCTAGGGTTTATTCGTAACCCTACAACTAGTTTTTGACTGCGAGCCTTATTTAGAGGGTGCGGCTGAAAAAAATCTGATCTTGAACCTTTTTTGGAGGGCGGCTGAGAAAAACCTTACTGTGAATCTTTTTTGGAGGGTGCGTCTGAGAATTGCTGTTGTTCTCACAAGGTTTCTCCAAGTGTCCTTAACCCTATGATCAGACCTGATCTTTATCTTTTTTTTTGGCTGGTTCCTCAATCTGTTTTATCATTAAAATTGTTTTCTAAGTGAATTCTAGACTCGTTTACAGCCTCCAAACCTGTTTTTGTTGAATCCCTTTACTGAGAACTGGTTTCTCTTGAAAAACCTATTACAGAAATGGCAGGAGCTGAGTTTAAGACTCAAGGGGAATGTTTTTTGGGGGCTGGAATCATGGGGGAAAACAATTTTCAGATCACTATTATTAAATTTGATGGTTCTAACTACTTGGAATGGGCTCATTCAGCCATGATGGCGATTGGGGGTAGAGGGAAGTTAGGCTATGTGAGTGGAGATGTAAAAACACCAGCCAAGGAAGACCCTTCATATGCCAAATGGGTTCAAGAGAACTATTTGGTCATGACTTGGCTGTGTAACTCTATGCAGCCTCATATTAGCCGAAATTATTTGTGGGCAAAAACAATTGTTGAGCAGAAAGAAGAAGAAGAAGAAAGGAAGGAGGAAGAAGAAGAAGAAGAAGAAGAAGAAGAAGAAGAAGAAGAAGAGAAGAGGCTGCAGACTTAAGGCCTCAAAAAGTACTGCTTCAGCGAGTGAAGCATTTGTATTTATACTATACCCGCCGTACAACACAAGAGGACTACAAAATTACAAAAATACCGCTGCGGGCACTAAACCTGTGTACAGTACATACAATACATCTGTCAACACTCCCCCTCAAGTTGGGGCATAGATATCAATCATGCCCAACTTGTCACAGAGATCTTGGTGTCTGGAATGGTTTAGCCCTTTTGTAAAGATGTCTACTAGTTGGTCTTCAGAGCTGATGTATGGAGTGCATACTTCGCCTGTGATGATTTTCTCTCTGATAAAGTGCTTGTCAACTTCAATGTGCTTTGTTCTATCATGTAGTATCGGGTTAGCAGCGATACTTATAGCTTCCTTGTTGTCACAGAGTAGAGTCATGGATTTGTCCACTGGAAAACCCAACTCTCCCAATAGATTCTTTATCCACATACCTTCGGCTACTCCGTGTGCCATTGCACGGTACTCAACTTCAGCACTGGATCTAGCAACCACGGTTTGCTTCTTACTCCTCCAAGTAACGAGGTTCCCTCCTACAAAGGTGCAATAGCCACTAGTAGACCTCCTATCACTTTGAGATCCAGCCCAATCCGCATCTGTGTAAATTTCAACTCTCAAATGTCCATGTTTCTGGAATAATAAGCCAGCACCCGGGAACTTCTTAAGATACCGTAGTATTCTCTCGGCTGCTTCAAGATGAGTGGACCTAGGTGCATGCATGAACTGGCTGAGGACACCAACATCATATGCTATGTCTGGACGAGTCATAGAGAGGTACAACAATCTCCCTACAAGCCTCTGAAATTGCTTCACATCCTTAAGAGGTTCACGTTGGCTGTCACTTAACTTATGGTTGCGGTCAATGGAAGAGTCAGCTGGCTTAACTCCAATCTTCCTAGTGTCCTTAAGCAAGTCTAGGACATATTTCCTTTGGGAGATGAAGATACCCTTTTTTGATCGGGCAACCTCAATTCCAAGGAAGTATTTGGCAGGTCCTAGATCTTTCACTTCAAACTAAGTGGCAAGGAAGCCCTTCAAACTTTGAATTTCATCCTTCTAGTTACCAGTAACAATTATGTCATCCACATATACTATTAGGGCAGCCATTTTACCTTCTCCCCTTTTTACAAACAGTGTGTGATCTGACTGACATTGCTTGTATCCCCTCTGCTGAACTACAGTATGAAATCTGCTGAACCAAGCTCTTGGTGATTGCTTCAGCCCATATAAAGACTTCTTTAACTTGCAAACTTTCTGTTCATTTCCTTGAACCAGAAAACCGGGGGGTTGAACCATATAAACTTCCTCTTCAAGGTCACCATTCAGGAAGGCATTCTTGATGTCGAGCTGATGTAGATCCCAATTCAGATTGGCAGCAAGAGAGAAAACAACTCTAATAGAGTTCATTTTGGCAACATGGGCAAAGGTTTTTGCATAATCAACTCCATATACTTGAGTAAAACCCTTTGTTACTAAACGAGCTTTATACCTCTCTACGGTTCCATCAGCCCCATGCTTAACAGTGAATACCCATTTACATCCTACTGGGTCCTTTCCCTTAGGGAGATCAACAAGTTCCCACGTGCCATTCTTATGAAGAGCATCAACTTCTTCCTTCATGGCATTTGTCCATTCTGGTACTGAGAGAGCTTTTGCCACATTCTTGGGAATAGGGATACTGTCAATGGAGGTAAGGAAGGAACGAAATGAAGGTGAGATGTTCTCATAGGAAACAAAGTTGGAAATGGGGTGTTTAGTGGTGCACGACCTAACATCTTTCCTGTGGGCAATAGGAAGGTCAAGATCATTAATAACAGGGAGGTCAGGACCATCATTGGGAGTCAAGTTACCTGAGTGAGTATGATCTTCCCCCGAGGAATTTGATGGCACTTGAGGTACAGCTTCTAGATTCTCCACAGCTCTTGAACCTGGTTGGCCTTTACGACGACGAGAAAAAACACGAAAAGGTGGAGGATCAGAAGAAGGGGAAGGAGGAGAAGGATTAGGAAGAGGAGGATTCTGAACCAGTTTCTCCTCATGCCTACACTCCCCCTAAGGAGAAACAGGAAAGAAGGGCTCATCTTCAAAGAAGGTAACATCCATGGAGATATAGAATTTCCGAGAAACAGGATCAAAGAAACGATACCCTTTCTGAGAGTATGAGTAGCCAAGAAATATGCACGGGATAGCACGAGAGTCCAATTTCTCACGGGTGGGAGATAGGTTTTGGACAAAGCACCGACTACCAAAAACTTGAGGAGGAATAGAAAGAAGAGGGGCCTTAGGAAAGAGAAGCTGATGTGGGGCTTTGTACCCTAACCAACGAGAGGGCATTCGGTTAATGAGGTATGTAGAACAAAGGACAGCCTCAAGCCAAAATCGTTCAGCCACACCATTTTGTTGTGGCGTGCGGGCATAAGAGCTCCGATGAAGTGAGCCATGTGAAGCAAAGAACTCCGTGAGGTCACTATGAAAAAGCTCTTTTGCATTGTCTGACTGAAATATTTGAATCTCGGTCTGAAATTGGGTGAAGACCATCCGCTGAAAATCTTGGATAATTTTTGGTACTTCCTCACGGGTTCGCATTGGATATACCCAAGTGTATCTGGAATAATCGTCAATGAAGGTAATGAAGTACTTGTAGCCACTCTCAGAAGGTAAAGTAATAGGGCCTCACACATCAGAATGCACAGTGTGAAAAGGAAACTCAGATTTACTGTTTCTTTGAGGAAATTGGGTTCTACAATGCTTGCTTAACTGACACGTTTGACAAGAAAAATTAGAAACAGACACTGACTTACACAGTTCTGGGAAAACAACTTTCAAGGACTCAAAGGACAAATGACCCAGACGACAATGCCACAAATACATTTTACTTTTTCTGAACTGACTCATAGACTCTGTAACATGAAGGCCAGCCGTATTCTCCAGTATGTAGAGTCCATCAACCATACATCCCCTACCAATCGTCCTCCCCGAGGCCAGATCCTGAATCACACAATAGGAATGGAAAAAAGTCACAGAATAGTTTTAAGGAATTTGTAACACTACTGACTGAGAACAAATTCATAGGGAATTTGGGAACATGAAGAACATCAGAAAGAGTAAGGCCGAAGGGAAGAGAGAGAGTTCCTTGACCAGGTATGGAAGTGTATGATCCATTAGCTAGTCTCACTTTATCTCTTCCAGAAAGAGGGTGATAAGTTTGAAAGTAAGAGGACATACCAGTCATGTGTTTTGATGCTCTAGAATCAATAATCTATGGAGAGTCAAGGTTGTGAGAAGCAACATGGAAAGCTGTGGCAGGATTACCTGATGTGGATGCAAAAGAGGTGGTGGGAGGAGCATCCACTTGGCAGATTGCTCTACCATAAAGCTCCAAATGGTCACGGAAGGAGTTTACAATATCCTCCCTTGGGTCAGATCCAGAGTAACTATGTTGGCCATGTGGTGTTTTTTGGTACCTTGTTGCCCGGGCCTTCTACTTACATCGGAGGCTTGCTTCTTAGGTAGATCCTGAGTCCACTTTGGTTTCCCATGGAGATCCCAACAAGTATCTTCGGTGTGCTAGGGCTTTTGACAATTTGTGCACCATAATTTTTCCTTATCTTCTGCTTTCTTCTGAAGATCCCCTCTCTTGGAAGAGTGTTGAGGTTCAGTATATGTGGATTTTGCCTGTTCTCAGATCTCATTTGTAGTTTCAGCCCACATGAATTTCTTCCTTATTTGCGGTTGCATGGAGATCAAAAGCCATGACATAACCATACTATTCTCCTGATCCCATCTATCATGTTCTGCATTTCCAGAAGGTGGTTCTTTGATTCTTCCATTTATGTAGCTGATTTTTCCCTTTGCAGTTATGTATAACTTGATCCCTCTTGACCACTCTAGGTAATTTAACCATCAAGAGGAACAACCGCCATAGGGAAGGATAGGTCACTGCTCCCACTCATTCCATTCAGCATTGTGGAGATTCCGGATGTAGCTGAATCTTCACTATTCATGATTCTAGGTTTAAAGGTACACAAAACCAAAGGCACACTGCCTTATAGAGCTGCTACAGTCCACTAGGTTTAGAGGTACACAAAACCAAAGGCACTTGCTGAATTTCGGTTTCGCAGAGAACCAAGCACAAACACTGCAGGTGTAGTACTAGTTTGTATGACCTACCTTTGTAGGAGTCCACAGAACAGTATACGAACACTGCACTTGCAGTGTAACCAGGTCTGAATGACCTACAGTTTTACAACTTTCATGAAGCTCTCTCAGTAGGAACAGCAACACAAGTGGTGGTTCACCACACCTAATCGGCTCATATCCACTTTCCAGGGCAGCCGAACAGTCACTTAGGGTTTAGGGTTCATCAACAGTCCCTTAGAGAGCTGATAGAGCAACACACAATCGGAGGAGGGAAAAAAAATAGCCAAACAATCCCTACTCAGATTTTAGGACATGAACAGTCCATCGAAATAGTGCAAGAAGAGAACCATAAATAGAGAAACTTCAGTTCAGTACCTAGGTCACTCGAACTGTGAATAAGTAGTACACTCATGGACCCAATCTTCTCTGCAGGCCAGAATCCTTCTTCAAACCTCTAGGATGGTTTTCTACAGTCTTCTTAGCCGAGCAACTCCAGCTGGAGAGTGAAGAAGGAAAAAAAAACTTGTAGCAGAACCCTTTTCTGCGCTAGGAAGTTGAACAGTCAGCTTTCTTGTAGCAGAACCCTACTCGGCAGTGGAGACTAACCGCAGCACTAGAGAATGCTTCCTCTTCCTTGTCTTCGAGCATCAGGACTATGGCTTCTACGTAGCAGTGGAGAGAGACCTTAGCTGGTTGTTTTCCAGGCCTGGTCGGTTCTGCTCTGATACCATGTTGAGCAGAAAGAAGAAGAAGAAGAAAGGAAGGAGGAAGAAGAAGAAGAAAAAGAAAGGAAGGAGGAAGAAGAAGAAGAAGAAGAAGAGAAGAGGCTGCAGACTTAAGGCCTCAAAAAGTACTGCTTCAGCGAGTGAAGCATTTGTATTTATACTACGGGCACTAAACCTATGTACAGTACATACAATACATTTGTCAACAACAACAAAAGAAATTTGGGAAGTGATGAAAGAAACCTACTCTCAGCCTCTCAATGTTGCTAGGGCCTATGAACTGAAATGTCAAGTAAATAATCTCAAACAAGGGGAGAATTCGATTGCAGATTACATTTAGTAGAAATCACTAATTGCATATTTAGTCGAGTTTCTTGTGAACAGAAAGAGGGGGAAGATGATGATTTCAGCAGTAGAGAAGAAAGGAGAAGAAAAAAGAGTAGAAACTCAAACAGGATTGTAAAATTAACCCTAGCCGCCTACCTCTCATTATATTTATACTTAACTTAAAGGATAAGATATTACAAGGATGCCCTTAGTAGGGTGGCTACTAATATAGCTGAATAGTCACAACTTAAAAAAAATAAAATAAAATAAACCAATGGGCCTAAAGCCCTACAACTTCCTAACTAAATAAAAAATAACTTGGACCAACTCAACACTCCCCCTCAAGTTGGGAGTAAATGTCACACATTCCCAACTTGCGTAGATCATGCTCCAACTTGTTCTTTGCAACACCTTTTGTGAGAACATCAAGGAGCTGCAGATCAGAAGCAATGTATGGAAGACAAACTTCTTCAGAAGTTACCCTTTCTCTGATGCAAATGGGGAATCAACTCTTTATCTACTATTCTGCTGCAATTTTGCTTCTAATTTCTGGAATTTTGATGGG
This sequence comes from Nelumbo nucifera, assembly GCF_055504915.1. NCBI lineage: Eukaryota > Viridiplantae > Streptophyta > Magnoliopsida > Proteales > Nelumbonaceae > Nelumbo > Nelumbo nucifera. The sequence goes on along the minus strand of NC_142656.1, from coordinate 58,663,064 downwards.
AGTGGTCTTGGAAATCTGGGGCTGTCTGACACTAGAGTCGTCCTAAGAGATTGTAGAGAAGATGGGCCGAATGGCCCATAGGCTGTTTATCCTTTTTTGTCTTTTATGTTCTTTGCTGTAATGGGCCTAAATCTGGGCTTTATTCTCTCTTATGTTATGTCTTTTAATTTTCTGCCCAACTAGGGGCTTCTCTGTAAATTACTAAAGCTTAACTTAATGAAATAGAATTAAGGGAGTAAGAGAAGAGATTATGTTTGAAAATCTCTCTCTCTAAACCCAAGTTGCCCCCACCTTCTTCTTCTCTCCTCTTGAACTCTGATTTCTGCTACTTTCTTTTGAATTTTGCAACTTTCTAAATAGTCCTTTCTTCAGAAAAGGCTGTTTTTCTTCTTGGTATCAGAGCAGGCTCGTTTTTCCAATTTTTTTTCACCTTTTTTTTCTCATACACAGTGTGTATGAGAACTGAATCGTATGAATAGTTAAAGAAGCCTATTTCAGCCCAGTTGTTTGTGGTTTTTGGAGAGAAGGGGACTGGTTTTTTCATCCTCTCGATAGATTAAAGTGTGTTGACCGAAATCCTAATTTTCTAGAGAAATCTGAATGCGGGCCCCACAAGGAGTTTTTTCATCCTCTTGACAGACTTAGTGACTGAAGGCCTTCTCATTCTTCTTCTTGAAGATCGAATAAAGTGGATTGGTGTTCTGTGAAGTATACAAGGAGCGGCTGAGTTTTCTCTGTTTCTCCCAACTTCCAGGTGTAACGCAGGTTACTGGTACGACTACATAGAGGTTGGCTCACAACACAATTTATGTTCTGTCTTCATTTGTTGTTATTCGAAGTTGTTTGAAGTCATTTTTGAAGTATTTAAGAAGATGAACTCCTCAGACTTTGAAAACAAGCATGTTGCTGAATCCAGACAGGTTCCGAGAGCCTCTGTAGACTCTACTAGTTGTGACCACAATCAAGCTAGATGGAACTAATTATCTGGCTTGGTCACAATCAGTAAAGTTTCTTATTTGTAGTAGAGGCAAATGGGGTTTTATCTCCGGGAGCCAAAAGGCTCCTTCGGAAGATGCTCCATCATATGAAAAGTGGATGAAAGAAAATTATACTATTATTGGATGGCTTGTGAACTCAATGCAACCATAGATTAGTCAGTACCATTTGTGGATGAATTCAGCAAAGGAAATTTGGGATAATGTTGTTGAAACCTATTCCCAAAAATTAAATGTGGCCAGGGTTTACAAGTTAAGAAGTGATGTGAAGAATTTGAGACAGGGGGAGAAACCATTAGCTGTATACTTCTCAACACTGAAGTCTTTATAGCAAGAATAGATTTGATAGAAGTTGTAGCCTAGGACACCACTAATGATGCTGAGACCTACAGAAAACTGGTTTTGAGAAACAGGGTGTTTTGAGTTCTTGATAGGGCTAAATCCAGAGTATGACATTACAAAGCAAAATATTTTATCTAAGGATGGTGTCTCACTGTCTCAAGCATATGCCTTGGTAAGTAATGAAGAAAGCAGAAGACTTGTGCAGGTCCAAGGGGTTGGTCTAAATGATCACTTTGCTAATATGGGAGTGAAACCCAAGGGGGTTGCAGGGACTCCAAGTAGCTCAGGGAAGAAAGAGATTATCTGTGAGAACTATAAAAAGCCAAAACACTAAAGACAAGTGCTGGAAATTGCATCCTGAGCTCCTACCACCTCGGTTTCAGAAGAAGTCTGATAATATAAAGGCAAGGAGTGCCAATGTTGCTGCCGGTCCAGATAGTGACAGATACCAAAGTGAAGAGATTACGGTAGTGACCAGTTAGCAGCTATGAAGGCAGAATATGAGAAGTTTGGGAGGATGATCAGTCACCTAGAGGGTGTGACTTCTTCTTCCAACCCTCTAGGAAATTCAACCTCTTCTGCATTTGCTTGTTCAGGTATACAGGCTTCTGCCAATCGTGTAACCATTTCAGGTAATCGTAGGATCCCTTGGATTATTGATTCTGGTGCTTCCATATGACTAGCCTTTCTACTTTGTTTGTTTCATATGATTTACTTCTTGGACGTGACAAAATCACCCTAGCCGATGCCTCTCTTGCCCCTTTCTCCGGCAAGGGAACCATCAAGGCTACAAACTCCTTGGTTCTTCCTTCTGCTTTTCATGTACCCAGACTAAATACAAACTTGTTATCTGTAAGTAAACTAAGTCATTAAACTGTTGTGTAACCTTCTTCCCTTCCTACTGTGTTTTTCAGGATTTGGAGTCTCGGAAGGTGATTGGAAGTAGCCATGAGGCGAATGGAATATATCTGCTATATACTCTTGGACAATGCCATGAACAACTTGGAAAAGCTGCTTTTGGGTCTGCATCTACAAAGTCCATCAGTCGAGTCATGTTATATCATTTTCGTTTGGGTCATCTTTCTTTTTTTGCATTAAGTCATTTATTCCCAGAACTGTTTAAGGGAATTAGTTTGTCCAGTCTTCATTGTGAGTCTTGTGAACTGTCAAAACATTGTAGAAACAGTTATCCTCTGAGTAATAAAAGGTCTTCTCCTTTTAATATTGTGCACTCTGAAGTGTGGGGGCCTTACCACTTACCTTCTATGGGTGGCTACAAATATTTTATCTTGTTCATTGATGACTTTTCTCGGTTCACTTCAATATTTTTTATGGAGTCCTGTGATAAAGTTCCCAAACTCGTGAGGCAATTCCATGAATTTGTCCTAACCTAGTTTGATACCAGAATTAAAATTTTCAGATCCGACAATGCAAAAGAATATTTTGAGAAAAACCTGACTTGCTATCTCACTGATTTAGGGGTTATTCATCAAAGCTTCTGTGTTAGGACCCACAGAACATAATGGAGTTGCTGAAAGAAAAAATAGACATATTGTTGAAGTTGCAAGAAGTATTCTATTTGCCTCACATGTCCCTACAAAATTTTGGGGTGATGTTGTTCTCATTGCTACCTACCTTATAAACTGTATGCCATCCAAGGTTTTAGGGTTTAAGTCTCCCTTTAGTCTTCTTCATTCGAACAAGGATCTTATTCATATTCCACTTCGTGTCTTTGGCTGCACTTGTTATGTACATATCCCAAGTGTCTAGAGACATAAATTTGAACCAAAAGCCCACAAGTGTATCTTCCTTGGTTATTCCCCCACATAGAAGGGTTACTGTTGTTTTGATCTGAAGATTGGCACTCGGTATGTCTCAATGGATGTCACATTTGATGAGCTTTCTTCCTTTTATGGTTCTTTTCTGAAGAGACATTGTCCAAAGGGGGAGGATTTATCACAGGTGTTTGCTCTTCCTCTTCCTATCCTAACTGAGTCTTTTGTTGAGTCTCTTCCTCCTTCAAATGAGTCAAGGGAGGATCAATCACTTCACTCTCATTCCGGTGTTCCTATTCCTCCTCCTTTACCTCCTCACCCTCTTTTTAATCCTAGGTTGTACCAACGGCCGAGAGCCAGAAATGAGCAGATTGTTTCCCCTACAACACATGAGCCTCATGCACTTCCTGTTACAGATGAGACAACAGGTACTATTACAACCCCTTTGGAGCCATCCTTCCCAAACCTTGATATCCCCATTGCTATTAGGAAAGAAAAAAGGAAGTGTACTGCACATTGAATTTCCAAACACCTTTCTTATAGTTTGCTCTCTCCTTTATATTTTGCCTACCTTTCTTCTATTGTTTCTAACCCAATTCCCAGGTCTGTGTCAGAAGCTCTTAATATTCCAGAATGGAGAGATGCTATGAGAACAGAAATTGATGCCCTGCACAAGAATGACACTTGGGAAGTGGTTGATTTGCCTAAAGGGAATGACCCAGTAGGCTGTAAGTGGGTTTTTACTATCAAATATCATGCTGATGGCACCATTGAAAGGTACAAGGCTAGGTTGGTTTTAAAAGGCTATACACAGACCTATGGGATTGATTATCTGGAGACCTTTGCCCCTGTTGCTAAGATGACTTCTGTGAGAGTTCTGCTATCTTTGGCTGCACATCAGACTGGCCACTTTATCAACTGGATGTAAAGAATGCATTTCTAAATGGAGAGTTACATGAGGAGGTCTATATGTCTCTTCCTCCAGGGATGTATGAAACATATATGAAAGGAAAGGTCTACAGGCTGAAGTCATCTTATGGACTCAAACAGTCCCCTAGAGCATGGTTTGAAAGGTTTAGTGCTGCCCTTGTTAGCTTTTGCTATGTACAAACACAATTTGATCATACCCTCTTTGTGAAGAGGAGAGGATCCTTGGTCGTTTACCAGATTGTGTATGTTGAGGATATTGTTGTGATTGGTAATGATGTCTCAGGGATTAATGATCTCAAATCATTCCTTCATACAAAGTTTGAGATTAAAGATCTGGGGGAATTCAGATACTTTCTTGGCATAGAAGTCGCTAGATCCAAGGATGGGATCCTTATCTCTCAGAGAAAGTATGTTCTTGATTTGCTCTCTGAAACAGGGAAGATGGGTGCTAGACCAGTTGCTTCTCCTATCGATATGTGCCATAAACTCTCTGCTTCCGATGGAATATTGTTAGAAGATAAGGGAGTCTTCCAGAGACTACTTGGAAAACTTCTTTATCTATGCCTGACTCGGCCAGACATTGCATATGCTGCCAGTTGCATCAATCAGTTCATGCATGCTCCCAGGGATACTCACATGGCAGCAGTAGAGCAGATTTTGTGTTATTTGAAGGGCTCCCCTGGAAAGGGAATTCTATTTGCTAAGCATGGCCATATAAAACTTGAAACCTGCATAGATGCTGACTGGGTTGGAAACATTGATGACAGAAGATCTACCTCTGGGTACTGTAGCTTGGTGGCAGGTAATATTGTCTCTTGGAGAAGCAAGAAACAATCAGTTGTTGCTCGATCTTTAGCTGAAGCAGAATACAGAGCCATGGCTCTTGGAGTTTCTGAACTATTGTGGCTTAGATCCTATAGAGAAGATGGGCCGAATGGCCCATAGACTGTCATTTCATGTTATGTTATGTTTCTCTCTGTTGTGGGCCTTATTCTGGGCCCATACTCTGTAATATTCTGTTTTTTGTATTTTCCTGCTCACTCAAGGGCCTCTCTGTAATTTGTTAAAGATTAACTTATTAATAAGATGTTTAGAGTGTTAGAGAGGGGTTGTGTTCGAACCTCTTACTCTCTAACACTCATTGCCGCCAGCTCTCTCTTCTCTTCCTCTCTTGTTTGTTCATTTTCTGGTTTGCATCTAATCTCAAACAGTTCCATACATCAAGTGGGCTGTTTTTCAACTTGGTATCAGAGTGGGCCATTGCTTGGCGTGTCCCTCATGTGGTTCTAGTTCAGCCAACTACACGAGGAGGTTCTAGGGCTGAAAGTTTACAGTCATCCGCCTGGTTCTTGGAGGTCATTGGAGGGTGCCCAAGTTTCTATACACTTGAAGAAGGGTTCGGTGACCAGGAAGAATCAGAGAGCAAGTTGTTTGGCCTGATTTGAAATCAGAGAAAAGGACTTTCAAAGTTATCTCAGAGAACAAGTGTTCGGCCTGGTTTATAGTTCAAACCAGAGACTCTCTTGCTGTAAGTTTTTTCTCAGTCCTTTGCTGAGTTATTTTCTGTTGTTTGGGAGGACTATTAAAGCATTCAAAGCCCACATACATTCGGCCCACTGTTGCTGGACTATTTTTCTGGGTTGTTTTGGAAGTGCTATTCGGCTGATTATTGGATTGCCGAGCTGCTGAAACTGATCTAAAACTAAGTGGCACTAGTCTCATCTTCATCCCAGCCTCTTCTTGGACCTATACTGAACACCTTGAAGTGGTTTCTTCTAGTTAACAGTAGGCTGTTAACTACTGCACACTGAGTGTTCGACAAAAGGTCTCTTAAGGACTGTGGCCCTGTTTTCTTCTCTTTGGGACAACGGCTGTTGAGAACCTGAAATACCTTGTGATTGGAGGTTTGTTGGGTGTCCTTTAAAGGGTGAAATAGTAAAGAAAAAAAAAAAAACTACCACCGAACTGGACTGTCACAGTTATCAAGTCTGAACTGATTCTGTGAGCTAGTTGTTGTTGCCTATTCAGCTCAAACCAAACTCATCAAGACCCCAGTACCTTGAGAAACCTATTAAAATCCTAATTGGAGCCTTTACATGATGGATTTCCCAAGCCTTGAAAACAAGAATGCTGCTGAATATGGACAGATTTTGGGAACCCCAACTGATTCTATGCTGGCTGTAACTACAGTTAAGCTTGATGGGACCAACTACTTGGCTTGGTCACAATCAGTGAAAATTCACATTTGTAGCAAAGGAAAATGGGGTTTTATTTCTGGGAGCAAGAAAGCTCCTCCAGAGGATGATCCATCTTATGAGAGATGGGTACAAGAAAACTACACAGTGATTGGGTGGCTTGTAAACTCAATGCAGCCACAGATTAGTCAGCATTATCTGTGGATGAACTCGGCTAAAGAAATCTGGGATAGTGTTACAGAAACTTACTCCCAGAAGTTGAATGTTGCCAGAGCTTACAAACTGAGAAGTGATGTGAAGAATCTAAGACAGGGGGAGAAGTCACTTGCAGCATACTTCTCAACCCTAAAATCTATATGGCAAGAGATTGATTTGATAGAGGCCGTGACATGGGATGCCCCTAAGGATGCTGAAACATATAGGAAATTGGTTGAAAGGAATAGGGTCTTTGAGTTCTTGACAGGGCTGAATTCTGAATATGACATTACAAAGCAAAACATCTTGTCCAAGGAAGATGTTTCATTGTCTCAAGCATATACTTTGGTCAGCAGTGAAGAAAGTAGGAGGCAAGTGCAAGTTCAAGGGGTCAATATCAATGATCATTTTGCAAATATGGGAATCAAACCCAAAGGGGTTACAGGAGCTCCCAGTGGCACAGGAAAGAAGGAGGTGGCGTGTGAATATTGCAAGAAGCCGAAACACACTAAGGACAAGTGCTGGAAATTGCATCCCAGTCTTGTCCCTATCCGATTCCAGAAGAAGAATGATAGTAGAAAGACAGGAAGTGCACATACAGCCACAAGTACAAATACAGAGTTTGAGTCTGCAAGTGCCCAATTGGCAGCCATGAAAGCTGAATATGAGAAGTTTGGAAGGATGATCAGCCAGCTTGAAGGTGTAACTTCATCATCCAACCCTTTTGGAAGTCCAGCCACCACTGCATTTGCTCACTCAGGTATAAGGGCTTCTGCTAACCATGCATCTACCTCAAGTAATCCCAAGACCCCTTGGATCATTGACTCAGGTGCTTCTGATCACATGACCAACCTTTCCACTTTGTTTGTGTCATATGATTTGCTTCCTGGTCGTGACAAAATCACCTTAGCTGATGGTTCTCTTGCCCCTATTTCTGGCAAGGGAACTGTCAAGCCTACAGTCTCTTTACTCTTATCTTCCACTCTTCATGTACCTAAGTTAAATACCAACTTGTTATCCGTAAGTAGCTTGACCAAGTCATTGAATTGTTGTGTAACATTTTTCCCTTCTCACTGTGTGTTTCAGGACCTGAAGTCTCGGAAGGTGATTGGGAGTGGCCATGAAGCGAATGGAATATACTTGCTCGACACCCCTGGCCAATGCTTTGATCATCCCAAGAATGTTGCTTTTGGTTCTACTTCTTCAGAGTCTGTCAGTCAAATTATGTTGAGTCATTGTCGGTTGGGTCATTTACCTTTTTCTGCTTTAAGTCATTTGCTTCCCAAACTGTTTAAGGGAGTCAGTGTGTCGAGTCTCAATTGTGAGTCATGTCAGATGTCAAAGCATTGTAGAAACAATTACCCTGTGAGCAATAAAAGATCCTCTTTTCTTTTTCATATTGTACACTCTGATGTGTGGGGGCCTTACCACTAATCCTCTATGGGGGGCTACAAATGCTTTATCCTGTTTATTGATGACTTTTCTAGATTCATTTGGATATACTTAATGAAATCCCGAGACGAAGTCCCGAGACTTGTGAGGCAATTTCATGAGCTTGTTTTAACTCAATTTGGTACCAGAATTAAGGTTTTCAGATCTGACAATGCAAAAGAGTATTTTGAGAAGAGCTTATCCTTGTATCTCTCTGACATGGGGGTTATTCACCAAAGCTCCTGTGTTAGAACCCCTGAACAAAATGGAGTTGTTGAGAGGAAAAATAGACATATTGTTGAAGTTGCAAGGAGCCTTTTATTTGCCTCACATGTTCCCACAAGATTTTGGGGTGATGCTGTACTTACTGCTACCTATCTCATAAACCGTATGCCATCCAGGGTTTTAGGGTTTAAATCCCCCTTCAGTCTTCTTCATCCAGATAAGGATTTCTTCCCAATTCCTCTTCGTGTGTTTGGTTGTACCTGTTATGTTCACATTCCAAGTGTGCAGAGACACAAGTTTGAACCAAAAGCCCACAAATGCATCTTCCTTGGTTACTCCCCCACACAAAAGGGTTATTGTTGTTTTGATCCAAAGACTGGCACCAGACATGTCTTTATGGATGTTACCTTTGATGAACTTTCTCCTTTTTATGGTTCCTCTCAGGAAGGACATTGTCAACAGGGGGAGAGTCTGTCACAAGTTTTTGCTCTTCCCCTTCCTGTCCCAGTTCAGTCTCTTGACAAATCTGTATCCTCACAAAATGAGTCAAAGGAGGATCAGCCACTTCATTCATCTTGTCCTAGTGCTCCTATTTCTTTACCTCCTCGTCCTACCCATAATCCCAAAGTGTATCAAAGGCAGAGATCCAGGAATGAGCAAGTGGTTTCCCTTACAACAGATGAGGCTCATACCCTCCCAATCACGGATGAGATAACAGGTATTGTTTCAGCTCCCTTGGAATCCTCCTTCCCAGATCTTGATGTCCCCATTGCTGTTAGGAAAGGAAAGCGGAAGTGTACTGCACACTGCATTTCCAAACACCTTTCTTATGACCTACTTTCCCCTTCATATTGTGCCTACCTCTCTTCAGTTGCTTCTAACCCCATTCCTAGGTCTGTATCAGAAGCTCTTGGGATTCCAGAATGGAGAGATGCCATGCAGGCTGAAATGGATGCTCTACATGAAAATGGTACTTGGGAGGTGGTGGATTTTCCTGAAGGGAAGGATCCAGTTGGATGCAAGTGGGTTTTTACCATTAAATACAGGGCAGATGGGACTATTGAGAGGTACAAGGCCAAACTTGTTGCAAAGGGCTACACACAGACATATGGGATTGACTATCTGGAGACTTTTGCCCCTGTTGCTAAGATGACATCTGTGAGGGTTCTTTTATCTCTGGCAGCTCACTTTGATTGGCCTCTCTATCAGTTAGATGTAAAGAATGCATTTCTGAATGGTGACTTACATGAGGAGGTCTACATGTGTCTTCCTCCAGGAATGTATGGGAAAGATATGCAAGGAAAGGTATGTAAACTGAAGAAATCTCTTTATGGCCTCAAACAATCTCCTAGAGCCTGGTTTGAGAGATTTAGAGCTGCACTTGTTAAATTCGGATATGTTCAGACACAGTCAGATCATACTCTTTTTGTGAAGAAAAGTGGGTCTCTAGCAGTGTATCTCATTGTGTATGTTGATGACATTATAGTGACTGGTGATGATGCCTCAGGCATTCTGGGCCTTAAGTCTTTCCTCCATACAGAATTTGAGATTAAGGATCTGGGGGAGTTGAGATATTTCCTTGGCATAGAAGTTGCCAAATCCAGGGATGGGATTCTTATTTCCTAGAGGAAATATGTCCTTGATTTGTTGTCTGAAACTAGAAAATTGGGTGCAAGACCAGCTGCAACTCCTATTGATATGAGTCACAAACTTTCAGCTTCGGATGGAACTTTGTTGGAAGACAAAGGGGCCTTTCAGAGACTTCTTGGGAAGCTTTTGTACCTGTGCATGACTAGGCCAGATATTGCGTATGCTGTCAGTTGCATTAGCCAGTTCATGCATGCTCCTAGAGATACCCATATGGCAGCAGCAGAACGGATTTTATGCTATCTGAAAGGCTCTCCAGGAAAAGGAATTCTATTTGCCAAACACGGTCATCTAAAACTTGAAGCCTATACTGATGCTGATTGGGCTGGAAATATTGATGATAGAAGATCTACTTCAGGGTATTGCAGTCTGGTGGCTGGTAATGTTGTCTCTTGGAGGAGTAAGAAACAAACAGTTGTGGCTCGATCCTCCGCAGAAGCAGAATATAGAGCCATGGCACATGGAGTCTCGGAATTGTTGTGGCTAAGGTCCTTAATGGAAGAACTTGGGGTAGATCATGACAAACCCATGATGTTGTACTGTGATAATCAAGCTGCCATCAACATTGCTCACAACCCGGTACAACATGATAGAACCAAACATATTGAGGTTGATAGACACTTTATTCGTGAAAGAGTCTCCTCCGGTGAAGTGTGTCTTCCATTCATTACTTCTGAAGGACAATTGGCAGATTTTCTCACCAAGGGCATTTCCAAGGCAAGGCTTCAACATGACACTGGCAAGTTGGGCATGATTAACATCTATGCTCAGCTTGAGGGGGAGTGTAGAGAAGATGGGCCGAATGGCCCATAGACTGTCATTTCATGTTATGTTATGTTTCTCTCTATTGTGGGCCTTATTCTGGGCCCATACTCTGTAATATTCTGTTTTTTGTATTTTCCTGCTCACTCAAGGGCCTCTCTGTAATTTGTCAAAGATTAACTTATTAATAAGATGTTTAGAGTGTTAGAGAGGGGTTATGTTCGAACCTCTTACTCTCTAACACTCATTGCCGCCAGCTCTCTCTTCTCTTCCTCTCTTGTTTGTTCATTTTCTGGTTTGCATCTAATCTCAAACAGTTCCATACATCAAGTGGGCTGTTTTTCAACTGATCCTTGATGGAGGAACTGGGTATTGAGCAAGATAAGCCAATGATGTTATACTGTAATAACCAGGCCACCATCAACATTGCTCACAACCCAGTGCAACATGACAAAACTAAGCATATTGAAGTTGACAGACACTTCATTCAAGAAAGAGTGGCTTCTAGAGAAGTATGTCTACCTTTCATCACCTCTGAAGAACAGTTAGCTGATTTCCTCACCAAGGGCATTCCCAAGGCTAAACTTCAGCATGATACTAGCAAGCTTGGCATGATTGACATCTATGCTCAGCTTGAGGGGGAGTGTAGAGAAGATGGGCCGAATGGCCCATAGGCTGTTTATCCTTTTCTATCTTTTATGTTTTTTGTTGTAATGGGCCTTAATCTGGGCTTTATTCTCTCTTATGTTATGTCTTTTTAATTTTCTTCCCAACTAGGGGCTTCTTTGTAAATTACTAAAGTTTAAATTAGTGAAATAGAATTAAGGGAGTAAGAGAAGAGATTATGTTTGAAAATCTCTCTCTCTGAACCCAAGTTGTCGCCACCTTCTTCCTCTTTTTCTCTCCTCTTGAACTCTGATTTCTGCTACTTTTTTTGAATTTTGCAACTTTCTAAACAGTCCTTTCTTCTCAAAAGGCTGTTTTTCTTCTGAGATATATTGGGCTCTTTTATAGATCTTTACTCCAGGACCTTTTGATGAAGAAGACGCAACAACAGCTTAATTACACATGGTTATTCAAGGGCTAAAAATATGCATATGTTTTGATTGCTCTGTTTAAGTAGTTCGAACTGGTAGAGAGTAAGGGAGAAAGAAGAAGGAAGAGGAAGAACTGTCGAATCTCATAGCATAAACCCTATCAATCGACCCCAATATGGATTAGCCTCTAATTAGCTGTACAAAGACTAAACTGCCCCCCACTTAAGTATGGGACAGGAAGTCTCTATTAAAACTACCACATAAGCACATAACTTAACAGAAATAAAATAACTAATCTACCCTTATTCGGCTAGCTCTAACACTGCCCCTCACGCTGGAGAATATATGTCATATAATCCTAGCTTGTTACATATATAGTTCACTCTCCCTGAGCTTACTCTTCCATGTCACAACCGTCTGCTTCTTACTCTTCCATGTCACAAGATTTCCTCCAAGAAATGTGTAGTAACCTGTAGTAGATCTTCTATCAGACACAGAGCCTGCCCAATTTGCATCTGTATACCCAATTACCTCAAGTCTTCCTCCTGGTTTGTACAATATCCCACGGCCTGGAGCTCCCTTCAGGTACCTTACAATTCTAAGAACTGCATCCCAGTGAGGTATTCGAGGGTTCTACATAAATTGGTTCACCACACTAACTGCAAAGGAGATGTCTGGTCTCGTGATAGTCAAATAGTTCAACTTTCCCACTAACCGTCTATACCTTCCAAGATCATCAAATTTTTCCCCTGTATCACTGATCAACTTAGCATTTGGCTCCATGGGAGTTTCAACCGGTTTTGCACCTAACAGTCCTGTTTCATCTAGCAGATCAAGAACATATTTTCTTTGGCACAGGTTTGCACCTTGTTTTGATCTAGCGACTTCTATACCCAAGAAATACTTCAATGTCCCAAGGTCTTTTGTTTGAAAATGGTTTTGCACAAAGACCTTTAGTTTATCGATCCCTAATTTGTCACTAACAGTTATGACAATATCATCCACATAGACGACTAGTAAAATCTTTCCGGCTTCTGAATCATAGTTGAACACCGAGTGGTCATCTAGTCTCTGCAAAGTCCGGCAGTCAGCAGCCCTGTGCGTGTGTCTCATGCACCGCCTGAAGATTCTACCACAGTCACACGTGCTGGCACGTGGAGGCGCGTCTGTCGCCGGAAAATTTTTCGGTTGTTGTCTTTTGGCTCGCCTCGTCCTGTATAGCACATATTTGTGCTTCGTTACGTGCATATCCATTCCGGTGTTTTCAATAGGTGTTCTCCGTTGATTTTCGGTGTTCAAAATATTCTCTTTATTTGAATTTTGAGATTATGGCAGACAAGAAATCAGTAGTTATGTCGGATGTTGTTCCAGTGATGTCAAAAATAACTGAGCATAAGCTTAATGGCTCTAATTATCTGGATTGGAGTAAAACTATTCAACTATATTTGCTGAGTATTGCTATGGATAACCATTTGACTAATGACCCTCCTAATGATGACTCGAGAAAGTCTTGGTTGAGGGAGGATGCTCGTTTGTTCTTGCAGATACGCAACTCCATTGAAAGTGCGGTGGTTGGTTTAGTTACTCATTGTGGATTTGTTAAGGAATTAATGAACTATCTAGAGTTCTTGCACTCCGGAAAGGGGAATATTTCCCGCATTTATGATGTGTGCAAAGCCTTTTACAGGGCGGACAAAGGCGATAGATCTCTTACAAGCTATTTCATGGATTTCAAGAAAACATATGAAGAACTTAAGATGTTGCTTCCGTTTAGTACTGATGTGACTGTTCAACAAGCTCAGCGAGAAAAGATGGTTGTTATGAGTCTTTTAGCTGGCCTACCTTCTGAATTTGAGACTACTAAATCTCAGATTCTTTCCAATTCAGAGATCTCTTTTCTACAAGATGCTTTCAGTAGGGTCCTTCGTACAGAAAGTTCTCCACCTGTTCAGCCTAGTAGTTCCCTTGTCAGCCGCAATAATACAACTGAATCAGGGAGACAACAATACAGGAGTGGTAGTGGTAGAGGATCCAGCAATTATGACAGGTCAAGTAACTATGACAGGAATACTAATACTCGTGGACAGGAGTCGGGAGAGATAGTGTGTCATTACTGTCATAAGCCAGGACATATGAAGCGGGATTGCAGGAAGTTGCAGAATAAGAAAACTCAGTCAGCCCATATTGCATGCACCACGGATACTTTTGAGAAGTCTGTTATGATATCTGCAGATGAATATGCCAAATTTGCTCAGTACCAAGAATCATTGAAACCTCAATCTACTCCTGTTACTGCCATCGTCGAGTCAGGTAAACCCAATACATGTCTTGTTTCCTCCTCTTCAAAATGGGTCATTGATTCTAGAGCTACAGATCATATGACATGTAATTCAAGTCTGTTTTCTACCTATCAGTCACATAAATCTACCTCTCCTGTTACTTTAGCAGATGGGTCAACATCTTGTGTTATTGGGTCTGGCACAATTAGTCCAACACCATCACTTCCTTTGTCATTTGTTCTTAGTTTACCTCAGTTATCATTTAATTTAATTTCTGTTAGCAAACTCACTCATACCCTTAATTGTTGTGTCTCATTTTTTCATGATTATTGTTTATTTTAGGATCTTACGACGAAGAAGATTATTGGTAAGGGACATGAGTCCGGTGGTCTCTACATCCTTGATACACAAGTTCCAAGATCCATAGCATGTTCTAGAGTTGTAACCCCTTTTGAAGCACATTGTCGGTTGGGTCACCCCTCTCTCCATGTGTTAAAGCAAATTTGTCCTCAATTTTAGAGTTTGTCGTCATTAAATTGTGTCTTGTCAGTTTGCTAAACACCATCGTCTTAGTTCGAGTCCTAGAGTCAATAAACGAGCTAGTGTCCTTTTGAATTAGTCCATTCAGATGTTTGGGGTCTGTGTCCAGTTGAGTCCAACACTGGGTTTAAGTATTTTGTTACTTTTGTTGATGATTACTCTCGTATGACATGGTTATATTTAATGAAAAATCGTTATGAGGTGTTTTCTCATTTTTCTGCTTTTTGTGCTGAAGTTAAAACTCAATTTAATGTTTCTGTACAAATATTGAGAAGTGATAATGCTAAGGAGTACTTGTCTGAATCCTTTCAAACTTACATGCTTCAGCATGGCATTCTTCATCAAACTTCTTGTGTAGATACACCATCTCAAAATGGGGTTGTTGAACGAAAAAATAGACACCTTCTTGAAACTGCAAGAGCTTTGTTATTTCAAATGAAGGTTCCTAAACCTTTCTGGGCTGATGCAATTTCCAGAACATGTTTTTTGATTAACCGTATGTCTTCATCTGTCCTTCAGGGTAAGACTCCTTATCATGTTCTGTTTCCAAATAAAACGTTGTTTCCTATTGAGCCTAGGGTATTTGGGTGTACATGCTTTGTTCGGGATGTTCGTCCTCAGGTTACCAAACTAGATCCAAAATCTTTGAAGTGTGTTTTTCTTGGGTATTCTCGTGTTCAAAAAGGGTAGAGATGTTATTGTCCTACTCTTCACAGATATCTTGTGTCAGGTGAAGTTAATTTCCTAGAAGATACACCTTTCTTTCCATCTACTCCTCATTCAAGTCAGGGGGAGGATGATGATTTGTTAATCTATACTATCACATCATCTGTTTCACATCCTATTGAATCTGCTCCTGCCAGGCCTAAGCCACCTAAAGTATAGGTTTATTCTCGGCGACCAATCCCTCCGGATCCATGTCCTGCACCAGCTCCTTCGTCGGCAGATCCAGTCTCAACTGATCTTGTTCCTTTGTCATCAGAACCAGTCTCTAATGATGATCTTCTTATTGCTCTTCGTAAAGGTAAGCGTAAGTGTACTTATTCAGTATCTTCATTTGTGTCTTATAATCATTTGTCGTCCTCTTCTTGTTCTTTTATTACATCTCTTGATTCTATCTCTGTTCCTAAGACTATTAAAGAAGCCCTTTCTCACCCTGGATGGCATAATGCTATGATTGAAGAGATGAATGCTTTAGAGGACAATGGTACTTGGACCTTGGTAAATTTACCTGCAAATAAGAAGGCTATTGGGTGTAAATGGGTGTTTACAGTTAAAGTCAATCCTGATGGGTCCATTGCCCGATTGAAAGCCCGTCTTATTGCTAAAGGATATGCTCAGACTTATGGAGTGGATTATTCTAATACCTTTTCTCCTGTTGCTAAACTTACTTTTGTCAGGTTGTTTATTTCTATGGCAACTACTTATAATTGGCCCCTTCATCAGTTAGACATCAAGAATGCTTTTCTTCATGGGGGATCTTCAAGAGGAAGTTTATATGGAGCAACCGCCTGGCTTTGTTGCTCAGGGGGAGTATGAGAAAGTTTTCTATCTTCATAAGTCTTTGTACGGGTTGAAGCAGAGTCCTTGCGCCTGGTTTGGAAAGTTTAGTCAGGCAGTCGAGAATTTTGGTATGAAGAAAAGTAAGTCTGATCATTCTGTTTTCTTCAAGCACTCTGCTGCCGGCATCATTTTGTTAGTTGTGTATGTTGATGATATTGTCATTACAAGGGGTGATACTACAGGGATTTCATCCCTTAAATCCTTTCTCCACACTCAGTTTCATACCAAAGATTTGGGAATGTTGAAATACTTCTTGGGTATTGAGGTAACAAGAAGCAAGAAGGGAATATTCTTATCTCAAAGGAAATATGTACTTGACTTGTTGTCTGAGACGGGAAAGTTGGGAGCTAAGCCATGTAGCACTCCAATGGTTCCTAACTTGCAGCTCACAAAAGATGGTGAATTATTTGAAGATCCTGAGAGATATAGAAGATTGGTTGGAAAGTTGAATTATCTTACTGTAACTCGTCCAGATATTGTGTATTCAGTTAGTGTGGTGAGTCAGTACATGTCCTCTCCAACAGTTAATCATTGGACAGCTGTAGAACAAATTTTGTGCTACTTAAAAGGAGCACCTGGGCAAGGAATTTTGTATGGCAATCATGGTCATACTAGAATTGAATGTTTTTCAGATGCTGACTGGGCAGGATCCAAGGAAGATTGAAGGTCTACTTCAGGCTATTGTGTATTTTGTTGGAGGGAATCTAGTTTCCTGGAAAAGCAAGAAGCAGAATGTTGTATCACGTTCGAGTGCAGAATCGAAATATAGAGCTATGGCCAAGTCTGTGTGTGAAATAATGTGGATATATCAGCTTTTGACTGAAGTAGGTCTTAAAACTTTAGTACCAGCCAAGTTGTGGTGTGATAACCAAGCTGCTCTTCACATTGCATCTAATCCTGTTTTTCATGAACGAACTAAGCATATCGAGATTGATTGCCATTTCGTTCGTGAAAAGATTCAGCAAGGTTTGATTTCCACAGGTTATGTGAAAATAGGAGAACAACTGGGAGGTATCTTCACGAAGGCTCTTAATGGGGTTAGGGTTGATTATCTTTGTAACAAGCTGGGCATGATTAATATCTATGCTCCAGCTTGAGGGGGAGTGTTACAGACTGTATAATTAAAATAGGAAGTAAATACTAGGGGAGATATGATGTTACAGACTGTATAATTAAAATAGGAAGTAAATACTAGGGAGATATGATTTACCTTGATTGTAGGACTGATTTGTAGGAATTTGATTAGTCTTCTTTCCTAACATATTCTTTCCTAACATAGAATTTGTAACTTGTATATATACATACGAGATTGATGAATAAAACAACAAATTCTTCTTCTTCCTCTATTTACTCTTGTTTTACACCCCCCACCAATCTTCTTCCCCGTCTTGAGATCCTGTAAAACACAAGTGGAAGGGAAAAATGTAATAGAGCAATTAAGAGTCGTGGTTAATTTACTAACAGACATAAGATTGAATGGAAACTTAGGGACATATGGAACAGATGATAAAGAAAGAGAAGCCATGTCAGCATTACCAACACCACAGATGGGAGAAGAAGAACCGTTGGAAAGGTTAACAGTTTGAGATGTGGAAGTTTCAGAGAGGGAAGAGAACACACCTGGAGTCCCAGTCATGTGATCAGAGGCTCCAGAGTCAATAATCCAGGGAGAGGGTTTGGATGCCAAATAAACTATACCTGAGTGGGCAAGGGTGGTTGTAGCATGCTGTGAAGTAGCCTGGAGAAACCTCTCATACTCATCACGCAGTACACTCACCATTTCCTTCCCGGAAACAGATGTGGAAGGTGTTAGATCTGCCTGTTGGTTATCATTGACATCAACCCCACCAGCTACTACATGATTAGCCCATGTAGAAGGAGGGCCATGGAAATCATAATAGAAATTCACCGAATGTCCGTCCCTGCCACAATGGGTACACTTCCTTGTAGAGTTACTTTTTCCTTTACCACGGTCTCCCCCTAAGTCACGACCACCACCACGGCCAAATAAGGAACCACCATGACCTCCTCGGGAGACATGTCCTCCTCCTCAAGTACCATGCCCATCTCTTCTGACTATCACAAATGCTGATCTGTCAAACTGTGTGGCATTCTCTGTAGATCCCAAAGAAATCCTACGAAGCCGTGCAAAAACTTCTTCAAGTGTAGGAAGAGTAGAGCATCCCAATATTTGGGTCCTAACTGGTTCATATTCTGATTTCAACCCCACTAAGAACCTAGTAACATCTAGTTGTTCCCTCTGTTGTTGCTGAACCTTAACATCTGAAGTGAGGAGATGATAAACATTGAGTTCATTTATGAGGTTCCTCATACTGGCATAGTACTCTTTTAGGGTTTTATTCCCTTGCTGCTGATCGAAATACTCCTGATAGAGCTGATATACCCTTGTAGTATTATCCTGCCCAAAATAAAGCTTCTTGGCATGTTCCCATATGTCCTTAGCTGTATCTAAGAACATAAAGTTGGCACTTATTTTGGGTTCCATACTATTCCATAATCATGTCATAATTTGGGCATCTTCGTGTTCCCAGTCATCAAACCCTGGAGAGTCAGTTGATGGTTTATCTTCCTTCACGTGTTTCACTTTCCTCTTTGCCTCGAGGAAAACTTCCACTGACTTGGCCCATGGCACATAATTCTCACCATTAAGTTTAATGGAGGTCATTTGCACACCCAAATAGTCAGAGGGGATCATCACACTCAGTTTCTGATCACTAGAACCATCTCTTGTTGCTGCCATTATGTCCCCCACTGCTATCTCTAATGCTGAACTCTCAGTCACCAACTAATTACTACTGTCAAGGCAACACTACAGCACACTGATAACAATCTCACAACTAGTCACAATCAACAACTTGATGTAGACTAACATTAAGGTTAAGAACTGGATGTTTTGACCAGATTCAGCTACCATCCAGATTAGAACATTGATGAAAGCTACTACGCTGAGGTATTCGGCCACTTCTTTCAGCACAAATTTTTTCTGTTCACACCACTACTGACATCTCAGAAATATTAGGCACCATTACAACAACACAACACTCAAGCAACCACACACAAAAAAGATTTCTGTTCACACCACTACTAACAACCCAGAAATAGTAGTCACCATGACAGCAATGCAACAACTCGAGCAACCACACACAAACCCTCTTGAAATTGTTCAGTAAAGGGTAAACACCACAAGCACCATCACACGACCAGGGCTGTCACACATGGTGACGGCAGTATTAGGCTGATATCCTAGGGTTTCTGCACCTTCCTAATACTTGTAATAGGGATTGCAGCAGTCCTAAAACAAAAAATAAATAACAGATGCCGCAGCTATCAGATTGTGTACCTCAGATTCGCAGCCCAGAGAAGAAGAAAAAAAAAAGAGAGAGAACTTGAAGTCGCAGCCTTCTCCTTCGTTTATGGCTCTGATACCATGTTTTGACAGCTCTGTTTTAGTAGTTCGAACCAGTAGAGAGTAAGGGAGAAAGAAGAAGAAGAAGGAAGAAGAAGAACTGTCGAATCTCATGGCATAAACCCTATTAATCGACCCTAATATGAATTAGCCTCTAATTAGTTGTACAAAGACTAAACTGCCCCCCACTTAAGTATGGGACAGGAAGTCTCTATTAAAACTGCCACATAAGCACATAACTTAACAGAAATAAAATGACTAATCTACCCTTATTCGGCTAGATCTAACAGCATAATTTAGTGGTTGATGGAGACTCGAGCACATGCCAAATAGTTAGCTAAGCAACTGGGAGTGACAGTCCTGGACACAGCTGCAAACAGGTGGCTTATTCAGTAGCAAGACAAGGGGTCAATATGGATAAATTGTTTTGGGGGGCACCCTTGTTTATTTATTTATTTTGTTCACATTTCCTAAATAATGAGGTTAGGTAGTACCTTGCTATCTTAGATGATAGACCTGTCATCATTGTACATATTCTTGTTTCAGTTACCAATAAAAAGGTTAAGAGTTCTGTCAGTGGTTGCCTCTTTTTATCATTTTTAATCTTTGCAGATGGAGGCTTTTATTTCTTCATGTCTTGTCTACTTTTGTACAGGTTATCAACCGCTATGAAAAAGAATTTGGTGAAAGAAACTACCGTTTTACTGCAGGAAAAGTTGATTTCATATCTGTTGATGCTCAAACTCTTGATGGTAACAGACTAAGCTGCTGTTTTCTTTTACCTTTTTCCCCCTTTTATACATATCTTTGTGTTGCAATTATTTAGAATGACCTGCTGTTCTCTTCTTCATCTGGTTTCCTTTGAAATGTCCTATTCCATGAATTGAATATTTACATCTTTACATCCCCATCAATTGAATCCTTCCATGAAATTCTAGTTATCTTTCTCTCTAGGGTTTCTCATATGTAATTTAGAACTTTGGATGAAATATTTGCATCATCTGTTTCATCAATCATCATATTAATAGAAAATGCCTCACTAGACAACAAAGGATTTATTTCTTACTCTTTACTTCTTAGACATAATTTTTTTCTATAAACTTCAATATATCAATGAAGAGAAATGAAGTGCTAGCTAAGGGTGATGTGAAAGACTTATTTTTAAAGAGAAGTAGCCAAATATAAAAGGTTATGCAATAGGGTTTTCTTATTACTTGTATTTAATGTTGGCATTCACTCTATTAGTGAATACAAATAACTTTCAGATGATGCATTTTATCCCTCTTGTACAGAGGAGATATTCTTCTTGAACCTGGTCTTGAACAAGTTTGCAAAGAAACTCATATCCTGGGAAAATAAGATACATCTATTTAGAAGGTTGTATATTCATCGAGCAAGTCTACCCTCAATTTCTGTTTTTGTGCTCCTATTAGGTATAAAAAATCATGAAAGGCTCTTTTCGCTGTATAAAACAAAGAAAGATTGCTTGGTGAATTGAGATGTTGTGAGTGGATGGTAGTTTAGGCTTGGGAAGGATGAAGGTTAGAAATCTCTTTGTTGGGTAAATGGTTGTAGAGGTTCCATGAGGGCAGTGGAATGCTTTCGTATTTGGTGATTAGAAGTGTTCAAGGAGTTGATGCGAATTGTTGGGATGCAGGTCTGAAGTTTGAGCTGGTGAGCAGAATCATTTGGACAGTTTGGGGGGGAAGGAGTAGGCCAATAGGATGGCCCCTTTTCTTTCAAGCGAAAGAAAAGGGGAAGAATTATCTGGGGATGTATAGTAGAAGCATAGCAGCACCATTTGGACAGTTTGGGAGAAAAGAAATGCAACAATCTTTAGGGAGTAGGGAAGGAGTAGGGTGGTAGACATTGAATGTACTATAGTGAGAAAAACATATTGATAAAGACAATGGATTTATTCTTGCCTTTCTCAACAGATGACATCATATGGAAGTGGGGAGAATTGGCCAGTAAGGCTGCCAATGGACTCTGAAAATCTAATATCCAGTCTGGCATCTAATCCAATTACTCAGATTTTAATGTTAAAATCTGCATCCACTTAGTAATTGAATTGGATTCAAATTTGACCCATCTGGTCTGATAAAAACTTGAGTCCAATATATGTAATATGATAATTTATATATAAATATATTATATATGTTATTCTATATATATAATTCAAAAAGTAATTAATCTTTTCTTTATTTTAATGATAGTAGAGTGGAGCTGGATTAAAAATCTGATCTGAGTACGATGTTTCATATTTTGGGTCAGATCCGAATTTGCAATTTAAATAATTGGATCAGATTCAAATATAGATGAATCCAATCCAAACCCGACCCATTTATAGCCCTAGTGGCCAGTGCATTCTCCAAAAAGATGTGGTTCAAAAAGCATGGGTACCAAGAGGGGATTCTTAAAACTTAATTTTGATGGCAGCAGTGTTGACTGACAGGCCCAATGGGCTTCATACTTTTTTATTTCTTTAGTTCTGTCACCCTATTAAGGGTACCTTTGTTATTCCAATTCTCATTATGCTTAAGTTATAAAAGAAGTGTTGATTATTGGGAAACCCACAATCGATTCTGGTTTTTTCTCTTTACCTAGTTCCCTTCTTTCTTCTGTTCTTCCTCTCTCATCATCTTGGTTCTATTTCAAGTTTTGTGCTGCTGAAACCAGCTGTAGGTTCATCCATAACCTCATGCTTAGGATGGCAGCTATAGGATCATCCTTAACCTCAAGTTTTTCCAGGGTCAGTTCATCCTTAACCTCATGGTTAGGATCATCCGTATATATGAGGAGTTGAAGCTGCTAATCAATTCTACTATTGTTGCCTGGCTTCTAGGTGTGTTTTGGATAAATCTGTGAAGTCCTTTTGCTGTCCTGAAGAGTGGCTGAAGGTGTACTGCCCAAAAACATAGAGGAAGCCAGATATTGGTTGCAGTTTTTTGTGATAAGGTGTCTCCAGGATGATTGGGACTTGCTTCTAGTTTTTTGGGTCTCTTTTACCTGGTTTCTGAGGTAAACATGTCTGCAAGTTATGTCTATCACTCTCCTTCCTAAAAAATAGAGTGGTCAGTAGCCTTATGTTTATCACTCTCCTTCCTAAAAATATCTAGGTCAAAATCAAGGATAAACTTAGAGATATCCTCTCATGAAAAATAGCCCAGACTTGCTTGATTCTTGCTTTCCTAGTTCTTTTGTCAAACCAATGGTGGTAGAATGGAAAATAGCAAGGAGGAGTAAGCAAAATCTTGCAAATAGCTTGAGGAAAAATGTAGAGCAACAAATGGAAAACTAAATGATTTGAAAAGCACAGTATAGCAGAGCACCAAGGTATTCAGGAAAGAAAAAGAGGGAAAATGGCTTGAGAAAGATGAAATGACAAACAGTCTCAGTGAATGACTAGTGTGGGTACTAATAGGACACCCCACCTTTTCTAGCCACAAAAAGGTAAAGTGCACTAAAATTTATGTGTAAAAACCCCAAAAGTGACATGTGTCCCTAACTCCATGCCCACGACTCTCAAGGAACTGCACTAAAGAACCTCTCACAATATGCCACATGTAAATGATGCCAAATAATAACATTTCCTTGTAATTTTTCAAGGGGGCTTTCTTTATCAAGAAATTTTGAAGGTTTTTTTTTTTGTGGGGGGGCTAATTTTTCAAAATCTCCCAAAATTCCAAATGGTAAGGATGAGATTGATTAGTCAGTCATTTGTAATTTTGGAAACAGAGTACCAAGAGCATCCTATTTGCAAAATGGGGGGATAAGGATAACAAGTTGTCATAAGTAGAAATCACTGATTGCAGTTGTAGATGAATTCCATGTGAAGAGAAGGAAGAAGAAGGTGAAGAGTTTCAGCAGTAGAGAAGAAAAGAGGAGAAGAAAAAGAGTAGGATGTCAACCAGAATTGAATTTATTCTGGCCGCCAACCCCTCATTGTATTATATACTTAACTTAAAAGAATAAGAGATTACAAGAATGCCCTTAGTAGGGCGGCTACTTAAGTAGCTGAACAGTCACAACTTTAAAAACATAGACTAATGGGCCTAAAGCCCAACAACTTCCTAACTTAACAACTTAAAAATAAGAGATAAATAACTGGGACCAATAACTAGAAATCAGTCCAACTCAACACTCCCCCTCAAGTTGGGAGTAAATGTCACACATTCCCAACTTGTGTAGATCATGCTCCAGCTTGTTCCTTGCAACACCTTTTGTGAGAACATTAGCAAGCTACAGATCAGAAGCAATGTATGGGAGACAAACTTCCCCAAAAGTCACCCTTTCTTTGATGAAGTGTCTATCCACTTCAATGTGCTTTGTCCGGTCATGCTGAACTGGGTTATGGGCAATGTTAATTGTTGCCTGATTATCACAGTACAGCGTCATAGGTTCTTCTTCCTTTACACCAATCTCTCCTAACAGGGAACGGATCCAGAGAAGTTCTGAAACTTCATGTGCCATGGCCCTGTATTCAGCTTCAGCACTTGATCTTGCCACCACTGTCTGTTTCTTACTTTTCCACGAGACAAGGTTTCCCCCAACAAGGGTGCATACTCCTGAAGTAGATCTCCTGTCATCAAGGCATCCTACCCAATCAGCATCTGTATAAGCCTCTAGTTTCAATTGTCCATGATCAGCAAATAATATGCCTCTGCCTCGGTGTCCCTTCAGATAAGCAAGAATCCTGTCAACAACCTCCCAATGTTGGACTCGTGGAGCATGTATGTATTGACTTACCACACTTACTGCATAGGAAATGTCTAGTCTTGTCATACACTAGTACAGCAGCCGCCCCACAAGTCTCTAATATCTCCCAATGTCCTTTACCAGCTCGCCTTCTGATGCATTAATTCTGTGATTCTGATCAATAGGAGTATTGATTCCCTTTGTTCCAAGCTTCCCTGTTTCTTGTAGAAGATCCAAAACATACTTCCTCTGAGAAATAAAAATTCCATGTTTTGACCTTGCAACTTCAATGCCTAAGAAGTTCCTAAGCTCTCCAAGATCCTTAATTTCAAATTCTCTGTGTAGATTCTCCTTCAAACTATCAATCTCACGTAGTTCATTCCCTGTGACAACAATATCATCCACATAAACAATTAGGACTAACACCAAGGATCCCCTCCGCTTCACAAACAAGGTATGGTCAGGTTGAGTCTAAGTGTAGCCAAAAGCAACCAAGGCCTTCTTGGACCTGTCAAACCATGCTCTGGGAGACTGCTTTAAACCATAAAGTGACTTCTTAAGTCTACATACATTTCCCTTTTCAGCATCACTATAGAAACCAGCAGGAAGATCCATATACACTTCCTCTTGTAGATCTCCATTTAGAAAAGCATTCTTCACATCAAGTTGAAACAGAGGCCAAGAGTATGTGGCAGCAAGGGAAAGAAGTATCCGAACAAAAGTCATCTTTGCAACTGGTGCAAAGGTTTCTAAGTAATCAATGCCATAGGTCTATGTGTACCCTTTTGCAACAAGTCTGGCCTTATACTTTTCTATACTTCCATCTGGCTTATATTTGACTGTGTAAACCCATCTGCATCCAACAGTCTCCTTGCCCTCTAGTAGATCCACAATCTCCCATGTCTGATTCTTAATTAAGGCTTTCATATCTTCCTGCATAGTTGTCTTCCACTCAGGATAGATACTGTAGGATAGATACTGTGAAATCCAATGAACAATACACTTTCTCTTCCTTTTTCTGAGAGCAATAGAAAGGTCTAAGTTATCTTTAATGGGATTAGTAGAATCAATAGGAACTGGAATAGTAGTGGGATCAAGAGGAATATTTGAATCCGTGTCAGTTGAATCTGGAGTCTCCAAGGATCCAACAGGAAGTGATGTGAGTTCTGCTGCAGTGGAATCAACCTCCCTGTGAAGTCTCTGTTGTGAGTAACACTGAGAAGCAGGATGCAAGGGAGGTGGTAAGGTAGGTGACATAGGAGGATCAGACACAGGAGTAGACACAGGAACTGGAACTGGAAGAGGGGTAGACTGCTTACTCACTTCCCCAAAACACTCCCCCTGAGAAGGATTCTTCGAGAAGAAGGATGTGGACTCAAAAACAGTACATCCATAGTAGCATACCGACTCCCAGAGACAGGATCATAGCAGCAGTGCCCTTTCTGATTTTCTGCATATCCAAGGAAGACACACTTCTTTGCCTTTGGGTCAAGTTTCGAGTGGTGAGGACCAAGAATATTTGCAAAGCAAACACACCCAAACACCCTGAGAGGAATATGGAACATCTCCCCCTCAAGAAAAAGGAGACTGAATGGGGTGCTGAATCCATGTATACGGGAGGGCACCCTATTAATAAAAAATACTACTGTGAGAACTGCATTACCCTAAAACCGAACTGGAACTGTAGATGTGATCATCATGCTTATTGCAATCTCAACAATGTGTTTGTTCTTCCTCTCTACAACACCATTCTACTATGGACTGTAGGAACAACTGCTCTAATGGATAACACCATTCTCTAACATATATGAAGCAAGGTGTTTTTCAAAATATTCCATGGCATTGTCTGATCTGAACACCTTTATTCGTATTCCAAATTGTGTTAGCACCTTCTGATGAAATTGCCTTACCAAGGATGGTATCTCATCTCGGGATCTCATTAAGTAAATCCAAGAATATCGAGAGAAATCATCCACAAATAAGAGAAAATATCGATAACCACCCATAGAAGGAACATGATAAGGTCCCCACACATCAGAATGAATAACATCAAAAGGAGATGAACATCTTTTATTACTAGCTTTAAAGGAATGTTTACAATGCTTTCCAAGTTAACAACCTTCACACTCCATACTTGACAAATTAACAGACTCAAATAGCTTTGGAAACAAAAGACTCAAAGAAGAAAAAGGCAAATGACCTAAACGATTATGCCAAAGCATAATCTGACTCACAGACCCCGACTCACAATCCCTGCTAACATGATGACCCTGATGAGGAGGAAGCACATCCAGGAGGTAGATTCCATTCACTTCACTACCACTCCCAATCGTCCTCTTTGAATCCAGATCTTGCAAGATATAATGACCAGGAGAAAAAATTACTGAACAGTTCAGGTTCTTAGTCAAACTACTATTAGATAACAGATTAGTACTCAATTTGGGAACATGAAGGACAGAGGGAAGGGAAATGGAATCACTAATCTTGATAGATCCCTTCCAAGCAATGGGAACATGAGATTCATCAGTTGTGGAGACTCTGTCTCTGCCAGAACAAAGCTGGTAAGAAGAAAAGATAGTGGAACTATGGGTCATGTGCTTTGAGGCTCTAGAATCTATATTCCAATGAGGTCCCTCCTTACCTGTAGTAGAAACACAGTTTGCAATGGCATGTGAACTACCTGTGTGAGCGAAGGAAGAAGAGTGTGCTCCACCAAAACTACCTGTACCTGGCTGTCCACCTGTTACTGAACTAGAACTGGCTATATCCTGCTGGTTCTGAAACTGCCAATATCTCTCAAGTTCGGCCCTCACTGCAGCAACTGCAACAGACTCTAGAGTAGCTGTAGGAGGGTCCGGTATGTCACCAGTGACTGCCATGTGAGCATTTCCCTTCTTGTTTTTTAGTCTATTCAGCACAAGATGGGGATGAAGCTTCCAGCAAGTATATCTTATGTGTTTAGGCTTCTTACAGTAGTCACAGATCAAATCCTTTTTGTCTTCCTTCTTGATTTCACTGCTACCCTGGTCTCCACCTTGTTTAGGTCTCACAGGGCTAACCATGGCTGATTGATCAAAACAAGAATTTTTCATCATCACATTTCTTCTGCTCTCTTCCCCTGACACAAAGGCATATGCCTGGTAGAGAGTAACACTATCCCTGGAAAGAATATGTTGTCTTGCAATATCATACTCAGGGTTAAGGCCAGCAAGAAATTCAAACACCCTATACTTATCTAGGAGCTTCTGGTAGGTAGTTGCATCCTTAGTGGTTTCCCAAACAATTGTCTCCAAATGGTCAATCTTCTGCCATGGGGTTTTAAGGGCTAAAAAGTAAACAGCAATAGGTCTATCTCCCTGCCTTGTAGCAATAATTTGATTTCTCAACTGATAAGTCCTAGCAACATTCTCCCTCTGTGAATAGGTTTCTGTAACCCCATCCCATATTTCCTTAGCTATATTTGTCCACAAAAAATTTTTACTTATGTGGGGTAGCATGAAATTACACAGCCAAGTCATCACCATATAGTTTTCCTGTACCCACTGAGAGTTGTTAGTTTCAGGTTTCACTACTTCACCAGTCATATACCCTAACTTCCCATGAGCACCAATGGCCATCTTTGCAAATTGTGACCATTCTAAGTAATTTGAACCATCCAACTTAACTTTAGTAATGGTCCCAGCCCCGAAAAGGTCTCTAGCACCTCTTCTCACTGGTTTCATTTCACTCCTGGGCTTGTTTTGAACTCCATTACCCTCCATACTTCTCAAAAAGGGGGTAAAAGGTTATTGTAATATGCAAGAATATCAAATAAATCACTTTTGGTACCAATGACACCCTTTTGGTGCCCTAGATGGTCCTTATACAAAAGATCCCTTTTCTGCGGGACGGGAGAAGAGAGATAAGAGGCAGCCGCTCTCTCTAGAAACCTCCAAAACAAGTGGGACTTGAACCGCCCCTATAGAAAACTCCAAGGAACCCTAAAAAATTAGGGCGCCACTTCCTAGGTCAAAATTGAAGAGTCCAACAAAAATAGGACTCTCCCCCTTTCTCCAGTTTTCCTGATTTTGATGGGAAACCCTAGACCAGCTACAGGGCAAAACAAATCCACCAAAAAATCCAAAAACTGGGCTTACCTGAGATATTCGATCAGCCTCTTAAATCACCATGCAGTCGGCCGATCTAGGGCTGCATGAGAAAACAGCTCAAGGAACCTTCGGCCTGCTCTAATACCAAGTAGAAATCACTGATTGCAGTTCTAGATGAATTCCTTGTGAAGAGAAGGAAAAAGAAGGTGAAGAGTTTCAGCAGTAGAGAATAAAAGAGGAGAAGAAAAAGAGTAGGATGTCAACCCCAACCCCTCATTTTATTATATACTTAACTTAAAAGAATAAGAGATTACAAGAATGCCCTTAGTAGGGCAACTACTTAAGTAGCTGAACAGTCACAACTTAAAAAACATAAACTAATGGGCCTAAAGCCCAACAACTTCCTAACTTAACAACTTAAAAATAAGAGATAAATAACTGGGCCCAATAACTAGAAATCGGCCCAACTCAACATCATAAATGGTGAAACCTATTTAAGCTAGGTTCAGCACTGTTCAGCAGCAAAAACATCTACCATCAAGTAGGGGGGTGGGGGGCTAATGCAAGAGCACAGACAGGAAAACACTGTAGTCTGAAGCCAAATCCATGAAATTCCAAATGAAGAGAAGATTTTCATAAGATGAGACTTAAATGGGCATGTGAGGAAAAGAAGTGCAGGAAATAATATAGTGCATGGAGGATTTAGGTCTCGGGAGAGGAATGAAATAGGAGATACAACCTTAGAATTTGCAATAGTTTATGATATGAACACATAATGGCATTTAAAATTGGATCAAATACAAGTCAAATAGATGTTTTCCTTAAGAACAAAACAAATTATTTTCAAGGATTGAAAGGTTGACGAGTGAAACGAGTTATTTCACCTGGTCACAATTGTTAAATGGTCAATGTTCCCTTTTTGTCTTGAGCGATAGTTGCAAAGTAGTACTGCTGCAGTAGTCACTAAATTGACATGTCTGAGAGACATAAAAAGAGGATGGAAATGACACTTGTCCAGTACCATGGCCCCCATGTGAGTCAGTTAGAAAGGACCACAATGACATGGCAGCCTCACATCTATTAAAGAACCTTTTCAGTTAGGATGTGCAATCCAATGATTCCTGAAAGCAAAAGGAAGTGGCCATTTTTGTGTTCAACAACTCAATTTTGTTAGGGAGCGCCAAGACAAGACTTCTAGGACTGTATACCATGATATTGCAAGTAGGCTTAAAACTCCCCATCAATGTGCTCCCCTCTTGAGTCTAAACGTATTGTACAAATGATAGCTTTAAACTGTGTGGTAACCCTGGCATGAAACAATTTGGACATAGCAAAAGCATATGATTTCTTGCAAAGAAAATATATCCATGTATAACTTGTATGGTCATCAATGAAGGTTATAAATATCTAAATCCCATTCTGGAAATCACTGGAGATGACCAGACATCACTATGCAGTAACTGAAATAGTGCAATAGCATGAGTAGAAGTAGGAAATGGTAAAACATGACTTTTACTCAAACAACAAGACATGCAAGTTTTATCAACATTCTTTGAAATAGAAGGAGATAAGAGCTAACATCCAGATGAAATAAGTGAGTCAAGTTTGTTTGCAAAAGGGTGGCCTAAATGACGATGCCAAATGTTCAAATCATTATTGCAAGACAAAAAAAGTAGTAGAAAGAAAACAAGAACCGGTTGTTGAAAAAGCAAGCTTCTCAAATTCCAAAGTGAATAGTCATCCCAGTCTATGTCCCTTCCCCTTCACTTCCCCAGTGCATTGATCCTATATCAAACAACCATCATGTGAGAAGGTGATAGTATGACCGTTTTCAACAAGTTGACCAACAAATATTAAATTGGTAGTAAGTTTATGAACAAAAAAGGTTGTAGGCAACTTGAGGAACCATCGTCAGAGCTGTTTACAGATTTCACAGTGGATGACTTGTTGAGGAAGTGGGGTGAGATTGCTAGTTGCACCCAGACCAAAATAGTATTGAGTGTGTCTTGGACCCCCCCCCCCCCACTGGCTGGTTTTTTAAAACTAAACTTTGATGGGAGTAGCTAGGGGAATCCTGGACAATCGGGATTGGAGGTGTGTTTAGGGATGAGAATGGGTTTGTTTCAGCCATGTTTTCAGGTCCAATTGGAGTGGGTGACTCTTTCAGGGCTGAGATCTTAGTAGTTTTGAAAGGAGTCCAAAGAGCTAAGGAGATGAATATAAGAAAACTCATCACTGAAGGGGACTATGAGGTGGTGGTAGGGTGGCTGAATAAAGAAGATAGCAGGTTATGGATGTACAATAATGAGAGGAGGAAATTTAGGTGGCTGGTTCAAGAGATGGAAGTTAAGATTAGCTAGGTGAAAATATCAGCTAACTCTTTTGCTGATGGGTTAGCTAAGCAAGGAGTCAAGAGGGAATCATTGTTTTGGGCACAAGTGTAATTTTCTCAATTTTATATTCCTAGGAGCTCAAGCTCCAATTGGAAGATAAGAAAGTTTATCTTCCTCCATGTAATTACTCTTGTGATTAATTAATGAAATGTTGTTATTGATCAAAAGAAAAAAAGAGCAAGAGGTGGACAAGGTAAGATCATTACAACCTACAATATCAAGTTTCTCACCATTATCTAATGACAATGAGCTTATTAAAAGGAAGAGGGTAAAATAACTAACCACAAGTAGCTTCCGTCATATGATTGGAAGCACCAGAATTTATGACCCAAAGATAACTAGGAGAGGCACAACAGTAGGTAAACTTGCCAGGCAAGTATCATCCGATCCTTTAATTGAAGTCTGATAAGCCTTGTGTTGATTCTCCTTCCCACCTAGTTGATTTCCTTCAAGTGGTCTTGTGGGGAATTTAGTGATGATATATCCAAACTTCTTGCAGTGAGTGCAGGTATTCTTCTTCCTACAGTGGGATAACACATGACCAGATTCTTTGCATTCATAACAATGCACCCTGGATAAGTCCCTCTTTGATTTGGACTTATCTGCTACTAAAAATACAGTTTCTATTCCATCATCATTCTTTGCATTCATAGTTGATTGAGTGATTATCCTGGCCTCTTCTGTAAGCAGCTCACCAAGAATAGTATCAAGTGATGGTACAGTGTCTCTACATAGAATGTTTGATCTTATTACCTCACATTCAAGACGGAGATGCATCAAGAAATGTAATACTTTCCTTCTGTCAAAATGTTCCTTCAGTTTCTTGATACAACAAGCCGAGGACATCTCCCCAATTTTAATAAGCTCATACTCAATCCAAAGATTGACAAACCCAGCATAATATTCTTGAACTTTCCTTTCACCCTGACTATAGGAAAGAATCTCAATTTCAATTTGATATTGTCGTGAGATGTTAAACTGTTGATAAACCTTTTCCAGGTATCCGTACATCCCCTTAGCTGTTTGGAGACCCCTAATAGGGATAGAAAATCTGTAGTGACTGAGCTAAGGATCCAGGATGCAATCTGGGCATTATTAATCTTCCAAGTCTACAACTCCTTTGCATCAGTTGCTTCAGGCATGGTGGTGGCTCCATCAATATAGCCCCCATAGTTGTCAAGGCGTCGCCTAGGCGACTGGGTGCCTTGCCCAAATGCCTTGACTTTTAGCAACTAGGCGCCCTTCTAGGCAACTGGGCGACTAGGTGACTAGGCACCTGCCTAGGCAACAAAAACAAAGCAGGCGCCTTTTATAATGTCATTTATATTGATGTATCTTATTAATGTATGTGTTACTACATTTTATTATATGCTATATATATATATATATATATATATCCATTATTCTTTGTTTAATGTTTTACTATTGAAATTTAAAAGATCAAAGGGTTTTAAGGAGAGAAAAAGAAAAGGAAAAAAAGAAAAGAAAGAGGAAAGAAAGAATAGAATGATAAATTTCTTTTTTTTTCTATTCTCCCTCTCTAATTAAATAAAACAGAAACTCCATCCTTGTTTTTTTTCTATTTTACTTTCTATCTTGAATATTTATCATATAAAGTTAATAGCCTTCTTTAGCTGCTAATTAATATGAATTTGCTCTATTAAATACTTATTATAGTAGTATTATTTTTTAAAATAATGAAATTAATACATGTAAAGAATTTTATCTTTTAGATGTGATGATTTGCCACATACATGCTAAGTGGTATATAAAACTAGGAAATTTAATGTTCTTAATAAAGAGATTTTCTATTTTTTTAATTAACATACATGCTGAATGGTATATAAAACTAGGAAACTAGCCAAAACTCAGTTTTTTATATTATAAGACTTTTATCGCCTAGGCGACACCTAGGAGACTAGGCGACTAGGTGCCCCAATGTCGCCCAGAATCGCCTAGACGCCTTGAAAACTATGATAGCCCCACAAACCCTTTCTTGGAGATTCCTTCACATCTTGGAAATGTAAGAAGCAGCAAACTACTTCAAAATCTTCTACTGAGGCTGAATATAGAGCTATGTCTTTCGTATACAATGAGATTATATGGCTCAAGGCCCTCCTTGATGACCTTGGTTTTTCATTGTCCTCTCTAGTTCCTATTTATGTAGACAATGTTAGTGCCATCAAGATTGACACCAACCTTGTTTTTCATAAGAGAACCACACATATAGAGGTTGATTGCCATTTCATCAGGGATCAGTTTTCTGCTGGGCATATCTTCTGTTTGCTGAAAGATTGTAGCTAAAGTAGTAGAAGAGAGGTGAAGGCAAACAAGTTCTGAGAATGTCGAACTGAGTAACCCAGTCGACAGTACTATTATTTATAGTAGATTACAATACAGTGTTACATGAAATGTCTGGAATGCCCGTGATTCGCGATGAGACACCCAGACTGCTTAAAACACTAAACAGACTTAGGCCCAATAACAAAGGCCAAGTACCTAACAGCTTAAAACCCAATACAAACTAACATGTACACCTATCAGCCGAACCAACAATACATAAAAACAGTCAACTTAACACTCCCCCTCAAATAATCATGTTGTACGGGGTTATGGGCAATGTTGATGGCAGCCTGATTATCACAGTACAACATCATTGGCTTGTCATAATCAATCCCAAGTTCTTTCATCAATGACCTTAGCCACAACAGTTCAGAGACTCCATGTGCCATGGCCCTATATTCTGCTTCTGCTGAGGATCGGGCCACAACTGATTGTTTCTTGCTCCTCCAAGAGACAACATTACCAGCCACCAGACTGCAATACCCTGAAGTAGATCTTTTGTCATCAATATTTCCAGCCCAGTCAGCATCAGTATAGGCTTCAAGTTTCAGATGTCCATGCTTGGTAAACAAGATCCCTTTTCCTGGAGAGCCTTTCAAATGACACAAAATTCGTTCTGCGGCTGCCATATGAGTATCTCGAGGAGCATGCATGAACTAGCTAATACAACTGACAACATATGCAATATCTGGCCGAGTCATGCACAAGTACAGGAGCTTCCCAAGAAGTCTCTGAAAGACCCATTTATCTTCCAACAATGTTCACATCTGAAGAAGAAAGTTTGTGACTAATATCAATAGGAGTTGCAGCTAGTCTAGCACCCATCTTCCCAGTTTTAGAGAGCAAGTCAAGGACATACTTCCTTTGGGAGATAAGAATCCCATCCTTGGATCTAGCAACATCTATGCCAAGGAAGTATCTTAACTCCCCCAGATCCTTAATCTCAAATTATGAACGAAGGAAAGACTTAAGAACACAAATTCCTGAGGCATCATTACCAGTCACAACAATGTCATCAACATACACAATGAGATATACTGTCAGAGATTCACTTCTCTTCCCAAAAGGAGTATGATCTGACTGTGTCTGAGTATAGCCGAATTTAACAAGTGTTGTTCTAAATTTCTCAAACCATGCTCTAGGAGACTATTTGAGGCCATAAAGAGATTTCTTCAATTTGCATACCTTTCCTTGCATATCACTTCCATACATTCCTAGAGGGAGAGACATATAGACCTCCTCATGTAAGTCACCATTGAGAAATGCATTCTTTACATCCAACTGATAAAGGGGCCAATCAAAGTGAGCTGCCAGAGATAAGAGAACCCTCAGAGATGTCATCTTAGCAATAGGAGCAAAGGTCTCCAGGTAATCAATCCCATATGTCTGTGTGTAGCCTTTGGCAACCAGTCTGGCCTTGTACCTCTCAATAGTCCCATCAGCTCGGTATTTAATGATAAAGACCCACTTGCAGCCAACCGGATCCTTCCCTTCAGGCAAATCCACCACTTCCCAAGTATCATTTTTGTGTAGGGCAACCATTTCAGATTTCATGGCATCTCTCCATTCTGGAATTTCAAGAGCTTCTAACACAGACCTAGGAATAGGGTTAGAAGCAACTGAAGAGAGATAGGCAAAGTATGAAGGAGAAAGTAGATCATAAGAAAGGTGTTTGGAAATGCAGTGTGCTCGTTTTCCTTTCCAAACAGCAATGAGAACATTAAAATCCGGGAAAGATGGTTCCAAAGAGGTTGAAACAGCACTTGTTGTCTCATCTGTGATTGGAAGTGTATGAGGCTCATCTGTTGTAAGGGAAACAACCTGCTCATTCCTGGATCTTTGCCTTTGATACACCTTGGAATTGTGGGTACGACGAGGAGGTAAAGAGATAGGAGCACTAGGACAAGGAGAATGAAGTGACTTATCCTCCCTTGATTCATTTGGTGAGGACACAGGCTCATCAAGAGACTCAACTGGGACAGGGAGAGGAAGAGCAAACACTTATGACAAACTCTCCCCCTGTTGACAATGTCCTTCCTGAGAGAACCCATAAAAAAGAGAAAGTTCATCAAAGGTAACATCCATTGAGACATACCGAGTGCCAGTCTTTGGATCAAAACAACAGTAACCCTTTTGTGTGGGGGAATAACCAAGGAAGATGCATTTGTGGGCTTTTGGTTCAAACTTATGTCTCTGGGCACTTGGAATGTGAACATAACAGGTGCAACCAAACACACGGAGAGGAATCGGGAAGAGATCCTTGTCTGGATGGCATACGGTTTATGAGATTGATAGCAGTGAGAACAGCATCACCCCAAAATCTTGTGGGAACATGTGAGGCATACAAAAGGCTCCTTGCAACTTCAACAATATGCCTTTTTTTTCTTTCAGCAACTCCATTTTGTACAGGGGTTCTAACACAAGAACTTTGATGAATAACTTCCATGTCAGAGAGATACAAGGATAAACTCTTCTCAAAATACTCTTTTGCATTTTTAGATCTGAAAATCTTAATTCTGGCATCAAACTAAGTTAAAACAAATTCATGAAATTGCCTCACAAGTCTTGGAACTTCATCACGAGATTTCATTAGGTATATCCAAGTGAATCTAGAAAAATCATCAATAAACAGGATGAAATATCTGTAGCCCCCCATAGAAGATAAGTGGTAAGGCCCCCACACATCAGAGTGCACAATATTAAAAAGAAAAGAAGATCTTTTATTGCTCAAAGGGTAATTGTTTCTACAATGCTTTGATAACTGACACGACTCACAATTAAGACTGGACACACTGATTCCCTTAAACAGTTCAGGAAATAGATGACTTAAAGCAGAAAAAGGCAAATGACCCAAACGACAATGACTCAACATGATTCGACTGACAGACTCTGAAGAGGTAGAACCAAAGGCAGCATTCTTAGGATGATCAAGGCATTGTCCAGGAGTGTCAAGCAAGTATGTTCCATTCGCTTCATGGCCACTCCCAATCACCTTCCGAGACTCCAGATCCTGAAAAACACAGTGAGAAGGGAAAAATGTTACACAACAATTCAATGACTTGGTTAAGCTACTTACAGATAACAAATTGGTATTTAATCTAGGTACATGAAGGGTGGAAGATAGAAGTAAGGAGTCCGTAGCCTTGACAGTTCCCTTGCCAGAAATAGAGGCAAGAGAGCCATCGACTAAGGTGATTCTGTCACGACCAGGAAGCAAATCATATGAAACAAACAAAGTGGAAAGGTTGGTCATGTGATCAGAAGCACCTGAGTCTATGATCCAAGGGGTCTTAGGATTACCTGAGGTGGTTGCATGGTTAGCAGAAGCTCTTATACCTGAGTGAGCAAATGCAGTGGTGGCTGAACTTCCTGAAGGATTAGATGATGAAGTCACTCTTTCAAGATGACTGATCATCTTTCCAAACTTTTCATACTCAACTTTCATGACTGCCAACTGTGCACAAGCATACTCAACTTTCTGGAATCGAACAGAAACAAGCCCGGGATGTAATTTCCAGCACTTGTCCTTGGTGTGCTTCGGCTTCTTGCAATATTCACAGACAACCTCCTTCTTTCCAGTGCCACTGGGAGCCCCTATAACTCCTTTGGGTTTAACCCCCATATTTGCAAATGCATTAGTGCCAACTCCTTGAACCTGTACCTGTCTTCTGCTTTCTTCACTGCTGACTAAAGCATATGCTTGTGATAATGAGACACTTTCCTTGGACAGAATATTTTGTTTTGTGATGTCATATTCAAGGTTTAGCCCAGTTAGGAACTAAAAAACCCTGTTCCTTTCAACTAATTTCCCGTAGGTTTCTGCATCTTTGGGAGTATCCCAAGTCACAACCTCTATCAGATCAATTTCTTGCCACAGATATTTCAAGGTTGAGAAATATGCCACAAGGGATTTCTCCCCTGTCTTAGATTCTTCACATCACTCCTTAGTTTATAGGCTCTGGCTACATTCAGTTTCTAGGAGTAGGTTTCTGCAACACTATCCCAGATTTCCTTAGCTGAGTTCATCCAGAGATAATGTTGACTAATATGTGGCTGCATTGAATTCACGAGCCACCCAATCACGGTGTAATTCTCTTGCACCCATTTCTCATAAGAGGGATCATCCTCTGGGGGAGCTTTCTTGCTCCCAGAGATAAACCCCCACTTTCCTCTACTACAAATACGAATTTTCATGGATTGTGACCATGCCAAATAGTTGGTTCCATCCAGTTTCACTGTGGTTACAGCCAACAAAGAATCAGTTGGGGTTCCCAAAGTATGTCCATATTCAGCAGTACTCTTGCTCTCAATATCTGAGAAGTCCATCATGTAAAAGCTTCAATTAGGGTTTCGATAAGCCTCCACTAGTGTACTGGTTGTTGATGAACTCAGATAGAGTTGAATCGACAACAAACGCAGCAACTCACAAACTCAGTTCAGACCTGACAACCGTGAGAACCAAGTTCGGTGGCAGCTCTTTCAAGAGAAGACCTGATTCAGCCTTCAAGAGACAACCAGAAGACCTCCAAACCCTATGTATCCGATTGGAGTTCCTTTCTAGTTAGGGATTCTAGGTTCCCAACAATAATTGCCCCAAAGAGAGCAAAATACAGTCCACAGTGAATTAAGAGGCCTTTTTATAAACACTATGTATGCAGCAGTCAACACCCCACTGTTAACTAGTAGGAATCACTTCAAGAGCACTCCGTATAGGTCCAAGAAGTAACTGAACTGAAGTAGAGACTCGTACCACTGAGTCTAAACAAGTTTCGGCCACTTGGCAGTCCAACAAGATAAGAAATTAACCCAGAAATCTCTGAGTTAAATCAGGCCAATAACAGTCGAACAACAGAGCAGATATAGAGGGGTTTCGAGTACTTTAACAGCTCCCCAAATCAGAAAAA
Organism: Nelumbo nucifera; assembly: GCF_055504915.1. Lineage (NCBI taxonomy): Eukaryota > Viridiplantae > Streptophyta > Magnoliopsida > Proteales > Nelumbonaceae > Nelumbo > Nelumbo nucifera. The sequence goes on along the minus strand of NC_142656.1, from coordinate 58,625,295 downwards.
ATAACCCAGTAATAACTGAAGCAACTTATAGTTGTATGAATCTCTGATTTGAGCTTCAAATCAGGCCGAACAATCCTTCTCTCTGATTCTTCCTAGTCACCGAACTATTCTCCAAGCGAATAGAGTCTTGGGCACCCTCCAATGACCTCCAAGAATCAGGCAAATGAGTCTAAACGTGAGTAAGAAACAAAATCAGCAATGGGGTGCCGAGTAGTACAAGAACGGATAGGCTTATGAAGAGCAATAGGAGGATCCAAATCAGAAGTATGTGTGTTAGGATTACCTTGGATTGCAAAGATAGATTGATCCGAGTCCAACTGGTTGCTGTCATGAGTTTGAGGCCCCTTTTTCCTTCTATTGTAGGTGATTTTTATATCTTTTTGTTGCCTACTAGAACCCTCAAAAACATCTGTAGTATCAGGAGAGGAAGCAGGCACAGTGGGAGCCTCACTAGGTTCACCAGGGATGCCACAACAAGGAGGAGTAGAAGGAGAGGATGGAAGGCCCGAGGCAGATAGAGGAACAAAAAAGAAGGGAGAATAAGAATCCTCTTCCATCCCACTAGTCTCCCCCTGAAGAGGATTCTGGGAAGACCGAAAGTAGGGTTGAAACTCAAAAAAGACCACATCTCTGGTGACATACTTTCTCTTGGTGACAAGATCATAACACTTGTAACCCTTTTGTGTAGGAGAGTACCCCAAAAAGACTCCTCTTGTAGCCCTAGGATCCAACTTGGTCTCCTTTGGATCCTTTCCATGTATAAAACATACACAACCAAAGACCCTAGGAGGAAGAGGAAAGTCTGGAAGGGTAGGCCATAGAACAGAGAAAGGGGTTTTCATACCCAACACCTTAGATGGCATCTGATTTATCATATATGATGCAGTAAGTACTGAGACCAGTAGTGCTTAGGAAATTTGTGCTGGAATAGTAAGACTCGAGCTATCTCCAATAGATGTCTATTCTTGCGCTCAGCAACCCCATTCTGTTGAGGGGTATTAGCACAAGATGATTGATGTAGCATGCCAACATCTTCCATGAACAAGTTCAAGGATTTTTCAAAATATTCAGTAGCATTATCTGACCGGAATTGCTTAATCTTCTTGTCAAATTGTGTTTCAATCATTTTGCAAAATGCCATGGTTATCCGTGGCACTTCATCTCGTCCTTTTAACAGGTAGATCCATGTGCATCGAGAGTAGTGGTCAATAAAACTGATAAAATAACGAAAGCCATCAATAGAAACAATAGGTGAAGGGCCCCAAACATCAGAATGAACCAAATCAAAAGGAGCTTGAATTTCATTACTGGAAATTGGATAAACAGTTCGACATTGTTTTGACAGTTGACATACTTCACAGACTAAACTCTAACTTGAAATGCCCTTAAACAATTTGGGAAACAACACTTGCAATGATGAAAAAGGTAAATGACCTAGTCTAGCATGCCACAGATGCAACCTAGCTATTGACTCCACATTCTCTGGACCACTCGCAACAGATGCTTGTAAGGCTGAACCGATGTCTGCATCAAAATAGTAGAGGCCTCCATACTCATGACCGCTCCCAATCGTTCTCCTCGTCAATCTGTCCTGAAAGACACAATGAGTAGGAAAAAAGGTTATGCTACAGTTCAAATTTTTGGTAAGTTTTGAAACAGACAAAAGGTTTGAGGTAAGACTAGGAACATGCAAAACTGATTTAAGAGAGAGGTCCTTGCTTAGCCACCCCTTTGCCAAAGATGGTGGAGAAAGACCCGTCAGCAACTCTCATCTTATCCTGACCAGACAACAAGTGATATGAAGAGAATAAGGAGGACATATGTGTCATGTGGTCAGTTGCACCAGAATCAATAACCCAAGACGTAGAGTCAATAGGACTAGTTGCACTAAAGGCAGAGACTATACCGGATCTGGCAAGAGAGGAGGAAGCAAAAGAGTTACTCCTTAGACGGGCTAAAGCCCGGCCAAGGACCTCTACCTCATCTGCAGTGAAGCCCAAGGTACCGGTTCCGGAGGAATTAGCAACCTGCCCCATGGAAGAAGAAGCCATTGTTGGTATACTCTGTGAGCTATCACCATTGTTACTAGTGACAAGGTTCCCACTTGTCGCTTGACCCTTCTGTCCTTTCTTGTCTTTTCTCAATGCAGCTGGCTTCAGGTGAGGATATAGGACCCAACACTTTTCTTTTACATGTCTTTCACCTCCACAATGAGTGCACTTGAGATGCCTTTTGTCTGGATATCTGTTCCCCTTTTGATTTGTAGAAATCAGGGCTGAATGTTCTATAGATTGTTCAAGTGGGTGCTTCTGAGTGTCAACTTGCATCTCTTTTCTCCTGACCTCTTCATTCCTTACCAGATAATAAACATGATGTAACTTGGGCATTTCATCTCTTCCAAGAATTTGTGACCTTATGCCCTCATACACTGGGTCCAGGCCAGTCAAGAACTTAAAGGCTCTGCTCTCTTCAATCTGCTTATCATGTCTCTCCTTGTCCCTGGCATTCTCCCAATCTAGAATCAAGTGGTGATCAAACTCTTCCCACAGTCCTAGAGTTGCAAAATATGTTGCAACTGTCATATCCCCTTGCCTTAAAGCAGCAATGTCTTGGTTCAACCTGTAAATTCTAGCATTGTTTTTCTTCTGTCCATAGGTTTTTGACACTTTTTCCCAAATCTTAGCTGCTGTGGGAAAATGTTGAACAGTCCTGGCAACTCGAGGAGTCATAGAAGCAAGCAGCCAGGACATAACTGTGGCATTCTCCTTGCGCCACACTGCATACTCCACACTGCCAACTTCGGGTTCCTTCTTCTTCCCATCTAAATAACCTGTGAGTTCACGGGAAGTAATAAAAAGCATTGCAGAAACAGACCACTCCCTGAAGTTGTATTCATCCAGCAACACACTTGTAATCTGCAAGCTGTGCAGATTCGGGTTCTCCAGATTTGAAGACCTCCCACCAGGTCTGTTATCCCTAGAAGAGACCTCTCCGGATATTGAAGACATCTTGGATGCAGACTTTGTGTATATAACACTGTTTCAGACTAGCCGAAGTGGTGACAGTCCTGGAGTGGACTAGTTACAGCACCAATAAGAATTCTGTGAACAAGTAACCGACCTGAAACTGAGAGCTCTCCACACTGCACTATGCAGACTTCACTTGGGCTTCAACTTCTGCAACTGTAGAGAGTGCTCACCCCTACGACCAATACTAGGACTACTGAAATCAGTCCTCAACCTAGGTCTGTCCTATACAGACCTCTCTTAGCAGCCGAATGGCTACTAACTAATAGAAGCAGTCTAGTAGGGCATCAACTTCTGGGTCTTACCTCCATTGTGCCCTACAACCAAGAGAAACCCTAGGTTCAAACCATGTTCTGTTCTATGGCAACCCTAGGGTTTTTCTGCAGCAACCAAGAAGAAAAAAAAAGAAGAGAAAGCAAGCAAGAGAGAAGAGTTGGCGTCGGCTGTAACCAGAAGATCGCTCAATGCTCTGATACCATGTTTGCTGAAAGATTGTAGCTGAAGTAGTAGAAGAGAGGTGAAGGCAAACAAGTTCTGAGAATGTCGAACTGAGTAACCCAATCGACAATACTATTATTTATAGTAGATTACAATACAGTGTTACATGAAATGTCTAGAATGCTCCTGATTAGTGATGGGACACCCAGACTGCTTAAAACACTAAACAGACTTAGGCCCAATAACAAAGGCCCAGTACCTAACAGCTTAAAACCCAATACAAACTAACATGTACACCTATCAGCCGAACCAACAATACATAAAAACAGTCAACTTAACATCTTCAACTTTACAGCTTGCTGATCTCTTCACAAAAGCCATCATGTACTCACCACCAGTTTCTAGATGACAAACTGATGCTTATACCTCGGCATCAGTTTGAGGGTTAGTGTAGAGCCTGATTTGTGTTGTATACACTTTCTTTCCTTTTTTTTGGCTCTTGGGAGCACCTCTTTATGTTGCATCATATATACAATATTATATTTCTCTTTATTCTTTCTTGTGAAGGACATAGTTGTCCTTTCTCAGTCTTGTACAGAATTCACATATAAGATAATTTCTTTGGGTGTGTGACACACTGAACACACCCTTTCATTCTGGTTTTCCCTCTTGCTTGAACTGTGTTAACAGGGAAACCCAATTTCTCCAACAGTCAAAACTTTTGCTTGGTTGGTGGCTTTGAAAGGCTTTCAGCTTGCTAGAAGGTGCTATTTATGTGAATCTGAAATTGAAGATGTTCTGTATCTATGTCATGGATGTGGTTCCACAAGGTTCATTTGGGTTTCTTCTCTAGGCTCTTCAAAGTTGCTATTTGGGTTCCCATTTTGCGAAAGAAATTTCCTTTTGGCCTGTATCGCAAGGAAGCAAGAAGTCTAAGATTTTATAGAGATATGTTCCATTTGCAGTTTGTTGCAAGTGGAAAAAAAAGGAATTAGCAAATATTTGAAGGCAAATCAAGAATTAAGGAAAAATTATGTTTGGGAATTGGAAATAAATTGATAGATTTGATTCTGCTTTTACCAGAATTTTCAGATGCTTCAAAGAGTCTTTTGGGTCAAGCATTTAGTCATATCTTGAGTTAGAAGATGGGGTGTGATGTTTTGTTTTGTTTCCTTTTCTTCACTTTGGGTGATTCCTCATCACCTGCTTTGTTGTACTTTCTTTTCAAGTTTGATATTTATTATCAAAAAAAAAGAATCTAGGTCATTTTCAGTTATTAAATGACCCTACTAGCAGCAGAGTTCCAAATGACACTCTGAAGCATCTGATTTACAAATTACATGAATTTGTTCTTTTCCGGAATGATTAGCTTTTATTCAGTTTTGTAACTGGATCATTGCATTTGACATATCTATTTTGAATCTTTAGGGGCTCCACAAGGAAAACTTACTTCAACATCATGGAATTTTATAAGAAATATATCCATGGGTAAATGACCTTGATCTTTACATTAATACTGTGTAATACCTCTCCAATTCTTATTAGATGCTTTTCTTTTCATCTAGATATTAGGCCATATCCGAAGGTTTTGTTGACACATATCCCTTTGTATCGATCTGATTGGACTCCATGTGGCATTCACCGTTCTTCCCCAATTATTAACCAGGTAAAGTGCTACAGTTCTCTTAGTCTTGTTATGTTTTCTATTCTGGTCTTCTTTTTAGGTGAGATTTTCTGTTCATCAACATATTTTCAAGTTATCCTTGTGAAGGGAGGTTTGGTAAAATCATTCTTATTTATGGTTACTTTTTCTGTGTTGTCAATGTGCTAAGGGGATGAGTTGGATGACTAATTGTTTTAGCCTCCTTAACCAATGCAGTGCTGATATCTAGGCACTGACTAGCAGCCACAAAAAGATTTCTAAATGTAAGATAACGATGTAATCTTATATATAATTTAAATGCAGTGGTAGATTTATGGATGGATGCTTTAGAAACAAGAGATTTTAATATTTTTTGAAGATAAATAAAGAAAAAAATTGTTGCTAAAGATAAAAGCAATTACAACTTAAATAGGTCACAAGAGGTCACCCCCATCAAAAAAGGGAAAACAAAAAGCAGACTTCAAAGTAACAAACACAAATACACCAAGACTTTTTAAGAATTCAGAGTACACCAAAAATGAACCCCAAAGTCTTCGTTCTTTAGACCTTGAAATTTTGGCAGTATCAACACCCATCCTCCAATCACTGAAGAACTGCTTAATGCCACCACCTCTTCCATCCTTTTCTTCTTATTCTCGAAAATCCTTCTGTTTCTTTACTTCCATAATTCCCAGCAAACAGCAAAGAGAATGCAACTCCACAGAAGTTTGATCTTAGGACCACCCTGTATTCTTGGCCAGCACCCAAAATTTTCAGACTGATCTGAAATTGATCACATGTCCACTTTAAACAGCTTGGAAAAATAGGACCAAATTGGGTTTATAAAGCTGCATTGGTTCAACAGAGGAATAATATTTTCCTCTCTGGCCAGACATAGTACAAATCTTCTTGGAAATTGAAAACATCTATCCTTTAAAATGTCCTGTGTTAATATGCATCCTCTGGCTATCAGCCATGCAAAGGCTTCCACCCTTGGGGGCACTGGTCCCCCCACACTCCCCTAATTGAATCAGCCTTCACCTGATTTCTGATCAATATGGAGTACACTGACTTGGCTGTGAACTTGCTATCCTTGCGTTCTTTCCACCACCTGATGTCTGCAGCTGAGGGATTGATTTTCATTGATTGTAATTTTGACAGCAGTTCCAAACACTCCTCCATCTCCTAGTTGAAAAGAGGCCTTCTAAAATTTTGAGTCCAAACCACGGATCCATTAATTATTCCATAACAATCAGCAGCCGAAGAAGAAGAAGAAGAAGATTTGAGAAAGGCGGCATGCCTACTTCAGCCGGCCCTACAATCTTATATAGATTATTATAAAATAATATTACATGAATGGACTAGAATGCCCCTGATTAGTGATGGGACACCTAGACAAATAAAACAAATAAAGCATTAAACAAGTTTAGGCCCAATAACTAAGAACTTAAGACACAAATATGACTAACATAAACACTAAAACAGCCGAACCAACACTCCCCCTCAAGCTAAGCATGGATGTCAGTCATGTTTAGCTTGCCAAGTAAGTCTGAGAACTTCGTTGAAGCTAGTCCTTTAGTTAAGACATCTGCAATCTGCATCTCGGAAGGAGTACAAGGAATGCAGAGTTCTCCTGAAACGATTCTTTCTCTAACGAAGTGTCGGTCAATCTCAATGTGCTTCGTTCTATCATGTTGCACTGAGTTATTTGCAATGTTGATAGCAGCTTTGTTGTCACAGTACAGCCTGAGAGGACACTCGACCTTTATCCCGAGCTCACCAAGAAGGGTCCTAAGCCACAGTAGTTCAGCAACACCATGAGCCATTGCTCGATATTCAGCCTCTGCACTTGATCTAGCAACCACATTCTGCTTTTTACTTCGCCATGTAACCAGATCTCCTCCAACAAACGTGCAATACCCAAAAGTAGACCTCCTGTCTCCAACAGAGCCAGCCCAATCTGCATCAGTATACGCTTCAATTTCAATTTTATTGTGTTTTTTGAACAGAATTCCCTTTCCTGGGCAAGTCTTCAAGTACCTAAGAATTCTTTCCACTGCTCTCATATGAGGAATCTTTGGAGAGTGCATGAACTGGCTGACAACATGTACAACATAAGCAATATCTGGTCGAGTGAGAGATAGATATTATCAACTTTCCTACCAGTTTTTGGTATCTTTCTTTATCAAAATAGTCCTCTCCAACTGATTCCTGTAGACCATGGTTATGTTCTATTGGAGTATCTGCTAGTCTACACCCCATTATACCTATCTCCCCTAGAAGGTCAAGGACATACTTCCGCTGACATATATAGATGCCCTCTTGTGACCTAGCAACTTCAATTCCAAGGAAGTATCTCAGATGGCCCAAGTCTTTAATCTCAAACTCAGAAGCCAAGAACTCCTTTAATCTTTTTATCTCTTCCAGATCATCTCCTGTAATCACCATATCATCCACATAAACGATGAGTACCGTAAGTCGGCCATTCTGTTTCCTTATGAACAAAGTATGATTTGCACCACTTTGAGTGTATCCCACTCTCTTCATGGCCCCACAAAGTCTCTCAAACCAAGCCCGAGGAGACTACTAAAGGCCATATAATGCTTTCCTCAGTTTACATACTTTCCCATCAAAGACATAACCTGGTGGAGAATCCATGAATACCTCTTCACGTAGATCACCATTTAGAAAAGCGTTCTTCACATCCAACTGATGTAGCTCCATTGAGAAATTTGTAGCTAATGACAATAAGACCCGGATTGTGTTGAGCTTCGCGACTAGAGCAAAGGTCTCTTTGTAGTCAATCCCTTCTTTTTGAGTTGTAAAATACCTATACGATTCTAGGTTAAAGTAGAGAAGAAGAAAAGAAAGAAGAAGAAGAGAGGAAGAAGAATAAGAAGAAGAAGAATTCGGTCAGATTGAGAAAATCAGTCCACCTCTAGCCGACCCACTTGTATTTATCTCAAATAATATAGTTACAAGAAAGACCATATTGTCCCTCATAAGTGATGGGACACATAACTTAAACTTAAACAAAATAGACCTTTCACTCTCAAATAGATAAACCCAAATGACCAAAATACCCCTATTTTGTGTACTCTAACACACCCCTCAAGATGGAGAGTGTATGTCATATAGTCCCAGCTTGTCACAAATATAATCTACTCTGCCCCGAGACAATCCCTTTGTAAAGAGATCTGCCCACTGATTTCCTGAGCTCACATGAGATGTGGTTACCACTCCACTTATCACTTTCTCTCACAAAGTGACAATCGACCTCAATATGCTTGGTTCTCTCATGGAAGACTAGGTTGGAAGAGATATGAACAACAACTTGGTTATCATAGTATAGTCTCATAGGTTTGTCAACCAAGAACCCCATCTCTTGTAGCAAGTTCTTCAACCATACTAGTTCACATGTGGTATGAGCCATAGCTCCGTACTTAGCTTTTGCACTACTCCTTGCCACCACTGTTTGTTTCTTGCTCTTCCAAGTTACAAGATTGCCACCAAGGAAGGTACAATATCCTGTAGTTGATCTCCTGGCTGATATAGAACCAGCCCAATCAGCATCTGTATACCCTACTATTTCAAAAGTCCGTCCACTTCGGTATAGCAAACCACGACCTGGAGCACCCTTCAGGTACCTAACAATCCTTAGAACTGCTTCCCAATGAGGAATCCGAGGATGTTGCATAAACTGACTCACCATACTAACAGCAAATGATATATTTGGTCGGGTAATAGTCAGATAATTCAACTTTCCCACCAACCTCCTGTATCTTCCAGGATCATCAAACTCTTCACCTGCATCAACACTCAACTTGACATTAAGTTCCATAGGAGTCTCTGCTGGTTTAGCACCTAACAGTCTTGTTTCTTCAAGTAGATCAAGAACATATTTTCTTTGACATAAGTTAATTCCATGCCTTGACCTTGCAACTTCTATTCCCAGAAAGTACTTCAGCTTACCCAAATCTTTCGTATTGAAGTGGTCCTATAGGAATTTCTTCAACCTGTCAATCCCGTTACTGTGACTCCCAATTATGACAATATCATCCACATACACCACTAGCAAGATTTTCCCATCTTTTGAATCATGGTTGAACACAGAATGGTCTACGTAACACTGTTTCATCCCAAAGTCTTTCACTACTTCACTGAACCTGCCAAACCAAGGACGTGGAGATTGTTTCAGTCCATAAATTGCCTTTTTGAGTCTACAAACCTTACCATCCTCCCCCTGAGCAACAAACCCTGGCGGTTGCTCCATATACACTTCCTCGATGAGATCACCATGTTGGAAAGCATTTTTTATGTCAAGTTGCACAAGAGGTCAATCATACATAGGAGCTAATCAACACCCGAACTGAACCAATTATAGCCACAGGAGAAAATGTCTCCATATAGTCCACACTATACAGCTGAGAATAGCCCTTGGCCACTAACCTGGCCTTCAATCGCTCCACACTGCCATCTGGAAGATACTTCACTGTGTATACCCACTTACACCCAACAGCAAGCTTACCAGGAGGAAGAGCAATGGGTTCCCACGTGTGATTGTGTTGTAGAGCAGAGAGTTCCTCTTCCATGGCTTGCCACCACCCTGGGGAGGTAAGGGCTTCCCGGACAATCTTGGGAATGGAAACAGATGATAGCAATGATATAAAGTTGCGATGAGAAGCTGAAAGGTGGCAGCTGAAACATAGTAGGAAATAGGATGAGAGGTACAAGTGTGTTTACCTTTCTGCAAGGCAATAGGAAGATCAAGATCTAAGGGAGGAGAAGTAATGACAGGATCTGTCGGCGAGGGCTGAATTGGAGGAGGGGCCAGTGCTCTTTTGTGAGTATACACTTGTGTGATTGGTGGCCTCTCAGTAGTAACTGGCATGGGAGGTGAATCAGCAACTGGAATGGGAGCCACGGGAAAGGGATCTGCAACAGGGACGGGAAGAGGAACTACGACGGAAGGAGAAGAAACCACGGTATTTGAGAAAAAAGGAACTGATTCAAAGAAGGTGACATCGAAGCACACAAACGACTTATGGAATTTAGGGTTATAGCACTTATACCCTTTCTGAGTCCTCGAGTAGCCAAGGAAGATACACTTAGTAGCTCGTGCATCTAACTTGTCTAAACCAGGCCCCAAGTTTTGAACAAAACAAACACATCCAAAGACTCTTGGGGTGAGAGGGAACAGAGACAAGGTGGGAAACAACACCAAGAAGGGGGATTGAATTCCAAGGATGGACATGGGCATCCGGTTGATGAGAAAGCAGGATGTGAGGACGGCATCACTCCAAAAATGTTTTGGGACATTCATATTAAGCATCAAGGACCGATCAGTTTCAAGGAGATGTCGATTTTTCCGTTCAAGTACACCGTTTTGTTGTTGGGTGTAGGCACAAGAAGTTTGATGAATTATCCCATGGTGCTCTAAGTATTGCTGAAATGGTATTGAGGTGTACTCTTTGGCATTATCGGAGCGAAGAATTTTAATATGAACACCAAATTGGGTACGTATTTCAGCATAAAATTTTTGAAAAATAGAAAACAATTCACTGCGATCTTTCATAAGATAAATCCATGTCATCCTTGAAAAGTCATCAACAAAAGTTACAAAATACTTATAGCCATTGTATGACATCACTTTGATCAGACCCTAGACATCAGAATGAACTAAAGAAAAAGGACTCGAGACACGACTATCAACTCTTGGACTAAAAGAGACTCTAAGAAAGAAAAGGTAGGGAAAGGTAGGGAAGCCTATACAAAACCTTTTCTTTCAAATCAAACACAGCCTAAATAAAATTCCAACAACTTCTGTTCTATTTAATCACTCATTAAATCTACCTTTCAAAATCTTTCCTGGCCCATTGGCCAATGAAGACATAGCAATAGGATTTTCTTCATTTCCCATGACAGTACTTTTTACTTTCCATTAGGAAAAGGGAGACGACATTTTCAAAGCATTTCCTATGACTGTCCTACATCCTTCTTTCCCCCATGGAATTGTCATGTTTCTACAAATGAATTTTTATAGGAAAGTTGCTTCATTAATCCTTTCTTCTTTATATATGTACAAGATTTTCTTGTATGATTTTTCTCATTTATATTTCTAAAAGAAATCTCCTTCTAAACACCTAATGGGCTTGGATTCCAGCCCATATCTTGGTTGATGTACTGCATTCATGCCATTGCAGGTTAGAGATAGGGAAGATAAGGAAAAGAAAAAGGAAAAACATTATGGTCTATGAAATTAAATACATGTTATTCCTTCAGTAATGGCAGTTTATCTAATTTATATTGATCTCCAGAGGGTTTCACGAGCTGCTAATGGTCAAGAAATAATGTAAGATTTTAATCTTTCATTTTCCATTTGACTCTAATGTAAGTACATTTGTTAATAAAATATGGTACAAGTAAGATTATCTAGTTACCTTATGGTTTAACAGTTAATTTGTCAATACAGGTATCAAAATTATCTCAGTAAGGAAACATCAACGCTTTTACTGGACTTTATCAGACCTGTAAGTTCTCCTTTCTCTCATTCTTTGATGTCTTCCACGCTTGTCATCAAATTATGGTTGGAAAATGAAAATTTGCAAGTAGCCACATGTTACAATGATTTGATATCACAAATTTACAACAGGCACTTGTATTGTCTGGTCATGACCATGATCAGTGCATGGTGAACCACCTAGGAAAATATGGAACCATAACAGAGGTAAGCACCTAATAGTTGGGGGTTTTAGTTTTGGCTGAGAATGTCATCTCATTATGTTTGATACACAGCATACCGTAGGGACCTTGAGTTGGCAGCAGGGAAACTTGTATCCATCATTCATGCTACTGTCAGCAAGTATGGTGTTCTCAAACACAACCAATCCTGAAGATGCCCTGTCAACACAGCTTTGCTTTCTTCCTATGCAAACACACATTTACATATGGTATCATAATGGTAGTACACTTATGTCTTTGAAACTTTCTAATTAGATTCACTCTAATATACATTTCTCCAAATCATCAGGTACCTGTCTATATTCTTTGTAACCTTGATCGCGGTCCTCTTTTGGCCAACAAATGATTTGGACTTATGGCATCATTGCAATCACTTAATGGGATCCATCAGAAGAGCATTAACTCTTAACCTTTTAAAAAGTCGAGCTAAAGAGAAGAATGAAGATGAAAGCTGTGACTATGAGATGATTTGGGATGCTGAGGGATCAATGCATCTTGTCAAGAAAGTTTTGAAGATCCAACCTGGAAGCTCAAATGATTCTGGAATAGTGGGAAGGTGTGCATATTTTTATTTGTGGGTGTGTGTTGCATGTATGTAGGTTTTCATGTGCTAGAAGGTTCACTTAAGTCTGAATGCAAGTTTCTGCTTATTTGCATCTTCTTGTGTGTGCATCCCTTTATGAAGTTCGTACTTCGTCTTCTGCACATGCCAACGTAATGATGCAAATATATATTTGTGCATAATTCAGATTAGGATTCAGCACTTGGTCCTTATTTATTTGCACTAGTCATAAATCATAATCACCCTAGTTCTGATCGCCCACCCTTGAAAACCAGCTCTAGAGTTTCTCTTTGGGAATAGGGACCAAGAGAAACTTCTAGATAGATAAACTGAAGTTTGTCACATCATAAAAACCCACTTTCCAAAGATTTCCTACCCTAGTTCTGATCTCGTTATTTATTTGCACTAGTCATAAATCATAATCACCCTAGTTCTGATCACCCACCCTTGAAAACCAGCTCTAGGGTGTCTCTTTGGGAATAGGGACCAAGAGAAGCTTCTAGATAGATAAACTGAAGCTTCTCAGATCATAAAAACCCACTTTCCAAAGATCTCTTCCTTCTCTTTGGGATCGAACATCAATTGCAACAATTTGATAGATGGCTCATTGGGATGGACGTAGATGAACAATGCTCCCCCTAAAAACGTAAAGGAGGTTTACCCTTGTTAGAGTTGGTCGAGTAAGGGTAGATTAGTTTTCTCATTATGGTTTAAGTTATGATGATGTGGCAATTCTGTTTTGACTTTTGTAGTTCACTTGTCCCATACTTAAGTAGGGGCAGTTTTGACATTGTACTCTAATTACATTATAATACAGATTATGGCCAACTAGTAGGGTTTATCTCACTAATTCGACAGCTTTTTCTCTCTCTCTCTCTTTCTTTCTCTCAGAACAGGACTGGTTCGAACCACTAAAACAACCCTCATATGGCTCGAGAAAGAATGATTCAAATTTATGTATTGTATTTTATATATATATATATATATATATATATATTATGCCCTAAGTAGACTGTATGAAGTGAGTAGTCATTCGACTACTAGCAGGAGACTGCATAGGGGAGTTTTAGTTTCAGCTCATAGGTGGAGAACCAAGTATTGTTACAAGGTTCTTGGTGCTTCAGCTGCAGTACTATTACAAGTTTTTCAGTGCAGCCAGTGATGCTTTTCAGTTCAGATGTGAGTGGTAGCAGCCCTCCACAGTATTTCTTCTGCTTTAACAGGAAGAGTGCCCTTGGTTGGGCGATAAGAATTAGGCCCATAAAGAATATGGTAGATATAACAGCAGAAATAAAGCTACTTAAATAAAATAAAAACTAAGGCCCATTTGGCCCAATCTCTCTACACTCCCCCTCAAGTATGCATAGATGCCAATCATGCCCAACTTGCATACATAATGTTGTAGCTTTGTCTTGAGAACTCCCTTAGTCAAAAAAAAAAAAAAATCTGCTAGTTCTTCTAAAGCAATGAAAGGAAAACACACTTCCACTGTGACCACTCTCTCCCACATATAGTGTCTGTCTACCTCAATGTGCTTAGTTCTGTCATGCTGAATCGAATTATGAGCAATCTTAATAGTAGCCTGATTATTACAATATAACATCAAGAGCTTATCAAAAGAGATACCCATCTCATCTAGGAGAGATCTAAGCCATAGCAACTCTAAAACCCCATGGGCCATAGCCCTATAGTCTGCCTCAGCGGAAGATCTATCTACCATTGACTGCTTTTTACTTTTCTAGGAAACAATATTTCCAGCTACCATAGTACAATAACCCAATGTGGATCTGTCATCTATATTACCTTTCTAATCAGAATCTGTAATGGCCTCTAACTTCATATGGCCATGTTTGGCAAATAGTATGCCCTTCCCAGGAGTGTCCTTAAGATAACATAGCGTCCTATCTATAGAAGCCATATGTGTGTCTCTGGGGGATGCATGAATTGGCTAATTACACTTATAGCATATGAAATGTTTGAATGTGTTATACAAAGGTAAAGAAGTCTCCACAACAATCTCTGAAACACTCCCCTATCTAATCACCATCATCAGCTAAATACTTATGATTCACATCAATAGGGGTGGAGGCAGGTTTAGCACTAAGCTTCCCAGTCTTAGTGAGAAGGTCCAGCACATACTTTCATTGGGAAATGAAGATACCTTCTTTAGATGTAGCAACTTCAATGCCCAAGAAATATCTTAACCCCCCTAAGTCTTTGATCTCAAATTCAGAATTAAGGAACTCCTTGAGAGCATTAACTTCCTATGTATCACTGCCAGTAACAGCAATATCATCCATATAGACAATAAGAAATGTGACCTAAGTATTTCTCCTCTTAACAAAGAGGGTATGATCTGATTGAGTTTAAGTTTTTACGAACTAAACAAGAGCAGCCCTAAACCTGTCAAACCAAGCACATGGAGATTGCTTTAAGCCATAAAGTGGCTTCTTTAGTTTGCATTACCTTGCCTTGCATCTCCTTACCATACATACCAGGGAGAAGAGACATATAAACTTCTTTAGTGAGGTCACAATTCAAGAATGTACTCTTAACATCAAATTGATAGAGAGGTCAATCATTATGTATTTCTGTATTTTTGGATAATAGGGGTATTTTTGTCATTTTTGTGATTTTTTTGTGGGGTCCAATGATAGGGCTTAAATTGTCTAGTTATAGTTTGTTTATGTTTAAAATTTCAGAGTCATTGCATAAGTAGGATTAGAATTATTAAGTCTTCTTTGAATTGAAATAGGATATAACAGCTTAGTTTGAGTCCTATTAGGATTATTGATTCTAACAGTTCGACTCCTAAGACTATTATGAGTCTAACAGTTTGACTCCTAGGATTATTATGAGTTTAGAGTCTATAAATATGTATGGACGTTTTACACAAAGGCAATGAATCATATTGAGTTGTCTTTACTTTATGCTAGCTATGGTGAGTGATTCCCATGCCCTAGAGTGATTCTAGGCACCCTGTAAGTGATTCAAGGTATTTTCTCTCTTCTTTCTCTCCCTATTTTCTCTCTTATTCCTTTAAGAAGCCATTACATCCATTGACAGCCATAAAACTCTAATCAAGAAGGTCATTCAACATTCTCTAAGGACTAGAATTGAGCTGGTCCTACATCAGTTGGTATCAGAGTTAATGGTTTATTCACAATTTTCTCACAAAGTGGCCGATTCTATAGGCCTAGGGTATCTTCTAGACAATCTTAAAGGTCTAGAATCAATGATGATTGGGTTTCTGAACCATATGAAGGGCCTTCGGTTGACTTATTTGAGAAGATGGTGGAAGAAAACAAATCTAATAATGTTGGCTGTGGGAGCAAGGTTTTCAAACATGTTAGAAGAGAAAGGGAAATACCAGATTTCAAAGGAGATAATGATCTGCAAGCATTCTTTGATTGGGTTGCTGAACTAGAAGAACACTTTGATTGGCATGATATGCTTGACAAACAAAGGATTAGATTTGCATGCATGAAGCTGATGGGTCATGCTAAAGTATGGTGGAGAACTCTTGAGCAACAACTAGAAAATAGAGAGGCGATGATCCAATTATTAGTACATGGGCAGAGATGAAGAGGTGTTTGCAAGAAAAGTACATCCCACTAGAATTCCATGATGATCTATATATGGAGTTGACTAATTTCGAGCAAGCAGCAGATTACAACAAAGAACTTGAAGTCAAGGGGAAGCAGGTACAAAGTTGAAAAGAAAGTAGATGGTTCCTTGCATGTTGATGCCTATCCTGTAGTTGAAGTTGAGGATGAAGTTAGTGAAGAATTTCAAGCTATAGAAATTGTAAATATTAAAAATCAAGAGGGTGCAAGCCAAGAAAAAAAAACAATGGTTGCTGTAGTTTCCATCACCCATTATCAGCCTGAGGTTAATGATGAAGAAGAAATAGAAGAGGAGCAAGTTAAAGAAATTCAGGTACAAGATACAAATCTGTTGACTGTAGTAGATCCTAATAAGAAAGTGACTTTACCTTTCAAGTTCAACTAGAACTAATTCAAGAATTACAACCTGGCATAGCACAAGTTCCACCAACATCAACAATGGAAGGAGTCCTAGAGTTTGTTGAAGAACCAAGGATAGAAAAACACATAGAGATGGTGATTCCTAAGCTATAGGTCGAAGGAAAGGTTCCAAATGTTGCAGTTAAGAGTTTGGATAAGTGAGGTGAAGATTCATCACAATGGTTAGTTGATGAATTAAATGTTCAAAAAACTAATATTATCGATGATTTAACAAAGATGGTTAGAGAAGGCAGTGTTTCAGAAATACAGTTCTTTCAAGATCCTTTTCTAGTTTTGTGTGTGGCCTCTACTCTACATTCCAAGCATGTAGCTGTGGGATGTCCTACTCCCTTTGTAATTGGGGCATATCAACTTTTCATCCTCAAGTTCTTCAAAAATCAAGCACGAGTTTTTTTCAACCAGGGGTTGTAGGAGCTGAAGAGTCAAAATTGGTTTTTTATGACATTTTATGTATTTCTATGTTTTTGGACAGTAGGGGTATTTTTGTCATTTTTGCAATTTTCTATGGGGTCCAATGATAGGGCTTAAATTGTGTACTTATAGTTTGTTTATGTTTAAAATTTCAAAGTGATTGCATAAGTAGGATTAGGATTATTGATTCTAACAGTTCGACTCCTAAGACTATTATGAGTCTAACAGTTTGACTCCTAGGATTATTAGGAGTTTAGAGTCTATAAATATGTATGACATTTTACACAAAGACAATGAATCATATTGAGTTTTCTTCTACTTATGCTGGGCTATGGTGAGTGATTCCCATGCCCTAGAGTGATTCTAGGCACCCTGTTTGTGATTCTAGGTATTTTCTCTCTTCTTTCTCTCCCTATTTTCTCTCTATTCCTTTAATAAGCCATTATAGCCATTGATTGCCATAAAACTCTAATCAAGAAGACCATTCAACATTCTCTAAGGACTAGAACTAAGCTAGTCCTACATCACTTTGGTTCAAACTTATGTCTCTTGAAAATGGGAATGTGTATATAGCAAGTGCAACCAAAGACACGCAAAGGAATGGAGAAGACACCAATCCGAGGGAAGAGGACACTAAAAGGAGACTTAAACCCCAAGACTCGAGAAGGCATAGAGTTAATAAGGTAGGCAGTTGTTAAAACTGCATTGCCACAAAATTTCACAGGAATATAGGTAGCAAAAAAATACTTCTTGCAACTTCCACAATGTGTCTAATTTTCCTCTCCGCTACTGCATTTTGTTGTAAAATACAAGCACAAGAATTCTGAAGAACAACTCCAAATTTTTCAAAATAAGAGGTAAGATCCTTCTCAAAATATTCCTTAGCATTGTCTAATCGGAATATTTTGATCTAGGTATCAAGCTGGGTGAGTATATATTCATGGAACTATTGTTGAACTTTAGGCACATTAGAACGAGAGCACATAAAGATAGATCTAGGTATATCATAAAAAATCATCAATAAATAGGATGAAATATTTATAGCCACCCATACAAGGTAAACGATAAGGCCCCCACACATCAAAGTGAACAATATTAAAAGGAATAGATCTTTTATTACTTGCAAGATAAGTGTTCTTACAATGTTTCAAGAACTCACAAGACTCGCAATGAAAACTTGATAGACTCATTCCTTTAAATAATGCTAGAAACAACATTCTCACTGAAAAAAGGACAAATGACCCAAATGGGAATGACATAACTTAATGCGACTAGTTGACTCTAAAACAAAGGCAGTTCTCTGAAGTTGTACTTAGCTCTACTCAAGCATGTCTAACAGATATATCCCATTTGCCTCATGGCCACTCCCAATCACTTTTTGAGATTTCATGTCCTAAAAAACACAAATATGAAGGGAAAAATGTTACACTACAATTCAAGGATTTAGTTAAATGACTAACTAAAAACAATTGGTATTAAGCTTAGACACATGAAGGACAAATGATAAGGTTAGGGCATGTGAGGTCTTGGTGTCTCCCTTGCCTATGATAAGAGCAAGAAAGTCATCAACAAGGGATATTTTGTCTCAACCTGAAAGGAGTTGGTAGGAGGAGAATAAGTGTGAAACACTGGCCATATGGTTAGAGGCACTAGAGTCAATTATCCAAGGGATTTTACTATTACTTAAAATGGTTTGCAGTGGCACGAGTACCTAAGTGTGTATAAGCAGAGGAGGTAAAAATCTCTGAAGGAGTAGGTGGTGTAGTTGTAGACTCCAAGTGACGGATAATTCAGCCATATTTCTCATACTCAGCCCTGGTGGATGCAAGTTGCTCCACCATTGACTTAGACTCGGCCTTTGTTCACCTTGTGAGGAAGTGGCTACGTTACCCTTTCCACTCATTCATTTTACCACCATTTCCATTCTTGAATCTGGTAGGCATGAGCTCTGGATGCAGCTTCCAATAGGTGCCCTTAGTATGTTTGGTTTTCTTGCAGTATTCACTGTGAAGAATCCTGATATTGTACCTTATTACTATAGTCCTTGTTGTACATTATCATGTTATTTCTTTCTCTCTTATTTTCTCTTCTTTTCTTCTTTTCCCCACAAGGGCCTTTTTGTAAATACACATATGGTACTAGAGCAGGTTGCTCCACAGACTGTGTCTGCTCCGTGTCCACTCATATACCTCTCAAATATTACTTGTTTTTTGACTCATCGACTAAAGCTAGGGTTGTTTCAGTCAACCCTAATCCTGGTTACTCTGTCTGCAATTTCAGCAAGGGAGATCTTCATAGAACTCTTTGGGAAAACATATGTTCCAAGGGAAACTGTAACTGGTGTGTCACCCAAACCTGGTTTACCTACTCAATGCAGTTTCTGGAAATCTGCACATCAGGTTGGTGAATTGGACATTTCTGCTCAATTAGCTATCTTATTTTTTCTTGGGACCCTAGATTTGGTGTTGCCCAAGGGTACTCTCACTATTCACTCCCTAAACTACTCAGTTGCATTTCGTTATCAGTTCTAGAGAGTATTTCCTTTCTCTTCAGTTTGACAGCCTTGGAGCACTGCTGGTTTGGACTGTTACCACTTAGACCTATCAGGTTGGATCTGTTTTGGCTTTCTCTTTGAAGGATTTTGATTCCTCCATAGTATGGCAAATTGCTGTGGATTGTATAACTGAGGTGAATGACTATACATATCTGTGGATTGCTTCTGCCTTGCTGTCAAGGGTGTCTCTTCTGAAAGATCCTCTTGATTGATTGTTGGGATATTGATTTCAGCAGTTGCAAATCTCTGGATCAAGTGTAGTGATTAACAAACTTGGAAACTAGTTATCAGGGCTGTTACTTCACTTTTGAGATTATATTTCTTGATTAAAATGGCTGAAAAGGTGGACATTATTTCGATGAAGTTTGATGGAACTAACTACAGTATGTGGAAGTTCCATTTTGACTTCTCCGTTGAAGGAAAAGAGCTTGAAGGATACTTAAATAAGGCTGTTAATAAACTTGATGAATCAGACACTAAGGCATTTACACAATGGAAACTTGACAATGTAAAAATTGTCTCTTGGGTTCTTAGCTCTATTGTTTCTCACATTGCTATTCCTATGAGGAGAATGCAAACAGCCTATGAAATGTATTTTTATGTAAAGAAGGCTTATCATCAGTCTAATATGTCAAGACAGTATTAAATTGAGTCTGAAATATTTACCTATTGCCGGGGAGATAAAAAGATACCAGAATATTATACAGGTTTTCTTCACTTGTGGGCAGAATATGAATTAGTTCACATTGAGCCATCTAATTTAGCAATGAGTTAAGTATATACAGAAGCACTTTGAGAAGAGGAAGGTGAACGATTTCCTCATGAGATTGAGACCTAAATATGTCCAATATTCTGAGTAGGGGTACACTACCAGATTTAGATTTTGTGATGGGAGAATTGCTGAGAGAGGAGACTAGAGACTGCTGCAAATATGGAAGGAAAGAATTGTTGGATCTTCGACTCTATAGAGATAGATCGAATTGGAGTCACTCTCTCCAAGGGTATGTCTCCCAAGACTCCCGAAGAGATTGAGGGCATGAAAGAGGTTCCCTATTCCTCAGCCATAGGGAGCATCATGTATGCCATGCTGTGCACTCGTCCTGACATCTCTCAGGCAATGAGTGTGGTAAACATATACCAATCTAACCCAGGGCAGGAGCATTGGACCACTGTGAAAAACATACTAAAATACCTTGAAGGACAAAAGAGTTTTGTCTGGTATTCGATGGTAGTTCACTATAGATCTAAGGGTATACTAATGCTGATTTCCAGTCAGATTCAGATGATAGAAAGTCTACATCTTTTTATATCTTCACGATAGGATCGTGTGCTATTTGCTGGAAAAGCAGCAAATAGGGGTTCACGGTGGATTCCACAACCGAAGCCAAATACATTGCCGCAAGTGAAGCTGCCAAAGAAGCTGTTTGGATGAAGTTCATTCAGGAATTATGAGTAGTTCCATCCAGCACATCACCCATTCCATTGTTGTGTGACAACACTGGAGCCATTGCTCAGGCTAAGGAGCCACGAGCCCACTCGAAGTCGAAGCACATCGAGAGGAAGTACCATGTACTGCGGGAGATAGTTGGACGAGGGGACGTCCTGATTCAGAAGGTAGCATCAGCGGAAAATGTAGCAGACCCATTGACTAAGCCACTAGTCAATCTCTCCTCTTTGTCTCTCTGATTTAATCTATATATGCTGAAATAAAATACATGTAAAGATACAAGAGTGCCCTTAGTTGGGTGGCTGACTTAAAACATAAGCAAGAAATAAGAATTAGGCCCATAAAGAAAGCCCACCACAGCAGAAATAAAGCTACTTAAATAAAAGAAAAACTATGGCCCATTTTCCCAATCTCTCTACAAGGTGCCATCCTAGCTGTTGTGAATGAAAACTCCTTTCTCTATCATGTGTCCTAACCAAGATAAGTTCCCCTCTAGAGTCTTTGGTTGACTTTTTTTTATTCATGTCAAGGATTCTACACAGAGTTAGATACTAAAGCTCTTCATTGTGTCTTGGGTATTCACCTTTGCAAAAAGGGTACAAGTGTTATGATCCTATCTCTAGAAGAAAATTTGTCACCAAAGATGTTACCTTTTTTGAGTCACAAGCATTTTTTTTCACCTCCCTAAAATCCTCTTCAGGGGAGACTAGATGAGTAGAAGACTCCTTTTGTGGTTATTCTTCCCTCTGATATTCCATCTTCTCCCCTTGATCCTCCTAGTTCAAGCACCTACCCAAGTAATTCTAGTGAGACTCCTATGAATCCCGCTAATGCACCAGATGTAAGTATGATGGCATTGCTAATATTGAAAAGCAAATATATCTGAAAACCTACAGAAATTGAAAAAGGGTTCCCTTGGCTTATGATAGCAACCAACCAAACTACCAACTATAGAGTCTTAGGCTGATTGAATCAACCAATTTAGAGAAAACAAGAAAAAACTGACTTGTTGGGCGTCTTTTCCAGAAAAATAAAATAAAATAAAACTATCAGCTTCAGCTGATCAAAACAGCCTTCAAATAATCTTCAAACAGAGTTTGATAGTAATCAAAATACTTCTCAAACAATCCTCTAATCATCCAAGAAGCAAATTGAATCAGCAGCTAGTAGACATGGCCTGCTCTAATACCATGTCAATCTTCCAATTCATGAGAGAACCAAGGATCAAAATTTTGATACGATACGCCCCGTATCGAGTGTATTGTTTCGCATCTTTTGGGTCCTAAAACCCTCCTTTGGTTAATATATATATACACCCAGAAAACAATTTTTGAAAAAAAAAATTAAAAAATAGAAGTGGATGGTTTTTAGTACCGATACGCCTCTGCCAATACATAGGGGTGCATTGATACTTTGAACCATGGAGAGAACACCAAAGGTTTCAGGGATGTCTAATGTGATAATCGACCCCCACCCCAATGTGTCAAATATATATATATATATATATATATATATATATATATACACCCAGAAAACAATTTTTGAAAAAAAAATTAAAAAATAGAAGTGGATGGTTTTTAGTACCGATACGCCTCTGCCAATACATAGGGGTGCATTGATACTTTGAACCATGGAGAGAACACCAAAGGTTTCAGGGATGTCTAATGTGATAATCGACCCCCACCCCAATGAGTCAAATATATATATATATATATATACACCCATAAAACAATTTTTGAAAAAAAAATTAAAAAATAGAAGTGAATGGTTTTTAGTACCGATACGCCTCTGCCAATACATAGGGGTGCATTGATACTTTGAACCATGGAGAGAACACCAAAGGTTTCAGGGATGTCTAATGTGATAATCGACCCCCACCCCAATGAGTCAAATATATATATATATATATATATATATATATATATATATATTGTTAGAGTCGACTAAACAGGGGTAATTTAGTCTTTGTATGTCTCCTACATAGACAGGGGCATTTCTGTCTTTGTATATTTGTTTATCAATTCTAAATGAATGGTCGACTGGGTTGGACTTTAAGGACTACTCAGTTCAGCACTGTTCTTCTTCCTCCCCCTCCTTCTCTCCTCTCTCTCTTCTTTCTTCTTGGTTCGGCTGAAAACAAACATGGTATCAGAGTGCCACTGATAAAGGTCGATTGCAGCCTTCTTCGTTCTCCCTTCCATCTCCTTTCTTTTGTTTTTTTTCAGGTTTGCAAAATCTGGGTTAGAAGACTGCGACAAACCCAGGTTTCTGCTGCAGCTTCTAGGGTTTCGGTGGGTTGACCTCCGGTGACAGTGGACAAGTGCAACAGTTCGAGTGAACAGAAAAAGAGTTTTTTTTCGTGTGGACTGCTGTCACCATGTGTGACAGCTGTGGTGGTTGAGTAGGTGCAGTAGTGGTGGTCTGAACCCTCGAATGAGCAGTTTCAAGAGGGATTTTCTGTGTTTTTTTTTTCTGCCTGTTCACAGTACAGTAGTGTTCAAAGCGGCCGAATATATGTTAGGGCAAACTCATGTGACTATTAATGTGTTGGTGTGGTAGTTGAAGA
This sequence comes from Nelumbo nucifera, assembly GCF_055504915.1. Taxonomy (NCBI): domain Eukaryota; kingdom Viridiplantae; phylum Streptophyta; class Magnoliopsida; order Proteales; family Nelumbonaceae; genus Nelumbo; species Nelumbo nucifera. The sequence goes on along the minus strand of NC_142656.1, from coordinate 58,601,862 downwards.
ACAGTAGTGCAGTGGTTGGAACCTCTTCTTCTTGTGTGTGTGACGGGCAGAACCAGTTTCGCAGATTGAAATAGCGTTGGTGGGTGATTCGAGTGGTGACCAGAAATTGAGTGTGATGATCACCTTTGATTTTTTGAGTGTCCAGATGACATCCATCAAACTCAATGGTGAAAACTATGTTCCATTGGCCAAGTTGATGGAAGTGTTTTTCAAGGCTGTTAGAGTACACAAAACAGGGGTATTTTGGTCATTTGGGTTTATCTTTTTGAGAGTGAAAGGTCTGTTTTATTTAAGTTTAAGTTATGTGTCCCATCACTTATGAGGGACAATATGGTCTTTCTTGTAACTATGTTATTGGAGATAAATACAAGTGGTCGACTAGAGAGATGACTGATTTTTCCTCTACTGGCCGAACCCTTCTTCTCCTTTTCTTCTTCTTCTTCTCCTTCTTCTCTACTTTAACCTAAGACTAAATAAGGTTTTCACATGGTATCAGAGCGCATGTAACAAGTTCAGATCTGCTCGTCTTGCTCTTTTATTCTAGTTTATCCAGTTTTTTTTTATCGCCCTCCTCTCTAGGGTTTTGCAGATTTCTCAAGAACCATTGGGAGATTAAGGGAAAGGTTGAAAAGGAGTGCTCGTTTTTCTCTGTAGGAGGCCTTCATGCCTCCGGTTTGTGGTGCAGTGGCTGTTTGTGGTGATTGGTAGGAAGCTCTCTATTTGATGGTATGAAGAGAGCAAGTTCGGGTGAACAGTGTTCAGCTGAGTACAAGTTGGTTCTGCAGAGTGCAATGTAAGTGTTTGGTTTAATGGCTAAGTGATTTCAGCCCTTGTATTTGGTGTGTGAGTGGTTCTACAGTATGCAGTAGAGGTGTTTGAATTAATGACTGAGTGATTTCAGCTTTTGTATTTGATGTGTAATGTGTATTTGAACAAGTTGGTGGTGCTGAAAGTGACAATTTTTGTGGAAGTGTGTGAGGTTGTGCTGAATATTTGAAGGTGAATACTCTACATATAGCAGTGATTTCTTTGTGAGGTAAGGTGAATTAGTTAAGATGGCATCGATTGTAGATGGGAATGACAATAAAACAGGCATTATGATTTCTCCAGATTACCTAAATGTTCAAATGACATCTATTAAGTTGAATGGTGAGAATTATGTGCCGTGGGAAAAATCTGTGGAGGTGTTTTTAAAGGCCAAGAAAAAAGTAAAACATGTGAGAGAGGAGAAACCCTCCTCTGATTCTCTAGGGTTTAGTGACTGGGAACAGGAAGATGCACAAATAATGACGTGGTTGTGGAATAGCATGGAACCAAAAATTAGCATGAACTTTATGTTCCTAGATACAGCTAAAGAAATCTGGGATCATGCTAAGAAACTGTATTCCGGGCAAGACAATACAAATAGGGTGTATCAGTTATACCAAGAGTACTTTAATCTGAAGAAAAGGCAGACAAAGCTTGGAGGAATACTATGCAAGTCTGAGGAATATCCGAAATGAGTTCAATGTGTATCATCCTCTGACACAGGATGTTCAGATTCAGCAACAACAGCGTGAGCAACTTGATGTTACAAGGTTTCTGGTGGGTTTGAAGGCTGAATATGAGTTTGTCCAAGCACAAATACTGGGGGAGTCTGCTCTTCCCTCACTTGAAGAAGTTTTTGCCCATCTTAGGAGGACATCTATTGAGTCTATAGAGCATTCTTCTCTCTCATACAGATCTGGTTTTGTGGTGACTAGAGGGGGAGACCGTGGAAATAGAGGTGGTGGTGGTGGTCGTGGACTTCCAGGTAGTTGTGGTGGTCCCATGTTTAGTCGTGCTGGTGGCCGGAGTGGAGGTCGGGACTCAAGGGGAGGTCGTGGTAAAGGAAGAAGTAATGCCCCTAGGAAGTGTACATACTGTGGATTAGAGGGGCACACAGTTAATTTCTACTATGATTTACAGGGTCCACCCAACACTTGGGATAACCATGCTGTGACTAAGGGTAGTGGTACAGCTACTAAAAGTCAGCAAACTGACCCGATCCCCTCCACATCTACTGGTGTTTCTGGGAAGGAGATGGTGAGTGTACCCCATGCAGTATATGAGCAATTCCTTCAGACATTTTCTCAGCAGAACACAGCTACCCTTCCCATTCAGGTAACCTTCACGCTGGATCATTGATTCCGGAGCCTCGGACCATATGTCTGGGACTCCTAATGTATTTTATTCTCTTTCTCGGTCCTCCACATCTCAAACAGTTACTCTTGCTAATGGTTCTACATCTCCCATCTGTGGTGTTGGTGATGTTGATCTCTCCTCCTTGTCTTTATCATCTGTTTTATATGTCCCCAAGTTCCCCTTTAACCTTATGTCTATTAGTAAATTAACCAAGTCACTTAATTGTTCCATAACCTTTTATCCCTCTTCTTGTGTGTTTCGGGATCTCAAGACGGGGATGAAGATTGGTGGAGGGCATGAGGCAGGTGGATTGTATTACCTTGATGGTGGTGGCCCTCTAGTAGCTTTTCAGTCGTCTCTTACTACTCTTCAATGGCACTGCAGACTTGGTCATCCTTCTCTCAAGGCTCTGAAGTTGTGGGTTCCTTCCTTGGGTCATCTTTCATCTTTGGATTGTGAATCATGTCAGCTTGGGAAACATCATAGAGTCTCTTTTAGTCAAGAGTTGATAGTCGTGTCTTGATTCTTTTTTCTTTAGTTCATTTTGATGCTTGGGGTCCGATCAAAATGATGTCATGCAATGGATATAAGTATTTTGTAATTTTTGTTGATGACTTTTCAAAGATGACATGGATTTATCTTATGAAAGATTGCAGTGAATTGTTCTCTATTTTTCAAAAATTTTATGCTGAAATACATACACAATTTGGTGTTCATATTAAAATTCTTCGCTCCGATAATGCCAAAGAGTACACCTCAATACCATTTCAGCAATACTTAGAGCACCATGGGATAATTCATCAAACTTCTTGTGCCTACACCCCACAACAGAACAGTGTAGCTGAACGGAAAAATCGACATCTCCTGGAAACTGCTCGGTCTTTGATGCTTAATATGAATGTACCAAAGCATTTTTGGAATGGTGTTGTCCTCACATCCTATTTTCTCATCAATCGGATGCCCATGTCCATCCTTGGAAGTCAATCCCCCTTCTCGGTGTTGTTTCCCACCTTGTCTCCGTTTCCTCTCACCCCAAGAATCTTTGGATGTGTTTGTTTTGTTAAAAACTTAGGGCCTGGTTTAGACAAGTTAGATGCACGAGCTACTAAGTGTATCTTCCTTGGCTACTCAATGACTCAAAAAGGGTATAAGTGCTATAACCCTAACTTCCATAAGTCATTTGTGTGCTCCGATGTCACCTTCTTTGAATTGGTTCCTTTTTTCTCGGATACTGTGGTTTCTTCTCCTTCCCCCGTAGTTCCTCTTCTCGTCCCTGTTGCGGATCCCCTTCCCGTGGTTCCCATTCCAGTTGTAGATTCACCTCCCATGCCAGTTACTATTGATAGGCCACCAATCAGACGAGTGTATACTCACAGAAAAGCACCAGCCCCTCCTCCAATTCAGCCCTCGTCAACAGATCCTGTCATTGCTTCTCCTCCCTTGGACCTTGATCTTCCTATTGCCCTACAGAAAGGTAAACGCACTTGTACTTCTCATCCTATTTCACACTATGTTTCAACTGCTCACCTTTCTGCTTCTCATTGCAACTTTATATCATTGCTATCATCTATTTCCATTCCCAAGACTGTCTAGGAAGCCCTTACCTCCCCAGGGTAGCAGCAAGCCATGGAAGAAGAACTCTCTACTCTACAACACAATTACATGTGGGAGCTCACTGCTCTTCCTCCTGGTAAGCATGTTGTTGGGTGGAAGTGAGTCTACACAGTGAAGTATCTTCTAGATGGCAATGTGGAGTGATTGAAGGCCAAGTTAGTGGCCAAGGGCTATTCTCAGTTGTATGGTGTGGACTATATGGAGACATTTTCTCCTGTGGCTAAAATTGGTTCAGCTCTGGTGTTGATTTCATTAGTTGCTATGTATGATTGGCCTTTTGTGCAACTTGACATCAAAAATGCTTTCCTACATGGTGATCTCATTGAGGAAGTGTATATGGAGCAACCGCCAAGGTTTGTTGCTCAGGGGGAGGATGGTAAGGTTTGTAGACTCAAAAAGGCAATTTATGGACTGAAACAATCTCCACGCGCATGGTTTGGCAGGTTCAGTGAAGTAGTGAAAGACTTTGGGATGAAACAGTGTCAAGTAGACCATTCTGTGTTCAGCCATGACTCAAAAGATGGGAAAATCTTGCTAGTGGTGTATGTGGATGATATTGTCATAACTGGGAGTGACAGTAATGGGATTGACAGGTTGAAGAAATTCTTACAGGACCACTTCAATATGAAAGATTTGGGTAACCTGAAGTACTTCTTGGGAATAGAAGTTGCAAGGTCAAGGCATGGAATTAACTTATGTCAAAGAAAATATGTTCTTGACCTACTTGAAGAAACAGGACTGTTAGGTGCTAAACCTACAGAGACTCCTGTGGAACTTAATGTCAGGTTGGGTGTTGATGCAGGTGAAGAGCTTGATGATCCTGGAAGATACAGGAGGTTGGTGGGAAAGTTGAATTATTTGACTATTACCCAGCCAGATATATCATTTGTTGTGAGTATGGTGAGTCAGTTTATGCAATATCCTTGGATTCCTCATTGGGAAGCAGTTCTAAGGATTGTTAGGTACCTGAAGGGTGCTCCAGGTCGTGGTTTACTATACCAAAGTGGAGGGACTCTTGAAATAGTAGGGTATACAGATGCTGGTTGGGCTGGTTCTATATCAGACAGGAGATCAAGTATAGGGTATTGTACTTTCCTTGGTGGCAATCTTGTAACTTGGAAGAGCAAGAAACAAACAGTGGTGGCAAGGAGTAGTGCAGAAGCTGAGTACAGAGCTATGGCTCATACCACATGTGAACTAGTATGGTTGAAGAACTTGCTACCAGAGATGGGGTTCTCGGTTGACAAACCCATGAGACTATACTGTGATAACAAGTTGCTGTTCGCATCTCTTCCAACCCAGTCTTCCATGAGAGAACCAAGCATATTGAGGTCGATTGTCACTTTGTGAGAGAGTAAGTGATAAGTGGAGTGATAACCACATCTCATGTGAGCTCAGGAAATCAATGGGCAGATCTCTTTTCAAAGGGATTGTCTCGGGGCAGAGTAGATTATATTTGTGACAAGCTGGGACTATATGACATATACTCTCCAGCTTGAGGGGGAGTGTTAGAGTACACAAAACAGGGGTATTTTGGTCATTTGGGTTTATCTATTTGAGAGTGAAAGGTTTGTTTTATTTTAGTTTAAGTTATGTGTCCCATCACTTATGAGGGACAATATGGTCTTTCTTGTAATTATGTTGTTGGAGATAAATACAAGTGGGTCGACTAGAGAGAGGACTGATTTTTCCTCTACTGGTCGAACCCTTCTTCTTCTTCTCCTTTTGTTCTTCTTCTTCTTCTTCTCCTTCTTCTCTACTATAACCTAGGACTAAATAAGGTTTTCACAAAGGCTAAGAAGAAGAAATTGAAACATGTGCGGGAGGAGAAACCGAGTGCTGAATCCCCGGGTTTTAGTGATTAGAAGCAAGAGGATGCTCAGATCATGACGTGGTTGTGGAACAATATGGAGCCTAAAATCAGTGTTAATTTCATGTTTTTAGATGTAGTAAGGGATATATGGGAACATGCAAAGAAACTCTATTCTGGACAAGACAACACTACAAGGGTTTATCAATTTTATTAGGAATACTTTAGTTTGCAACAGGGAAATCAGACTCTTGAAGAATATTATGCCAGTATGAAAAATCTTCGGAATGAACTTAATGTCTATCATCCCTTAACTTCGCACGTCAAAATTCAGTAGCAACAAAGGGAACAACTAGATGTTACACGGTTCTTGGTGGGACTCAAAGCAAAGCATGAACCTGACAGAGCATAGATATTAGGGGGATCTGCTCTCCCTACTCTAGAAGAAGTGTTTGCCCCTCTTCGCAGGATTTCTCTTAGCCCCACAGAGAGTAACATAACTTCCGACAGATCAGCACTTGTTAGCTCTCGAGGTGGTTCTTATGGGCACAGAGGAGGTGGCCATACAGTTAAGGGAGGCCGTGATAACCCTATGGGTGGTCGTAGCAGTGGAGGAGGTCGTGATTCTAGGGGAGGCCGTGGCAGAGGAAGGGGGAGCACAACTAGGAAGTGCACACATTGAGGGAGAGAAGGGCACACAGTTAACTTCTGCTATGATCTGCATGGCCCACCATCCACATGGGCTAATCATGCAGCTGTTGGTGGTAGTGAAGTCAGTGATACTCAACCAGTTGGTCCAATATCTTCTACAGTCACAACTACTTCTGGGAAGGAGGTGATGAGTATTCCAAGAGAGGAGTATGAGAGATTCCTTCATGCCACTTCACATTAGAACACCGCCGCCCTCTCTCATTCAAGTATAGCTTGCCTAGCATCCAAACCCTCACACCCTGGATAATTGACTCTGGAGCCTCTAATCACATGACCAGGACTCCAGGTGTGTTTTCCCTTCCATCCTAAGGGGGAGTGTTAGAGTTAACTAAACAGGGGTAATTTAGTCTTTGTATGTCTCCTACATAGACAGGGGCATTTCTGTCTTTGTATACTTGTTTATCAATTCTAAATGAATGGTCGATTGGGTTGGACTTTAAGGACTACTCAGTTCGACATTGTTCTTCTTCCTCCTCCTCTCCTCTCTCTTCTTTCTTAAATGGCTAAAGGATAAATATAAAAAATTACAAAAGAACCCTTAAAGGGCTGAAAGATAAAAGGAAGAAAATACTAACTACAGTACATCAAGTGTCTCCCCACTGCATTGATTGAGCTGTATTGACTAAGCCTCTTCAAGAAGCTATCTAAAATAGCTTCACTAGAAAGTTGATTTTGCAGCTCATATAGCCTGTTTTTGGCTTTCCGGATTTTTCACCAAACATGGATTCATGGCTTTCCATGTGGGGCCTACCTTGCAACACCAGAAGCTGCTGCGCTAAAGCCCTCCCAAATGGGCACTAATAAAAAAAAGGGGGCAGATCAACCTCATAGCTGTTTTCTTTTCCTTTGCTCTGTTTTTTTATTATTCTCTCTAAATGTATCATTATTTAGATGTTAATAGTTTTCTGCATGCAATTGCTATATTGAATTATTATTTTATTGCAATTTTTTGTTTGAATGTTGATATTCATAGATATAAAATGCCAGTCTTTTGGATGTGATGATTTTAACATTTTTTGACATAAAACCCGTTGTTATTAAAGAAAATTTCTGTTTTTCAATTTGTATGCTTGTCCGGTATATAAACTGGGAAGTTAAACTAAAATTTAAGCTTTCTCTTTGTCAAATTCATCACCACAGCAACTAAGTATTTCAGTCACCTAGAACCGCTTAGATTCCTTGACAACAATGCAGATTTCTTCAAATTACATTGGCAACATGGAATTTAATTGCATCTGTTTGGTTGCAGGGGTAATGCTGTAGTGAGGTCTACAGCAAAGAAACAGATCTCTCATGAGACAGATGCATCTTGTAGTGTAGATTTAAATTCTGATATTAGGCTGGATGCCATCTGTAAATTACCACCCAGATTAAACAAGCCAAGGACAAAGGTGGTGACTGTACGACTATTCCAAGCATTCCAAATGCTTATGGTCATTGCTGCTGTAAATATCCCTCTTTACATGATGTTGCTGTTTAAGGATTGGATTGATTTGTGATGTTGGAAACTTAGGGGTAATAATTAAGTTGGGTTTGCATTTCTCCCTTGCTTAGTCAATAAACTGGAATGGCTATGGGTCTGTAGAGTAACATCAGACAGGATGTTATAGAAGTTGGGAATTGAGGATACAAGGCACTGTAAGTTAAATTGTTATTGTTGGTTGTGGATGGTTACCATGCAATCATCAAGGTGCAGTTACTTGACACTGCACATTATTACATGGTTTAAGAAAGACAGTGTATATTGAACTGTTATTTGAAACTTCAAATAATTATTAACTCTATAGTTTTGCAATTCACAGTTGATATCAGTAGATGGTAATTATGCAGGTTCAGCCAAATGATTATTTTAGGGTGGGACTCTGTTGATTGTTTTCACAAGTCTTTCTCATCAAAATTAGTTTTAAACCAGGTTGCCCACAGGAAATAAAGAAATTAAGAAATCAGGTAAGCCTCAAGGTGATGGTAACCAATGGTTTCTGGAGTGGTGTTTCACGCCTGTTGCTAGGTTAAGATTTCATTCAATCAAGTTTAATTCAGAAACATGTGGCATACAGCACCTACATCCCAAGTTTCCTTAGGAACTTAGGACAGGATCCATGGTAGAATCTCTTTACAGGAATGCATGTACATCTAAGGAGCTGAATTGGTTTTTCCCGGGATTTTATCATTGTAAAAAACATGACATTGGATTTTACAGAGTGGAGAACAAGTGCTCCAGATTATAATGTTGGGAATTAATGGCAAAAGGATATATTGAAAGTATTTGTTAGGCCTTATACCTGATCAGTATAAGATATTAGTGGGCTTATTTATAGGCCCATCTGATATGGATGAATTCTAAGATAAAGCAAAGAAAGCACAAAGGAGACATACAAGATTTATATAGAGGTTCGGCAAAAACCCCTACCTACGTTTTTTATCTCATGCACCTTTTAAGGATTTTCACTAACCAAACTAGCCAAAATTCTCAAGCACCAATAAAGCCTTACAACCATTGGTTTTTCAAGCCTGCTACAACCTCGGATAGACTTAGGAATGCTACCCAAACTTAGTAGAATTCCACAAGTGCCTGCAAAATATAACCTGACAAATCTTCAAGGTCTCTACCAAACCCTTAATGGTGTTCAACCTAGAACACCATTTGTACTCAGAGATATTACAAGTATAGCACAACATAACAGGATACAAGGTATCTCATAATGTTACAAATTACAACTGTCGACACGAATTTTGTGCATAAATTTGAAGCACAAAAAATGAAGACAAATTGAAAGAAAATTTAATCTTTTTTTCTTAATGTAAGTGGGAAACAATCGCTTTTTTTCTTCATTTTCAGCAAAGAACACCCTCTGGTTCTTTTGTCACGAGGATTCAAAATTTTTATAAACTTCCATTTCTTTTTAGATCACTTGCGCTTTGAAAAAAGAGCCTGCACAATGGCTTTAAGACCCAATCTTGTAAAATGTACTTGCTTTGAGATATTTCAAGAGAGGAACATATAAACAAGCTCACCGTAACTTGCAGCCATGAATGAAAATTAACAGCTGATTTTGGGTAGAAAAGTTTCCCACTAAGAAGGATTCACTATAGAATGATTTAGTTGTTGGAGGAGAGAAACACCATCTCAATTGAGAAACAACTGATGATTGTTTTAGCAATTTGAGTGATGATAGACTTTTTTTTCAACCACAAAAGGCTTTAGTTGCAACAATTTGATGGCTACCAACCTTGATTTTGGTGTCGTCATCCCTTCTTCTTTGTCAAAAGGAATAAAGCCCAAATAAGGACCCCTTCATCATTCTCTCATTCCATTTTATAATGAACGGCTATGTTTGAAGAACCCGCCCCATTTCAATCTTGAATTCCATGTTATAAAAGGAAATGTCATTAGTGATCTTCGAATAGATTTGTTGGTTAACCTTAATTTCCTCTTACCTGGTCATCCATTAGGCATTACTTACTGCATATTAATTTCCATCAAATGGGTCCCACTAGATCTGATTAAAAGAAAATTAGCTCCTCCAGCTAACAACATGATTCTCTTTATCACCTTTACTTGATCATGTCTCGTAACTGGCCTATCTTACTAAGATCAAATTGGCCCCCATGAATTAGGCCATGCGATCAATATTTATGATGGGTAAAGGAAATGCCATTCAACCCCCCCCCCCCTTTTGTCACCTAATAACCATTGAACTCAATTACCATTTAATCCAAGCTCACCATATTAGTTTGAGAAGATTCCCAGTTGATGATTTTGTCATTTTGCCATCACCTAAAGGTAGGTTGGGGCTTGGAACGGTAATTGGGTGATTACACTTTGTATAGCCTTATCATATGAGGCTGGCATGCTTGAAGACAAAGTGACAAGGGATTAAATCCATTCAAAAAAAGAAATCTTGCGTGGTCAGTTAGGCTAATAATCAGCACATATCTTGGCTATCCAATTCTTCTTTCTATATTATTACCATTTAAATGGGGTCCCGGCGTCCCGCTAAATTTATTAGAGAGAACCTCTCTAACAAGACTTGAGAAAAAAAAATCCTCTTTTAATTTCCATGGGCCTTATTTTAATATTTCATTGAAATTCATCTCATGAGTGCTTAGTGGTAAGAAACGTGGTAGAGCATTAATACCCTTTGCCTCTATTCAAAATGGTTTGTAGTGGACCCCACCCAACACTCTATCGGGCTTGAGTCCAACAATTTCCCTCTCTTTTTCTTCAATTTATATCAGGGCACATTCAATGTAGTTCTTGGGCCTTTATCTTGGATCAATTTCAATTTACATAGCAACAACAACATAAAACCATTCCATTGCAAGAGTGTAACTCGAGATGCTCAGTTTAATGAAGAGATTCATAATATATGGGTGAGATTGTTTAAGCCCTAGGGCTTCCCAGTTTTGCTCACCTCCAAAAACTTTTAAAGCTCAGTAATCTCTTTAAAGAAGATAAAGACTCGTGCTAACTTGGCCTCTACAAAAACAACTAAAGACTATGTATAATAATAGCTTAGATTGTTTTCTTTTACTTTTGCTTGGCTTACTTTGAATCAAGCTAGAGACCTCTATTTATGAAGGTCTGGAGAGTAAGTAGTCATTTTCTAACCATTGTAGCTCTCTTATTAAACTTAGTAATGATTAAAATACCACAAACATGACTTGCTAAAGATAACAATAGTCGCTTAAGCTTTCAAAGTAGTTGACTACTATATTCTTGTAGTCATTTATAGACAGAGAGGAATCATTTTTCCTCCTTCGATCGACTGGATCCTCTTATTCAATCAACTAATATACGTTATAACTTAGGCTGTTAGAGTTAGTCAACCATGCAATTTTGGATAGTCGACTACTCTCGGTCTGAGCTTTAAACTCCCTCTATCTTCAATAGTCACTCTTCGTCTCTCCGACAGATACATGCATATCTATTTTTTTAATGCTTCCCTTTGATCTTTTCATTGAAAAAAGTTGCTTATTAGCCAATGTCTTATTATAACCATTGCAAAGCAAAGCTCCATACTTGCAAACATATTTCAGGAAAAAAATTGTTAAGCTTACAATAGAAGATGCAAGACTATAATAAGGCTAGGGAGGGAAGAGACTTTGTTCTTCATAAGGTGGGCAAGAGATGTAGCCGAAAAGAGGAACTATCTATGATCCTCCAAGGCGGTTGGAGGATTACGGAGGAATAGGAAATGAACTGGTTGTTGGTGCTTGAGAAAGTCAAATGCTCCCATAGCATCTTCATCAATCACAATTCACAAGTATGTTTGTTGCAATTTTTGAACTCTAAACATTTTATAATAAAAATTAATAGACATATAACCCAAAAATATGCTTGGTTGGACCTATTATCGCTTGGCTCAATTGTAGGGGTATACAAATTAGGTGAGCCAAGGTTGAGCTTTTTGTCAAAATTTGAATTGGTATGAGCCTGAAATAGTGTAAAATGTTAACAGACCAACCAAGTTATTGTGCTACCCAATTGGAAATGTCATAAATCTATTTCAGCTCAATTTTGATTAATAACCCCCTTTCTCCACCCTCCATCTTGCTTTCACTTTAACACTCTACTTTCCCCCTTCTCACCACTCTCATTCCTTAACACTCTACTACTCCCTTCAGCCTCAAAAATTCCAGTGCAACATATTAAAGGTTGATGAATCACATCTTTAGAGCAAAGAGGCCAAGCAGCACTTAGTCGACCTCAAAGAAGTCTATGGTCTCCTCAGACAGTACAAAATGAAGTTGAACCAAACCAAATGCACCTTCGGTGTTAGTTCGAGCAAGTTTCTAGGGTTCATGGTAATTCAAAGAATGATCAAAACCAATCCAAGACATTTTGGATATGCAATCTCCACGAACACACAAAGAAGTGCAGCACCTCACAAGGGGGATTGCCACACTCAGAAAGTTTACATCAATGTCCGTAGACCATTGTCTCCCATTCTTCAAGGCCCCGAAACAATTGAAAGATTTCCAATGGACCAACAAGCCTTCTAACAATTGAAGTAATACCTAGCTCGCAACCCCTATTGATGAAGCTAAGCCTAAGAGACCAACTATTGTTACACCTCTCGGCTGGTGATGACATGGTCAACTCGGTCTTAGTGAAAAAAGATGGAATCCAGAGGCCCATCTACTACACTAGAAAGGTCCCCGCCAATGCAGAAACCAGATACCCAAACCTAGAGAAGGCCACCCTACCTCTCGTGACCTTAGCTCACAACTTCAGTCATACTTCCAGACCCATAGCATTCGTATCCTCACAAATCAGCTCCTTAGACAAGTGTTGCAGAAGTCGAAGACATCAAGACAACCGATAAGGTAGAGCATTCGTCCTTGACTACACTCCTCAGCCACCATCAAAGCTCAAGCTCTAATAGATTTCATCATTGGGTGCACCATTCTCAGCTACCGATCTAGCCGAAGAGCCTCTAACACTGACACTCCACATCAATGAATCGCCCAACTAGCAAGGAAGCAGTGACAATCTCTTAATCCTCAGATTAGATGACATCGTTCTCAAATATACTCTCAAGTTCAACTTCAAAGCCTCCAACAACGAAGTTGAGTATGAAGCTTTAATAGTCGGACTATGCCTCACATAGGAGGTTGGTGTGAAGCGCATAGATGATTTAAGCAACTCTTAGTTGGTGGTAAATCGGGTCAGCGACAAATTAAAAGCTTGAGAGCCCAACATGGCCAACTATGAGGAAGGTTCAAGAACTCATCACCTCATTCGACCACTTCTCTATACAACAAATACCTTGAGCCGAGAACCTCTGAGTTGGCGCCTTATCTAAGCTTGCCAGTGCACCCAAACAAACACCAGAGGTACTATTCGAGTGGACATCCCGACTAACCCAAGCATTGCCAAAGTGACTCTAGCTACATTCCTAGTACAACTGTAACCATCTTGGATAGACCACATCTTCCAGTATTTATAGGATGACAGTCTACTATAGGCCCAAACTGAGGCCAAGAAGCTAGCACACTGGGCAGCTCAGTATTGCATAACTAGAGGGCACCTCTACCATAGATTGCACACATTGCACTATTTGAAATCTCTCCCCCAGACGAAGTTGACTATGTTCTAAGGGAAATACATGAAGCCATCTACGGTAACCATCCCAGCGCTCATACCCTGGTCTACCATGAAGCAAGACGCATCATAGCTAGTACAAAAAGTGTGGCTGCTATCAAAGACACTCCAAACTACTCCATCAGCCAACGGTCTCCTTAATATCGATCACAAGTCCTTAGCCCTTCGCTTAGTCGGGCATGGACATCCTCGGTGCCTTCCTTCCCATGGTCAGGCAAAATGGGTCAAGGCCGAGCCCCTATCACCAAGAGGTTGTGAACTACTTCACCAAATGGGTCAAGGCCAAACCCCTATCATGCATCACATTTCAAAAACCCCAAGGCTTCTTGTAGAGAACCACCATCTGTCTCTATAGAATCCCTTGAGTACTAAATACCAACAATGGCTAGTAGTTTACAAATAGTAAGTTTGAAAAGTACTATGTCGAGCTCAAAATAGACCATCACACCACTATAGTTTACCGACCATATAGTAATGGCAATACTGAAGCCACCAACCACACCCTGTTGCATGGCCTGAACCTAGAGACACAATTAGACAAAACTAAAGGCAGGTGGGTAGAAGAACTTCCAAGCATCCTTTGGGCCTACCGAACCAAACCATAGATAGTGATCAGAGAAAAACATTCAATATAGCATTCAAAGCATAGATAGTGATCCCAATAGAAATTGGATCCCCCACACTCCGAACCAAGCTCTACAATGAAGAAACCAACAATGAGGACCTCCACACCAAATTAGATCTCCTAGAGGAAGCTCGAGACCAAACATAAATCAAAGTGACAGCATACCAGCAGAGGATGGCCAAATATTATGATGCTCAGGTCAACCATAGACAGTTCAAGGTTGGAGGCCTCGTCCTCCACAAAGTCAGTGTACTTGAACCTGACGTAAGCTTAGATCAAGTTGGGAATAACCATATAGGGTAAGCAAAGTGTTGGGGCTGAGCTCCTATAGGCTAGAAGACCTCAACGACAAACCCATACCGAGGAGTTGGAGTTCTAGAAATATGAGAATGTACTATTAGTAAGCGACACTGAGCTAAGCGACGATCAAACTCTTTGTAACCTATTGATTGAGCAAGAATGTCATTTTTCTATAAGAGAGAGTGACTACCGCATTGCAAACGCACACATGACATAGCTCGTCCAGACCTAGCCAACCACAAATGGCCAAGGCCTAGTACTTAGCTCAACCCAAGTTGGGCACGGTGGGAATGACATCCTTGCCACCCATGGAAAGAGGATGGTAGTTGAACACTACTCCCTAGCTAGTGTCTGCGATGGCCCTGCAGGGCCGAGGACACTTGGCTACTTCCCTGACTTGGAACTAGGGCAGAGATGACCAAAGACCACAACCAGCTCGCCTAGAAGCCCCTAGTTTCATACGACTAGGTACCATTGAACTCTCCGAAAATGGAACCCTGAGATTAGAAGTATCTCGACCAACCAGACTTGGAGAGATTTCAAGCCATTCTACCACAAACCTTAACTAGATGGTTGAGGGCCAACACACTAAGTCTAAGGCTTCGGTCATTTGAAGACCGAAGTTAGTCGAATCCATAACAATAAGATAAAGACCTTGGCCACTTGGAGGCCAATGCCACATTGCAAACACGGTTTAGCACAAGAATTAAGATAAGATAATTTCCATTCAATGAAAGATATGTACAACCAAGGTTTAAAATTTTAATACGATACGCCTAGTCGTATCTTTGAAAAATAGATACAGGATACACATGGAAATCGGGCGTCTCATCTTTTTTCATGCGTATCAGACCCATATCAAGGTGTATCAGTAGCATATTGATGAAAAAGATATGACCAAAAACTGGAAAAAAATAAAGGGGGAATGCAAGCTTCTTTTTCCTAAAATAAGCCTTATTTCACCCCAAATGAATGTAAAACTCCAAACCTCATTCCTAGAGTGCTAGATTTGCAAAAAAATTGCAAGAAACAAGTGTGAATCGTTGTTTTTTTTGAAGATTTTTCAAATTTTGAAAAATATGGAAATTTTTCAATTTTTTATAATATCTTGTGATTTTTTTTTCTTGAATGTTTAAATGTATGTTGGTTTACATTTATTACATTCAAAATCACAATTTTTGGTTGTGCCAAAAATTATTAATTATATTTTATGGTTGGATAGGAGAGTTGGGTTTTTCCCATCCCACAAAACATTAAAGCTTAAGAATTATAGTTAAGCATAGGATTTTTAATGAAATTATAATTAACTACAATATATTTCTTCATAAAACCAGTAAAATATATTAATTTAATGTATATACACCTTATTGAGGTCTTATATTTAGTGTTGTTGATATATTTTTATGATCTATTAAAGTATTTATAGTGTTTCCAAGCGTATCTATGTGTATCTTAGTTTTTCTCTGATACACATGAGTATCCAAGGCATATCTTGATGTGTCTCTTAAAATTGCCTTTACGATATACTTGGCATTTCCAATACTTTGAACCTTATGTAAAATTACTCCAAGCTTGGCATACCGAGCTATATAGAAAACAAAAAAAAAAGAGCAATACAAAGGCATTCAGGCTTGCCGTGTTGAGCCGAACAAGACTAACAAAAAAAGACAAAAAAACAAGGGTTAATGGTCTACAGGAGGGTTCGACCTAAGTTGCTCCTCGGCCTCAGGATCTCATTTGACCTCTCCTTCTTTGGCCTAGTCTGCTTGAGGAGGCAATTTCGAGGGGTTTAAGGCCGATGATGGCCTCATCCGCCTTAAGAAACATCCTCGCCATCTTCTTCTAACACTACTCAAACCAAGGATATATGAGTTGATGAAAAAGTTGTCCAAATCCTTTTCGTATTGAGTTAAGACGCAAAACTTCTCGACCACCTGACGCACCTAGATTCCTCAACAACCCTCACTTTGGCTAGGTCCTTCTTCAAGGCTCGTACCTTCTTCTCATCGGCCTTCACCTTCACTTTTCCCTCACTCAAGGTGGCCTTCACAACCTTTATTTTCCCCTCCAAAGTCTCAATGAACTGAGACATAGAATGCATCTTATTAATAAGGTGGATGACTAAGTAGGCGCCCTAACAAAATGAGGTAGGTCAAAACCACGCTAAATCTAAAATAAAAGAAAAAGGATCTTATCGAGCCAAAGTTACTTGGATAGAGAACTTGATGGTCGTGCTGCCAACCAACCTACTAGTCTGTTCCTATAGATCATTCACCACCTTAGGAAGCAGGATACCGTGGTCGATCTCTTCACATACACCCGCTTTTTCAAGGGTGTTGGTTGGTAGAACCTTCTAGGTCAGCCGTTAGATGGGACATTCCTCATGTGCTTGAGACTTTGATGACAACACAAGACAAGGGGGCATCAACTACCTCTTAGTGTCTAACTTGACTTTGACCACTTCCTCATGTGGGCGCTTTGAGGGTCGAACGGATGTGGTGCCCGAGCTCCCGGCCTTATCGAATGCCAAAGGCACGCTCTTCAAACCAAATACATCTTCTTCTGACTCTAGGCACTTTGTAGACGATGGAGTCTAGTCGCCTTCTCCTTCAGCTTTTCCAGCTCCTTGGCTGACTTCTGGTGATCCTTTGTTGGCAACATTTCAAAATCTACAAATGAAGATACTCAATTAGCATCTTGCAACAAAAAAGCACAAAACAAAGTAGCAATACAACACTGTTACCAGGTTAAGCTAAACATAGTTCGACACTAATCAGTCAAGCCTCGTATGTATACTCCAACATGTTGATCTAAAGACTAGCCATTTTTCCCTAGGCCTCCCTCTCCTTATTTGTTAGACATTGAGTGGGAGGCACCTTCACCTTGGTCACAAGTGTCCTCAACCTCATACACATTTTCAATTTGCCCTTCCAACTTATAAATAAGTATCTATCCTTCCATATATGCCAAACAAAGGGGCACTAGCAAAAATCTTCAAGTTTTGGCGAGGCGAGTAGTAGTAAAATCCCAATTGGCCAAGCATGTTCATGTACAAAAGGGTGTGGAAGAGGTTAAAGGTCATTGGCATGTTGTGCAATGTTCATAAGCACAACCAACCTATTAGGTACCTAAAGGAGTTCAGCACTATTTGGACAGGTAGCACCTGGTGCTTAGTCAACATTTGCACCAATCCTTCATTTAATGAGAACCTAAGCCCAACTTCCAAACTATGCTCATACAAGAAGACCCTCCCAGGGCTCATTCAAACACTTTTCCCTCTTCAAACACCTCAACTTCTACTCACCAAGGATCAAGTATATGCTCCGGATGTGGTCCATATCAACCTCGATCAAGCAACAAGGCATGTTGCCAAGACCAAGAAGGCCGCAGTTGGCGACCCAACGATCCCTCTCAGCTTCATTAAACTCCTTGTCCACCTCGGCCTCAACTTGATCCTTATTGTCATCATGGACTTCGGGGTCTCCTTCTAAGAAACCACCTACCTCATGATCCCCCTCCGTAGAGTCCACACTAGTGTCATCCATTTCGACCTTGGCCTTGTTGGTGTCGGTTTCAAGGACCCTCATGTCGACGACCTCTCCCTGAGATACTGCCCTCCCGCTCCGCTCAATACTCGAAGAGACACCTCACCAAAAGGCGAAGACTACTAGAGCAAAGGCTATTGAGGAAGCTCCCCAAATCACTCCCACTCAAGTGACAAAGAAAAATGGTTCGCCTGCAATCGCTTTATATGGAGACAACCAACGGAAAGATCAAGGCGAATTGATGGTCCAAATTGAACGCCAAGGCCCGCGTACACATGTGAGATCAAGAAGATGAAACGACGCAACCACACACTCAGGCTCAAGCGCCTGCACAATGGTCCAACTATAGTTTACATGGCTCAATTGACACTTAGAAATTCCGACAAGAGTTTCGCATCCAAGCACCAGAAGAGCTCGGCCTTTAAACTTTGGTCAAGCACCTCCTCCTCAACTTCAGACTTGAGGATTGGTTAAGGATGGCAATAGAGCGGGATTGGGGAAGCTTTTGTAAATTTTAAACCCTACCCACCTCCCTAAGCCTCCTAACTTGCACTTACCTCGAAACCCATAGCGGGTTGAATTATGAGAATCCAAACCCTCCCCATACATGAAAAATGCAAAACCCTCCCCGACCCTACCCCTTGCATTCAAGGGTAGGGGCAGGTTAGGTTTAGAACCCACATATAATTTCCTATTGTTTCTTGCTATATATAAGCAATAAATAAGTAAAACAACACAAACAAACAGCAAATTTTCCAATTATTTAATTAAGACATGTAAAAAGCACATAACCTATCAATTATCATTCACATAAAACTCAAAATATTATTAAATTCAACACCTTAAAGTTTATATGTTTTCCAATATATAAGGGTCAGGGAGGGTCAGGTTTAGCCTAATACCATACCCTATCCGTCCCCACCCCAAAACTTGCTCTTTAAGCAAAAAAAAAAAAAAAATCACCCCATTGGGACGGGTAAGGTAGGTACCCACCAGGTACAATAGAAATTGCATGTTATGACATATAATGTATAAAATAAGTTTATATGCATGTTATGACATTTAATATATAGATATGAATGTTTTATATATGAGTGATATTGGCCCGAAATCAGCCCGGCCTGCCTCAGGCCCGTATAGACTTGGGCTAGGGCTTATGTTTCAGGCCCGGAACCCCGGGCTGGGCCGGCCTGGGCCTAAGCTATAGCCCTTATCATAAGTGCAAAGCTCGGCCCGACCCATTATTAAAATTAATAATGTTAATGAGTTGAGACCTTTATTGTGCATAGTGCACATACTGCACAAGAGACTTATATAAAATAGATGACCCATTAAAAATGATATAAAAATAAAAATAATGAAAAATCAAAATGTAGAACCAACTTTACCACTCAGACAAAGAAGACAATCTAAATGAATCTATGTTGACCCATTTTTGAAAACAGTTTCGGTTCGTCTTGAAACCTGTAACGTGTGATACACGACATATAACAACAACAACAACAATTGTAATAGTAGTAGTAGTAATCTATTTATAATTTGAAACCAATAACTATAATTAATAAAAATTATGAAAGTTAATACAAATAGTAAAATTTAGCAAGTTTTTTATCTAGCAACTATTAAAAGTTAAGAAATTAATAAAAATTAGTACTAATTGCTACTTAGGGATGACCGTTTTATAAAAAAATTGTGTAATTAATATTAATAGGATAATTAAAATTAATAATAAAAAGTAAAAAATTATGAAAAATACTAAAATAGCAATTTATAAAAAGTAGCATAGGTTTTTATCTATTTTCTCCTTTATTTTTGTATTTTCTTGTTTTCTTTTGTTTTAAAAAAATAGAATAATAATTATTGTCATTAACAAAGTTGTGTATCATTGGAATTTAAAGTTGCACACTATTACCAAGATATTATAATAATTAAATAGAGAGAGGTTATATTATAAAAGAGAGACAATTAAGAGAGAGAGAGAGTATTAATGTGAGAGAGAAAGAAAGAATGAGACAAAGCATTTATATTATTAAAGAGAGAGAATGGGGGATGTAAGGACGTTTGGGTATTTTAGGCCCCCCTTAAGGACTAAAGAATTCATTATACAAAACCTTAACATTAATAAAGTAATAAAATATTTTTAAATTAATAATAAGATAATAATAAAATAATAATAGCAAACAGATATATTAATTTATAAATATAATAATAATAATGTATAAATAAAATATTAATGCAATAGATTTTGGGGTAGGAAATATAATTTTAATTATAATAATATTAATAACTAAATAATAAAATAAAAATATTAATACTTAAATGATATTAAGTATAAATAAAATATTAATATAAAATATTCATTATAAATATTAAGATATTAATTATTAAAGACTAATAAAATAAAAATAAAAATACTAATAAAATAATAAAAATATTAATAAAATTGTTAGTTGATTTCAATTCCAACTCCAAATGAATTAGACAACAACAATCGGAATCCAATAATTATGTATACATATATATTATGTTTAACTATATAAAGTTTATAATTGATGAATTTAATATTTTATATTTATATACATTTATTCTTTAAAAATAATTGGTTTTTAAAAACTCTTAATTTTTTTATCATTTTAAACACAATAAGATGGTTATTAAATGCAAAGATGATCCAAAACCCAATGTAATAATCAGATGCGAATGCGGATCTAAATTTCATAATTGAATGCAGATGCTGATGTAGTTGGATATGATCTAAATCCAAACCATTTTTAGTCTTATTGTTTACATTGTGTGGGGTTGGTGTTCTTTTGAGCTAGACCTAGCTCAAAAGAAAGGGTTGCTTGAGCCTAAAAATTTGTTGGTTTATTTAGCCGGGTTTAGGTTATGTTATAAATGATGATTCCTAAGTAGGAGTCTTAAGGCATTTATGATTAGGTCATTATTAGTTTTAATATTTTGATTAAAATTTATAGTTTTTATATGGAGTGCAGATAGTTTATTTTATTATTTTTAATATTTTTTAATTATTATTATTATTTTATGAACTATTAGTTTTTATTAACTTCTAAATTTTTAATAGTTGCTAGTTAAAAACTTGCTAAAATTTAATTTTATTTATTAGGTTTTGAATTACAATTTTGTGACAATTAACCAATTAATAAGATTCGAATGTGAATAAGGATGACAATGTTTCCATCCCATCGATTACTCAGCTTCCTCAACCGGATGAGGCTGGGGATGGATATTGCCTTGGCAAGGATGGGGATTGATAACGATACCTAACAGAGGATGGAGACGAAGATGGGAATGAGAATTTGTTTCACAATCTTAAACCTTGGGCTTGGACTTAGATTAATTTAATTATGACTAAAAAAGTTAATCTATAGATTAATTTAATTATAACATTTAATGATTAATAAAGTAAAATAAATAAAATAAAACACTAATGGATAATATGAAAAAATAATTATTTATTGAATAATTAGTAATAATTTATTATTTTTATTAAAAATTATTAATATAATTAATCTAAATTATTAAATTATTTTATAACAAATTACTAAAATTATTAATATAATTATCAGTTTCCATTATTTCACTTTTCCTTAATAAATCAATATATATATATACCCAGCCCGGCTCGAGGGTATGCGCAAGCCGTGCTCGTTCTGACATCGTGCCGGTCCGACCCGTTTTATACCAATACTTACCATAAAGGTAAATCATGTAGCAAAGGTTCCTGTTTCACCCGACTATGATTTATGAATTGCTTCCATAGTCCCTACGTTTCTTATCACCGTTTACCGTCGTCTCCCATTTCTCCACAGATACTCGCTCTTGCCCAAAAATCCCAAACAAACCGTGAGTCCGTGAGAGAGATGGATAAGAAAGACGGACAAATAAAAGTATTTTATTTTCCCATTCTCTCTAATTTCTAATAAGGACGAAATTTCAAACGGCATGGTCACCTCCCTTGTCCCAACCGCTGCACGCCCAATTGATTTTGTATTTGTTTCCTGTTTTCGTCTTTCAAAAATTTGAATAGCTGAGACAGAATCCTATTTCTTTTTTTTTTTAATTGTAATTAATAAGATCAAAGTTCCTCCAGCGAGCGTTAGCAATTAGCATTCTTCCTGATTATCTCCGTGCGTGCGAATTTGCTTGTGGCTTCCCCACTCTTCCTAGTTCCTACGTCCCATCGATAAGAATAAGACATCCAACTTATTTTACTGCAATCCCAGTTCCGATCGTGGTCATCGAGCTCCGTCCTCAGCTCGTCTGCGTGCTTGCTTCTCCGGCCGACCCAGGTTCGTTCTTCCTTTGCCACCTATCTCTCCTAGGGTTTCTGATTCGCTGCAATAGAACTTAGGGTTTGTTAGGGTTTCGACCCTGTTTTCAGTTTAATACCCGGCCCTGGAGCGTTGTCTATTCTCCTTGAAGTCCATGCGACTACTTGGGGAATCTCGTAGATTCATCCTGATCCTATCGCATAATGTTATGACCCAAAGTTTTGATCCCTACCTGTTCTATTGTTTTGTAACTATCATATTTAACTTCACTTTCTTAATTTATATTTATTCCTTCATCCAATTGTAGTGGTAGTGGTGCATAGGCGAAGTGGAAAACCAAAGTCAATTGTTGTAACGACGGGGAGAATTATAGTGCTTCTTGTGTCACAGGTAATCCTGTTACCTGTAATTATCTATGGTTGCTTAGTTTCTGTTTAACAAATATATACAGACGTATATAGTATTCACTTCTGGTTGCAGTTCAATTTAGTGATGTTCTTGTTAAACTTGAGATTCATGGTTGTTCTTGATGTAATTCGCACTACATGTGTTCATTAGATAACCTCTTTACCCAGGATCTCTCTCTCTCTCTCTCTCTCTCTCTCCATATATCCATTACAAGTAGTTGAAATAGAAGAGATAGTAGAAAGAAAGGCGCAATATGAAGGTGAAAGGGCATCAAAAGAAGCATAATTATAAATGGGATAGGCAATAGAAGATGGCTGGTTACATTGCCTATTACCCTTACAATTGGAGATTCTGATTGTGCTGGTCTCAGGAGATACCTTCTTATGCATAGAAAAAAACCTGCAAGGGCTTTGATGGGACTCTAGAGTTGCAAGAAGGAATAGGAAACAGAAATGAGGAGTCTGATCTTTGTTAGCACTCTCCCCTTGAAGAAGGTCAAGGAGGTGGAAAGAATGACTCAGACTTAACGAATGTAACATCCTTGGAAATATATTTCGTACTTGTGTAAGAATCAAGGCACTTATACCCCCTTTAGATGGATGAGTAGCCAAGGAAGATACAACAAATAGCATTGGGATCAAACTTTTCACCAACTAGGGTTGACATTATAATTTTCAAAGTGCCAAGGCAAGGCTAGATGATGCTTTTTTTTTGAATTAAAATTGCGAATCATAGGGCAATTCTTCTTTTTTTTTGATCAATAGCAAAGGCAATAATACTATTAAAAAAGATATTATGTACAATAGAAGAGAATGAAAGGGGAAGGGATGGATTCTCTTAGCCCCTCCCCGAATGAATTACATCACAGCCCAAAATAAACTGTTCCTTCCCACCCCTTGTTTAGCAAGTATATCAGAAAAAGCATTTGCATCTTTCTTGACCCACTTACAAGTTACCTCTATCCTTGTAACCAATTGACAGCTTTCCCCTTCTCATATATGTAGAACCACCATCCAACCTCCTCTTCTTTCTGGAGCCAACTTATAACAAGCTTTGAATCTCCCTCAATGTATAAACCATTTAAAACATAGGAAATCGACAATCATGAAAAAAAAATGGAAGAAAGAAAAGAATTTTTATCCAATATGTGTTGATTATATATGTTTTAAATTAAGGAGAGTTTTGTCCAATATGTATTGATTGGACAAAGAGTTTTTCCTTGCTTAGTACAAGATACCTGAGCGATTGAGCGAGGCAGTCCTCCATGGGCACCTTATCACCTAGGCATCACCTTTTTTTTGGTAACAAATAAAAAAGAAAATTTATTAGGGAATAAGGAAGAGGAACACAAGAAGGTGATAAGACGCCATTAACAATTACCATGGTACCACCTCAACCCACAGCAGGAAAGATAAGCAAAACCACAAAAAAAAAAAAAAAACTCAACACATCACAAAAACAAAATCACTACAGACCACAACACCAAAAAAACCAACAATACAGCAAAAAAGCCAAGTCTCCAACATAACTCATCTCACAATTTATTAACTACATGACTGCTTCAAGCTCTTGAGCAGCAATTTCTTTTCTTCTCTTACATCCCTTCTTTATTTTCTTCACCTTCTTGGTAGGCCAACACCAAATAAACCCTCTTTTAATCTTGCATTTGGAATATTCTCAAGCATCTGTGAGTCTTTTGATCTTGCATTGATCTTTTTTTTTTTTTTTTATATAATTCTAGGGCTGCATTCTTCTCATAAATTGATAAAAAGCCTACTTACCAGCCCCAATGCCAACAGTCTCTGCTACTTCATTAGATACCGAATTACCTCGATCTTTTTTCTCCTTATTATCACTTCATCAACAACTCCTCCAGCACTCTTATTCATAGGCATCCTATATTTCTCTTTCAGTTACTTTGCTCACTTCCACCTCTGTATTCAGCACTTTTTCTAAATCAATTACTCTTTCAATAACATGAATCCCATCCACCTGGACCTTGTCATTGCTTAAATCATTTGAGTCACTATCTTCATCATCTCCATCTTTGTCCATTTCAACAATGCTATTTTCTTGGAAAGGTCTAGTTCGTTATTTCCTTTTTCTTCTATACACCCTTAGCATAAAGCACCCAAGGTTGAATCCCCGACCCTAATTTTCAATTGGGCCTGTCGTCTGTTATAATTGAATCACTCCCTCATCCCTCATCCCTCATCCCATTATGTTTTAAAATAAGTGTGGTTTATCACAATTTAGGACCTCACTTGGCGTACCACAATATCCAAAGTTAGAATATGCATTTGCTCCCCCTACCATCCGATCCACAGAAAATACTAGGCAGTTTGGAATCAAATCCTCTTCTTTCCCTATCCCTTTGACTTGACAACTATGACTTACATCATGGACAAAACACACATGCAAAGACCTTTAAGGGTAGAAGAATCATAGGATCATTAGGACACAATAACTGATGTGGGACTTCAACTGCAAAATTTGGGTAGGCAACCTATTAATAAGATACACAACAGTCTTATGTTCAAAAACAAAGAAAAAAAGTTACACAACAGTCTTGAGAATAGCTTTCCAAAGAGGATAGGAATATTCATATGGGACAACAAGATGTGAACAACCTCCATGACATGCCCATTTTTTTCTTTCAGCATCACTATTTTGCTGAGGGGTATGTGGGCAAGAGCTTCGATGGATTACTCCTCACTCTTCAAGGAAAAGTTGCAAGTTTTTTTTTATAAAGTATTCTTGAGCATTGCCAGATGTAAGCACTTTGACTCTCCCCTCAAATAGTGCCTCTATCATGGTTTAAAAGTTAACAATTTCAGGAACTTCTCTACTCTTCATTAAATATATCCAGGTGTATCTGAAGAAATCATCAGTAAATAAAACGAAATATTTGTATCTCCCCGTGCAAGCAATGGAAAGAAGGTCCTCATACATCAGTGTGCACTAGATGGAAAGGAAAACTTAATTCTTTTATTACAAAGAAAATATTTCATTCTATAATGCTTTGACAGATGACACACTTCTCACTGTAGATCATGGGTTGATGTTGACTGGGATATATTAGGAAACAAAAGTTGACTCAAAAGAAATATGACCAAGATGAACAATGCTACAATTTTAATTGACTCAGCTGACTGGTAACGTTGACACTACAAGACTTAGAATCATACACAACTTGAGTTGAAAATTGATCCAGAAGGTAAACTCCATTGACTTTTTATGCACTTCCAATTGTCATCCCCAAACTTGGGTCTTGGAAAAACATTTAGAAGGGAAAAAGGTTACACAACAATTCTGCGTTTTGATAATGGAACTTATAAAAAAAGATTAGTGTGAAGCTGGGCAACATGAGGAATAGAAATTAGAGCTCTCCTTGCAAACCTAACTGGTTCATGCTTTAAAATTGCCAATTTGCTGATGTTGCATTAAGAAGTTATAGAAAACAAAAATAAAAATAAAACAAAGAAGAGAGAGAAGGAGCTCGATCTCCTCTCTTTCCTGTCATCGGTCAAACCAGAGAAGATGGAGCCCCAGAGAAGAGAAAACTAGGGGATAAAGGGATATTTGAGTTCCAAACAAGAGAAAAAAGTCCAGAGAGAAAAGAGAGAAAGAGCTCCTCCCTGTTCACCCTTTTCACCCAACACCTTCTCGTTGAGAGACTGTTATTGCTGCAAACCCCTCTATGACACCATTGCTACACAGACAGCACCATCACCACAATCCAACCATTGGCAAAGACCACAAGCTTGTTCTTTGGAATGAAGAGAGAACCAAGTCCATATAATGACCTTGGTTTCCTATTTGGGGCGTTGCAGTTCTTTAGAAAGAAGGAATTGCTTACCTCATGGGAACCAAATGATCCTTTCAGCTGTCTTAGTGTGATCTTCATTGGGAACCAGCTCAGGGGAAAGACCCTTTGGAGATTCTTCTTCAAGTAGTGTAGATAATATGGACATGAGAGGACGTCTTGTGAGACCGTCAAGAAGGTATTTCTCTCCCTCCTGGTATCCTGGTTGAGCACCCATTCCTTTTGGGTCAACTTTGGTGGATTCCATCTTCAGAACCAATTCCAATGATCCCAATTACAGAGCTACAGATTTGAAAGAGGTCCGGATCTAGAAACAACAGGCTTCCCTGTAAGGAGGGGCCCTTTATTTCGAAATAGCCAAGGTGTAGAGGACCATATGAACTGATGTAATTAGATATTTTAGCTTTTCCTGAAGATTAGATTTCCTTAGAATCTGATCCTAAGTGTGTTCAGTTTTCTTGTTTGGGTAAGGATGGCCCGTCAAAAAACATGTTTAAGCCATAGGCAGGCTTCCTTTCTCCTTCTATTTTCTTTTCTCTGTGTCTCTCTGCCTTTGGTTTGGTTGGTGACGGGGAAGAAAGGAGACTTGAGCTCCTTCTCTTTGCCTTTGGTTTGGTTGGTGACGGGGAAGAAAGGAGACTTGAGCTCCTTCTCTTTGTCCTTTGCTTTATTTTTATTTTCTATAAATTTTTAATGCAATGCCAGCAAATTGGCAATTTTAAAGTTGTTAAAAGCATGAATTGGTTAGTTTCTCAACGTCAAATTGGCAGAAAGGAGGTTCAAGTATAACTTAGTTTTCCCCAAACATCAGGACATGTTTTTGGAGAGGTTAAAATTCAGGGGAGGTTTAAGTATTTGTCAAAAACATTCGGGGGGATTAAGTAATTTATCCCCAAGATTTTGTATGAAAATGACATTCATCTTGTACATTAGCTGTTTGTTAAGTCTAATGGGTAGCTAGGTAAATAGAAAATATTGATTCTTTTTCCAAATTGAAATTGGTGAAAGAATAAACTCAGAAAATGAATTAACTCCTATGAAGTTGTTTCATTTTTACATTGATATGTTTATCATTCTTTATGTTCCAGAATTTCTGTATGGACTTTTTTCTATCACTGTACATTTTCATTCAGACTAAAAAATGCCGTTACTCAATGTTGGTCCCCGCTGTCTTGAAGTCTTGGGAGGGGTAAACTGGGTAAGGTCCTAACCTTTGGCATTTCTTTGCACAAAGTTGCTGTCCTCAGACTTGAACCCATGTTCTCATGTGTGCCAGCCTGAGATTTTACCATTAAACCAAGTAATGGCCCCTACATTTTCATCTAGACTAACAGATAATAAATCTATTATGAAATGCATGTTTTACATCACATAAATCCCTTCTACTTTGATTTGTCATATATTCTTGTCTTATTACATTAGTTTTTTTTTTTGATCAGCAAGGAATTTAGAATTATATTAAATTATGAAGCTGGTTGGTTGATACAAGGAAAGGGTATATTCACCCAAAATAACAATCCAGTCCCAACAAAGTTACAATTACAATAGTGCCCAAAACAATTGTTGTCTATATACCCCTTTTTTGCTAAAGTATTGTCCATCCCAATTGCTATCCTTCTAACTCAATTGAAAGATATTGTCCAGCTCCTGCTTGGTGCTTTCTATTTCCCCGAAGTCGTGCCTATAGATCTATGGAACAAGCTGCTTACTGCTGGCCTAAGAAATGATCATCTTTGAATCTCCCTCTACTTCCAATTGCTGAAAATTTAATTGCTTGACAATTCGTAATCCTTGTAGTAATGCCATCAGCTCAGCCTTTAGTGAATCTCCCAGCCCCAAGGGCCAAGGGTCCTGAAAACATAGCCAAAACTTTCCCTGTACAATCTTTAAATACTTCTCCAATACATGCTGCATCAATTTTTTGTATTATTTTCTTGTTAACTCTTGCTTCTTTATTTTTTTCTTATTTGAGCAATTTGTGTTTTTAAACTGATCTTCAATTCTGTGTTGAGTAAATGCTTTGATATCTTATGCCCTTATTCTTGAGCCCTTTGCCATATGTTCCTTTCAGGTTCCAATTTCCAGATTATTTTCAAATTCAAGTATCTCTATGTACCTCAGATTGTGAGTTAATGAAGACATCAGCAGATGATTTTTGGTGATAAAAAATGGGGCTACTGTTGTTGTCATTTTGGCCTCAGTTCTTTTGTTTTGGGCTACTCTACTCTGGCAGTTCTAACTTTGGGTGGTCTTGGAGATCCCAATGGTGGAACTGTAAAATTCTAGGTGCTGACACACTTGGTATTTAGAGGTCTACAGAGTAAATATGCATGTGCAGGCTCCAATGTCGGGACAGGTCTCAGGGCAGGTACCTAGTCAAGCCGGTTCCCAGTTGCCTGCCCTATCCCAGCAGAATGGAAATTCTCTGCCTTCTCAATTACAAAATCTAGGTGGTCTTCATAGTTCTTTAATTATGGATCATGAGTTTCGTGAGGTGCGCAAACAGATGCTAGAAAGAATGTAAGATTTCGGTTCCTAACATTAAAATTTGAGGGTTTTACTTATTGATGATATTTTCTTTATTGAAATGCTTCTTTAGAACATATTTAACTGCATTGGTATCAAGAGTGTGCACAAGCGTGACTATGTATGACTTTTGCAGACATGTGGTAACCTAAACAGGGTCACTCCTGCAATCTTAAGTGGTAGCCCAAACATTGTCCATTTGTGCAGGTTGAATGCTAAGTATTTCTTTTATGAGCAAATGGATAATTATGTTAATAAAGAGGAGCATAATGTAAAATAATAATTGAAAAGAGAACAAAAGAATTTTGAGAAAAAGTGTTCCTTTTTCATAAGCAAGAAGGTATTTGATTCATGGTTTAAAATGCCTAAATATTTCCTAATATTTTCATGAAATGTTTCCATTTCCATGGTACTGTTATGAGATATTATTGGAGCATATCTCAATACATTCACCAGTTCTTTAATATATATATACACACACACACCCCTCAACAAATTTTAGTTTGTTAATTATATCAATGTAAGACTTTTAATTTACATGTGCATGTACGTAGGCATTATTCAGATAATTTGTTTTGATATGATTCTTTTGTTTTAAGTTCATTATTTTTTTTTTCAAGTTTATAATGATATTTACCTTTTTATTTTCCTTTATGAAATATTTTTAGTTATACATAATAAAACATAGTTGATGTTTTAAGATTTGACTCTTAGGAAAGGATAAGTAATATAATAGCATAAGTTGCATGCTCATACATCTGTCTGATATCCGAGGGTCCACAACGAAATAATGAGAGTTGTTGGGCCTTGTCCAACTCTTTAGCCATCAGTCAGTCTATGTCTCAGGTGAGGTTGAGCCAGAAGGAAGAGATATTTCAGCGAGAAAAATCAGAGATGGGAAGGTGGATTCTAAAGTTGCTGAGTGTCTCTATAGTTGGAAAAAGAATTTCCCAAAGGAGAAGACATGATTAGAGAAGTTGATGGTAAAAGGAAGGAAATATCAAAGGAAGAAAAATGGGAGGGAAGAGAGAACAGTTTGGGGAAGAAAATACATGGAGAAAGGGGAGCGAGGGGCAACTTCCAAAAAGGGTCAGAGTTGGTAGATGCTGATCTCAAGGGTGGTAGTGAAGCAGTAGATAAAATGTTGGAAAAAATGAAAAGGAAGGAAAGTCATTGTCAAGAGTTACAGAAGAAAACAAAAATATAGAACTAGACCTCTACGAGATAATGAAGAGTTAGGCGATGAGGATGGTGCAACTTTGGCTACAGAGGAGGAAGAGATAGTTATAGATGAGGCTCACGAAGTTGAGAGAGTAGTGGATATGGAATTGGTGCTGAACAAAGAGGTGAAAATTAGTAAAACCTTGAGTTCTGGTGTAGACCCATTCCACCCAAAGTAAGAGTGTTTGTGTTGGGAAGTAGTGCATGGGAAGATTAATACTTTGAATATGTTACAAAAGAGAATGCCTAATTCTTGTCTCTCTCCTAACTGCTGTATCTTATGTAAATCCAATACTGACAGTTGCCATCACTTACTGATCTCTTGTCCCTTTGTTATGGAGATTTGGCTTCGGTTTTTCTCTTTGATTGGGTGTAGGTGGACTTCATCATCAGAGGTCAACATGCTTTTCGATCCTTCCATGTTTATGCTGAGGGGATGAACAATGTGGAGATGTGTTAGAGCTGCCTTGGTGTAGACTATCTAGGAAGAGAGGAATGCTAGAATATTCTTAGAAAAAGAGAGGAGCAAAGAAGCTGTTAGGGATTGTATAATGGTCAGGGTGATCCATTGGATAAAGACTGTGGAATTGTTCTCCCAATTCTCCTTTGATGATGTTTGGAGGAACTGGGAAGCAATTGCCAAAAGTTCCTCTAGAAAGGAAAGTGTGGAGATGCATTGGATACCTCCAATGGAAGGCTTTGTGAAACTGAACTTTGACGGGAGCAGTCAAGGTAATCCAGGCCCATCTGGTATAGGAGGGGTATTGAGAGACTCAAAAGGTAAAATTGTAGCTTTATTCTCAGGCCCCGTGGGCTTGGGTGACTCTCTCAAAGCAGAGTTGCTTGCAGCAGTACAAGGAGTGCAGGTTGCAAATGGATTACAGTCTCAACTAAGATGACCTCAAGTCCCTTATTGAATCCTCCCCCTCATGGCTTCATCAAGCTGAATTTCGATGGTAGCAGTTTGGGAAATCCAGGGTGTTCTGGCATTGGGGGCGTTCTAAGGAATGAACAAGGCAATATAATAACCATGTTTTCTGGTCCAATTGGAATGGGAGACTCCCTTAGGGCTGAGGTAATGTTGGCCTTGGAAGGGATTAAAAGAGCTAGGGACCTGAGTATCTGTATTGGTCATAGAAGGAGATTCTGAGATAGTAGTGGACTGGTCGAAGGAGGACAAGATCGGTCTCTGGAACTACAGCAATGAGAAGAGAAAGTTTAAGTGCCTAACAAAGGACATTGATATAAAATGTATTTGGGTAAAGAGAACTAGAGAAGTACCAATTCCTTTGCTGATGGACTAGCTAGGCAAGGGGAGCATAGGGATTCTATTTTCTGGGCTCATTTGTAAATGTTTTCTCTTTCTTTTGAATGTTTTTCTGCTCCCTTGGGGAGTTAAGATAGTTTATCTCCCCTCCATGTATTTTAATCTCTTATATTAATGAAACGTTCATGTTATTGATAAAAAAAAAATTCTCTCGCCTACTTGCTCCACTCTCCTCTCCATCCTAGAGCTTCTTAGACATCCAATTTTATCTACTTCTCAAAGTAAAACATTATGCCATGTATGATTGAAATGCCACCTTATGTGTTTCTTATTGATTAACCTTTTTTTATTTGTTTGTTTCTTCCAGCTACCATCTTCTCCTGCGGCAAGCACAAGCAAATCAAGAAATGCAGCCAAAGATACCAGGTATTGCAAGACGCTTGGAAGAGCTTCTTTGCAGGGACGCTGCTTCAAAGGTATGTGTTACTTGTGTTCAAGTTTCTTGACTTTGACAGATCAAGATTGTTGTGCAATGGTTATGTTATGTTATTCTTGGTTTCTAGGATCTTAAAAGTTGCTTTGATTGGAAAAGCAAGGGAACCAAACAAAATAGCTTTACTGTTAAGTGGCAAGTAAACAGGGGTGTTTTTGTCATTCTACTTTGTTTTGTTTTTTGCTTTTCTATCTGTTCTAATGTTGCATTGGAAATGAACATGGGAGTTGGAAGCTGATGCATGTCCAAGAGTCTGACTGACTTGGCAAGTGAGAAACATGAACTTGTGGAAAAGTCTATGGAAAAGGATATACAAGGAAAATAGTTCTTTTTTTTTTTAATTTTAACATTATATACCTGTAAAAGGGGTTGAAAATATTGCCGTTGGTACCAAGTAACATTTGATACAAAAAAGTATTCATCTTGCACATCAACTGTTCATTTATGTCAAATAAACTAGGAGATAATATGGGTGCAGAGATTGAATGGTTGACAAGGAGCATGGTTATAGAGACACAATTGATGCAGAGATTGGCAAATGGGTTATCCGATGTTTTATCTATGCAAGGGGTTAACAGGAATCAATTGTATTGGGCTTGCTTATAATAGTTGTAATGATATTGAGGTGGGGTAGTAGTCAGTACCCTTCCTAAGGGCTGTATGTAATTTTCCACATTTATGATGTTCATTAATAAAATGCTTCATTTACTTATCCAAAAAACTAGGAGATAAAAAGGAAATTTTACATAGAAGTGTCCCAGACACATCATCCATTTAGTATAGTCCATGCAACACTGACCTGTCCCAACTTATATGGAGACAGATTAGTTTTTTTATGTGGTAATAATGCACTCCAATTTATGGTGGTCAACTCCAAGTTATGTTTGCAGATCCAGTTGCTAACTCCTTTCCTGGTGCGGAAAATGATCCTTGTGCAGTGGGAAAGAAAGGAAGAGAGAGGGAAGTGGTTCTGGAGGAGGAAGAAATTATGGGGACGGTCTTAGAAAACTTGGCAGTGTTTGTAGAGTTGGATGAACAAAGCGATAAGAGAGAAGTGGGGCCTGGAAACCAACAAAAGACATTGAAGTGGGGAAAGATTACCTGAAGCCAAGGATCAAGATTTCGATATGATATGCCCCGTATTGGGCATATTGTATCATATCTTTTGGTTCCCAATACACCTGTTTACAGGTGTTTTCAGAAACTTTTTTTTTAAATAATATATATAATTATATTTAAAGCTGAAATTTAAAATCAAAAGAAAATAAAAAAGGGGGGAGTATCGTTAAAAGTACCAATACACCTATGCTGATACATGGAGGTGTATCGATACTTTGTGCTTGAAGCAAGGTAGTGAAGAAGCAGATTATTACCTTTCTAAAAAAGACATAATAGTTCTAAAAAAGAATCAATTAAGAAGTTTGGGATGAGGAAGATGACGGGCAGGGCACGACGTTTGATCCTGAGGACTAGCCAATATATGAAGGGGGGGGGGTTCTCAGTCTTTCCTTTTGTTAGTTTTGTGTCTTTGTAAGCCTTGCTGTATGGGGGGGGGGGTCTCAGTCTTTCTTTGGTTAGTCTTGTGTCATTGTAAGCCTTGCTGTTGTTGGCAGTGGGTTCGGGTGTTATCTTAACACCCCTGTTAGTGCTGTAATCTGCTTTTTATTTTATGACTAAATTTTTTCTTTTATTCTTCAAAAAAAAAAAAGAAAAACAAAGAAAAAGCAGGATGAATGAAGTTGAGAAACTGGCCTGTGGGGTGTCATGATAAAAGCGAGAGTAGGAAGAGAGAGAAGAGGAGAGGCAAGCTGTAGTCTGGGGGATAAGGTTAGGGGTCTTAAAAGATTATAATGAAGATCCTCTGTTGGAATGTGAGTGGTTTAGGGAATGATAAAAAAGAAGAATGATAAGAAATGTTTAAGGAAGGAGAGACTGGATATTTTAATGTTACAAGACACAATGCTCTTTGAACTAGATAGAAGATGGATAAGGAGTATTTGGAGTAGCAGAGGGTTGAGCTGGGGAAGTGTGGAGAAATGGGGAAGTGGATTGTCAAGAGGAATTGATTGGTCAATTCTCAGTCTCGATAAAAGAAACGAATGTGGGTAATGGAAGGGAATGGGTCAATTATCTAAAAAAATGGAAGGGAATGCGTCTTAACAAATGTGTATGGCCCTAACTCATATCGAGAAAAGGACCTCTCTTGGGAAGAATTAAGTGCAATTAGGGGTTTATGGGAGGGACGTTGGTGTTTGGTGGTGATTTTAATGTAATAAGATACACAAATGAAACAAATAACCCAAGCCGAGTCATAACCACTAGTGTGAGAAGGTTCAATGAGGTGATTGAGTCCTTAGAGTTGAAGGAAGTCCCTATACTACAAGCCTCCTTTACCTAGTCAAATTTCAGGAAGTCTCAGTGTGCTCTAAGTTGGATAGGTTCCTTTTCACTATAGATTGGGAGGGGTTGTGGGGAAATTTAGTTGTGAATGCATTCCCAGGGTAACCTTTGATCATTTCCCTTGTGCCTAAATAAGGAAACCTTCCTTGGGGCCCATACACCCTTTAGATTTGAAAACATGTGGTTGGAAGTCCCTAAGTTCAAGGAAAAGATAAAAGAGTGGTGGAGGGAAAGTGGAATTAATGTGAGGAAAAAGGGGGTGAGATTCATTGGAAAACTAAAAAGGTTGAAAAAAGGTTAAAAGATTGGAACAAGCAAGAATTTGGGAGATTAGAAGACTCATAAAACAGAATTCTAAAGAGGATATTTTTTGAAGATAAATAAAAAGATATTTTATTGCTAAAACGAAAAAAACAATACAACATAGTTAAGCGACAAGATGTCACCCCCTCCTGGTTACAGCAATGAAAGCTACAAAACAAAAAAGAAACACCATTTCAGAAGCAAGTCAAATCTCAGTACTCCTTTCAAGACTTCAGAGTAGACCAAAATTTAGCTCCAAAGTCTTTTTTCTGCAGTCCTTGAAACTCTGGAAGCAATAGCACCCAGCCAAAAACTGTTGAACTAATAGCAGCTACCAACTCTTCCATTCTTTTCTCTTTCTCCTTAAAGCTCCCTCTGTTTCTTTCCTTCCATATTTCCCAGCAAACAGCAAAAGGAATGCAAGTCCAAGGATCTTGATTTTAACTCCACCTTGAATTCTTTGCCAGCTGCTGAAAATCTCAGTTGGATCAGCCAAAGGACTCCTGCCCACCTTGAATAACTTGAAAAATAGGATTTAGGAATGTTAGTCAGAAGGAAAGAATAGAAAGGTGGAGTCTAAAAGTGCACCTAGAAGAGTTGTTGAGGAAAGAAGAAATTTATTGGAGACAAAAATCTTGGTGTAAGTGGCTCTTGGAAGGAGATGGTAGCACAAAAGTCTCTCACTCCCTAGAAAATAGAAGAAGAAAGAACCTGATTTCTAGTGTGGAGGAGGACATCATTGAGGTCTTTGTGGATCATTTTAAATCAATTTTTGCCACAATAGGAGAAGGGAACCTTGATGAGTAGGATTTGGTCTGGGACTGAGTGCCTGAAACCCAAGCAGCTCTTTTAGAGAGGAGTTTCAGTGAGGAAGAGGTCCATGACATAGTGTTTTCTATGTAGAGATCTAAAGCTTCGGGCCTTGATGGTTTCTCTATGGATTTTTATTAGGATTTTTGGGAGATTATAAAAGATGACCTGATGGATGTCTTTGTTGAGTTTCATCATAACGGGGAAATATCACTGGGAGCAAATGCTGCAAGAAGCTAAAGCTCCAAAGGATTTTTGACCTATAAGTCTCATAGGGAGTCTCTATAAGATTTTTCTTTTTTTTTTTGAGAAAAAGAGTTAAACTTTATAAAAGAGAGAAAAGAGAGTACACGAGATGATGTACAAAGGCTAGTCACACACAGGTTACAAAGGCATTATACTATTACTACAGAGTTTAAATTCCTGAGAATCCAGATTAAAGATGCATTCAAGGAGTATAACAGATCTCTAGCCTCATCTGGGTAGTGAGCCAGTCTCCAAGGTCCTCTTGTTTTCTGTGGCAATGACAAGGGAGAGGGCTAAGTCAAGGGGGAAAACTCTACTAGAACACGGTGGCCCAAGCAGTCATGTAGGGTGTTTCATGTTTGGGAAGAATGAAACAACCACATTTTTAATAACAAAGCTAGAACCTTGGAAGACCTAAGCTCTCATATCTCTCACTTATGCAATTTGTGGATGCTGGATTTCAAGATGTACAAAGACCTCTCTCTAAACATGCTTTAGCAGAACCTGGTGGAGCTGCTGTTCTCTTCACCTAGTTCTATGAGAACTACTAACCTTCCCTAGTCAAGGGAAGAGGAGGAGGTGACCTTGTACTTTGATGGAAGTGCTCTAGGGAACCCAGGTCTAGCTGGTTGTGGTGGTGCGTTTATGAGGAGGGATGGTAGTCCTTTGTGGTTCTTTAGTGGACCATTAGGGACTGCAGACTCTACAACAGCTGAAGTCGTAGCAGTGTTAAATACTTAAATGGCCTCCGTATTGCAAGAAGACTTAGGCCTGACCAACCTGATTGTCAAAGGTGATTCTCTATAAGATTATTACCAAGTCTTGGCAAGAAGATGGGAAACCATTTTGCCAATTGTCACCACTTAGAACCAAGGAGCTTTTGTAGAAGAGAGATAAATTGTGGATCAAATCCTAGTGGCAAATGTGTGTCTGGCAAAGAAAAGGAAGCTAGGAGGGGAGGCCTTAATCTATAAACTAGATTTAGAAAAGTCTTATGACATGATGGATTGGTCTTTCCTTTTGGGCTTATTGGAAAAGATTGGGTTGGGAGAGAGATGGAGAATGTGGATCAAAGGGTGTATTAACTCAGTACACTTTTTGATGTTGATAAATGGAGTGTCTAGGGACTTCATCCCGGCTAAAAGAGGTTCGAGGCATGATGACCCCATTTCCCCTTTCCTTTTCACTATTGCTGTGAATTTATTAAGTAGATTGATCGTCAAGGCTGATTTAGGCAATTTGATTAAGGGCTGGAAGGTTGGAAGAAATGAAATGACCAACTCACTTGTAGTTTGCAGATGATATAATCATTTTTTGTAAGGATTGTGATGAGGCTAGAATGATGAATCTAAAAGTTTTAGTGCACAATTTTCAGAGGATCTTGAGTTTGAAGGTGAATTGGGGGAAAAGTTGTGGCAGGTATCAACATGAGAGAGGGCAGCAACAATTAATGGCAGGATACTCGGTTGTGATTTGTGAAGGTAAAATATGGCCCCTAGTGTACCTTGGCATGCCTTCGGGGCTGGGGGGTTATCCAAGAACAAAAGGCTTATAGCAACTTGTTATAGAAAGATTTGTGTAAAAAGTTGGCCATGCGGAACAGGAACTATGTATCTTTGGAGGTAGAATCACCTTGATCAATCTACCTTACCCAACCTGCCCATTTCCTTCCTTTCTACCTTTAGACTAGGTAAAGTGGCTAGGAGCTTAGAAAATAGTGTGAGAGATTTCTTGTGCAGAGTGATGAGAAAGAAAGACCATTTGATAAAATGGGAACAAGCCAATAGAGAGGATTGGGTATTGGTAATTTGGTTAAGAGGAATATAACTCTACTAGGTAAGTGGCTTTGGAGATTTCCCTAGAAGGTGATAGGTTGTGGCACAGGGTCATTGGAAGTATTCATGGATTGTTGGAATGCAAAATGTGCGCCTCACACTTTATCGTGTTCCCCTTGGAAAGTGTTAGAGTACACAAAACAGGGGTATTTTGGTCATTTGGGTTTATCTATTTGAGAGTGAAAGGTCTGTTTTATTCAAGTTTAAGTTATGTGTCCCATCACTTATGAGGTACAATATGGTCTTTCTTGTAACTATGTTATTTGAGATAAATACAAGTGGATCGACTAGAGAGAGGACTGGTTTTCCTCTACTGGCCGAACCCTTCTTCTTCTTCTTCTTCTTCTTCTTCTTCTCTACTGTAACCTAGAACTAAATAAGGTTTTCACATGGTATCAGAGCGCATGTAACAAGTTCAGATCTGCTCGTCTTGCTCTTTTATTCTGGTTTACCCAATTTTTTTTTATCACCTCCTCTCTAGGGTTTTGCAGATTTCTCAAGAACCACTGGGAGATTAAGGGAAAGGTTGGAAAGGAGTTCTCGTTTTTCTCTGTAGGAGGCCTTCATGCCTCCGGTTTGTGGTGCAGTGGCTGTTTGTGGTGATTGGTAGGAAGCTCTCTATTCGATGGTGTGAAGAGAGCAGGTTCGGGTGAACAGTGTTCAGCTGAGTACAAGTTGGTTCTGCAGAGTGCAGTGTAAGTGTTTGGTTTAATGGCTGAGTGATTTCAGCCCTTGTATTTGGTGTGTGAATGGTTCTGCAGTGTGCAGTATAGGTGTTTGATTTAATGACAGTGATTTCAGCTCTTGTATTTGGTGTGTGAGTGGATCTGCAGTGTGCAGTACATGTGTTTGATTTAATGACCGAGTGATTTCAGCTTTTGTATTTGATGTGTAATGTGTATTTGAAGAAGTTGGTGGTACTGAAAGTGAGATAAATTTTGTGGAAGTGCGTAAGGTTGTGCTGAATATTTGAAGGTGAAAGTGATTTCTTTTTGAGGTAAGGTGACTTAGTTAAAATGGCATCGATTGGAGATGGGAATGACAATAAAACAAGCATTGTGATTTCTCCAGATTACCTAAATGTTCAAATGACATCTATTAAGTTGAATGGTGAGAATTATGTGCCGTGGGCAAAATCTGTGGAGGTGTTTTTAAAGGCCAAGAAAAAAGTAAAACATGTGAGAGAGGAGAAACCCTCCTCTGATTCTCTAGGGTTTAGTGACTGGGAACAGGAAGATGCACAAAAAATGACATGGCTGTGGAATAGCATGGAACCAAAAATTAGCATAAACTTTATGTTCCTAGATACAAATAAAGAAATCTGGGATCATGCTAAGAAACTGTATTCCGGGCAAGACAATACAACTAGGGTGTATCAATTATACCAAGAGTACTTTAATCTGAAGCAAGGCAGTCAAGCTTGGAGGAATACTATGCAAGTCTGAGGAATATCCGAAATGAGCTCAATGTGTATCATCCTCTGACACAGGATGTTCAGATTCAACAACAACAGCGTGAGCAACTTGATGTGACAAGGTTTTTGGTGGGTTTGAAGGCTGAATGAGTTTGTCCGAGCACAAATACTGGGGGGGTCTGCTCTTCCCTCACTTGAAGAAGTTTTTGCCTGTCTTAGGAGGACATCTATTGAGTCAATAGACCATTCTTCTCTCTCATACATATCTGGTTTTGTGGTGATTAGAGGGGGAGACCGTGGAAATAGAGGTGGTGGTGGTGGTCGTGGACTTCTAGGTAAGCGTGGTGGTCCCATGTTTAACTGTGCTGGTGGCCGGAGTGGAGGTCGGGACTCAGGGGGAGGTCGTGGTAAAGGAAGAAGTAATGCCCCTAGGAAGTATACATACTGTGGATTAGAGGGGCAAACGATTAATTTCTGCTGCTATGATTTACATGGTCTACCCAACACTTAGGCTAACCATGCTGTGATAAATGGTAGTGGTACAACTACTGAAAGTCAACAAATTGACCCGATCCCCTCCACATCTACTGGTGTTTCTGGGATTGTCTTGGGGCAGAGTAGATTATATTTGTGACAAGCTGGGACTATATGACATACACTCTCCAGCTTGAGGGGGAGTGTTAGAGTACACAAAACAGGGGTATTTTGGTTATTTGGGTTTATGTATTTGAGAGTGAAAGGTCTGTTTTATTTAAGTTTAAGTTATGTATGA
Organism: Nelumbo nucifera; assembly: GCF_055504915.1. NCBI lineage: Eukaryota > Viridiplantae > Streptophyta > Magnoliopsida > Proteales > Nelumbonaceae > Nelumbo > Nelumbo nucifera. The sequence continues at coordinate 58,562,173 of NC_142656.1, read as the reverse complement.
GGGACAATATGGTCTTTCTTGTAACTATGTTATTTGAGATAAATACAAGTGGGTCGACTAGAGAGAGGACTGATTTTCCTCTACTGGCCGAATCCTTCTTCTTCTTCTCCTCCTCTTCTTCTTCTTCTTCTTCTTCTTCTTCTTCTTTTTCTTCTTCTTCGTCTTCTTCTCTACTGTAACCTTGGAATAAATAAGGTTTTCACAGAAAGCAATCGTTGAGGTATTACTTTCTTTTCTTAATTTGATTCACTTTGTTGTGGGTGGGGGAATGGAGTCTTATTTTGGACCTTTGGATTGGTGACCTACCACTGAAATTGCTGTTTTCTGTTCTGTAATCTTTGTCCAACTATAAGTTTGAATTGGTCTCTAAATTTGGATTACCCACTCCACTTGGATTAAACTAGGATTTTGGGTTTAGGAGGGGTTTGAGGAATAATGAATCTCACTCACTTTGTTCTTATACTAGGAAAATTGGAATGTGTATTTTTTGGATCAAAATTCTTTTGATGATTGGATTTGGTCTCCTTTCACTGAGGGTCTCTTCTCTTGTGCTTCCTTTTTTAATCTTCTAATCCAATCAGAACCTTTGGCGGTAAATTTCCCGGTGAAGGAAAGTTGGTGTAAATCCACCCCTCCTAAAGTACAAGGTTGGGAAGTGTTCCTTGGGAAGCTTAATACCTATGAGTTGCTACAGAAAAAAGGGCCTACCAAATGTCTCTCTCCTCATGTGGTATTTTTTGCAAGGCTAGTTGTGAGACTGTTCCTCATTTATTAATCTCCTGTCCCTTTGTGTCTTGCCTCCGGGAATCTTTTTGTTCTCTCTTTTGTTGCAGATGGGTCTCACCACAAGATGTGGTAAGCTTGTTTAATTCTGATTTCTTGAGGAAACAAAAAAATGAGGTAGGATTATGTGGAGGACAATTAGAGTAGTTTTGGTTTGGATAGCCTGGGATGAAAGGAACCAAAAGATATTTAGTGGAAAAAGTAGATTCAAGGAGGAGTTGATTTCAGAATTGTGCACTGGGTGTAAACTTGGAGCTTTGTTGGGAATTTTCTACCAATGACATAATAAGGTCTTGGGCTGAAGTGGCACATTGACAGGTTAAGAATGGACTGGAATCCTCCAGACACCGATAAAGTGAAATTAAATTTTGATGGTAGCTCTATGGGCAACCTGGGAGGGGCTGGCATTGGTGGAGTTTTTAGAAATCACCAAGGAGTAGTGGTGGCTTTCTATTCAGGATCAATTGGCATTTCTAACTCAGTTGAGGCTGAAGTATTGTCCCTATTACAAGGTTTGTGACTAGCAGATCAACTGGGTGTTAGGGTTTTGGAGATTGAATGTGACTCACAACTAGTGATTTGCTGGTCCAAGCAAGTCACATTGGCAACATAGATCTATAGACATGCCTTAGGGGAAATTGACATTCTATCAAAGAGATTTAATGCTTCGTTCATTTGGGTGAGAAGAACTGCAAAGGGGTAGGAAGATGCATTAGCTAAACAGGGGGTGGACATATCTATTTTATTCTGGGCCAAAGTGTTTGTTTTGGAGCAGCTACAGTAATCCGAACCAGTGAAGAAGGAAGAAGAAGATGAGGAAGAAGACAAGAGAAAGAGAGAATATGAGGGTTTAGTCGAAACTGATTAGTCACCCATTCAGTCGACCCCCTTATGTTTATTAGGTTCTAATTATACTTACAAAGACTAAACTGCCCACACTTAAGTGTGGGGTAGAGTGCTCTAATAAAACAGCCACATAAGCAAGGTACTTAACTGACATGAGATTACTAAACTACCCCTATTCGACTCACACTAACACTCCCCCTCAAGCTGGAGAATATATGTCATATAATCCCAGCTTGTTACATAGATGGTTCACTTTCCCTGAGTTTAGAGCTTTTGTAAACAAATCTTCCCATTGATCATTCGAGCCCACATGTTCTGTGTTTATCTCTCCAGCAAGGACCTTTTCTCTCACAAAGTGGCAATCAACCTCTATGTGCTTTGTTCTCTCATGAAATACAGGATTGGATGAGATATGGAGTGCAGCTTGGTTGTCACAATACAGTCTCATAGGTTTATCCATGTGAAACCCAATTTCTTGTAGAAGATTCCTCAACCACACTAACTCACAGGTAGTATGTGCCATGGCCCTATACTCAGCTTCAGCACTACTTCTGGCCTCAACCGTCGGCTTTTTACTCTTCCACGTCACAAGATTTCCTCCAAGAAATGTGCAATAGCCCGTAGTAGATCTTCTATCATTCACTGAGCCTGTCCAGTCTGCATTTGTATACCCCACTACTTCAAGTTTTCCTCCTGGTTTATACAATAGTCCATGGCCTGGGGCTCCTTTCAGATACCTCACAATTCTAAGAATTGCATCCCAGTGAGGTATACGAGGGACTTGCATGAATTAGCTCACCACACTGACTGCAAAGGATATGTCGGGTCTCGTGATAGTCAGATAGTTCAGCTTCCCCACTAGTCGTCTATACCTTCCTGGATCTTCAAATACTTCTCCTGTATCACTACTCAACTTAACATTTGGTTCCATAGGGGTCTCAGTCGGTTTTGCATTTAACAATCCTGTTTCTTTCAATAGATCAAGAACATATTTTCTTTGGCACAGATTTACACCTTGTTTTGACCTGGCAACCTCTATTCCCAAGAAATATTTCAATGTTCCAAGATCTTTTGTTTGAAAATGATTTTGCAGAAATACCTTTAATTTTCCAATCCCCAATTTATCACTGCCAGTATTGACAATATCATCCACATAGACCACTAATAGAATCTTCCCAGCTTCTGAGTCATAGCTGAACACTGAGTTATCTACCTGGCACTGCTTCATTCCAAAACTCTTCACCACTTCATTGAACTTCCCAAACCAAGCACGCGGCGATTGTTTCAGCCCATAAATTGCCTTCTTCAATCTGCATACCTTACCATCCTCCCCCTGAGCAACAAACCCAGGTGGTTGCTCCATATATACCTCCTCCACAAGATCACCATGGAGAAAGACATTCTTTATATCAAGCTGAAACAGAGGCCAATCATACATAACTGCCAGGGAAATTAGTACACGAACAGAACCAATCTTAGCCACCGGAGAGAATGTCTCCATGTAGTCCACTCCATACAATTGTGAGTAACCTTTAGCAACAAGTCTAGCCTTCAGACGCTCCACACTACCATCTGGCAAGTATTTCACAGTATACACTCATTTACATTCCACAACATGCTTACCAGGTGGGAGAGTAGTAAGTTCCCACGTTTGAGTATGTTGAAGAGTAGAAAGTTCCTCCTCCATTGCCCGCCGCCAATCAGGTGAACTGAGAGCTTCTTGAACATTGTTAGGTATGGAAATAGAGGATAAAAGGGAAACAAACTGGCGATGTGATGTAGAAAGACGAGATAATGAAACAAAATTGGAAATAGGATGGAGGGTAGAACTGCGTTTACCTTTCCGTAAGGCAATGGGTAGGTCAAGGTCTAAAGGTTCAACAATAGGAGCCATGAGAGGATCCGCAGATGAGGTAGAAGCTGGAGGAGTGGCCGGTGTCGTTCGACGTGTATACACTTGCCGGATTGGTGGACGTTCAGTGGTGATCTGCACGGGATAAGGTGATGAGTCTACTCCAACAACAACATCTGGAACTGGATCACTGATAGGGAGAGGAAGAGGAAGTGCGGGTGGAGACGAAGGCGCTTCAGGACTTGAAAAGAAGGGGACTGACTCAAAAAGGTGACATCAGGGCAGACATAGCACTTCCGGGTAATGGGATTATAACACTTGTACCCTTTTTGAGTCCGTGAGTAGCCAAGGACGACACATTTAATTGAGCATGCATCTAGCTTGTCTATTCCAGGGCTCAGATTGTGGACAAAGCACACACAACCAAAGACACGAGGAATTAATGGGAATGGAGATAAAGTGGGAAACAAGATAGAGAAGGGGGACCGACCATAAAGGATGAAGGAGGGCATCCGACTAGTGAGAAAACATGCAGTGAGTACAGCATCACTCCAAAAACGTTTAGGAACATTCATGTGGTGAAGAATAGACCGAGCAGTTTCAAGAAGCTGATGGTTCTTTCGTTCAGCTACCCCATTTTGTTGAGGGGTGTATGCACATGATGTCTGATGAATAATGCCATGCTGTTCTAAATACTGTTGAAATGAAGTAATATAGTATTCACGACCATTACTGAACGGAGAATTTTGATTGGAACACCAAATTGTGTGCGTATTTCAGCATGGAATTTTTGAAAAATGGAAAACAATTCACTTCTTTCTTTCATTAAGTAAATCCATGTCATTCTTGAACAATCATCAATAAAGGAGACAAAATACTTGTACCCATTATAAGACTATTTTGATTGGACCCCAAACATCTGAATGAACCAAAGAAAAATGACTCAACATACGACTCTCAACTCTTGGACTGAAGGACACACGACGATGTTTCCCAAACTGACATGACTCACATTGCAAAACTGACAAATGACTCAATGACGGGACCAAAATCTTGAGAGCCTTAAGAGATGGATGTCCCAGTCGGCAATGCCATTGTAGAGGAGTAAGTGAAGTCTGAAGAGCAATTGAAGATCCACCACCGTCAAGATAATACAGTCCACCAGCTTCATGCCCCCCACCAATCTTCTTCCCCGTCTTGAGATCCTGAAAAACACAAGTGGAAGGAAAGAAGGTAACAGAACAGTTAAGAGCTTTGGTTATTTTACTAACAGACATAAGATTGAATGGAAACTTAGGGACATATAAAATAGATGATAAGGGCACAGAAGCCATGTCAACATTACCAACACCACATATGGGAGATGAGGACCCATTGGCAAGTGTAACAGTTTGTGATGTGGGGGTTTCAGAAAGAGAAGAGAACACACCTGGAGTCCCGGTCATATGATCTGAGGCTCTAGAGTCAATAATCTAGGGAGAGGTTTTAGATGACATGCAAGCAATACCTGATTGGGCAAGTGTGGCAGTGGTATGATGTGAAGTAGTTTGAAGGAACCGTTCATACTCATCACGAGGTATGCTCACCATTTCCCTCCCAGAGGTAGATGCAGATGTGGGAGGAGTTTGGTCTGCCGGTTTACTGTCACTGATATCAACCTCACCTGCTACAGCATAATTAGCCCATTTAGAGGGAGGGCCATGTAGATCATAACAGAAATTCACTGTGTGTCCCTCTCCACCACAATGAGTACATTTCCTTGTAGAGTTATTCTTCCCTCTTCCACGGCCTCCCCCTGAGTCACGACCACCCCGACTAATCATGGAACTGCCACGGCCCCCTCGGGGAGCATGACCTCCCCCTCTTGTACTATGTCCAACCCCTCGAGCTGTCACAAGTGCTGATCTATCAGACTGTGTGGAGTTCTCTGCCTGTCCCAAAGAAATTCTACGAAGCCTTGAGAATACTTCCTCAAGTGTAGGAAGAGTAGAGCCCCCCAATATTTGGGCTCTAACTGGTTCATATTCCGACTTCAGCCCCACTAAAAATCTTGTAACATCTAGTTGCTCCCTTTGCTATTGCTGAACTTTAATATCTGGAGTAAGGGGGTGATAGACATTGAGTTCATTCCTTATATTCTTCATGCTGGCATAGTACACTTCTAGAGTTTTGGTTCCTTGTTGTAAATCAAAATACTCTTGATAAAGCTGATACACTCTTGTTGTGTTATCTTGTCCAGAACATAGCTTCTTAGCATGCTCCCATATATCCTTAGCCTTATCAAGGAACATGAAGTTGGCACTAATTTTGGGTTCCATACTATTCCACAACCAAGTCATGATTTGAGCATCTTCTTGCTCCCAATCATCAAACCCTGGAGAGTCCTCCGATGGCTTTTCATCTCTTACATGCTTTACTTTCTTCTTTGCCTTGAGAAACACTTCCACTGATTTAGCCCATGGAACATAGTTCTCCCCATTCAGCTTAATTGAGGTCATTTGTACCCCTAGGTAGTCGGAGGAAATTACCACATTAGGTTTCTGATCATTGTAGCCATCTCCTATTGCTGCCATTGTACTCTTTTTCAGTTGCCTCTAACCTTACTTCTCAGCTACAAGCTGATTGATGTTGTTCACAGTTTGATACTTCAGCACCTATTGCAGCCCCTAAACACAACAGTAGGAGCACACACTTGTTCTTCTTCACACTACTGCTGACTTCACACACCTACGACCCACATAAGCATCACAAGCACCACAACACAACAGTAGGCCCTCTTACAACCACACAATAAAAAAAAATTGTGCATCACAAGCACCACAACACAGTCAAACTGCTACACCCAGTTCATATTTGTTTAACACACTTAAGAGGGCATTACACGACCACAAGGAGATTGGCAAGGTCACTGCATTCCACCTTACACCACTCGGCCACCTATAGCAGCCCTAACACCACTCAACAACTCACAGCAGCCCTACACCATTCGGCTACTGCACACACAGCCCTTCTTAGGGCAACAATGAACCTAGTTCTCTAGGTTCTAATCAGTACTAACTGATTCTTGAAGGGTTCCTACCCAGAAATACCAGCAACACAAAAGGACTAAATAACCAATCTTCCTTTGAGAGTATCAGCCAACCATTCACTGCTGAAATCACCTTCCTTGATGAAGAAAACTGTGCGCAGCAGAGAGCAACGAACTATGATGTCTCAGACCTAGGGCGAACCAGCTCTCTCCATTAACTAACCAGAAACGAAGAAGAGGGTGTCACGAACACAGTTGAGATGCTTTGCAAGCGGAAGCAGGTCAAAAACCTCGCTCTGATACCATGTTTTGGAGCAGCTACAGTAATCCGAACCAGTGAAGAAGGAAGAAGAAGATGAGGAAGAAGACAAGAGAAAGAGAGAACAGGAGGGTTTAGTCGAAACTGATTAGTCACCCATTCAGTCGACCCCCTTATGTTTATTAGGTTCTAATTACACTTACAAAGACTAAACTGCCCACACTTAAGTGTGGGGCAGAGTGCTCTAATAAAACAGCCACATAAGCAAGGTACTTAACTGACATGAGATTACTAAACTACCCCTATTCGGCTCACTCTAACAGTGTTGTTGTATCAAAGTTGCTCCAGCAGCTGTACTTCTTCATTTCCCTTTGCTGATAAAAAAATCACTCCTAAAATCTTCTCTTTTCTTCTCTTCTCTGCATAGACAGCAGTTTTTTTTTTTTATTTTGATAAATAACAGGATTTTTCATTAAAGATTAATAAGAAGATTACAGGGAGTACAGAAAAAGAGGAGCTAAAACAGCTTATCTCCACAAAACCTCTAAGAATAATTAAGACTTGGGCCAAAACATATTAGTCCTCTCAACCCCTTGTTTTGCCATTGAGTCAGCCATGCTAGTAGCCACTCTTTGCACCCATTGAATTCTAAAACCCATATCCCTGGTTAGCCATTTATAAATCCAGAACTCATTCCTATTATTTAGAAGCCACTCGATCACCATTTTTGAATCATCTCCAATGATCAATTTGTGCAAGTTCATCTCCTTTGCTCTAGATACACCTTCCAAGATTGCCATATTTCAGCTTTTAGGGGATCTCCAAAGCCAATCAGACCAGAAAACAGAGCCAACACATGCCCTACATCATTTCGGAACACACCACCTACACTTGAGAGTCTGGGGTTTCCTCTAATGCCACCAACAAAGTTGAGTTTAATATAACCCTATATCATTCTGGAACATACCACCGTCATTTGGGTGGTTGTTTTTTTTTGATGAATAATAATAAATTTATTGATTCAGAAACAAATTTAGAGTGAGTTCATACATCATCCCAGTGATAGGCACGAGCTGCAGCCCCTCCTTGAATCTTACAAGTAAACTAGGATAGAAAAACAAGAATCACAACTGAGCCCAAAATAATTCTTCCCTATTTACCCCTTGCTTAGCTAACATATCTGACAAAGTATTTGCTGATCTCCCCACCCACTGTACAGTGACCAACATATTCCTTGTCAACCAACTAAGTTTCTTCATTTCATTCTTGTATCGCCACATAGCCTCTTCAGAATTTTTCAACCAACCCACCACCACTTTGGAGTCCCCCTCAATTATTAGTTGTTGTACCCCCAGCTGGTTTGCAAATTGCACCCCTTGTACAACAGCTAAGAGTTCTGCCCTGATGGAGTTCCCAAATCCCAAGGGACCTGAGTAAAGCAACAAAATCTCTCCCTTCACATTTCTCAAAGCACCCCCCATTCCAGATAAACCTGGATTACCCATGCTACTTCCATCAAAGTTCAACTTTAGTGAGCCTCCGGATGGAGGAGACCAGCTTGTAATTGATTTGTCCTTTAGAGATGAACACCTCGCTACTGCTGACCAATTTCTCCAGAGGTGATTAAAGGAGAATTGATGAAAGATTTCCAAGGTCTTCATCCAATGTATTGCCCTATTTAACACACATTCTTTCAAATCGTGGCTGCTCCTTTCCTTTTCTTGAAAGATTCTAAGATTTCTTTCTTCCCAAAGAGTCCAAATCAAAGCAGCACGAGCACATCTCCACATAATTCTCCCTATTTTTGTAGGCCAATAAAAGGTAGAATGGTTGAAGAGCATGTGAACTTCTGCTGGTAGACTCCAACTACCCCCAAACAACGAAAGTAGCCAAGCCCAAAGGTCTACAGAAAAGGGACAAGATATTAATAAATGGTAACAATCCTCACCGTGAGCTCTACAGAGGATACACCAATTAGGAGAAATACAGAGGAAAGGTCTTCTCTTTTGTAGGTTATCTAAAGTGTTAACTTTCCCATGGAATACTTCCCAACAAAATGTCATAATTTTTGGGGGAACTGGCCTACATTTGGGTGGTTGGTTTTCCAATCTGTTGTATTTCACCTCATTTATAATTTAATAAATTCCCTTTCCAAACTATAGGGTTATAGTTTAATATAACCCTATATCGTGCTCTTTTTGCTGCCAATATTTGGAACCGGGTTGTTGCACTATTTGGGTGCAGGTGGAACTTGCCCTCCGAAGTAAAGCTACTGTTCATTCCGGCTGCCTTTGAGAGATTGAAAAAAAGAGGGAAGCTAATGTGGAAATGTATCAGAGCCACTACCTTGTGGACTTTATGGGAGGAGAGAAATGCTAGAATATTTCAAGAGAAGGAAAGAAGTCTTGCTGAAATTAAGGAATGCATAATGACAAAGACAGTCTCGTGGGTAAAATCTTCACACTTGTTGGCAGATTACTCGTTTGATGACTTAAGGAGAAACTGGGCAGTAGTGGCTTCTATAGTCTCCACAAAGAACAAATTACAAGCTGAATGGGAATCCCCACCGGATGGAGTGGTAAAACTGAATTTTGATGGTAGCTGCCAAGGTAACCCAGGGCCATCTGGAATAGGAGGGATTCTGAGAGACAAAGATAGCAACATGTTGTCTTTATTTTCAGGACCAGTGGGTGTTGGTGATTCTGTAAGGGCAGAGATACTAGCAGCAGTACAAGGTATACAGATGACCAGTCAACTTGGAGTGAATAATTTGATAGTAGAAGGGGATTCCAAGGTAGTAGTGGGCTGGTTGACAAGTCCAGAGACAGCTTGTTGGGGCTACAGGGATCTGTTAAAGAAAGTTAAATGGCTGACAAGGAATATGTCAGTCAGGTTTCAGTGGGTCAGCAGATCAGCAAATGCAATGGCTGATTCTTTGGCCAAAGCAAGGGGTGTCAAGGGGAGATCTGTTTTGGACCACTTTGTAACTGTGTTTCAGGCTTGTGTTTGTTTAGTGTTTATGACTCAGTCCTAGGGGGAGGTAACACCTCGTGCCTCTTCCTAGGCTGAATGTACTACTATTTTTTGAATTAATAAAACTACTCTCATTTATCAAAAGAAAAAGAAAAGGAAAAATAAAGCCTTCTTGTTTATTGTGGTCAACTGAGAGGGAGAAGTTGACATTTCTCCCATTCAAATCATTCCCAAAATCCCCTTCCTGGTAGCAGCCATTACCATATTCTGGTTTCAGAACATTTACTATTTTTTCTGTTTCTTACCTTCCCTCCAATATTTGGTTGTGTAAAAAACTGACATGAAACCATTTGATTTCTAGAATTGTTATCCATATTATAAATTTTATTCAGTAAATGTTCATCCACATACATATATCAAAAGAAAAAGTTCATCTGCATACAGATATGTTCTTTCTTCTGACTTTGCCTCTTTGTTACATCAGGAGGAGTATATGAACTTGGATACTTTGGAGCTCCGCTTGCATTCTTTGATAAAACGTGCACCTGCAAATAAGCACAACCAACAAATGTCATCTTCTCCATCTATTGGCATGATGATACCAACCCCCGGGATGCCACAAAGTGGAAACTCAAACCCAACAGTTACCTCCTCTATAAACATTTCAGTGGTTGCTGGTAGTGCTTGTGGTACCATAACACCAAACACTGTTAACTCAAGCAGTTTGCTGCCCTCCACCAATGGGTCATCAGGTGGTATACATAGTGGTTCTTTCAATATATCTGATGGTAAATCCATCTTAATTGCATAAATTAATTCTATTGACTTGGCTTTGTCTGAGGTAACCTTTTTATCTTCTGCAGGATCCCTACCTAATGGATATCAGCAATCGTCTGCAAATGTCCCCATTGGATCTGGTGGAAATAATATGATTTCATCAATGGGTGTGCAAAGAATAGCAAGTCAAATGATTCCTACACCTGGATTAGTTAGTAACCAGTCTAACATGAATTCTGAATCTTGTAATAATGTTGGAGGATTTTCCAGTGTTGAAGCTACTATAGTCTCACAGCAACATCAGCAGCCAAAACAGTACATTGGTGGTCAAAACAGAAGTGTTTTGCACAACTTTGGAGGGCAAATGAGCACTAATATGAGATCTAGCTTGCAGCCAAAGCCATCCTCTTATCCATTTTCAAATGGAGCTCTAAATGGCGGGATGGGGTTGGTGGGGAACAATATACAACTCATCAATGGGCCTGCAGCTTCTGAAGGCTATCTGACTGCCTCTTCCTATGGTAGGTCACCAAAACCTTTACATAAGCGTTTTGATCCTTAACGTCAGCAACAATTAATGCAAAGTATATATTTCTTTCCTCTCTCTTCTCTTTCTCATGTATATGTGCATGCACACGCATCTGGTATGCAAGGAACAAGAGAGTTTGCCTTTTTTTTTTTCACTTTTTTAATTTCACTTCTCCCTTTTCTTCCAACAGCATTGTCTCAGCAAATGAATCCTTCAGGAAGTGATGGATATGGGATTAGCGCTGCTGATCTATCTGGGCCAGGAAACCTTTATGGACCTACAACATCTGTTGCACCTATGATTAATAACCAAAATATTAACACCGTGACCTTGCAGTGTAAGTCAAAAACCAACTCTCCCTTGATAGCCAATCAAACAAACTTGCAGGCTATACAACAAACACCATATATAAAGGTCCAAACTACTGATCAGTCACCAAAGATGAATTTTCAATCTTCCAATTTGAACCGAGAGCATTTGTCACAGCAACAACTGCAAAAGCTTCAATCACAGCCTCTTCAGTTTCAACAGCAACAATTCCTTCAACATCAACATCAACAAAAGCAACAAAGTCAGCAGCACCTGAACCTTTTATCAAAGAATGATGTGTTCAGGCAGCCTCAACTGTCATCCAGTCTAGGTGGTCAAGCAATGCCTGAGCATGTAATGGAATCTCATAATGAAGTTCTGCACTCACAAGTTCCTGAACAGTTCCAACTTAGTGATTTGCAGGATCAGTTCCAGCAGAGTGCTTCTGAAGACCATTCCAGATGCACTCAGTTGGTCTCTCATCCTTCTGGGCCAGCAGATTTTTATCTATCAGTGTCAAATAATTCAAAGCAAATGCCACAAATAATGCATCCACACCAGCAAGTTGCAGATTTACACAGTGATTTTAGTTGCATCTCTTCTGGAGTGCACTCTGAACCACTACCCCAGGGGCAATTGCATTCTGAAAAACAGAAGTCCCACATCCCAGACCAGTCATGTCATGAGCAGCGTGTGAAGGAGTTTTGTCAAGGTGTAACAGGGCAAGATGAAGCTCAGAAGCCTCATCTATCATCAGAAGGTTCAATATCAGGTCAAGGTTCTCTTTCGAAGGGTTCTGCAGTGTGTTTTGCTTCAAGAGGTTCAGCGTGTAGACCTGGAAATGTGACACTTGAACGACAGTGGTTGAATCAACAGAGGTGGTTGCTATTCTTGTGGCATGCTCGTGGATGTTCAGCTCCAGAAGGAAAATGTCAAGCAGTTCATTGCATAACTGCACAAAAGTTGTGGAGGCATATGGTGAGGTGCACTGTACATCAATGTCCATATCCTCGTTGCCATGTGACGAAGGGATTGGTTCAACATTACAGAAGCTGCAAGGGATCAGAATGTCCTGTTTGTGTTCCTGTCAACAATTATTTAAGATCACACAAGGCACGGGCTCGTTCTTTTTCAGAAACTAGCTTATCAAATCAGATTAGTGGATCTTGGAAATCTTTTGAAACTTCAGATGTTTCTAGATTGACTTCAAAGTCTAGTCCATCGACTGGTGAAATTTCAGAAGATTTGCAGTCATCAATGAAACGAATCAAGATGGAGCACCATTCCCCATCTGTTATGCCCAAGGGTGAAGGTTCTCCTGTATCAGTGTTTCCAATGAGCCAACAGCATGTTTCACAGGATGCCAAACCCACCATTTGCCAACAGGTTGATGTTTCTATGCCTGTTAAGTGTGAGGTTATGGAAGTAAAGATGGAACCATCTTTAAGTTCTGTTGGAGGTGGTTCTCCTAATTTAAGTGAGAAAAAGGAAAATACTTTTGATGCTTGCTACACTATGAAGCCTGAGGTTGAGCTTGTTATTCCTAACGAGTCTGTTGGTGTTTCTAAGATGGATAGCATGAAAGTTGAAAAAAAGATCGATCAAGCTAAGCAAGAAATGAAGCAGGAATCTGTCATGATACCTTCTGAAAATGTTTCTGGAACTAAATCAGGGAAGCCAAAAATAAAGGGTGTCTCATTGACTGAACTGTTCACTCCTGAGCAGATTCGGGAACATATTAGAGGTCTCAGGCAGTGGGTTGGCCAGGTTAGCATATGAAACTCCTTACTATACTAAGTTGTTTAGATCATTTGATTTCATCTTTGTGGCTAAATTGGAGGTGGGGGGAATGTGGTACATGTTGTTGATATTTTTTTCTTCAATCAACTATTTAACAAATGGTCTTCATATACACATCCTATGCAGCACTTCAACAATTTTCTTTGTTTTTCTGTGGACTGGCTCCAAGTTGAGAATTAAGTGATGGTCTGGTTGTTTTTTCGCTTGTTTCTAAGGCATTTTTGTTTTACATTTTTCTTATAGTAAAAAGAAATTTAGGTTGTGCTTGGTTTGATAGAACATAAGAGAGAAATGGACAGTTAAGGAACAATTCAGGATTTCTGAACATAAGAGAGAAACCGAAAGTTGTGAAAATCATTAAGAATTTTCCCTCAAAGTTCTATTTTTCTCTTATTTTCTATCAAACCAAACACAGCATTATTAAATTGCAGCACCATAAAAAAACAGAAGATAATGAAACGTTATTCAGAACCCAAAATATCAACTTATGGCTTTGAATCCCTTCAGAATTTGATTAAAGGGTCTAAGTTTGAGGTTCTGATGCTGTAGGGTTTGGAATGTAAGGGGACTTGAGTTCCTCCTGCAGGGCAATCTGTCTGCTTAGATGTAGTGCTGATCTTTCTAACCCAAGGAAAAGTTCAATTTTTAATTTCAAATTTGAGTGGTGGTTCGCCATTAATGGTTCATGTGAGCCATACATATTGGGCTGTACCAGAGTGTTGTAGTGGAATTGTCTCTGAAAACCGTATAGGGTGGGGTCCAATCAAATCGAGGTTTAAATTGTAAATCCTAAGATTGTATTTGAAACTTAAAAAAAGTGCTAAAATTATGAGAAGTCATAAAAAAATTAAAAGAATATGGAATAATCAATTATACAAGAAGTTTTGTGGATGACCATTAACTAACAACAGAGTAATAAGCATTTCCACCCTACATTTCCAATACCAAGGCAAGAAAACTGCTATAGTTGTTATTTTAAGTTGTGATGCATATCATATATCAAAACATGAATACTTGATATTGAAATCAAAATTTCTTTTATCTGTAATTTATCAGAAGTTTTAGTGATTGAAAAGAATAACGTGCAATACAGATTTTGCCAAGCACCCTTCAACATTTATTGCTAGCTTTGCTACCTAAGCTTTTCTTACATCCTTTATTTACAATTTCAGATTGCTTCCTGACCGAGTATCCCCTCCCCCCTCCACCCCACCCCACACACACAAAAAAAATCACTTCTATTGACTTTTTCTAACCAGTAACCAGTGCATCTGCTCAACTTGCATGTATATTACCTTGTTTCTCTAGGTTAAATATATTTTAGTGATAGCTCTTTTTTCTGTACTATATGTCCTATCTAATTGATTACTTACATTCATTTTAAATTTCCTTTCTAGAGTAAATCAAAGGCTGAAAAAAACCAAGCAATGGAACACTCAATGAGTGAGAACTCCTGTCAGTTGTGTGCAGTGGAGAAGCTTACTTTTGAACCTCCACCTATATACTGTACCCCTTGCGGTGCTCGCATCAAAAGGAATGCAATGTATTATACCGTGGGAACTGGTGATACACGGCACTACTTCTGTATTCCCTGCTACAATGAGGCCCGTAGTGACACTATTGAGGTTGATGGGACTGCTATTTTGAAGTCAAGGATGGAGAAGAAAAGAAATGATGAGGAAACTGAAGAATGGGTAAGTTGTGTGCCTTTCTATTTTCTCTTTCTCATGTTTTTTGTTCAAGACTTATTACCTTTTATTTTGATATGCAGTGGGTTCAATGTGATAAATGTGAAGCATGGCAACACCAAATATGTGCCCTTTTTAATGGTCGAAGGAATGATGGAGGGCAAGCTGAATACACTTGTCCTAATTGCTACATAGGAGAGATTGAAAGAGGAGAACGTAAGCCCTTACCTCAGAGTGCTGTTCTTGGTGCAAAAGACCTGCCTAGAACAATACTTAGTGACCACATAGAGCAACGACTTTTTAGGCAACTGAAGCAGGAGAGACAAGAAAGAGCAAGACTTTTAGGGAAGAATTTTGATGAGGTGATTTCTTGACTTGATGTTATACTTCCTAGTTGATGGTTGAGAAACTTGTCAGTTGTCACTAACCATGTCATATAGCAATTAGCAGGTTATAAGAAACAATCTTTTTAATGAGGAATCCATAGCGTGCCAGCTAACCTCTTTCATCATCATCTAAGCCTTATCCCCAAGGTTTAAAATGCCAGTCATCCAAATATAAGAAAATGTCGGAAATGTTGGAAATATTGTAAAAATTATAGACATGGTGGAAACATTGTAAAATATGCAAAATATAGAATGATATTTTATGAAATGATAAAAGAAGCATAGGCACACCTTTTTAAATTAATATCTTGTTCCAAGTCATTAAACAAGCTAAGAACTAAGGTTATAGGTAAAAGAATATGTTCTGAAGTTGCCTTGTAAACCTTAAGATTCAGAGCTTCATGAAGAATGAGTTAAAAGCAAGATTTAAACTCATAGAAAATGTAAATAGTTGTAATAGATCAACCAAATAATCTATTACACAAACAAAGACTAATATGTTTAAAATGAATATTGAGCTAGTTCAACGTGGTAATCCTGTAAGTTAGGTGGACAATAATTTGTTACTTCACATATCTACAATATTATCACCAACTTATGTTATAAAACTGTTTGCTGGAACATAGTTGCCGAAGAAGAAGAAGAGAAGAAGAAGATAAAGTTTGAGAATGGCAGCTCAAAACCTTTTAGCCGACCCTACTATCTTATATATATGTTTATCCGTGGCACTTCATCACATCCTTTTAACAAGTAGATCCATGTGCATTGTGAGTAGTGATCAATAAAACTGATAAAATAACGAAAGCCATCAATAGAAACAAGAGGTGAAGGGCCCCAAACATCAGAATGAACCAAATCAAAAGGAACTTGAATTTCATTACTAGAAACTAGATAAACAGTTCTACATTGTTTTGACAACTGACACACTTCACAAACTAAACTTTGACTTGAAATACCCTTGAACAGTTTAGGAAACAACCCTTCTAATGATGAAAAAGGTAAATGACCTAGCCTAGCATGCCACAAATGTAACCTAGCTATTGACTCCACATTATTCTGACTACTAGTAGCAGATGTTTGTAAGGCCGAACTGATATCTGCATCAAAATAGTATAGACCTCCATACTCGTGACCGCTCCCAATCGTTCTCTTCGTCAATCTGTCTTGAAAGACATAATGAGTAGGAAAAAAGGTTATGCTACAGTTCAAATTCTTGGTAAGCTTTGAAACAGATAAGAGATTGGAAGTAAGATTGGAAACATGCAGAACAAATTTAAGAGACAAGTCCTTGCTTAGGTCAACCACCCCTTTCCCAGAGATGGTGGAGAGAGAACTGTCAACAACTCTCATCTTATCTTGACCAGACAATAAGTGATAGGAAGAAAATAAAGAGGACATATGTGTCATGTGGTCAGTTGCACCAGAATCAATAATCCAAGAATTTGAGTCAATAGAACTAGTTACACTAAAAGCAGAGACAATACCTGATCTAGCAAGGGTGGTGGAAGCAAGAGAGTTAGTCCTTAGACGGGTTAAAGCCCGACTAAGGACCTCTACCTCATCAGCAGTGAAACCCAAGGACCCGGATACGGAGGAATAAGCAGTTTGTCCCATGGGAGAAGAAGCAACTGTTGACGTGTTCTGTGTGCTATCACCACTGTGACTAGTAACAAGGTTCCCACTTGCTGCTTGACCCTTCTGGTGCTTCTTGTCTTTCCTCAAGGCAGCTGGTTTCAGATGAGGATAAAGAACCCAACACTTATCTTTTACATGCCTTTTACCTCCACAATGAGTGCACTTAAGATGCCTCTTGTCTAAATACTTGTTCCCCTTTTGATTTGAAGAAATCGTGGCTGAATGTTCAACAGGCTGTTCAGCTAGCTGCATTTGAGTGTCAACTTGCATCTCTTTCCTCCTGACCTCTTCATTCCTTACTAGATAATAAACATGATGTAAATCTGGCATTTCATCCCTTCCCAAAATTTGAGACCTTATGCTCTCATACATTGGGTCTAAACCAGCCAAGAACTTAAAGGCTCTACCCTCTTCAATTTGCTTATCATGCCTCTCTTTGTCTCTGGCATTCTCCCAATCAAGAATAAGGTGGTGATCAAGATCTTCCCACAGTCCTTCTAGGGTTGCAAAATACGTTGCAACTGTCATATCTCCTTGTCTCAAGGCAACAATGTCTTGGTTTAACCTATAAATTTTGGCATTGTTCTTTTCTCTGTCCATAAGTTTTAGACACTTTCTCCCAAATCCTAGCAGTAGTGGAAAAGTGTTGAACAATCCTGGCTACTCTTGGAGTTATTGAGGCAAGCAGCCAGGACATAACAGTAGCATTCTCCTTACGCCAAACTGCGTACTTCACACTACCCACTTCAGGTTCCTTCTTCTGCCCATTTAAATAACCCGTGAGCTCCCAGGAAGTAATAAAAAGCATGGCAGAAACAGACCATTCTCTGAAATTGTATTCATCCAACAACACGCTGGTGATCTGCAAGCTGTGCAGATTTGGATTCTCCAGATTAGGAGACCTCCCACCAGATCTATTATCCCTAGAATACACTTCCTCGGATATTGAGGACATCTCCTCCCTCTAACAATTCTCACGATTGCAAACTTAGTACAAAGAATACTGTTTCAGACTTACCGAGGTTGTTACAGTCCAGAGAACTCGTAACGGATCTGAAACCAAGAGCAACCCATCGCTGCACCTTGCTGACTTCTACTGGGCTTTGACTTCTGCTGTCGTAGACTGTAGTCACCCCTACGACCAGTACTAGGACTACCGAAATCAGTCCTCCACCTAGATCCGTTCCACACAGATCTCTCTTAGCAGCCGAATGGTTACTACTTGCTATAAGGAGTCTAGTAGGGCATCAGTTTCTGGGACAAACTCCCCTTGGGCCTTACAACCAAGGGAAACCCTAGGTATAGACCTTGTTGTGTTCTACGGTCAACCCTAGGGTTTCTTCATAGTGACCAAGATAGGGAAGAGTGAAAAAAAAGGAATATATAAGAGTAGAAAAGGTGGCGGCGGCTGTAACCAGGAGATGGATTAATGCTCTGATACCATGTTTGCTGGAACACAGTTGCCGAAGAAGAAGAAGAGAAGAAGAAGAGAAAGTTTGAGAATGGCGGCTCAAAACCTTTCAGCCGACCCTTTTATCTTATATATATGTTTATCACATAGTGTTACATGAATGGACTAGAATGCCTCTGATTAGTGATGGGACACCTAGACAAATAAAACATTAAACAAGTTTAGGCCCAATAACTAATGACTTAAGACCCAGCAATGACTAACATATACATTAAATCAGCCGAACCAACAAAAACTATCTCTTGTATTCCACATTGTACTGGTAGTGTTCAGTGGGGAATGTGTTGACTCCAGTAAAATTTCATGTTGCCACCCATGGGAATGGAAATAAAAATATGTCATGGAAATTATCTCTTGTACAGTTGTACTCCACATAGTGCTGGTGGTGTTCACTGGGGAAATGTCGATTCTGGTAAAATTTCATGTTGCTACCCACGGAAATGGAAATATGTCTTGGAAATATTAGGGAAATTAGGGACATTTTAAACCATTCTTATCCCAACTATATGGGGTTAGCTACAATGAATCCTGTTTTGCCATTCCATTCTGTTTAATGCCCAGCTAACCACTTTGTAATTCTAAATTTTGTTGCACTGACTGTCCCTTCCAAAGACAGGATACTTGTCATATACTTGGATTTTTAATTTTCCATTACACTTCTGATGCATATACTTGCTGAAGGATTGGGACCCACCTGTAAATGGTTTCCTCAAATTGAATTTTGATGGAAGCAACATAGGCAACCCGGGTCCTTCTGGAATTGGGGGGGGGGTGATAAGGGATGAGAAAGGAGTAATTGTGGGTTGTGACATTTAAAGAACATTTTACCCAACCATAAAAGATCTTTCACTGGGGAAATGTCGATTCTGGTAAAATTTCATGTTGCTACCCACGGAAATGGAAATATGTCTTGGAAATATTAGGGAAATTAGGGACATTTTAAACCATTCTTATCCCAACTATATGGGGTTAGCTACAATGAATCCTGTTTTGCCATTCCATTCTGTTTAATGCCCAGCTAACCACTTTGTAATTCTAAATTTTGTTGCACTGACTGTCCCTTCCAAAGACAGTATACTTGTCATTTACTTGGATTTTTAATTTTCCATTACACTTCTGAAGCATATACTTGCTGAAGGATTGGGACTCACCTGTAAATGGTTTCCTCAAGTTGAATTTTGATGGAAGCAACATTGGCAACCCGGGTCCTTCTGGAATTGGGGGGGGGGGTGATAAGGGATGAGAAAGGAGTAATTGTGGGTTGTGACATTTAAAGAACATTTTACCCAACCATAAAAGATCTTTCATGAGCTTTATGGCCTAGCCATCCCCTAACCAAACAGGTCCTAGGTTATTTTCCTTATTTTTACCTTTTCAAAAAAAATTCCTAGTTTGTCTCAATAGCACCACTACTAGTTATCTCTTCTGTCTCCAAAGATATTTCATGTGACATTGTATGGGATCTCAATTTGAACCTTCCTTGTGAATTTGTTTGATTTTGATTGGTATATTTACTAATGTTCTGAGAACTGGACTGGACATAGAACCGGAAAAGGGAGAGGTTCAACGGGTCAGAGGTTCAACTATGGTCAAACTGGAGGTTGAACCGTGATGATGTAATATACATTGCAAATTACATAAATACTATATTGCTAAACAGGGGTCTGCTAGGGATCAGTTATTGTGCGCAGCCTTGTAATCTTTATTTCTGATCACTTGTAATGTTTAGGGGAGGCTGCATCTCGTGCCTCTCCAAGGGATCCTTGTAAAGTTTTATTACTCTTAATTAATGAAATCATTTTCAATTATCAAAAAAAAAAAATTACAAATGCTTTTGTACTTGAATGTAATGGGTAAATGGTTAAAACTTTAATTTTTAAAGTAAATGACCATGGTTCAAGTCTCTTAACTTATATTTTGTTTAAATAACATGTGCACTAAAGCAATATATACATTAGAGTCATAAATGTAGACAAATAACATGATGGATTAATGGCAGTAAGGTAATACACACAATAGAAAGGTCATGGTTCAAGTCTTGCCATTAATATTTTGAAACTTTGGTTCATTTGATGATGAGATGGTTCTATAAAACCGGGACTTGTTCATCGGTTTTCCAGTGGTCAGCCAGTTTTGGTTGGTTTTTCATGAACTACGGTTCTTAACATATGGCTGAACCGGCCAAGGCCTCGGGTCATGGTTCAACCAGTCAGACTGGCCGGTCCAGTCCAGCTTTCTAAATAGTGATATTTACAGTAGTTTTTAATTTAATGTTGCCAGGTTCCAGGAGCTGAAGCTCTTGTAATCAGAGTTGTATCATCTGTCGACAAAAAATTGGAAGTGAAACAGCGCTTTTTAGAGATTTTCCAAGAAGAGAATTATCCAACAGAATTTCCATATAAATCGAAGGTATCGTTTATGAAATCAATGAATATATATATATATATATATATTACTTTTTATCCTTGGTGGTTTGCTGGTAGAATGATTGATGGGCTATTTTGAACCTTCAGAAAATTACCAAGGATCTGAACTTTGAAATCCTTCTTCCAGGCAATTCTATTGTTTCAGAAGATTGAAGGTGTGGAAGTATGCCTTTTTGGCATGTATGTTCAAGAATTTGGTTCAGAATGCGCGTTCCCAAATCAGCGCCGTGTGTATCTCTCATATCTTGATTCTGTAAAGTACTTCAGGCCTGAGATCAAAACAGTTACTGGAGAGGCTCTTCGCACTTTTGTTTATCATGAAATTCTTGTTAGTATTCTACTCAGTATTGCTATTTTGTTCTTGCCAATTGTTTATTTTTGTTTATTTTTTGATAATTTTGCATTTCTCTTTTCCAGATTGGATATCTTGAGTATTGCAAGAAACGGGGTTTCACAAGTTGCTACATATGGGCTTGCCCTCCACTAAAGGGGGAAGACTATATTTTATATTGCCATCCTGAAATCCAGAAAACACCAAAATCTGATAAACTTAGGGAGTGGTGAGCTTGATGTTCCCAAGGATTTGATTTTACCAGCTATTTATGCTTTTTATCTGTAGGTGTGATTCCATGTTCCTAAAAAGATGTAGCCTCATGCATTGGTATCTTTCTGTCAGGTATTTGTCGATGTTAAGGAAAGCAGCTAAGGAAAACATTGTGGTTGATGTAATTAATTTATATGACCATTTCTTTGTATCCTCTGGGGAATGTAAGGCTAAAGTAACTGCAGCTCGTCTGCCATATTTTGATGGTGACTACTGGCCTGGTGCTGCAGAGGATATGATCAATCTGCTTCGTCAGGAAGAAGATGGAAGAAAGCAACAGAAGAAAGGAAAAACCAAGAAGACTATAACAAAAAGGGCTTTAAAAGCTGCTGGTCAAACTGATCTCTCTGGCAATGCCTCCAAGGATGTTCTACTAATGCAGAAGGTAAATTCCATTTCTAAGTGCTCTTAATTGGTTGTTTTCTTTTATTTGCATGGATTTTGTCATTTTCTTATAGTTTGACAGTCTTATACTTTATTGGATCTGTGTGTGCCTATTGCATGTTCTTTAAATGCTGCTCCTTTGAAGTTCCCTTTGTTTGGATAAGTTATTTTTATTCTTACAAAAGTTGTTGATCTACAGCTTGGAGAAACTATCTCTCCAATGAAGGAAGATTTCATCATGGTACATTTGCAGCATGCGTGCACTCATTGTTGTCATCTAATGGTATCTGGAAATCGCTGGATTTGCAACCAATGCAAAAATTTTCAACTTTGTGATAGGTAAGCAATCTCTAATCTCAACCATATCAACTTGTTTTTTCTTGAACTCCTCTGTTGAGGTTTAAGTTATATCTTGTAAATTACATGTGTTTGGTAATATATTTTAAAGGAAATAGAGTTGAGGGTAAGGCATTCCTTTATAACATTATATCCTTATGGCCATGTCCTCCATTATTGAACATGGAGTAAGGACTACATTTTTTCTAACAGGATATTTTATAAAATCCATTAGGCATTAGCCTTGTGGACGTATGACTATTTATTTGTGGATGTATGACTATTTATTTCTTTATTGGTTCAATCTTGTTCAAATCCCATTTAGAACATTGAAGATGGTTCCAACATTGTCAATATTGTTCATGCCTCTGCATTGTTCAAGTTCCCACAATCTGGACACTGCATATTTAGAAGGATTAAAATAATGGAGATCTTTATTAAGTAATCAAGAAAATATAATAATTTTTCCTCAGGAGTGCAAGATTTTCCCATTTCAGATATTTTCTCCTAATTTTGATTGAAATCTTTTTTACACCTCCTAGAATGGAATTACCTAGGTGCAAAAACTTGAATTCTTCATCTTATAAAAGAGTGCTGCCTGTGTGATTATCTTTAATCTTAAAATATGTGCCTGTCTATTTCTATCTTTTCTTAACCATTCTGATGAACTTTGTTGCTTTTTATCAATGCACTCCTTTTCCAGTATTATAGTTTTTGACATATTAATTGCTATTATGTTTTTTTCAAGGCATTATATTCTTGATACTTAACAATCCTCTTAGAAGAAAATTACTAAATAAGGTATTTGTGTATAACATAAATGCTTTTTTTTTAATACTTGTAAAACTTATTTGGTTCAATGCTTTGCCTTTGCCAAATCAAGTCAATGCTGTTATGGATTAAATGCTGATAAAAAATGCAATCGTGGATTAAGGATAACTTATAATTTAGGTGATTAATTTGCTTGATTATGAAGAGAGAGGAGATAGGAAAACTTGTACATTACTGTTTATACATAATAAAATTCATTGTTAATTAAGTGGAAGGAAGAGAAGAGAATGAAGGGAAGGTGTGAATTTGTAAATGTCATGCTAATTAATTAATCTTTATAGAATAGGGTGCAAATTATGATTTAACAGTTGATTACATTCTTGTCTTCAAGCTGGGGCTTTAGAACTCTAGTTAAGCAATCGGCCAGCTGATCTGCTTATTTTACAAATGGCTTGCATGCCTGTCCATTTCAATATGTTTATTGCTTAGTTAGATCATGCTGTACAGGGTCATGAACAATGTTTATGGCTGCTTGGTTATCAGAGTAGGTATGGTTCTCTACCTTTTCTCAACATATTAGGTATGGTTCAATATCAGGTACAAAGGTGAAGTTGTGGGATCATCTCCGGTGGGGTGAGATTCCACTTAGCCAAAACTTTCCTAGAATTTACAACCTCTTTACTTTCAAAAAATAAATGTATTTCTGAACTTGCTTCTTTTGATGGAACTGACCTTTGTTGGGATTTGGGTTTAAGGAGAGGACTGAGGGAGTCTGAAGTTGAAGAATTGGTAAACCAACTTGAGTTATTAAAATGTCCATGGGGCAATTGAAAGGGCGTGGGCTCTTAATTCTAATGGTCATTTCTCTTGTTCCACCTTTTTTAAGTTATTGTATCATCATGCTGCTATAAAACCTTTTTCCTTTCAAAGATGTTAGGCACTGTCCAATCCCATCAAAAGTGAAAGGTATTCAGTTGGGAAGCAGTAAGTCAAACCTTAAACACCTATTGAGACTTCAAAGAAAAAGAACCTGGTATCTTCTCTTCCTGAGTGGAAAAGTGCTAATCATCTTCTGCTAAACTGCCAATATACAACTCAGGTGTGGAATCATTTTGTCTTTGGCCTTGGAAGTTTGTGAGTAGCTCCATCTAATGTCATGAAATTCCTGGTGTCTTTAGCCTCATCAAACAAAAAGGGAGAAGATTCTATTGGACTGCACAAGAATTGTAGTGATGTGGTACTTATGGAGGGAAAGAATACTAGAATTTTTAGGAAAAAGCAATGAAGCTTGATAAATTTATCGAGCTCATAGCTATGAGGATAACACACTGGGTGATGGTTTGTGATGAGTTCAAGGGAGTATCAATGAATGTTTATTAAGAGAGTGGAAAAATGTTGTTGCTTAGGCTGAAGTTAATTTTGGTTGGTGCATTTCAAGAAATCCAGGTGCCTCAAGAATAGGTGGAGTAATTGGGGATTACAGCAGCGGCAACATCCTTTTGAGCTTTTCAGGTCCAATAGGAATAACAAACTGATTGCAAGCTTAGATGCAGGCTTTACTACTAACACTAGTGAAATTAATAGCAGTGAACGGGTGGACCAAGATAGATATAGAAGGGAATCGTCAGATTATCATATCTTGGATGGAAAATAAGTAGGATATTCCTTGGAAAGTCGGGCTTTTAGTGAGATAGGTTCAGATGCTACGTTGAAATTTGTATACCTTTTTTTTATCCATAACAGGAAACTTTCATTAGATTATAAGAAGATTAAAATACAAAGGTGGGGGGAGGTAAACCCTCTTACCACCCCCCAACAAAAAGATTACATGGTAGCCCAAAACAAATGACTTCTTCCCACCCCCTATTTGGCCAAAGCATCTGCAAATGAATTAGCACATCTTTTAACCCACCGGATACGCACATCCATTCCTTGTGTTAGCCACTTGAAATGCCTTTTATCATTAATGTATGCCCATAACCCTTCGTTTGCCTTCTCTATCCAGCCAATTACCACTTACGAATCGCCTTCAATAATCAGCTTATTTATATTCAACACCTTAGCTTTTTTCACCTCCTCCAGGAGGGCCTGAATCTCTGCTCTCAAAGAGTCTCCAACTCCAATTGGTCCACGGAAAAGGGCTATAACTGAAAGAGTCTCCAACTCCAATTAGTCCACGGAAAAGGGCTATAACTGAACCTGCCTCTATTCTGAACACACCACCAACCCCTGATGGCCCTGGGTTTCCTTCACTGCTCCCATCAAAGTTGAGTTTGATAAAGCCTTCCATTGGAGGGATCCACGTCTGAAGGATATTCAGTCTACTGGGAACCGAGACTGCTATCTCCTGACAATTATTCATGATGGCCTCTATTGAAACATCTTCAAAAAGATTCTTTGTTTTTACCCATTGTGCTACCCTCAATGAGATTACTTCTATAATTGTGTTCCTACTTCTTTCTTTTTCAGCAAATATCCTTTGGTTCCTTTCCTCCCAAATCGTCCAACAAACTGCTGCCTTAGTGCATCTCCATAAGATCTTTCCCCTCTTTTTGATCCGGCAACCAACTGCATAAGTGAAGAGGCTACGAATGCTTGATGGAGGAGTCCACCTGCAACCAAATAAAGAGAGAAACCACTCCTAAATAGAAGAAATAAAATGGTAGGATATAAGTAAATGAGAACAAGACTCACCATCAGCTTTACAAAGGGTGCACCAGTGTGGGGACAAGCACCAAAAAGGCTTCTTTTTTTGAAGGAGATCGTAGGTATTAATTCTCTCCAAAGCTATTTCCCAATAGAGTGCTCCAACCCTAGGTGGGATCGGTCTTCCCCACACTTCTTTAGAAGGGAAGGGAGAGGCAAGAGTAACAGAAGAGTGGGCTAGAGCACTAAAAAAGGAGGCACAACTGAAAGAGCCAGAAGAGAGGGTCCAAATTCGGGAATCCCCCTTAATTGGATCTAAAAAAACCTTTTGGAGAACCTGAGTCAATGACCACACCAAATCCATCTCAGAATCTCTGAGACCTCGTTTGAAACCCAAATCCCAATTAATCTGAAATCCTGGGCCAACGGAAGAAACTAAAGATGAGGCAGTTAAGTTTTTGTACCTAGAAAGGGAGAAAAGGAAAGGAAATTGATCTTTAAGTGGTGTCTCCCCCACCCACACATGCTCCCAGAACCTCACCATATTTCCAGAACACAAATTGTACCTGACGAAGGGTAGAAAACAAGGAAGAATGGCATGAATGGCTTTCCAAGGTGTTGTTGCTGAAGCTCTAGCCGAAATTCCAGCGTCCCAACCATCTGCCGTCAGTCAGTGATTGCTCTTTATCACTTTTGTCCACAATTTATCTTGGTCCATCGGAAATCTCCATAGCCACTTACCCAGTAAGGCTGTATTCCTCCTCTGAATATTCCCAATTCCTAGACCCCCTAGCTTCTTACTTATAATCACTAGTTCCCATCTCACCCTATGATCCCTCCTCTCCTCACCTGGTTCCCATAAAAAATCCCTCATTACCTTCTCTAGCCTTCTACAAATCCCCACTAGCATTCTAAAGACCGAAAGGAAGTACACTGGCAGATTTGCTAATGTTGATTTGATCAAAGTGATTCTCCCACCCATCGATAGATAATTCCTTTTCCAGGGGGCAAGCCTTTTTGAGAATCTATCCACCACCGGGTTCCAAAAATTCACACTTCTAGGATTTCCCCCCAAAGGTAAACCCAAATAAGTCATAGGCCACTAACATACCTCACACTCCAAAATCATTGCACATTCATAAACTTCTTCATCTTCCATGTTGATGCCTGCTACACAAGTCTTATTGAAGTTGACTTCAAATTTGTCATTTTCTCAAAAACCGTTTTCACCTCCTTCATATTCCTCACCCAACTCAGATCACCTCCCTCACAGAATAGAACAATATCATCAGCAAATTGCAAATGAGTGATAGGTACTCTTTCTCTTCCCACTCTCCAACCTCTCATCAAACCCCTCAAATCTGCTCTCTAAAAAAGAATACCCAGTACTTCTACTAGAGTGAACAAGAAAGGAGAAAGAGGATCCCCCTGTCGAATTCCTCTGATGGCTGGGAAGTGGTCAACCACTATGCCATTAGCCAAGAGTGAGTAATGACAGGTACTAATGCAACCCTTAATCCACTTACACCACTTGTCTCCAAAGCCAAAATTCCTCATAACTTCCACTAAGAAATCCCAGTCTACCAAGTCATAAGCTTTCACTAAATCAAGCTTGCAAACCAATCCTTTCTTTCCAGATCTCTTTAGCTCCTCCACACTCTCATTGGCAATAAGAATTTGATCCAAGATCTGCCTATCCTGCACGAAGGCCCCTTGATTTAAAGAAATAATAGAAGGAAGCACTGATCTAATTCTTCTTGATAGCACCTTGGCAATGATTTTATAAAGACTATGAACAAGACTAATGGACGTAAAGTCCTTGGGATGTAATGCTCCTGCCTTCTTTGGGATCAAGGCGATGAAGGTAGAATTTAGACCTGGATTAATTACCCCTTTGTTAAAAAATTCATTAAATACCTTTTGGCTATCCTCCTTCAGAATGTCCCAATAGTCTTGGTAGAAAGCCATAGTAAAGCCATCGGGACCTGGTGCTTTAGATCTATCCATTGAAAAGACTGCTTCCTTTATTTCCTCCAACTCAAACCTTCTTTCTAACCATCTTTTTTGATCCTCTCAATTCTTGGCGACTCTAATCCATCCACACCAAGTCTTCTAGAAAGAGGTTTTGAAGATCGACTTGGAATGGTTAACAATGGCACTAGCAATTTCAAATTGTTGATCAATTGTTTCCCCTTCAACTTCCAACTTTGATATGAAATTTTTCCTTCTCCTGTCATTGGCTAAGGTATGGAAAAATTTTGTATTTCTATCCCCTTCCTTCAGCCATGTTTGCCTAGATTTCTGCCTCCAAGAGATCTTCTCTTTAAAAAGAATGTCCTCCAGTTCCTTTCTCAGCCTCCCTCTTTCTTGCTTTTATCTTTCTCCAAAAAATCCATCATTTTCTTTACTATTCAGCATTTTAATATTATCAATTACCTCCTATTTCTTCTTTTCTAATCTGCCAAATTGTTGATCATTCCAAATCCTGATCCTTGCTTTCAACTCTTTAAGCTTATGCTGAAACTTCATACCCTCCCACTTATCACTAATATTAATCTCCATCCACTAGTCCTTTACCTTTTCTCTAAACCCTTGGTGACTAAGCCACATGTTCTCAAACTGAAACGGGGCTGGACCATTTCCTCTTAGTTCCTCCTTAGATAAAGAGATAGGCTAGTGGTCATAGGTTAACCTAGGTAGAGCCAAAGAGCTCAAATCTCCTCAGTGGGCTTCCCAATCCACTGTAAATAAAAATCTATCAAGGTTTTCCTTTGTCATAGGTTAACCTAGTTAGATTGCATATTGGACCAAGTGAAATTACTACTCCCAAGAGGCACCTCCTTCAATTCACAATTGTTTATGAATTCATTAAACTTCCTCATACTTGTGGTTTTCCTTTGTCTCATCTTGTTAGACTCCTCAACAAATCTTATTACATTGTAGTCCCCTCCAATACACCATGGTCCATCCCACAATCCCCGTATATCTTCAAGCTCTTCCCACATTTCATTCCTCTCCCTATACCCATTAGGTCCGTAAATGCATGTTAACACCCATTCAAAACCATCCTCTTCATTTCGAAATTTGAGACACTGTAAACTTCCCTATCAATTCCTCTTTTCTCAGCAACATGCTCTTCTATATTACTACCCATAGTTTTCAAGGCGCCAAGGTGAGGCTAGGCGACAGGGGGGCGCCTAGTCGCCTAGGTGAAGAAAATTCAAAAAATATAGGGCCTGAACCCCTACTTTTGTTATAGGGAAGAAGAAAAGAAAAGGTGGAAGAAGAAGAAGAAGAAGAAGAAGAAGAAGAAGAAGAAGAAGAAGAAGAAGTGGAAGAAGAAAATGTGTTGATTAGACAAAATTTTAAGTTCTTCCCTTGCTTATAGGTTCAGGTTTTGAAAATTTTGAGGGTTCAATCAAGGATCAAAATTTCGATATGATACGCCCCGTATCGAGTGTATTGTATTGTATCTTTGGGGTCCCGATACTTGTTTACAGGTGTTTTCGGTGACCCATTTTTTTAAATAATATATATTTAAAAATGAAATTGAAAACCAAAGAAATAAAAAAATAGGGGGAGTATCGTTTTAAGTACCAATACACCTCTGCCAATACACAAAGGTGTGTCGATACTGTGAACCATGGGTTCAATACAACAGTTAGCAATGTTTGCATTGATTAAACCCTAAAAAAATAAGAAAATAATAAAAAAATTAGTATATAAACACATAAAATGAATATTTTAGTTTAATAATGTCTATTTTATAATTATAATGTCAAAAAATAAAAAATCTAAAAGTATTTTATAACCTAGTGTACAAAACTGCTAGGCGACTGGGCGAGGCGAGCCTCCAAGGGCGCCTTGTCACCTAGGCATTGCCTAGGTGCCCGCCTTGACAACTATGGTACTACCATACCACCTGAGGAATCTCATGACAGTGACATTGCCCAACCAATGCCCCTAGACCTCCATATACTTCTGGCCATCTGTCATTAAATGTCGAAAGCTTAGTTTCTTGCAAGAAAACAACATCCGGCTTCTCCTTCTTCAGCAATTCCTTTATTAGGGCTCTCTTCCTCGCACTCCCTAACCCTTGAACATTCCAACTGATCATTTTCATCAAGTCACTTCGCTTTTGTATCCCTTGGCTCCTTGTCTTACTTGCCTCCTCTTCTCCTACCATTCCTCTCACTAAACTCTCTATCTCCCTCCACATCAAGCTTTAACCTCTCCACTTCACTCATCTTCCTTTTTCTCACCTTCACCTCAGTTTTCTTGGTCCTTAAGTAGGTTTTTAGGTCATTAGGATTCTTCACCTTAAAAACCAACTTCTCCACAATACTTTCTGTCCTGTCTTCTTCCTTTTTGTCTGCCACCAACCCTTCCCCCCTGTTCATTTCTTCCTTCCTCTCTGTGTGTTTATTTTCCTCTAACACCTTTCTCGTCATTTCTTTCAAATGTTGTGCAATTAAACCCCAAATTCTTTCTCCCATCTTTTCAACAATTACAGTCTCACCCCCAATATCCGTGACAGTCATTGTTGCATCCATGGCCTGCAGCAAAAGGAGAGGCTGGGAACCTGGAGAGTTGGCATGAGACAGTGAATTCACATTAGCACCCAAAAACAAATTAACTGCTGTACCTGGGGGGGGGGAAGGGACAGGAATTTCCTTTCCCATCACAGGAAGAGGAGGAACACGGTCTTTAATAGGGTAGACCTGCTGGGAACCAAATTCCGGGAAGGAATTCACCTGCGAAAAACTTCCTGTGCTCTGCGTCTTATCCCTGCCTGGCAAACCTTTATTAAGCCTTTGGTAATCCTTGATAGTCTCATTACCGCTACCCTGTTTGAGGTTCTAATTGGAAATGGACCATCTAGATTTGTAGCAGTGTTTTCTAGCCTCCCATTCACGCAAGGTTGGGCCTCAAACACACTATCACTAGTCGATGCCGAAACATTGGAAGTGGAAAAAACCGTCTCCGTTGTCTCACCGTCAAACAGAATGCCGAAGTTCAGAACCTCTGTATCTGCCTGTGACTCAACACTACCTGGAACAGACTCTACCTCGTCTTCAGATTCGTCCTCTGACACGTCACAGTCCATCCAGCCTCCTTCCATTAGATCTTTTTCCTCTGATCTGGTTCGATTGTACCTTGGATTAGGCTGATCAGCAGGGATTTTTATCTTGCCAATTCCTTC
Source organism: Nelumbo nucifera (assembly GCF_055504915.1). Lineage (NCBI taxonomy): Eukaryota > Viridiplantae > Streptophyta > Magnoliopsida > Proteales > Nelumbonaceae > Nelumbo > Nelumbo nucifera. The sequence goes on along the minus strand of NC_142656.1, from coordinate 58,531,467 downwards.
CATTCTTTGTATAGGAACCCAATGCAAAGAGGAACGTGAACCAGACTTAGCCGTAGCAGGAGCCTTGTTTTGCTCTGTTGGAGAAGATGATAGACCAAAACTTTTGTCCCCTGTATCTTTCATTTTACCTTTTCCCACGTGACTATTTAGTGAGTCACATGAGCCAGAGACCCACTCTGACCTCTTCAACGGGTCGGATCTAGCCACCTCTTGTGTAACCAAAGCTCCTATCAGTCCACAACCTGGGTCTGACCCAAGTCCAGACCGAACTATTTCAACAAAGGGTTTTTTCTTCATTCCTCCTGGGGCAAATTCAATTTTATTTGAATATTTACTAATTCTTGTTGCCCCCTTTTTTTTGTTAGTCGAGAAAGACTGTTCGCCTTTCCCTTTCGTCATATCCACTCCTTCCTTCATTCTCCTAATGCCACCTGGAAACTACCTTTCCAGCTCATCACCTTCTTCCAGCTCTCGACCTCCCTGCCACTGCGATGCTTCAACTGCCGTTGCAAACCACAGGTGCCACCACCTGCCTTCCACCAGGAGCTCGCAATACCTAGGGATTAAATATGGCTTCACCCCGGCGATCCTCATTTTCACGGTGAACAAGTTATCAAAACTATAACCTTCAAGCTTGCCTCTTAGAGCTGTTACAATTTTTTCAAACATTTCCTCCTTCCAGAGATTGAATGGTAGGCCTGCAACCTTCACATCAGCTCTAAGGTCGTCGATTTCAGTTTCATTACATGACATATTCCACCGCTCGATCAGTGCCAGGCCTTCTCCTGGTTTAAACGTTGCCAGTTCCAGCTTCTCTTCTCCGACATCTAGTAAAGCGCTGTTTTCACAGAAAGGAAGTAGTGCAGCCGTTGCTTTAATGTGAAGCTCTTTCTTCACCGACTCTAGAACCCCCTGCCAGTCGTTCACCTTTTTCTGAAAAGTAATAACATATCTATTGGCCCAGACACTTTTCTCTACCTCCATCGCAAGTTTAGTTGCAGATTGAGAACTCGCAACAACCATATAGATATTCTCTTTTTCAAAAGGGTCTGGGGTTCAGGTTTCGAAGGTTTGTTCTTGTTCTGCTTCCACTGTCTCCACTTTACTGCCAACCTTAATACCCTCTTCGATGAACATCAAGAAATTTTGCAGGGAATCTGTGAACAACTTCCACCCCCTGCTTTTCTTGCCTTCTGGCAGGCATATCATTTGTTTCCTCCCTCCTTGAAACTCTTCTATTACTGTAACGAACCGCCCCTTCTGGTTCCATCTAAGGATTGCTTCATATTTCCGGTCCAAGGATGACATCGAACTTTTCCATCCTTGCTTCTTCACTGATCGTATAGCTCCATCAACGAAGCCTTGTAGCCACTGCAAAACATCTCCAATCAGGAAAACCGTAGCCCTTCTTTCCTCCCTTATCTTCAGAGACCACTGTTCTTTGATTCTTTGTCCTTCCAAGACAAATTTTTTAGCTTCAATCTGCAACACGCGTCTCCACTTGGTTGCTTTCACGAATCTTCCCTCCGCCATTATCAGGCACTTTGCTTGAAAACCTTTACGTGTTTCTCTGTTGCCGGAATCTGCCGCCATCACCGGAGCTGGCCACCGACACCAGCAATCATCCTAGTAGAGAAGTTAGCAATGTGCACCATTAGCTTCTGCTCTCATGAATTGGCACTTCTTCTTAAGGAGGGTTTTAATAATACTAGAACCAAGTTGGTAGTTTGCATTGTTCTCAACTTCTATCTATGGTGTAAACACTTCATTAGTTAGCAATGACTCTCCACTGGATCTAGTCATGACTGGATTCCAATTTGTATACCTCATTCAAATGGATTCCTAGAAGTGCCAACAGCCTGGCAAATGCATTAGCTAATTCTGGAGCAGAAAGGAATTTTTTGGATTGGGGTGAACCAGGGCCTTGAATCAATTTGTAACTCTAATTTAATTGTATTTTTGTGAGTCATGCTGGCTTTGTAACTCATGCCCTGCTGTTCTTCTATGGGTAGCTTGGATTTTTCTTAATGAAATTCTGTTATTTACCAACAAAATTCTTAGATGATGATGATTTTATTGATCGATGGAAAATATGTTTATTGATTTGCCTCTTTTGCTAAATTTGTGCAGAAGTAACATTTGTTCAAGGAGTTTGTAGCACTAACAGTTAGTGCCAATCTATAAGATGACATATTTCTCTATTTTAGTTTTATATTGGCCTTTATGTCGGTGCTGATTATTCTATTTTATTACAGGTGTCATGATGCAGAACAAAAACTTGAAGAAAGGGAGAGACATCCTATTAATAGCAGAGAGAAGCATGCATTGTATCCAGTGAGTTTTCTAGAAAGGAACTATGCAATTGCTTTGTTTGGGCCAGAATGTTTAATGTATATTTTCTGGACTAGATCATCTCTCTAAAATCTAGTTAGTAAGTTACATTGAAGCTCTCTAATTTGAGAGCTCTAGTGGTTTAAGTGGATGGACTTAGATGTGTATTCTAATAATTTTATTCTTGAATATTCATGAGAATAATTGTTGTTAAGTAGAACCTTGTGATCCATCAACACATATTTCCTTGTATTTTTGAACTCTGATGCCTTTTCTACTATAAATGTGCATTGGTATAGACGACATCTTATTTGAGAATCTATGCAGGTTGAAATTAATGATGTACCTGGAGATACCAAGGATAAAGATGAAATTCTTGAGAGTGAATTCTTTGACACTAGGCAGGCATTTCTGAGTCTTTGTCAAGGAAACCATTATCAATATGATACTTTACGGCGGGCTAAGCATTCTTCTATGATGGTCCTATATCATCTTCATAATCCAACTGCACCTGCTTTTGTGACTACATGCAACATCTGCCATCATGACATTGAGGCCGGTCAAGGTTGGCGCTGTGAAATCTGTCCTGATTATGATGTATGCAATAATTGTTATCAAAAGGATGGAGGCGTGGAGCATCCTCATAAGTTAACTAATCATCCATCAATGGCTGATCGTGATGCACAGAACAAGGAGGCTCGGCAGAAACGAGTTTTGCAGGTCTCTCTCTTTCTCTCTCTCCCCAAACCCTTACACCTAGATATTCACACCCTAAAAAAACCATCAAACATCCTGATTGTGCTACTTTAGAATTTTGTTAGAAATTGCAGGTATTTTTTCTTGGTTGAATCTGTGTTACTCCTTTAATTATAATATGCCTGTCTGTGCACAGTTTAGCTTTGACTAGTTGAGTGGCTGGTGGTGTGGTCAGTCTTTAGCCCCACCAATCCAGTAACATTGATAGATTTCTTGACCGTTATCAAGTTTTGTGTGCTTCTAAGGGGATAAGCCTTACTATTATTCCATTTTCTATTTTAAGGCATCATTTTACCTCTGTACTTGAGATGCTCCTGCTGTATAGGTGTGCTTGCCCAAGGGTCTGAGGAGTGTTGGTGGTTTGGAGGATTGGTAAGGAGGGAATGGCTGGACCCTGAGACGGGATGCTCTATGTGCTCTCCTAAGAGGGATCAGCCTTGGTGGCTAATTGTCAGCCACTATGTGCCCTCCCCCAGTACAATAATGAGTCCTACTTATATATTTTCTCCTCTTTCTTAAATGGGATAATTTTTGGAATCTTCTAATTATGCCATGTCAGCTAGATGGCTAGTTGTCAACCACTAGCTCATATGCTTAACTCAAGGTTTGGTTATATTTTCTATTTTGTGACTCCAGTTGGGCCGGGCTGGCTCATTTTTGGTTCGAGACAGGTTATACTGGGTCTATGACCTTTTACATGTCTATGCCCTTACACCTGCTATTTTTTGGGTGCTACTAAGGGGATAATCATTACTATTACTCGTTTTGTATGCTTAGGAACCATTTTTCCTCTGTACTTGAGATGCTCCTGCTATTTATTTTACCACATTTCTTTTTCAAGCATCACCATCATCATTGTCATTGTTGTCATCGTCTAAGCCTTGCCCAACTATGTGGGGTTGATCACATGATGTATCCTGTTTCTTCATTCCATTCTGTTCAGTGGCATATCCATCGTTAAATTATGGGTGCATATTTCCTTTCGTAAACTCGTTAAATTATATGTTCAGCCTCTTGTCAGTTATTTACTCTTCTGTTCTTATGTTTTCAGTATTTTATTCTGTATTGGGAAATTCTATTGATAGTTTAGGTTGTCCATTCAATGATAACTGGTTGAATTATTTAGAGATGAGTACTAAATGACCTTTAGATTCCTCTATATGGTATCATAGTCTGCCCTCACATGTTCCCATCTCTGTCCCAGATTCATTGGATTAATTTTTGCCAAAAGCTATTGCCATGTTTCCAAGCTAAGCCCTTATATTTGGGATTTTCTGAATTAAACAAAAGGGTTGGAGATTTAATTAAGTTTGGCATGACATAAAACTTGAAAAATGGCAGGTTCAAAAACTAGATGTTAACACATGGCATAAGCATATTGCATGGAATATTCGTACCTGTATCATGCCTGAGATTTTAGGAAATGAATAGTTGCATTGCCATTTCTCATATCTGTGTCCATGTCTGTATCTGTATGAACATCATAGATGGTTAGCTAGTTGGTTGTGCTAGATCAGATTTTTTGGTAGAATAGTAATTACAAGATTTTTATAAATGGTAGTCCAAAATTAATAGTAATTTTGTTGTTTCACACTCCTATTTGTGTCCAAATCTATTCCTTATTTTAGTGACATTTAGGTGTTCTATTGCTAGATCTGACTTTGATAAAATATTTACGTATTTTAAAACTTTTTGTGATTGGTCTTGTTTGTTAAAGGTATTTAACATCTTTGGATACCTCTGGTAGCAATTCATAGCTAAATTTTGGGCCTAGTATTTGTTTTGGAGTGATATTGAGTAGGGTTTGAATGTCCAGTTGCAAGTTGGTGAAACTTTAGATTTGAACCATAATCGAGAGGGGAGTGGTTTTTTTGGCATCTTTTGGTTGTGGTCACACTTCTTAGTTGAGGATCCTTGGTAATTTCTGTTGCAATAGAGGTGACTGCTGAATCATTGAAGTGTTTCCAGCACCATGATCCAATGTGCTGTACATGTTTGATGAAATATTTAAAGGACTACAGGTTTGTGTTAATGGAAAATCTTTGTCTTGAGTAGGTCCAATTATTTTATGTTCTTGTGTGATTAGGGTTATTTGATATGTTACAGTCCTGGTATAGTCATAGTTGTCAAGACGATGCCTAGGCGACAAGGCACCCTTGGAGGCTCGCCTCGCCTAACCACCAAGCAGTTTTCTATAGTGTGCTAGACAAAACTTTTATATTCTTAATTTTTTGAGGTTATAATTTTAAAATAGGCATTTTTAAACTTAAATATTCATTTTGTGTGTAAATATACTAATTTCTTTCTATTATTTTCTTATTTGTTAGGGTTTAATCAACACAAACATTGCTAAATGCTGTATTGAACCCTGAAAGACTTCAAAACTTGAACCAATAAGTAAGGAAGAACTTAAAATGTTGTCTAACCAACACATTTACTTCTTTTTCTTTACTAATTTTGTGTGTCTATACTATATACCAATTTTCTTCTTCCACCTTTTTCTTTTCTTCTTTTCCTATAACAGAAATAGGGGTTCAGCCCTTATATTTTTTGAAATTTCTTTTCTTTCTTTTTTTCTCATGAATATGTTGGAATATGTTGATTTTCTATACTTTAACATGAAGTTTATATTTTTTCTCATGAAAATTATTTATAATTATTAAGGAAGCATGATTATAGAACCTAGGATACTACCCTAGGATACATATTTTTACTTGAAACCTAGGGAACTACCATGGGTATAGTGTTCCTCATACTGTCATATTTGTTGTTTGATCTTTGATGGTTGGTAGTGTATTGTTGTCATTGGTTGTGTCTTTTGGTAGGAGCTATGATCCTCCACAAGGTATTGTGTTGTTAATGCATTGGGCAAGAGCCATTAGTTACCATGAGTATCATCTAATCAGTTAAGGATTTGTGTTGTCATGGTTAGGAGTCAAAAGTGCTTTTGAGTATGATTAAGCTGTTGGATCCCTGTAGACGTGGTGTAAAAGCTAGTTGTTGTCATGCTAGAATCTCCTTGTTTTACTCACGAGAAGCTTTGAGAGATCCAGTGGTTGTGTTGATACAAAGGTTACATCATTTCTTTTTAGGCAAACTGGCTGGTGTTATCTTCAGGGAAATATTGAATTATTTAAGTTGTGGTGCATGTGAGGATTTTAAGAAGTGATTTTTTTGGAAGGTAAAAAGAGAAATTTTATTGAAAAAGAAAAAAAAAACTGATTACAAGCACATGGAGGTGTTAAGATAACACCCTAAACCCCCTTGTTCCTTAGCAAGCACATAGAGGTGGTAAAAAGGGAATCTCCATAGCCACTTTTCTAGTAGAGCCTTGTTCCTTAGCAAAAGGTTCCTTACTCCTAAACCCCCTTGTTCCTTGGGTTTGCTAACCTGTTCCCAATTTATCAAATGGTCCTTCCTTTCCTCTCCTGGATCCCAAAGGAAGTCTCTCATGTATTTCTCCAAGTGCCTTGCTACCCTAGAAGGGATTCTAATGGTTGAGAGGGAATAAATGGCGAGGTTTTCCAAAGTGGCTCTAATCAAGGTTATTCTTCCACCCAAGGAAATGTAATTCCTCTTCCACAAGGCTAGCTTCCTATCAAATCTTTCAACGATTGGCTTCCAAAACCCATCCGACCTTGGGTTTCCTCCTAAAGGTAGACCTAAGTAACTAATTGGCCAATTTCTGATCTCACAACCCAGGATCTCAACAAATCTTAGGAGTTTCCCTTCTTCCAAGTTGATCCCTACAATACCACTTTTGGTCCAATTTATCCTCAATCTAGTCATCCCCACAAAATTTTTCAACAACACCTTCTGGTTTGCCACCAATTCCCCACTATTTCCTTCACAAAAAAAGATAGTATCATTTGCAAACTGGAGGTGGGTAACAACCACCTGGTTTCTACCTAACCTCCAACCTCTTATTAGTCCTTGGAGGTCAGATTTTGACACCAATTTGCTTAGAACTTCTGCCACTAGGGTAAAAAGGAAAGGGGGTAGGGGATCTCCTTGCATAATTCTTCTCTTAGTCGGAAAGAAATCTGTTGACATGTGTATTATATGTACTGTACGCAGGTTTAGTGCCCGCAGGGGTATTTTTGTAATTTTGTAGGCCTCTTGTGTTGTACGGCCAGTATAGTATAAATACAAATGCTTCACTCGCATGAAGCAGTTCTTTTGAGGCCTTAAATCTGCAGCCTCTTCTCTCTTCTTCTTCTTCTTCTTCCTTCCTTCTTCTTCTTTTGCTCAATATGGTATCAGAGCAGGACCGACTAGGCCTGGAAAACAACCAGCTGAGGTCTCTCTCCACTGCTGTGTAGAAGCTATAGTCCTGATGCTCGAAGACAAGGAAGAAAGCTGACTGTTAGTCTCCACTGCCGAGTTGGGTTCTGCTACAAGAAAGCTGACTGTTCAACTTCCTAGCGTAGAAAAGGGTTATGCTACATGTTTTTTGGGGTTGCTCGGCTAAGAAGACTGTAGAAAACCATCCCAGATGTACGAAGCAGGGTTCTGGCCTGCAGAGAAGATTGGGTCCATGAGTGTACTGCCTATTCACAGTTCGGGTGACCTGGGTACTGAACTGAAGTTTCTCTGTTTATGGTTCTTTTGTTGCACTCTTTCGATGGACTATTAATGTCCTAAAATCTGAGTAGGGACTGTTCGACTATTTTTTTTCCCTCCTCCGATTGTGTGTTGCTCTATTCAGCTCTCTAAGGGAGTTGTTGAACCCTAACCCCTAAGTGACTGTTCGGCTGCCCTGGAAAGTGGATATCAGCCGATTAGGTGTGGCGAACCACCACTTGTATTGCTGTTCCTACTGAGAAGCTGCATGAAAGTTGTAAAATTGTAGGTCATTTAGACCTGGTTACACTGCAAGTGCAGTGTTCGTATATTGTTCTGTGGACTCCTACAAAGTGTAGGTCATGCAATCTAGTACTGCAACTGCAGTGTTTGTGTTTGGTTCTTTGTGAAACCAAAAATCAGCAAGTGCCTAGTTGTGGACTATAGCAGCTCTGTAAGGTAGTGTGCCTTTGGTTTTGAGTACTTCTAAACTTAGAATCATGAATAAGGAAAAATTGTGGTGCACTAATTGTCAGAAGCCCCGACACACCAAAGATACTTGTTGGGATCTCCATGGGAAACCAAAGTGGGCTCAGGATCTACCTAAGAAGCAAGGCTCAGATGTAATTAGAAGGCCTGGGCAACAAGGTACCAAGAAACACCACATGGCCAACATGGTTACTCGGGAGAATCACCCCTCCACTTCTACTATGACTCAAACACCACATGGCCAACATAGCTACTCTGGATCTGACCCAAGGGAGGATATTGTAAACTCCTTCCGTGACCGTTTGGAGCTTTATGGTAGAGCAATTCGCCAGATGGATGCTCTTCCCACCACCTCTTTTGCATCCACATCAGGTAATCCTACCACAACTTTCCATGTTGCTTCTCACAACCTTGACTCTCCATGAATCATTTATTCTGGAGCATCAAAGCACATGATTGGTATGTCCTCTTACTTTCAAACTTATCACCCTCTTTCCGAAAGAGATAAAGTGAGACTAGATGATGGATCATACACTTCCATAGCTGGTCAAGGAACTCTCTCTCTTCCCCTCGGCCTTACTCTTTCTGATGTTCTTCATGTTCCAAAATTCCCTTTGAATTTGTTCTCAGTCAGTAGTGTTACAAATTCCTTAAACTGTTCTGTGACTTTTTTCCCTACCTATTGTGTGATTCAGGATCTGGCCTCGGGGAGGACAATTGGTAGGGGACGTATGGTTGATGGACTCTACATGCTTGAGAACTGTGCAAGTCGTTGTCTGTTTCTAATTTTTCTTGTCAAACATGTCAGTTAAGCAAGCATTGTAGAAGTCAATTTCCTCAAAGAAATAGTAAATCTGAGTTTCCTTTTCACATTGTGCATTCTGATGTGTGGGGCCCTGTTACTTCACCTTCTGAGAGTGGCTACAAGTACTTCATTGACGATTATTCCAGATACACTTGGGTATATCCAATGCGAACTCGTAAGGAAGTACAAAAAATTATCCAAGATTTTCAGTAGATGGTCTTCACCCAATTTTAGACCGAGATTCAAATATTTCAGTCAGACAATGCAAAAGAGTTTTTTCATAGTGACCTCACGGAGTTTTTTGCTTCACATGGCTCTCTCTTCATCGGAGCTCTTGTGCCCGTACGCCACAACAAATTGGTGTGGCTGAACGGAAGAACCGACACCTCCTTGAAGTGGCACGGGGTTTACTACTCCACATGAATGTTCCCAAACGATTTTGGCTTGAGGCTGTCCTTTGTTCTACATACCTCATTAACCGAATGCCCTCTCGTTGGTTAGAGTACAAAGCCCCATATTAGCTTCTCTTTCCTAAGGCCCCTCTTCTTTCTATCCCTCGTGTTTTTGGTTGTCGGTGCTTTGTCCAAAACCTATCTCCCACCCGGGGGAAATTGGACTCTCGTGCTATCCCGTGCATATTTCTTGGCTACTCATTCTCTCAGAAAGGGTATCGTTGCTTTGATCCTGTTTCTCGAAGATTCTATGTCTCCATGGATGTTACCTTCTTTGAAGATGAGCCCTTCTTTCCTGTTTCTCCTCAGGGGGAGTGTAGGCATGAGGAGAAACTGGTTCAGCTTCCTCCTCTTCCTAATCCTTTTCCTTCTCCCCCTTCTCTTTCTAATCCTCCACCTTTCCGTGTTTTTTCTCGTCGTCGCAAATTTCAACCAAGTTCAAGAGCTGTGGAGAATCCAAAAGCTGTACCTCAAGTGCCATCAAACTCCTCGGGGGAAGATCATACTCACTCAGGTAATTTGACCCCCAATGATGGTCCTGACCTCCCTGTTGCTAATGATCTTGACCTTCCAATTGCCCACAGGAAAGGTGTTAAGTTGTGCACCACTCTACACCCCATTTCCAACTTTGTTTCCTATGAGAACATCTCACCTTCATTTCGTGCCTTCCTTACCTCCATTGACAGTATCCCTATTCCCAAGAATGTGGCAGAAGCTCTCTCAGTACTAGAATGGACAAATGCCATGAAGGAGGAAATTGATGCTCTTCATAAGAATGGCACGTGGGAACTTGTTGATCTCCCTAAGGGAAACGATCCAGTTGGATGTAAATGGGTGTTCACTATTAAGCATGGGGCTGATGGAACTGTGGAGAGGAATTATGTAGAAACCTTTGCCCCTGTTGCCAAAATGAACCTTATTAGAGTACTTTTCTCTCTTGCTACAAATCTGAATTGGGATCTACATCAGCTTGACATCAAGAATGCCTTCTTGAATGGTGACCTGGAAGAGGAAGTTTATATGATTCATTGCCCCTGTTGCCAAAATGAACTCTATTAGAGTACTTTTCTCTCTTGCTGCAAATCTGAATTGGGATCTACATTAGCTTGACATCAAGAATGCCTTCTTGAATGGTGACTTGGAAGAGGAAGTTTATATGATTCAACCCCCCGGTTTTTTGGCTCAAGGAAGTGAACAGAAAGTGTGCAAGTTAAAGAAGTCTTTATATGGGCTGAAGCAATCACCAAGAGCTTGGTTTAGCAGATTTCATACTGCAGTTCAGCAGAGGGGATACAAGCAATGTTAGTCAGATCACACACTGTTTGTAAAAAGGGTAGAAGGTAAAATGGCTGCCCTAATAGTATATGTGGATGACATAATTGTTACTGGTGACTGGAAGGATGAAATTCAAAGTTTGAAGGGCTTCCTTGCCACTCAGTTCGAAGTGAAAGATCTAGGACCCGCCAAATACTTCATTGGAATTGAGGTTGCCCGATCAAATAAGGGTATCTTCATCTCTTAAAGGAAATATGTCCTAGACTTGCTTAAGGACACTGGAAAGATTGGGGTTAAACCAGCTGACTCTCCCATTGACCCCAACCATAAGTTAAGTGACAACCAAGGTGAACCTTTTAAGGATGTGAAGCAATTTCAGAGGCTTGTAGGAAGATTGTTGTACCTCTCTCTGACTTGTCCAGACATAGCATATGCTGTTGGTGTCCTCAGCCAGTTCATGCATGCACCTAGGTCCACTCATCTTGAAGCAGCGGAGAGAATACTGTAGTATCTTAAGAAGTTTCCAGGTGCTGGCTTATTATTCCAGAAACATGGACATTTGAGAGTTGAAATTTACACAGATGCGGATTGGGCTGGATCTCAAAGTGACAGAAGGTCTACTAGTGGTTACTGCACCTTTGTAGGAGGGAACCTTGTTACTTGGAGGAGTAAGAAGCAAACCATGGTACCTAGATCCAGTGCTGAAGCTGAGTACTGTGCAATGGCACACGGAGTAGCCGAAGGTATGTGGATAAAGAATCTATTGGGAGAGTTGGGTTTTCCAGTTGACAAACCCATGACTCTACTCTGTGACAACAAGGAAGCTATAAGTATCGCTGCCAATCCGGTACTACATGATAGAACAAAGCACATTGAAGTTGACAAGCACTTTATCAGAGAGAACATCATCACAGGCGAAGTATGCACTCCATACATCCGCTCTGAAGACCAACTAGCTGGCATCTTTACAAAAGGGCTAAACCATTCCAAACACCAAGGTCTCTGTGACAAGTTGGGCATGATTGATATCTATGCCCCAACTTGAGGGGGAGTGTTGACAGGTGTATTATATGTACTGTACGCAGGTTTAGTGCCTGCAGGGGTATTTTTGTAATTTTGTAGGCCTCTTGTGTTGTACGGCCAGTATAGTATAAATACAAATGCTTCACTCGCATGAAGCAGTTCTTTTGAGGCCTTAAGTCTGCAGCCTCTTCTCTCTTCTTCTTCTTCTTCTTCTTCTTCCTTTCTTCTTCTTCTTTTGCTCAATAAAATCCTTTGCTACACCATTGATAAGAATTGAGTAATGGACTGAGCTTAAACACCCTTTAATCTAAGATCTCCACTTGACTCCAAAGCCCAGTCCTTCTAGTGTTTGAAGGAGGACTTCCCAATTAACTAGGTCATAAGCTTTTTCAAGATCTACTGTACACAGTCACATTAATCCCTTTTCTCCATCCTTTTTTTTTCTACAAGACATTCATTGGCCACCAAGATTTGATCCATAATCTGCCTTCCTTCCACAAAAACACCTTGGAAAGGTGAAATAATAGATGGTAACACCTTCTTAACCTTTCTGGTAAAACCTTTGACAGAATTTTATATACACTCCCAAGCAGACTTATTGGTCTGAAGTCTTTAGGGGTTCTTGCCTCCCTCTTCATTGGAATCAATGTGATAAAAGTGACATTTACCCTTGGAGAAACCTCTCCTTTGAGAAAGAATTCATTGAAGACTTCCAACATGTTTGTTTTCAGCCAACACTATTGGTAAAAGGCCATTGAGAAGCCATTCGGCCTAGGGGCTTTAGATCTCTCCATTGAGAAAATTACTTCCTTGATTTCTTCTAGGGAAAAATTCCTTTATAGAGGGAGATAGATTGCTCCTCTAGGACAATACCCCACCCACCCCCCAACTCTAGCAGCAGGTTTGACAATACTCCATTTGAGTTTGAGAATATTTCCTTAAAATGATTTACGAAAATACTTGTAATCTCCTCTCCCCCCCCAATTAGGTTATCTTATATTTCTTCTATCCTTCCAAAGTGGGCTTTATTCCGTTCTTTTGTTTTTCCTATTAGCCTCTTTAGTTTTCTGGCAAAACCTATCATTTTCAGCCTCCCCAAAGGTCTGAATTCCCTCCACCATTCCTTCAACCTGATATTGAATGTGGGGTCTTTAAACCACATATTCTCAAATCTAAAAGGAGAGGGGCCTCCCCCTAGGATTTCTTTCTCAATGCAAATAGGGCAGTGGTCTGATGTAATTCTAGGTTGTCCTCTTTTTTGTTTTTTTTGAAGGTAAAAAAGAAGAATTCAATAAAAAGAAAAGGCAAAATACAACCTTGGGAGGTGTTGAGGAAACACCTCCAATCACAGCCAAGGAAACAACATTCACACAAACACTTACCTTAGAAAAATTTTTCACCCAAAACCCATTACAACACCCTCAAAAACTTTCAAAACCAACTACCCCGAAAGAAACACAACAAAACTGAAACCCAGAATTTTGAAACATCTGCATTAGCACACAAACTAATTCTGGGGATCAAATGCAGCACAACTACAGATTCACAAGCCTCACCTGCAGCAAACCAACAGAACACTTTCTTCATCAACAATGTCTGACTCCTTCCTCCTTCCTCCCATTTCCCATCCCCATTCCCCCTCCTTGACTGTATTCTTATTATTGCTTTCCTGCCTTCTATTCTATTCAAATTGTTTGATTGCCTTCCTCACTACCGCTTCTCCCCCCAAAAAGAAAAGACCAAGAGATTTCCCAACTGCTATCTGTCTATCAACTAGTTGGTTAACGCCACTTTTCCTTTCTCCATTGTATTTGCCTTAGTAGTATCTTCGGCATTATTCCTTCCTATTTCCTTCTCGCCCTCACTACTCCCCCTCCGCACCCCCCTTTCAATATTTTTTCTCCCCAACCATCTTACTGCTATCTCTTCCTCCCAATTCCTCTCAGAAGCCTTTACTCTATACTTATCCTCTTTTACCCCTGTGAGTGTTTCCCCACTTTGATAACTTAAATCAATGCGCTGCGCCTTCTTGTCTGAATCCTCAGCTAAACTGTTTTCATCACCTTTGTTTGTCAGGCATATCTGGTTTCTAGATATGAGCTTACATCCTTTCCTTTTGTATTTTCTCTTGAATCTGCCACATGGACTATCCCCAACCAGTCCTTCCTTGAGACGATGAAGGAACTTGGTGACACGAACAAGCTGCCCATTACTGGATCCTTTCTTTTTTCTCAACTCCCCTGCCTTGGGGTTTTCATGAGTAATCAACTCCGACACAGCTTCAATTCTCCTCCTCCACAGATCTTTCCCCAACTTCCCAATGAAAATCAATGAACTCGAATCTTCTTCTTCTCCCGTCCTCTTTTTGGTCTCGTCACTTGTGACTTCCCCCAATTCCTGGACCAAATTTTTGCTACTGAAATCACAAGAGGGAACCTTACTGTTTGATGAGTAGAAACTTACATTCTTTTTTGAAGATCCTTCCTTAACCTGATTTCCACTCATTTCAACTCTTTCTGCCCCTCCATTGCCATCCTTTGCCCCATTCGAAACTTTGATTATTTCTTTCACTGACTGAATGTTTGCGCCCTTCTCGAAAACACATACTTGTGCTTCACCATCTTCAAAGACCCGTGGAAGTGCTTTGGAGGCAGTTTTCTCTGAAGTTGTTTCAATCTCCAGGTGCTCAGAAATGCTCGAAACTTCTGGTCTTGCAAACTTCGTAATCACCCACTCCTGTACTCCCCAGAAACCATACCCGCACCAGTTTCTAAGGTCTACAAATCGACTAAGTCTTCCTCAAGTTTGACGGTTGCTTTATAGTTACATGGGTTTTCACCAAGGTTCAGCATTTGGTCCTAATTTATTTACGCTAGGCATAGATGAATTGATTAAACATATTCGAGAGGAGGTCCCATTGTGCCTGATGTTTGCTGATAGCATAGTATTGATCGATGAAACTAGCAAAGGATTGAATGCAACATTAGGTTTATGGACCACTGCATTAGAGACAAGAGGTTTAAAAATAAGTAGGGCTAAAACCAAATATATGGAATGTAAATTTAACAATAATAGGAGTGCAAATGAAGACACACTAGAGACCAAGAAATTTAATGTGGCTTCTTCTGTTACCTTGGTTTAATAGTTCATAACCAATGTTTTAAAATGCGGAGGTGTGATACAAGGCACTCTGCTACCTGGAGGTGTGAGGCATAGCTCAGAATGTAAGAGGCATAAATCCTCCGGAGCACAAGGAGCTGTAAGCCTTCTCTCAAGAGGAAGAGGGAGGAGGAAGAAGAACAAGAGGTAGAAGAATTTCATATTGCTTTTCTTGTTTCTTTTTGATGGAAGATGTCTTGTATTAAGAAGAATGAAGATGCATAATGCTAGCTGAAGGGGGGGGGGTCTATTCCTTTCCCTTCCCTTTCCATTTCTTTTCTTTCTTTTTTTGTACAAGGCATGTGTGAGGCACATGAGGTGTGCACCTATAGCCTCATGCAAATGGCATTTGAGTACATCTTAGAGGCATCGGCACCTGCACCTCTAGCATGTGCCTCAAGGCAATTTGGGGATGCCTTGCTTGGAGACATGCCCCCAGGCATGCACCTCCCATGCATTTTAAAACATTGTTCATAACAAAGGAAAGATTGAAGACGATGTCATCCATAGAATTAGAGAAGGATGGGTTAAATGGAGAGGTGCATCCGGAATCCCATGTGATAAGGCAAATACCACTTAAGCTAAAAGGAAAATTTTAAGAACCAGTATGTCCAAAAAACAGTGTTGCAGAAATGTGAATGCTTAGATGGATGAGTGGTAAAACCATAAAGGTCAGAGTTAGAAATGAAGTCATACAAAGGAACCTAGAAGTTGCTCCAATAGGTGATAAAATGAGAGAGTAGATTGAGATGGTTTGGTCACATGCATAGAAGACCATATACAACACTTTGTTAGGTAGAGTTATCTATTGCAAGTTGAAGGTACTGAGTAGAGCTAGGGGCAGACAAAAAGGACTTGGGTGGTAATAAGAAATGATTTAAGAACCATAATTTAATCAAAGATTGGTCAACCTTTTTTATAATTTTTTAGTTTTCTTTATTTTAGAATTCACGAAATGGACTTGGGCTAACTCCAGAATGTCATAGGATCTGAATCCGATCCTAAACATCATAGATCCAATTAGATTTCAAATTGAATTTGGATTTGGTTTTTTAGTAATCAGATAGACTCAGATGTGGGTGGCTAGAGGAGCTTCTTTCAAATTCTGCCACCTACTTGGTATCCATGCTAATTTTCTCGTTTAATGCTTAGTTTGCTTTAAATACTCTTACTACCTTTGTCATAATGAGGTTAATTTGCCCAGTTTCCGTCTCTTGGTTTAATTGCAACTCCTTGTCTCTTCTGAATGATGACCCCTCTGTTTAATTTTACTTCTTTTGTGGAGATTTTCCATCTTCATGGTGATGTGACATTTTGTAATGATTTTCTATTGCAGCTTAGGAAAATGCTTGATCTTCTGGTACATGCTTCTCAATGTCGCTCCCCTCACTGCCAGTACCCAAATTGCCGCAAGGTTAAGGGTCTCTTCCGCCATGGGATACAATGCAAAACTCGTGCTTCTGGAGGTTGTCTTCTCTGTAAGAAAATGTGGTATCTTCTCCAACTGCATGCACGTGCCTGCAAAGAATCAGAATGCCATGTGCCACGTTGCAGGTGCATATGACAAACTCTTCTTTGAGAGATTTTAGTTGTTTTTTACTGTTACAAAATTTCATGTTTAAAATGTTCAACATATGTATTTTCTGTTCAGGGATTTGAGAGAGCATTTAAGAAGGCTGCAGCAGCAGTCTGATTCACGGAGGAGGGCCGCAGTGATGGAGATGATGAGACAGCGAGCTGCTGAGGTTGCAGGGAACACTGGATAACCAGTTTGTACATATGGTTAGGCGTCTAAGAGAATTTTGAGAGCAAAAAAGGGAGCTTATTGCCTTCAAGTCACTCAATGGAAGAGCTGTTTGGAGACAACAGCAGTTGAACACAGGCGGAAGGTGTGCAGTACTATATGGGATGGTTGGTAGGACTTGCCAAAAGCTTGGAGCCTATTGATTTATCACATGCATGAGAGGGTGCCCTGTTTGTCTGCATTCTTGTAATGATGGGCAGCCAAGTTTATTGACCGGAGTTGCCCTCTTCAACTGCTAACCATTTTTCTTCCAACCTGCTAGTTGGGAGCCAGAATATTCATCTGTCTTGGGCTCCACTGGGGTTATTCTTTGATTTATCCTCTCTATTCCGTTTCATCCCTGGATAAAGTGGCGGTGTACTATAAATTACAAGTGTTCTTATTTCTCAGAAGAAAAAAAAATCTTCCTTAAGGGGAATTTGTGAGGTCAGCCCTTTTTTGTTTTAGGTTTCATCTTTTTTTTTTTTTTTCTTTTACCACCCCTTCACGGTGGTGCTGAGGACAGCATATGCATTTGGTTTTGCTGTCCATTTTTTGTAGAATGGCTTTCTTATTTAAAGATGTAAAAAATAAAATTGTCAACTACAGTTTAATTATCATGTCTCAGGAACGAGCGTAAGGTGCCATTTTCTTCCTAGTATCATCAATAAAGGTTACTCCTGAGACTATAAAGACCTTCCCGATGTATTTTGGCCAATTTGGTTTTCCATTTTCTGTTATTTAAGCATTGCTGTGGTTGTACAAGTCCAAATATTCTAAGTATCAGATTCGGAACATATTGGAAAGGCAAGTTTACTGGATGCATTGAGAATCCGGGATACATTTTTAATATACATTTATAATATGGAAAAATTATAATAGTAGGGATACTTAAATCTTTACCACTATTAGAAGTCTTAAATGAGAGTGAAATTTTTGTTTGATAAGATACCCCTATGTTTGAATTTTGTATGAGGGTAGAAAATGTAATTTGAATTCATTCTTTTTACCCTATAATTCATTTTCATTAAGTCATATATTTAAAGTATTAACTCTTTATCATCTTTCATTGAATCTTATCCTTTAACTAAAATATGTTTTGATTTGGGGTTCTTTTAAAATTGTGAGAATATAAAATATAATTTGAACTATTAGTTTTCACTTTATTTAGGCCATGTTTGGGAGTGCTTATTCAGTTAAGCACTTATTTGCATTTGGCACCCAACTTTTTCAAGTGTTGAATTTTTAAAAGGAAAATTCTGGATTAATACCCTGTACTTTGTGTCTATCAAGGTTCAAAATATCATTATGTATCGGCCCGTATTGGTTGATATGTATTGTATCGGGAGCACCCTGATGTGCCCCTACAGAGGGTGTATAGGGGGTTTGATCGATTTAGGGGGTGGAGGAACCTTAAATCGGTCCCCCTAACCGGATTTGAAAAAAAAAGTTAAAAAATAAAAAAACAATACTTATACTACCCAATACGCCCCTACCGGTGTATTGGGCGTATTAATATTTAGAACCTTGGTTCCTAGTGCCACTTTGGTCCTCAAACTTTAAAATGTGACAATTTAGTACTTGGACTTTCAAAACGTGATAATCCAGTATATGCCATTAATCAGTAGTTAACCTGATGTTAAGTGACATTTGAAAAGGACACAAATGCCTTTGGAGTGTCATTTAATTTTCTATCAACCATTTACACGTTGACAAAAAATTAACAGTCCCAAATATTTGCTTCTTCCATTCAAGAAATTTGGGGCTATGTTTGAGTGGGCATTCTAGTGACCCCAACTTTATTGAATAGAAGAGAAGGATTTGAGACTTAATTTTTTTGTCAATGTTTGGATAGTTGATAAGGAAAATTAGTTGACACTCAAAGAGCATTTGTGTTTTTTAAAATGTCACTTAACGGCTGATTAACAACTAGTTAATGTCAGGTAATGGATTGTCACATTTTGAAAGTTCGAGTATTGATTGTTGCATTTTAAAGTTCAGGGGCCAAAGTGGCACTAGACCTAAAGTACAAGGTATTCATCGAGAATTTTCCCTTTTTT
This sequence comes from Nelumbo nucifera, assembly GCF_055504915.1. NCBI lineage: Eukaryota > Viridiplantae > Streptophyta > Magnoliopsida > Proteales > Nelumbonaceae > Nelumbo > Nelumbo nucifera. The sequence goes on along the minus strand of NC_142656.1, from coordinate 58,512,771 downwards.
AGAATAAACACTTATTTTGTATTGGGCATTTGGTAGTCTTTTTCTCTAATAAGCATTTAATAAGCATTTGTGACTATTTTGTCCTTAATTTTCTTTCAAATTTTCAAAATATATCCTTTGAAAGCATTTTTATTAAATTACTTTTATAAAAAAAACACTTCTATGAAAGCACTTTTAAGAAAGTACCCTTATGAAAGCACTTTCGTAAAAGTTATTTCATAAAAGTGCTTTTGTAAAAGTACTTTCATAAAAGTGCTTTTAGAAAAGTACTTTCATAAAAGTACTTTTTTAAAAGTGCTTTTGTAAAAGTACTTCTATATAAGTGCTTTTGTATAAGTGTTTTCATAAAAGTATTTTTTATAAAAGTGCTTTCTTAAAATTGCTTTCATAAAAGTAAATTTATAAAGCTCAACTGGGGATAATTTTATAAGTGGTATTTTAAAATTCAACTAGGGATAATTTTGGAAGAAAAAAATGAATAAGTAAAAAAGTTGGAAATTTGGGCTTAAAAAATAAGCCCTTATTTTTTAAATAAGCACTTATTTCTGGTTTATTTCCCAAATACCAATAAGTTTAATGGCTCAAATAAGCACTTATTTTTAAGCACTCCCAAACATGGCCTTAATTCCTTCTCATTAAGTTTCATATTTAAGGTATTAACTTCCATAATCTTTCATTGAATCCTGTTCTAAACTAAAATACCCTCATCTTTTGATTTGGCCAATATCTAATTATGAGGGTAGAAAATGTAATTTGAATTCATTCTTTTTACCCCATGCAATTCACTTGCATTAAGTCTTATATTGAAAGTATTAATTCTCATTATTTCTCATTAAATCCTATATTTAAGTTATTTTTATTAATAAATTTTATATCTGTTTCTTTAAATAAATTATTTTAATTTTTTATTAATAAATAAAATTTATTAATTGGATATATATTTAATACTTTTAGCAATATAAAAGCAATGTTAAAAACCATCCCAAAAATGACATCATTCCTCCAATTTGATGGTCGGTAAGTAATTCAATCATCCATTCAATGGAGTTAACCCATGATTAATTAAATAAATTCTATTAGGTACATCTCTAATGTTTTATATTAATCAAATTAAAAGATAAATATGTACTGTAAACAATAATTATTTTTATTAATGTTGAAAATGAAATACAAAATTTAAAAGCAACTCAAAAATGAAATTGTTTTTCTATTGTGTGGTGGATCAAAAGTTCAACAATTTGGGTCAAATGTATTAACCCTTGATGCCAAAATTAAATAAAAAAATTTAGAAAAGATAAATACAAAAAAATGAAAAGTACAAATCACTAATATTTTATATTAATACTAAATAAAAATCAATGTGATAAACAATAATTCTTTTTACTAATGCTGAAAATGAAATGCAAAATATAAAGTTGACCAAAAATTAAGTTGTTTTCCTATTTGGTAGATGGTCAGCAGTTTAACTTTTTGGGTTAAATGTATTAGCCCTTAATATCATATTAAATAATAAAAATATAAAAGAAAAAAATTACAAAAAAGCAAAAGTTATTTAGAAGACATTTGGTCACAACTCTAATATTTTACTAATGATAATATTTTATTAATCAAACATGTGATAAAAAAGATTTGTTTTATTAATGATGGTAATGAAATACAAAATTCAAAACTAACACAGAAGTAAAGTTGTTCTCATGTTTGGTGGTAGGTCAATAGTTCAACCTTTTAGGTCAAATATACGAACTCTTGGAGTGGTAATTAAATAATAAAAATAAAAAAAAAGATAAAACAAAAAATTTACAAAAATGAACAAATTTTGTAGAAATCATTTGGATACATCTCTACTACCATATATTCGTCATATTAAAAAAAATAAGTGTGATAAATAAAAATTATTTTTATACATAGAAGTATTAAAAAGTTGTTAAAAAAATGAAAATATATTATTACTATCATCATCATCATCAGTCTAAAATTGCCATATGCAAAGCATATGCATACTTACTAGTAATTCTAAAAATTACATTATTAACATTAAACTAAATTTACCATGATCATAAATATGTTATATGTAAATAAAACATACGATATATTTTAATAAATATGTGAACTATTAGAACATGGGAAATGCTGAAAAATGATAAAATTGAAATATGCACCTGTATGCTTATTGTTATGAAATCAATATAATTATTGTCAGTGTTTATTAATATTTACATTTTAATAATTGATTTTACTCATATTTAAAGAATTTAATGGTGGGCTGATGAGAAAACAATGTTGAATTTGAATTTGAAATTTTATTGAATGAGTAATAATTGGAGTTAACCAGAGATAATAACAATTATTATCCAAACTAGAATAAATTTAAAAAAGGGTAAATTACATAAAATACCCCTAAGTTTTCTAAGAATGACAATTTTGACCTTCTACTGAGTGAAGAGATAATAAATAAAAAAAAAGTATATGGAACGTGGAATGACTGTTTTGCCGTTATTGCTTTAAGTCACTAGAATGGGGTTTAAACATCCATTTTCTTATTCAGTCTCTCAACATATAAATTTATCACCGCTGTGGAGAAAAATTAAGGTTCAGTTTGGAAGGAGTACAAATACAAATATGTAAAGTGTAAAACCATGTATTTTATATTATTTGTATATATTTATACTGTACATATTTATATTTGTATTCCTTCCAAATTGAGCCTAACAACGACTGCTGCAAATTCTGATGAGATTTTGCTATTAACTGAGGAGGGTTTTCAAAATAGGTGCTGTTTTTTTTTGGCTTAACTGAGGAGGGTTTTCAAACCCTTAAGTTATGTTTTGTTTGAAGGAAAAAGTAGGGAAAGGAAAGAAAGGTAGGAAAATCTTTATAAACCTTGTATAGGTTTTCCTACATTTTCCTTCAAACCAAGCATAACCTAATTGTAGAAATGACGACAAGTGTTACTCTAAGGGGGCCTTCTTTTTTTTGGATTTTGAGAGGGGGAAAGTTGGTCAATGGGATTTTGGTTCCCATTGACCAAGAATCCCATGTTCATTTTTCATATTTATGTGGGACCAGTGAAAGTTTATTTTTTTGGGTATCACTTACCCATACCCATCTCCTAGGTGGGTAAATAATTTTTCCACCTAGGAAGAAAGTTGCTAATACTTAAATGAGACAAAAATATCCCTTTTAATAATAGATTTTTATGACTAAAATGGTCATTACCTTATTTACATGAGAAATAAAAGAACATGGGTAAATGCACTTATTTGGGCAAGTGTTTCCCAAGAAAAACTTATCCAAGTAATTGCATTTACTTGATAAATAATTTACCGAAAAAAAATGAGGCAATAAAGATTTTTCTTTGTGATATTTTTTAATGAAATTCGAAGGATGTTGCAGTGAGATTCATAGAAATATAGTTATTCATTGACTTTACCGGTACTTTGACCACCGAGGAGCAAAATGGCCTTTTTTTCCTTTCTTGTCTACTTTGCATTTTCCAGTTGCTTTGTTGCTTATGTGTTATCGAAATAAGTGGATATTATTTGGTGTGTTTGGGATCCATGTGAATGCTTGAATGCACATATGGGGCCCCACATGTGAGTTCTTATACTAGGGTAGGATGAGATTTTAAAGTTGGTTGAGGTCAAATTAAAATAGTGTAGACATGGGTGTTCGATGTAATGCCTAAATGGAAAATGACAGCTTTGCCCTTATGTTTTGTTTGCATTTGCGATTATTTTCTGACTTAAAAAACTTAGGTGTTTGATGTGGCCACAGGTGTTTGGTGTAATGCCTAATGACTAATTCTATCATCCAAATATCACCATTTTGGATGATAGAATTGGTCTGACTGATCTTGGGCTGCTGATTGATCAATCAGCGTAAGATCAGTAAGCCTAACTAGATGTGCAATATAATGCTTAACTTGACATGTTCTAACCCCATCAAGGTTTGAACTACATGGAAAGCATGTTGGCTCCAGGTTGATTAGTGGTGTATAAGCAGTCCCAAAGCAGAGGGACCAAGACAAGTTGTGGTGGTTCAAATACTGGCTTAGGAATGGATATTGAGTTTGATGACCATCAAATGAAACATTGGATTTTAGTCAAAGTCAAATCTCTACTCTTGGGTATTTTGTCTTCTATCAACCACAAAATAGGCCATCTTTGTTTTAGTTACCAAATGGAAATTATGTTATCTTTCCAAATGGTCTTCATGACTTTAGCTAATGTTGAAGGAAGATGGAATGGGGATAAATAATAAAATGGGAGGAATAATAGTATATTTTTCATCCAATTTTTTATTAACGTAAGTTTATCCCTCTTAGAGAATTTTACATCTATGCCCCACAAGAGGGCGCTCCACTCGATGTATTGGGAACATCTAAGATGTTTCCAATACATGGCGGGAAAGTGTTGTGGGGCGCCCCCTTGTGGTGCTCAGATGTGAACTCTCTCTTAGATAAGTTTGCCCCCACAATAGGTAGAAGTGAGACTGAAAATGTAGTATTGTTTCAGTTTAATACTTTGTTGTAAGGCATGCATCTGTAAGAATAGGACAGGTAAGTTGTACTTCTAGGGTTTACTTAATATCTACTCATTAACTGGTGAATTGACACGTTTGAATTTAATTTGCTCATTTGTTAATTAAATGGCTAAGTTTCTTATTGGCCAGCATGGCTATACATGGTTAGAATCTAATTTTACATGTTCATCTTTCTCTACTACATGTTTTTACATTTACTGCATATTAATATAAGGGATTGAATGTAATTGGTCTATGTTGTAGGTTATGGAAGGTGGCAGGGTCATGTTCGTAGTCAGTTATAGTGGTCAGCGGAGGCAATGGAATCCAAAGTACAACGCAAACGGGCCGGGAAGTGGGATATCTTGATAATATTGACAGTGATCTAATATGCTACTTCGATATTATAGGTGACTTATATAAGATACCGGATTGAGAATTGGAAATAAGGTTTGAAATTTTGATAAGATATGTCTGATACGGGGCGTATCGTATCGTATTTTTGAAAAATAGATATGGAATACGTATGAAAATTGGATGTTTTGTCTTTTTTTCATGCATATCGGACCGATATCGGGGGTGTATCAAGGTGTATCGGTAGCATATTGACAAAAAAGATACAACAAAAAACTAACAAAATTAAAGGAGGAAAGCAAGCTTATTTTCCTTGAAATAAGCCTTCTTTCACCCCCCAAATAATTCTAAAACTACAAACTTCATTCTTAGAAAGCTAGATTTGCAAAAGTTTGCATGAAATAAGTATGAATTGTTATTCTTTTTAAAGAATTTTCAAATTTTGAAAAAATATGACAAAAATAGGTAATTTTTTTTCAATTTTTTATAATATCTTGTAATTTCTTTTTATTTCTTGAATGTTTAAATATATGTTGATATACATTTCTTACATTCAAAAACAACTTTTTTTTTATATGTTATCAGTAGATTTATTGAAATTTCATGAAGATATTTAGAAAAAATATAAATTAACAAAAAATTTGAAAATGTAATTTTTTTCTTTGCCTATAAAGACTAAATATGCTTTAGATCTATGGATTTATCTATCATATCCATAGAGCAATTGAAATTTCTTCTTTAATATTTTTTTTTGATTTTTTATATTTTTAGAATTAAAAAATAAATAATAATTAATTATATTTTATCACTTGATCACAAATATTGAATATACTATAATTCTATGGATGATCTATCATATCCATAGACCAATTGAAATTTCTTCTTTAATAATTATTATTATTTTTTTTATTTTTATATTTTTAGAATTAAAAAATAAATAATTAATTAATTATATTTTATCATTTGATTACAATGATTCAATATATTATAAATTCTATGGATGATCTATCATATTCACAAAGCAATTGAAACTTCTTCTTTAATAACTATTTTTTGAATATATTATATAATGTTTATTTATTTTTTATAATTTTTGGAAAGAAATAATACATAATAGTTAATTATATTTTCACATAGAAGTTGTGCCAATGCATGTTTTATGGTTGAATAGGAGAGTTGGATTTTTCCCATCCCATAAAACATTAAAACAAGAATTATAATTTATAAATTATAGTTAAGCAAAGGATTTTTAATGAAATTATAATTAACTACAATATATTTTTCATAAAATCATTAAAATATATTTATTTAATGTATATACACCTCATTGAGGTCTTATATTTAGTGTTGTTGATATATTTTTATGATTTATTAAAGTATTTATAGTGTTCCCAAGCGTATCTATGCATATCTTAATTTTTCTCCGATACGCATGCGTATCCAAGACGTATTCTAATACGTTTCTTAAAATTGCCTTTCCAATACACTTGACATTTTTGACACTTTAACCTTGACTAGAAGAGAAAATTGGAGAATTAACATGTGGAAATGATGTGTTGGTGATGTTTGCGTGTCATGGTGACTTGAGGGAAATGATAATATATGTTGATCATGAGGAGGTTATAAGTGTTATTGGTGTTGCTACTGTTGGGCCCCGTGGTACTAACAGCACAAATGAAGAAGTTGGTGAAGATGAAGGGGTTAATGAAGTAATGTTGAAGGGATGAGAGATTCATTAAATGGATGGCCGAACCTTATGGGTAGGTTGGGCGAAATTTCAAAAATTTCTCTCTCCCATGTGGGAATCACATTCCCTATTTTAAAAAACTGCATTTTCAAGAATCAATCTTGAACCCAAACCGAACCAAATCTTAAACCAAAAGGTAGGAGAGGGATATACCTAATACGAAGTAGTAGTAACCCCCAACAAATGTGTTCACGCCCAAAGAGAATACCAGAGACTGCTCCCACTAAAGATGACATAGCGTATGGTGGAGTAGAATCAACAGGGTGGTTCTTCAGCAAGAATTCGATGGAGGGCAGGTGAGCACAACTTCTGATTATCTTTTCTCCCAAAAGATAATATCAAGAACTTTTCTTGATCACTCCTACAGGTGGAGATCGAACTGGTTATGGCAGCAATAGCAGGAGAGAGCAAGAGCAGAAGATAGAGGCAGTCCAACTATATGCTATATTCTCTCTTGAATCAGTAGACTGAAGAATTAACTGGAGGTTCGCCCTGCTCCTCTATTTATAGCCTTTAAAGAGAGCATCTCCTAATCCCATTAGGAGTTTTCTTATCCAAATCTTGTATTTGGATCTGGACTCTCTTTAAAGAGATAAGGATAATCCCTTATCTTATTTGCAGATAAAGATCAGCCCTCCTAATCTAATTAGGAGTTTCCTGATCCAAATCTTTATTTGGATCTAGACTCTCTGAGTGGATAGGGACAATCCCATATCCTATCTGCTGATCTAAATCCCAGAAACGCCCCTCTTTAATTAATCTCATTAAGCCAGTTCGAATTGGGCTTTAGGCCCAGTAAGTCTATGTGCTCACTTAACCTCCCAACTGTTGCCCAGTTGGATATGCTTGTATGGCGTGGGACCTAAACATTGATCTACACATCAGCCACATGGGTTCAGCCCAACTTCTGTTACAAGGCCTAGCCGAATTCACTATAGGAGACAGTGAACCCCTGAGCCCATCACCATGGGCTCTTAATGGGCCAAACATTTAAACTAAATGGTCCCTGGGTCAAGCCACCTTATAAAAACCCAAGCATTGTGGTATTACCCTCATTGGTCTTATACTTAACCTTTCAGTCAATAATGATCAAACACTGCCCGACAAGAGAGGACCTCTCCCTCGGCTGCAAGGTACAGTGCTGCACTCTCTACTCATATGGATCCCGGGAATTAAAACCTTTTGCAAACATTTTGAAACAATAATATATATATATATATATATATATATATATATATATGTATATCTCTATATAAATATATTTTGCAAAACAAATTTCAACGGTTGAAAACAACTGCCGACAGTTTTGGTTTCCATCAGAGAGAGTGCATCCCCGATCATTCACTTTGTCCGACAAAGGGGCTGATCCTGTCACTATGATCACCCACTCAGATGAATTCTCGAACTGTCCCAATATACCCAGGTTTTGACCCCCTCTAAGGATCTCACTGATTGGCATATCAAAGACAGCCCAGTCCAACACCTAGTGAAGTATCATAATCGAGTCTAGGGGTCAGGTGTAACATTCCAATTTTGCCTATCTATTTCCAAGGTCTAGGGCAATACTGGAATTCTGGTCCGGTTCAGGGTTTCAAGAAAACACACACTACATGTACCTCATGTCTCACCCTGGCAGCTGAGACAATCCACCCCAACCAACTTGACAGCACATCAGTATCAGCCTTGGCAGGATAAATCTCTCAAGATCTATCGATGACTGTGAAGATTCTAAACTAACATGAGTCTCATATGTGTCTAGTTTAAGGGTATTACACAGAAACACACCATAATAACATGGATCAAATATGTACTTTATTCATTTACATTAAATGTCATAATGTACATCATTCTGATTGGAGCTAAGGGCATACACTGTCTAATAGCTCCCACTTGCACTTAGGTTCAATCGGGTACAAGCCGGAGTCCCAGACTTTCCATGTGTTTCTCAAACACTTTTCGTGTCAGTGGCTCAATCAATGGGTCTGCCACATTCTCTACTGATGCTACCTTTTAACATCAATCTCCAGTGCTGCCACATTAGGCAGCCTCACTTACGGCAATGTGTTCGGCTTGGGTTGTGGACTGTTATTCTTACTACTTAGGACCCCTATTTGCTGCTCTTCCAGCTAACAACACACGATCCTATCGTGTAGATATAACCAGATGTAGACTTTCTATTATCTAGATCTGACTGGATATCAGCATTAGTATACCCCTGGATCTGTAGTGAACTACCATCGAATAACAGACAAAACTCTTTTGTCCTTCGAAGGTATTTTAGTATATTTTTCATAGCAGTCCAATGCTCCTGCCTTGGGTTTGACTGGAATCTGCTTACCACACTCACTGCCTGAGGGATGTCAGGGCGAGTGCACAACATGACATACATGATGCTCCTTACGGCTGAAGCATAGGGAACGTTCTTCATGCCCTCAATCTCTTCGGGAGTCTTGGGAGACATTCCCTTGGAGAGAGTGACTCCATGTCTGAAAGGAACATTTCCTTTCTTGGAGTTCTCCATGCTGTATCTCTTGACTATCTTGTCAATGTAAGCAGATTGGGATAATCCTATTATCCTCTTCGATCAATCTCTATAGAGCTGAAGACCTAGTATGTAGGAGGCTTCTCCAAGATCTTTCATGGAGAATTGCTATGAAAGCCACACTTTCACCGTACTTAACATTCCTACATCATTCCCAATGAGTAGAATGTCATCTACATATAGAACCAGGAACGTAACCTTATCCCCACCTGATTTCCTGTAAACACAGGGCTCATCCGAATTTTGCTCAAAGTCAAACTTTTTGACAGTAGAGTCAAACCAGATGTTCCAACTCCTAGAAGCTTGCTTAAGTCCATATATAAATTGATTTAACTTACATACCATGTGTTCCTGACCCGCAACTATGAAACCTTGCGGTTGCTGCATATAGATATCTTCACTAAGATCTCCATTCAGGAACGCAGTTTTGACATCCATTTGCCAAATCTCGTAATCACGGTATGTTGCTACAGCTAGCATGATCCAAATGGATTTAAGCATGGCCACTGGCGAAAAGGTTTCCTCATAGTCAATTCCTTCTTTCTGAGTGTACCCTTTTGCCATAAGACGAGCCTTGTAGGTCTTAACCTTACCATTGGGGCCCTTTTTTCTCTTATAGATCCATTTGCAACCGATTGCTTTTACCCCAGAGGGTGGATCAACCAGAGTCCAGACTCCATTGGTCTCCATTGAGTCCATCTCAGCTCTCATGACATCTACCCACTTCAAGGAATCTATGTCCAACATAGCTTCCATATAAGTCATAGGATCCTCCTCACTGGTCATGACTTCCACCAAGTAACTATCCTGGTCATAGTTGAAACGAACTGAAGGCCTAGAAACCCGGGTAGATCTTCTAGGTTGGTCATTAACTGGAGCTTGTGGGATATCTCCCACTATCCCTGAGCTCTCTTCATCAAGAACAACTTCTTGATGGTGATTGTTCAAGATGTAATCATCTTCCAAGAAATGGGCATTTCAACTATAGAACACCTTCTATTCTCCTGAGTCATAGAATAAGTGACCCACAGAGCCTTTGGGATGAACAGGCAATGGCTGGTCTTGGATTCCAATTTGTCCGCACTCGTTCTTTTAACATGTGACGAACAATCCCAAATCTTCAAGTGTCTCACACTTGGTTTCTTACCGGTCCAAAGCTTATAGGGAGTCTTCGGAACTGATTTGGTTGGAACCCGGTTCAGCACATATATCGCAGTCTCTAATGCGTAACCCCAAAAGGATGTGGGTAAATCTGAGTGTACGAGAAGTGATCAAACCATATCCAATAAAGTCCAGTTCCTCCTCTCTGACACACCATTTAGCTGTGGTGTAGTAGGAGGAGCTAGCTGTGATACTATCCCATTGACGTTTAAGTAGTCCCTGAATTTGTCAGAGAGATACTCGCCTCCTCGATCCAATCGAAGGGTCTTAATTTCTCTCCCTAACTATTTCTAGACCTCTTGTCTGAACTCTCTAAACTTTTCAAAGGATTCAGACTTGTGTCTCATTAGGTACACGTAACCATACCGTGAGTAATCATCGGTAAGTGTTATAAAATAAACGTGTTGGTTACGTGTCCTAACACTCATGGGACCACATACATTAGTATGTATAAGGTCAAGCGTGCCTGTACATCTTTCAGTCTTACCGTTAGATGGCCGTTTCATCATCTTACCCAGAAGGCAAGGTTCACAGATTGGAAGATCTTTTACAATTAGAAAATCCAAAGGACCATCCTTTACCAACCTTGTGATACGATTTATGTTAATGTGGCCAAGTCGGTAATGCCACAAGCACGTGGGATTGACTATATCACAAATTCTTTTTTTGGGGATATCATCTGACATAGTTTCAGTTATGTTAGTTTTCAGAGAAGGATAGAGAACATAGAGACCATTCTCAAGTTCTCCGTATGCGAGGAATTTGTTATTTCTTTTGATAGTAATCATATTACTAAAGAGAACAGAATATCCATCTGCACACAATTTTGAAACAGAAATCATATTTCTTCTCAAATTAAGTACATAAAGACAATCTTTAAGTACAATAATTCATTCTCTGAAAATTAACTATACAGATCCTATGGCTATAGTTGCAACACTTGCAAAAGTCCCCAAGTAAAGAGTCACCTCTTCATCACTTAGTCTCTTCTGCTTGTCCTGAAACCTTGCAGTGTGTTACATGTATGAGTCGAAGCCCCGGAGTCAATACACTAGGAAGCAGAAGTTACCAACAAATTGGTTTTTATGACAAAGGATTTGAAATTACCTTGTTTCTTGAACTCCAGGTGTTGAGGACAGTTCCTCTTCTAGTGGCCGACCTACTTGTAGAAGTGACAAGCATCTGATACTTTGTCTTTCCTCTACCTTTTGGACTTAGTAGCTTTCTTCTGAGTCTTTTTTTCGCCTTCCTCTTCTTCTTGCTCGATTAACAGGTTCAACAAGCATGGCAATGGGCTCATCCTTCTTGATCAGTTCCTCGGCCCTTTGCAACATATTGCTGAGTTCCTGGATGCTAACATTTAGCTTATTCATATTATAGTTCATGATGAACTGATTGAAAGAAGGAGGCAAACATTTTAGGATAGTGTCCACCTTAGTGACGTGGTCAATCCCGGATCCAAGAGCCTCAAGTTCATTGATGTATCCCATCATCTTAAGACAATGGTCATGAACTTGCTGATTCTTGGACATCTGCACGGTCATTAACTGTTTCAAGACCTTCTGTCGAGTAGAACGATTATGCTCTTCATACAACGTCCTTAGACTGTCTAGGATATCATTGGACAATTCGATCTGATCGAACTGTCACTGTATCGGATTGTCTAAGGATGCAATGATGTAATAGTGGGCAAAGGAATTTTCTCTTTCCATTCCTGGTAGTCCCTCCTACAGGCCTAAGAAGCCCTATCTCCCGGACGTTCCAGGGCAGGGTTTTTAGCTACTTTGTCCAACTTTTTAGATGTCAGGACCAGCATAAGGTTACGATACCAATCAATGTAGTTTGGGCCCTTAAGTTTGTTGTCATCCAACAATTTTGCGAATTGTTCGTTTGCCATTTCTGATAAAAAGCAAATATTAGTCCACAACCTTATTTGATTCATGTTATCTACATAAATATGGATTTTAATCTATGTTTCATTTCCATTTGTTCATTTCTGAGATTTCCCTCCTATCTCAGTGACAGAGATTGCGAATTATGTCTCTGGAAATGTGGGAAATCACGTAGGGTGCATGAAGCCAATTGTTTCAGCTACATAACCCCACCACCTTTCTATAAAAGATCATATCCACTCATCTTATGAGCTTTCCCTTAGGCCTTTGTCAGACAAGGTTCATTGCCATTTTAGGTTAAACCTTTCTGCCTAGTGAGTTCTCACCCATCATATTCGTGAATACCAAGGTACCGTGAAAGAGTATTCCATTCTAGGATAGGCCCCTCCCACATCGGTCTATAATGCCCCTATCATCTTATGAACATTCCAACAGATTCAACAACAAATGGATAACCCAATTTTGTGGTGTGCTTCTTCATTACCGAATGACCCATCTTCATGCTAATGACGGAAGGCCTTTAAAGAGTTCATCATATGAATATTCCTATCACATGCACTCATATTTCAGCGGAGGGAACGAAACATTACACCCTAGTTTAATTTAGGTCAAACCAAAGTAGCTCCCATTGACTTTCATAAAGCCAAATTTTGATGGGTCCTAAACGACTAGGGTTCCGCACAGTTCCTCTTGGGGAGGAAGCTGATGTGAGGCCCACCATGAAGGGAGATCATCCAATGATCTTAAGGACACCATGGCAATGATGTGCATTCAGCCATGGTGTGCGGAAGAGCCACTGCCGTATCAGCATGGGCCAAGCACTTATGGCCCATGAATGTTGCACATCACACATCCATACATCTCATGCATGAAAACATAATTGATCCAATCAATTAATATCGATAAAACCCATAACTATCCATAATATTACTAATTAATATTATCTAGATATATGGGTTGAATTGCAAAGAGCAGTTTGGCCCATATAGCTTTTGTGCAGTTAATGGGCTAAAGTGGTTTTAACACATTAAAACTGGGTTTTACAGGTGTGGGCTGAATTGCATCTTGCAATTAACCATCAACTCCTGGACCCAAGAATGGAAAAATTAGAGCTGAGAACAGCCTTCATCGAACCACTGATTTGGTCCAATCTGGTCGAATGGGTTTAGGGTTTGATCTTTAATTCAAGATTTAATTCAAGATTATGATATGAAATTAAATTACTGATAAAAGACATTCAAGAATCAGTAGAAGGGCTGTTCGTAGATCTACTACCCTGCAAAACAGAGGTTATTTCACAGTTTGCAGTTTCTCAAACTGCAAATCGCAGATAGCCGAACCCTAATTTGCAAAACTCCTTCCTTCTGCTCAATTTTCTTCGAATTTGAATGAAGTAAAATAGAAAACCCTAATTTTCTATTAATATTACATAAAAAAGAATTCCTACACATTCTGTCTAAAAATTAAAAAAAAATTAATTACAGACAAGAATGAATAGAATAGTAGGAGCGCAGACTTCTTGCGCCAATCAAGATTTCGATCTCCACCGTACGAACAACCCATAAATCAGGATAAATATAAAGAACAATTCTAAATATAAATCAGATTTAAAAAGATTTGATTTTAGATCAATTTCCCTTAATCTGGGAACCGATTTCCCAAAAAATCAACAATCTACGCAAATCGGGTAGAACACCTTCTGCCCATTTCCGCAGTTTCAGATCTGGCCAAATTCAGTTCAAGATTTGAACCTGGCTCTTATACCACTGAAGGGATGAGAGATCCATCATATGGATGGCCGAACCCTGTAGGTAGGTTGGGCGAAATTTAAAAAATTTCTCTCTCTCCCATGTGGGAATCACATTTTCTATTTTAGAAAATTGCATTTTCAATGATCAATCTTGAACCCAAATCGAACCAGATCTTAAACCAAAAGGTAAGAGAGGGATATACCTGATACGGAGTAGTAGTAACCCCCAACGAAGGTGTTCATGCCAAGGAGAATACCAAAGACTGCTCCCATTGAAGATGACACAGCGTAGGGTGGAGCCGAATCAGCAGAGTGGTTCTTCAACAAGAATTCGATGGAGGGCAGGTGAGCACAACTTCTGATTATCTTTTCTACCAAAAGATAATATCAAGAAATTTTCTTCCTACAGGTGGAGATCGAACTGGTTATGGTGGCAATAGCAGGAGAGAGCAAGAGCAGAAGATAGAGGTAGTCCAACTGTATGCTATCTTCTCTCTTGAATCAGTAGACTGAAGAATTAACTGAAGGTTCACCCTACTCCTCTATTTATAGCCTTTAAAGAGAGCATCTCCTAATCCCATTAGGAGTTTCCTAATCCAAATCTTGTATTTGGATCTGGACTCTCTTTAAAGAGATAAGGGTAATCCCTTATCTTATCTGCAGATAAAGATCAACCCTCCTAATCTAATTAGGAGTTTCCTGATCCAAATCTTTATTTGGATCTGGACTCTTTGAGTGGATAGGGACAATCCCATGTCCTATCTACTGATCTAAATCCCAGAATTGCCCCTCTTTAATTAATCTCATTGTGCCAGTTCGAATTGGGCTTTAGGCCCATTAAGTCTATGTGCTCACTTAACCTCCAAACTGCTGCCTAGTTGGATATCCTTGGCGTAGGACCCAAACATTGATATACACATCAACCACATGGGTTTAGCCCAGCATCTGTTACAAGGCCTGGCCGAATTCACTGTAGGAGACAGTGAACCCTTGAGCCCATCACCATGGGCTCTTAATGGGCCCAACATTTACACTAAATGGTCCTTGAGTCAAGCCACCTTATAGAAACCCAAGCACTGTGGGCAGATGCAAGATTAGCTCATTAGGTATTACCCTCAGTGGTGTTATACTTAACCTCTCAGCCCATAATAATCAAACACTGGCCGACAAGAGAGGACCTCTCCCTCGGCTGCAAGGTACAGTGCTGCACTCTCTACTCACATGGATCATGGGAATTAAAACCTTTTGCAAACATTTTGAAACCATAATATATATATATATATATATATATATATATATATATGTATATATATGTATATCTCTATATAAATATATTTTGCAAAACAAATTTCAATGGTTGAGAACGACTGCCGGTAGTTTTGGTTTCCATCAGAGAGAGTGCATCCCCGATCATTCACTTTGACCGACAAAGGGGCTGATCTTGTCACTATGTTCACCCACTCAGATGAATTCTCGAACTGTCCCAACATACCCAGGTTTTGACCCCCTCTAAGGATCTCACTGATTGGCATATTAAAAACAACCCAATCCAACACCTAGTGAAGTATCATAATCGAGTGTAGGGGTCAGGTGTAACATTCCAGTTTTTCCCATCTATCTCCAAGGTCTAGGGCAATACTAGAATTCTGGTCCGGTTCAGGGTTTCAAGAAAACCCACACTGCATGTACCTCAGGTCTCACCCTGGCAGCTGAGACAAGCCATCCCAACCAACTTGGTGGCACATCAGTGTCAGCCTTGGCAGGATAAATCTCCTCAGATCTATCCAACGGCTGTGAAGATTCTAAACTAACACGAGTCTCATATGTGTCCAGTTTAAGGATATTACACAGAAACACACCATAATAACATGGATTAAATATGTACTTTATTCATTTACATTAAATGTAATTATGTACATCATTCTGATTGGAGGTAAGGGCATACACTGTTTAACAAATGTGTGATGGTGATTTACAAGGGGTGATGATCTAGGTTGGGATGATGGTCTTTGGTCCTCCAGCTTTGACCGCTTTTCTTGTAATGAAATGGAGACGATGAGGAAGGAGAAGGGTACGAATATGATTGGTACTCGGATGAAGAAGGTAAAGATTTGAAAGGAGATGGGATTAGTGATTTAAAAGGAGTGGATGTACTTGGGAACAATAATGGTATATATTGCTATCGGAGATGAAGGTCTCGTGAGTCGGAGAGCTTCACTTGTTTAGGGGAACAAGGGGTCAGAAGGGGCCTATGGAAGTAGTAATTCTGAGTTTATATTTTCAAATTCATGGTTTCGAGTGGGTATGAAATTTTCAAATGTTAAAAGAATTTAGGCAATCAGTGAGGCAATATTATATTGTTGAAGGCATGCATTCAAATCAGAAGAACTAAGAATGAAAAGAGTTCACCGAGAGGTGTGAAGGCAAGGGTTGTGATTGGAGGATATATTCATCCCTCAGGCCTCAGTCATGATGGGGAGGAAGTTTTTGTGTGAAGACATTGCATGGAAAGCATACATATATTTCGTGTTACAACAAACAAAGAGGCAACCAACATCTGGATCTCATCAAGGATTGAGGAGAATTTAAGTGTTAATCCTAATATGTCAGTGCAAACTCTTCAAGGTGAGGTGAAGTAATTGTATGGGATAAAAGTGCACTGGAAAAAAAATCAAAGGTGCAAGGTAAAGGATCTTGGTAAGATTAAAGGGTGCTTGAATGAGTCATACTCTCAGTTGCCCAAATATTGTACAATTTTGATGATTGGCAACCTGGGCACTGTTATCAAGTTATATGCTCTGATAGAGTTAGACATAGACACAGTTGGTACATTTAAGAGGGTGTTGTTTAAGAGGGCCTAAGCAGGACTTCTTATAAGGATTAGGAAGATTCTTGGGTTGGATGGAAGATGATTGGTTCAGTTGGAGGCATTATTTTATCTGTTGTTGGGCTCGATGGAAATAATGCATGGTGTTGTAGAGAGGAAAACAAAAGAAAGTGGAATTTGGTTTTTGATAGAGTTAAAAGAAACTTTGGGTATTGATGACACACATAGATGGGCATTTATGGTAGACAAACAAAAAGTATGTAGCATATCCTAATGCATTGCGTGGACATTTAATCACTTGTGCATTATTCATTGTTTATAATATTTAGTTAAGCAAATTTGATACTTGCTCGTTATGCTTTCAATCGTATATTCACATGTGCATTGTTCATATTCTAGCATTATTGACTGATTGTGCATTGTTCCTCTTGGTAGGGCATAGAAGATGATATTTCTATTGTCATGCCAGGTGCAAACCACAGGTTTTACCTAAGGCATCTCTACAACAACTTGAAGAAATTCTAGGGAAAAGTGTTGAAAGCTACAACATGGTTAATTGGCGGGGCATATATAAGGCATGGCTTTCAACAAAACATGTAGACTGTTAAGTGTTATTCCAAAGGAGGCTTATGGGTGACTTGCTAGAGTACCCTTGGAGACTTAGTTCAGGCATGGGTTTGATTTCATTGTCAAATCTGATGATCTTATTAACCATAGTTTTCAAAACCGGATCGGAAAAACTAGGAACCGGTCATCTGACCGGTTTTGTTTTCCTCCAAAACCACTTTTTCCCTGAAAATCGTTGATTGTGGTCAGTAAACCGTTGAACCGGCCGATTAACCGTTCGAACCATTCAAACGGTTTTGACCGTTTTCCAATTTTTTATTTATTTTTTGTTAGAATGGGCCGGCCGTTTGGGTCGAACGGTCAAACCGTTCAAATCGATAACCGGACTCCTGACCGGTTCGTTTTTAAAAACCATGTTACTAACAACTAGATAGTCTTTCAATTTTTAAATTGGGAATGCTAGAAGAAAGCCAATTGTTCAGCTCTTAGATGACAATAGAAAACATTTTAGGTAATTTTTTATACTTTCATTTGATGTTTGTAATACTGATTATGCATGTGTGTATATAAGAGCAATACTAGAATAATGAGAAGGGAATGACTTAGTCAAGAATTGACTGGTCTCTTGAATCATTTAAATAGAGAATTGGTTACAAGAGGATAACTATGTACAGATGATAACAATTACAGAGTTAGAGTTTATCTAGGAAATTATCAGATAATAAGCTACATGATAATGAGATAAGGTGATCAGTTATCTAGAATAGCTATCAGAGATAACGATCCTAGTTACGAGTCTATCATAAGTACTGAGATACTCTAACAGTGTAAATGTAATCTTGATTGTCCATGTGTATAGATTTGTTAGAGTGATAAAGGTTTGGCATGTATAATTATCAGATTGTGGGTGATAATGGCGTGGATAATGTCACAATGATGGACATAAGAACATACACATGCCGGGTGTGGGATGTTAGTAGCATTCCATGTGCACATGCATTGGCTATGCTTGCATACACCAGCGATAGAATTGAAGATAGATTTTTGTGACAAGGCATTCCTTAAATCCACCTACAATCATTTGTCCAAGCTATTCCTAGAGAAAAATATTGGCCACGGGTATGAGATTAGGCAACCAATCCTCTAAAGTTGAGAAGAAAGATTGGGCGACCACCAATAGTCCGAAGGAGGAAGGTGAAGCAGGCCTGTATACCACGAAAATTTTGAATGAAGAACAGTTAAATGTTCTTTATGCAAAGGGTATAATCATAACAGAAGGAACTGTTGTACTTCTCCTAGTGCCACCACAAAAGCAAAGGTAATATGGGCAAAACTAATCATTTGGTTTCTTAAATTTATACTTCAGAGGCGTAGAGTTGGTGATTCTCAATCAGGTTGAATGGTACCTCTATCCTCCAAGGAGGTGTACTCTAGGTGTAATGCTTCAACCTGTCGAGGTTGTGGGTTGTTCTTCCTGGTCAACTCCTATACAATCAATGTATGAAGTTTGGTTCTTCTTCCAGGTAAGCTCTTGCAACAGTATATGTGGCTGGTTCTTCATCCAATGGGAATTGACTTTTAATTATTTAAGTATGTCCAGGTTTGGAAACCATGTAGCATGTAGTCAGGAAATCAGATACTCCCAACCTTGAATACCCATTTCTTTTCATTTATGTAATTAACAGATCATGAACAATGTATAAATGACAGTCCTAGGTCACCATGCCACAACCACTCTTTTTTTTTTTTTTTCTTTTTTTTATATGTGTGTGTGCATATAAATGACCGTCCTAGGTGATCACCATGACATAACCACTTTTTTTGTATACAAACTTGACCGTCTTAGGCCACCAAATTATCATGGATAGCAGATATGGCCATGTTTTTTGTTAGGAAAACAATTTATTAAACTATGGTTTATATGGTTATGGGCTGAACTATGGTTTATATGGGTATGAGTTGAACCATAGTTATATTTCATGTTTGCTGAAATATGATAATGTATATTTTTTTGCTAATGTTGGATGTATGACCGGCAATATTGTGCTTGATTCAAGGATTAAAGTATCAATATGATACACCTAATACGGGGGTGTATCATGTCCATATCCATGCTCACTGGCACAGGATACACTATAACTCTATGCATATACTGCCAATCGTGTGTTTCGGTGCGATATGCCACTGTATCAGTGCATATCACACTGTATTGGTGGATATGGCTCGATATTCACCAATGCGGAGGTGTATTGGACCGTAATTTGATGACATATTCAAACCTTGATTTAAGATTTAATTTTTCCCAAAAATTTAATAAGAACTAAAAATTATAAAATTAATTTATTTTATTTATCTTAAATGAGTTATATATTTTATTTTACATATTAATTATATGTTGAAAATGAAAAAATATTTATTATTTAGAAAAATATAGTTAATATTTATATAAAAAATACTAAATAAATAAAATTTCCTAAAACTTTTAATAAAAATCTTAAATTATAATTATAAAACCTGAACTAAATTATTTAAAAGTTAATTTTCCCCAAAATTTTAGTAAAAACTGAAAATTATAAAAATAATTTATTTTATCTACCTTAAATGATTTATATGTTTTATTTTAAAATTATATGTAAAATAAACAATTTTATGTTAAAAGTAAAATATGTTTATTATTTTAAAAATAAAGATTATTTATATAAAAACATTAAATAAAAAAATTTCCCAAAAATAATAAGAATTAAAAATTATAATTATAAAAACTGAAATAGATTGATAATTATTGTATGATTTGTACATCTTCTAGAGTCATGGTATTGTTTATTGTAATGTTTCTCTTCATATAACCTATTAAAGTGTGCAGTTCTCATGTATTTATGCCTCATGTATAGTTAATTCAGCTTTAGATTTAGTGTTATTAATATATTTATATGATTTATATGGATTTTCCTAGCATATCCAAGCACTTTCATATCTTTCATGCATATCCATACGTTTTCAAAGTGTATCTATATCCGTATCCGAGCTGTTTGATACAATACTCAATACCAATACTTTAGTCTTTGCCTTGACTATGATTGATTAGGATAGAACATGCTATCATATTAGAGAGACTTGTTATTGATCATCTGATCAAGATAGAATACATTATCACAGGTTGGTATCACTTTGGTTTCATAACACTGGACATGTGTTGGACTGGCATCCAACACATTGGGTTGGTTTTATTGGTTTTGTTATGATCTAGTTAAAAAGTTGCATATGCTGGTTTTGATGTGTTGGATTGACTTCCATCCCTTCCAAACTTGTTTAAATTTCATAGCAGGTGTTATTGTTCCTCGAAGTGGTTCCATTGAAATAAGACCTTGTCTCATAAGGACATGCTACTGAACTTAGGGATGACAATTTTTACCCTACCTAGTGGGTACTTGTCCCAATGGTTTTTTTTTTTTTTCTGCTTAAAGGATAGGTTTTGGGGCAAGGATGGGTTTTGGGATTCTATGACCCAAATGGGTATGGGTAAGATACGGTATTAGGCTAAACTTGACCCTCCATGATCCACATATTGTTGGAAAGCATATAAATTTTACCTACTAGGTATTGAGTTTAATAATGTTTTGATTTTATGTGAAGGATAATTGATAGTTTGTCTTTTTTACATGTCTTAATCAAATAATTGAAAATTTTATTATCTATTTTTGTTATTTTACTTATTTATTGGTTATATATAACAAGAAATAATAAGAAATTAAATGTAGGCTCTAAACCCAACCTGCTTCTACCCTTGAATGCAAAGAGGATAGGGTCAGGAAGGTCTTACATTTTCATATGCAGAGAGAATTTGGCTTTTCTAAGTCTGACCTGCTACGGGTTTTGGGGTGGGTGTTGGGAGATTTAGGGAGGCAAATAAGATCTAAATTTACAAAATCCTCCCGAACCCATCCCATTGCCATGCTAACTGCAGTTTTAGTCCATTTGGATATGGACTTAGATTTACTAATGCAGTTTTAGTCCACTTGGACATGGACTCAGTTTTAGCCTATTTGGACATGTTACCATTGCAATATGAGGTCTTACTGTTCATGGGAGTGGTTCCAGGTCTTATTGTAGCAGTTTTAGTCCATTTTAGTCCATTTAGACATGTGCTATTACTGTAGTTTTGGTATTATACCGTAGTTTTAGTCCATTTAGATGAGGAATGGAAACATCAAGAACGCACATTGAGAGAGAGAGAGAGCATCTAATTAATAATCTGACGGATTGAGAATTTGAGTTTTGACTCCATCGGATACTATTAAAATTTTCACCCGATTATATTATAATATTTATTGATTTTATTATATATGAACTTATATAATAAATTTAATATGTTATATTTATATAAATTTATTATATATAATCGGAATAGGTTTAAATACAAGCCGAAGTCTTTAAATCCGATTGAATTTGAACACAAAATTTCAATAATTTAATCGGATTCGGATTTTGCTGAATCCGATTCGCTTGTAGGGTGGGCCATTCTCTATTTTATTGAAAAAATTTGACCTTGAATCTTCTGTCCACAAAAATTCTACTACGTCTATTCACAGCACACTAAAGAGAATGAGATGTTGTGGCAGCAACCAGCAATGATACGTGGTAGATGTGGACAGGAGCTCCGGACTCAAAAATTTTCTCAATTGCCCCAAGATGCTTACAGTGATCTATCACATGACGCGTGTAATCAAATAAGAGGAGATGTAAAGTGCTGCGTGGCGCGTTCCAAACTCAGGCGCAATTTCTAAGACCAACGGTAATGCTTCACTTCAATTTTTGTGGTGGAGATAAAAGTTAACTACTTCGCGATCATGGCTGATGGCACCGCTGGTTTTCGAAATTTATCCACCAAACCCCATTTCAGATATTCGTCTGGAATGAAAAACCATCAAAAGAGGCGTGGTTTCACATATTTCGGAATTCAGCATCAAAATGACTGCTACAGCTCCTGCTTCTCCTCCTGCTTTTTGCAACAATCTGCACTATAATCAGAAACAGAAACCCGGGATGATCTCGTTCTTGTCTTCCACCTCCTCGTCTGCTTTGTCTTCCTCCGAATTCTTGGGTCTTTTCCTTCCCAGTCCCAATTCCAAGCGTTCGAAGAGCCGGTGGTGTGTCCACGGACAGACCTCCTTGGTTTTTCCCAGGGCCGAGATTGGTAAGGAGAAGAAGGTCGACGAAGATGATAAACAGCCATCGGTTTCCATCACACTTGATGATGTTAATCCGGTTGGACTAGGCCGTCGATCTCGTCAGATATTTGATGAGGTCTGGCGCAAGTTTTCCGAGCTGGGTCAGATTTCCAGGACCCGCACTGATGAGAGCCTTGACACAGTCCTCATCAGGGAGGGTCCCATGTGTGAGTTCAGCATTCCAGGGGCTCAAAATACCACCGTGCTTGTTGTAGGAACCACCAGCAGAATTGGTCGGGTTGTCGTCCGCAAACTGATGCTCAGAGGATATAACGTCAAGGTATTATGAATAACTACGTGTCGTTGTAATTTTAGGTGGAATTCTTTTGATAGAACAAAGCTTTGAATGTACTTTAGGAAGTTTATACAGCTAGCATATACTGTCTAATAAAAGTTTTGAATACAACAATCGGGCTATATTTGGGAGATAGAGATCATGCGAAATGATTTCTCATTTTTCTCTCTTGGCGTCCACATTTGTTCACTATGGATCCCGCATCTCGGGAAGATTGTGAGGACTGATTGACTCGCTTGTCCTCAACACAACACTTTGGGGTTTTGAATTCGGTGATAATTTACTCGAAGTAAACTATATATGTTGAGATAAGCACATTAAATTGTTTTGTTTGACCAATTGGAACAGGCTCTAGTTAGGAAAGCCGAACAGGAAGTGCTAGATATGCTTCCAAGATCAGTGGAGATTGTAATTGGGGATGTGGGCGAGCCCTCATCTTTGAAGACCGCTGTGGAAGGCTGCAACAAGATAATCTACTGTGCAACTGCTCGTTCCACCATCACCGGGGATCTCAACAGAGTTGATCATCAAGGGGTGTACAACGTTACCAAAGCATTTCAGGTTTGCTTCGTGAAAGCTTCTCTTTTTCTCCTTATCAAAGCTGGCATTGATTAGTCTATGTTTTGTTAGATAATATGCAAACTTGGAAAAGCATGGGATTAGTCCACGACGATTCTCATTTCTAGTCCTGTGCAGGATTACAACAACAGACTTGCACAGCTACGAGCTGGAAAAAGCAGCAAAAGCAAGCTCTTGCTTGCAAAGTTCAAATCTGCAGAATCATTGAAGGGTTGGGAAGTCCGCAAGGGAACTTACTTTCAGGATGTGGTTGCTGCAAAGTATGATGGAGGGATGGATGCTAAGTTTGAGTTTACAGAGACAGGAAATGCTGTTTTCTCAGGTAAGGCTTGTGGCACGCTTATATCAGGTTAACTAAGATATAAATCCTTTTCCATCAATTTCTTCTAATAAAGCAGTTCATGAATGCTTATTTGTTTTTGGGGTTGTTTGTGGTGTATCCCCTTGGTTTAGAGTTTCTGATGTATAGGATCGTTGGGTTGGCAGGGTGTGTGCCTTGTAGCTTCTTTTTCTGTCCCTTTTCCCTATTTCTCATTGGCAGCTTACCCTTGTATACAGGATTTGTTCTTTTCCTCCTAATTAACTTTTGTTACTTCAAAAGAATAAAAAAGAATCTATTGTAGGGAAAAGTAGATATATTTTAATCCCTTTTCTATTTCTTCAAATCACTGAATGTTGGACAACTTTGGAATAGGCTTCATGCCTCCCATTCCTTCCTCTTTATTTCAACAAAGGAAATATGACAATACATCCTTGATATATAGATCCAATAGCTGAGACAGCAGCCCCTCCTCAAGCTGGTACTTCAATATCAAGCATACACAGATTATGAAGTATTAGACAACTAATACTTTCAAACAACCTTGGTAAGTATTATCAGCCAGTTCACTCTCAATCTTAACAAATGGTAAGCATACATCTTTGCAACATCCCTTTCATGGACAGAGTGCCAATCTACCTTAATATGTTCATATGGTCATATTGGTGGACAACGTTGTGAGCAATACTAATTGCTTTGTTTTTTTTTTTTTTTTGAGAAAAGGTATGTATTGTATTAAAGAAAAAAAAACACTCCCACTCTACACAGTAAGAAACTGTTAGTACAAAATAACCACCTGTACAAAAAGTGATGCTCAAACATTAGAGCTCTTCAGGTAACACAAGATCTGTTGACCTTCTCACTGGAGACTAGAGCTCTTGAAGTAGTCTTCTAAGCCACAATATTCATAAGCTCCACGATACCTGGCTTTGGGCTTTGCCTTTACATTTGACACGGTCGCCACAAACTATTTTTTACTTCTCAAATTAACAAAATTTTCACTCCCAAATGTGCAATACCGTTATGTAGACCTCTTGTCTACAATGAAACTAGGCCAGTCCACATCAACATATGCATCTACTTTCATATAACAATTCTTGCAAAACAAGAATAATTTACCTGATAAGATCTTCAGGTAACACAAGATTCTATTTACACCATTGAGGTGGGTAGTACAAGGGCTATACAAAAGCAAAAACTGACTTACCATACTAATTGCATGAGGAATATCTAGTTTTGTAAGAGATAAATATATAAATTTACCACTAGTTTCTAGAACTGGCTAAGATCTTCAATTGGATCACTAGTGAATATTCTAATCATCTAGCTTCAAGTTAGGTTCAAAAGGAATTTCTATTGGCTTAGAACTAAGTTTATTTGTCTGGTCAAAAAATGTTTCTATTGAGATATAAAAAATTACAAGGAAATACTTTAGGAAATCAAGATCAATTTCAGCCACTCCATGAGACATTGCTCTATATTCAGCTTCAGCACTAGACCTAGCCACCACATTCTGCTTTTTGCTTCTCCATGTGACTAGGTTTCCTCCCACAAAGGTATAGTAGCCACTGGTAGACTTCCTATCATCCAGTGATCCTGCCCAATCTATATCAGTATACACTTCAACCTTTAAATGCCCGTGCTTTTGGAACAATAAACTTGCACATGGGAATTTCTTAAGATATCTGAGAATTCTTTCTGCTCTAGGTGGGTGGTCTTAGGGGCATGCATGAATTGACTAAGAACACCCACTACAAGCAATGTCTGGCCGAGTGGAGAGATATAACAGTCTTCCTACAAGCCTCTAAAATTGCTTCACATCTTTGATGAATTCACCTTGACAATCACTTAATTTGTGATTAGGATCAATAGGAGAATCAACGGGCTTCACTCCCAATTTTCCTGTATCATATAATAGATCTAAGACATACTTTCTCTGAGAAATGAAGATACCCTTTTGTGAGCTGGCAACTTCAATTCGAAGGAAGTATCTCAAAGAACCTAGATCTTCCACCTCAAACTGAGTAGCAAGAAATCTCTTCAATTTTTGAATTTCATCTTTCCAATCACCAGTTAAAACTATATCATCAACATACACTATTAGGGTTGCAATTTTCCCTTCCCCTCTTTTCGTAAATCATGTATGATTGGATTGACATTGCTTGTAGCCTCTTTGCCAACTACATGGAATCTGCTGAACTAGGCTCTTGGTGATTGTTTCAGGCCGTATAATGACTTCTTCAACTTGTACACCTTTTGTTCATTACCTTGAGCCCGTAAACTAGGGGGTTGTACCATGCACACTTCTTTTTCTTCAAGATCACCATTTAGAAATGCATTCTTGATATCCAGTTGGTGAAGGTCCCAATCGAAGTTAGTATCTAAAGAAAAAAAACCCTAATGGAGTTCACCTTGGCAACTAGTGCAAAAGTTTCTGCATAATCCACCCCATACACATGAGTGAACCCTTTTTCCACTTAACGAGCATTATACTGCTTCATTGTGCCATCAACCCTATGTTTTACTATAAATACCCATTTACATCCAAGTGGTTCCTTCCCCTCAGGAATATCCACCAATTCCCATGTACCATTTTTATGCAATGCATTAATTTCTTCCTTCATTGCATCTGTCCATTTAGGCACTGAGAGAGCTTCTGCAACATTCTTAGGAGTAGGAATAGGAACACTGTCAATGGAAGAAAGGAATCCCTGAAAGGAAGGTAAAATGTTTTCATAAAACAAAATGGGAAATGGGGTGCTTAGTGGTGCAAGACCTAACACCCTTCTGGTGAGCAATAGGAAGGTCAAGACTAGAGGTATCAATAGCAGTAGGGTCAAAAATATCAATGGGAACTAAGGTACTTGGCTGGGTAGGATCTGTCCCCAGAGAATTTGATGGCATTGGTGGTACAACTTCTTGATGCTCCAAACTCTTGAACTTGGTTGGCCTTTGTGACGATGACAAAAAACATGAAAGGGAGGAGGATCAAGAAGAAGAGGGAGCTGAATCTGAGGCAGAGGAGGAAGCTAAACCTGTTTTTCCTCATGCCTACACTCCCCCCTTGAGGAGAAACATGAAAGAGAGTTTCACTTTCAAAAAAGGAGACATTCATAGAAACATGATATTTTTGAGAGATGGGATCAAAGAACTGGTACTCCTTCTGAGTTGTAGGGTACCTCAAGAAGATGCAAGGAATAGCACGAGGATTCAATTTCCCACGGGTGGGTGACAGGGTTTGGACAAAATAGTGACAACCAAACACACAGAGAGGAATAGACAAAAGAGGAGCCTTGGGAAACAGAAGCTGATGTAGAGCATTGCACTCTAACCATCGACAGGGCATGTGATTAATGAGATAAGTAGCACAAAGGATAGTCTCAAGCCAAAAACGTTTGGGGATACTCATATGAATCAATAATCCCCGAGCCATTTCAAGAAGGTGGCCGCTCTTTATTTCAGCTAAACCATTTTGTTGTGGTGTTCGGGCACAAGAGCTACGGTGGAGTGATCCACGTGAACCAAAGAACTCTGTGAGATCATTATGAAAGTACTCTTTGGCATTATCAAATTGGAAGATTTGGATTTTGGTTTGAAATTGGGCGAAGGTCATTCTTTAGAAATCTTGGATAATTTTTGGTACTTAATCCCTAGTTTGCATGGGATACACCCATATGTACCTAGAGTAGTCATCAATAAAGGCAATAAAATACTAGCCACTTTCAGATTGTAAAGTAACTGGGCCTCAAACATCATAATGAATAGTATGGAAAGGAAATTCAGATTTATTATTTTTTCAAGAAAATGAGTTCTACAGTGTTTACTCAACTGACAAGTTTGACATATAAACTCCGATACTAACACTAACTTAAACAACTCTGGAAACACAATCTTTGAGGATTCAAAGGATAAATGACCAAGACGACTATGCCATAAATATGCATGACTCTTAGACTCTGTGATTGCAAGACCAGCCTTATTCTCTAGGAAGTAGGCACCATCCACCATACGTTTTCTACCAATCATCTTCCTTGAGGCCAAATCCTGAATCACACAATAAGAAGGGAAGAAGGCTACTGAACAGTTTAATGAATTGGTGATACTACGAATGGAAAACAAATTGATAGGGAATTGTGGAACATGTAAAACATTAGAAAGGGTAGGTAGGACCAAAAGCAAGAGAAATGGTTCCTTGACCAGCTATGGTAGAGAATGAATCATCAGGCAGTCTCACTTTATCTCTTCTAGAGAGAAGATGATAGGTCCGATAGTAAGTAGACTTACTAGTCATATGTTTTAACGCTCCAGAATCAATTATCCAAGGAGAGTCAGAGGAATGAGACGATACATGGAGAGTTGTGGCAGAATTACCATATGTAGACACATATGAAGTTGATGGAGGAGCATCCATCTGATGAATTGCCCTACCATAAAGTTCTAAATGGTCACGGAAGGAATTAATGATATCCACCCTAGGGTCAGAACTAGAGGTGTATGTCTGAGCCGTAGTATTTGTTGGGGGCTGGTTTTGCTGAGTAGCCATGTTTGCTGTAGTGAGCTTTCTTGAACCTTGCTGTCCTAACTTGTTATTCAGATCTGAACCCTGTTTCTTACTCAATTCCTGAGCCCATTTCGGCTTCCCATGAAGGTCCCAACATGTGTCACGAGTGTGCCAAGACTTGTGGCAATGGGTGCACCATAATTTTTCTTTGTCATCCACCCTTTTTTGAGAGTCTCCCTTCTTAAAGGGATTTCCCCCATCTGTAACAACACTTCCTTTTGCTGCTAATACAACTGCATCTCCCCAAAATTATTCATCAGATTTCTAATACTTTCCTCTAATTGTACTAGAGCATATACCGCTTGGACAGATGGGAGATCCTTGCTTCCAAGGATCTGTACTCTAATGGATTCAAGCATAGGGTTCAGGCCAAGGAGAAGGGAAAAGAATCACTGCTGTGAAACAAGAGACTTATACGCTTTGGCATCTTTGTCACACTTCCAATCTACACTCTGATAGTGATCCAACTCCTCGAATAGTACACAGAGAGACTCCTCTCCCCCTGCTTACAAGGAGGATTCTGCTTGTAATTGATAGATTTTTTCATAGTGGCGTAATTCAGAATTGGTTGACTCTCTTGTTCCCAAATCTCCTAAGCTGTTTCAGCCCACATAAAATTTCTTATCACCTGAGGTTGCATAGACACTAAGAGCCATGACATTACCATGCTGTTTTCCTGGTTCTATTTGTCATGTTCAGCACTCCCAGAATTAGGATTTTTAATTCTTCCATTTATATATCCTATCTTTCCCCTTGCAATAATGTATAACCTGATCCCCTTTGACCGTTCTAAGTAATTGAAACCATGAAGAGGTATGACAGCCATAGGGAAGAATAAATCCATACCCCCACTCAGTCCATTCTGCATTGAGGAAACACCAGATGTGGCAGAATCTTCACTATTCATGATAACTGATTCGGATCACACTCAAAAGAGTTCCAAAAAACCTAGAAAAAAAAACAGTCCAACCTGTTTCCCTTTCACACACTATATTATTTCTAAAAAAGAAATGAATACTGCACCAGGAAACTAGAGACGTCCACTTTTTAGTTTGAATAGAGTCCTCCAATCACCAAAGGAAAAAATGTTTTACTGCTGTTACGGCACCTACAGATCATCACCGACTTACAAACTAACCACTGGACTGCTGTCACAGCACACACAGGTCATCTTCGACCTACAAACACACTACAAAGCTGCTGTCACAGCACACACAGGCATGGTTTAAAGTATTGATACGATACGCCCCGTATCGGGCGTATCGTATCGTATCTTTTGAAAAAGATACGGTCCAAAACGCCTGTTTCCAGGTGTTTCGGACCCCCAACTTTTTTTTAATAATAAAAAACACGTTTTAAGCTTCCAAAAAAACCAAACTTTGAAAAAAAAAACTAAAAAAAAGGTGTTTCGGCCGTTTCTAAGTACCGATATGATACGGCCGAAATGCTTATCATTTTGATACTTTGAACCTTGCATACAGGTTACCTCCAACCTACAACCACCACAAGGTTCACTCGGTCCTACAAAAAAGGAAGGTACAGGTGCTAATCACCTCACATAAGTTGATTGATCCCCTTGCTTTGGTTCTGCCCTGATACACGATCAGGAAAAATAATAAAAAAGGAAGAGAGAAACTTCTGAGATCAGTCCAAAGATCCACCTTGGTTCTTCAGAGAAAAAATCAGCAGCAAGTGAAGGGAGAAGACAAAAGAGTTCTTTCTCGATCTCCTTTCAGATCAAATGGGCCTGCTCTGATACCATATTATCCAGAAGAGGAAGTGAAGAGAAGAGAGAAGAGAGAAGAGAGAGGAGAAAATAGAGATCTGTGAGCAAAACTCAGTGCTGGTGGCGCCAGATTTTTAGGTATTTATATTAGGGTGACCATAACATAATATAAAAGAGGGGGAATTACAATAGTACCCCTGTGATAATAAACAGAAAGAAAAACAAAAGATAAAAAGCCTTTTAACACCCAGAAGTACATCAATAACAATTAATCTAAAGTCGAAATAACTATGAAAAAGGTATAAAAACATAAGAAATGACCACTGTTAGAAATTAATTAGTTTCTTATTGTATTAGGTGGTAGGGTATAAGAGTCTTCTTACTTTTATTTCTCTTTTGTTTGTTATTTAAGTAGGGGTATTTTAGACATTGTACACAGCTTGTTATTTTATTAAAAGAGGGGTGACAGTTCGAGGAAGTCAGTTTTCTCTTCCTCTCTCCTACAACGCTATTTTGTTCTCTCTTCTTCTCTTCTAATCTCAGCCCAGATCAATTCTACAACTTTTCTTTTATTTTCCCTTACCTTTTTTCTTTGTTTTAGGGAATGACCAAGTTTGGGGGATAGCTGGCAATTAGTGATTAGTGTTATCAAAGGTCAACTAGTCAGTTGAGGGCCAGGCCAATTGCATCATTAAATTTTTACTCAATATTCATGATGCAATCACCTAGAATGACTAAGCATTTTCTAGGTCTACTAGCTGATAAATGACTAGGTTAACTAGTCGAACACAAAGTTATTTAAAGCTTTATTTTCTTGTGTTTATCTCTAGTTAAACTAATATAGTATATATTCTGATTTTTTTTTTATATCCACACTATTTATTCAAGTATCTATGGTGGAACATAATTGTCTAATTGTATCTAAAGTAGAAGGCATTAAACAAAAGACCAAGGTGGTAAAGAGGTTCATTTAAGTTTTTCTCCTGTCAATGGTGTGATGGTCTGTGGTTGCCACAAGCAAGGGATACATCAAATAATCAAAGCTTACACTCTTTCTTCGAAAGGCAGAGGCTCTAACTCCATATCCTAGTCTATCTGGCACAACTTTTTAATGTTTGCCAGTAGAGGTGACGCAGCGTGGAAGCAATGAGAACCGGAGCTGGCTATGCAAGCACCGGGCGTTCGCTAGCACCTAGCGAATAACACGATTTCTCTAGGAGAGAGAAAAGGTGGCGAAAATAGGAAGAAGAGAACTTGAAGAAATTCTGAAATCTGAAGTATGAAATTGATGAATAACTTTGGGAAAATAGCAGTATTTATAATACATTTGGGAATTGTAAAAGAACTAGGAAAGAACATGAATCTTGATCTTGATCTTGATCTTCTTGGGTTGTCTTGATAAGGTCGAACCCTCTTGGAATTCTTGGGCTTGATCTTCCACCGTCCGATCTCCCTTGATCTTATCCATGCATGAATCTTGGATTATCTAGAATTCTTGAATTCTTGATGGATCTTGAATTCTTGAATTTTGATAATTCTTGAATTCTTGAATTATCTTGGGATAATCTTGAATTCTTGAAATTATCTTGGAAGAGTCTTGATAAGCTTGGATTCTTGATAAGTCTTGGAGTCTTGGAAGAGTCTTGATGGATCTTGAATTATCCTTCCTTGGCTTATCTTGGACTCTTGGCCTTATCCTAGGAGCTGCCGCCCCTAGGAGTGAGATGGGCCTTGGGATGGGCCTCCATCATTCTCCCCCACTTGGAGAGAACTCGACCCCGAGTCGTGATGAGGATAGGCAAGTGTTATCTCTGGCAGGTACCGGTGAAGGTCAGCAACGTTAAAGGTCTTGGATATACCCATATGATCTGGTAGGTCCACTATATAGGCATTATCATTAATCTTCTTCACAATCTTGTATGGACCATACTTCCGAGGCTTCAACTTGTTGTAGGTACCTACGGGAATTCTTTCCTTCCTTAAGAAGACCATAACCTCATCACCTACATCAAACACTTGAGGTCGGCGGTGCTTGTCTGCGGCCATCTTGTACTTGGCGTTGGATTGCTCTAGCTTCTGCTTCACGGCGTCTTGGACGGACTGGATTTGTTCTGCCATCTGCTCTGCTGAGATACTGGCGCTGGGTACCTTGGGTAGTTTCACTAAATCCAGTGCATGGTTAGGGACCTTCATGTACACGATGGAGAATGGGGATCTGCCTGTAGAACTATGCACTGCATTGTTATAGGCAAACTCAGCCTGGGCTATGGCGAAATCCCACTGTTTCGGCCGTTCCCGGCATATGCTGCGAATTAAATTCCCTAAGGTTCGATTTACCACTTCTGTTTGTCCATCTGTCTGCGGATGGGCTGTACTACTGAAATTAAGTGATGAATCGAACAACCTTCACAGGGTCATCCAAAAGTGACTGAGGAACCGTGTGTCACAATCTGAAGTGATGGTCTTGGGTACCACATGTAAGCGAACAATCTCCCTGAAAAATAATTTGGCTGTTGCGAATGCATCTGCTGTTTTCTTGTATGGGAGGAAGTGAGCCATTTTTGAGAATCTATCAACCACCACCAAGACGGAGTCCATGTTCCTCTGGGTCTTTGGCAAGCCTAGAACAAAATCCATGGACAAGTCTTCCCATATAGCAGTAGGAACGGGCAGGGGCATGTAGAGACCTGTGTTCTGGGTTTGTCCCTTAGCTGTCTGACAAACATAGCACCTGCTTAAGATGGTAGAGACGTCCCTTCTCAATTTCGGCCAGTAATATCGCCCCTTAATAGCTTCTATTGTTTTGTCCCTTCCCAAGTGTCCTGCTAGTCCACCCCCATGCAAATCCCTGATGATCTTTTCGCGGAGGGAGGTGCAGGGGATACACAACTGTTCCCCTTTCATAAGGAACCCGTCATAAATAAAGAAGTCTTCTGCTGACTGCTTATTCACACATTTCTCCCATACCTGTTGGAAGTCTTCATCTTGGGTATATAAGTCTCTTAGGCACTCAAAACCCACAATCTCAACGCTGAGGGTCTTGATGAGAGCTACACGCCTACTAAGTGCATCAGCCACTTTATTTTGCTGTCCTGTCTTATACACAATTTTATATGGGAACTTGTCTAGAAAAGCAGACCATCTGGCATGTAAATCACTCCTTAATTGCTTTTGCCCACTAAGATATTTTAGGGCCTGGTGGTCAGTATAGAGAACAAATTCTTTTGCAATTAAATAGTGTTCCCATGTTTTCAAGGCTCTTATCACAGCATAAAATTCCTTGTCATAGGTAGACCACTTTCTCCTGGCTTCACATAATTTTTCACTAAAGAAAGCAATGGGCCTTTTCTCTTGGGACAATACAGCCCCTATGCCAACTCCACTGGCGTCACATTCAACTTCAAATAATTTGTTGAAGTCTGGTAAGGCAAGAACAGGAGCAGTACATAACCTTTCTTTTATGAGAGCAAAACTTTGCTCTTGTTCTTCCCCCCATTGAAATTTCCCCTTTTTCAAGCATTCAGTAATGGGAGCCATGATACTACTAAAATTCTTAATAAAACGCCTATAGAAGGTTGCCAACCCATGAAATCGCCTGACATCTGTGACAGTGGATGGGGTTGGCCACTCCCTAATGGCTTTCACCTTTTCCTCATCTACTTTCACACCATCCTTGCTTATAATAAATCCCAGGAATAATAAATTATCATTCATAAAGATGCATTTCTTCAAATTAGCATATAATTTATTTTCCCTCAATGTTTTCAGGACCTCCCTTATATGTCCCACATGCTCAGTGATAGATTTACTGTATATCAAAATATCATCAAAATAAACTACCACAAATTTACCAATGAAGGGGCGCAATACCTGGTTCATCAGCCTCATGAAAGTGCTGGGTGCGTTGGTTAGTCCAAAGGGCATGACCAACCACTCGAACAAGCCATCTCTAGTCTTGAAGGCTGTCTTCCATTCATCTCCGGGATGGATCCTGATTTGATGATATCCACTCCTGAGATCTATTTTTGAGAAAACTACAGCTCCGCTTAGTTGGTCCAGCATGTCGTCCAGCCTAGGAATGGGAAATTTGTACCCAATGGTGATCTTGTTAATGGCCCTGCTGTCGACACACATTCTCCAACTACCATCCTTCTTAGGTGTTAACAAGGCAGGTACTGCACAAGGACTCGTGCTGATTTCAATGTGTCCCTTTTTCAATAATTCTTCTACCTTTTCTCGTAAAATTTCATTCTCCTTGGGACTCATCCTGTAATGTGGGAGGTTAGGTAGACTAGCACCTGGAACAAAATCAATATGGTGCTGTATATCTCTCATGGGAGGGAGTTCATTTGGTAACTCCTCTAGAACTACATCATTAAATTCATCTAGTAGTCCCTGTATTTCAACTGGAATTGTATTTTCATCATTAACATCTTCTCCTTTTACTACTAACAAATGTATCTCATGAGTATCCTTACATTCTTTAACAAATTCAGCATGATGATGGGTGATGGTAAGGAAATTTTTCTCATGTGCCCTTGGAGTATTTGTAATACTTTTTTCTGCTATGGGTAACAAAGTATAGCGTGTACCTTCTTTTTCAAGTTGGTAGGTATTCTTCCTACCCATGTGCCTTGCATCTGTATCAAATTGCCAAGGCCTCCCTAATAAAATATGGCAAGCATCCATATCTACAATATCACAATATGCTTCATCATGGTACTTACCAATTGAAAAAGGTACCTTGCAGCGTTCTTCCACTCGTACGCCGCCTCCTTCCTTGATCCACCCAATTGTGTATGGGTTGGGATGTTTTTCAGGAATCAGCTGTAATTGTTGGATGACATCCCTGCAAATAATATTTTCCTGACTACCACTGTCAATAATTAAATTAAATAATTTTCCCTTGACAGTGCATCTGGTGCGAAATAATCTGTGCCTTTGAGAAGTATCCTTATTTTTCTGGGACAACATTAATTTTCTTACCACACAAGTATACTCCTCATGTTCATATGGACCCTCTTCATCCTCCCCATCAGGTCCACAATATATTTCTTCCTCAATATCTTCTTCCTCCTCCCTTTCTACCATATTAACTGCCTTCCTCCTGGGACAGTCACTGGATCTATGTCCAATCTCATTACATTTAAAACATTTAATAGGAGTA
Source organism: Nelumbo nucifera (assembly GCF_055504915.1). Lineage (NCBI taxonomy): Eukaryota > Viridiplantae > Streptophyta > Magnoliopsida > Proteales > Nelumbonaceae > Nelumbo > Nelumbo nucifera. The sequence continues at coordinate 58,477,535 of NC_142656.1, read as the reverse complement.
GGCCTTGCATAAGGGTTACTGGGTTTAGGAGGGTTGGAAAGATTACCTCGAGTATGTCCTCCTGTAGTAGCCTTACCGGCGTTACTTGTACTTGCCGGGTGAGAAGGTTGTACTGCCGGAACTGATTTGTTTCTGTCGACAGTTGCCAGTCTGTTGTCGCTCCCGCTGTACCGGCGATAATTATCACTGCGTGCCTTGTCCTGGAACATTAATTCTGCTTTCAAGGCTAGGTTCCTTGCTTCCTGCACACGAAGAACCATCTGTACCCCAATTTTATCTCTGATAGACGGTCTTAAACCGCTTAGATAATGGGCTGCCTGCTGGTTATCACTTTCAGATAATTGATTTCTTTCAGCTAATCTCAAAAATTCAGATGTATATTCATTAACACTACGAGAACCCTGCGCACACCTCTGATAAGATTCAAACATATATTGCTCATAGTCAGGAGGTAAGAATCTACCTCTGATCAATTGTTTCATGCGCCTCCAAGTTCAAACAGGTCCCCTTCCTTCTCTCATCCAAGTCTCTCTCATCCGTTCCCACCAAACAGATGCGCCTCCCTTTAATCGGAAAGCTACTAATTTTACCCTTCGTTCCTCTGGTATTTCCATGTAATCAAAGAACCTATCGACTTCTGTGATCCAATCCAGAAGTCCCTCTATACCAAGATCTCCACTAAAAATAGGAATATCTACCTTGAGTTTAAATTCATCATTATTCCTACGGGGGTTGAAATTACCTTGATTGTGCCAATTTCTATCGTTTCTGTCGTTGCCGGGAAGAACTGGAGAACCACCAAATTCGAAATCATCATCACTGTCGTCGTCAAGAACTGGGCGTTGGGACGCAGTAGCGACGGGTGGTCTGTCGTGGTCGTCTCCTGCGATCTACTGTGGATTTTCCCGGATTCGTGGGACAACCTCCCGTAACAAGGTTTGCAGTTGTTCAGTCACCTCTGCCAACTGCCGTTCGATGTTACGTGTGGCTGTACGCTGCTCTTCGATTGATCTCCAAACAGCTGGGAACCCCTGATCCCCGTCACGGGGTGGGTTGCGACTGCTACCGTCTGGGTTGGACATGACTGGGCGAATTCCCTGCTCTGATACCACCTGACGCAGCATGGAAGCAATGAGAACCGGAGCTGGCTATGCAAGCACCGGGCGTTCGCTAGCACCTAGCAAATAACACGATTTCTCTAGGAGAGAGAAAAGGTGGAGAAAATAGGAAGAAGAGAACTTGAAGAAATTCTGAAATCTGAAGTATGAAATTGATGAATAACTTTGGGAAAATAGCAGTATTTATAATACATTTGGGAATTGTAAAAGAACTAGGAAAGAACATGAATCTTGATCTTGATCTTGATCTTCTTGGGCTGTCTTGATAAGGTCGAACCCTCTTGGAATTCTTGGGCTTGATCTTCCACCGTCCGATCTCCCTTGATCTTATCCATGCATGAATCTTGGATTATCTAGAATTCTTGAATTCTTGATGGATCTTGAATTCTTGAATTATCTTGGGATAATCTTGAATTCTTGAATTATCTTGGAAGAGTCTTGATAAGCTTGGATTCTTGATAAGTCTTGGAGTCTTGGAAGAATCTTGATGGATCTTGAATTATCCTTCCTTGGCTTATCTTGGACTCTTGGCCTTATCCTAGGAGCTGCCGCCCCTAGGAGTGAGATGGGCCTTGGGATGGGCCTCCATCAAGAGGACTATAAAGTAAATCTTCAATCTCATTTTTTCTTTCTTTCTTTATTTATTTGGCCAACTAGTTGATGCATAGGCATAGCATCAACAAGAGAGGCCAAAATGACTAGTCATCGTTTAATTGCATTGACAATATTGTTGTGATTAGGTTAGTTTGACAAAAGTTGCGAGGGAGAAGAGAAAAAAATAAGAATGAAATTGGGAAAATGTGGAATAGGCTTCATGCCTCCTATTGTCTACTCTTTATTTTATCGTAATAATATAGAAAGTTACAATAGCTACCCTTGCTATACTGTTGCACAATTCATCCTTGATATATAGACATAATAACTCCGAAAACAATATTTAACACCTTTTACCACTCTAGGATATGTCTTTACTAGAGGAGGATATGTGGAACTGTCAAAAAAGCTTTCACTTCCACTAGGTCGCACTCTTGACAGGTATGTCTACATTCATGAATTTATCCATTTATATCTGTAGTATGAAGCTGGTATATCTTCCATTTATTTATAAACGCAACATTAAAAACCCTGCCATGCTTTCTATAACATTAATATATCTGAAATGGTTAGGTATGATGGTTTAGTCCTCTCTTTCGGTGGAAATGGAAGATCATTTGTTTTAATTCTTGAAGCTGGTCCTTCAGCAGATACTACTCAAAGCAAGATGTATTTTGCCAGAATTAGCACAAAAGTGGGCTTCTGTAGGGTGAGGATTTGTTTCCCAGAAAATTATAACTTTCGGTTCAGTTAGTGGCATCATTAATAGGGAAGTATGAAATCTAATTCTTCATTTTCTTTCTGCATTTTTCAGGTCAGAGTGCCATTTTCGTCCTTTCGCCCTGTGAAACCAGATGATCCACCACTAGATCCATTTCTTGTTCATACTTTAACTGTACGTTTTGAGCCAAGAAGACAGGTTTGTAGAATACTTGACTGATCTGCAAAACATAGGACTAGAAATCATTTCAAAAGTCCATATGTTCTTTTCTTATGAAGTCATCAAATGATTATTCACCTTTTTGTAAACATTTATTTTTCTTCTGAAAAAAAAAACAAGTATTTCTTGGCATTCAAGGGGAAGAGCATTTCATTCAGTCTATTATGATGCTATTTTTATTCATTCATTTGTATAAATTTAGAGATAACCCAGTAAGGTTGGCCTTGGAAATTTCACAATGAAATGCAAACATGGATGGTTCTGACATTGAGTCACATAAGTAGATAGTTTTACTTGTTATGAAAAGAATATCCATCAGAACTCTAGTTTGAAGGTTAGATTGACTCTATCAGATTCTTCTGATTTTATTACACTCTTTCTTCAGAAACCTACTGAAGGACCTATGGGAACCAAGCAAGATCTCAGAAGCTTTAAACTGATATTGGAATATATAAAAGCATTGCCAGTAAGTGTTACATTATGCTTTCCATTATATTGTTGTTTGATGATAATTATTAACTGTTATATTTTTGTAAGATCATTTTTGTCTCAGATTAATTCATTACTTGTTTGAATTAGTGCATCTGTATGGATTATTGATGCCAAAATTTGGAACAGAATGTCTCTTTCTTTTCATTTGGCCTATCGATAATTTGTACTAGGTAAATACGTACAAGTTCATTCTCCACTAGGTCAGTCAGGTGGTATATCATGTGAGTTTCAAACTAGACATTCTCTCTCTCTCTCTCTCTCTCTCTCCTTTGATTTTGTTGGACCAGTAAAGGTAATAGGGTTATAAGATTTTATAAAGTATTTTGAATCATTGGGTTGTTGGAAGAAGGGCTGAATGGGTCTGGTTTTAGGAATTATACAGTTTAATGTAAGCTTTCTGCAGTAGTTCTTCTGGGAACATTGTAGGATTAATCAAGTAAAGTCCTATTTATTTTACTGTGATAAAAACTTCATGGCCTACCAGATAAATAGAGTGGTTATTGTTTGGTTGATTCTGATAGTCAGGGTGTTAAGATCGTCTACCCTAGCTAAAGGCAAATCTTTTGGTAATCATCCTGGAGTTGTAGGCGGAATTGGTGATGGTCCCAATTTCTAAATAGCAATTGTTAAGTCGCATGGAACCAATTTCCTAACCGTAACTGTAGGCAAATCTTTTGGTAATCATCCTGGAGTTGTAGGCGGAATTGGTGATGGTCCCAATTTCTAAATAGCAATTGTTAAGTCGCATGGAACCAATTTCCTAGCAAGTTCCCAGCCCATCAAAATCTATTTGAGCAGAAAGAGGAACTTAGGTTATCTCACTGGGAGAATTCAAAAACCAAGTACTGCACATACAACTTATGAGAAGTAGGAGCATGAAAATCTAATAATTATTGTCTTGGATACTAAATTCTATGTGACCTTAGATTAGCAGGGATCTTCTTTTCTTTGACATGGATGCTTAGATTTGGGAGAAAGTGACTTATACCCACTTGTAGAGAAAGAATGTTGCAAGGATCTATTAGCTTCAGAAGGAGATTATATCCTTTTATTAGTGGGAAATGAGCCTTGATACATATTTTTCTACTTTACAAGACATGTTGGAGGAATCTGATCACTGTCAAGTCCTAATATGGTATGATCAGAGGGATGTGGAATATCAGATCTTGCCATCGTAAGATAAATAAAAGGAAGGAATAGGTGGAGATAAACAAGAGGAAGGAATACCTACAGATTCCAAAGAGGAAGATTCTTGCAGTGGAGGTATAAGGGACTATATCTTTGGTTGGACATTTTGCTTTTTCCTTTGATACACCAATCTTCTCCCAAATAGAGGGTTGATCAAGAAAGAATGATAGATTAACATCAAAATGATGTAATAAGAGAAATTCTCAAGAAACACAGCATGTCAGTAGATGTGGATATGTTGATGAAGAGTTGGATCATAATACATGTTCTTTATTATCTATAACCTACGAAGGCACAATTGGCTGCATATGGAGACAGATTTGTCTTCTCATGTTGCGGTAGATGAACAAAAAATAATGCAACCAAAAACATACGAGATGGAGTTGCTAGTAATATGGTGGTAAAGAAATACAAATGGTGATGTATGGTTAAAAACAAAGATAGAAGATGATTAATTAGATAAACAATAATGAATATAAATTTAACCTAGAATGTTTTAGTAGCCTAAAAAATCTTGTAGTAGTGCATCTGCAACCTCTAAAATGTGCTTGTTCTTCCCTTTCAATAACTCATTTTGGTGTGGTAAGAGAGCGATGGTGTAATCCCAAAGTTTTCAAGGTAATGTTTAAACACGGAATCAATGTATTATCCCCATGAATTGTAGTGTAAGCTTTTAGCAAAGAATGAATTTCAACTATAGCCTGGTCCAAAAATAATAAAACACTATTTATTTATTTATTTTTGAATAAATCCAAGTATATTTCATCAATAAATAAAACAAGGTATTTGAGTCTAACTAAAAAAGTGGTGGGCCCTAAACATCACTATGTTCAGTATAAATGGAGCAGAAGACACACTAAAATGCAATGGAAAGGTAATTATTTCTCTTACTGATGCATGTGGTTATAAGAAAATTTTAAGCAAGTCTCAGAGAAAGAAAGTGAAAAAAAGGGGTCAGATGGTAGACCTACAAAATGCATCATAAACTAGAAAAGAATTGACTCATTGGACATTCAAACCTTGTTTGAATTTACCAAAATTTGATGACAATAGACTTATAGTCAAATTCTACAAATTGGCTAATGGACCTCGCTGGAATTTATATTGGTTCCTCTGATTACTATTTATAGTAAGATTCATAATTATTATTTATAGTAAAATCACGATGTACTATTTTTAGTAATTTTTGATTCTTTATATTAAGTTAGTTTCAGTAGAATTAGAAAGTCATAAAAATGTTCTAGTTTGAAAAGGTAGTTTCTACTTCTTTGGAAGTTTGAATACAGTTAAAAGTTTAGTGAGTTGTGTCGAGAATGCTTGGTGTGTTACTGTTCACACCAAGAGATTTTTCATTAATCATCTTGAGCAAAATTACAAAGGGTCACTTGAATAGGCTCCCAAATATAAACATACATAAAAGGACAAATTCCCTTGTATCTCAACACTCCCCCTCAAGTTGAGCATAGATATTTGTCATGTCCAGCTTGTTCAAATTATTGTCGAGCTTTGATTTGGGGACACCTTTAGTAAGACAATCAGCCAATTGATCTTCAAGCCTCACAAAAGGTAAACAGATCTCTCCACTAGAAACTCTTTTTCTAATGAAATGTCGATCAACCTCTATATGCTTTGTACGATCATGTTGAACAGGATTGTGGGCTATGTTTATGGTAGCTTGATTATCACAATATAATATCATTGGAGTTTTAATATGCACTCCCATTTCTGTCAACAAGTTCTTCAGCCACAACAATTCTGAGACTCCATGTACCATAGCTCTGTACTCTTCCTTTGCACTAAATCGAGCCACAACTGATTGCTTCTTACTTCTCCAAGATACAACATTACCACCCACCAAGGTACAATAGCCAAAAGTAGACCACCTATCATCAATAGAACCTTCCCCATTAGCATCAAAATAGGCCTCAACCTTTAGATTCCCATGACTAGAATACAACATCCCCTTTCCTAGACATCCCTTCAAATAGGCAAGTATTCCATTCATTGCTTGCATATCAGATGATCTGGGCTTGTCCATGTATTGGCTGACCACACTCACAGCATATGATATATTTGGTCTAGTTAGACACAAGTAGAGAAGGCGACCAACAAGTCTTTGATATACACCTTTGTTAGGAAGGACATCTCCATCATCAACTCCCAAGTCCCAACTTTTGATTGGAATCAATTGGAGTTTCAGCTAGTTTACAATCCAATTTTCCTACCTCTTGAAGTAGATCGAGGACATATTTCCTCTGAGAAATATAAATGCCCCTCTTTGACCTTGTAACCTCAATCCTTAGGAAATACCGGAGATTTCCAAGATCCTTAATTTTGAATTCAGTAGTAAGGAAAGACTTTAGTTCAGCAATCCCATAGATGTCATCCCCTGTGATAACAATATCAACTGACAACATCAGTTGTAGGAATCAACATACAAAAAGGAGTCCAATCTTCACTAACACTCTCCCCCTGGAGAGAAGGACAAGAGACAGAGAAGAAGGGAGTATCAAAGAATGTGACATCTTTGGACACATACCTTTTTTCTAGAACAAGAATTATAACAACACCACCCTTTTTGGACTGAAAAATATCCTAAGAAGACACACTTGATAAACTTTGGATCAAATTTCAACCTAGAAGGACTCATGGCATGGACAAAGCAGACACACCTAAAAACTTTGGGAGGAAGATGGAAGGTATCCTCATTAGGAAAAAAGATGGAAGGTATCCTCATTAGGAAAAAGAAGATGATGAGGAGATTGGAGATGAAGGGTTTCCGAGGGAAGTCTGTTAATAAGATATACAATTGTTTGAGCAGCATCCCCCCAAAATTGAGTTGGGACATGCATATGGAATAACAAGCCTCTGGCAACTTCAATCACATGTTTGTTTTTCCTCTCTAATACCACACTTTGTTGGGGAGTACGAGGGTAGGAACTCTGGTGAATCACTCCTTTCTCTTCAAGGAATGTTTGTAAGTGCTTCTCAAAGTACTCCTTGGCATTGTTAGATCTTATAATCTTGATATTCTTCTCAAATTGTGTCTCCACCATACTAAAGAAGCCTTTTACAATTGAAGGAACTTCGTCTCGGCTCTTCATCAAATACAACCAAGTATACCATTAGTAATCATCAACAAAGAGAATGAAATATTTATAGCCACCTATACATGGAATAGAATAAGGTCCCCAAACATCAGTATGTATTAAATGAAAAGCAGCATTGCTTCTTTTGTTACTTGCAAAATATGTGGTTCTACATTGCTTTGATAGTTGTCAGACTTCACATTGTAGACCAGAACTAGACAAGGACTCAAATAGACTAGGAAACAAAAACTTTAAAGAACCAAAAGACGCATGCCCAAGATGGTGATGCTACAATTTCAATTGACTTAGTTTCTCATCATGAGAGGACTTAGATTGACACATCAATCCTAAATTTGGAGACTGATCAAGAAGATAAACTCCATCAACTTCATGTCCATTGCCAATCGCCTTCCCCATACTTAGGTCCTAAAAGACACAATGAGATGGAAAGAAGGTTACAAACAAATTATGAGACTTTGTAAGAGAACTAACAGATAAGAGATTTCTATGCAATTGTGGAACATGGAGTACAGATAAGAGATTTCTATCCAACAGTAGATGAACTCTCAAACACCTTTCCCACAAGGTTAGACACGAACTACAACAGTAAAACCTGGAAAAATAGGTACTAGTGAAAAAACAGGGGAAGGAAAAAATTTCCCAAAAATGTTTTAGGGCTCCAAAAAATCCGGGACTACTTACTGCAGTCCCAGGGGTTTACCACAACTCAAACACAAGAGGTTTCAATAGAAACCACCCCACCATACGAGCATGCAAGCCCTAAACTCTAGATCTGTATTTTTTGCCCATTTTCATCCAAAAAATCCAAGAAAAATCTAAAACAGCTTCAAACCACCATGAAACCTATACCAAAATTCCCCTAAAATCAGGGTGAATCAACAAGCATTAAAAACCCATAATGATGTCTTTGGCTGTACGGAAGCTGACATCAACCAGTGGCGTATTGACATTAGCAGGCCTGTTTGTGAGTCGTGGCTAACAGTAGATGGTTTCCTTGATCATACAACTCTCTGTTACCAAGTTAAAAGTTTAATTGTGTTGAGAATGCTTGGTATGTTACTGTTCACACCAAGAGACTTTTCATTAATCCTCTTGAACAAAATTACAAAGGGTCCCTTGAATAGGTGCTCAAATAAAAACATGCATAAAAGGACATAAATGTCCTTACACTCTCAATAAATACAAATAACAGTTAAGAGTAAATTTGGAAGTTGTTTTAGGTCTATAAAAGGGTGTCAATAGATTCTGTAGGGAGCACTCGTATATTATTTTATTAAATTGGTTTCTTGTCCAGCTAAGGAGGGCAAACAAAAAGCTTGAGCGTATGGACTGTTAGACAACAAATGAGGGAAATACTTTACCTAGAAAGGAAAGCTGGAGTAACATTCAAGTGGGTAAGATCTAGCCAATACTGTGGCTGATATGATGGCAAAGCAGGGGACCTTCAGGGAAAACCTTTTTTGTTCTATGCTGTAAGGTTTAATATTGGATGGGGCCAACACTCATACTCCAAGTGGTTGACAGTGTACATGATTAACTATCAAGTCTAATGAAAGTTACTGTAGTCATTGAAGAAAAGGTGGAGAAGCAACTTTATATTCCCAGTAAAGTTCAGCCACTACTAGAAGAATACAAGGAAGTTATGGACATTGACTGATGGATTGCCCCCTATAAGGAGTATCCAACACCACATTGACTTAGTTCCCAGTGTTAGTTTACCCCACTTGCCACATTATAAGATGAGTCCTAGGAAGCATAAAGAGTTGCCGAGATAGGTTGATGAACTACTAAGAAAGGGATTTATTCAAGGATCAATGAATAAATGTGCTCTACCTGCCTTGTTGATGCCAAATAAGGATGGATCATGGATAATATTTGCAGAAGTTGTGTCATCAACAAAATACTTACCTCAATTAGATGATATGTTCGACTTGCTTCACGATGCTAAGGTGTTTCCCAAGATTGATTTGAAAAGTGTTATGCATCTTTTAAGATGCAAGATGGTCTTTATGAGCGCCCTTCTAAAGAAGTTCATATATAAAAATCTGGGGAAGATATTAAAGACTCTACAACAAGAACTACTTTATGAAAACATGAAAAAGTGTCATCTTCTAACAGATTGGCTGCTGTTTTGGGGATTGTGGGTTCAGTTGGCATACGTGTTTATGACAGTAAGGTGGTAACAATTAATAGTTGGCCTACACCCACTGCTATTTGATAAGTGCAAACTTTCATGGTCCAACATCATTCTATAGGTGCTTCATCAAAGATTTCAGTACCATAAAGAAAGGAAAGTTTACATGGAGGAAAGAAGTAGAAAAGAGCTTCTATATGCTTAAGGAGAAGCCATTCACAACACCAGTTTTGGCTATGCCATGTTTTGGGAAGCTGTTTGAGCCTGAGGTGGAATGTGATGCATCTAGTGTTGGTATAGGAACAATTCTCGACCAAGAACAAAGGCTTGTGTCTTATTATAGTGAATAACATTATGAAGCACAAAGGAGATACAACACTTATGACTAGGAGTTGTATGAAATGGTACAAGAACTTCAACATTGGTATAACCCTTACCAATCCCAACAGCACCATATGAAGATGTAAGCATGGAGCCATGGGCCTTGTGCTTGGATTGCCAAGATAAGAGGTATATATTCTTGTGGTGGTTTGATAGGTTTTCTAAAATGACACATTTCATCTGTTGTAAGAGTATAGGTTGATAACTCATGGAGTACCCAAACTTCTGTAGTTGAAAACCTTTTTAGTTGAATTAGGAGTTATTTTTGATAGTCCCATGAAGCTGTTTTGTGATAATCTTGCACCATTAAAATTGTCAACTATCCAATTCAGAATGGTTGTAAAAAGCATATAGAAGTTGACAGGCATTTTATACATGAATAGGTAACTAATGGAGAGATCTAACTACTGTCTATGAAGTCAGGTGACCAGCTATCTGATTGTTTGACTAAGGCATGCCTCGATTTAGTTGGAAGTTAACTTATGCAAACTAGGCATGCATAATATCTACATGTAGCTTGAGGGAGAGTGTTTAGAGGCATCAACGTAAGGGAAATTCTATCTCATCTTATTTTATACTAACAGGGTTGCTAATTTGTAACTTTCACATGTATTAGTATAAATATCAAAGAAAGGGTCACGGCCAACACTTTAGGCCCCTCTTTTAATTTTTCCTCTATTTTCTCTTCTTTCTTACTTCCTTCCTCCTTCCTTTCTTTGTTCATATTTGACATTTACAAACTGCAAGTGTTCATACTATATAAATCTCGGTAGAAATGTTCTACCCTACATTTATGTGTTTTCAATAGGTTGCCCTTATGAATTATGAGGGACTTGAGAATAAATACATGAAACTACAAGACTGTTGAACAGATAAAAAGTAAATAACAAATAGAAGGTGCACCAACTACTCTTCACTTTCTCACTCCCACTACTGTATCAAGCCAACAGAAATAGTTTTTTCACTTATACTCTTATTAGCTGTAGCAAAATTATAGGCTGAAAGGCCTCTGTATCATGGAAAACCTGGAATGTGATTGAGGTCAAACAGTTTGGCTACCTCCTCATCTTTAGTCTTACAATTTATGATTGTCTTAAATTATGTTCATCAGTTCCTTTCCTTCCAAATACTCTAACAAACTGCAAAGGGGATGACACTCTATGTGAACTTCACACTGTGCCCAAGAAAATATAAATTGAAAGAAGGTCTGCAGAAGAGTGCTATTTTCTTCTTCAGTGGATAGCTGAAGTGTAGATTTAAATATCTTGGGATAAGTTCATTAAAGAAAAAACAGTAAGAGAGTAATTGTGATGTGAAGGGAGTCTCTGGAAGCATGCTATTTTCCTCTTCAGAACTCTTAGTGTGTATGTTATTGATTAACTTCAAGGGTGAAAATGCTTTATATGAAAGAAGTTGTTTAGGATCTTCATTTTAGTTTTACTTTTAGCTCAGTTGTTTTCTTTCACTACTGCATCTGCTTTCTTGTTCTCACTGTTTAGTTGTCTGTGAAAATTCTTGCAATCAATGAACCAAATATCTCAACTGAGTTAAATTTGATAAATAAAAAACTAGTAAGAGAGAATAATTATGATATGGGGTGTCTGCTGGTGATATTTTCCTCTCCAGAACTCTTTGTATGAATCTTACATTATAAATTTGAAGGATGAAAATACCTTATATCAGCACTTTCTTAGTGTTGTTTAAGATCTTTATATTAGTTTTTCTCTTGGTTCATTTGTTTTCTTCTCATAACTTCTCCAACTTATTGTAATCGCTGTTTAGTTATATGTAGATTTTCTACTTTATCCTTGTTTGAGTGAGGTATTGGATGTTTGCAGAGTGGACAGGAAACAGATTTTATTCTAGTTTCGTGTACAGGATTAGGAATTGAACCTAGCAGAAGAGAACAGGTTCTTAAAGCTAAGAAGGTTGGTGTTTCAACTTTTTGACTTAGGAATTGTTACATCAAGTTCATGAATTTCTGAGTCATCTACATGTTTGAACCTTTACCAGGCTGGAGAGGATTCACTTAGAAGATCAGGCCTTGGTTACACCATTGTTCGCCCTGGTCCTCTACAGGTATATCCTGGAAGCCTTGTTAAATTTCTTAAGAATAACTTGGGAACATGATATCAGTAGATTCATAAGAAGTTTTGACCATCTGAAAACTCAATGATTTTCAGATGATAGAGAGTTTGCTGCCTAAGTTCTGGATTACTGAATTATTAAATATTGGGGAAATAAGATTACTACTGTGTATCTGAGCAATAGTTTCATAGTAGATGATTCTATTTTATCATCATAACTTTGTATTTCTTAGACTTAACTGAAATTCTTGTTTTTCAACTAGATATTGCTTTCTATACATAACTTTACCTGCCTGCCTTTCATTCATTTTTCCTGGAAACAATTGTTGCATTATAATTCATAAATACAACAGTATTTATTTGGTCCGTGTTCCTTGTCAAAGCACATCTCCTGGATGCTGTTGCCGAGCAGATGGTAGCATGCCTACCTAATATGGTCTTTTTTTTTCTTTTTTAATTTTACAATGACAATGTATCTGACCCCAAATATTTTGGATAAAGGTTGAATGATAGAAATACTAAAGAGAATTTATTTGCCTGTTTTCTTCGGGACCATCCCATAATATCATTCAACAGAATAGTAAACAAAATGAAGAGTTACAAGTCTCTAGGAATATTGAAGAATCATTTAAAAGACACCATAGTCCAAGTAAAGAATTTATTATTTCTATGTTGTTCAAAAAGGCTTATTTTGTGTGAAGTTCTTCTTTCTCATCAAAATAACAGTTGAAAGAAGAATGAATGGAAGCTAACTGCAGAATGCATTAGAGAGGTTCGATAAAGGCTAGCAATGGTTTTTCTTATTACTAGGTTAGATTAAGGCTAGTAAACTAAACAACTTAACAGTAAATGAGAGTTATGCCTTTGTAATCTGTGTGTGTGTTCTTCTTTGTACATATTTTCATGTACTTTTATTGTTTAATGAAATCTGTAATCTTTCCTCTCAAAAAAACCTAACAGTAAGTTATTGTTAATCGATAAGATAAATTATCCAGTTTTCAGATCATGGAGGATTAAATTAAAGGAAGGTTCAATAGACTGTATTATTCATTTCATCTAGTTTTGTTTCTGCAAGAAATGTAAAATCTTTGTGCCACATAAACACTTTCTTTTTTTCCAGGAAGAGCCTGGTGGACAACGTGCTCTTATCTTTGACCAAGGGAACAGGATTTCTCAGGTAAGAGTGGATGTTCTTCCACATTAAGTGGATTGGTAAATAGTTCTATTCGTTCAAGCATCAATGTTAAACTAATCTTTCAATGCAGGGCATCAGCTGTGCAGATGTAGCTGACATCTGTGTTAAGGCATTGCATGATTCAACTGCAAGGAATAAGAGCTTTGATGTGGGTATTTTCTGTTCATTCCATTTTCTAGTTCAGTGGTCTATTAATTCTGTTGTGGGGCTGAGGAATTAGTGATTTTGACCAGGTATGTTATGAATATGTGGCAGAGAAAGGGAAGGAGCTCTATGAGCTGGTAAGGAATACGTTATTAGCTTTATGTATCAAGTTTGAATAGTATTTAAATGGCAGGATTCTGAGATGCCTCACTTGGTGCAGGTGGCACATTTACCTGACAAAGCAAATAATTATTTGACACCAGCACTATCAGTTCTCGAGAAGAATACTTGACTTCCTCTGGCAATTTTATTCGTTGCATCTTAATTCTTTCAGAGATCTTCTTGAATAGAAGTCCCAATTTTTCACAGCACTTTTGTGGCTATTTGTGTATGAGCTTCATGTATATTTTCCTCCAGAAATTGGATCTTTCAAAATTCCACCTTATGCATGCCCACGACGAGTGGATCAGCAAAATGTAAATCAGGTGATAAGAAGAAGCACATCCCCTTGATCAGTCTCCATTCAGTATATGATGAAAGACTGTTTCCTTCTTCCCATGCTGAGTAAAATGATGGAGGAATGCTCTGTAGTTTTAACAACTATGTAAAGAGAAAACTGCAATGGTTGTAAATTAGTGTAGATATATATTGAAATTTTTTTCTCATAACCCACTTTGGTAGTCCACTAGTTGGCATTTACAAGATCTTTCTTTTTTTTTTGAAAATTGGCATTTACAAGATCGATATACTTAATTCAACCAATATTGTATAGGTATCATTGGAAACTACAATTGTAAATAGAAAAAAAAAGTAATTATAACAACAGAAACAGTAGTCAAGGCTGTCCAGCAAGTTTTCTAATTGGTTGCATTCTGAATGATCCAAGAAACTTTAATAGAGCGAGTTAGTTTAGGGCTCAAAAAGGACCTTTAGAGTTCCTTTGCTCATTGTAGATTAAATAAAATAATTAGAGGGCCATTATTAATTAAAAATAGTTCCAATGTGTTATTGGAATAGACTTGATATGTTACGTGAAGTTCAATACATGATAATTTTAGGTGATCAACAATTTTAATACTGTGGGATTCAACTCAATAAGATAAAAAAAGAAAAGAGAAGACATTTTCTTGGTGCTAGTATCATATGATAAAATAGGATGTAAGATGTTTTCAAATTAAATAGTGGTCTCAATATGAGTTTTCAGAGAGTCAGCTGATACAAGCCGATGAAGGTTCCAAGTATCAGAAATGTAAGGAGAATTGGAAAGGCAATTTTGAGAGATATCCTTGGAAATGCATGGATATTAATATACACAGATATGCTAGGAAAACTATAATAAATCCTAAAAGTATATCAATAATGTATAAGTTTTAGATGATTAAAAATAAGTTATATACATGTAAGAAACACATTTTAATAGCTTATGTGAAGTAAACTATGAAAACACAATTGATAAACATTAAAGAGTGATGGAAGAACTAAAATATGTATCTTTATGAGTATATCTTAATTTTCAAAAACCTCCATGAACTTCTGGAGTCCTGCACTTTGCCTCTATCATTAACATTGTGTCAGTTAACTTCATTAAATATTCTATTAAACATTTCTGAAACCCCAGGCTACCTTTTTGTTATTTTATGAGATCATTTTGCCCTTTTGAATTAATTTTTCTAAAATCCTAACTCTCACATTTTTCTCTTAGATTTCTTTCAACAAATTTCTTGAGAATGCCTTGATCAGAATGATTAATTCATCAATTCCTTGAAAATAATATGTGCTTTAAAATGGTTGTTTTCATCATTTTGATATTATAGTGACCAGGCTAGTAGGGGCCTGAAGGGAGTTGCCAATATAAAAAGGAAAAGAAAAAAAATGGGGGGAGGGATGATCTTGGAAAACATTCTGATTTAAGAATGAGATTTTAGTCCTAAACCATCTTAATGACTCCAAAACTAATCATGAACTACCATAGGTAAGAATTAGGGTACAGGTGTGGAAGGGGTTAGGCACCACACCCTCCCAGAATCGAAATTCCAGCCTCTACTAATACCCTTTTTTTTTATCAAAAAGAAACTTTAAAAAGAAAGAGAAGTGTTCAATCGTATCACTTAAATGACTTATCAAATTTCCTCTCAACCTTTGGATACTATGGGCAAATTAAAAGAAAGAATTTCATCCTTAAAATTCCAGTTTCCATCCAAGTTTACATGCCTAAATGCAAGTCTACATGGCATGTCAAGATGCAAGCAAGAAGATAAAAGCATTTACTTCATTATAATTCTTACATGATGCATGAGCATATAAAGATAATCATAAGAGAAGAAGGAAATGCAAACAAGAAGACAAAAGTATTTAGTTCACTCTTCCCCATTCATTAGATCATACTCATACTTAAGTTGTATTAGCAATTCAACCCATGCAATTTGAATAGAAATTTAGTTAGGTTTGGACTGGCAAATTTGGGATTTGACATCAATTTGGTTCCATGCAAGGTCCATGTATAGGTTCCCTTGGTCCCATCAAATTCATCTGATATATACTCATGCTTTATTAGAGAGGGCCTAAAGGGACTCAAAAGTATTTATGAGAGAATGATGGATTTAATGAGGGAGGAGAGATGTTACAAACAGAGACTATAAGAAAATAAAGACATTATAGAGTTTTGTTGTGGATTCTTATAATTTTAACAATTTAATTTAAAAATAAAGAACCGCATGCGTAATTGTGTGAGAAATGAGAGGA
Source organism: Nelumbo nucifera (assembly GCF_055504915.1). Lineage (NCBI taxonomy): Eukaryota > Viridiplantae > Streptophyta > Magnoliopsida > Proteales > Nelumbonaceae > Nelumbo > Nelumbo nucifera. Next base: position 58,461,410 of record NC_142656.1, on the reverse strand, counting down.
GGAAATAATTGAGATAGCTGAAGAAAAGTTGAGATAGTTAATAAAAGGATATTATTAACAATTTAATCTAAAGATTCATGGTTTGAAGAAAAATCATGGGCAGAAATACTTGTAAGTTGGTTGAGATTTATGAAACTTTATGATGAGAGTTTAAGATACCTAATTTAAAATTTTCATCTTTTCATTTTAGTAAGTTATTTATTTTTTAATGTTCACGTGTGAAGAATGAGAGAAGGGGAGACTCTATGTGAGGCCTATGGTGAGAGACCCTTGGCTTTCATAGAGTCCTTTTTCTATCTACACTATTGTTAAATGTATGAATGAGAGCATGGAACTTTTGCTTGACTAAAATATCCCTATTTTTGAATTTGGTCCCCCTCTAATTGGGAGGGCAGAAAATGTAAATTGAATTACTACTTTCACCTTATTTAATTCCCTCTCATTAAGCTTTATATTTAAGTATTAATTCCCATCATCTTTCATTGAATCCTATTCTAGACTAAAATGCTCTTATCTTTTAATTTCGCCCCTCTCAAAATTGTGAGGGTAGAAAATGTAATTTGAACTACTTTTTAGCTTATTCAATTCCCTCTCATTAAATTTTATATTTAAGGTATTAATTCTCAAACTATCTCATTAAATCCTATCTTTAGGTTATTCCTCACTAATAAATTCTATCTTTTTTTCTTACTTCAAATAAATTTTGTCAATCATATCTATGTCTAATACTTTTAGCAATGTAAAACCCATGTTTAAAACCAACTGAAAAAATGACACTATTCTTTCATCCTGTGGTGGGTAAGTAATTCAGTTATCCAAGTCAAATGGGTCAATTCATGATGTCATAGTTAAATAATAAACTTTTAAAATAGTAATAGTACAATAAATTAAAAAAAATAAAAATTATAGGAAAATTGAGCACATCTCTAATATTTTATATTAAGCATACTAAAGAAAATTATAAATTGATAAATAATAATTGTTTTATTCATGTTGGAAATGAAATATAAAATTTAAAATCAGTCCAATAATTAAATTGCTTTTCTATTGTAGTGAGTAAATAGATCAAACGTGTCAACCCTTAATGTCATAATGAAATAATAGAAATTAAAAAAAAAATACATAAAACATAAAAAAGGAAAAAAATCTAATATTTTATATTATCATTTTAAATAAAAATAAGTGTGATAAGCAAGAATTGTTTTTAGTAATGATTGAAATGAAATACAAGCCGACCCAAAAAAAATCAAGTTGTTTTCCTATTTGCAGACCCCACAAATAGGGTCTACAAATGTGCCAACCCTTGATATCATAATTAAATAATAAAAAATATATAAAAACTAAAAAAACAAAAAAATTATAAAAAAGGCAGAAATTTTGCAGCAAATGTTTGGCACATCTCTAATATTATACATTCATCAAGTCAAGCAAAAATTAAAAGAAAATTGTAGAAAACATTTGTGTGCATCTCTAATATTTTATTAATCATATTAAAAAAAAGTGCAATAAAAAAGAATTGTTTTTACTGATGATGGTAATGAAATATAAAATTCAAAGCTAACCCAAAAGTAAAGTTGGCCTCATGTTTGGTGGTCCAAGTTAATAGTTCAACCTTTTAGGTCAAATATGTTAACCATTGATGCCACAATTAAATAATAAAAATTAAAAAGATATAAACACAAAAAAAAAGTTACATAAATCAATAAATTTTGTAGATAAATTATTTGGGCACACCTCTAATATCATATATTCTAAAATTCATCGTATTAAACAAAAATAAGTATGATAAATAAGAATTATGTTTTACAAAGAAAGATAAAAAGAAATTGTTAAAAAATTTGGAAACATATTAATACAATCATCTTCAGCAGCATCTAAAATTGCCATGTGCAAGGCATGTGCCCACTTACTAGTTATATATATCGATGGGTATGAGCCAATGAAAGGCTTATCCCTGAAACTATCTTCAAGGCAAATAATGAGGTAAAGAAAGGAAATTGACAAAGACTAATGCAAAAAAGAAAGAAGACCAAGTTGAAGCACTAAATCCCAATAATCTTCTCATCATACTTGTTCATTTTTATGCCCTCGACCCAGACATCTCGACCACAACTTTCAAGCTTTAACTCATCCCACATAATTTGGAGACTTGAAGTAGACCATGCAAACTAAAGACTTCGAAATGGCCGGCCTCAAGAAGCTCTTAGTAGATAGATCTCCTCTATGGGAGAGCTTCCACTCTTGCTTTATTGAGCATTGATCTTGTTCCTCCATTAAGTCTCCTAGCAAGACCTTTATTTATAGTGTTGGGAGGGCTAAATTTTTCAAAAGGGGAGGACTTGAACATGGCTATGTCAAGGTTAAAGCAAGAACATTAAATTTTAACCTCTTGAGTTTGAAGTAAATCAACTTTGGTTCAATTTAGAAAGGTTCTAGAGGTGTATTTGAGTGTGGAGGGTTGAATTCAACACTTAAAACAAGTTTTCCATGAAGAAAAACACTCTAGAGGAGGTAAAAGATCAAAAACATATATAACGTTCATGCCAATCTAGGCATGACTCTAATCCTAGATCAATCATGCAGCAAACTAAGATAGTCACATGATTATTGCTTGAGTTTAATGTGTAGTTTTGCTTTTTGTTTTTTGTTTTTTTTTTGTTTTTTTATAGAATGTGTAGTTCTCTTTGAATCAATCATTTTGACATATTATATAGGGTAAATTTCTTAAACTACCCTTATGGTTTACCTAATTGACTAAGTGCATCCTTACTGTTTGAAAATTGACTTCTCTACCCTTACTATTTCTAAAAATTGTCTAAATCTTCCAAGAGTCGTTAAGCATGGACAAAAAAAGTCAAATGTTCATTTTACCCTTCTATGAAATTAAATTTGTGTCCCTCATTATAACTTAACTCAAAGCCCTACTCAAACACTCGCCTCATCAGTCGAAGGAGGGAGGGAGCACCATCCATCGGTGCAGCCTTCGCTATCGCCAACAATGGCGACCGTTGCAACTACTGAATGACGGAGGTCGGTGAGGGTTTTTGTATTTTGAACACTCATCTTTTGTTTGTTTAGCATTAATAAACCCTAATCAAAATGACGAGGGTTTATACTGATACATGTACAAATTTTGGTCGCTTTTGCAGGGGATTTTTTTGCTTTTGTAGTGAGTTCTACAAATGAGATGAGTGTATTATTTATTGAAATCTGTAGCATCTGAGGTATATACAGATGCCTCATCTTTTTATGGCTTGTCTGTGGTAGGGGACCATCTTTTTGTGATTTGTTTGTGGTAAGGGACCATACTCTGAGATTCGTGGCCTATGTCTGCATCCACACCAATTCTTAGACCGAGTCAAATGGGTGTTTGAATGCTCCCAAGTTTATACATAGCATCAGTCTTTTTGAGGGTTACACATGGCAGTTTTGGGACTCATGTGTTTGCTACAGTGCAGACATGGGAGTTACACATGTCTACTTCACAAAAAATGGGTTGTGAAAATTTTTTTTTCTTGCACTGTGCAATCATTAGGATAGAAATACACAACCTTTCAGTTGATTTAGACACATTGCTGTGATAACATTGCACAAGTAAAGACATTTCAAGCTTTAGAAGTAACCATACAAATATCGAAGGCATTAGCCCAGTGAATTGTACTTAAACTTGTTGGAATTTCTATTGTTATTCAACATTTCTATCAAGAGTAGGTAATGTAAGAAAGTTCTGCCACCCACTTCTTGTAAGTGCTAAACTTGAATAAACTAACCCTAAAATGAGAAACCATGAAATGGAAATGATAAAGATGTTAAGACTTTCAATTTTCAAAAGTCAATAATATAAAATAAGTATCATCTCCCATGCTTCATGATACTTACAGCATGAAAGTTTCAAAAAACAAATACTAGATTCAATGTGAACTCTGGATCACTTGTTGGTTAAAAATCTCACCCAAATATAGGGGTTTAACTCATGAGACTCAAGAAAAATTATAATTCCAAAACACTATTGGTTAAAAATCTCACCCCAATAAAGGGGTTTAACTCATGAAACTCAAGAAAAATTATAATGCAAAAACACTTTTTTTTTGAGAAATTATGTCAAAATTGCAATTACAAAACACTGTTGGTTAAAAATCTCACCCTAATACAGGGGTTTAACTCATGACACTCAAGAAAAATTAGAATGCCAAAACACTTTTTTTTTTGAGAAATTATGTCGAACACAATGAGTCACACACCAAATTCACTTGATGAACCATGAATATTTGCTTGATTTGAAGGAAGGGGAAATCCATCATATGGATGGATGGACCATACTAGATGGCTGGCAAAATTTCAAAAATTTCTTTTCTCCCTTTTAGGAATCGTATTCCCAGTTTTAGAAAAACTACATTTATCAAAGATCGTTCTTGAACCAAACCGGACCAAATCTGAAACCAAAAGAAAGGGAGAGGAATACTTGATATAGAATCCACACGTGTAATGTTCATGCCCAAAGAGGGTACCAAAACCCGCTTCCACTGAAGATGGTGCAGCTTAGGATGAAGTAGGTTCAGCAATGCAGTCTTTCAGCAAGAACTGCAATCCAACAGTTTACATCGAGCAAGGGAGTATGAGCATGAAATATGATCTGATTTTCTTGCAAAATCAGAGGTAGGAACTGATCTCTATCAGTCCAAAAGGTGGAGAACAAATTGGGTATTTATGGCGGCAAGAGCAGAAGGAGAGAGGAAAAACTGAGAGTAGTGGTGTATCTAAACTAGAGTAGTTCGCCCTCTCCTTTTGTAGACCTTAAAGAGAAGCTCTCCTAATCCAATTAGAAGTTTCCTAATCCAAATCTTTACTTAGATCTGGACTCTTTAAGTGGATAAGACTTATCTTCTTATCCTATCTGCTGATCCAAACCCATATCCATACCCAAATTCGCTCATGTCACATGACTACTTAAGCTGTCATGTGACACCCTGATTAATCCAATTAATCTTTAGGCTTTAGGCCCATTAAGGAAGTGGCACACATCCCTTATTAATTGCTGGCCAACTTGGCTCTCTTTGTATGGCATGGGACCCTAACAATGACCTCACAAAAGTCCATATGGGTTTAACCTAGCTTTTGTAACAAAGCCTGGCTGAATTCACTGTTGACACAGTGAACCCCTGAGTCCATCACTATGGGCTCTTAATGGGCCCAACATTTACACTAATTGGTCCTTGGGTCCAGCCATCCTATGAAGACCCAAGGACAATGGACTCATGTGAGATATAGCCCATCAGTTATAAAAGCCCTAAATGGTCTTACACTTCACCTCTCAACCCTTAATGATCAAACACTGCCCGATAAGGGAGGACCTCTCCCTCAGCTACAAGGTGTAGTGTTGCACTCTCTACTCAGATGGATCCCGGGAATTAAAACCTTTTTGCAAACTTTTTTCTTAAAATATAATATATGTGTATATATTCATATAAATATATTTTGCAAAAAAAATCTCAAACAAGTTTGAAATCAATTGCCGAAAATTTTGGTTTCCATTAGAGAGAGTGCAGTCCCGATCATTCACTTTGTTCGACAAAGGGGCTTATCTTGTCACTATGATCACCCACTCGAGTGAAATCTTAGACTACCCCAACATACCCAGGTTTTGACCCCGAAGGATCTCATTGATTGGTATATCAAAGACAGCCTAATCCAACAACCAGTGCAGTACCATAATTGAGTCTAGGGGTTAGGTGTAACTTTCCAGTTTTGTCCACCAGTCTCCAAGGTCCAGGGCACAACTGGAAATTGGCCCGAATTCAGTGTTTCAAACAAACACACACTACATGTGCTTTGGGTCTAACCCTGGTAGCTGAAACAAGTTACCCCAGCCGACTTGGCAGCACATTAGTGTCAGCCTTGGTAGGATAAACTCCCCTAAGTTTATCCAACGGCTAAGAACATTTTAAACTAACACGAGTTTCATAAGTGTCCAGTTTAAGGGTAATTACACAGAAACGCACTAGATATAACATGAATCAATTATGTACTTTTATTCATTTATAATAAATGGATCTGTACATCAATCTGATTGAAGCTAAGGGCATACATTGTCTAACATGATTAGCCTTACTAAGCAAGCAAACTTGAATATTCAATTCAAAACCTTCCCCCTTCATCGTCTACATGTAGCAAAAGAAAATACTTTGGACATTTTTTGCTTCCGGTTTGGAATTCTCAATGGCAAGGGGATATGATGACAATATAAGGTTAATCCCTTCACCTCAAAAGACTAGAAAATTTTCTAATATTTTCATATATCAAGAGTGGGATTTTTTTCCTTTTTTTCTTACTTTGTTTTTTATGGATTCAAAGTTGATATGATAGCCCACTTCGAAAAGTGGGCTTGTAATATATGATAGTGGTTGATATGATAGCCAACTTTCAGGATGGTCCTAAGTCATATATTGCTAGATGGTTGATATGATAGTGGTTGATATAATTTAAACCTATCTATTTCTTTTTTTCTATTTTCATTTCTCTCTAGGGTGAAATTAGCTAGAGCAAGAAGATATTATATAGCATCTTGGTTACACATGGCCATGATCATGTAATTCTATATTTCTGCCCATCTAAAAAATGTTTTGTTCTTCTCTTTTAGTCAAATACAAAATGTTCATTCTCTATCAGTCAAATATGAAGTACTTCTCTTCCTTATGAAATGTGGTATGTGAATGATTTTCTTATGAAAGTTGGTATATGTGTAAATGTTTTTCTTATGAAATGCGGTATGTGGATGTTTTTCTTATGAAATATTGTATGTGAATGCTTTTATCTTTCCTTTTCATTAGTTAAAGTTTTGTTTCCATCATGCACAAGAATGGAAGGAGGGAGATATATGTTCATTGTCAACCATGGTGGTCAATGGAAGACCATTAATGGGAAGTTGTCATATGTCGGTGGTGATGTGAGATATGTGGATAACATTGACAGTGACGGGTCTTACTTCTTAGACATCATTGATGACTCTTGCAGTTTGTGTGGGATCCACCTGGAAATACGGTAACCATAAACTACAAGGTACCGAATCGTGAACTAGAGGAGCAATTGAGTTTGTTGGGCAGTGAGAGTGACATGTTGCAGATGTTTGTCTTGCATGGTTATATGCATGAGATTATCTTCTATGTCACTACTACGGATGCAAAATGTGTATCAGTTGATGACATGTATGTTCAAAGAAGTGGAAAGAATAGTGACCATTGAAAAGGAAAGTATATAGTTGAAGGTGATGATGACTGTTGTATTGTTAAATCTGTATCCGATGATGATGCTCATTATGATGGTATTGGAGATGGTGCATCTGAGCATGAGTATGGTTATGGAATGGAGGTTAGTGATGGTGAATTTGATGAAGATCAGAACTGAGGAGATGGGCTGGTGGTGATGATGATGGGCTGGAAGGTGATATGTTTGGTTTTCTTTTAATGATTTGTCTTTTTGTGTATTTATTATAGGGTTATGACTGAGATTTTTTTTTTTGTTTTGTGTACATGATCAACACTCCAAGTGCATGAACCATGTTCAAATTGAATATACTGTCAATATAACACTTGTTTTTTTGTAAATGTTAATGAACCACTTGTTAAATGAATGATGGGTTTTTTTATTTTTAAACAAAGTCCTCTTCTATAAATGAATGATGTGTTTTTAACCAAAACACCCCAGAATCACATTTGTTCATAAGATGTGTGCAGAGGCTGCTTCTATTTTTTTTTAGAATCCTAACATGACATTTCATTAAATAACATGCTCAATTACAAGGACCAAGTTTGTAGTTGGTTAACTAGAAGGCCATATTTGGCTTAGATAATGAGCTAAAGAATTTGTAGAACTTAGAATACAGTGAACCAAGCATGGAGACAGCCTCTGTAGTAAGCTCTACAATTGGATAATAAATTATTGCAAGTGAAAAGGAGGAGATGAGTCTATGTCCAATAGAGCTCTGATGACCAGTAATGCAACTCCCTCAGTTGAAAATATGTATACATGGTATTTTTTTCTTTTTTCCCCATTTTTTGTTTAGAAAGAAGAAAAGATAGTAGATGTAGAAGACAACTGGTTTTGTCAAACACAAAGAATAACTTAGTTGACACTAGCTGAGCTCAAATAAGTTGCATAGTGTTTGATAGTTTAGAAGCTGCCAATATTACAACCCAAAACTAAGATTCTTTAACATTAACAACATCAGGTCTAAGTTTAAGACTGAACAATTGAGGATAACTATAATTGATTTCAACTGACCCTTGCATTCATTTGACCACAATCTAACACCTGACGTTCATTCATCTATTCCTCTCAGATTTGGATCATTTAACATGGGAAAAGTTCACAAGTTCCATCTCTTCATTAGCAAAATAACATTAGTTTGGTAACTTTTAAGTAAGAACACATGTGCAAATGAGTTGATCATAATAAATTAATTTTAAACTTGAGAATTAAGTTGCAACATGAAGTGGGGTTTTGGATGACAAAACTTGTGGAGTTTGAACTCATAGCCATTTTTTACAAATTCATAACCTAGTTGCTCTGATGGGAAATGCCTATTCAAGGTTGTATTTGGTTGGCAAAGAAAACAACACCCCTTAGCTAATTATTGCTGATGATATTGACCTCTATCTAATTATTAAAAATTCTATCATTTTTTGCCTCTTTGTATAAGGAGGAAATTAAACTTAATGAACCTACCTCATCGGGAATTCAACTAGACAAAAGGAAAACCAAATTTGAATTCAACTAAATAGTAGACCACCAATAGGATTTGAATTCAACTAAATTGTCCAAGTACCAACACACTAGTACATTAGATTATACATCTTTGATTCTCATATTTTTTATACGACCCAACAATTTATCACAAAATTTAGACAATCTATTGAAGTTATCCTTCTCTGACTGGACAACTTCTTCAACCTCGTATAGTGGGTCTTTAGAAGGCCCTGCCCCATCTCCTTTGATGGTTACGCTCTGTTAGACATGTGGTCTCCCTGGTATCCATGCAAAGAACTTACACCCACATGCATCCTACAAAAAATAATGTGGATTAAGCGATTGAGTATTTAACAAATTTGCACAGACAAATACGTCTTACTTGGGACTTTGCACAAACCCAAAATCGTCTCCCTTGTGTACTTGATCGTTTAGATGTGAAGACCTTGCAAACCCCATTTCCACATGGACAACTCCTTATCTCAACCTTCCAATAGAAGAAATTACACCTTCTATCAGGGGAAAACTACAACAATAACCAAGAATTTGAGTTACATGAAATGTTATCAAATGCCCAATGCAAAATCACAACACAATGTATAACCTATGTAGTAGTGACAACCATAGAACTTTCGCTAAACATTCTCAACCTTCCCTTCTATGCCACAACAGGTACACACTCTCCACCACCACATAGGTAGAAAACCTTCGTGGTATCAAAGGGGTGCTCGGGTGCGCGGAGGTGTGCGGGGTGCATGGGGCTGGGTGGGCAGGCATGGGCAGGGCGTATGGGCATGGTGCTGGATAGGCAGGTGCGAGCATGAGGAGAGCATAAGGGCTCACATGTGTGGGTGGGCACAGGGAGAGCGTAAGGGCTCGCGTAAATGGGCAGGGATGCATGGGCACGGGAGGTGACCAAGAGTGAGTGGGTGCAAGCGTGCTACGCTAGCATCAGGCTGTGCGTGTGTGGTGGTCAGACATTTCATCAAACATCTACAAGTTGACTACCTCCTTCCTCCTTCTTCCTTCTTCCTACTTCCTACTCCTTTCCATCCCAACCCAAAATAGTCCTATTGTCATCCTACTCCTTTCCAACCCAAGAGGTCTGATCACACGACCCTCCTTCCTCCTTTCCTCCCTCCTAGACCTTCCACCTCCCTCCTCCCTACTCCTTAGTCGTCAGTAACCTTCATTCCCAATCCAATTCTATTCACCTCTTTGATCCTCCCTCCTCCCTACTCCTTCATATTCATAGTCATCGATAACCTCCGTATCTAGTATTCTATTAACCTCTTTGATGTGGGAGAGTCTAAGTCTGCACGAGATGAGACTGTTCCTAAGAGTCTAAATCTGCACCAGACCAGACCACCATATCAACTTTTTCTCTTCATGTGGGAGAGTCTAAGTCAAATGGGCATTTTCGACCTGCGAAGGGTACTTTGGGTATTATGTAACATTAAATCAAACACATGAAGTCACGTGTAAACGGTCTTTGACGGAGAGTTAAACCATAATGATAATAGTAAGGGTACACTTAGTCAATTAGCAAAACCATAATGATAATTTAAGAAATTTACCCTATTATATATCATAAATGGACACCTGATCAAAAGTTATGGTCGTTTTAAGGGCCAACACTCTCATATGCCCTTTTTTTGCATAAACCCCAAAATTACAAGTCTTTGTTCCAATGGTGTTAAATTAGAGGTCATCCTCAGTCTTAGGTTAGGTTTGGAAGGTCTTTTACTACTTCAAACTCTAGATGATGAAAAGCCACCACCCAATGGTGGAAAGTAGCGGTGGAAATTTTCCCCCAACCTGATCAACCAGCTCAACCCGCCCAACCCACCCATTTATTAGCGGGCTAGGTCATATTTTTTAATCCTGGATCCATAGCTGATGGGTCAATCCGTGAATCCAATAAAAAGGATTTTAATGGGTTGGGTGGATTGGGTGATGAGTATCCAATGGGAATCCATTAATTAAGTTGTGCTATGTGTTTCCAAACGGCCTTTGGGTTTTTTCTAGCTCTTGAGAAGATCTATGAAAAAAATTGCAATCAAACGGTCTTTGGTTTTTGAAGATCAACCATGAAAGCTCATTAGTCTTTGAAGGTCTTGAGCTTTTGGAATATCTTCTTAAAAAGACTTTCCAAACACCTCATAAGTTTTTTATATATTTTTTATTTTTATATTTACTTTGAACAATCAAACTGCTGCATAAAATGCGATGAGGCACTTTGAGCACCTTTGTACATTTGTCCAAGAATGAAACAACCCAACAGTTAGAGTGTTGCATATGACTGGAACATAAGTTGTAGGCCCTACTTAGTAGCCACAAGCATGATAACATACAAACCCGGTTCTAACTGATAAACCTAGAGCTAGACCTATTCACAGGCTGGGATGAGATGGGCTTTTCCTCTTTGTAAACAGAAAATAACCAAGTCTAAGCCCAAGCCCGATCTAGACAAGTATTTTCTATTATATTAATTATATATTATTAATAATATATTGTTTATTTTATAATATTCTAATATTGTAATATATATAATGCCTTTTTCACTACTAGTTTTATTATTACATAGTATACATTATGCATTATTAATATATTATATATTTTACTATATATAATATTATCGGGTCAGGCTTATTTGGAAAAGCCCAAGTGTGGCCCAAAAAATAGTCAGGCTCGATGTTTAAAGCCTGAGCCCAAGCCCATGGGCTTAAAACTTTGTCCAAGCTGATTTAGAATGGCCATGAACAGGTGTACATAGAGCTGTAATGTGGGTTGGGCCAATCAAACAGTCTAGCTTAACACGGCATGGTATGCCATGTGGGCTGACTCAACATGGCCCGGATTTGAGAATTATTTGTAGTGTTTTCAATTTTATTTGAGAGTTATTTGTAACATTTTCCAATAATCCAATCTCATTATAATTTTATCTTCAATTTTATCATTTTATTAACTCAACTCCATTGTATTATTTTTTCAATATATTTTTTAATTCTTTTGTACACATTAAATTTGCAATGAAATATTTTTTTTGCAATTTTTCTTAGTTTAGAAAAAATGGAAAAGAAAAAAAAATTGGCCCAGTCTAGGCCTGACTCGCAATGCCTGGTTCCTCAAGCCCGGCATGGCATGTTTAAGAACCGGGCCACAGGCCATGTTGGGCTTGACCTAGGAAGGGGACCTGGCTGCCCAAGTACAGGCCACCATGGCCTGAGGCCTGGCCCGACATAACACGACACAAATGGGTGTCTAGGTGCCTTCAATTCATGTTACTAGCATCACACGACCCACATTACAGGTCCAGATAAACATATCTAGGGGCCATGGAATGAAATTTCTGTATTTTTGTGTAACTTCTGTTATTTTTTTCTTTTTTTTATATTTTTCTATAATTTTTTCTTTTGTTCTACACTTTTTGTTCTTTTTTCTATAATTTATAGTTATTTCTATGTTTTGTGTGATTTCTATTATTTTTTCTTCAATTTTTTGATTTTCTATATTTTTTGTAAATTTTCTGTGTATTTCTTTTTTTTTGTTATTTATATTATTTTATACATTTTTTGTGTTTTTTCATAATTATTTTGCAACTTCTTATTTTTCTTTAATTTATGTTATTTGCATTATCTATCTTTATTTATACATTTTGTATTTTTTATAATTACATTTTTCTAAAATTTATGTATGTGAAAAATTAATGGGTTAGGCAGGTTGGATTGGGTTACGCTGGGTTTGGGTTGAACCCAACCCATTTAATTTTTCATAAACGGGTCATTAACGAATTGGCAGGTTAGGTGGGTTGGGTTGAAGCTCAACCCAAATGCAATCCACCCAAACCCGCCCAATTGTCACCCCTGGTGGAAAGATAGGGAAAACCACATAGTTCAATTAGATAGGATCGATCTCAAGATTTTCATCAATATTTTAAGGGAAAATCTATGATATGGAAAAAGTATCTTTTCCATATCATATCGGATGATATGGACCAATCAACATCTGACTTGTCTGTTTTGGTGAATACGGGTTATCCTAGGTATCCGGTTGCAAAAACAACCATTTAAATCACATTTAAAAAAATAAATTCATTTGAAATAAGAAATACGTTAGCGTCTTTACCTTTAAACGTTACCCTCCCCCTTCCCCTTCTCTCTTTCTTTCTAAATTCCAATGCATTTGAGTTAAAGCTGACTGAAAGAACATTACAAAACCACGGGAAAAAATTATTAGAAGGAAACAAAAGTACATAGTCTTTGATTGAGGGATGATGATTGAGCCCTTTGTGAGTGCACAAATCTTTCAACATCATCCCAAAAGAAATCCTTTGAGAATAGTTCCTGATTTGCATATTGGTTGTTTATTTGGTGCAATTCTTTATTGCAATGTCCATTTAGACTATCAGGATTCAGGCTAGTTCTCCAAAATTTATACCAACTCATAAATTGGTTAAATATGCCTGTGCTTGGTATGGATTTATCATTATTTTCTTCAGAAATCTTAGCATTTCTCTCTTCCAGATCTGATTCTTTTGCATTTGACAAAAAAATGAACCAGTAATTGATTCTGAGGTTTTCTCCTCAAATTTTGTCTTGCTAGAGCTGCCAACCATATTAGAACATTTTTATGAAATACTATTAATTTTTTCATTAGAATCACCATTTATAATTCTGGATCACTTTCTCTAGATTCTTTTGAAAAAGCCCAACTTAGGCAAAGAATCTTGACCCTTCACAGTAGTTGACTGATGAACAGTTGAATGTGCATCACTATCTCTATGAACAACTTGAACAGGCTCTTCCAGTTTTACTAAAGGAGATGTTGGTAATGGAAATTTCTCATTCAAATCTGCAGCAATTGCATTAGCTTCAACACTAGACTCTATAATAACAGTATGGTCCTGGACTCCATTACTAGCCTCTACATTAGATTTAACTGATTCAACAACTTTTGGACGAATTCCATCAACACTTGATTCTGCAATAGCTGTGTAATCCTAGAGGAAACTAGGAAGCAAAGAACAAATCTACATAACTATCAGGCTGTGATAAGAGAAATACCAACCTTGATGTTTTTAACTATATTATCACAACTTCACAATGACATGTTATGTTGTTTTTTTTTTCTTTCTTTCTATTATTAAATATGAAAAATTAAAATTGAAAACAATCATGTAATCAACTTTGCATAGAGGTTGATGAATGCATTTGGTAGAAATACATAAATGTGAAGTTGTTTTAACTATCTTCCTTCTTAATCTAAAAATATAAGATATAATAGTTGCTCTAATGTAATACTGAAATCACAATTTTCCATTTTGCAATGCTGATTCAAAACTCCATACTATCTTTTTTTTTTCGCATTGCTCATTAAGTAGTCTCATTGGATTCATATATAGTTGAAAAACTATTTTGCAATCCTTTTCTATTGAAATTGTAAAGAGGTTTTGTGGGACTTTATTATTTTATGTTTTAGCCTATTCTAGACATACTATGATTAGACCTATTCATGGGTCGGGTAGTTTGACGGGCTGATCCGGTTTGGCCCAATCTAAGTCAGTCTTGGACAAAATATCAAGTCCATGGACTCGGGCTCAGACCTAAAACATCGGGCCTACCCTGTTTTTTTGGGCCAAGCACATGCTTTCTTAAAAAAGCCCGGCCTGAGCCTGACTTGATAATGTATTTATATAACAAAAATGTATCTTATATAATAAATATATATAATATTTTTCTCTATTATTCTTATCTTTTTTTAAGTAATAGTGAGATCTTTCATTATTTTTTAGGTTTTAAGGTGTTTTAATATAAATAATACAATTTTTTATTGAATAAAAAAAGAAAAAAAAATCTTTTTCCAATTTTCAACCTGGGCTCAGGCCTGGGCTATGGGCTTTATATAAGGGTCGGGATTGGGATCAAGACATAGGCCCGCTGGTCAGGCCAGGCTCGGGCTCGGGCTTGGGCCTGGGTATATTCTGTTAATATAGAGACAAGCTTGGCCCGACCCATAAACAGGTCTAGCTATGATATTTGTCTCTTTGGGCATTTTTCATATCATTCTTGGTTATGACTCAACAATATATGCACATTCCTAATAGATGATAGTAAATGTTTTTATGCTAAGTAATTAGATATCAGACAATATGACTATGGTTGATTGAAAGGCGAAAATATAAGTTATGAGTGCTCGTTGAAGTCTCACAAAACATAAAAGTTCATAAAACATATGTTTCATTACCATGCATCACGCAAATACGAGGAGCACGGAGCACCATCAAGAAAGACAAAATAGGTAACTAGAATGTTACTATAAGAGAGGAATCTGAGCCACATGATAACCTCAAATGATGAATATTTTCTTCTATCCTCTTATCATTTAATTTTGTCATGGATTTGACAATTCCAATTAGAACTTGCTTCCCCATAGTCAAGAACCAGGGTATGACAATTCATTGCTGGTACAAGTGCTTTCTTTGTCCATTTAGTTACAGTATTGAAGAGGGTATAAACTCCTGATTAATAGGATATCAGATTAAATTATTTTTCTTAAAGGAAATTTGTTTTGTTTAAACTCTAACAGAAGAAACTTCTGAAACTATGATTGTATATAAGGATATTTCTTTTGAAAGTCACAAAGAACAACCATTTGAACAATCTCTTGGGCTATTAAAAGGACTGATCTAAACTAATGAAACTTTCTGAAGATTTTTGAATTAGGGTAGTACATGGGTACTTTTGTAGACCTCAAGGCCAAGCTTAGTTGAACCCAAAGGTGGTGATACTGAATTCCTTATGCATGTATTTTGAAGGGCTCCTACTATCTTCAGGAAGCATCAAATTTACACACCCTTGATCATTTAATTGTTATTGTAATTAGAATCAAATTCCTATTGCATGTATCAGTAAGATTGGAGACTTTTAGATTATATAAAAACATAGTTCATGGTTATGATCCAAACCATAGAGGGTAGACCTGGCTCATGTTTATGTACCCTTTTTCTCTTTTCTTGGCTCATGTTAAATTCTAGACTCTAGATTATAAGAAAAGTCAAAATTGTTGACACTAATAAATTTCAGTGAATCCAACCTACTTTTAGTATATATACCTAAAGGAAGGGTTAGGATCCATCATATGGATGGCCGAACCATGCTAGATGGCTGGACAAAATTTCAAAAATTTCCTAATTCTTCCGAGAATCGAATTCTCTATGCTTTGAAAAACTACATTTTTTAGGATCGATCTTTCACTAAACCGGACCAAATTTGAAACCAAACAAAGAGGGAGATGTATACCTGATACGGATACCACAAATGCAGATTCCAAGGTGGAAAGTCACACCCAAATCAGTCAAAAAAACAACCTCCACTAAAGATGGCATATTGTACTCTTGAAGCCGGTTTAGTAACGTAGCTTTTAGCAAAACTGCAATCCAACTACTTGGATCAAATTGGGAAGGTGAGCACGAAATTCCTCTATATTTTTCTTGCAAAAATCAGAAAAAAAAAACTGATCTATATCAGTCCTAAATAGCTAAGGTCAAACTAGGAAAAAACTGAGAGACAAAAGGGTGTAGGGAGGACTAGAAACTACAAAAATATGAAGTTATCTTGGAATGGTCCGCTTCCTCCTCTTTTATAATCTCTTATGGAGCTATCTCCTAATCTAATTAGGATATAATCCAAATCTAAATCAAATCTGGACTCTAATTAGAGATATACATTATCTTCTTATAAGATTCGGTGCTCCATACCCAGATTCGCCCCATGTCATGACAACTTAAGCTGTCATGTGACAAATTAAATAATCATATTAATTATGGGCTTTAGGCCCATCGACTATAAGGCTCACGACCCAAGGATGTTGCATGGCCAACTTAGGCTTGATTTGTATGGCGTGGGACCCCACAATGACATTACATAAGTCCACATGGGTTCGGCCTAGCCTCTGTGAAAAGGCCTGATCAAATTCATTACTAAACGTAATGAACCCCTGAGCACATCACCATGGGCTCAAAATGGACCCAACATTTACACTTAAATGATCATTGAATTCAGCTATTCTAGGAAGGCCCAAGGATAATGGATTTAAGTAAGATAAATCCCATCAGGTAATCAGCCCTATAATGATCTCTTGCACTTAACCTCTGGGCCCATATTGATCAAACATTACCCGACAGGGAAGGACCTCTCTCATGGCTGCAAGGTGCGGTGTCACACTCTCTACTCGGATGAATCCCAGGAATTAAAACCTTTTGAAAACATTTTCATAAAACATAATATATATTTTGCAAAACCAAATTTCAAACACAGTTGAAATCCACTACCGACAGTTTAGGTTTCCATTAGAGAGAGTGTAAACCCTATCATTCACTTTGTTCGACAAAGGGGTCGATCCTATCACTATGATCACCCACTTAAGTGAATTCTTAGACTGCCCCAACATACCCAAGTTTTGACCCTCAATGATTCTCACTAATTAGCACATCAAAGACAGTCCAATCCAACACCTAGTGCAATACCATAATCAAGTTTAGGGGTTATGTGTAATTTTCCAGTTTTGCCCATCAATCTCTATGGTACAAGGCATAACTAAAAATTGGTCTGAGTTCAGTGTTTCAACCAAACACACTCTGTATGTGCTTCGGGTGTAACCCTAATAGTTGAGACAAGCTGCCCTAACTTCTTTGGCAGCACATCAGTGTCAGCCTTGGCAAAATAAACTCCCCAATTCTATCCAACAGCTGAGAACATTCTAAACTAACATAAGTCTCATAAGTGTGTAGTTTCAAAAAATATACAAATATTAATATGAAATAATAATGTACTTCTATTCATTTACAATATATGTATTTGCATATCATTTTGATTGGAGCTAAGGGCATACACTGTCTATCAACTCCCACTTGCACTTAGGTCCAATCAGGTATAAGCATCAGTCTCATACTATCCACGTGTTTCTCAAACATTTTCTGTGTTAGTGGCTTAGTCAATGGGTCTGCCACATTCTCCGCTGATGCTACATTCTGAATCTGGAAATCCCCTCTACCAACAATCTCTCATAGATCCAGTGTTGTCACATAACAGTGGAATGGGTGATATAGTAGAATTCCAAATTCTAAGGTGAATTTCTACATCCATATTATTTATTAGGCAGCCTCACTTATAGCAATGTGTTTAGCCTTAGTCGTGGACTACTTTTCGTACTACATAGGGTCCCAAAGTATCCAAATATAGACTTTCTATCATCTGGGTCAAGCTGGAAGTCGGCATCAGTATACCCAACCATCTGTAGTGAATTACCATCGAAGACAGGACAATTGTCTTTAGTCCTCCGTGGGTACTTTAATATGCTTTTCACAATAGTCTAATGCTCTTGTTTTGGGTAAGATTGGTACCTACTTACCACACTAATAGCCTGAGTAATGTCTGGCCGAGTATACAACATAACATACATGATGCTCCCTATGACTGAGGCATAGGGAACCTTTCTCATGTCCTTTATCTCCTTAGGTGATTTTCCTTTGGAAAGAGTGACTTCATTCTTGAAAGGAACAAATTCCTTCATAGAATTTTATGTTTTATATATGTTGATGATCTTGTCAACGTAAGTAGATTGGGATAATCCTATTATCCTTTTTGATCTATCTCTATAGAGTCAAAATCCCAAGATATAAGAGGTTTCTCCAAGATCTTTCATGGAGAACTGCTATAAAAGTCATACATTCACCGTAGTCAACATTCTTACATCATTCCCAATGAGTAGAATGTCTTCTACATACAGAATCATGAATGTAACCTTATCTCCCACTATCTTTCTGTAAACACAACATTCATCTGAATTCTACTCAAAATCAAATTGTTTAATTGTCGAGTCAAATCGGATGTTCCAACTTCTGGAAGCTTGGCCACAGGCGAAAAGGCCTACTCATAATTGACTTATTCTTTCTAAGTGTACCTTTTTGCTATAAGTTGAGCTTTATAGGTCTTAACTTTTCTATCAGGGCCCTTCTTCCTCTTATAGATCCATTTGCATCCAATTGCTTTCACCTCAAGGGGTGGGTCTACGAGAGTCCAGACTCTGTTGGTTTTCGTCGAGTCCAACTCGACTTTTATGGAATCTACCCGCTTCAAGGAGTCTATGCCCAACATAGATTTCGTATAAGTCATGGGATATTCCTCATTGTTCGTAGATTCCATCAAGTAACTTTCTTGATCATAGTCGTAACGAATTGGAGGTCTAGAAACCCGGGTAGATCTTCTAAGCTGGGTATTATTATCTAGAATTTGTAAGTCATCTCCCACTACTCCTAAGCTCTCTTCATCAAGAACAACTTCCTGATGATGATTGTTCAAGAAGTAGTCCTCCTCCAAGAAATAGGCATTTTGACTAACAAACATTTTTTGTTCTCATGTCATAGAAAAGATACCCTATGGAGTCCTTGGGGTAGCATTCAAATAGGCAATGAGTGGTTTTGGATTCTAATTTGTCCACACTTGTTCTTTTGACGTGTGCTGGACAACCCCATATTTTTAAGTGTCTTACGCTTGGTTTCTTGTTAGTCCATAACTCATAAAGAGTCTTAGGAACTGACTTAGTTGAAACCTGGTTCAACACGTAAATTGCAATCTCCAATGCATGCCCCCAAAAGGATATGGGTAACTCTGAATGAACGAGGACTGATCGAACCATATCTAATAGAGTCTGATTTCTTCTCTCTAACACAGTTTAATTGAGGTGTAGCAGGAGGAGACAATTGTGGTATAATCTCATTATCCTTTAAGTAGTATATGAATTCGTCGGAGAGATATTCACCTCTTCGATTTGAGTGAAGGGTTTTGATATGTCTCCTCAACTGTTTCTTGACTTCTTGTCTAAACTCTTTGAACTTTTCAAAGGATTCGGACTTATGTCTCATTAGGTACATGTAACCGTACCGAGAATAATCACTGGTGAAAGTTACGAAATACTAGTGTTGGTTTTGTGTCCTAACATTCATGGGACCATATACATCTATATGTATAAGGTCAGGTGTGCCTGCAGATCTTTCAGGCTTACCTGTAAATGGCCTTTTTGTCATCTTGCCTTGGAGGCAAGACTCACAAGTTGGTAGATCTTCCACAGTGAGAAAATCTAGAGGACCATCTGTCACCAATCTTGTGATACATTCTATATTTATATGGCCAAGTCGGTAATGCCACAGACACGTAGGATTAACTGTATCATGTGTTATTTTCTTGGAGATGTGTTCTAACACAGTTTCAATTACAATTATTTATAGAGAATGATGGAGAATGTAAAGACAATCTTTTAATGTAACAATTCCTTCTCTAAAAATTAAATCTATTGTTCCTATAGCAGTAGTTGCAATAGTTGCAATCGTCCCCAAGTAAAGCACAACCTCGTCATCGTTCAATCTTCTACTTTCCTTGAACCCCTGCAATGTGTTACATGCACGAGTGGAAGCCACAGAGTCAATACATCAGGATGTAGAAATGACCAACAAATTGGTCTTTATGACAAGAGATTTGAAATTACTTTCTTTGTTCTTGCGGGATTCTAGATATTTTGGATAATTCCTCTTCCAATGCCTAGTTTGCTTGCAGAAGTGACATTTATCTGATGACTTGTCTCTCTTCTACTTTTTCAGTTTTCCTCCCTTTTTTTGAGGCTTCTTCTTACTCTTCCTTTTCTTCTTGTCAGATTTGCCACCTTCAACAAGCATGGCTATCGGCTTATCCTTCTTGATCATTTCTTTGGCTCTTTGCATCATATTGTTGAGTTCCTACAAGCTAACTTTTAGCTTGTTCATGTTGTAGTTCATGACAAACTGATTGAATGATGAGGGTAGAGAGTTTAGGACAGCACCAGTCTTGCTGTCACCGTCAAGTTGGAAACAAAATCCTTCAATTCATTTATGTAACCTATTATTCGCATGACATGGTCATGAACTGGTTGGTTTTCAATCATCTTTGTAGTCATCAATAGTTTAAGGACCTTCTGTTTAACAGAATGATTCTGCTCCTCATACATGGTCTTTAGACTATCCAAGATATCTTTGCAGATATCAATTTTGTCAAATTGTCTCTGGATAGAATTGTCCAAAGAGGTTATAACATAACACCAAACAAGAGAATTTTTCTCTTCCCATTCTTGATATTTCCTTCTTCGTTCTTTAGAAGCCATGTCACCCAGATGTTCCGGAGCTAGGTTTTTGGCAACCTTGTCCAATTTCTTAAACGTGAGCACTAGATTTTGGTTATGATACCAGTCTACATAATTGGGTCCTTTCAATTTGTTGTCGTCTAACAATTTAGCGAACTGTCTGTGTGCCATTTCTGATAGAAAGGCACAATTAATTAGTCCACGACCTTAACATTGTTTTATGTTATCTTTCATAGAATGGCCTTTTATCTATGTTCCATCTCCATTTGTTCATCTCTGAGATTTCCCTCCTATCTCAGTGACGAGTACACAGTTCATGTCCGTAGAAATGTGGGAAGTCTCATACGTGCATGGGGTCAACTGTTTCAACTATATAACCCTACCACTTTCTATAAAAGATCACATATCCACCCATCCAATGAGCTTTACCTTTGGCCTCCATTAGACAAGGTTCATTGTCATTTTAGGTTAAACCTTTATGTCTGGTAAATGCAGACCCGTCATATCGGGATGCCCAAGGTACTATGGAAGAGTCTTCCAGTTTAGGATAGGCTCCTTCCAATAGTCTATGACGCCCCTATCATCTCATGAAGAAATCCCACTAACTATCTCAATAAAACGAATGGCCCAATTTTATGTTGCATCTCCACCCACCAATTCAGCATGTTTTCATGCTAATAACAGAAGGTCTTTAGAGAAATCATCCTATGATATTCCCTATCTCATTGCACTTTTATTAATCATGAGGGAACATGTAAATCAGTCCCTAGGTCAGATTTAGGTCAATATTGTTTCAAATGGGCCCTTAATGGGCTAGGGTTCCCGCAAGGTTCCTCTTGGGGAGGAAGTTAGTTAGGGGGCCCATTGAAATAGGAGATCATACAATGATCTATGGGCACTATGGCAATGATGTACATTCAACCATGATGTTCATAGAGAGACACAAAAGTTAATACATGGGCCAAGCGCTTATGGCCCATGAATGAATCACATCCATTCAACACATCATACAATTGATCCAAATCAATTTAAAATTTGTAATACCCATATTCATTTAGATTAACACATGATCAGTCCATCAATGGACCAAATTATCTAATAGTTTTATCTTGGCATATGGGATAAACATCAAAAAGCAGTTCGACCCATATAAGAGTCCATGCTGAAATGGGCTACTCTTGCTTTAATCTAACATAAAATGGGTTTTCAAGTATGGGCCGAATTGGTCCATGCAACGGGCCATTAAACCCCTGTCCTAACACCAATTTTGGGTCACTTAAACCATGATCCAAGGGACTATGATCAGACCCCAAAGAACCATAGGTTCGACCCAACAAGATTGGACCAAAACTAGGTCAAAACGGCCTAGGGTTTGGTGTCCAAAACATGCATCAACTCACATAGGTAATGATTTGAAATTCTCAGTTATGATTCACAATCAAAACAGCAAATAAATAGAAAATAAACCGAAATAAATAGCTAGGGCTGATAGTGTGATGGTTTAAATCTAATCTGGACAAAACTATAACCTTAAGAAAACTGCAATCTACAGATTGATCTCCATTTGCAAGCTCTGTCTTCTCCGCACACTCCAACGATTTCTCTTATGTAAAAAAAAAGGAAAAATCCTAATTTCTATTGCTTACATCAGAAAAAGCCTAATACATTCTTTCTAGAAAAGAAAATAATTAATTATAGACCACATAATCAAAATAATGAATTCAGTGTATACAAAACTTGCTACCAACAAGATTTCGATCTCCATCACACTTTCAGCCCAAGATTTCAAGAATCCATAACAGAAAAAGTCTATAATATATCAGAATATATTCACCAAAATTTTAGATCATTTTCCCATTCTGAGAACCGATTTCTCAGAATTTTCTGCTAACTGCTCAAATCAGCTAGACTAGTTCTTGCCGATTTGAGTTTCGGCTCAAATCTGATTTGGTTCAGTCCAAGGTCTGAACCTAGTGCTTTGATACCACTAAATAAAGGTTTAGGATTCATCATATGGATGGCTGAACCATGCTAGATGGCTAGGCAAATTTTCAAAAATTTCCTGATCCTTTCGTCAATCGAATTCCCTATGTTTTGAAAAACTGCATTTTTCAGGATCGGTCTTGCGCTGAACCAGACCAGATTTGAAACCAAACAAAAAATGAGATGTATACCTGATATGGATACCACAAACACAGATTCCAAGGTGGAAGTTCACGCCCAAATCAGTCCTAAAACCAACCTCCACTAAAGATGGCGTAATGTACTCCTAAAGTCGGTTTAGCAATGCAGTTTTTAGCAAAATTGCAATCCAATTGCTTGGATCGAACTAGAGAAGGTGAGCGTGAAATTCCTCTGGATTTTTCTTGAAAAAATCAGAAGAAAAACTTATTTATACCAGTCCCAAATAGATGAGGTCGAACTGGGAAAAAACTGGGAGACAAAAAGGTGCAAAGAGGACCGGAAATTGCAAAAATATGAAGTTGTCTTGAAATGGTCCGCCCCCTCCTCTTTTATAATCTCTTATGGAGCTATCTCCTAATCTAATTAGGAGATAATCAAAATCTAAATCAAATTGGACTCTAATTAGAGATATACCTTAGCTTCTTATAAGATTAGGTGCTCCATACCCGGATCCAAACCCAGATTCGCCCCATGTCACATGACAACTTAAGCTGCCATGTGATAGATTTATTAATCATATTAATTATGGGCTTTAGGCCCGTCAACTATAACACTCACGACCCAAGGGTGTTGCATGGCCAACTTAGGCCTAATTTGTATGGCGTGGGACCCCACAATGACCTCACATAAGTCTACATGGGTTCGGCTCAGCCTCTGTGAAAAAGCCTGGTCAAATTCATTGCTAAACACAGTGAACCCCTGAGCACATCACCATGGGCTGAAAATGGGCCCAACATTTACACTTAAATGATCATTGAAATCAGCCATTCTAGGAAAGCCCAAGGATAATGAATTTTGGTAAGATAAATACCATTAGGTAATCAGCCCTGTAATGGTCTCTTACACTTAACCTCTCGGCCCATAATGATCAAACACTACCCGACAGGGAATGGCCTCTCCCATGGCTGCAATGTGCAATGTCACACTCTCTACTCAAATGGATCCCATGAATATATATATATATATATAAGTGTAGAGGTTATTTTTAACTTTCCAATTTTTCTCATTAATCTCCAAGGTCTAGGACATAACTGAAAAATGGTTCGGGTTCAATGTTTCAACCAAACACACACTGCATGTGCTTCGAGTCTAACCCTAGTAGCTTAAACAAGCTATCCCAACTTCTTTGGTAGTACATTAGTGTCAGCCTTGGCAGGATAAACTCCCCAAGTCTATCCAACGGCTGAGAATATTCTAAAATAACATGAGTCTCATAAGTGTCCCGTTTAAGAGGTAATTTCACATAAACATATCAATATTAACATAGAATAATAATGTACTTTTATTCATTTACAATACCAAACCTATTAAATGAAGTGGTTCAGCCAAAAAAAAAATGAATGAGGTAATATACCATGTGAAGTTTTGCACATGTCACAAATTTCACAAAATTTCTGTTTTGTTCCTATAATTTAGGTACTATTTGGGTAAGCTTTTACTTTAAGCTTTGGCTATGAAAAACAAAATTGAGCCAAAATGATTGCCATTTTAACAAAAAAAAAAAAAAATATGCAGTAGAAAAAACAATATAAGTTTGTTGTTGTAGTAGTTGTTCCTCATTTTGAAAAGTTGGGAAAATCTATACTGCTAGAAAGAGGGGGTCTTATTTGCTTTATGGCCATCATGTCGTCGTTGGCCTGCTAAAGAAACGTAAAGGGAATAAGAGCTATTAATTTATTAGACTAAAGAGTAACTAGGCATAGATTTGGTTTGTGATTCTTTAAACACTAGATAAAATGTTTGAGATGCCATAGTGAAAAAAGATAAAATGTCTATATGTTAAACAATATGCACCAATTCTCTAAAAGGTTTCAAGTCATCTTTCATGCTTTTGCCTGATCCTATCTATCTATTTGTACAAAATAAGTGATTTTAGAATTGGATTGGGTTGCGTTGAACCAATATCTAGTCTATTGATAGAAGATAAGATTGGGGTGGTCAATGGACCATGTTTGGGTGGGACACAATCTGAATTAAAACCAGATTGTACAAATTGGACAATCCAATAAGATAGTGGATTGGACTAGTCCATGTTGAACAGTCCAATAAGACAATGGATTGGACCAGTGCAATCCGATCTAGGTTGGACTGTCCAATAAGAGAGTGGACTGGTCGGGCTACGCTCGGGCTTGAGCCTGGGTATATTCTGTTAATACAGAGACAAGCCCAACTCATGAACAGGTTTAACTATGATATTTGCCTATTTGGGCATTTTTCATATCATTCTTGATTCTGACTCAGCAATGCAAGCACATTCCTTATAGAAGCGAACCTTTGCATATTTTGTGGTGCTTATTGGCATTGTATTACATATTTTGGTTTAAAAAATTAATTCCAAATAATTTATTTGTTTTATTTTCATAAAGGATTTATTGAGGTGAGAAAGTGTCAAATAAGATGTGGATGTTGCATGGGAGTTTTACAATTTATATGCAAGGGAGATTGGATTCAGTATTCGAAGAGGTGATAAATATGTTGTTGATGGATGTGTTATGTCGCAATGATTTGTATGTGCTGTTGAAGGACATGGGAGCTCAAAATACTTGAATCGTGAAAATCGGCAACGACCATCATGACAATTAATAAGATTTGATTGTCTTGCAACTCTTCACGTGAAATATGACAAAACATTAAACAAATTGGTGGTGGATGACTTCATTTCTGAACATACACATGAGCTTGCACCAAACCCCATTTAATTTCCATGCTTATGAGATCACATAGAGCATTAAGTGATGCTGATAAAGCTCAAATATCTGCTCTACACAATGTTGGGGTTAAAAGAAGACTAATAGACTATATGGTTTAAAGATCAGAAGGGTTCCACAATGTAGGCTTTACTAACAAAGATCTGAACAATTTTGTTGATTCAATAAGAAAAAATGTTGTGAAACACGGGGATGCAGAGACAATATTGGATTTATGGAATCTAAAAGTACAGAAGACCCTGAATACTTTTTTGAATATACTATTGATGAAGATAAGCATCTCAGAAACTTTTCTTTTTTGGCAAATTCCAGATCTTGTGCAAATTATAGTTGCTTTGGTGATGTTTTGTTGTTTGATTCAACTTATAAAACAAGTGTTTATCACGAACCACTTGTCATATTTGTTGGAGTGAACAATCACCATCAAACAATTGCGTTTGCTTGTGCTTTGTTGGCAGATGGGACAATTGAGTCATATGATTGGACACTAAACACATTTGTTAAAGCAATGAATGAAAAAATTACATGTTGATGGTGATAGAGCAATGTAAAATTTGATTAAAAGGATATTTTTGTAGTGTCCACATCGATTATGCTCATGGCACCTTAGTAGGAATGCAATGGCCAATGTAAAAACTGAGGGCCTTGTTAATGAGTTTAACAAATGCGTGTATTTAGAAGGAACACCTCAAGAGTTTGAGCTTGCATGGGAAACAATGATAAGAAGATACAATCTAAGTGCAAATGAATGGGTAAATGAGATTTATGGTAAACGAAAACAATGGGCAGAAGCATATTTAATGAGAAGCACTCAACGCTGTGAGAGTTAAAATGCATACTATAATCGATATTTGCAAGTAAAGTGTAATCTTAATGAGTTCATTCGACTAGCTTTGTCACGTAGTCATTCTTGGGAGGAAAAAGAAGATTACGAATCAAGAATTACTTGACCAATTGTTGGAACCCATTTAAGAAGTTATGAAGTTCAAATGGCAACTAAATATACTAAGAGTTCATATGTGGAGTTTTATAAAGAACTCAAGAAGGATGAAAGTTATGTTGTAGTTCATATTCGAAGGCATGGTGAACAACAAAAAACCTACACTATTTCTGAATTTTTACAACTAGAACGTGCACGGACGGTTCTATATGATGGCATCAAGGAAAAAGCAACATGTTCTTCTATGTTCTTTAAAGGAATAGGATTTCATATGATTTTTGTTTCTAAGACAGAACAACTCAGAGATATTCCTCCAAGTTGTATTAATAAAATGTAGACTAAACATGCTAGATCTAGTGTTGAGTCAAATAACCTCAATTCCACCATGAAAATACTCCCCGAAGTTGCATATATGATTCGTTATGCTAAGCTTACAAACATGTGCAATCGTTTATGTTACTTGGGATCTAAGTCATTAGAAGCAATCGTTTATAAAGAATTTATTGGAGAGCTTAGAAAATAAACAGTGGTTCAATTTTAAATGCTCGAACAAGTGACACAATCATTGAACCTTCTCAATCTAGGAATTTTACCAGGGAACCTATTCGTAATCCTATCATAGTTAAGACAAAAAGGTCATCCTGGTAGCAAGAGGGCAAAGCCAAGTGCTCAAGAAAAGATAGGCATACAAAGCGTACATGTGCAATTCGGATCTCTCAAAATCATGGTGAGTGTACTTGTAAATCTATTCCTAAATTATAATTTTTGTCTATATCTCTCTCATTATATATTTTATCATGTAGGTAATGGGCCAAGGCATATAATAGATTTGGAATCCAATGAAGAGGCAATGCATGTTCCACCCAGTAACCAATGTGAGCATAGTAATGATGAAAGAGTGGAAGCAATTGTTTGAAATTTTGTAGGAAGAGATTTCAAGACAGAATTTGTGCAAAGACAAGCAACTTATGGTTTATTTTGTTTGCCTTTATTATATTGAAGTGTTTCTCATGTTACAAATATGCACATGCTACTATGTTTATAAATTATGATTTACTTTAGTGTTCAATTTACATTCCTTGTGCTTCTTGAGTTAAGCCCTTTTCCTATTTAAAGGTGTTGATTTTTATTATTGTTATCTTTCTTCCAATATGATATATGGTTCTAGTTGATGTTAGGGTTTCATATAGAGTGAGAAACTAATACTAAATTAGTCATGCTGCAAAAGATAACGATGTTGCTAAAAAGACACTACTACAGTTATAATAAGTAGTCAGTCAATTGTGTTTGAAACCAGAACAATATACATCATTTTTGGTAGGTAAGCACCTAAGCTTGGACTTGTAGAAAATCCTACTTGAAAGTTAACATTATTAAAAATACTTTATTTACACTAAAAAGGTGAAAAAGGTGTCTGAAACCAGAACTGCATGTATCAACAACATTATCTTAAGTTGTGAAAAAGGTGAGCTCCATAGTCCTTCGGATTTCACTAAAAAGGTATGGTCTGCTCCCTCTTATATAGTTTCAATTGAAAAGGTTAGGAGAGCATCCATGGTGATCTCAAATGACCTCTTTCATTTCCATTGTAGTTGTGCTTTAAGACTCCATGGGTGCTTGGGGACAACTTAAGCTTTCTATTAGAATCCAACCTGCCTTTGAATTCTGTTAGAATGGTAACAATAGAAATAAGAGAAAGAGGAGAAGAGAAAGAAGAAGAAGAGAAGAGAATAGAGAGGGAGAAAAGTCTGGTTCGAACAAGAGAGAAAATTAGTCTCTCTCCATTTGGCCAGATTTGTTTTATATTTCTATTAATCAGGAAATGACACCTTTGCCCCTACTTAAGTGAGGGACACAAGAACTAACATAACTTTACACATCAGCAACTTAAACATAAGCATAAAGATAAAATTACCCCTACATAATCGACATTAACACTCTCCCTCAAGATGGTGAGCATATATCATATAGTCCCAGCTTGTTACATATGTAGTCCACTCTTCCCCGACTCAACCCTTTGGTAAATAAGTCTGCCAATTGGTTTCCTATGTTAACATATGCAGTATCTATCACTCCACTCAACACCTTCTCTCTCACAAAGTGACAATCAACCTCTATGTTTTCGGTTCTCTCTTGAAACACCAGATTAGAAGAGATATGGATTGCAACCTGATTGTCACAGTAGAGTTTCATTGGAGTGTCAACAGTGTATCCCATCTCCCGTATAAGGTTCCTCAGCCACACTAATTCACAAGTAGTATGTGTCATAGCTTTATATTCTGTCTTTGCACTACTTCTTGCCACAACTGTCTGTTTCTTACTTTTCCATATCATCAGATTACCCCTAAGAAAAGTACAATAGCCTGTTGTGGAACTCGAGGTTTCTGCATGAACTGACTTACCATACTAACCGCAAATGAAATGTCTAGCCGAGTAATGGTTAGGTAGTTCAGTTTACCTACTAACTGTCGGTACCTGCCAGGGTCTTCAAACTCTTCACCAAGGTCCTTTGTCTGAAATACTTTAGTTTACCAAGGTCCTTTGTCTGAAAGTGTTCCTGCAAAAAGGTTTTCAACCTATCAATTCCCGCTTTATCATTCTCGATAATAACAATATCATCTACATACACCACCAATAGGATCTTTCCAGCCTGAGAGTCATGATTAAAGACTAAATAGTCAACTTGGCACTGTTTCATACCAAACTTCTTTACCACCTCACTGAACCTACAAAACCATGCTCGATGAGACTATTTATGTCCATAAATGGCCTTCTTTAGTCGGTACACCTTACCATCATCCCCCTGAGTAACAAACCCTGTTGGTTGCTCCATATAGACCTCCTCAAGTAGATCACCATGTAAGAAAGCATTCTTGATATCAAGCTAATAGAGAGGCCAATCATACATAGCATCAAGAGATATCACAACACAAACTGAACCAATCTTAGAAGCCAGGGAGAAGGTCTTTATGTAGCCAATATCATAGGTTTGGGAGTAACCTTTGGCAACTAGTCTAACTTTCAATCACTCTACACTACCATCAGGTAAGTACTTAACAGTGTAAACCCACTTACAACGACAGCCTGCTTACCAGGAGGAAGTGTGGTCAGGTCCCATGTATGATTATGAGTAATAGCAGAGAGTTCTTCTTCCATTGCACGACGCCACCCTGGAGAGGCAAGAGCTTCATCGACATCCTTAGGGACAATAATAGAGGATAGCAAGGAGATAAACTGGCGATGGGAAGTAAAAAGGTGAGTGAGAGAAACATGATTATAAATAGGATGAAGGGTACAACCGCATTTACCTTTCTGCAAGGCAATGGGAAGATCAATTTCAGACATAGGGGTTGGGGTTGGTGTGGGTAAAACTATCAGATCTGCCAACGATGATGGAGATGGAGGAGGAGTCGGTACATGTTGGCGATGTGTATACACTTGACGAATAGGTGGCTATTCAACATGTGGTGGCACTGGAGGCAAATACTTGGTCACAACTAGAACAAGTGGAACGGAATCCATAACTAGAAGAGGAAGAGGAGGAGGTGGTGAGGAAGAAACATCACCTGACCCCGAGAAAAACAGAGTGGACTGAAAAAAAGTAACATTAGTACACACAAAGGAACGCCAAGAACTAGGATGATAACACTTATACCCTTTCCAAGTTCAAGAATAGCCAAGGAAGATGCACTTAATGGATCATACATCTAACCTGTCCCTTCCTGGTCCTAGATTATGAACAAAACAATCACACCCAAAAACTTGAGGAGAAAGAGGAAATCGAGACAATGTAGGAAACAAAGTGGTGAATGGAGAATGACCATCAAGGATAGATGTAGGCACCCGGTTAATCAGGAAGCAAGAAGTAAGCACAACATCACTTCAAAAAGGTTTGGGTATATTCATGTGGTGCATGAAGGATCGAGCAGTTTCCAAAAGATGATGATTCTTTCTCTCAGCCACTCCATTTTGTTGCGGGGTGTATGTACATGAAGTCTGATAGATAATGCCATGTTGGTCCAAATATTCTTAAAATAATGTAAAAAATATATTCATGGCCATTATAGGAATGAAAAATTTTAATGTGGACACGAAATTGGTTGCAAATTTCAGTATAAATTTTTTGGAAAATGGCAAACAATTCACTCATTTCTTTCATTAAATAAAGTCATGCCATCCTTAAATAACCATCAACAAAAATAACAAAGTATTTATACCCATTGTATGACATTACTTTATAAGGACCCCAAACATCTGAATGAACTAAAGAAAAATGACTCGACATATGTTTATCAACCCAAGGACTAAAGGGAACACGATGATGTTTCCCCAACTAACATCACAATCCAAAACAGAAAGGTGGCTCAATGAAGGAACAAGGGACTTCAAAACTTTTAGCGAAAGATGACCAAATCGATAGTGCCACTGGAAAGGAGAAAGAGATGAATGGAGAGTTGTTGACATACTTCCACCACCGTCAAGATAATACAATTCACCAGCTTCATGCCCTCCACCAATCTTCATCCCCGTCTTGAGATCCTAAAAAATATATAAAGAATGGTAAAAAGTAATACAGCAATTAAGAGAATTGGTCAACTTACTAACTGACATAAGGTTAAACGGAAATTTAGGGACATACAAAATTGAGGATAAGGGTAAAGGGTCCATGTTAACATTACCAACACCACAAATAGAGGATGTAGAAGCATTAGCAAGGGTAACAAATTGTGATGTTGGGCAATGAGAGAGGGAAGAAAACACACTTGGAGTTCTAGTCATGTGATCGGAGGCTCTAGAGTCAATAATCTAGGGAGGGGACACTCATCATCTCCTTCTTGAAAACATCTGTTGATGTAGGGAGCATCTGATCAACTGAATTGCTCTCCTGTCTGAAGCTGCTATCACTGGTCATGACATGATTGGCCCAAGTTGAAGGTGAACCATGCAGATTATAGCAATAATTAATGGTATGTCCATCCATACCATAGTGTGTACATCTCCACGGACCTGAACTACGTTATCTACCACGGACTCCCCCTGAATCTCGACCTCCAATACAACCACCACCACGGTAATACGTAGGTCCACCACCACCACTACGGCCATATACCGGTCCACTGCTACCACTACGACCAAATTGAGCTCCCCGAGCTCCACCTCTAACACCACGGCCCCTTGATACTGCAAAGGCTAATCTATTGGAAATACTAGAGTTCTCGGTAGATCCAATAGAAATCCTCCTAAGTCGAGCAAACACCTCTTCTAAGGAAGGGAGAGCTGATCCTCCTAGTATCTATGCCTGCATTGGTTCATATTCAGACTTTAGCCCCACCAAAAATCGGGTCACATCTAGTTGTTCTCTCTGCTATTGCTGAATTTTAACATCAGAGGTGAGGGGGTGATACACATCCAACTCATTACGAATGTTTCTCATACTAGCATAGTACTCCTCAAGACTTTGATTACCCTATTACAAATTAAAGTATTCCTAATCCAGTTGATATACTCTAGTTGTATTGTTTTGACTCGAATACAACTTCTTAGCATGGTTCCACACTTCCTTGGCAATATCAAGAAACATGTTCATACTAATCTTTGGTTCCATGTTGTTTCATAACCATGTGATAATCTATGCATCTTCTTGTTCCTAGTCATCATACTCATGAGAGTCATTTAAGGGTTTTTCCTCCCTTATGTGTTTCACTTTCTTCTTTGCCTTAAGAAAGACTTCTACAGGTTTTGTCCAAGGTACATAATTTTCTCCATTCAGCTTAATAGAGGTCATTTGAAGATTCAGGTAGTCAGTAGGGATCATCACACTAGTTTTACTGTCACTATTGTCTCCCATTGCTGAATTCTATTATTGTTGAATTTTGCACATTGCACATTGAACCACAGTGTTCTCAGCACTTGTTATTGTTGAATACTACACTCTCTACACCACAACCCTACCACAGGACTACCTGAAAGCTCACCACACTGTTAGAGGATCAATCCCCCTTCAAATCACACTGAAATTTGCATAAGCTCTAATACATAACAACCTGAATACCCACCATACAATCTGAAACATACTCATCATTTGATTCACAATAAAAAACTGCATAAAAACCTCTTACTTAATCACCAGAAAATCAGACTCTACTCGACACCCACTGCATCACACGAATCAACCCTCTTCTCTTCATCGATTAGGGGAGGGTTTCCTACAAACCACAATAACCACCCACGAAGTGCACGGCTGGAGGCATAGAAACCTCCAAGGGAAGAGGGCGATCACTCCTTTTCAGCCACTTCCCTTATCTCCAACTAATGGTGAAGAAAACAAGAGAAAACCCTAGACTGCATGCATAAAGAACAAAATTCTAGGTAGTTTCGATTTGCTCAATTAGGCTTTGATACCATATTAGAATCCAACCTGCCTTTGAATCTGTTAGAATGGTAACAGTAGAAATAAGAGAAATAGGAGAAGAGAAGAGAATAGAGAGGGAGAAAAGTTTGGTTCCAACAAGAGAGAAAATCAGTCTCTCTCCATTCGGCCATATCTGTTTTATATTTCTATTAATCAGGAACTAACATAACTTTACACATCAATAACTTAAACATAAGTATAAAGACAAAATTACCCCTACAGTCGACATTAACACTGAAAGAAAAAGATGGTATCCTAGCATATTTTGTTCAAACATCTAGCTTGGTAAAATAAATGATAACTGAGTTACATGACCTGTAATAATGCATATGAATTATCCATTAGTCATGTGACCATGTGCAAAAATAACTAATGACTGCATAACGAATAGAGAGTAAGAAGCTCTAAAGTGAGATTTAAAGTAAAAGGTTCAATTCAATACCTTACTGGTTATTTTAAATTTAGTTGGGATCAACGCTAGTGGTGCAGGGTTTTAGAGTGTTTAGGGTGAAGGTTAGGTTTAATGAAGGTTCTGATCTAATATCTCAGAAATTCCAGGCTTCCTCAAGAGAGAATATAAGAAGTTTCATCGACTTGATTCCCAAAGGGAATTTTGGGCTGAAATGTTGTAAGCTTATTAGTAGAGGTGCTTTAAACAGACCAGGATCTGAACAGTCTGGGCACAAGATCCAATGAAAGCAAGGGCTTCAAGGAGAGAGTGAAGAAAAGTCAAAGAAAAAGTTGAAATCTATGAAATTCTCGAGTACATCTTAATCAGGACTTTTTATAAGATAACTTGTAATCAGATATCATAACAGCTGAAAACCTAAATTTTGATTTCTTTCTTATCAAAACTTGAATTTGGATAAGAAAAAGTTGCCATTATGACTGATATAAGACAAAGTAACTAAATTACTCAATACTTAACAATTCATATATAAGGTTCATGCAATCACCTCCCCTCAACTTTCTAATATAGTTGCAATTAGACCCCCTTTATTAGAATCTTCTAAAAAGAAGCATGAAAATGTTCAATATACCCATGCAATTACTATTAAGGCTGGTTTTTGTGGGAAAAAAACAATATCAACTTGATAAACAACAAAAACAAAGAGAATTTAAAGTTGCAACTTTACCTTTGAGTGGTGATATGAAGTGCAACATTGAAAAAATAAATCAGTTTCAGAAAAGAGATTGGAAGGGTTTGGGATAGTGATTCATATGAAGAAAAAATTTGGTAAACAAACATTTTTGTTAAAAGTAACTGCAAGGATATTTTTGGACATGTTCATGCCTCTTTTTAGAATATATTACCAGGGGATCTAGTTGCAACTATGTCAAAAAGTTCAGAGAGGTTTCAGCAACAACCAGATACTTCAGGGGAGGGCGAAAGTAGGAGGGCAGACTTGATAATGAGCTCTTTAGAAGAGTAACCCTACCACCTAATGACAGATGTTTTGATTTCCATGAAGCCAACTTCTTTTCTAACCTCTCTAACACAAGCTCCCACACCAGGGAAGATGTGCATTTAGCTCCCAAGAGGAGCCCTAGATAATTAAATAGTTGGCAAGTAGCTAACTTGGCAGTCTAGGACTTCATCTAACTCTTGAATATTTTCTACTTTTCCCATTGGGATTATCCTGATTTTTGCCCAATCAACTTTCAGGCCTGATACTACCTCAAACCAGCAGAGAACCCCAAAGAGCACTCCCAACTGCTCCACATCAGCATCAATGAAGCAGAGGGTATCATCAGCAAATTGGAGTCTTTGTCCCAAGCGCTCATTACCTGCCCGATTCACAAAGACTGTTAATATATCCATCACACAAATAAAAAGAATAGGAGAGAGGGGCTGACCGTTCAATAGAACTAAAAATTTAGGAGAAGTAATGCAAATTTTTATCCAATTCCTCCATCTTTGCCCAAAATTCATTTTTTTTTCAACACAAAGTCCAAGCATCTCCAGTTAATGTGGCTATAGGCTTTTTCCAAAAATTTAGAAGTAATGTGGCAATCATTTTGGTTCACAAATGTAAAATTTACACAAGTTTTACATTAACATACCAAAATATACATAAAATAATAAAGAAATTGAATTTATTCATTAATAAATGCCAATATACAATGGTCTATTGAGTTGATGCATACAATGTCTAACACTAGATATGTAGGAATTACTCAAATTCTGCAAAATGCATGAATCATGCAAATTGCATGCACAATGTCAAATTACGGGAATTTGACTCCCTACGTCTGAGAGTTTCGGACTTGATCAGGGTAAATGGTTCCTGGGATAGACCAAGGCTGGAATCTTTTCTCCAGGATTTTCAGCTAGGTCAAATTAATCTGCAGAACTCCAATTCGGCCTCAAGGGAAAGGGCCCTAATGTGTTTGGACTAAAAGTAAAAACGGCTATTTCTTAGTAAAGATAGCCTATCAATTGGAAGACCAAGGAGGTAAGATCATCCAAGACCCCCAATTAGCTCTAGGATTGAAATGGGTTTTGAAACTAAAACTGGTCGGGTGTTTCAAACTGGCCCTATGGCGGGCTTTAATGGATTTGTACCCAGTGAAATCAAAGCTAGGGCCTAGGGGTGGAGGGAGAGGAGGCCCTGTGCCCCCTGTGTTAAGCGGAGTTTGAGACTTGGGACCACCTCTTTGATCTGTCCCCTGGCTAAGGCCATTTGGTTTGGTTCCCCTTGGAACCTCCAATCCTCCCCCCACCCTCCTTTCAAAGAGTGGATCTTCCATTTAATTTAATTGATAGAGCCCCAAAATAAGCAGCTAAAGTTAGAAATCCTGTCCTGGGTAGCTATTGGTATCTACTACATTTGGTGAATAGGGGAGTCAGTCCTCTGGGTTGATCTTAATATGATTGTTGGAGACTCTGACACCCCAAGATGGCCCTACCCATCGGGTGATCATCCCTAGGAGTTGCCAAATGGTTCTCCTCTGTGATGGAGGGACTACTAACCCATGTTTGAGTACCTTTGGGTTTGACTGTATGCATCGTGATGGTTCTTATATATGCAGGTTCAGGGGGTGGATCTTTTGATTCTCAGGGTCTGGTGGAGGAAGCTGAGCTGATGGCAATCCAAGGTGCTTTCCAAGGCCGAGGCAGGTTGGGATCGGGTGGTGTGCTGTTCTGACTCTCTCTCTCTCTCTCTCTCAGTGATCAAGAGCATTAACGGACCAGATGTCTCCCTTTCCTGGCAATCTTGGAACATGTTTTTTTGAAAGTCAGAACTTAAAGCTCAATTTCAGTTATGTTAAATTTGTACAAGTAAATAAATCTCTGAACAATGCGTTGCATGCGATGGCGCAATATGCTAAAAGAACTCAATCGGTCTCGTTTCGGTTTGATCACCGGCTTAATTGACTGCCGGACCTTGATGGGCTTATAATTTAGAAAAAACCCCGAGCCAACTTAGGGTGTTGGCATGTTTTAATAGCTTCAAGCATTAGAGTTTGTTGTTGCTTTTTAATGGATACCGAAAGCATTAGAGTTGGAATTTCTTTTACCATGCTGTAGGTTGGATTGAAGGCTTGAAGCTTTGAAGTAGAGGGGAGGCCGGAGTACACGTACATGGAAAAACAAAACTTTTTAATTCCTACCAAAAACAAAGAAAAACAATTTTTTTCCAAGTACCACCAAACTTGCAGCAGCTTCCTTTCCGTCTTCTCACCAACTCTATCTCCGCGCTCTTTTTTTCTCAAGTTCATGGATATGACTTTCCGACATACACACACTCTCTCTTTTTCTCCAACATTCGTTCTTCCATCGTTTCCTTCCGACGTCGTCCAGATCCAACTCTCGTAATAAATATTAATTATATTTTTTTACATAATATACTTGTAATTTTCACCAAAACATATGATATGATATGTTTTTTTGTATCAGTACTACGATAGCATCTAATGGGTATTATTTAATTAGTGGGTATCGTTGGAAATGAATTTTATGTAGCCTCTTCCGTCCGTAAGGAGGTGGAGGAGGAGGAAAGAAATAAAGAAGCAAAGAAGAGGCTTATGCTTATTGGGATATGGATATGGAAAAACGGTCTAGAAAGCGAAACGACTTAACAGATGAAGGTGATTAGGTTTTGATTCTCCATATCTTCTACGGTATATAGAAAAGAGAGGCATATTCATGTTCATGTCTGGATAATAAGGGAGGCCTGCC
Source organism: Nelumbo nucifera (assembly GCF_055504915.1). NCBI lineage: Eukaryota > Viridiplantae > Streptophyta > Magnoliopsida > Proteales > Nelumbonaceae > Nelumbo > Nelumbo nucifera. The sequence continues at coordinate 58,424,070 of NC_142656.1, read as the reverse complement.
GGCAGTATCTTGTTCTTCCTTAGTCGTTTCTTTACTTTTTTTTAGGCATGTTATTGTTTGTTCTTTTCAATCTAATTCTAGTAATATTCAGAAAACTAGGCCTTTTAGGATTCCCACTGTTTCTCCAAATATTATTTTACATACATTCAATATTCTGTTGATAAGTCTTTTTTGAAAGATTTTCGAGCAGACATTATAATCAAAATACAATGTGAGTTTTTACATTAAGATCTTAGTAGTTTGAAGACCGTTTGTTTAAGACATTTTCCCGAAAATGTGATGAAAAAAATCAAAAAGTTCCATTTAAAGCTTCTTGAAAATGGCCCAAAATGGGATTTGCGCATCTTTTCAGGGAGACATCTTTTGGCAATTAGATCTTTTCCCAACCAAACGAGAAAAGACCAAAATGCGGGTTGTTGGGCTTCTAAACAGCCAACAGCCTGCGCAAAAAGATGCACCAAACAGAGAGTTAAGATGTCATGTGTAGAGGCTCCCAAAACAATCCAAGCTGTTTTTTCCAAATGGCATAGGATGAATACCGTGGTTGAACTTGATATCATGGAAGCTACATGTTGATAATAAAGGATCTAGAATCCACTAGGTTGAAATTCTTGAAACGAACTAGAAAATAAGAGAAACTTTGAAGAAATTGTATTCCAAATTCTCCACTATAAACAAAAGCTTAGGGTCCCTTTTATAGGCCCTGAATTACAAATTTACTCAAACTAGGAAACCAACTCCTAACAGAAAAAAGGAAACAAAAAGGAAAGCAGACAACTCCTACACCATTCCTAACTAGTCTAAAGGGAAACAAACAAATAAGAACTCTACTAAGGGATGTGTGTGTATTCTACACACTTTTTATTGCCTCATATATGCTTAATTTTAGGAAAACAGGAGTTTGGAACAGTTTTGGGGTGATAGAGCATGAAGACATGGCCATATCTTATCAAGGAAGCACTTCGGCCTGAGTAGAAGAAAAGAAAAAACATAGTTGTATGTTATCTGGGAGGTTCTACTAGGCGACTAAATTAGCAGAGTTCGAGCTAAAGCTACAAGAAAGAGTATAAAAGTGAAGGGAAGGAATAAAAGGGGTTCTCGATTTCTTTTGACAAGAACCAAAGTAGAAGCGCTAGGAGAAGGACTACTAGGCTTTCGAAGGAGAATTGGAGAGAAGATCGGGACTTCAACGCAAGGAATTTTAGGTTGTCTTCTTCTTTAATTCAAGGGTTTCGGAAATCCATGTTCAGCTAGGGCTTTTTTCTTGTGTAGTTTTCATTCTTTCTTCAATGAAGATTATGATTGATTTTATTTCAGTTATGTAATTACTCTTTTAATTTAATTTGATTGATGGTTATTCAGTTATTGGGGTTCCTTGATTAGGGTTTTTAATATTAAGAGTAATTTCGGCCAATTTGCTCTTATTTCATGAGATTATTTAGATTGTTTGAGAAAGAGTTTAGGTAATCGAACTAATTGATCAAGGGAACGAATTGAATGTACCTTAGAGATAATTTACATGATTCATTTGGCATTCATTCAGTAAGAGCTGATGTCATTCGATTTTCTTGTCATTAATGCATCTACATTAATTAAACCCTTGATAGAGATATAGGGGTTATTACATGATAGATAGATTGGCATGTGCTCGAAAGAAATTGTTCATGACAATAGGGAAATCGCCAACCCATAACTGAAATTCACATCAATTGGATATTTTAATAAGATAGTTATGGAATTGAATTTGAGATCAATTGAGTTTTCGTGAGTGCTTTAGTTAGGGTGATTCAATTCGAGAGCAATCAGAATAGTTAGCTAATTAGGAATTAATTAATTAGGATATTTTAATAATATACTAGTAGTTGTTGGATTAATCCTCGTGGGAACGATACTTAAATTACTCATTAGTATATTACTTGAGCGACTAGTGCACTTGCTAGTGTAGTTTTAAGCGCACCACTAAGACTAGGAAACTCAAAAAGAAACAAATAAGAAAGTTATGATTGTTTCTGTGGGACTGCATGTTTTCCTCCTTTCATTCCTTTTTGGATAGTTTCTTTCTATCCAATTGCTCCATGTATTTATTTGCAAGCGTCTCCACATCACTCCCCTCCACTTGAAAGAAACTCTTCGTTGAGTTAATCTCTAGATAAGAAGGACCATTAGATGGAAAGTACTCGTACAAATCAGCAACATTAAAGGTTATGGAGATATTCATGTCTTCAAGAAGATCAACAACGCAAGCATTGTTGTTGATTTTCCTTAAGATCCGATAGGGACCATACTTCTTCAGCTTTAATTTGTTGTAAGTACCAACAGGAAACAACTCCTTACGCAAGAACACCATCACCTGGTCTTCTACACTAAATGCCTTCGCTCATCGTTTCTTGTCAACTATTGCCTTATACTTGGCATTAGACTCTTCTAGCTTTTGTTTCATCTCTGCTATAGTAGCTTGGTGATGTTTAGCCATGGCATTAACTACGAGCGACACTCTTGCCAAAAACATTAGGTAGTTTCACCAGATCTAGAACATGCCTAGGCTCCTTCGTGTAGATGATGAGAATGGATATCTTCTTGTTGAACTATGAATAGTGCTGTTAAATGCAAATTCTGCTTTAGCCAAACGTTGTCCCACTATTTAGGCTTGTCACCACAGATGCTCCTAATCAAATTGCCTAGAGTTTTGTTTACTACCTTAGCCTATACATCTGTCTGAGGATGTGTCGTGCTACTAAAATTAAGTTCAGTGTTGAACCACTTCCATAAAGTCAACCAGAAGTGAGCTAGGAACTTACTGTCCCAATCTAAGGTGATGGAATTAGGCACTCCATGCATGTGCACAATCTCCTGGAAGAACAATTTTGCCATATGTGTTGCATCAGTAGTCTTGCGGCAAGGAATGAAATGCACCATCTTTAAAAATCGATCGACTACCACGAACACAAAATCTACTCCTCTTTGAATTCTAGGGAGTCCTAACACAAAGTCCATAGATAAATCCTCCCAAGGTTCTGACGGTGTTGATAAAGGCATGTAAAGACCCGTGTTTTGAGATTGCCCCTTTGCAACTTGATAAACAGGGAACTTTCACACAATTTCCAACATCCTTCTTTAATTGAGGCCAATAATACCTTTCTTCCATGCTATTGATTGTCGTGTCTCTACCAAGATAGCCACCCAAACCTCCAACATGTAATTCATGAATCACCTTGTCTCGTAAGGATGTTCTAGGGAGACACAACTTGTTTCCATTGAACAGAAAACCATCTATACAAGAAAATCACCCATAAGATGTCTAGTGGTATGTTTCTCCCATACGATGCCAAAGTCCTCATCAGTCTCATAAAGCTCCTTCAAGCACTTAAACCCATCAACTCCATTACTTACAGTGATGAGCAAAGTAGAGCATATGCTTAATACATCAGCTACACGATTCAAAGTGCCAGATTTAAGCTTGATAACATAATCAAAACTACTCTAGAAAAGTTTCCCACATGGCATGCATCTTGTTGAGATGCTGCTGACTTTTAAAATACTTCAATGATTGGTGGTCTAAATAGATCACGAACTCCCGCTGAATGAGATAATGCTCCCAACTCTTAAGAGCTTGAATATCTACGTACAGTTCCTATTCATATGTTGACCACTTCTGTCGTGCCACATTTAATTTCTCACTAAAGTAGGCTATTGGTTTACCTTCCTAAGATAAAACACCACCGATTCCAACCCCACTGGCATCACACTCTAGCTTGAAGACTTAGTCAAAGTCTGGTAAAGCTAGTACCGTTGTAGAAGATAACATTTCCTTGATTTTAGCAAAGCTTCTTTTGGTCTCTTCTCTTCACTCGATTTTCCCTTTCTTCATACATTTGGTAATGGGGGTCACAATGCTACTGAAATTTCATATGAATCTCCTATAAAAAGTGGTCAAAGCATGAAAGTTCATACCTCTGTTATAGTCTTTGGAGATGGCTAATCCCGAATAGCTTGAATCTTTTGATCATTCACATGTATCCCATTAGCACCAACTATATAACTGAGGAACATCAATCTACCGGTCATGAAGTGTCACTTCTTCATATTGACATAGAACTCATTCTCCTACAATACTATCAGTACTTCCCATACATGTTGTATATGCTCTCCCTCAAATTTTCTATGGATCAGAATATCATCAAAATATACCACTACAAACTTGTTGATAAAGGGTCTATGTACTTGATTCATCAGCCACATGAAGATGCTAGGAGCATTAGATAGTCCAAAGGGCATTACCAACCACTCGTCTAAGCCATCCTTAGTTTTGAACATTGTTTTCCATTTATCACCAAGCTTGATACGGATATGGTGATATTCGCTCTTCAAATCAATTTTGGAGAACATCTTGGATCCTCCCAACTGGTCCAATATATCATCCAACTGAGGGATGAGAAATCTGTATCGGATGGTGATCTTGTTGATGGCACAACTGTCAACACATCCTCCAACTTCCATCCTTCTTTAGTGTCAGCAATGCAAGTACTACACATGGGCTGATGCTCTCTTGAATATGCCCATTTTGTAGCAGCTCCTCCACTTTCTCCCTTATGACCTCGTTCTCCTTCGAACTCATCTGGTAATGCAATGGATTTGGTAGGGTGGTACCAGGAATCAAATCGATCTGATGCTAGATGTATCGCATAGAGGGTAAATGGTCTGGTTCCATAGTTAGGGCCTTGAACTCTTTCAACAGGAGATATGCCCATTTTGTAGCAGCTCCTCCACTTTCTCCCTTATGACCTCGTTCTCCTTCGAACTCATCTGGTAATGCAATGGATTTGGTAGGGTGGTACCAGGAATCAAATCGATCTGATGCTAGATGTATCGCATAGAGGGTAAATGGTCTGGTTCCATAGTTAGGGCCTTGAACTCTTTCAACAGGAGTTGCACCTGCTACAGAACTTCACGTTCGAACAAGTTCCAATGATGACATTGAAAGGAAAGATTGCCCCTCCACTTTAAAGACTTTGGGTGAGCCTCCCATTGGTACAAGAGCAATCCTCTTGTTCTTCCATATAAACAAATACATATTTTGTCTACCCCTATGTGTAGAATCAATATCATATTGCTATGGACACCCCAACAACACATGACGTACGTCCATATCTACTATATCACACGTAACAATGTCTTTATAAAATTCACCCAAGGAGAGAGGAACCTTACAAATATCTGTCACCTTAATGGTAGGGCCCTTCTTAATCCACCAAATCTAATAAGGGGTCGGATGTGGTTCTATTGTCAACTATAAGTGATCAACCAACACCTTGGACACATAATTCTCGTAGTTGTAGTTGTCTATGATCGAGCACTTGAAATGGAAGATCTTTCACCACTGTGAGATCTCCTCTTTCTTTGGTGTGTAGAGGATTCGTTGCACCACAAAAGTAACTGGTTCACCATCCTCTCTATCGACCATATCATCACATTCGCCTTCATCCAGGTTTGTGTCATGATTATGGTTGTCTTCCTCCCGATCCTACTCATCTACCAAGTGAACAACACCCTTTCATAGAGAGCAACCACTGGATCTGTGTCCATACTCATTGCACTTGTAGCAAGGGCCATTAGGCACTAGCTTGGTATAAGGGTTGTTTCTGGTCCTACTAGTAGAAGCTCCAGTCGGGGGTTTCAAGCCATCCCCTTCTTGAATCTTTCTAGGTTTTAATCCAAACGATCGAGTCTAATTAGCAACCTGGGGCTGCTTATCCTTGGAGGTAAAAGACTTCTGGGATTTTGTTTGTGTACACTTATAATTCTCTGTTCTGCTTGTTGGTTGATACGCTAGCAACCTCTCTGCTCCGAGTGTCAAATTGTGGGCTTTATCCGCAAACCATATAGTCTGCATCCCCAATTTATCTTGTATGGCGTACCTCAGGCCGTTGATATATCTGGAAATCTGTTGATCTTTCGTCTCTCTAAGATTGTAGTGGGTCTGGATCCTTAGAAACTCTTCTGTGTATTTTTCCATCATTCACTTGCCCTATACACAGTTTTGAAATTGTTGGAAGAGAATCTATTCATGATCTGCAGGCATAAATCTTCCTCTTAACAACTGCTTCATCACATGCCACTATTGTATGGGGCACTTCCCTTGTAACACCCTTTTCTCTTAATGGCGTTGCCACCAAGCTCCTACCCCTCCTCTTAATCTGTAAGCAATAAGAGGAACTTTCCAATCATCTGCTATGGCCATGATGTTGAAGAATTTTTCTACCTCGTACAACCAATCAAGGAAACATTCGATGTATAGACTCCCATTGAAAGTAGGAATCTCAGCTTTGATCTTGTACTCCTTGACTCTTCATGGCTTGACCACTTCGTAGGGCTCTTCAAACTCTCCTTCATCGTCAAAATCATCCTCATAGACTCATTGTCACCTACGAACAGGAGAACATCTCTCTACAAATTGATTTCTTCCACAAGCATTACCTCCATCTTCACGCCCTTTGTTGCTGAGGCTGAGACATGTAAGTGTAGTATGTATCTCCTCTAGCAATTCAGTTGTACAATCCAACCTTTCGTTCGTTCGACGTTCTTAAGCCTCCAATACAGCCCATAGAGCTTCTACTCTACGTTCGTCATTAGAGTGAATGTCTTCTCTACGACCAGCCATCAGGATACTGAAGAGCTCTGATGAAACAGGTAGGATAACCTGCTCTAATACCAACTAACACAAGACAAAAATTGTGGTTAAGCTTGATATCGTGCAAGCTACACGTTAATAAGAAAGGATCTAAAATCCACTAGGTTGAAACTCTAGAAACGCACCAGAAAATAAAAGAAACTCTTTAAAGAAATTGTATTCCAAATTCCCCACCGTAACAAATGCCTAGGGTCTCTTTTATAGGCCCTGAATTACAAACTTACTCAAGCTAGGAAACCAACTCTAAACAGAAAAAAAAAAGAAACAAATAAGAAATGAGACAACTCTTACACTTTTCTTAATTAGTCTAACAGTAAACAAACAAATAAGAACTCTACCAAGGCTAGAAAACTCAAAAAGAAACAAATAAAAATTTTATGACTGTTTCCGTGGAACTGCACGTTTTCCTCTAATTTTTTTGGATAGTTCTTCATATCCAATTGCTCTGTGTATTTATTTGCAAGCTGCTTTGCATCACCAAACAGCCAAAGTGAACCCTCTACTTCTAGCTTTCTTTTATTCTGAGAAACTTAATGGGCTTTACCTTATGGAGAAGCTGGTCGCTTTGTGGTCCTGACTTCGAATTACCTATATTGTCTTTAGGACAAGGATCTTGAAACTTAAACTTTTAGGGTTTCGTTTAACTCTAGTTGGTAATAGGAATATGCTTTGTGGATATTTGTTCTAATAATTTGCAATTTTCCTGATGTGTCCTCCCTCTTTTCATTTTTTTTCCGGGTTTCAATCAAGAACGCTTGTGTGAATTCGTCATCTCCGGCTCCAGATACTGGGAAGGGACGAAGCAAGTCATCTGTGCTTTTTAACAGTGTCACATGGATTCCACTTGGTGGAAGGAAAATCAGGTTATGACATGGAGGATTACCATGTAGCGGAGTACAAGAACAAAAGGAATCACGAGTTGGGATTATTTGCCATATTTGATGGACACCTTGGGGACCGTGTACCAACTTACCTGAACGATAACCTTTTCAACAACATAGTTCAAGAGGTAGCTATATCTCATATTCAAATGTTCTCCCGTTTGTGATAATTTTTCATGTAATTTCTGTTCATTGTCTATGAAACTTGGATACCTACATATAGGTGTCAATAGACCGGTTTTGGATTGGACCCTCTACAATCCATTCAATAGACAAATTGAATGGACCAACAAGACATTGAATTGGAGTAGTCTAAACTTAATGGTCCAAAGTATTTATTGGATTGGATTGGACCTGGTCCATTTGTAATGGACTACCATTGGATTGGATTGGATTGGACCAAATCCAGTCCAATTGACACCCCCACCTGCATATACAAGGGTAGTATAATGTGTTGGATACTTAAAATTTTAGTGAAATTTTGTCTCGTATCCTAGTTATAAACTACGCAATGGTCAATGGTGTTTCCACATATGGTTTGTTGGTTATAACTTTTTTCCTTCATTGCTCCCTAAGATTTATTGGAAGAGAATATGGCATATATTATGGAAGAAATACTTAGGCCCTGTTCGCTTTTTGGTAAGTTACTTACCTAGGTAAATGGGTAAGTACATTTGCCCATATTCTTTATAACAAATTTTTTAAAATACCCATATGGTTTAGGAAACTGATTAATTCTATCTTTATTGTTTATGTATTGTCTTAAAGTACCCTTAAATTTTCTGACAATTGTCTAAAACCCCCCCTTGCTATTAACTTTCCATCACACTCCGTTCACATGTGACATCACGTGATTGATATATTTTTTAAAAAAATCCTAAAATACCCTTTTAAAAATCATCACACTCCGTTCACAATGAAAACCCACTTCTACTCCATGCCCATGCCTGTCTCTATATCTATCTTCGATTTTGACTCCAACTCTATGTCCATCTCCTACTCTATGTTCGTCATGGGAGTTAACGTATAATTTATTTTTTTTGATAAGCAGAGTGGAAAAATAGATTAAAAGAGATATAGCTAGACAAAAAAAATTTAAAATTATACGACAAAAATTAGCAAGAAGACAAAGACACAATAGACTCCATAGATGCTCCCCAATTTATTTGTAGGAGAGATGATGCAAAATATGTTAATTAGTCATCGATCGACGATTGATATTTGTGAAGAAATCTCATGCACTAACAATGTTTAGTGCAAAAACATCGGCGTCAGAAGCCTCGACAGTACCCTCCGTGAAATCCCTCCTTTTGGCAAACAGGAGCACAATTGCTCTTCCACATATCCCTTTAAAGCGATGGCTGCCTAAACCACCTTCAACCTCACCCCTACAGTTACAAAGTTTGAACACCAAATACTCGTCGGTGCTAATTCATTGAATTCAAGATAAAGAATAGATAGCACAGGGAGGACTACTGATTTAGGCACATCTTCTAGAGATCCTAATCAAGATGGGAAGATCATTTTGCTCAAATAACTTGTCTTCTTATAAGAGAAACTTTATATCGCAGCTGGGCTATGATTAGAATCGAGCAAAATGAGTGCTCTTCTTATAAGATAAATTTTATATCGCAGCTGGGCTATGATTAGAATCGAGCAAAATGAGTGCTCATCTCGATTTATTTAGCCTACCCAATATTAGTCTGACATGAATCCGAAACTAATTTTTGATGGGTCTCATAAAGAAGAGCAACAAACATTTTTGCTTTAGTCTCCTTTCTCATTGCGTGGCTTCCTATTCCATTAGGGAGTTTCTTTTTACTAATAAATGTGTACTTGCACGTGACAATTTCAAATGATGATAATGATAATAATATTTTAATACTTTATTAGAAATAATTGACCTACATTTCTAAGCATCAGGTTGAAAGGTCGGAACAATAAAAAGCCAACAAGAGATTGTTCTTCAATGAACCCAAAGGTGTGCAATAGGCCTTGCCAATAAGTCAGCTTTGATTTACCATTGATGTCCAGCCATAAGATTCTCTTGCCCCCTTGATTCCACCCCTCCAGAGTTGATACATATAAGTGCGAGACCTTTATGACCAAATGGAGAACCATTGCCAACAGAAAGACCAAGCATCCAATAAAGTACAAGCCAGCTAGGACCTTACCCTCTTCCTGTACAACTGGCTGGCTTCATCCTAACAGTAACCATCCTATAAAAATTCATCTGGAGGTGCTTCTTCTGGAATCTGCAGAAAGACGCAACAGTTCAGTGTTAGGGAGCTGGATTATTATTCACTGTTATTATGGTGCAATCCCTTGAATTTCTCTTTCTCATTTTTTTTTTATTTTTAAATGTTAAGAAAACATAAAGATGAATAGCAAAATAATTTGTTAGATGTGACAGCAGCCGTAAAGTGATGGTATAGAAACTGCCCATCAATAACATTCTTGATACCACGCTCAGAGTTTATCACTAACCTAGTACCTACATATTGGATGGACAACACCTACAGAGAGCAGTTTATAGCTAGTTAAGATTCCCAAAAAATTTAAGTGTAGTCTATTTTCTACCTCTCCTGGATTCCATTCCTCTTGCCAAATACTTGCATTCTTATTAATAGCTGTTTTATTGCTATCCCTGCAGAAAGGGAACTGTGTATGTTAAAATGATTGAAAACAACATAGGTTGCAAATGCATAAGATGTCCAAAACAATTAATAGAGAAAGGATATTGGGTTTTAAAAGCTCTGACCAGTTAGTTGAACTGGGAAGCTGTGCTGACACTGCCGAGGAAGTAGAAAATTGGCTGCTTATAGTACCCGTGAAATTGTTGTTTGAGTTTGAAATGTTAAATTTAGAGGCACTTCCAAGTGGCTGTACAGGTTGTTGGCTCCATAATGATCCTGTAGTACCTGTACGATCCGTAATCAGAAGCAGTACATCATTTGGAATCTCAAACATTAGCTTTAAAAGATTTCAAATCTAGACCTTCATTTCTAAATGTTGAGATGTTAACACCCAATCCACTTGAAGTCTGGCCTGAATTTTGGAAAGAACTTGCTTGAATAAAAGGATTATCTAATGACATAGAGGCACTGCAAAACACATAAATTAAGTACCAAAAATTAGTACCCTTGGAGATGGGACCTGCAGAATACATGAGTCATATCAAATACTATATTTATTCTTAATGGATGATCTTGTAATTTGCCTATCAATAAGAAAAGAATGGAAACACTTTCAGTGTAACAAGAAGAACAATGAGAACTTATTTGCAGAGAGGGGCCTTACCCAGTACCAGATCCCAGATTAAGTGATGTTCCCAGTTGACTAAAACTAGACATTGAAGGAGGCATATTATTTGGAACAGCCACTGGGGATACATTGGAATTGGTCCCAGGAAATGGGCTTGGCCCAGAAGGAACAGAATTGGGTTTAACATATGGATTTCTTAGTAAGTTCTCAAATTCAATTAACTTTGAATTGAGTAAACTCCTTTCTCTTTGAACCTGAAACATGAACATGTTCATCATTACAAAGAAATGAATATGCTGATAAAAAGACCGTTTAATCAGTGCTACAATATCAGTACTTAATAGTTAGGATATGCTGATAAAAAGACCATACTAAAACTTGCTGAACTCAGCTGTTTTATTTTTGTTCTAAAATAAGCAATAAAACAGACAAAAATCTTGGCACAGTTACCTATTGCATTTTTTTTATCAGCAACAAAGAAAATGATTTCCTAATAAGAACAAAATATTACATCTAATAGTACAAAGATAAGAAAACAGCAATTTTTTCCCTCCCCAACCTTTAAGTTATTGCCCAAAATAAAGAATTTCTATTCACTCCTTGCTTCATAATACAATCTGCCCGAGAGTTGGCCGATCTTGGAGTCCACTGAGCCACCACTTGCAAATTCCTTATCCACCATTTGTATTTCTTCATCTCATTACTATACAACCACAAATATCTTCACTCCTATTTCATCCAGCAAATGACCACCTTAGAATCCCCTTCAATTATCAATTTCTCCACCTCCATATCATGAGCTAGTTGGACACCTTGTAAGATAGACATTTCAGCCCTTGTGGAACCACCTTCCCCTATTGCTCCCAAATAGATAGCTTTTACACTTCATCCCTTATTACTCCTCCCACCCTCGAAAGCCCCAGGTTTCCCATACTACACCCCAATGCCTAATTACTTTATCCTTGTTTGATGAATAATCAAACTTGCAATGTCTTCAACTAAGAAAGGATTAAACAACTCTAACGACTTTATCCAAAAATATCCCCTAATCTTGATAATTTCAAACAAGGCTTCCATTGTCTTTTTTTTATTGGAAACAGTAAATTCATTAACATAAAATTAGTATAACTGTCAATCACTAAATTAGGGAGTTCAACCCAAAGTACTCTTTTTACAACACTGCCCAAAACAAACTATCCCTCACAGTCCCTTGTTTGACTAAGGTATCAGCTAATCCATTAGTTGATCTTCTTATCCACTTGAAGCTTGCTCCAATCTCCCTTGTTATGTTGAGGATTTCCCTTATGGGTTGTCTATATATCTATGCTCCTAATCTGCCTGAATGCAACCAATCAATGGCAAATCTTACCCCTTGAAGCAAAGCCATCACCTCCACTCTCAATGAGTCCCCCACTCCTATTAGCCCCGAAAACATAGCAAAGATTCTACCCTCTCCATCTCTGAATACTCCCCCAATACCTGAAGGACCTGGATTACCTCTAGAACTCCCATCAAAATTCAACTTTGTTCTTTGTTGTGTTGGTGGGGACCACAATTCCTGCACATTCTGTTTTTGGTAGTTGTAGCTGCCACTTCTCCCCAGCTCTTATATACATCCTCAACTGAGAAGTCTTTGAACGAGTCCAAAGTTTCAACTGATAATCATAATGGTTATTTTTATTACAGTTTCCTCCTTGGATTTCTCCACTCCTTAAAAAATTCTATTATCTTTCCTCCAAAACAGCACAAAGAATAGCTGCTCTTGTGGCTCTCCACATAACTCTTCCACATTTCTTCAGTTGTCTAAAAAAACATTGGTCAAATAGACACACTACATCCAAGGGAGGTGTCCACCTGGAATCAAAGAGAGAAAACAACCAGGACCAAATAAAGAACACAAAAGGAGATGAGACTAAAAAGTGTGCAGTTGAATTCAGATCTGCTCCTCACACCGACCTCACAGCATGTTCCAGCCACACATTGGGAACATCTCCCAGAAACAAGACTCACACTCTGTGTGAGGTGCGGGCACCACAGCTTTCACCTTCACAAGAGCACATGCACCACTTGCAGGTTCCCTTCAAGTTGTATCAGGAAGTATAACTGGAGCGCGAAGGCGATCAAAAGGAAGACCAACAGATGACTGGAACAGGTTGAATGAGGTACCTTCGTCATCTCCTGCACAGATTCAAGAGTAACTATGGAGAAGGTACTCAAGCAACTCCAAGGAAGATGGGAGCCACCACTTCTTAAGGTGTATGTGGACATAATATTGGTAGAGTCTGTTCTAGCTTCAGTCATATTTGAATTATGGATAACAGTTTTTAAGATCACCTGTGATGAGTGTTTTAGCAGTAGAATTTTTGTAGTGGAGTTTTTTTTTTTTTTTGATAAAAAGTTTTGCACTGGAGATTAATGGATAACTGCTTTTATTAATGTTTGTTTCATTATTTGAAGCAATTGGATTTTCATTTTGAAATACAATTTTTTTTTTGATCAATAACATCATCTTCATTAAATTAAGAGAAGAGAAGGAATAAGGATACAAAGGGGGAGATAAAATAACTTAGCTCCCCAAAAAACAGAAAACACGGGGAATGCAAAGAAAATATTAAAAGCTGGCCCAAAAAACAGCCTCCCTATTCACTCCTTGCTTGGCCAATCCATCGGCAAATGAGTTGGCACTCCTCTTCACCCAGCTGTACTGAATCTCAATGTCCCTACCCAGCCATAAGAACTGTTTTTTTTTCATTGTTAAAGTTCCACAAACCACTGTCCTCTGTCTTCAACCAACTAACCACCACCTTCGAATCACCTTCCAGAATCAAGCGGCTAATATTTAATTCCTTTGCTCTTTGAATACCTTCAAGCGCTGCAAGGATCTCAGCCCTAAGAGAGTCACCTTCTCCAATAGGGCCAGAGAATAAAGCAATAACAATCCCTTCCTCATTCCTAAAGACTCCTCCAATCCCAGAGGGCCATGGATTCCTTACGCTGCTACCATCAAAATTCAGCTTTATAAAGCCCGAGGGGGGAGGGGACCAGAACGGACAAAGAGTCCTCTTGCATCTAGCAGTGGAAGCAATCTCTTTCCAGTTCCTTAGAAAGTCATCCATAGGAAAATCTGAAAATAACTCCAAAGATTTTAGCCAGTGGACAGCTCTTAAAAGGATTCGATCTAACAAATCTTCCAATGTTCTTTCCTTGTCAGAAAAGATGTGTGAGTTTCTTTCTTCCCACAAAGACTAGCATACTGCTGCCTTAATACACCTGCACATAATCTTCCCTCGCTTCTTAGGCCAACTGAAAAAAAGAAGGAAAAAACAAACCTTGGACAGTCTCCAGAGGATACCAAGAACACCCAAAACGGGAGAAAACCCACTCCCAAACAGTTTTAGCAACCTTACAAGAGACCATGAGGTGGTAGCCAGATTCCCCATCAGCTTTACAAAGAGCACATCTATTAGGAAGTAGACAATAGTAGGGTCTCTTTCTCTGAAGTAAGTCTAAAGTGTTGATTCTTTCCAGGAAAATTTCCCAACAAAAAAAAAAACAACCCGAGGAGGAATAGGCCTGCTCCAAATTTCCTTAACTGGAAAGGACAACCCCAAGGGAATAGGAGGTTGAGTTAAGGTTTCAAAGAATGAAGCACAAGAAAAGGTACCAGAGATAGAAAGGGTCCAAAATCAGGTGTCTTCCTTAGCAGGGTTTAGGAAGACACCCTCAAGGGAGGCTAGCAGAGCTACCAAGCTATCCAAGTCTATATCCCTAATTGCCCTATGCAGGCCAAGGTTCCATCCAAAGCCAGAAGTGGAGGCTGAAGGGACCAGGAACGAAGATATGGGTTCATTTTTCAAATTTGAAAGAGCATACAAGGAAGGAAACTGGTCTTTCAGAGGAGAATCCCCGATCCAAAGATGTTCCTAGAAATTTATTCGGTTACCAGAATTTAGACCATACCTGATCCAAGGGGAGAAAACTGGAAGCAGATTGTGGATGGATTTCCAAGGAGAAGTAGCTGAAGCCCTTGCCAAGATTCTAGGATCCCAGCCATTGTCTTCCAGCCCATGAATGCTAGCCACAATCTTAGTCCACAAATTATCCCTTTCCAAAGAGAACCTCCACAACCACTTCCCCAGTAGAGCCATATTCCTTTTCTTGAAATTACCAATCCCAAGACCTCCTAGTTTTACACCTAGAGACCACCTCCCAACTCACCCTATGATCTCTCTTTTCCTTTCCAGGCTCCCAGAAAAAGTTCCTTATTAATTTTTCCAAAAGAATTGAAACCTTCGAGGGGATCTTAAACACTAACAGATAGTAAACAAGTAGGTTAGCTAGGGTAGACCTAATGAGAGAGACTCTTCCACCTAAAGAAAGATAATTTCTCTTCCAGGCCGCTAGCCTCTTCTCAAACCTCTCCACTACCGGAGCCCAAAAGCTAACACTCTTAGGATTATCTCCTAAAGGGAGGCCCAAATATGTCAGGGGCCAGTTCGCAATTGCACAACCTAGCTCATCTGCAAATTCCCTTAGGTCTCTTTCGGTCACATTCACTCCCGCCACACAACTCTTATCGAAGTTTACCTTGAGGTTAGATATCTGCTCAAAAAATTGTATTGTCAACTTTAGATTCCGGATCCAATTGAAGTCCCCTCCTTCACAGAAAAGGATAGTATCATCTGCAAACTGTAGAAGAGTTAAGGGAACCTCCTCCCTTCCTACTCTCCACCCTCTTATCAGATTCCTCGAGTCTGCTCTATGGATCAATCGCCCAAGCACATCAACAATCAGGGTGAAAAGAAAAGGGGAAAGAGGATCTCCTTGTCTTAGACCTCTCAACGCAGGAAAGAAGTCAACCACAGTCCCGTTCACCAGGATAGAATAATGGCAAGTCCTAACATAGCCCCAGATCCACGTACACCACCTGTCACCAAAACCAAAACTCCTTAACACCTCCATCAAGAAAGACCAATCAACCAAGTCAAAAGCCTTCTCCAAATCCAATTTGCAAACCACTCCCTTCTTCTTTGACTTCCTAAAGCTCTCCAAGCTCTCATTTGCAATGAGAATCTGATCGGTGATCTGTCTTCCCGCCACAAAAGCACCTTGGTTGGGTGCAATAATAGAGGGGAGCACCTTCTTTATCCTGAGAAACAGCACATTTGCAATGATTTTGTACAAACTAGTCACCAGACTAATAGGTCTAAAATCCTTAGGTTGAGAAACATCTTTCTTTTTTGGGACTAAGGCAATGAAAGTTGAGTTCAAGCCCGGGTTTATTACACCCCTCCTGTGGAACTCCTCAAAAACCGATCTAAGATCATTCTCCAAAATATCCCAACAATCCTGGTAAAAGGCCATTGTGAACCCATCTGGACTTGGAGCTTTTGTCCTATCCATAAAGAATACTACTTCCTTTACCTCCTCCATATCAAACCTTTTTTCTAACCACTCTCTCTTCTCTGCACTTAGAGTCGGCCTATCCAAACCCTCCAACCACACTCTCTCATTCATAGGCCTTCTAAAAATAGATTTGAAGTGGTTTACTAGAGCCTCTGCAATTTCAGCCGGGTGGGACAAAATTGCTCCATCAACTTCTAAATTAGAGATGAAATTCTTCTTTCTCCTTCCATTTGCCACTAAATGGAAAAACCTTGTGTTTTTGTCTCCCTCCTTTAGCCACTTACACCTGGAATTTTACCTCCAACTGATTTCCTCCTTAACCAGGATGTCCTCCATCTGCTTCCTCAAAACCCATCTCAACTTCCTTTCTTCCTCTCCAAAGGGGCCTCTCTCTTCCTTCAGGTCCAAATCCTCGATTTGCTCCACTAGAACTTGTTTTCTCTCTTCTAATCTTCCAAACTCCAGCCTATTCCACTCTTTTAATTGAGATTTTAAGTATCGGAGTTTCTTATGGAACCTCATTCCCTCCCAATCAACTACCGGATTAGCTTGCTCCCACCACTCTCTAATCTTCTCAATGAAACCCGGATGAGTCAACCACATATTTTCAAACTTGAAAGGGGTAGGACCCTACTCCTCTTATTTCCTCCTTGACCAACACTATAGGCCAGTGGTCTAAAGTAAGTCTAGGGAGAGCCCTAGAAATAATATTGCCCCAATGTTCCTTCCAATCTGTTGAGAACAAAAATTTGTCCAACTTAGAGCAAATTGTCCTTGATTGAAGGTTGGACCAAGTGAAGTTATTATTTAGGAAAGGATGTTCTTTGAGTTCAAAAGAGTCCACAAATTGGTTGAACTTCCTCATACTTGTTGTCACTCTCTGTCTGGGGTTGTTGGTTTCCTCCGTAAATCTCACTACATTAAAATCCCCTCCCACACACCAAGGCCCATCCCAGAGGCCTCTAATGTCACTCAATTCTTCCCATAATTTCTCCCTCTGCCTATAGTCATTGGGGCCATACACATTTGTTAGTACCCATTCATATCCATCGTCCACCTGTTTGAACTTTAGGGAGACAAAATGATCTCCAATTAGCTCCTCCACACCTATGAGTATCTCTTCTTTCCACAAGGTCACAATCCCTCCTGAGGAACCCCACGAAGGAGCAGCCACCCACTTTATACCCCTAGAACTCCACACACTCCTTGCCCATCTACAATCAAAACCTATTCTTTTGGACTCCTGAATCCGGATTAAACTTATTAATTACCTCTTTAATTGTTGCTCTCTTCCTAATGCTGCCCAACCCCCTCACATTCCAACTTAGGATTCTCATTGAAAACTCTTAACCTTAACCCTAACTCCTCCAAGATCTATTTAGACCCTTTTCTTCTAATCCCTTTCACTTCAAACTTCTTGTCCCCCTCAATATCTTTTTTTAACCTCTCCACTTCACTCAGCCTTCTAAACTTCAACTTGCTGTCCTCTTTCTTTTGCATGTAGGCTTTTAGATCATTTGGGTTCTTCAGCTTGCACCCCAACTTTTTCACAAACTCTGCAACTGACTCTTCCCCATTAGATTCCTCTTTTTCTAAAAATGCACTCTCCTCACTCCTAGGAAACTTCTTGTTCCTTCTCACATTACCTCCAACTACAGCCATTTGTGTCCCCTCCAGGCTCCCTCTCTGCAATTCCTTCCTTTCCACTTCACCCAAAAGGCTTTCTAAGATTTCCCATATTATTGTCTCTGCAAGTTTCATTACCCACTTCCCCCCCCCCCTTGTAGACACAATGTAGCTTTCAGACCAAGGGCTTCCGACTCTTGGTTGGGAAGAGAATCTGGAACAAGAGACACAGAGCGCTCATCAGTATCCAAAACTGTATTGACAGAGTTGAGGGATTTACCTGAGGCAGAGAAGTGAGGAGAGAGCAAAGGCGAAGGAGTGGTAGTCACTTTCTTTTTGAGAAATTAGAGCACTCTGTCTCCCAGAGTTAGGGGAAGAAAATCCCTGTCACTGTATCAACACAATGACCCCTTTTTGTACCCAAGTATGTACCTCTCTGTGAGGTACCCTTGTTCGGCTCTGAGAAGACCCGAGCTACCTCCTTTTCGGCCTCTTGCAAAGCACTAGAACTAGGGGGGCTCAGCCAAAATTGGGTTAAGATCATTCACCCGCTCCTCCCCCTCCTCCTTTCCCTCCCCCACCAAATCCCCTAAGAACAAACAATCCAGGCTAAAAGGATCCCTGTTTTGAACTTTAGATAGAGCTTCATCTGCTGCATTGCCTAAACTCCCACAGGCTTCTGAACTTTCATCATATTCAGAATCTGAGCTGCAGCTTATCCAACCTTGGTCGGCCTCTTCCTTCTCTTCTGTACTACCTCTCGAATAGTGTGGGTTCGGGCGATCAGAAGTGTCCGTCGAACCCAGCACAGAGGACGGTGTCCTTCTACTTTGCTCGCCAACTTAGCCCCTCCACAGTCAAGAGGGCGAGACCTGGACGATGATAGATGAATGTTGCCATCTATCATCTCCCCAAGCCTGCCCCGCCCCACGTGATGACTTAAGTTGTCACATGGGCTTTTAAAACCAAGTGAAGGCTCACCTACTGACCCGTCCGGCCCAACCTTCTTTAAAGCCGGTTCAAGGAAAGACTTTGAGCACAAACGACTCTTTCCCATTTTAGCACGTCAGCATAGGACGGGCCGCCCTCTTTAAACAACCCCTCTTCGAAAAAATTTCAATTAGAAGCCTTAAAGGGAAAGCTTCGAGACTTGGGGCACCCCTGCGACTGTTCCCCTTCCTCTGTATTTCGCCCACACGCACCAGGCTTTCCCGCCAGCCCCTGAAGGCCACGTGTACACCAACCTGCAAGCTCGTCAGTTCCTTCAACCTCTGTTCGTCTTCCCCAATTTGGATATCAAGTACCAAAAAAAAGCCAGATTTTCCAACATCAATGAAGAAGATGATCTGAGTTCATCAGATTTGAGATTAAATACAAAGAAGGTAATATTGGGTTTTAAAAAAAAAAATTATGCATCATGTGATGTCATGTGTGTACAGATTTTGACAGAACATTAATAGACGCTAACAGCAGGGGTAAATCAAGTCAAATGTCAGAAACAGTAGGGGTGGTTTAAGACAATAGTTAAACAGTGAGGGTACAATTTGTCAACTAGCTAAACAGTAGGGGTAGTTTACGAAGTTTTCCCTAAAATAAAAGTTATCTGTTACCAATCAAAAAATATCTGAAGCATACTCTGCTTTTCAGAGCATTTAGGAAATACAAATTAGATAAATCTGTCACTCACTGTAACTTCAAAAAGTAGTCATAGATATCACAAGCTTACAATGGACTCCAAGCTCATTTTATTCTTTGCTCCATCATATGCTGCTGCCCGCAATTCTTCATAGCTAATATCACCAACAATATCACATGGGTGACTGCAAGCAACAAACACACTTTAGCTCAGCGAGCAGTGGATGACTGGATCATTTATTTGTTCTCATTGGAGACAAGAGAAGTGAGAAGAACATATAAAACCATTTCAAGACATGGAATTTTAAGTTTATGGAGAGTAAAAGATTATTGCTCCAATAGTGATGTAAAACGCACTATTTACAGTGGCCATAGCAAGTAAGGTTCCAAAGTGGTCTTTCATGCTCAAAATCTTCAACAATTTGCTGTTTGCATGATTCAGGATCTGTGCATCTAGGCATAAAACAAATGGAAATTTGCTCAGTGAAATTACTCTGTTCCAACTACAAGAAAGAACAACCAACAGAAAGTTCTAAAACTAAAACAAGAACCAATAGAGTACTCACTTATGAGGAGGAACCTGAGCCTGATTGTCAGCTTGCCGAGATGAGGAAAGGGGCAAAGTAGAGGAACGCACCCACTTATTTTCAAATGGCTGATCCCGTATGTACAAGACAGCATAAATAACACAAGAAAAATAGTGTAATGAGTACAAAAATGTATAGATTAAACTGCCTAGATTTTACTAAAGAAACTAAATAACAAACCATAGAACAAAATTGAACAATGTAAGGAACAAAGTGAAATCATGCTTAATTTACCAAATGGAAACTTCCCACTAAAATTGTTAGTGAAGGGTTATGAAAGTATGAAGGTACTAAGTAACAAACCTTAAACTGATTCTGGTTTTTGGCACTAAAATCAAAGGCCCCTTTTGACTGTGAACTGCTTTGTACTCCAAATCCGAATGGGTTAGGTTTTTGTTGTGATTGATTTGTGTTATATTGTGACCCAGTGCCGAATCCAAAGGGATTTGGCTTCGGTTGTTGTTGAGTCACATGGAGAAACTTGCACCGTTCACCATATTGACAGCTAGAAGATACTAACACATAGTCAGAAACAATTCATGTATTCTCATTCAACAACTCAAAGATGCCCTTATATACTAATTACGACCATAACTACAATGTAAAATTGTCCTTAAAAAAAATAAATCGAACAAAACTCGTGTAAATGCCTTCATCTGTATGCTATCTGAGCCACACAATTGCTATGGTGAGATGAGACAAAAAATTTATAAATGAAGAAGAACCAAGCACCAAATTAATGCATGATGGAAAATAAACTACATGGAGTCTAAGGTGGAACCCAAAAAGCATTCTTGCAAAATAAGTGTATTCGAAAAGCAAAAGCAAGCATGAAAATGAAGAAGCACATTCCCAAAGCATCAAAGGATTTAATTGATCGCTAAAATTAATCCTCTTTACTTTTAACAGTGTCATTGAAGACCTCAGAAAGGATTACAAAATTCTAGTTCTATTATTATTTTCATTTTTATTTCTATTTTTGTTGTTCTTGTTGTTATCATTCATTTTCCCTACAATCTGGAATCCGAAAGAATGTCAAATATCAAAATCTACAAAAAAAGAAAAAGGAATTTTCGGACTGCAATCCCCCTCAGAAATCTTTTTTGTAGCCCCCTCCTAGTGTACTAATACCCCCCCCCCTCTATAAACCACATCCTGCCCGTGAATTTGGCATCAATCCGCGGGCAGGATTCAATCCACCCCTAGGAAATCCTAGCTCCACCTAGGGGTGAACTGAATCATAAAAACCCCAAAGAAAAATAATTGAAAACGGAAATCATTAGAATCAGTAGCTCTGTTTTCTTGAAGAAATATCTTGAATTGACGGTACATAACAACATCTTCCTCGATAGAAACTTGTCAAGAAATAAATTACATTTTCTGCCGCACTGGAGAAAGCTATTTAAAGGATATCGTATCACCCCCTTGGGTAAGAAAACTCTAGATGATTACCATTAGACGTATAGTCAACCCTATAAACTACCCACATGATTGCTCAAAAAAAAAAAGACATAAGTTCAGTTCTGCATCTCATTCGGGATTCATCTAAGTAGCCAACGCTCCGGGAAGTAAAAAAGGAAGAAACAGAAAAAGAAATGGCAACAAGAGAGAAGACAGAGAAGGAAGAAGGGATGAGAGATTACCTGCCTCGCTGAAAGTTTCTGCAAGGCTCTTTCTTTCGATACATGTTTTCTGCTCCTATCCCTCAGTAGCAGGGACCACGTTAACTAGCCGGACCTCACGAAAATGGATGAATCAGAAAGGATAGAACCGATTGGGATGAAAACGGATCAAAGCTACTCCCTAGTGGATCAGATGACATTTTTTTGGGTAGAAAGTAGATCAGATGACTTAGGGCTCGAAATAGACACTAGAAGAAGCTAGCAACCATACTTCATCTTGAACCCCGAAGTATCGGCATTGGTGCTACATACACAACATTTCGACCTGTTCAAATACCTTGTCTACGCTTGGCAGGCGAGTGGCACTATTGTAAATTTTGTTAATATAATTATTGGGAGAAGTCATGTTTCTTATTGACTGACCACAAAAAACTTAACGTAATCTTTGGAGGAAGGATGGTCAACTTCTCTCCGTGCTTGACCTTAATACTCCTAAACCAATTTCCTGGTTAATGGCTTGCTTGACTATCAGGGTTCTTTATGGGCGCACACATATTTATGGGGACAATGTATAGACCGGCATTGCGCCACACACACTAAATGAAAGCTTGACTTATGGGACTGGCTCAAGCATATCCTTTCACCTCGCCAGCCCCATATCTAAGCCAATTGAGCTACCCTGTTGCCCTTAAAACACAGGCATGTTCTGGCTCAACAGTTGCCTATCATCCTTGGCATACAGGTGTCTCTCCTCACCGGTGCCACAATTGCCTCTCATCATGGCCTTCCCCCTTTGGCACGTAAGCGATACTTCCCATAAACCGGTCAGAGCCACAAAGAGCCCTAGCCATGAGTCTTGAGGTCATGATCCAGTGCCACTGACCTTGATAGAGCCATCTCATTGAACAACACCTGGACGCCACACAGATTTCTTCCATTGCAAAACTACCCACATGACATTAGGGCTCAAAATAGACACTAGAAGAAGCTAGCAACCATACTTCCAATTCTTGAACCCCGAAGTATTGGCATTGGTGCTACCCAACATTTCGGCCGGTTAGAAACAAATTAGTGCTACAATACCAATGCTTCTCGATTGGCCTGTTCGTTTGCACCAAAGTCATCTGAATGCCTTTTCTATTTTTTTTTTTTATTTCTTTTGAAGTGCTACACAACAATCCAGGTGAAGTCGGGATTCGGTCACAAGTCTCCGCAATTACCTACAAGAGACCTTACCGATCAGCTGATTGACACTTTTGTATAAATGCCTTTTTTTGAAATGTAATAATTTTAGAGATGTATTAGAATTGGTGAACTTTTCTTAATTTTAGAGTTAAGATAAAGTTGTTATGAACATGACATCTAAAAAGTGGAAATCGGTTATTTTTTACCCTATATATGAGAAAGCTTGCTTGACTTTTAACAAATCAATTAATTACATAATTATTTTTAATGAATTAATTAATATATTTAATATAAATAATTACATAATTCTTAATTAAATAATTAACTGATAATTCATAACTATATATTGAATATTTAATTAATTAAAATAATAAATAATAAATAATTAAATAAATAATAATAATTTCTAAATATTACCTTATTATTATTATTATTATTGAATTGACTAATGATTAATTAATAATTATGTATTTCATAATTATATAATTAAAAATAATGAATTATTTAATAATTTAATAAAATAATTAAGTACTGGTGGATAACTAATAAAATAAAAATAATAATAATTGTTAATTATTATTATTATTATTATCATCATCATCAAGGTTTACAAACCATTGTTGACCTGTCTAAGGTATCAATTCCGTTTCACCCCCAAATTGCTAATTTCCCAAAACAATGTTGAATTAGTTAATGACCCACTAACCTTAATGATCGAACCATTGACCAATTCAGCCTAGACAATGGTTTTTAGGGCCAATTTTTATTTTCTTTTAATTTTTAAAACATCACATGCTGATTGGTTTGAACCAAATGATCAAACTGCTAATTTAAAAACCAATGGACAAAGTGGTTCCAATAGGGTCAGATTAGGTCTTAACATAAAAGGAGAAGAAACTACTTGGGCATATTTTTGGAAAATAAATATGTAATCGTTGTATGGCAAAAAGTAAGTGCTAAATCAAGGATGAACAAAAACTTGGTAATTAACACTCTTAATACCGAATTGGATGATAGCTTTTTTAGCATTAAGCATTAAGAGTTATTGAACAGGTCCTGTAAAATATTGAGGCCACCGTTGAGAACCCAATTTGGATTCAGTCATTATAAGCCATTGTATGTCTAAGACTACAAGATTGTGGAGACATGGGATCTATTTTCGTTAAAATCCGATTTGCTCCTCACAAAGTACAGTAGATGTTCTCAATGCGTAGGTGAAAGTGTTGTGAGGTTGGTATGAAGCACTTTATGAGTGACAAATCTAGATTCATTCCCATTGCCACTAAGGAGGGTTTTTTTATAGAACAACCA
This sequence comes from Nelumbo nucifera, assembly GCF_055504915.1. Classification (NCBI taxonomy): domain Eukaryota; kingdom Viridiplantae; phylum Streptophyta; class Magnoliopsida; order Proteales; family Nelumbonaceae; genus Nelumbo; species Nelumbo nucifera. The sequence goes on along the minus strand of NC_142656.1, from coordinate 58,399,865 downwards.
AATCTATTAACAGAAAAGAGCACAAAAGGTTTAATACAAGCCGGAGGGTTGTCCAAAATAAACATATCTACATCATGCAATTTACCTAACTGATCTATAGACACCAAAGAGATGCTCCCAATATACAGCTACAAAAGGCTGTTGGGACCGTGTTCGGAGCCTAGGTTGGGGACCTGATCCAAACTCCCATAGTATAGTCTTAAAAAAAAAAGGATAAATTACAAAAAACCCCCATACTATAGGGTCAATGGCAAATATGTCTCTAATAAGTTATAGTTTCGTTCCGCCAAGTGTATATTTTTGGGTTATAGTCCTTATGTCAACATAAGGGCTATAGGTGCATGGATGTTCTCACTAATCGAATTTACATATCTAGGCATGTAGTTTTTGATTTACACAACTATCCTTTCTCTAGTACTCAATCTACCACTGCCATCACTCCTACACTCCCACCCACTCCTCAAACACTCATCCAATGGTTACCACTACAAAAACAGCCCACTGGCTCCATACTCAGTAGTCTCCCTCAGTTACTTCGATGTCAAAGGATACTCTTGCGTGTACTTCTTCAAGTGAACCACCATTGTCAAAGGCTAATCATTTGCTTGCATCATCCTCTCCATTGTCCAACCCACCATCATCACCTTCCCTTGTCCAATCCCACAACTACTCTCAGCCCTTGCGTACCCATCCTATGAAAACTCGCTCTCAATCAGTTATATTTAAACCCAAACTATATTCTACCAAATACCCCCTTCTCACTACCCTTGTAGCCACCACCGTCATCGAACCCCGTTCTTATACACAAGCATCCAAAAGCCTAGCATGGCGTCATGCCATGGATCAGGAATACACTTCCCTTCACCACCGGTGCCTTTTCAACCCACCAGGAATGTCGTAGGCGATAAATGGGTGTACCAGGTTAAACACAGCCCAGATGGCTTTGTTAGCAGGTTCAAAGCAAGATTGGTTGCTAAAGTTTTTCATCAACAATTGGGTGTTGACTTCATTGAAACTTTCAACCAAGTTGTAAATACCACTATCCAGGTTGTTCTTTCTGTAACTTTTTTGGTGTATACTTTTCTGTATTTTATTCATTGAGAATTTAAGTATATATACATAAATACAACCACCAAATCTCCTAAGCTTATGGCAATTAGAACTCCTAAGTTTACAGAGACTCAAATATATCTTTCCTATCCTATCTGAACTATTCATGATAAGGAAAGGTTAAGAAGATATATGCAAATAAGATAATACTAAACGGACTCCTAATCCTAACACCCCCCCACAAGTTGGAGCATGCAGATTGTGAATGCCCAACTTGCGGAAAAAGTACTCAAATTCTCTACGACCCAGTGCCTTTGTAAAAATGTTAGCCAACTGAACGGTAGTCGACACATAAGCAGGACGAATGCAACCATTTTGAATCTCATCACGTACAAAATGGCAATCAACTTCAATATGTTTTGTACGCTCATGAAACACTAGGTTTGTTGCAATATGCAAGGCTGCCTAACTATCACAATATAATCACATTGGGTTTGAATGCATACCTCCAAGAGCCAATAACAATCCCTTCAGCCATTTTAATTCACACGTGGTCGTGGCCATAGAACGATACACTGCTTTCGTTGAAGAATGAGCCACAGTGTGTTGCTTCTTAGTTTTCCAGGAAATAGGCGATTTTCCAAGTAGAATAAACCATCCAGACAGAGAACGTCGGGACAAAGGACAGCTCGCCCAGTCTGAATCGCATCATGCATATAACTGTAAGTCACAATCTAAACGCAAGAGAATTCCTTGACTAGGATTTCCATTCAAGTAGCATACCACTCGCAATGCAGCCTCCCAATGTCTTTCTTGCGGTTGCTGCATAAATTGGGACAGAACATGCACACAATAAGACAACTCTGGACAAGTTGCTGAAAGATAAATAAGCTTGCCTACCAAGCGCCTGTATCGCTCAGGATCAGATAAGAGAGGCCCATCTGTCAAGGCGAGATTGTGATTTTGCTCCAGAGGAAAAGGAGCAGATTTTGCACCAAGTAATCCAACTTCAGAGATAATATCCAAAGCATACTTACGTTGAGATAGAAAGATTCCTGTTGAGTTTCGGACAACTTCAATGCCCAAAAAATATTTCAATGGTCCCAAGTCTTTCATATGGAAGCAATCATTCAAATATTTCTTGAAGACTTGAATTGCCATACGATCATTACCTGACACGATAATGTCGTCCACATACACGAGAACAAGCACATGCACCCTGTCTCGATGAAAGGTGAAGAGGGAGTAATCTGAACATGATTGCTGAAACCCATATGTCTTCAAGGCTGTGGTTAATTTAGCAAACCAACATCTCGACGCTTGTTTCAAGCCATACAGAGATTTTCGCAACCGACACACCATACCTGGTTTATCTGACTGAAAACCAGGAGGCATTCGCATGTAGACTTCCTCATGAAGGTCGCCATGCAAGAATGCGTTATGTACGTCCATTTGATGAAGCTCCCAATTTATAGCTACTGCGACAGCAAGGAAGGTACAAATAGTAACCATTTTTGCAACTGGGGCAAAAGTTTCATTATAATCAATTTCCTCAACCTGCTTGTTCCCAAGAATCATGAGACGAGCTTTGTATCTTTCCATTGTCCCATCAGCGTTATACTTGATTCGATACACCCATTTGCATCCTATGGTTCGTTTTCCGGATGGCAAAGACTCCACAGTCCATGTCTGATTATTTTCAAGTGCTTGTATTTCTTCCTGCATTGCATCCCTCCATTTTTCATCCTTTACGGCCTCAGCAAAAGAAGTAGATTCAACTTCTGCAGTAATAGCTGCCAAGAAAGCACGATGTCGAAAAGAAATTGTTACAGTTCACACAGTTATCTATGGGAAAATGACTACCTACAGAATGTGATTGGCCGAGTGAGCCAGCACCAGTCACAACGCCACGAGAACCGTGTACATAGAGGACTTACCTCGGTCTAGCGTTCTCGGGGGGGGGGGGGGGGGGGGGCAGAGGAGGTCGCTCCGTTCTTGAAGCAGAGCCAAGCTAGATCGACCCACTCGCGAGCTTCTTGCTAGACGGGATCCTCCCTGCAGATCGCAACACAGCTAGAAGGGTGTAGCACCAAACAGCCAAATATGTCATAATAGATGAGCCGATGTACCGACGATAAGACGATGAAAAGGTAGGCGCAGCCCGACGACGAGCTGCTCTCGGAATATCACGATCTCGTCCGGACCGTGTTCCCAAGGAAAGTCGCCCGAGGGTATAAAGTAAGTATACTCCCCGGGCAGGTTGAACTGGGTGATAAGGGAGTAAAGCCCCTCAGGCGTCATGGTTGAGGACCCGAATTGGTCTAACGTCTAACCTCGACGAGAGGAGGACGCCAAACTACCCAAGGCGGCTCGGCCTACGGGTTCAAACTCTTCCTCGAGCTCTCCCTGGAGCTCAACCTCAGGCTCTGCCTTGGGCTCACTAAGGCTATCGGAGGCCGCAACTCGGTTCGTGGAACCTGCATCTGACCCCCTCAAAAAGATGTCTAAGCTGTCTGAGCTAGACATCGGGAGGAAAGGAAAACCAGGAAGAAAGTACTGACTCACCCGGAAAAAGCTAACGGACTACAGAAGGTTGATGCGAGCTAAAACTTGGACGCGAGCTCAAGAAGCGAATGCAGGAGAATGGCGATGGAAAGCGACTGAGGGTCCCCCACTATTTATACCCACAGTGACCGAAAACCGACGACTTTGATCGAGGCAAATCCAACGGCTCACGATCAAGCTGACTGCACGGCTCCTAAGACCGAGACGTGACTGGCCGCACATCTTTGGAAACTGAAGCGGCATCAGCGCACGTCTCCCAGCATTGAAGACAACAATGGCGCATTTTTTTGAATTTGAAATAACGCTCGCCATCACGTCTCCCAGCATTTAAAGACGGATTGGTGCGTTTTCTGACTTTTCGGCGCTCGAGGAATCTAGAAATCTCCTTACGTATGCACACTTCACACCATCAGTCAACCGGTTTGAAGTACGGGTCAAATCCACCCGTCACCTCACGAACTCCCCGCGCTAGGGCAAAACCCTTAGCGCGAGGAGTGGGGGGCAATTGATGGAGGGAGATTTGGCCCAACCTCTTGGCCACCCAACACGTGGAAGCAACCGAGGGTGACCTGGCAGGAGCGACAGCTTGGCACGGCAGTGCGCTCAAGGCACGAGCTCCGAGAAGAGGAACTCGCAGTCCGAGCTCCCCAAAAAGAGCCTGAACTCTCCCTTTGACCCCGAGCCTTACGAGGAATGCAAAAGGCAACAACCCGAACTGGCCCACCCCAGGGCAATTCGGGTCACACTTCTATCCGAACTCAAGACTTCACCTCGCACACCACTCCTGCACTTCGTCTCTAGGCCGCCGAACTAAACAACCGTACCTGACACCAAAGGAGTCTGTATCCTGAGGCGGCACACCTGACTGAGTTAGGGTCTGACGCTTGACAGCCGCACTTCAACGGCCACCTGCCACTGCCACATCCAGTTACAGAGACGGCTCCGACAAAGAGAGCAGTGGCGGTTATCCTCCCCAACAGAGGTGATGACACCCGAACTGACAGAAGTGCAGAGGTAATGATACCCGACCTGACAGGAGCTTGAGAGTGAGTGTGCGAAGTGGTTATAAAAGGCCCTCTTCCCCCCAAAAATGGAGGTATGTGATGACTTTGCGCCATCTAGTTTTTTATCTTGCCTTTGAGAAAATACTAACTTGAGGTTCGGAGCATTCTCACCGGGTTCCTCCTCGGAGACTAGTCGCTTTCTTCCCCGTTTTAGGCACCTTTTGCTCCAGTCAGAAGCAAGATCGTTGACAGCTAGGACCGACCGGATTGCGCTCCATCAATTGGCGCCATCTGTGGGAACGCTTCTAAAAGCCTCCCTCTAAAACTTTCATAGCACCTTTTTCCAAGAAACCCCAACACCCATGGCTTCTTCCAGCAATGCCGAATGTAGCATGGAGATGAACGCCATCGGGGAACAACTTCAAGTCCCTGTGGTGTGCATCGGACAGTTCACCATCCCCCCTTCCAGTGGATGGGATCCCCAGCCTGAATGCACCACGAATAGTGGCGCCCATGAATCTTCCCGCCATGAACGTCCCCCTTCCTCCCTCTGTTGGAACCACCTTTGCTGAACCAACCATTGCTCCCGCAGCAACTAGCCAGAACCAGCTTGATGACCTGGTGCATGGCATGCAGGCCATCTAAGCCCAAATGCAGCAACTTCAACAACATCAAATCTACCAGCAGCAAATGCTGCACCATGTATCTCAATACCACTACCAGCAGCAGTTCCCCAAACTGCTTTAAAGTGAGCCGCAGCTCCCACCTCGGTACCCCGCCGATAGGTGAGCCAAGCCCTCCCCTCAAAGCAGGCGCCCCCACCAGGCTTCCCAAGCTCAGGCCTCCCAGGCTCGGAGCCCCTCTAGAAGCCAAGCCTCATCCCCTGGCAGGAGAGAGAGAGCGGCTGCCCCCACCTCGCCACGCACCGACGGACCAGGAACCGGATCCATCAAGTCAGCATCACCTCGACGCTCTTAGGACGAGCCCCTACACACCGAAAACTGGTTCAGCACCTTAGCCGCGGACTACCTCCAGCAGTCCAGGCCCATCGAGCTCGGGAACACCGAGGCAAGCAGTGCCAACGCCGGGCCTTCCAAGCAGTAGAGGCGCCGCCAGCGAAGCTACCGAACTGCAACCCGCGTCCTGCCTGAGCTCCGAGGTAAAGAAGCGAGCTCGAACGAGGTAAAGCCTGCCCCTATCCTCTTAGTCCTTTCCCCCCTGTCATCAGAACTCCTTGCAGTTCCTATGCCCGGAGACTTCAAACTTCCCCCACTCGACAAGTATGATGGGTCTTTTGACCCCAGTGACCATGTTAATGCCTTCCAGTCCCAAATGCACCTGACTAGGGCCAGCGAGTCCTGTATGTGCATAGCCTTCACTACCACCTTCAGAGGAGTGGCTCGCACCTGGTACAGGAACCTGGCCCCCGAGTCAATAAGGAGCTGGGCCCAGTTTGTGTAGGTCTTCACCGCACACTTCGTCACCAGCAAGCGGTGCCCCCGAACCGAGGAGAGCCTCCTCGGCATGGTCCAAAAGGAAGGGGAGCCCATCTACAGCTACATCAAGCGGTTTAACGACGCATGCCTATAGATCCCACACTTGGACCCCGTAGTTCAGCTCGCGGCGGCCAAGATGGGGGTGACACACAAGGAGTTCAAGTGGCACATAGTGGCCAACCAGCCCACGACCATTGCTGAGTTCCTTAAGCTCACAGACAAGTTCATGCGAACGGAGGAGGAGATCAACCAAAGGACTGGGGGCGGGTTTGAAAAAAGAAAGAGAGAAGAACTCCCCAATCAAGGAGACAACTGGAAGGATCCAGCTCGAGCGCCGAAACCAAGCCAACCGTTTCGAGCTCCCGTGGCAAGTCAGACAGACTACACGCCCTTGAATAGGAAGCGGGCCGAGATCTTGATGACGATCAAAGACGCCCCGTACATAAAGTGGCCACCTTGCCTAAAAGGGAACCCAAACGAGAGGAACAAAAACTTGTACTGCAGTTTCCATAGAGACCACAGTCATAGTACCGAATATTGTAATAATCGACAAGATAGAGGAACTCATCCGTCGCGGGTACTTAAGAAATTTTGTACAACATAATAAAAATAATAATAATAATAATAATAATAATAATAATAAGAATAAGAATAAGAATAATAATAAGAATAATAATAATAATAATAATAAGACAGGTCGGTAAGGGGAGCACGGCAATGATGCTCCCGAGTCCAGCAGCAGGTCGGCCGAACAGTCGCAAAGACAGCCTCCGGAAGAGAGGACAGTTCGGGGAACCATCCACGTGATAGTGGGAGGTTCGGTAGTAGCGGGTTGTGCTTCGGCAGCGGCCCGGGCGTCTATTCACGAAACTGCCCGAGAAGAGCATAACCCTCCGAAGAGGCCGAAGACGGAGGAACCAATTTTCTTCACGGAAGACGATGCACAAGGGGTCCACTACCCCCACGATGATGCGCTTGTCATAAAACTTAGGATCAATGACTTCGAAGTCAGGTGCGTGCTTGTTGATTCAGGCAGCTTGGCGGACATTCTCTTCAAGTCGGCGTTTGACCAGCTTCAGTTACGGGGAAGCGAGTTGAAGCCCGCAAACACTCCTCTGGTGGGCTTCGGCGGAGAGGAAGTCAGGCCCCTCGGGAAAGTGACAGTACTTGTGGAAGTCGGCACATGGCCCTATGCGGTCAGACTCAACCACGATTTCCTGGTGGTCGCGACCCCCTCCCCATACAATGCCATAATAGGGCAGCCAATCACTCATGTCCTACGGGCAGTGGTCTCCACCTACTACTTGGCAATGAAGTTTCCTACGGACTTCGGTGTGGGAGTAGCGTGGGGCGACCAACTCGAGTCCCGCAAGTGCTATGTTGTCGCCCTAAAGGGAAAAACCAAGGTGGACGACGACCTCAAACAGGAGTGGCCTACGGAGCAAGGCGAAGAATGAGCTGCGCCCACAAAAGAAACGGTCGCGATCCCAACTTCAGCTGCAGACCCAACTCGGACGCTACAGATCGGTGCTTCCGTCCAGGAACCTCTACGATCCGAACTGGTAAGTTTCTTACTTCAAAATTTAGATATTTTTGCATGGTCCGCGGCCGATATGCCCGGTATTGACCCCAACCTTATAACTCACAAACTTAATACCGATCCTGAAGTTAGGCCCGTTAGAGAGAAGAAACGCAACCTAGCCCCAGAGCGATGGAAAGCAGTCAACGAGGAGGTCGCGAAGCTTCTCGCAGCCGACTTCGTAAGAGAAGTCCATTACCCGAGCTGGGTAGCCAACCCCGTTCTAGTAAAGAAGGCCAACGGCAAGTGGCGCATGTGCGTCGACTACACCAACTTGAACCAGGCCTGCCCAAAAGACTGCTTCCCACTGCCCAAAATCGACCGCTTGGTAGACGCGACCTCGGGGCACGAGTTGTTGAGCTTCTTAGATGCCTATTCAGGCTACAACCAAGTTAGAATGGATTCGGCCGACGAGGAAAAGACCTCGTTCATCACAAAGTTCGGCCTATACTGTTACAAGGTTATGCCTTTCGGATTAAAAAATGCTAGGGCAACCTTTCAAAGGCTTGTGAATAAGTTGTTTCAACCCTTAATTGGCATGAAGATAGAGTGCTCTGTAGACGACATGGTCATCAAGACACAGTTCTCGCATGAATTAATACACGATTTGTGTTCTGTATTTCAAATCCTGAGACAACTCAACATGAGACTAAATCCGAGCAAATGTATCTTTGGTGTCACCTCGGGCAAGTTCCTAAGGCACATCATTAACCGGCACGGCATTGAGGCCAACCTGGACAAGATTAAGGCAATCATAGACATGAGACCGCCCCGGAAATTGAAGGAGGACCAAAGGTTAAATGGCCGCATAGCTGCCCTGGGCCGCTTTATGTCCAAGTCGACAGACCGCTGCCTGCCTTTCTTTAAGGCAATTAAAGGCAAAGGGTTCGAATGGACCCCAGACTGCCAACTCGCGTTCGACGAGCTCAAGAAATACCTCGCTAGTGTGCCGGTCTTAAACCAGGCCCGAGGAGGGCGATGTCTTAGAACTGTACCTCTCGGCAAGCGACGAGGTGGTCAGTTCGGTACTAATAAAAGAAGTAGATCGGGTCCAACGACCCATCTATTATGTTAGTAAAATTTTGCAGGGAGCAGAGACGAGACCCGCAGATAGAAAAGTTGGCATACACACTGATAATTGCAGCTCGGAAACTCCGCCCATATTTCCAGGCTCACACTGTCATCGTCTTGACTGACAAACCTCTGAGGCAAGTCTTACTCAAGCCTGAGGTCTCCGGTTGGTTAACGAAGTGGGCCATCGAACTCAGTGAATACGACCTCCAGTACAAGCCCCGAACTGCCATCAAAGCGCAAGCCTTGACAGACTTTGTTGCAGAATGCACATTCAGCTCCGACGTTTCTAGCCTGGTCGAGCACGAGGCTCCTAGTTCAGGTGAGCTCGGTGCTCCCAAGCAGGTTGAGTCCGAGCACCATGAGGTCGCACCCAGTTCGGTATCTCTCCTGGTTAGGCCGAGCACGAACTGGGATGAGGAGCCCTGGATCCTTCACGTAGATGGCTCCTCAAATCAGCAGGGCAGCGGAGCCAGTGTAGTTCTTCGCAGCCTGAGTGGCATAAAACTGGAGTACACACTACGCTTTGAGTTCGCGACATCCAACAATGAGGCGGAATATGAAGCATTGATAGCCGGGCTAGCCCTAGCTCAAGAAGTAAGAGCGAAGCACATAATTATCTGTAGCGATTCCCAACTTGTGGTCAACCAAGTTACGGGCGAATACGAAGCACGCGAGCTAACTATGATCGCCTACTTGGCAAAGGTAAATGAGGCTCTGCTCAACTTCCAGTCATACTTCATCAAGCAAATCCCGAGGTCAGAGAACACTGAGGCTGACGCCCTATCCCGGTTAGCCAGCACCAGTCACAACGCCATGAGAATTGTGTACATAGAGGAGTTACCTCGGCCTAGCGTTCTCGGGAGGGCAAAGGAGGTCGCTCCCGTCCTTGAAGCAGAGCCGAGCTGGATCGACCCACTCGCGAGCTTCTTACTAGATGGGACCCTCCCTGTAGATCGCAATGCAACCAGAAGGGTGCAGTGCCAGGCAGCCAAATATGTCATAATAGACGAACGGCTGTACCGACGATAAAGGGTGGAAAGGTATGTGCAGCCCGACGACGAGCTGCTCCTGGAATATCACGATCTCGTCTGGACCGTGTTCCCAAGGAAAGTCACCCAAGGGTATAAAGTAAGTATACTCCCCGGGCAGGTTGAACTGGGTGATAAGGGAGTAAAGCCCCTCAGGCGTCATGGTTGAGGACCCGAATTTGTCTAACGTCCGACCTCGACGGGAGGAGGACACCAAACTACCCGAGGCGGCTCGGCCTACGGGTTCGAACTCTTCCTCGAGCTCTCCTTGGAGCTCTACCTCAGGCTCTGCCTCAGGCTCACTAAGGCTATCGGAGGCCGCAGCTCAGTTCGTGGAACCTGCATTTGACCCCCTCAAGAAGCTGTCTAAGCTGTCCGAGCTAGACATCGGGAGGAAAGGAAAACCAGGAAGAAAGTACTGACTCACTCGGAAAAAGCTAACGGACTACGAAAGGTTGACGCGAGCTCAAGAAGCGAACGCAGGAAAATGGCGATGGAAAGCGACTGGGGGTCCCCCACTATTTATACCCACAGTGATCGAAAACCGACGGCTCTGATCGAGGAAAATCCAACGGCTCATGATCAAGCTGACCGCACGGCTCCTAAGACCGAGACGTGACTGGCCGCACATCTTTGGAAACTGAAGCGGTGTCGGCGCATGTCTCCCAGCATTGAAGACAACAATGGCGCATTTTTTTGAATTTGAAATAACGCCCGCCATCACGTCTCCCAGCATTTAAAGACGGATTGGTGCGTTTTCTGAATTTTTGGCGCTCGAGGAATCCGAAAATCTCCTTACGTACGCACACTTCACGCCATCAGTCAACCGGTTTGAAGTACGGGTCAAATCCACCCGTCACCTCATGAACTCCCCGCGCTAGGACAAGACCCTTAACGTGAGGAGTGGGGGGCAATTGATGGAGGGAGATTTAGCCCGACCTCTTGGCCACCTAACACGTGGAAGCAACCGAGGGTGACCTGGCAAGAGCGACAGCTCGGCACGGTAGTGCCCTCAAGGCACGAGCTCCGAGAAGAGGAACCCACAGTCCGAGCTCCCCAAAAAGAGTTCGAACTCTCCCTTTGACCCCGAGCCTTACGAGGAACGCAAAGGGCAACAACCCGAACTGGTCCACCCCAGGGCAGTTCGGGCCACACTTCTATCTGAACTCAAGACTTTTGCACACCACTCCAGCACTTTGTCTCCAGGCCACCAAATTGAATAATCGTACCTGACACCAAAGGAGTATGTATCCTGAGGCGGCGCACCTGACTGACTTAGGGTCTGACGCTTGACAACCACACTTCAATGGCCACCTGCCACCGCCACCTCCAGTTACAGAGACGGCTCCGACAAAGAGAGCAGTGGCGGTTGTCTGCCCCAACAGAGGTGATGACACCCGAACTGGCAGAAGTGCAGAGGTAATGATACCCGACCTGACAGGAGCTTGGGAGTGAGTGCGCGAAGTGGTTATAAAAGGTCCTCTTCCCCCACGAATGGAGGTACGTGATAACTTTGTGCCATCTAGTTTTTTATCTTGCCTTTGAGAAAATACTTACTTGAGCTTCAGAGCATTCTCACCGGGTTCCTCCCCGGAGACTACTCGCTTTCTTCCCCGTTTCAAGCATCTCCTGCTCCAGTCAGAGGTAAGATCGTTGATAGCTAGGACCAACCGGATTGCGCTCCATCACTTCAGGAGGTGAAGGAGATGCAAGCAAACCCTTTTGATATATTTGGGTGGCAGTTCGCGATCAAAGGTCCCCGTGACACAGAGTTCGAGGGAGGAATCTATCACGGACAGATCCAATTGCTAGTAGAATATCCATTCCAACCTCCTGCATTTATGTTGTTAACTCCTAATGGTCATTTTGAAACACAGACGAAGATTTGTCTAAGCATATCCAATCATCATCCGGAGCATTGGCTGCCATCTTGGAGCGTGAGAACTGTTTTGGTAGCATTGATTGCATTCATGCCCACCAACCCAGATGGTGTACTGAGCTCATTGGATTACAAGAAGGAAGAAAGACGTGCATTAGCCATCAAATTTCGTGAAGCAGCCCCTAGATTTGGAACTCCAGAACGTCAGAAATTGATTGATGAGATTCACCAGTGTATGTTAAGCAAGGCACCACCAATTCCGCAATTAAATACCCCGCAGGCCTCGAATGAAGAAGAATCAACCGAGAAAGAAGCAGAGGCAGAGGGTAGCCCGCAAAATTCTGGAGTGCAAGGTTTGTCCTTTGCCGGCACCTAACAATCGTTGTTGTCGCCACTGATCTCCAGAGGTCTTGGAGCGCAGACCTCTTGCTCCTATTTCGTTGCTCTGATACCATGTAAAACCAGAGCTTTTCTAGTGTATACTTTTCTGTATTTTATTCATTGAGAATTTAAGTATATATATACATGAATACAACCACCGAATCTCCTAAGCTTATGGCAACTAGAACTCCTAAGTTTACAGGGACTCAAATATATCTTTCCTATCCTATCTGAACTATTCATGATAAGGAAAGGATAAGAAGATATATACAAATAAGATAATACTGAACGGACTCCTAATCCTAACACTTTCTCTAGCCATCACTCTTCAATGGCCTCTTCACCAATTGGGTGTTGAATGTGCATTTCTCCACAGTGATATTCAGGAAGAAGTCTATATGGCTCAACCTCCAAGCTATACAGATTCTTTACGACCTACATATGTTTGCAAGATGTAGAAGTCCATCTATGGCTTACAACAAGCACCGCGAGCCTGGTATGAGAAATTCAGTTCTACACTTTTAGATTTTGGCTTCTCCATCTCTACTTTTGATTCTTCCCTCTTTATTTACCATCGTGGGCATGATATCATCCTCCTCTTATTGTATGTTGATGATATCATCATCATGGGCAGCAACTCTACACTAATTTCTACACTCATTGTGTTTCTTAACAACAACTTCAAGATGAAAGACTTGGGCCCGTTGTCCTATATTTTTTGGGTGTTCATGTTAATCGTACTCCCCACGACCTATTTCTTAATCAGTCCAAATACATTATGGATCTCTTGGATTGTGCAAATATGGGGGGCTGTAAACCTACATCCTCACCCACTTCTTCCTTCCCAATTACACATGATGACAGTCCATTGTTGCATGATCCTTTACATATCGAAGCCTGGTTGGAGATCTTCAATATGTCACCCTAACTAGGCCGGACAATGCGTTTGCTGTTAATCAGGCATGCCAACATTTACACTCATCCACTGAGGCCCGTTATACTACTGTGAAAAGAATATAATTCCGAGGTACCTGAAAGGCACCATCACCACTGGACTACACTGAAGTTTAGTCACTTTGTACGTGAACAAGTGCTTCGTAAATTTCTCCAGGTTCATCATGTGTCTTCTATAGACCAGGCTGTCGATTTATTTACTAAATGACTCATCCTAGATCGCCTACGGAGTTTGTTGTCCACGTTGAACATTAGTCCACCCCCTGTTCAGCTTGAGGGGGGGATGATAACATAGTCTACTTGGCTTATGTTTAATACTTGTTCACTCTAAAAAGAACTTGCTTATGAAGAAGAGATCCGGAGATTTGCAAGGCAGGGCATCGGAGCTTCTGTAGACACTAAAGAAGGATAAGAGACAAGCCAGAGTTCAAGCCCTCAAGGAGTTGCAACAGGTCATAGCCGCCCATGAATCTGATGCTACCCGCTGAGATTTCTTTGACGGTACATTTTGAACGAGGGGTCCATCAAAACCAATGGGATGGATAGAGTTTGGCACATCTTTTCAATGATTTAATCCCTTTATTATTTATTTAGCATTTTGATCCTAAAAATAAATAAATAAATAGATGACACCCAAAGGATATTTATGTTTTTTCACATGTCATTTAAAGGCTGGTTAGTGGTAGGTATTAAATTGGCATGTTCTAAAAATTTAGATACTGAATTAACAAATTTTAAAATTCAGGGACCAAAGTGACACAAAGCCCAGGATACTACCCCAAATAATTGGCAGTCCAGTGGCCTCTTAAACTTAGGAATTTTGACCCGCTCATGAAGTCTTGAACCACACAGATACATGATCTGACCCCATGTGATGAGCGATGACCGATGAGGAGAGCCATGGGGCCACAAACAATCACTAGCACTGATAGATAGAGATTACAGAAGAGATAAGGTGGTTGGGTATTGGGGTCTTTATTTCTTGCTTTGTTGTATGTAGGATTGGAGATTAGAACGAAAGGAAAATCGAGTGAGGTGATACCCATAGAGGAATGAGATTAGAGCAAACAAAACGGGGAGAATGCTATTTCGTGTGGCAATTCCATTTCCACCAACATCATCAGCTTTGTCTCATCAAATACACCCTTATTTTTCCCATATTAGAATGTCTAGGAATGTTGTGGGTGCAAACAACACCGTGATGAAGACCAATTCGATTGCGCCTCTTACTACTATCACCAGAGCAATAAGCAGCTGCTATAATACGACTACGAGAGCTACCGGCACCATTCTTGCAGCGGCGTTAATCTTCTCAGTTGCTGCAGTCGAACCACAACAACAATCTCAGTTGGATACTCTGTCCAATATCCCACAGATCCTTTCCGGCGAATGTGCTTCTCCTACCGACTGTAAGAAAGCGAGGATTCAACGGCCAAAGTCGAGGAAGGCAGAGGCATGTACCACCAAGTGCGTCACAACTTGCATCCGAGGTGGTGCTGGCTCCCCTGGCGAAGGTCCTCTCAACGCCAGAGGGTAACAATTAATAATCATCCCTCTTTTCTTTCTCTTTCTTCTTCTCATTTCAATTGCTGCCGGATAGGATAAGGCTCATGCATGTTCAACCAATCCAATTCATATCATATATTAAGATGATACTTAGAAATGGGCTGGGTTGCCTTATGAGTCTGTTCTAAAATCTGGTCCTAAAAGCCCAAGCCCAACTGGTTCTTTCAGGCCAGGCATGATTGCTAGTATGTTTATTCATTCATTGGGAAATGGGAATGACCTTGCTGCTGAGTGCTGGTGGAATTGATTTAAGACCCTACAGGAAACAGGAGGCACTAATCTCCCACCTATTATATATTAACCTACCTTTTATCAAGACTTATGACCATTTGATAACAGCTGAAGTTGCTGAAACCAATTAGAATACTTCACATCAGTCATAAAATATATAGAATTCATAACCATTCAACCTCTAGGTGTGGTCATTATTATTGATTTCACAGCCTGTTATACAGCTAAAGAGTTCAGCTAATTAATCCAAATTCTCAGCATCAATCATTAAAAGAACCCACAATCTCCTTAAGAGGCTGCATTTGGCATTCCTTATTTTAAGGATTTATCTCTTTTTTACAGTTAAAATGCCCTATAAATAGTGAATTTTTAACTGTAAAAAGGAGATAAATTCTTAAAATAAGAAATGCCAAATGCAGCTTAAAACTTGTTCCCTTTTAATTCCACAACTTCAGGTGTCATCAAACGGCCCCTTTTAAGTGTTTAAACGGTTGGGCCTTACATATGCAGAAGATCCCTAGATAAGGAATGATTCAAATCAGACATGGATGACAAGTTATGGAGAGAACTTTAATTCCCTTCACGACCTGAAGTTTTTTTTGCCACGTGGATGGATGTCATGGCTACAGCAAACCATCTATGACTATGGGGCCAATTTGGGCCCCCAAGCCCATTTGCTACAGGGATCTCCCTGCATGGCCCGTTTGCCCATATGAAGGCCCCTGCTTCAGCGTATCAGGTGAAAGAGAACCTGATATACATAAATAATGTCCTTAAGGTTTCATTAAAATTTGTCTTCCTCTTTGTTGTAGGCCCATTGTAGTCTTCAAGCAAGGGTTTCGAAGTCGCCGGTACTGGTAAGTTCATTGCTTTCATGAAGAAGAAAAGTTTCTTTCGCAAATAATTTTCTCAGACTAAGGCCCCATTTGGTTCGTGGGAATAGGGGTCTGGAATCGGAATCAGAATAGGCTATTCCGATTCCAACTGTTTGGTTGGGTGGAATTAGAATCTCATTCTCATTCCTGCTGGAATGGCATTCCCCCATTTGAGAGAATGGCCATTTCCTGCTTTTCCCTTGGGCATGAAATCCCATTTTTGCAGATTTTAATCCCTATTCCCATTCCTGTCTGAACCAAACAAACTATGAGAATGGACCATTCTGATTCCGATTCCGGAGGATTTCAATTCCAATTCCAATTCCGATTCCAGACCAAATGAACCCCAAGTATTGTTTGGTATCTTTGCTATTTCTTAGTTGATCAATACCTATAATATTAAATTTGATGAAAAGTACCAGTGATCAATACCATCCATGAATCTTTCTAATTAAAAGTGACTGTCTTATGCATGTGATGTGACACATTTCCAAATAATACTGTCTATGATAAGACACATTTCTCAAAAATTTGTGTTAACCAACCCAAACTTTGCACCTAAAAATGGTTAAAATGGCAATGATACCAAACAATACTCTAACCAAATAATATAAATCATTACATGTAGACATATGTTTAGTTATAGATAAACAGTTAGCTTTCTAGGCTAATTCTTTTATTTGTCTCATGCTTTGCACAGCTTGGTCGAGTGCTCCGACATATGTAATCTAATCAAAGATGGTGAAGACGGACCATAAATTGAATTTTTTTTTTTTTTTGGTTTATTACTTTCAAACATTTAAAGTTATCCATTCATGTTTGTCCAATGACATAGTATATATGTATACCTGAAATTCAAGTGTATTTCAGTAATCTTTTTCTGTTGAGGTGTAAAGACATTCTTTTTTACTAACAAACAAGCATCCATTTTATAGGTGCAAGTTTTTTCCCCTTTCATAACTTATTGCATTGCCAAGATAAAGTTGGGACTTCGAAGCTAGTAGCTAGTCAATCAGAGGACATGGTTGAGGTTGGGGATTTTGGGGAATCTTTATTTAGACTGTGGAGATGAGGATCATTATACCCAATGTTGGTCTTACGTATCTGGGGCCGTGAGAATGATAGACTGGATATGATCTTAATCTTTGGCATTTTTTTTTCACACAAAATTGCTGCCCTCTAATTCAAACATGTATTCTCACACATTTTTTTTATAGATTGGAAAAAATATATTTTCACATTTGCCAGAGTAAATGGCCCTATAAAGTGGAATACTGCTTTACTTTGATTGCATATTGAGAGGATGCAGTTTCATTAGAATAAATATAAAATAAAAAATCTTACAAAGTTTTGCGATATTTGAAGCTAATAGCAAAAATCCCATCCTTGTGTATGGATCACCTGTTTTTTGGCCTAACTACATTAATATGATAGATCAAAACTCTTTAGATTCAGTCTCATGCTATAAGTCACCTGTAAAATTTGGGCCAATCACATGTTGACACGCAATCTAAAGCTTAAGGTTGCGTTTGGAAATAATGCAAATGGAGTGTAAATCTAGGTTCAGGATAAATTTGCACTCTGGTTCACTTTGCTTGTACTTGGCAACATTACATTTTTGCATTGACAAATGACAGATCAATGCATATTTACATTGATAATAAGATGTAAAAGTACATTAATAAAAAAGAAGTAAATTTGGATTCAAGTGGGCTTTTGATAAAAAAAAAAAAAAAAAAACATATGCTTTATTGGAATTCGTATTTTCAGCCATTACAACTAAAAGCCTAGTTGGAAAGAACTAAGAAGGTAAATTTGTCAATGTAAAACTAACCCAACTTTGCAATTTATATAAATGCTGCATTTGGTTGCAATGCAAATGCAAATATGTACATTACATATTTATCCATTTTCCGGTTCATAAATGCAAATACGGTTCACATTTTAAACCATTTTTGTGTTCATCTTATTCGTTTGAAATCAGTGCACCTTGGGTAACTTGGCTTGGATTTTGGGTCGTAGAATGGGCTTAAGCCCATATCCTAGGCTTTTAAATTAAGGGTGCAACTTGGGCAGGCCCAACCCAACCCGAGTGTGTTAAATTTAAGCTCGAGCTGGGCTCTGATCATTCTGTTTTTACTTCGGCTCAGTCCCTACTTATAGCTGATTGGGTCGGGCCCGGGGTTATCCTAAGCCTGACCCAATCCGCCCAACTTGCACCCCTAATGAATGGCGGTATACGATCTCTAATACTAGTTTGGTTTATAATAGTAATATTGATCCTTGGAGTAAAGAAAAATGTGCCATTTTATTATGGTTTATTTGGAAAAATAGAAATGAATATCTATTACATAACTGTTGCACCCCCTCCCATTCTGATTGAGAAAGCTACTAATTTTGTCTTGGATATCAAATCTACCATTAGTAGAGATTCTAATAATGAAAGTGTTAAAACAAAGGGAACGTTAATTTTGATGCATCTTGCAACTCCGATGGTTTTTATTATATTGCTTGTATTGCAAGAGACCATCTTGGTATGGTTTTAGATTTGAAACACTATTGTATTGGCAAGGCATCAATTAACCATGTTGAGGCCTGAGCTGCTTGGGAAACGGGAAACCCATAATGTTGCTTGGAATTCTAGGGACTTCAACATTATTATTGATGGTAATTTGAAGATCGTCGTTAATTGCCTAAATAAGACTATGGATCCGCCATGGAATTTGAAGACAATTGTCGAGTAGTATTTGCAAGTGAATGCTCTTTTGGATTGTGGTTATTGCTACTAGCAATAACTCATGCAACTTCTTTCAACCTGGTTCTTGATGCTTCCAATTCCTTCCTTGGGCTTTAGCTTACATTTGTTTTTGCTACTACAAGTCAGAGACCGGCGATGGAGAAAATGATCGTTGCAAATCCTGACGATAATTTTGCATTTAAATCTTGAACATGTGATATTGTAGTGGAAACATCGAGGACCGAAGAAGGGGAAGAGTGAGAGAATAGACTCTCTAAATCCCCTAATACACACAACTATGACATGGAACCTACCGCTGAGGCCTATGGAACAACTCAAGGAAGAATGCGTTCCAAGTTTCGAATCTTCTACAATGATAATGTTGAAGTCTTGCTCTTTCTATAGAATGTAATTTCTCTCTCTCAACAAAACAAACACACACTGGAGGAGGGAATTTCTGGTCGGAGGCTTAGGGAAGAGTAGCTTAATTCTTCCTTATTGTCCACGCCTTCTGTCTTTCCAATTTTGCATCATCCTCTTCTTCGTCATCTGAAAACCACACCTCCTCTAGATCTAGATCTGCTGTTGCAATCAATGGCGGAGACACCACGCTGAAAACCCCTTCAATAGGCCGTCTAATGAAGATGGACTCTTCAAAGTTCAAATCCAACCTCGCAGTGGTGCCTTTACTCTCCACTACATCCCGCGTAATAGTGTAAATCAAGGAATTAGTTAAAGACTTGGGTTCCTTGTGCGATATTTCATTGAACATATGCTTGGCTTACCTAGGCGTCGTTGGGCGGGTTCCTCTTGGAACCTCTCCACTCAAAGACTTGGGCTAAAGTAGCCCAAGTGTAATAAAATAAAGTAAGGATAGGGCAAAGTTGGGATTTAGAAAAATTAAATGGGTCATATGATATATCACATGTATGCAGTATCTGACGGTCAACCAAGGGAAGGGTCCTTTAAATCATATTTCTGAAAGTTTAGGGATAATTAAAATATGGTTTTGAAGTTGAGGATTAGTCTAAGTAATTTAAGTAATTGTAATAGTTCAAGTAATTATCCCAAACTTTTATTAACTTTTTCTTAAGTGTTGATGCACGTTTTGAAATAGAATAAAAAGACAGAGCTTACTGTTGAAATGTAAGAGTGGTAGTTTTGTAATTTTCTTTTATATTTTGTCTTTTGTATTTAATGGGTTGTGTTGGAACTTGAAAGCTGAAAGTTCTAGACTATAAAAGTAAAACCCCGTTTTATATCTTATAATCTGAAACATCTTGTAAGAAAGAACAAGAAGACAAGAATAAAGTAAAATCCAAAACCGTAAGTTGGCTTTTCATATTCTTTGCTTATTTTCTTCATTCCATATTCATTTCTCTTTTAGAGATTTTTTGGTTCTTCATTTGATTTTTACCACCATACTTCCTTTGTTTCAACAAACTTTTGTTATCGAGCAAAGATCCATTCAATCATTTAGATCTAAAACCAAAACCTTTTATGGCATCAAGTTTCAAGAGCTTTGTTTTAGATACTTTCAAAAAATTCCACTTTCTGTTTTTTATGGAGAAAACCATCATTATTGGAAAATACAGATGAGATGAGAACATTTTTCATCTCCAAAGAGATTTGGGAGTTAGTAGAAGGATACGAATAACCAAAAAATCATGAGCAACTTGTAACATGAACTGAAAACAAGAAGGGAATTTAAGGGCACCGAAAAGGTAACATCCATAAAACTTCAAATTCTTTGAAGAGATTTTGATAATATTATGATGAAAGTGAATTTATTCAAGGGTTCTTTTTCAAGTTGTTGGTTTTGTAAACCAAATCAGAATATAAGGAGATGTTATCTCATATGGAGATATTATCTCAGATGAAAAAATTATAAAAAATGTTCTAAGGAGTTTACTAGTTAAATTTGATCATGTGGTGGCTGCCATTGAAGAAGCCAAAGAAGTAGATCGTATGGAAGAAGAAGAAGTGAAAAACAAAACAATGGTTGTTTTATTTGCAAGAAAGATAACCATTTGCCCCAAGACTATTATTTCAAATGTTAAAAATGCAAAAACCATGTTCATGCTGCAAAAAATTGCAGATTTAAGGAGAAAGAGCAAGCCCACTATATTGAAAATGATGATATAGAAGATCATCTATTTTACTCTTATATGAATACCCAACAAGAGCCAAAAAAAGTTTGGTATTTGGATAGTGGTTGTAATAACCACATAACAGGAAACAAAGAATGTTTTCTTGAGTTAAATGAAAGTGAAGCTTGGAGATGGCAAACTTCAAGGTGTTGAAGGAAAGGGTGTTATTTCAGTCTAGATTGTGCAAGATAATTCTGAACTCATTTTTTATATTTTTTATGTTCCTTGTTTGACTCAAAATTTGCTTAGTGTTGGACAATTTATACAAAAAGGTTATGAGGTGTACTTTGGCAATGATAAATGTGTAATAACTGATAAGAAGAAAGGTCAAATCATTACTAAAGTAAAAATGGTTGCAAACAAAGTGTTTCCATTAACTATGTTTTATGACGTGAGCTATGGGCTGAAAAGTGAAAAGTTGGATGAGTCCATGTTATGGCACCTAAGATATAGACACTTGAATTTCAAAAGTCTCTCATTGTTAAATAATAAGAGTATGATGATTTTACTTGCTCAAATTGATAGAGAACATAAAGTATGTGAATGTTGTGTCTATGGGAAGCATCATAGACTATCATTTTTAGAGAGATCCTAGCATTCAAAGACACCATTGGAGCTTGTTCATGCTGATATTTGTGGTTCCATAAGGGCTCCTTCCTTCAACAACAAGAGGTACTTCATTCTCTTTGTTGATGAACTTACTAGAATGATGTGGGTATATTTCTTAGATACAAAATCACAAGCATTGCCTACTTTTATTCACACAAAGCTTTTATTGAAAAGCAAAGTGACACAAATTAAAAGTTAATGACTGATGGAGGAAAAAAGTTTACGTTGAAATAATTTAGGAAGTTTTGTAAAGAACAAGGCATCAAAAGAAAGTTAACGGTAAGACATACCCCACAACAAATGGAGTAGTTGAAAGAAGAAATAGAATCATTGTAGAAATGGCACAAAACATGATGCAAGGTAAAAATCTTTCAAAAAAATTTTTGGCTGAAACTGTTCATATTTGCTATCCACATATTAAATTACTCTCCCACCAAATCCGTGCAATATAAAACACTTTTTGAAGCATGGCACAAAAAGAAGCCTGTTGTTAACTCATTCAAAGTATTTGGCTGCATTACTTATGCTCACATTTCCTCAAAGAACAAAAGGATGTTTGATGGCAAAGGTGAGAAATATGTTTCCTTGGATGTAATATTTGATGAAGAAGGGGGCATGGAACTTTGAAGAAAATTCCTCACAAACAAATAAATATGTTATAGAAGATGAAGAAAAAAGTGATGTCCAATGACCATGAGCATGATACAATTACATCAAATGCAAAACCAACAAACTTAAGAAAATCAAGCCCAACAAGTTTCAGTCCAAGAATGGATCCCTTAAGTTCAAGAAACCAATATCCATGGAAAATAAGCCCAAGTGATGTAAATAAGGATACTCCACCAAAAAAGGCATATTCACTTTAAGAAACCTTTGATTCCTGTAATGTTGCATTTCTCGCACTAGAACCATAAAGTTTGAAAAAACTTCAAAAGAAGTTTAGGTGAAAATTATAGATGAAGAATAAAAATGATAGAGAAGAACAAGACATGGAAATTGATTAATGAATCAAAAGAAAAAGAAGTAATTGGATTGAAATGAGTTTACAAAACAAAGTTCAATGAAAATGGTTTAATCCAAAAGCACAAAGCAAGGCTAGTAGTTAAAGGCTATACCCAATAATCGGGGGTAGATTTTCATGAGACTGTTGCACTAGTTGTGCAAGAATGGAAACAATTAGAATTGTGTTTGCACTTGCTGCTCAACTAAAACTTTTTCAATTTAACATGAAATCAGTCTTCCTAAATGGAGATTTAGAAAAAGTTTATGTTGAATAACCACAAGGTTATGTGATATAAGTAAAAGAGGACAAGGTTTACAAGCTTCGAAAAGCTTTATATGGCTTAAAGCTAGCACCTCGGGCACAGAATAGCAAGATTGATAAATACTTCGATAAAAATGATTTAAAAAAAGTCCAAATGAGCCATCACTCTATGTCAAAAAGGAATATATGCATGATTTTATTTTTGTCTGTCTTTATGTTGATGATTTGATTTATACAAGTAACAACCCAAAATTGTTGAATGAATTCTAATTAGCAATGACCAAGAAATATGATATGACTGATTTGGGGTTAATGAGATGTTTTCTTGAGATTCAAGTGAAGCAAAGAAAAGGTGAAATTATTATGTCTCAAGAGAAGTATGTTGATGATTTGTTAAAAGATTTCAGATGTCA
The DNA here is from genome assembly GCF_055504915.1 of Nelumbo nucifera. Classification (NCBI taxonomy): domain Eukaryota; kingdom Viridiplantae; phylum Streptophyta; class Magnoliopsida; order Proteales; family Nelumbonaceae; genus Nelumbo; species Nelumbo nucifera. The sequence goes on along the minus strand of NC_142656.1, from coordinate 58,377,010 downwards.
TCATATAAAGCTCTAGTTACTCCTATGATTGTCAATGAAAAGTTGTCAAAGGAGGATGGAGTAAAATTAGTAGATGCATTAATCTATAGAAGCCTTGTTGGTTCTTTGATTTATCTCACCAATACGAAGCCAAATATTGTTTTTACTGTGAGTATTGTTTCAAGAATCAAGATACATGAACAAGCCAAGTTCATTTTGAGGTAGCAAAGAGAATACTTTGATATGTGAAAGGAACTAAGGGTCCGTTTGGTTTGCAGGAATAGGGGTCTGGAACCGTAATTAGATTGGGCTATTCCGATTCCAACTGTTTGGTTGGGTAGAATTAGAATCCTATTCCCATTCCTGCTAGAATGACATTCCTCCATTTTAGAGAATAGTCATTCCCTACCCCTCCCTTGGGAATGAAATCTCATTCCTGCTAATTCTAACTCCCATTCCCATTCTTGTCTGAACCAAACAGACTATGGGAATGGACCATTCCAATTCCGGAGGATTTTGATTCTGATTTCGACTACAAACCAAACGGATCCTAAGAACTTTGGGCTGAAATATAAAAGTGAAAATGAATCCAAGCTCAAGCTGGTTGGATTTCCAGACAGTGATTAGGCTTATCCCATGGATGATCAAAAAAGTACAATTGGATATGTTTTTTCTTTGGTAAGTAAAATGATTTATTAGTCATCCAATAAGCAAAATAATGTGCCACTCTCTTCAGCTAAAGCAAAATACATTTCAGTCACTAGTGCATCTTGTGAAGCAATTTGGCTTAGAAGATTTTTGGAAGACCTTCAATTTGTGCAAAATGGCCCAAACTACAATCTACTATGACAACACTTCAACTATTGCAATGACCAAAAATCCAGTTTTTCATGAAAGAACAAAGCATATTGAGCTGAGACACCAATTCATCAAAGAGTTAACTGAGAAATGAGAGATTGAATCGAAGTTCATTAAAACTGAAGATCAATTTGTTGATATCTTCACAAACCTCTAGCTTCTAAAAAATTTCTGCGTTTAGATCTCTAATGAAAATTACAAATTAAGAGGGGATGTTGATGAAAAGTAAGAGTGGTAATTTTGTAATTATTTTATATTTTATCTTTTGTATTAAGTGAGTTGCCTTGCCATGAGAGCTAAAAGTTCTAAACTTAAAAGTAAAACCCCTTTTTATATCTTGTAGTAATCTAAACATTTTGTAACAGAGAACAAGAAGCCAAGAACAAAATAAAACCCAGAAACTTAAGTTTGCATTTCACATCTTCTTCTCTTCTTATCTTCATTCTATATTAATTTTCTCTTCTAGAGACTTTTTGGTTCTTCCTTCCATTTTTACCACCACACTTCCGTTGCTCCAACACTTACAATGAGTTTTGGGCAAACAAGCCAAGTATAGATTCTTGAGGAAGAAGTAGAAAATCGATCTAAAATATAAGCAACTTGATTTGCTGTCGGTCGAACATGAGTAATCGAGATGAAAGGGTAGGCTTGCCAAAATTTGCAGTCGTTGTATGTATGGCTCGAGAATAAATATGGTTTACTCTATGGTAACGGGCCACGATACCTACTCCGGCTGAACTGATCAGTCTCCACTAACAGCTCTGTGGACGTTCATCTTAAGCTGTACCCATCAGAGACTTCCGGATTGGCAATAACTTCTCAACTTCGAGCTTGTGGGCGGGTGAGAATAGAGATTGGATCAAGTATTGATTGATGTTCAAAGAACAATTTGTTCAAATAAACCATGCAGAAGTGATAAGATTATTATGGTCGGTCTATGGATGCCTGCAACCGCATTAGGAGATTAGCTGATGAAGAAAGAAATGCCACGTGGAATTTAACCAGATCATTAGGACCAAGTCAATCCTAATAAGGGGAATATTGGTTCTTTCTCGATTAGCTGATAAAGAAAGAAATGCCACGTGGCAATCCATGACGAGTCATTTAAATTTCTAAATTCTCTGGTTTCAATTCAGGTTAGTTTGTTTGATTGGTCCTAATCTCCTATTGACCACCAACCTCTCGTGAGTCCAACTCCCCCAAAGAAAACATGAAGAAGAGAATCTGTTTTTACATAGGCATTCCTTCCTTGATGAAATCTTTTGCTTTTGTCTAATTTCTCTAGCTTCCCGTCATCCTCCTCCTCAAACAAGAGATGACGACGAGGAGGATGAGACCTTCAACCCCTTAGAAACCAAACCAAAGCGAAGAAGGATCAGATCATCAAACACATTTAGAATATATAGTTAGCTGGGTTAACGTTCTCAGCTCGCCTCATTAATTGCACCAACATCGATCAGAACCCAAGATTATTACATGCAGTCTGCAGAGAATAGAGAAATTGAATTATTGAATTGAAGAAAGAAAGAAGGTAGGGGCCGGGTTAAAACAAAAAGGTAGTCAAGATGAACGACCTATTCTCTAGTTCGTTTAAGAAGTACACGGACCTGAAACAACAGAACCAGTTCGACGACATGGAGGCTGGCGGAGATGCAAGCGGGGAGGGCGTCAATCTGGATAAATTCTTTGAAGATGTGGAGAATGTCAAAGAAGATATGAGGAATGTGGAGAAGCTGTACAAGAGGTTACAGGAATCCAACGAAGAAAGTAAGACTGTCCACAACGCCAAGACCATGAAGGACCTCCGATCCCGGATGGATAAAGACGTAGAACAGGTTTTGAAACAGGTAAAGGTTATCAAGGGGAAGCTAGAAGCACTTGAACGCTCCAATGTTGCTAATAGGAGTGTTCCAGGGTGTGGACCTGGGTCCTCCGCCGATCGAACACGGACGTCTGTGGTTGCTGGGCTTGGGAAGAAGCTGAAAGATATGATGGATGATTTCCAGGGATTCAGAGCAAAGATGACTGCCGAGTACAAGGAGACAGTGGAGCGTAGATACTTCACCATCACCGGCGAGAAGGCAGATGAAGAGACGATCGAAAACTTGATATCAAGCGGGGAAAGTGAGACGTTCCTACAAAAAGCCATACAAGATCAAGGGAGGGGCCAAATCCTTGACACCATCTCAGAAATCCAAGAGCGCCATGATGCTGTAAAGGAGATCGAGAAGAACTTGATTGAACTCCATCAAGTGTTTCTAGACATGGCTGCCTTGGTGGAAGCCCAGGGGCAGCAGCTCAATGATATCGAGAGCCATGTTGCCCATGCCAACTCATTCGTTCGACGAGGGACTGAACAACTCACAGTTGCAAGGGAGTACCAAAAGAGCTCAAGGAAGTGGACGTGCATTGCCATTAATCTTGGTATACTTCTCGTCATCCTCCTCATCTTGCCATTGTTACCCACCATCATAACCCTTATGAAGTAGGAAATTAATATAAATAGACAGACAGACAGACAGAGATAGAGAGTAAGACAGAATGACCTGTTTGTTTTAATTTTGGAATTCGGTAAGCAGTCTGTCTCTTCTCTTCATCAGCTTCAGCTTCAGGGTTGGATAGTCCAATATAATCAGATCCTTTTAGGAATTTGGAAACATTTGTTAAATTTCCCTCGCAGAGGGAGCTTCTTCTTCAATGTACACCATGACATAACAGTCCAGCAACACATGTATATTACTTGTACAATGCTAAATGGGTATTTATATATTACATGTACAATGTTTAAACATCATATCGTAGCCCTTTGGAATTCATGATTAACCCTTGTGTATCTGTAATGGACCTGTTAAGTGCATGTTAACACCCCTGAGGCCCTATCACCAAGTACATGCCATGTCACTGTAATTGAAGATATACCATGATAATGATGATGATGATGATATTTAGATCCATGACATTCAAATTATCATAGCATATAGGGATGGATTCGAGCCGAGCCGAGTTCTGTTCGAGCCAAAACCTTGAGTTTGAGCTCGGCTCAAGTCAAAAATTCATAAGCTCGAGCTCGATTTTGAGAAAAAAATGTTTTATAAAAATAAAAAATTATATATAAAATATTTTTTATTTGATATTTAAAAAATTAAGAATTATAATAATTAATAATTATAATATTTTTATTATATATATATATATATGTTCGAGCCGGCTCACGAGCCTCACAAGCCGATCTCTAATAGGCTCGAGCTCGGCTCGTTGCCACCCTCAATAGCATATCCGGTTATATCTGACCTGGTATCCTACATGTACGTAATACAAACAGAGGGGTAATTACATTATATATATATCAAATATATTTAATAATAGGTATTAATGTAATCATATGTGTATACTTAACATTATTGTTATACATTACAAACAGTTAATTGTGCAGCTAGCCAGCTCTGATGGTGGGTCATTGGTAGAATGCCGGGTTGTTTGTAGGGATGACCTAGCATCATATCATCTGCCACTAGCATTATATAGTTCCATGAAGGAAAAAAAAGGTTATTCATTTATTTATTTACTTTTGTAATTAATAAGAAAATATATAAATTCTTGTACTTTAATATTATTAGAGATTAAATTCATTGGGTATTTGATTGATTAATTACATAATTTAGGACATGCATACTTGCACTTTGAAAACTAATTTTAAAGTTAGTAGCAAAATTCCTTGTTTTAACTTATTTCCTATGTTTTTAAGCATTATCCCACATTGGAAAATTATTAAACTTAACTTGAGCTTTTCAGTAAGAGCTCGTTTACAAGCTTTAAAATTATAGAAAGGAGACTTTTAAGACTTGCTACCACTCAACATACGTGCACGCACGCACGTGTACAATGCTTTAGAGGCACACTTTGCTCATGTGAAGTGATTATAATTTTAGTTCGATGTGAAGATTTGTGATATATAAAATTGTAGACAACGATTTTGCGAAATTGCAAATTGCAAATAGATGGCTTCGTAGAATCACAGATCGTAGGTGGCAGACTTTGCAAAATTAATAGTCACGCACATTAATTGGGCAAAATTGCAAATCAAAATTTATGTCACTTATGGAATAGCAAAATCGTAAATTGTGACATGCGATTCTCAATTAGTGACTCGGGAAAACCGCATCTGATTTGAACCACACATAAGGGTGTGTTTAGTTTTGAAGGCTGAACCATGATAGTTGGCATTTTATATTAATCCAACAGTCATGACTTGATCGAATGTGATCAAGGAACATTTTTCAAACATTAATGATCTCTAACTATTAACTGACCTTGAAAAGTCACAAAGTTTGAAATTGTGACTATACAAAGAGCCTCCTCGAAACAACACATTCTCCTTTGTGATGATTCTCTAGAACTTATATAAAAGGTATAAATCAAGCCGATACACAAAAGTTTTCAATCACTTTTCATGTCAAACACACTTATCTCTCTCAGTCTAATCTTCTATTATCTTACAAAAGTTTTCTTCAGAGATTCTTCAACTTTGTTGGTTGCAGTTTCTCAACCAAAACTTTGTTGTATCTTGAAAACAAATTTATCTATAACCCAATAGCAAACTTAGTAAAACTAAATGGGGGCAAATAACATTCTAAAGACAATGTCTCTAGATGCACCTTAAAGCTTCTTCTCCAAATTTTCATGACCCCATTTCCCAACATAAACCTTTGAAAAATGTTTACATCCAAACCATTGAGGTTTAACTAAAAAGACATCTGCACTCCTCTTACATGTATTTTCTATATTATGAGTTAGTGTATCTTGCTCCCTCTTTACAGAGTATATGTTACAAGTGTCAAAACCCTTTTGAAGATCTCTGTCCACATCCTTATATATTCATCTTCTTGGCCTAGTTGCAATACACCTATTTATCATATTAAATGATGGAAGAGTGGCCATAGGCCCTCGCTTAATCCTCGTAATGTTAGAAAATCCAATGCTATGTGATAAGCCACAGGTTGAAGGAAGATGGTTATCTTTGTGCTTCACTTTAATTAACATATACACAACCAATTATTATTATTATTATTATTATTATTATTATTATTATTATTATTATTATCTATTTTCTAAAAAATTCGGTAATGTGCTTCCTTGAAAAGGATTTTTCATGCAAAGAGAAGCCACTATTTATTGGGTTATATTGGATCCTCTTTCCAAGACAAAGGAAAACTATTTGGCTGGGTCTAGGTTGGATGATCAAGTGATGAGATCTTGGGCCAGTGAGACACTTGTCTCAATCTAGAGGGGTTATTGAGTACCTTTCTACCAACATACAAGTCAATTATGTTTCTTAATTATCTTAAAAATAGGGAAACAAATGTTGGGTTAAGCAATTATATAATGGTATTTCATATCTATACTATCTATAAAAGTGCAAATAGGCGTCCCTAGCTTCTGAAATTTTCATTGGACAACAAATGCCCCCTCCCTAAAGTTTGAATTTGACAATAATTAAAGGCAAATTGTTATTTTACATCTTCATTTAGTGTTTATTTGATAAAAGACATAAAAGTACTTTTTGTTCAATAATTGGAAAAGAAGGTACAACAAAAATGAAAATTTACATTTTTCATTCAATGTTTACCTATACTATTATTAAAAGTGTGGTTTGAAATTTTTACTTAACTAAATTACCCTAATTTTTAAATTTGGTCCTTGTCTAATTTTAAGGATAGAATGTAATTAGAAAAACCACTTTTCTCCTTATTCAAATCCCTCTCATTAAGTCTTATGTTTAAATTATTAACTCCCATTAACATTCCTTGAATCCTATTCTTCACTAGAATACCATATTTTTGAATTTGGTCCCTCCCATTAACATTCCTTGAACTACTATATTTCTCCTCATTCAATTCCCTCTCATTAAGTCTTCTTAGGGTATTAATTCCAATTATTTTATTGAATTCTATATTTAAGATGTTATTTTCACAAAATTAAAACAAATAAATTCTATCAATTAGACCTACATATTTTTAATTATATAAAATACATGTTTTTTAAAATTTACCCAAAAATGGAATCATTTTCCATCATGGTGGCAGGTAAGCAATTCAGCCATTCAGGTCAAGTGAGTTAATCCATGATGTCATAATTAAATAAAAAAGTTTAAAATATAAATATAGAAAAATTAGATACATCTCTAATGTTTTATATATGTTAATCATATTAAAGAAATATAAGTATGATAAACAATAATTATTCTCATTGATGTTGGAACAAAATATAAATTTAAAACCAATCCAAAAATAAAAATATTTTTTGTGGTGGGTGGTCAACAGTTCAACCTTTTTAGGTCAAATGTGTCAACCCTTGATTTCATAATTAAATAAAAAAAATTAAAAACTATAAAAAAAGATAGAAAGACACATCTCTAATATTTTATATTAATCATAATAAAAATTAGACATGATAAACAAAAATTGCTTTCAAATTTTTATTGATGATTTAAATAAAATACAAAATTCAACATTCCAGATCAAATGTGTCAACTTATGAAGTTATAATTAAATAATAAAATTTTAAAAAGATAAACATAAAAATATACAAAAACTATATAAATTATGTAGAAAATATTTGGGCATATCTCTATATTAATGAACCATAATATGTGTGACAAATAAAAAAAATCATAGATAGAAATATAAAATAATTATAGAAAATTTTGGAAGCATGTTATATATAGATATATAGCAGCACCATCATCATTAAATTTGTCACGTGCAAAGCACATATACGCATACTAGTGCTAGATTAAGATAACAGACTAGGAATAAAGGACAAGTAACTTCCCATAGCCGTCAGCCCAATTTGGATTGTATAGCTCTCTATTGCAAACTGCTCTATCTAGGATCCTTTGTTTGTTTGTTGCAAGTAAAGAATGCTCCATCCATTGCCAACTGTCGTAGGGAGTATCCAAATTTGATCCGTTCAACATTAACTATAATTTTTGCATCACAAAAAAGTAAAAATAAAACAGAAATAGCTATAGTCCCCATTCGTTTTTTAGGAAGATACTTACTCGGGTAAGTGCATTTACCCATATTCTTTGATTTCCTAAGTAAATAAGACGATTACTGTTTTATCCAAAAAAAGCAATTATTAAAAGGGGCAATTTTGTTTACTTACCCACCTAAGAGATGGATATCACTTACCTCAGTAAGTGATACATGGAGAAAATGAATTTTGTGTAAACTCCACATAAATCTAAAAAAAAGAATATGGATATCTCGGTTAATGAAAAGCAAAATCCCATTGGCCAAGTTTATTTCCCTATCTCAAAATTTGGAAAATGAATGTGCCCTCTCCTAGTTTCACGTAATCCTGTAATAATATCTTGCCATTCTGCATTAGATGGTTGATGATGAGCTTCAGCTTTGCACCCTACTGCTGCCATGACCCACCTTTTGTCTTTGATTAATACATTAACAATAGATGTCCGATTGAGTTGAGGTGAGTTTTTTTACCATTGATCGGGGCTCGGGGCAGGGATAGTATTTGTTCACTTTGCTTCGACCTTGGCCCCATATATTGTATTAATTATATTATATTATATTACATAAGAGTATCATAACTCCATCCTTTATTTGCCAAATGAATCACATTTCATTCATCTGTCCCCACCAAGAGGAATGGCATTGTTTTGGCTACTAACAAAAGATTGAAGCCTGTTGTAGATATTTTTCTATGACCACTTGAGCCTTAGCCTTTTAGAGACATTTAGCAATCTACATATCTGCTTGGTAAACAGAGTTTTATTCATTTCACTTAATTTCCTGAACCCCAACCCCCCCCCCCCCCCCCCCCCCATCTTTTTATTGCCTTGTATGGAAGGTTTTGCTTCTTGAGTTACCTTTTCCAAACATTTCTGTATCTTCTCAATTTCTGAAATGGGTTTCCTTGGTAGCATTGTTGAAGCCATTGTATATATTGGCATTGCTTGAGTCATAGATTTTTTCATGGTTGCTCTACAAGCTTGTGAAAGGAGAGGTTGGCTTTCCAAGTTTAACGTGGATGGTGCGATGCCAATTTTGTTTGTGGGCATTCGAATGACTTCTAGGATTAGAGTTTCCTTCATTTCCATTAAGGCCCCATTCGCTTTTCGGTAAGTTACTTACCCAGGTAAATGCAATTACCTGGGTAAGTTTTTCCTAGGGAACACTTACCCGGGTAAGTGCATTTACTCATGTTCTTTTAGTTCTTAGGTAAATAAGGTAATGACCATTTTACTCTTAAAAATTCATTATTAAAAGGGGCATTTTTGTCCCATTCAAGTGTTTGCAACTTCCCCATAGGTAGGAAAGTTATTTACCCACGTAGGAGATGGGTATCACTAAGGGTGTCAATGGACCGGTTTTGGATTGGACCCCATCCAATCCAAAATCAATTTGGACAGATAGGACAGACCAACAAGATATATTGGATTGGATCAATCCATTCCAAATATTTCTTAGATTGGATTGGACCTGGTCCGTCCATAATAAATTTATATTGGATTGGGTTGGACTAAGCCAATATCTGGTCCATTGATATAAGATAAGAATATAGGTGTCAAAGGACCGGGTTTGGGTTGAAACCAATCTAAAATCAAAACGAATTTGAACAGATTGGACAGTCCAGACATTGAATTGGACCAGTCCAAATTGGTACAAAATATTCATTGGATTGGATTGGTCCTGGTCCATTTATAATGGACTTACATTGGACTTGATCGGATTGGACCAAATCCAATTCAATTGGCACCCCTAAGTATGGCTTTCTTGGATAAGTGATACTTAGGAAAATAAACTTTCCCTGATCTCCACACAAAATTCCATTGACCAACTTTCCCCCTCTCAATTCCTATTGACCAACTTTCCCCCTCTCAAAATTTAAAAAAGGAACACCCCCTAAGGGAGATGCTCAAAAGATTACTAATGTCTTGTTGGATAATCACCTTAAGATCCCCTGGTAAATTCATACTATTATCCCGATTGCAACAGTCTTTTGCAAGCTTTTCAGAAAGTTATTTTATCCCGTATTCTACGCAGGCACAGGAATAGGGTGGCCCATGCTATAGCTCGCTTTGCTTGTAATGTAAATGGAACCACCAGTTGGTCTTTATCTCCTAACTCTATCTAGCCTGTACTCTCGGATGATTTAATGCAATAAATCTGTCTAAGGGCTTTTTTCAACATAAAAAAAAGTCTCTGAATCCTGCCTTCTCCAGGGTTGGGGGGATAAGGGTTAGCATACAGGCAACCCCCATTGGAGGATTACCTACATCTATGATCTATCTACATGAGTTAATCCAGCTTCTCTCATGTGGGTAGACAAAGTGGCTGATGCAAACAATCTACCAAGGGGACCCTTCGGATAAGCTACTTTTTCTAATCCACAAATCAGGTCTTTATACACCATCACCATCTACTGTACGTTGATTTGCCAAGTGACGGTGGCTCAGTTGGTAGGATCTCTAACTCATGGGCTTTGTGTAGCTCTTTTAAGCAAAAAAGATAGTTAGCAACAGATTTTTAGAATAAATCCCATATGTTCCTCAATTGAATCGCTATAGAACCTCAGCCTAGTTGGATTTTTACTTTTTCAAGTGTTACAAAACTATAAAAGATTCGATATAATAGAAATGGACAGAGTAGAGAAACTTAAATGGCAATTAAGCAGGATAAAAAGAAATTTCTCACCTCTCTTTTTGAACTATGATTAGTCCCTCAACCCTAGAACAAGATTTGCTCAAGTGGATCTCACAATCATGCCTAAGGTTCCAAATATGGGTAGCACAAAAAGTATCACAAATGCAACTATATATCTAAGAGTGGGGTTTAAGGAAAGAGAAACAAGTATCACATTCACATTGGGCGTTCCCTTGCCCAATGTGTATGATTTTGAGTGGGTTAAGGAAAGAGAAACAAAAAGGAGAAATAGAAGAGGTTTTTCTCTTTGAGGCTACAGTGGCGAAAAAGTGAAGAAAAGAAGGGATTTTGGAGGTAGAATAAGACAAGACCTAGCTCCTTCTGTAAGAGGTGCTTTTCTTTTAATTCCTTGGATTTGTGTGTGAACATCAAACAAGAACAGTTCTACACATATGGTGAAATTTCATCATCTTTCCTCTTGCAACTCGCTTGTCAGTGAAGTTGGTGGTGTAACCCAGGAGAGCATATATCTTTTTATATAAATATCTAGTTGTTGCTACAGAGACTATTATAATCCATTATTATCATTGATAGTGGAAGAATTTAACTGCAATTTTACCGTCTCATTTTGGTATTTTTCACTTAGGGGATACATTCTTTTTTTTTTTTCTTTGGATTTTGAGAGGGGGGAAGTTGGTCGATAGGATTTTGATTCCCATTGACCAATAAACCCATGCTCATTTTTTAGATTTATGTGGGACCAATGAAAGTTTATTTTCCTGTGTATCACTTACCAGCGTAAGTGATACTCATTTCCTAGGTGGGTAAATTAACTTTTCCATTTAGGGAAAAGTTGCAAATATTTGGATGAGACAAAAATACCCCTTTTGATAATAGAATTTTTATGACTAACATGGTCATTGCCTTATTTACATGGGAAATAAAAGAATATGGATAAATGCATTTACCCAGATAAGTCTTTCCTAGAAAACACTTACCCAGATAAGTACATTTAGCTAGAGAAGTGACTTACCAAAAAGCGAACAGGGCATTAATAAATCTTTGGTGTCTTTTGTTATTAACTTATTATTGTGTTTGTTAATTAATTTATCTAATTGAACATACTGATCTATTATCTCTACTTTACACTTGTTACATTTATTTGCACATTGACAACAAAAGGGTGTTACTGTTATTATTGTGTTTGTTAATTTATTTATCTAATTGAACATATTGATCTATTATCTCTACTTTACACTTCTTACAGTTAGACAACAAAAGGGTGTTACTGTTAACCCCCAGGCCCCAACTATAGTTGCCATCATTTATTACAATCCTCACCAGCTAGCTTAGATGCCTGAAACAGACAATGAATTGAGTTCATCCCAGGAAAAGCTAGGCTGATCACCTCATTCCACAAGACAAGAGGTTGGGCTGGGTCATCCTTTGTAGAGTTGGAAGTTCTAAAATGGATGCCGACAGTTGTATATAATATATCTAGGTAGAACTAGTCCAACCATTCCAAATCATATAATAACATAATTAATTTTTAAATAATTAACTAGTATAAATATATATGGAGTAGTTAAAAGAACGAGTCTTTAAGCGGATAAGGAGCTGCTGCTGACAAAGCAATGCTCACCTACCTAGCCTGCTGCCTGCCATTGTTCAGTAAGTCAAGTCGTCTATGAACAGCTATATATGTATTTCACTCAACAACCCACTCAAAACTAAGTCTATAAATAGATCGAGTATGCACTCCATCACTCAGTGTAGCCAAGTTAAGTCCAACTTCCATCACAACCAAGCTCCAAGCTAGTTTGATTTATTCTTCCCCATCGCTCGCGGCAGAAAATGGTTAAAGGCAGTATCACCGAGGAGTACGTTTCCAAGGTCTCTGTGGAGAGGCTATGGAAGGCAAGCATTTGCGATGCACACAACCTCATGCCCAAAGTTGTTCCTGGCCACATCAAAAGCATCGAGCTCCTTGAAGGAGATGGTGGCGTCGGCACTGTCAAGCATTTCCACTTTACCGACGGTTTGTTATATAATAATTTACTCCACTTGAATTTGATGAAGTCTAGCTAGTCAAATTTAGTGCTGTTTTGATCTAATTTAACTGTTGTATTAAAGTTTATTAATCGATCATCATGGATATATCTTGTAATCTTGATCTGGGTTCAACTATAATCAACAGTGTATAACTAGATCTTAATTATCTCTACACGTAAAGCAACAATTAAATGAACCAAGTAAACTTCTGATCATCGAGTGTGTGTGTGTGTGTTGGTTGCAGTTATGAAGGATTTTGAGTATCTCAAGGATCGCGTAGATGTGATAGACCACGCCAATCATGTATTCAAATCCTCTATCATTGAAGGAGGTCTTGTTGGTCTCAAAGTGAAGTCTTACACTTCTGAGATTGCCCTCCATCCTACCAGCGACGGAGGCTGCGTAGCCCGAGTGAACATCGAGTATGAATCCATCAACGACAACTTGCTTTCTGATGAAGATGTTGCCAGGGTTAAGGAAGGGGTCATAGGGACCATGAAGGAGTTTGATGGCTACCTTTTGGCAAACCCAGAGGCATATGCCTAGAAGGTTCAATGAGTATGCTTCATATCAAAGTGATCAAAAAAAAAAAAAAAAAAGAATGTCAACCATGTATTGCTATTTCTTTTTAAGTTTTAATATGTATGCTTTACTATTGTGCTGAGTTGGTGACTTTAAGAAAATTTTCAAGTCTAAACAAAGTTCTTTTCTTTATTTAAAGAGTTAGGTGAGGAGCTGAGTGACTTGTCCAGGTCTCCAGATGAATTTGGATTCCCTTACCAAATTAATCCATTGAAAGGCCTAGCTTAGTCCTACATTTTAGCATGGTTTTCAAAACCGGACCCGACCGGACAGTCAGCCCGGAAAAACCGGGAACCGGTCAGGTGACCAGTTCCGGTTTTCCCCAAAACTGGATTTTTGTCAAAAATGTTGATTTGGTAAGCAAACCATTGACCCGGGCAGTTGAACCATTCGAACCGTTCAATGATTTTGACCATTTTTTTTTGTCAAAATGGATCGTCCATTCGGTTCGGATGGTCGGACCATTCAACCCAGGAACCAGACCCCTGATCGGCTCGTTGTCCGGGTTGGATTTAAAAACCTTGCATTTTAGTCATAATATCGTTAATCTTCTAGCCGGTTTGCCCTAACATCAGTTCAACTTCAACATGGTTCTTCCATTAGGACAGGTTTAAGATAAGATGGGCCACCCAATAAAGGGTCCAAGAGAAGCAACCCCATGTCAAAACGCCCACAGAAAGATTAAAAAAAAAACACAAAAAAAGGTGAAAAAGAACAATGAGAAAGAAAATAGCAAATGAACGGGAAGATACGACAGAAGAAAATGATATCAGAGAGAACGAAGAGAACAAAAGGAAAGAGAGAACAGAAAACGAAAGGAGAATAGAGAGAACAAAATAACAGAAAGAAAGTAGGGGAGAAAAGAAGAACAGAGAGAACAAAAGAAGAACATGGATAACAAAAGAACAGAGAGAACAAAAGAAGAACATGGATAACAAAAGAACAGAGAGAAAGGGGACTCCCCGAAGGGAACCACCCCAGAGGAAAACTCTTAAGGCGAAAAATGAACAACAAACAAAGAGAACAAAAGCCTCAAGAAAACTTGAGAGAAAGCCTCTCTCGAAACAGAGAAAAAGTATAAATTCTAATTTCATTCTCCTTAACACAACCATACACAATTTCTTCTATTTGTTCAATGGCTCTTTTCACGAAAATGAGGCCATCCGTCACAAACCACCGATTCCAATTGTGAGACTCAGAGGAGACATTACACATCGCAAGGCCAATGCTAGTAATGTGAAAATTTACGACACCAGAACCCCTTCCCCCTTTTATTGCCTGCCACTTTATAACCTCAGCTTCAATGAAACGAGAGGCTGAGGCTTTTCTATGCTATATGTTTCACACAGGCTAATATAATCCTAACTAAAATGTCAAAACATCCTCTAGTCACATCAATGCAAAGGGTCCACTGTGACGTATGGCTAAGCAAGCATGAAAAGCAGGTTTTGCCTCGTTCATTTTCATTAATCTAGATAAGTGCACTTATCCAACACGCCTGAGTAAACAAGCTTTCCGCATTGATAATGCTATACATTTACATAGGTAGAGCCGTAGAGGGAGTAGAGTGTTTACCGACACCGTGAACCGAGCGGGTGAGTATTTTTACCCTCAAGAGCGTGGGATCTCTAGTATAGCGGAAACCACCCAGCAACCAGCATGGAAGAAAATCAATTAAACTGTACAGCATATCTACTTTTGTCTCACTGACCAACAATCAGATCATATTACAACTTTCACATTTGATACAATTTTGGAAGCATATTATTTGGTTTTTTTTCTATAGCAACTTACACTGTTTGATGGCATGTCAATGTCTACATCTGCTCATCAGTCAAAATTTACAATTTTCCCGGGAATGCAACAAAAAGGTCTTCAAGCCGAAGACCCAACCGGCACCAGCTATAAGGTGAAGAATATAGCATCACCTGCCATGGCAGCACGAAACATTTTCCCTATTGGTTAATGTCTGGCCAGATATCAGTGGGCACCGTGAGCTTAGAACATGAGCAGAGATGCCGAAAACACAACCGCCCAAGTTGATTATCATATTGCCGAAGCATAAGTTGTGAAGGTTGACTGAGACCCAATTTCAAGAATTGTCACTTGGACACAAGAATGTGAAGTTGGAGGATCATAATAAGATTAATCAGGTAGAAACAGGTACCGAAAGCGAGAATCAAAGGGCAGGATGCCACAATTACGGGAGCCAAGGAAGCTCTGCCGCCTATGTGACATGCATTGTTCCACAAAAGCAGCCTGGTTTGGTGGAAGGTAGCGACATATCCAGACGGCTAAATTGGAATCATCAACAAAGCCCCTGGCAAAGCAGTGCAGCATCTTTGGAACCAGGAGCTTCCCTTTACTACTCACCCCTACCGACGCTCGAATGAAATCACGCTGAGCTTCTTTTAGCTCCTCTTTGACATTCTTGGCAGTATATATTCTTACCTGCATTGCCAATCATGTTTCATTTAAGATAAAAAACAGGAACTGAATTTTTACTGTAGAAATTAGGTCATAGTTGCCCACAGGCATGTTCATGGGCTGGGCTCAGGCAGAGCTTTTGCCAAATTTAAATGGGCCGGCCTTTAAGGCCAAACCTGAACAACCGTAAAATGTTCATAGGTCGAACCTGAAGCCCATCCCAGCCCATGAACAGGTCTACTTGTCAAGACAATGCCTGGGCAAATGGGGTTCCTTGTACCACACTTCGGTGTTTTCATAGGGGAAAGGTTTAAATTTTCATCACATACCAAGGTGTATATCAGGTGTGTTGTATCATACCGGGCCCGCCCCAATATGCAAAATATTAAATATTTTAAAATTTTAATATAACTAAGGGGTAGGCCTTGTTTAGACCAGCCCCTGTAGAATTTTGGAAAAGAAAAAAACAAAGCTAAAATAAAGGGAGTGTGGTCAAACCCCAATATGCACATCTGGCATATCAGGGTGTATCTTCAGAAAGTCTATTAGCTCATTGCTTAGAGTATTGTGTCATTAACTGAACGCTGTGACCTTGTATATTCAAGTCTTACATCAGCTAAACTAAACACTTAAAGCATCAGAGGTACAACCAACAATATGTTAAATTACATATTCAACATCAAATTCAAGCTATGTTCGTTGAGAAATAGCAGCAGGCATAGGATAACCCCACAATAGCCCTTACCTGTGAACCTCATCAGGGGGAATGCCTTATAAAACACAATGTAAAGGGCATCTTAAAAAAACAACTTGGAGAGACAAAATGTTTTTGGACAAACTACGAAGTCAATGGTATATACATTGCTATAGGGCTTCAAGTATAGCATTCATGTATTCTTCACAAGACCCATTTCATTATATCTCAATTTCCATGAGCAAAAACAAAGAATCATCCTTCTCTATGGCAAGTTGGGGGCTTTACCCCTTCACTTTTTCCTTCTTTTAAATCCTCCATAATCATTATTTTATCAAAAGCAGAAAGAATGATTTCAACAAGGAAAAAAAAGAGTACAAAATTTAAGACCATATCCGGTCTACCCCTCCCAAGACTGGGCTGGGAGCCTGAAACAAACATTGGGCAATGGGCTTTCTTCAAAAGAGAGTACAAACAGTACAAGAAAAGCAGTTTCTATACTACTAGCAGACAGCATCTGCAACAAGCCATATCCCATATATACAGTTTACCTACCCCCAGGGGCTTCCTAATTCATCACCTTTTTATAGAAAGAGACAGCAATTGAGATCAGTGACCCATGAATCCAACTGAATGAAGAATTCTTCCAAGATCTCAAGAAGTTTGTCTCTCTAATGGCATGGAGATGCAGCCATGGTTCAAAGTATCAATATGCAGAAACTGTGGATCGGGTGTTTCAAACTAAAAAAAATACTTGGATTGACAGAAAAAAAAATCAGAGTTCAAGAATTGAATCAGGACATCTTCAGGAGGGGTATTTATTAATCTGTAAAAGTGTCCAGATGTCCTCACTCCTATTTATTGTATCGTCACCCAAAGAAATGACACGATAAGCTATCGGGTGTATCATATCAATACTTCGAACCTTGGATGCTGCCAATGACTAGAGAGTTCCACAGAAATTCATTCTTCATTAAAATCTTAAAATGAAAGGATTACAACTAGTTGATGGAGAAAGAAGAACTTCATCTCTAATTTGGAAGTTGATGGAGCAGTGTTGTCACACCCGACAGAAATTGAAGAGGCTCAAGTAAACCACTTCAAATCTATTTTTAGGAGGCCTATGAATGAGAGAGTGTGGTTGGAGGAATTGGATTGGCCGACTCTAAGTGCAGAAAAGAGATAGTGGTTAGAAAAAAATTTTGATATGGAGGAGATAAAGGAAGTAGTATTCTCAATGGATAGGACAAAAGCTCCTGGTCCAGATGGTTTCACAATGGCCTTCTACCAGGACTGCTGGGATATTTTGGAGAATGATCTTAGATCAGTTTTTGAAGAGTTCCACAGAAGGGGAGTAATAAATCCGGGCTTGAACTCAACTTTCATTGCTTTGGTCCCAAAGAAGAAAGATGCATCACAACCAAAGGATTTTAGACCTATCAGTCCGGTGACTAGCTTGTACAAAATCATTGCAAAGGTGCTGTCTCTCAGGATAAAGAAGGTGTTTCCCTCTATTATTGCACCCAACCAAGGTGTTTTGTGGAGGGAAGACAGATCACCAATCAGATTCTCATTGCAAATGAGAGCTTGGAGAGCTTTAGGAAATCAAAGAAGAATGGAGTGGTTTGCAAATTGGATTTGCAGAAGGCTTATGACTTGGTTGATTGGTCTTTCTTGATGGAGGTGTTGAGGAGTTTTGGTTTTGAAGACAGGTGGTGTAAGTGGATTTGGGGTAGTGTTAGGACCTGTCATTATTCTATCCTGGTGAACGGGACTGTGGTTGACTTCTTTCCTGTGTTGAGAGGTCTAAGACAAGGAGATCCTCTTTCCCCTTTTCTTTACACCCTGATTGTTGATGTGCTTGGGACATTGATCCATAGAGCAGACTCGAGGAATTTGATAAGAGGGTGGAGAGTAGGAAGGGAGGAGGTTCCCTTAACACTTCTACAGTTTGCAGATGATACTATCATGTTCTGTGAAGGAGGGAACTTCAATTGGATCCAGAATCTAAAGTTGACAATACAACTCTTTGCAGATATCTAACCCCAAGGTGAACTTTGATAAGAGTTGTGTAGCAGGAGTGAATGAGAATGAAAGGGACCTAAGGGGATTTGCAGGTGAGCTAGGTTGTGCAATTTCGTACTAGCCCCTGACATACTTGGGCTTCCCTTTAGGAGATAATCCTAAGAGTGTTAGCTTTTGGACTCCGGTAATGGAGAGGTTTGAGAAGAGGCTGGCAGCCTGGAAGAGAAATTATCTTTCTTTAGGTGGGAGAGTCACTCTCATAAGGTCTACCCTAGCTAACCTTCCTTTCTAATATCTGTCGGTGTTTAAAGGTTGCCAATCTTTTGGAAAATTTAACAAGAAACTTTCTGTGGGAGCTTGGAGAGGAGAAGAGAGATCGCAGGGTGAGTTGGGAAGTGGTCACTAGGTGTAAAAAACTAGGAGGTCTTGGGATCGGTTATTTCAAGAAAAGGAATATGGCTCTGTGGGGAAATGGTTGTGGAGGTTTTCATTGGAAAGGGATAAATTGTGAACTAAGATTGTGGCTAGCATACATGGGCTGGAAGACAATGGTTGAGATCCTAGAATCTTCTTCCGAAGGACCAGTTTCCTTCCTTGTATGCTCTATCAAACATGAAAAATGAATCCACATCTTCTTTCTTGGTCCCTTCAGCCTCCACTTCTGGCTTTCGGTGGAACCTAGGCTTGCGTAGGGCAATTAGGGATACAGACATGGATAGCTTGGTAACTTTGCTAGCCTCCCTTGAGATTGTCTTCCTAAACCCTACTAAGGAAGACACCAGATTTTTTACCCCTTCTAGCTCTAGTACCCTTTCTTGTGCTTCATTCTTTGAAACCTTAACTCAACCTCCCATCCCCTTTGGGTTGTCCTTTCCAACTAAGGAAATTTGGAGCAGGCATATTCCTCCTCAGGTTGGTTTTTTGTTGGGAAATTTTCCTGGAAAGAATCAACACTTTAGACTTCAGAGAAAGAGACCCAACTATTGTCTACTTCATAATAGATGTGCTCTTTGTAAAACTTATGGGGAATCTAGCTACCACCTCATGGTCTCTTGTAAGGCTGCTAAAACTGTACGGGAATGAGTTTTCTCCCACTTCGGAGACTGTCCAAGGTTTCTTTCTCCTTCTTTTTTCAATTGGCCTAAGAAACGAGGGAAGACTATGTGGAAGTGTATTAGGCCAGCGGTATGCTGGTCATTGTGGGAAGAAAGAAACTCATGTATTTTTTCCAACAAGGAAAGAACATTGGAAGAATTGTTAGATCGAATCCTTT
Organism: Nelumbo nucifera; assembly: GCF_055504915.1. Taxonomy (NCBI): domain Eukaryota; kingdom Viridiplantae; phylum Streptophyta; class Magnoliopsida; order Proteales; family Nelumbonaceae; genus Nelumbo; species Nelumbo nucifera. Next base: position 58,357,452 of record NC_142656.1, on the reverse strand, counting down.
TAAGGGTTGTCCACTGGCTAAAATCTTTGGAGTTATTTTCAGATTTTCCTATGGATAACTTGCTAAGAAACTTGAAAGAGATTGCTTCCATCGCTAGATGCAAGAGGACACTTTGTCCGTTTTGGTCCCCTCCCCCCTCGGGCTTTATAAAGCTGAATTTTGATGGCAGCAGTGTAAGGAATCCAAGGCCCTCTGGGATTTGAAGAGTTTTCAGGAATGAGGAAGGGATTGTTATTGCTTTATTCTCTGGCCCTATTGGAGAAAGTGACTCTATTAGGGCTGAGATCCTTGCAGTGCTTGAAGGAATTCGAAGAGCAAAGGAATTAAATACCAGCCGTTTGATCCTAGAAGGTGATTCGAAGGTAGTGGTTAGTTGGTTGAAGACAGAGGATAGTGGTTTGTGGAACTTTAACAATGAAAAAAAAAACTGCTCTTATGGGTGGGTAGGGACATTGAGATTCAGTACAGCTGGGTGAAGAAGAGTGCCAACTCATTTGCGGATGGGTTGGCCAAGCAAGGAGTGAATAGGGAGTCTGTATTTTGGGCTAGTTTTTAATCTTTTCTCTCTGTACTCCCTTTGTTTTCTGTTTTTGCGGAGCTAAGATATTTTATCTCCCCTCTTGTATCCATATTCCCTCTTTTCTTTTAATTTAATGAAGCTGGTGTTATTGATCAAAAAAAAAAAAGGATTACAACTAGTTGTGAAAATCTGGTAAAGCCCATTAGAAAACAGACCCACCTAAACTGTATTACAATTGAGTCCAATACATACGCTATCTTTGAACCCCTTGCTTAGCTAAGTCATCTGCCAAACTGTTAGTAGATCTCTTAACCCGTTTTACTTGAATATCATGTCTCTTGACAGCCATTTGAAGCACCTGATTTCATATATAAACTGCCAAATCACCAAATCACCTTTCTTCAACCACCCCACTACTAGCTTTGAAACACCTTCAACGATCAATCTATCAACTCCCAATCCTTTAGCTATCTTTACCCCAAAAACTGCTGCTAAAAATTCAGCTCTTAATCACCTTGCTCAATTAGGCCCAAGCAAGTACAAAGCACATATAATGTCACTCTCATCCCTTACCACCCCTATGACTCATGAGGGACCCGGATTGCCCACATACTGCCATCAGTTTAATGTCATCCAACTACCCATTGGGGAGTGACCACAACTCTAGGGTTTTTTTTGTTCCCTAGATGTGAAGCCAACTATTGCCCCCCCAATTCCTGAAGAAATCTTCCACCTTAAAGTATGAAAAGAGTTTCAAGGTTATCCAATGTGCCAATCTTAGGGTTATGAGTTTTATCATTGTCTCCTTACTCCACTCCTCCCTGAAAATTCTTGCTTCTTTCTTCTCACACTGTCCAAATCATTGCTGCCTTTGTGCATTCCACAAAATCCTTCCCCTTCTTTTTGTACTTCTCAAAACAGTATAGTTTAACAACAGATTTTTGGCTCTGACAACCCCTATACTTTATGAAAAGGCCACTTTCGCCCTTTAATAATCCAAGTGGCCAATTTAGACCTCAGACTAAGTTGAAAAGGCCACCGTTAGCCCAAAAAGTTAGTGACACCATTCACAATCCATTAAATAATAAATAAAATAATAGGAAATGCTGATATTGTACTATTAAACTCAAAAAACTGAAAAATTGCAAGTGGGTCCCACTGAGTAAAATAAAAACTATTTAATGTATAACCAATAAATGTTGAAAATAATATATAAGTGGGTCCCACTTGAAAATATAGTGGGTCCTACTTGAACTTTTCAGTTTCAGATGGCACAGTCTTGCCAGGATAGGATGTCGTGCAAAGAAGGATCTTGGAAAGATCTTTTGCAGGTATTTTTTTTACTCTGGTTTCTTATCGTTGTTCTTGGATTTACTCTAAATTATGATTTTGTTTCTATTCAAGGCATTGATGGTTCTCTTTCCGTCTCCTTCTAGATTAACTCTGTCGTCTTAGCGCTTTGAATCCTATGCTCTGATTAACTTTCTTCCCTGTTTTCATGCTTCTTAAATTACTTTTTTAATTTCCTTTCCGGGGTGGCAAAATTAAATGCCGAAATCTTGGAGACTATTTCGAATTTCTTTAAACTAATTATCAGAAAAGGCATTTTTTCTTCATTTGTTCTGTTTTGGCCATGGGGTGATTTGGTTCCTATTTGTATGAACAGTGAACACAAATTTCTTGAATTTTTGTCGAGAACAAGTTTTTGGGGAATGATGTAGACAATTTTCTTTTTATCAAAACAATAAGGAAATTGAGCATGCAGAATTGTTTGATAACATTACATAAATACCATGACACAAGTAATGGGTATTTCTTGGGTCATATTCATCTCTAGGATTCTCTTCCTGGATCGCGGCAGCTCTGCAAAGGTTGTAACAATCAATGCCCACACAACTAAGGATCTCCGTTCTGGCCATTGTTATCTAGACGTCAAGTTGGTTGCTCGGAACGGCCTTTTTTTCTCGTTTTCCTTGGAAAACTTGTTTGATATTTTCACGGGCTTATTTTATTTTCCAGTCTTTCTACTTTTCTCTTTTTCAATGTTGAGGGCTTCGTTGTCTATATTAATAGGACAACAGAGTTCACACGGAAATTATATGATGCCTCCACCAACGTGGTGCTTGGAAGAGACATTTTATGGCTTTGCCTCAAGCCCAGCTTCGATGCTGCATTCGCGATGGGTGTTAACCACCACTACTGAGAGTTGCAAAAGCAGTGGTAGGTGGAAAGGAGGGAGAATACAAGGGAGGGAAAAAGCACTAACCTTTGGGGGAATAGGGAAACATCAAATTTCTTTTACGAGGAGGGGGAAGAGGAAATTGCTACAAGGTATTAAGAGACCAAACACGATTATCTCCCCCCTCCTCTTCAAAGACTACAGAACCAAAAATGCTCATCAAACTAGACAAACAAGATTTTTAACTTTCTAAGATTCTTAGTGAAGCCCAAGTTCCAATTCGACTCTAAAGGTGAAGGATGAAAATTTACAAAAATTGGAAATAGGTCTTTCTTTGAGATTGGAAAAAACAAACAAAAAGCGAAAAAAACATCTTTAAAAGGGGATTCCCCTATCCAAACATCTTCCCAAAACCTTATCTTTTGACCAGAAGCCAAATTATACCTCACTTGATTAAGGAAGAAGTGAAGGATACTTGTATAGTGCAGCAAGAGTAGCTTTATGCATACCACCAGCATCCCATCCATTTCTTGAAGGCCTATGAATACTAGCCACAACTTTTCATTTTCCACAAGAAAACACCAAATCCACTTGCTCAAAAGAGCCAAGTTTCTCATACTCACATTGCCAATTCCTAACCTCCTGCTTTCCTTTTAATCACCTTTTCGCACATCACTAAATGATCTTTTTTTCCTCCCCACGACTCCCATAGAAAGTCCTTCATGACCTTTTCAATCCCTTTCACAACTACCCAAGGCATTCTGAAGACTAACATGAAATAGACTAGGAGGTTAGCTAAAGTGGATTTAAGCAAAGTAATTCTCCCACCCAAAGAGATAAAGTCCTTTTTTTCCATATTGCTGGCCTCCTCTCAATTCTTGCCACCACTGGATTCAAAAACCTAGCCAATACAAAGAGGTAACCCTAAATATCTTAGCTCCCCATTCTCACACCCCAAAGTCTCCACCATAGCACTCAAATCCTCTTCTTCCAGACTGATACCTACCACCACACTCTTGTTCCAGTTTATGCTTAGGTTGGACATTCTCTCAAAGAAACTAACCACCAACTTTTAAGTTTTCAACCCCATCCCTTTTTTTCTTTTCGTAATGTCAACCCCATCTCTATTCTCCCCATCACAAAAGATCAAGATTTTTTTTTTTGAAAAAGGTAAGGTAAAATATCAATATATCATCTACAAAAATGTAGGTGAGTTACAAATAGTCTACATCTTCGTACTGACCAGCTTTGACAACTACAGGCTATCAATTCTTGATATCAACCTGCAAAGAACTTCAGCTACCAATGTAAAATGAAAGGGTGAGATCATATCACCTTGTCTAAGGTGGTAGGCCTCCAATCCCCCCAAAGAAACCTACCACCGACTCATTAACAATGACTAAGAAATGACTTGTTTGCAAGAAACCTCTAATCCACTTGCACCACAACTCACCAAATCCATAACTCCTCAAGATGTTAATTAGGAACTCCGAATCTGCTAGAACATAGGCTTTCTCCAAGCCCAACTTGATTGCTAGTCCCTTTTTCCTTAAACTTTGTTGAGCATCTACACATTCATTCATTAAAATCTGGTCTACAATCTGCCTATCTTGAATAAAAGCCTCTTGAGATTGGGAAATTAAAGAGAGCACATTTTTGATACTTAGGGACAACACCTTAGCAATTAACTTGTAAATGCTAGTCAATAAATTGATTGGCCTTAAATCTTTCGGGTGGCAACCATCACTTCTCTTTGCTACCAAAGCAATAAAGGTTGAGTCCATTCCCAGACTAATAATTCCCCTTCTATGAAATTCCTTTAACACGTTAGCCAAACCCACCTTCATTATGTCCCAAAATTCCTACTAAAAGGTCATTGTAAACTCATCAGGCCCAAAAGCCTTAAATCTGTACATCGCAAACACTGCTTCCTTAATTTCTTCCTCCTCAAACCTTCTTACCAAAAACTCCAATTAATGACCTCCCAACACATCCTAGTCAAGCCCTTTAAATGGCCATCTTTCTTTAAGTGGCCTTCCGTAAATTGAATCTATTCCAATCCTTATTTTTTTCCTTCAACCTTTGTAGCTTCTTCAGGAATCTTTGATCTTCTTGCTTTGGAGATTGGAAATGGGGACCCCACCATTATCTCACCTTTTATTTGAACTCCAAATAAGTAAGCCACATATTTTTAAATTTGAAAGGGGTAGTGCTCCGCTAGAATGAACAAATAGGTCAGTGACCAGTTATTTTTATACAAGGCAATTTCTAATTTAATAATTATGTATTTTCTTCTTCAGACATTGTTCCATTAAATCATTCATTTTGTGGGTTTATAATATTTTAATATACCATTCATCTTTTAGTATTTTCTTGTTTGTTAGAAGATCATTCATGTTCTAGATTGCATTATGTATTTAGGCACCTAGTGACCTAAATGAGAAGCTGCTACCTTGTCACCCAGCCTCAACTTGATGCCTTGACAACTACCACCTGTCCTGGCTGGCTAGGTTAAGTTCAAAAGTGAGAGATCTGTGCTTTACAAACTATATTGTGTAATAGTAAAAATGGCTGCTTGTAGAAAGAATTACCGCAGGTGAAGAGTACATCCCACAGCTTAGAGCAAATGCAACAAGGGGTTCAAACGTCTCAATTGAGAATTTCCGTTGCTCTTCTGATACCTTCAGTTTGTGAAGGGCAAGAAGTAATGCCTGTGACAACAAAACAAGCCTGAGATCAATCATCAACATCAAGAAAAAAATATAACAGAAAAATAAGTCAAACAGTGCCAGATAAAATGATTGCATACAGTTTGAGGCCTGTGAACTGGTGGCTTCATCTTCAAAATAACATACTCAATAGCAGCAGCACTAAAAGAATGTCCTCCTACTGTGTATGCAGCCTGAAAAGAACAGGTGACACCACGTTAGTTCATATGCTATGTCTTGTAAAATTCAAAATGAATAAGAAGTTATCCTTCTGCCAAACATTAACCAAACAGCCCATAGATATAACCCTTGACTCAACCAAGAACAAGAGAGTAAAAATTGTAAATTATTTCCATTCAATTGTTCAAAAATGTAAGTATAGCATCTTCACCCATGAAAAAACTATAAAAAAAAAGAAAGAAAAAAATAGAAGACTGACATTAGCATACAGAACAAAAATTCTTGTAGCCAAGTATTGATTATGACTGTCACCATAGGTCCTCAATGGTATCATTCCGTTCCACCCCTGCCCCATGCCCATGCTTTCAAATACTGATATAATATACCCTTTATTGAGAATATAGTGTCAATATTTTGAATCCTTCTTTGATTGATAACTTTTTTTTATCAATAACAATGGATTTCAATGATTAAAGAAACAGGATTACAAGGGAGAGATAACCACTCTTATTTCCCCAACAAAGAGATAAGACAAAACCAGTGTTTTAAAAGCGCAAGGCGCAAAAAAGGCGCAGGGGTCAATTTGCGCCCGAGGCACAAGGCACAAGGCGAGGTGCGTGCCTTTTTGAAGAAAGGCACAAAAATACAAAAAAAAAAACTAAAAAAATCAAAAAAAATGTCAGAAAATTCAAAAAATATTAAACATAAAATTAATAAAAAATATAAACATAAATTTAAAAAAAAAAATGTTTTAAAAAACCTATCATCTAAAATTAAAATACATAAACATAAGATGTAAAGCATATTCAGATGAGAATTTAAAAATAAAATCAAACATATAAAACATTTTCAAGCATGTAAAACCTCTTAGTGGGGAATTGTATGATGTATACTTAGTTCTTTAATCAATAAAATTATCATTTTCATTATCTATCAAAAAAACCTCTATTCTCTTTTTTCATTCAATTGCATTACTTCAAGTAGCTAATGTAATGTAAAACATATTACATTCCTGATTCTACGAGCCGCCTTTGTGCCACGCCCCTCAAAGCAAGCCCAAACAAGTCCACGTTAGGTCTTAAATTCTTAGTTTTCACACAAAAAAATAATGATTTTATAATTTTAATTGCTTTTTAAGAAGACATTTTATTAGGATGAATGAATGAACAACATAGACATTTTACCAAATAGGCCAACATAGACATTTTAAACCTTGTTCAAGAATTGGGGATGTATTTAGGAACACAGGAGCAATTTTGGCAATGTACCCTGGACCTACTGACCAAAGAAACATAGTCAAGGCTAATCTCACATAGTTCTCCAAGGATTAAAAGTTGGGAAGGAGCTCAACTAAAACAATTTAGTAGTGGAAGGGGAATCAAAGGTAGTTATTGTAATCTATGATCAATCACAAGAGACCAGGACCAAGGTTGTATAAGAAACATCTAAAGAGATGATTGTAATCTATGATCAATGCAAAGAATTAAGACACATATACATGTTTGACAAGAGGATTCCATCACCTTCACTTAATTATCAGCAATATCTCTATGGGGATCTATGGTTGGTGGGTTTTTAAGTAATTAAGGTGGAATAGACCATAGGAGGTTTCATATCAAAACATTTCATGTTATGCAATCTTTTACTTTCCCTAAGCTAAAACAAGCAAATGTGTTTAAACTTAAAAGGCAGCCAATGATGATTTGATGGTTTGTCAGGTTTAAGACCTATCAGGAAAGGGAAACTTCGTAGTTGTTAACATGAAGAACACAAATATTATAAAAAATGGCACTAAAAGTGCTAATCTGAAATCCATCAAGATTAACAATATTATAAGTTGAAGCAGAAATTTACTTCAGTTGAGATATCCCATTTCTAAATCCTAGTTAATTACCTATCCACTATTCAAAGTTCCTTCAGAACTTTTTTCGATTGTTAATAGATAACTTTATTATGGTAAAAGAATTGGATATATTTACAAGATTAACCATGTTCCAAGCAGCCCATAAGTTAAAAAGAATGCCATGTTTTTTTTCTAATTAGGCTGGCACATGCCCCACCCCTTGCCTTGACAGTTAATCCCCTCTAACAAAGTACACCAGTACACTTGATCATAAAAAGTACACCAATACATCTGTGTCCTATTCACCCCTTTACTGGTCATGGCATCAGCCAGCCAATTTGCTTATCTGTTAGAAAACAGTTGCAAGGCCAGCTACATAGGGATATCCGAATCTAATCCGATCCAATTCAAATTCTAAAAATTTTAATAAATTATTAAAAGATAAAGAAAAACATAACAGTTTATATAAAGAAAAAAAATATAAGTATTTTTTCAACTATTTTCATTATATATATATACATGTCTTTTTATAAAACATTTACAAAAATGCAATATAAACATATTTATAAATAAATATGCTAACAAATATATTAGTATATACATGCCTCTTTATATAAGTAAATATGTTTATAGATATATACATATAAATAGGTCAGATCGGATAGGAGTGATCCGAATCCGATCCAATTTTCAATTGGATCCTATCATCCGATCCGACAAAAATAGGACCAGAATTGGGTTAGATCAGGTCATGATCCGATCCATTTGCACCCTTACAGCTACATTGCATGGAGCAAAATATACCTATGGGTTGATCAATGAACCCACTCTAAAATTATACATGTATGTATGCATATATGTATGTATGTATATGCACAAACATGTATGAAATATGTATGTATATATGTAAATACATATCTATAAATATATGTATGAATGTTTATAGTCGGGCTGGGTTCAAGCCACCTAAGGGCGAGGCCCCATCCCAATACAAAAAATAATAAAGCTCGAATTCTTGGGCCCAAGCCTAGACCCAAGGATCGAAAATCCAAGCCAAGCCTGTGTAAAATTTTGAGCTGGGTCAATCGGGCTCGGGTTGGGCCCACCCAATTTGCACCCGTAGAATTCACCAATACTAGAAGCAAAAATTAAAATATCAATACGTATGATAACCAAAGTTGGGTATCGATGTGTATCGATATGACTCAATGATATAAAAGGTGCACCTCAGGCGTGCCTAGGCACATAGGCGAAGTGCATTTTAGGGTATGCGCCTCGCCCAGGTCCTAGGTGCACACCTGTGCGCCTTAGCTTAGGCATGTGCCTTTTTAAAATTTTGTGCTTTTTGCTTTTTTTGAGCCTAATGGCTTGGCCCCCCGACCACGCCCCTTGAGGCAAGCCCGAATAAGTCTATGTTAGAGTCTAAAATTCTTATTTCTCACATAAAAAAATTATGATTTTATAACTTTCATTGCCTTCGAGAACCCCCTATTTGCTAATGTTGTTCATTCATTCATTGCAATAAAATATCTTCTTAAAAGGCAATGAAAGTTATAAAATCATAACTTTTTATGTGAGAAATAAGAATTTCAAACCCTAACATAGACTTGTTTGGGCTTGCCTTGAGGGGCATAGTACAAAGGTGACTCATAGAATCAAGAATGCAATATGTTTTACATCACATTAGCTACTTGAAGCAATGCAATTAAGGAAAAAAAAAAGTGATTGTGGGTTTTACATGCTTGAAAATGCTATATATGTTTGCTTTTATTTTGAAATTTTCATTTGAATATGCTTTACATGTTATGTTTATGTATTTTAATTTTAGATAATAGGTTTTTTAAAACATTTATTTTAAAATTTAAGTTTATATTTTTTATTAACATTATGTTTAATATTTTTTGCACTTTTTATAATTTTTTGGCATTTTCTAAATTTTCCGACTTTTTTTTATTTTTTAGCTTTTTTTGTAGTTATGTGCATGGTTTTCAAAACCAGACCGAACCGAAAAACTGGGAACCGTTCAGGTAACCGGTTCCGTTTTACCCCAAAACCGTTATTTCACCAAAAAACGTTGAATTGGTCAACAAACTGCTAACTCGAAAGTTCAAACCGTCCAACGATTTTGGTCGTTTCCTTTAATTTTTTTTATTTTTTTGTCAGAACGGGTCGTCCGTTCAGTTCGAACGGTCAAACCGTTCGACCCGGGAACGGGACCCCTAACCTGTTCGTTGTCCGATTCGGTTTTAAAAACCTTGGTTTTGGGCCTTGCTAAAAAGGCATGCGCCTCACCTTACGCCTCAGACGAAATTGGCCCTTGCGTTTTTTTTGTGCCTTGTGCTTTTAGAACACTGATATGACTGGACCTGTTCATGGGCAGGCTTTGGGCCCAACATTAGATTGTTTTGGCCCGGGCCTTAAGTCGAGCCCATTCAAATTTGAGCAAAACCAAGTCCGAGCCAGCATATGAACTTTAGATATGACCAATACTCAGCTTTCTTATTTTTTATTTTTTTATTTTATAATCATTAAGGGATTAGGAAAGATACCTAAGACCTTTCAAATATTTAAAAAAGAACTTTGTATTGATGTATCTGTGTGTATCTAGATGCACCGATATGGCATATGGTAACAATATTTTAATCCTTGACTAGAAGTATCCCTAAGAAAGAATAACTCTACAGAAAAAGAGCAAGTGTAAATGTGTAATATGATAGAATCCAAACCTTTTGCGTCAATGAAAATAGCTTCAAGTCACTTCTAGGAACTCCATAAGCCAAGTAAGCCTGTCAAGCAATTACAAACATTTGAGATCAAAAAGTACAATTTTAAACATTCTCCCCATAGAATTATCTCATATTCATAGGCTGAACTTCTAGATTTCAAAACCTCATCTTGTACATTGGTCCAAAGTCTATACATAATAAGACACAACATACATGCATGATCAGTGCATTATATAAGTTGATCCAGAAAGCCAGCTTCTCGTCGCAGCTCAAGTGGATAGGATTCACTTTGGCCAGTTGCTCAACAAGTGATCTGCTCTCCAAACAGAAAACAATAATAATAACATTAACCAGCTCCAACAATTACAACAATCAAAGAATCAGTAAGAAACAAAGTTTCAAAAAAAAAAAGTCTAATAAGTATGACATACTTTACAGAAATATATAAAAGATTTTTTAAAAATATATAAATACGGAAGTAAAGTGCATAACACGAGCAAATAATCGCATAAACCAAAACTGCACAATTGTATTATTCAAGTTATAATATATATATATATATGGAAAGCAATGCATCATGTTAGTTTTACGAATAGAAAAGCAAACTGCAAGTTTTAGGTTCAATAAATAAGGTTATGAATAAACCAATGGAACTTCACTAGCTTGGCATTGGCCATCTGTTACCTCTTCTTTTTAATCAACAAATAGAAGTTTAGCATCCTCCAACAAAACAGAAAAGAAAAAGAAAGGAGAGGAAGCACATAATTTGAATACAATGTGTAGAATGTAAGAAAAAAAACATATATTTAATAATCCCATAATCTGGGGTTCTTTCTAGGGTTTGGGTTGGGTTGAGGGGGAGCAAAGAAGGGGAGAGGTACAACCACTTAGAGTTTGAAAGTGGAAAAAAAAATACAAAGAAGACAAACATTAAAACCACCTAATCCCAATGGCAGGACCCTCAAAATTACGAATTCCTTATAGGGCAGTCTAACCAGCCATAGAGTAAGTACCTGAATCTCCGCAATGCCCCAGCAGCATATTCCAGTTGCTTCTTACCAACTGACATCCAAGATACCTCAACAGCTAACCCATAGTTTCCAATGTCTGCCCAACTTAATTTTCCACGTACTCTATAGGGATCGCATACATTCTCTGTGGCCAAGACATCACCATCACTCTGCAGATCAACTTGTGGACTTTGAACAAATGATGACATTGTTGAACGTTCGGAAAATGACCATAATGATGAATTGGAAAAATGTCCATGTGGAGATAAAGGAGAGCATTGGCCCTCTAATGTAGATGGTTTGGATGATACAGTGGAAGAATCCGCAAGAGAGATGAAAATATTTTTCATACACCGAACCATCTCCTCTGACAACTGATTAGGGTGATTCCATAAGCCCTTAATTGGTACATCTTTTGTAAGCTTCCCAACAACTTCAGGATGAAGCATTTGTGTGGATGTTTTGTTATCTTGAAGGAGCATGCCAGAGTCTACAGCATTCTGATTATAGATATCAATTGTTAGCCAATTCAGAAAACCTTTAAGAAAAGGCTTCTTAATAGGTCCTTCACAATGATGTATAGCATACAATGAATAAGCAAGATAGTTTTAAATCATCAGATATCCAAAATGATGCATAGTAGTGCAGGCATAAATATAGAGAGTAAGGACAAAAAACTTGACATTGTACTAAGGAGATTTTTGTTGGTAACATCCACATGCATCAGTGGGGTCCAATAAAGGTCTCAGCACCCCAAGCAGAAACCCAATAATGCCCTGCAGCTTGATAAATTTGTCAATTATCAGTTATATTGGATTATTTGACTTTCTTTTATTCTAGGTATGTTTTAGTGTATGGCACCCAGATACCTTGTACCACAGTTGTCAAGGCACTAAGGTAACACAAGGTAACAGGGGAGTGTCTTGTTCAGTATCAACTCATTGTGTAACTTCTGCTCATGTTCAGTATCAACCATTGTGTTTGGGGTTAGCGAATAGAAAATCTGCTCAGGCTACCACTTGTGGTGGTTCCATTTTACATAGTGAACTTGAAGCCTGGGATGTGAAGAATACCACAAAGAAATTATCAAATTTAACACAACATCTGTGAATGCTATAATTGAATTATTGCAATCACCAACCCAATCAATGAGAAGAAAGCACTAGAACATGATTTCCAAGAAAATGCTTTAGGTATGGAACCATGGTCCGAAGTATCAATACTCTAGATATGCAAATGTTGTGCATCTAGAGCTTTTAACCATTGATACTATTTTTTTTATTATTCTTCAGTTTGACAAATTCACCTGTATATTGGGACACAAGTATGCATATCTAGACAGATATTAATGTTTAAACTTATTAAATAGTTATTAACTTCCATTATTTAACATTCTGGTGACCCTAAAAGAGATATGTATCATGAGATACATATCAATACTTTGAACCTTGTACAGAACTCCATGTATATTTCATTTATATAAAAGTGGTGAAAGGAAAAAAGTTTATGCAACTATACAGAGTTATCACATTCTTAAATTACTCATTGGAATTAACTGGAAAAATGGAAGTAAGCCCTGAATCAATAATATTTGCAATGTTTTGTCCTGGAGTTTTTTTATCATCTACAGAAATAAAAATGATAGCTATATCCATGAAGACCAAAGGAAAAGGAAAGAGAAAGCAATATACCACTGATGCCAAGCACATGTCAAAGGATCTGCAACTAGCTTCTGATGTTTGATCTCCTCGATCCTGGCATGAGAGTTCTTCAGTGCTTACATGCCGTTCAGATGTCAAATGCTTATTACAGCTGAAAGATGATGAACACTAGAACATAGAACAAAAAAACAATTTTACTGGAAGAAATAGAACAAGTGACAGAAAGTAAAAAATACCATTGTATACAAAATATCAAAAGTAAACACACGAGCGGTAAGACAAGATGCTATTTTAAGAATTAGTTGTTTGTTCTATACCGGGGATATACATAAAACCAACATACACATAAATACATAAAGAAGCATGACAGCTTCAAATTGAAAGATGTACATAGGCATGAATAATATAAAAAAAAATATCAAAATGCTAAGACAAGTACTATATTATAGTCATGAACTGGTAAGACGTAACAGTCCAAGGAAAGATTATGCACCTGTGCTTTCATACTTTCAGGGGAACAATGAAATAGCGACTGAGAAGGTGAATGTTTCAAATGATACTCTGCAAGTCTCCGTTCATTTCTTTCTTGACTAAGTTGGAACTGCAAAGAGACCATCTCTTGCTCCAGTTTGGAAACAGAATCCTCCAATGTGGCAATATTGGACAAGAGTTCCTGGGCCTGTGCATGGTGCAATGCAACTTATAAGTGAAACCAATATATCAGATGTTAGTGCTACTGTGATAAAATGTATGGTTGTCAAAGTCAAGGTATAAGTCATGCATTACACTGATGGGTAGAAAAAAAAATGGCATGCATAATAAATTTATGATGACCATTTAAAGTATAAAACTTCAAAGACTAAAGAGGTTATCAGAATATTTGAATACATATAAACATTGGTGCCTTTGGAAAAGAAAATTCTGTTGTTAGAACCAATGTGCGATGGAGAGTACAACACAAGTATTTCAATCTAGGATAACAAAAAGGTTGGTTAAAAACCGAACATTTCAATTGAGAAAATTCCGACTTGGAAAACATTGAAGAAGCAACTGGAAGAGATTCTAGGCATAACTTCTTTATAAGACATTATTCTTTTTCCTTAGGCTCAGTTTGGAAAGAGTACAAATGCAAATCTGTACGGTGTAAATACATGCAAAATATAAGGTTTTGCACTTTACATATTTGTATTTGTACTTCTTCCAAACTTAGGGTCAGTTTGGAAAGAGGACAAATACAAATATGTACAGTGAAAACCTTGTATTTGCACTCTTACCAAACTGAGCCTTAACAACAATCATGCAAGAAAAACCAAGTGAATTCACAAGTACAACATAATTTTTTATCAAAAACACAATAACATGAATTTTTATTAAAGAAAACAATTGAGAACTTAAAAAAAGGAAGATAATAATCAAAACAGAGCATAAGAGACCAAAATTAAATACAATAAGGACCCAAGCAAAAGCCTCCTGTCCAAGGCAGTCAAACTAGAAAAGTAGTAAACAGGATACGGAAAACCAAACCCAGAACCAGAAAATGAAATTGAAAGGACCAGACATACATATTGTGGGATGCACGAGGGACTAGATAATGATGCAGTAGTATGCTCAACAGCATTTTCCAGGACTGCACGCAGTTCCATCTCTTCTTGCAACTGTTTTTGCAATCTCTCAACCTAGAACAAAATATTTTTATCAGGGTATATCATAGAAACCAACAAATACAGGTACCTTCGAATAACCTTTCAAACACTATTGACATGCAAAGCTTGGAAGCTTTTTTAAAGTGAAAGCTAAAAGGTTGTATGAATTGATCAAAAGCTCCACCAAATCAGATTAGATCATAACAAAATGCATACCTACCATCCCTGCTACACTTCAAACGTGAAATAACATTCCTACTAAACATAATAAACTTTATCATGAAAATGATTTCCTCTAGCTCCTATTCTTTCAGTGTAGAAGGAACAGAATTTTTTCAGTCCATAAATCTTCAGTTATATTTCTGCCTCTTTTACAGCAAAGGTTTTTCCATCTGCTCCTTTTACATGGAAACAAATGCACTAATACAGCCTATATGCCAAACAATTTCAACTTACCCAACAATACCGGCAAAAACTAAATTCCCGTCAAAGCAAGAGTAAAGTAGACTTCATGAAATTAATATTTGTTTACATATGTTTATTCTTAGAATGTATAACTATAAATGATCTTCTCCAACCACCCTAATCACACTTAGAGGTCACAACTGAAAGTTCTATCTCAAATATTACTAATAAATATCTGCAAACTAGAATTTGAAAACGACAAACATGAACATGATAATAAATGTAAACAAAGATGTAAAAGGTATTTTCTTTTTCCCCTTTTTGGAAAGTTGGTGCTGTCTTTGTTGACTTCCAGTTCATGGAACTTGAATCTGTTTAACATAAACAGAGTAATAAAAACAACATAAACAAACTGCTGACACTTACATCCTGTTCAAGCTTCAATTTGTAAGGATAGGAACTATCACTTTTACTGCACGGACTAAAGTTTGCAGCATCTTCACTAGAATTGCTTGCCTAAAGAAGAGAAGGATTAAAAATAAATCATAAACCATAGAAAACAAGGCAAGCTTCGCATTAAAAGACTAAACTTCTAACATCCAATTACAATCATGTAATTAAGTTTAACTTAAACTGTTAACTGAAGGTAAGGATGGAAGGATTAGCTGAAACAAGAAAGAGGTAAGCGTGTGTAGTTCATACCATGCCCAGAAAAAAAATAAATTATTGTTCTGATTGTGAAGGCATATAAAAATATTAGTCCACTTCATTCACTAACAGCAAATGAGATAGCAGCGCCACAATACGACCAGCTCCAGTAATAATTTTGTTATGGTTAAGATTCCAAAGTGAATCAAAACTAAGAAAAGTTGTCACCTCTCCAACATGTTGAAGAGTTAATGATATGTCCAGATAATACTACCAGAGATATCACATCAGTAATTCATAATATAACTACATTCTAAATTTTAAAATGTTACCACCATACCACTCTATGTCAGAGCCAATAATTGAACAAGTATATAATCTTGTAATAACAAATAATTATGTTACTTATTTTGATAATCTTATGGAAAATAAATTGCATTTAAATCATTTAAGGTGCCAATGTAAAGTATGGACAGAAGAACAACAATGCATTCATAAACCAACATATTATCTTCTCCAATATATTGCTCCTTGTTTATATGAAATTATTTAACATAAAGATTTCTCAAAAATATGAACCAACTACTTCAATCTTTAGTGAAATCCCATATCCAACCAAGTTCTTGCCATATCCAGGTATATTTCCAACTAGAGCAACAAGCCAACAAATACTAACCTCTAACATGGGAGAGCTGCAGCTCCTAAATTCGTTCACAATGTCCAATCGATTTTCTGAACCACGACCTCTCATGACAGTCTGTGAACATTTGGCGAGGGGATCACTTCTGATGAAAACAGCAAATAAGCATCAAATAGAATTCCCTGAATCCTGACCTATTTGTAGCATTTCCTAATAAAAGTCCACAAAAATCACCAGAAAGCAAGGGAGAAATTACAAAAACAACAGCAAGAATAAACCACTTACAGGCTTAAGGTTAATTGTGCAACCGATGAGTACATCTTGTAACCATGGGGTGTTACTTTTACACTGAGCATCAAAAAAATGTTGGGATAGTTTATCTGTTTCCATAAATCATAAAGACATAAGCTTGACTTCGAAGTAATGTATACAATGAAGCATAATCAGAGAGAAGCAGCAAGTGTAGAGAAATGCATAAATTTCTGAGGATCGAATGAAATTCTCCATAAAACCAATGAACCTGCAAGACGTCTGCAAGCATCTAGGATTGTAATCTGATGTTCTTAAACTGAAAATTAAAGCAAAAAAAAATTAAAAATATTTTACACGTTTATTTTTGAAAAACTAAGGATGAAACTGGCGCTGGGAAATCTAGGAGAAGTTGAAAAGCAAGAGCATAGAAGTATGAATAGTTAGCGAAGTCACTGTGATTCATGTGAGCTAGTAAATGCCAAACAAACCCACGAATGAACAGTTGGTACAAGTCATTTTCAACGCAACCAACCAAGGTTCACAAGCAGCAAAACCCATTAAGTCAAAAAGGAAAGGAAAATGGAAAAGAAAAAATATATATATAATCCCTCAATCAATTGCAACCTTTATCAAGCTTAATGCCAAAACTAGGAGAAATTCCCAATGCATCCAAAAAAATATTTTTTTATAAAAAGAGGATAAATAAAAAGGGTTGTATATTCTTCGAGATCCTGACCTTCTGCCCTGGTTACCCTAAAAACATAACTGAGAATGAACGCAAATCTCATCTGGTTATCAAATAAAAATGGTTCAATCTCAGCTCACCCAGTCAAGAAATAAACTAAAATAAATGAGCATGAACAATACACACAAATACATATAGCCCTTCCTAGGAATCAAAATCTCATCGCGGAATATAATTACAACCAATATAGCCCTTCATAGAAGACGAATTTTTGTTTCTAACCTTTATGAATATATAATCACAACCAATATCATACCTTAAAAAAGTTGAAAGGTTGGGGTATAATAAAAGCAATAGGATCCTTCTATAACCACATTGACCCATAAGAAAGCAGAAAAGAAGCCCTAAACAAGACAAGCTCCGAGTAACCCACTTCAGGGAAAAAAGAGAAAAGAAAAGAAAAGAGAGGCTAAAGTTGTTATGACTTATGAGGGCTTAAAAAGCTGGGTAAACAGGTGCTTAAAAAAGCACTTGTTTGAAAACTTCCAAGGCTTTAGTACACAATAAACCCCATTTCTCATAAATAAAAGGGTCTGAAAAAGGGACTCAAAATCGGGAAGACAGATGTAGTGGACCTACCATGTCCATGGACAACGCATCAAACCAAAACCCAACTAAATGAAACACCAACCCTTTTCTTTTGCAGTAAAACCAATTACAGTGGCAGGATCTAACTTTTTTCTTTTTTACTTAAACGAAGAAAAGAAGGAAAAAATAGAAACTTTTACTATTTCGTTTTGATTGATCTAATCTAATCCTTGAAAGTAATAATGATACAATCATAGCTCTGCAATGAAAAAGCTTCTTTTGATTTTTTTTCTCCCTCTATCGGATAAAAACGCTTTGTACTTGAAGCAAGAAAAGAACCAGGAATCATTCGGTAATACGGGTAACAATTGAAGGGAAAAGAATCCAACCTGAAATACAAAAAAGGGGGAGGTGGGGGAGAGAGAGAGAGAGAGATGCTCTTGCCTTAACACATATCCAACTCTATTTCTGAGAGAGATCAAAGAGTTAATCCACTGAAATGCTGATATTCCACCGCCCGTCAGAACCCAAAACCAGTGAAAAGGTTAAAAAAAACAAAAGTAGGGAGAAAAGAGCACTGAATGAAATCAACTGCGAAGGTCGAGAGCTCCTAGCCTCCTTCCCAAGTGAAAAGTGAAACGGATCGAGCAGAAAATGAAAAGGGGAAAGACGGAAAGGAAATAAATCACCGTGACAAGGAAAAAATTAATAAAATATGGTTTAAACTTTTAACCTTTATTTATTAGTAATAAACGTCAACGGAACGGAGGAGGAGTTGGAGTCCTGGAGAGTGGTCGAGTGGAGAGAGGCCACCACGTCATCGTCATTCATCCATCGATTCTCTGTATGCATATATAAAGCCACAAGCTGTCAAGTCCGCAAGAGTTCAAATTTTAAACCCAGAAAGCAGGCTCTCTGAATTCAAATCTGCATTTATACTTTTTTTAATCGTTTGAACTTTGAACAAGGAACATGCAGTACAGAAATGGCCAGCCAAGCCAAGACCCAGAGAAAGACAGAGCTCTAGACTGCGATGATACCCACAATGCAACACCACAGAAATTTCAAATACATTAGGGATATGATAAAAACAAAAGGAATCTGACACTACTTCCAAGTCTCAAGTTTCAAAGGAGAGGGGAGAGAGAGGGGGGGGGAACATAAAGAAAGAAAATTTTCTGTCTTTATGTTGACAGAGTTTAGTGACAAAAGGATGCTTTTTTCAAATGGCGACACTGGAAAAAATCCGTATTTCCTGAAATCGTTAGAACTCGAGAAGCAGATGAGGCGGTGGATGTTCAGAAAACTATGGCGCCTCTTTTGTCTGCAAATGCGCGGACCACTCGGAATTTGAAAACGAGGGCTAGAGTCTGGAGTCTGCGGTCACCCTCCTTCTCGTTTCTCTGCTCCCGCCCCCCAGTCCGGCAGTCCCCACACTCGTCGCTCACGGACTTTCATTTTGGATTTCTCTCTCTCTCTTTGTAATTGTTTTTTTGAATCCTCACTGCAACTTGGATTTGGATTTGTATGGATGATGAGGATGGATCAACTGAATTCATTATTCATGTATGGCATTATGAATACACAAAGCCCACTTGACTTGGGAGTCGGTAGAAGGGAAGAACTGCAGAGGCACTCAAAATTCAAATAAACAAATCTTCGAGTCAACGTAGATTCTAATCCGACGATAGATAGGAGAAGTTTCTCCTCGAGTAAAGTTGGATAGAAATTCTCTTGACCCCTGATATTTGACGGAATGGAGATGGAATGCGTTATACACTTATACCCGCAAGAGACGACCGAGGAAGAAGAAGAATGAGGCAGCGAGAGGCGAGAGCGACTCAAGACTGCAGAAATCAGAATAATGATCAATAATCAATGACAATGTAGAGTAGAGTCCATTTCATTCCATTTGGCAAAGTATCAAGTACACACGTCAAAGAATTATGTTTGGCAATTAGCATGGACGAAGAAGAAAACCTGGAAACACCACGTCACCACCAACTACGCTCCAGCCAGCCTCCACCTTCGAGAATCGAGAGAGAAGAGCCATTATGAGCTCACATCGTCTGTCCCCACCAATGGAATGCTGCCACGCCGCCTTAATTTTGAAACTCTAATTTAACGGAATCCGGACTTAAACGGCAGTATGGACTCCGAAAAAATATTAAATTTTATTAACCTGCCTAATTCTCTTCCCTTTCGTATCTCTCATAAACTCCTCTTTTCTTCTACCCTCACCACTCACCACCACTACAAGTCTATAACCAGTTGCCGCCTAATTCTCTTCCTCCTCTCCTTTCACCGATCACTCCTCCTCCTCTCTCTCTCTCTCTCTCATTCTTCTTTCTTCTCCATCGAGTATTAGGGTTTTCTTTCTTTGAGATCCAGCAGCAACCAGTTGGCCGGTTAGGAGCTATACCACTTTCTGGCGTGAAACTACTGCAACCAACTTTCATGTTCTATCTTTTTTTTTTTTTTTTCTCATTGGTTACTCTCTCCTGCCAGAGCTCGAGGACCCTTGGAGTTCAAAATCCATGTGTCCTGTTGCAAACCCTAACTCTAGTTCATCCGTCTGCCCTTTCTACTACTTAGGGAACAAGCACCATTGTGTGCCGGAGATCTTCATTGAAAGTCCGATTCATTCTTACTTTTTGTAGGGTCTTTCGCCTAGTGGGGTTGGTGGCGTCCTTGTAGCTTATTCTGGATTTCATTTTCTTAGTTATGAATTGATGGATTACATCTGTGCACTTACTGATCTAGATGAAAAGAAGGTAACCACTAAACCCTTTCGCATGTTTTCATGCGTGTGGACATGGGACATCTATTCAGTGAAAGTTTCATCTTCAGAATTCCCTGTAACAGTCAGTGCTTCATAAGTAAATAAAATATTAAAACGACCTTCTAGGAGAGTTCACAATAAATACTAAAAATTGATTCATACTTTATATGAAAAAAACAGTGTTTGTGGTGGTTATTTGGAGTTTATTGTTTATTAAATCTGATTATCATTGATAAGGACCAAAATTCTGGCTCAGGGCTCTTGCCATAAATCTAAACTCTGAAGTAAGGTTGATCTACTGATAATCTTTAAGTCTAAAGCAGAGAAGGAAGAAGAAATACGGCCGAGAGGCTGCGGTAGTTGTAATGGCGATGAGGAGGGAAGAAGAAAAGAAGAGTTTATAATAGATGTGAAAGGGAAGACATTTGAGCGGGTTAATTAAATTCAAGTGTTTTTTAGAATCCAGACAGGGGACAGACGATGTGAGCTCAGCCATTGTCCTCTTTTGGGCCCCACCCTTTAGGGCTGCAGCTTTTGGGAGACTGTGTGCGGCTTTTCAATAGGCAAATTTTTTGAACTATCTTTATGGGTTTACTTAATTGACTAATTATACTTTTATGTGCTATTTTATTATTTTTGACAATTATCTAAAACCCATTAACGTTCCGTCATATTCACATGTGACATCACGTAATTGTTATAACTTTTGAAATTTTCTAATTTATCCTTTTATTGTCGAAAATGCCCTTTTCCTTTGCGCAAAACAATTCTATCATAAAAATCATTGGTATCAATACGAGCTACGAGGTTCATAAGAAACCGGAAAACCGAAAATCCGGTTAATCATTGGTTTGATTTTAAAAAAAAAACCGAAGGGTCGGTTTGGTTTTCAGTTAACCTATTAAAAAACTGGCGGTTAATCGAACCGACTAATTTTTATAGATAATATATATTTTTTATATTTCCCTGCCCCAACGGCCCAGCCCAGCCTCCTCGCGGCCTACGGCCCTGTGCCCCTCTGACCCTCTCTTCTGGCCCAAGCCCAATTCCTTTCACATTCGAATTTTGAACCCCACCAAACAAAAGGCTAAAACATGAAAAAATCTCTCTTCTTTCTTCTTCTTTGAGCCTTGAACAAAGAACTCGCAAGTGAAAAGTGAAAACCCTAGCAACTAAGACGTCAGCCGCCACTCCTCTTCCCTCGCCTCTTCTTTCTTCTCTCCTGTCGTCGTCGCCTGTGGCTGTGGGCTCAGGGCTGTGGTTTCTTCTCCTCAAATAATCAGAATACTGAATACCAAACCATTTCTCCTCTGACCCCTAACCGTCTCCGTCGCCGGTTCTACTTAAATACTGGTAAATGATTTTTTTAGTTAAAATAGTTAAATATTTGATATAAAATTTGTTGAAAATACAAATGTCTCATGTCTGAAACTCTGAATGTCGAATGAATGATACCACTAAATAGGATCTTTCTTTTGGTTTGAGTTTGGGACTCATACTCTCTTAGTCTTAGTTAGGTATATTTTGCTTTTGGAAAATGCTATAGATTATAGATATAATCATATAATAATCTTAGTTCAGATTATCAGATAGGCTATAAGTATACGGAATGTTTGGCATGCAATGGGAGTTCTAGACTGTGGAATCTTATTTATGTGATTAATTTTCAATAATGAATAGGGGTTTTTCTACTATTTAAGTGCTTATTTACTTAATATATTTTTCAAGAATGAACAAATAGGCTATATTAGAGCCGTTCCACCACTTTCTATAGTTTACGATATGCTACTCTTTGAACAGAGGTTTTGCTACTGCTTAATATACTAAGATGAACTCAGAAGGAGATTTGAGAAAGCTGTGATTATTTGTTTTGCATTGTTGTTAGCACTTCTATTTGCTTTTGTATATTTTAATAGAATGCACTTATACTTGAGAAAATGATAAATAATTCTACAAATTTCAGTTATGGATTTTCAATGATTCTGATGGATGGCTTCTATTGCATAATATGATTTTTGCTGAAAGATCAATTCCTACAAGTTGCTAACTTTAACAGATACCTATTTAATCAAGTAAACAGCTGCTTACTTGCTTTGTATATTCAATAATGAATGTTTCATGTTTATTTATACGTATTCATTCTTTTTCTTGAAATTTTTTTGGGCCTTAAAAATTCCCAACTTTTTCTTATTTATTCATTTTTATTAATTATTTTTCTTATTCATTTATTTCTTTTTCTTATTGATTTATTCTTATTCATCCTTTTTCTTTATTAGATGTCAAGTATGAGTGGTAGTAACACAAGCACAATTCCTCCTCCTAAACCTCAAAGCAATGATCACAATGCATCAAATCCACCTATTATGGAGGTTGATTCAAATGTTAGTCTTTCTTCTACTTTTAGAAAAAAAAATCTTGGGTGTGGGATCACTTCACTAAGATAGATTGTCAAGTTAAAAGTGATCAAAGAGCATCATGTAACTATTGTGATAAGGACTTAGCTTGTCCTAGTGCAAGTGGTACAAGTTGCTTGACTAATCACTTGATTAGATGCAAAAAGTATCATTTAAATGCAGACAAGAAACAAAAAACTTTGGAGTCTTAATATCAAAATGTAAAAGAAGGGGGGACGGGCACCACACCAATACTTGTAACTTACAAATTTAACCAAGAAGATTGTAAAATGGCACTTGCTAGAATGATTATTGTAGATAAATTGCCCTTTAAGCATGTGGAACTGGAGGGGTTCTGTGACTTTTGTGGTACCATGCAACCACGATTTATAGTCCCTTCATGTCAAACAATAACTAGAGGTTGTTATGATTTCTTTATGAAGGAGAAAAGGAAGTTGAAGAAATATTTTAAGAAATTGCCATCGAGGATTTGCCTTACTACAGACACATGGACATATTGTCAAAATCTTAGTTATATGTGTCTCACTGCTCATTTCATAGATGATGATTAGAAATTGTATAAAAAATTTTTTTAATTTTTTTCCAATTTCTAGTCACTCAGGAGAAATGATTGGCAAGGCAATTGAGAGGTGTTTGCTTAATTGGGGCTGATTGGGGCATTGAAAGAGTTTTCACTGTAACAATAGACAACGCAAGTTCAAATAATGTGGGAATTCAATACATTAGTTTGATGGCTTCCAAGATGAAAAAGAAGTTTGAAAAGTATTGGGCAAATGTGAGGAATATCAACATTATGTTGTTCATTGCAATGGTTCTTAACACTCGATGTAAATTGGAGTATGTGGATTGGGTTATTAATGAATCCTATGATGTTGATAATGCTCAAGTGCTGAAAGAGAGGGTGAAGCATGTTTTGGTCTCCATGTTTGAGTTTTATATTTTAGTTAAGACATCTCATAATGTTCAATCAAGCAATCAAATTCAAGACACAAATGAGATGGAAATTGAGAGTGTAGAAGATGTTGCTGATTTTACGAATGCATTGTATAAAAAGCAAACAGCAGGCCGCAAAGAGGTGTAGATACCAAAACAGAATTGGATAAATATTTAGGGGAGGAATGTGAAGATCCGAAAAATAAATCATTTGACATATTGATTTGGTGGAAAATTAATTCATCTGAATATCAAGTGCTTTTTATGATGGCTCGAGATGTGTTAGCTATGCTAGTATCTACAATTGCAACTGAGTCGGCTTTTAGCACTGGAGGCCGTGTGCTTGATTCATTCCATAGTTCTCTAACTCCAAGATTAGTGGAAGCTATCATTTGTGGACAAGATTGGCTACGAAGATCACATGGACACCTTCATTTAGAGGAGAGTTTAGAAGAACTTGAGAGTATGGAATCAGGTAAGCTTTTTGTTTTCTATTTTATTTTTCCTATTCGGTTTTATTTTGTTATGTTAATTCTAATTTGTGTTTTAATCTTTTTTTGCAGAGATATCATGTATAAGTGAGGAGCATCTTCTTATTGCTATTGATGATTGAATGTTTATGGTTGTGGTCTTATGGACCTCATTCAATTTAAATTTTCATGGTTATAGTTTGTGGACCTTGTTTATGTTTATGGTTGTGAACTTGTGATTTGTGAACCTTGGAAGTAGTTTTGAATGTTTATGGTTGTGGTCTTGTGGACCTCATTGAATTTAAACTTTTATGGTTGTGGATGTTTTTTGTAGAAATTTGTGAACCTTGTTAAATGGGAAAAGACTTGAATGTGTTATTGAATGTTTTTTGCAGAAAAGGAGAAATAGTGGTTTGTTGAATGGCCATGTGTTATTATTATTATTTTTTTGATAGGTAAATGGCCAAGTGTTTGAAACATCAAATGGTCAGTTTTTGGTCTACTAGTTTGAATGGCCAGTTTCTGGTCTACTAAACAGTGACTGAATAGCTCTCACTATGGGTAGAAATAATGGTTTGTTGAATGGCCAGGTGTTTTTTTCTTTTTGATAGGTAAATGGCCAAGTGTTTGAAACATCAAATGGCCAGTTTCTGGTTTATTAGTTTGAATGACCAGTTTTTGGTCTACTAAATAGTGACTGAATATCTCTCACTATGGGTAGAAATAGTGATCTCTTGAATGGCCAGGTGTTTTTTCTTTTTGACAGATAAATGGCCAAGTGTTTGAAACATCAAATGGCCAGTTTCTGGTCTACTAAACATGTTGTAAGCTAACCTAATTGCTCTCACTATGAGGAGATTGTTGAATGGCAAGGTGTTTTTTTTTTTTTTGACAGGTAAATGGCCAGGTGTTTTGACTTTTTGAAAGTTTCAAATGGCCATTGGCCAGTTTGAATGGCTACTTTCTAGTCTACTAATTTATTACGGACTTGTTGAAAATTGAAACATCAAATGGCCAAGTGTTGAATCTTGAATGGCCAAGGCTGATATAGTAAAATCCCTTTGCAACCCATTGATTTTTTTAGTAAAAATGAAAAAATAACAATGAAAACCGAAAATAGTAACACACTGGTTTTTTTAATAAAAATGAAAAAATGAAAAAACCGAAAACCGAAGATTGGTTAATCACTTATTTCAGTTCGGTTTTGGTTTGGGCTAATGCAAAAACCGGTGATACCGGTTCGGTTAACCGAACCGTGGACAGCCCTAATGTTGGTAATCTCCAGCACCGACGTATGTAATCATTGCTAGGGGTGAAATTCACCCAACACGCTGAACCCACCCAGTATCTAATCAATCCAGTCTGCCTATTCACTTGACGGATTTAAAAATGGGTTCATCAATCCGTTAAATCAATTTAAATGGATTGAGTTGTGGATAATTATTATGTTAACTACTAAAATATAAGTATTAATTCTTTAGCCATTTTTTTAACGGAAAAATACAAATAGGCCTAATGCAGTTTCTGATTTTCACTATAGGAATATAAACATTAAAAAGGCAAAAAATCACACTCTATGCATCCACCTATGCATCAATTCCAAGCTGACACCTACTTCAAATGTATTTTGAGCCTACAAATTCTGACCCTGGGCTGAATCGTCATTCTCTAGGTTTTTATGGATTATTCCACTTGACAAATCGAAATGGTTATACGTTCTGCGAATTGACAGGGCGCTCCAGCTTAAAAATCTCTATTTACGGGTTGCTCCACCTACACGCTAGCTATGCGTTTGTTAAAATTCCAAATATCCCCCTTGACTTCCTAACCTTTGTTCGCTCGATCAACTCCTATATTCGTCCTCCTCTTCCTCGACTCTCAACTAGGGGTGAGCATAATTCGGTTAAAACCGAATAACCAAACCGAAAATTTTGGTTTTGGTTTTTTTGGTTTGGTTGTTTTGGTTTTTGGTTAAATTGGTTCGACTATTTCGGTTTTTGGTTATTTTAGTTTTCGATTTCGGTTTTTGGAATTAAAATTTTGGTTAACTGAATTAACCAAACTTTTTATTATTATATATAATATATAATATGTAATATATATTATAATATATATAATAAAGTATATATTATTAAAATTCGATTTTAACCGAAAACCGAACCAAAAATTTTGGTTTCGGTTATTTCGGTTTTTCTAAATTTCGGTTTCGTTCGATTTTTAAAATTTCGGTTCACATTCGTCTCTCGACACTCCACCACCGAGGCTCACATTCGTCTTTCTTCTCTCCTAACTCTTGCTACACCTCATCAATCGTCTTCTCGCCTTCTTCTTTCCTAACTCCTCATCGGTCGTTATTCTCCCCTCCGGGTTTTAGCAAGGTGACGATAGTGCGTCAATAACCTCGCTTCCAGCTGTTGTCGGAGTTTTCCTCATCATTAACGTTGAAAGCAACTAGCTAGACCTAAAGAATCAGACGGCTTAGATTTTGAGGCACTTAAATCTCTCTTGGACGCAGTTTCGAAGTTGGACGACTGGTTGCTGAGCTGGTGGGAAAGCTTTCTGAAAGGTAGATTATAGTTTTTCTGTCGCTCTCCCTCTGAAAGGTAGATTATAGTTTTTCTGAAAGCTGGTGGGAAAGCTTTCTGATTGGGAAAGCTTTCTGTTTCTCAATTTTTGTTTAGTATTAATTTGGATTCTTTTGATCGTATTAAGTTGGTTGAATCCATAGGGTTTTGTAATGTGACATCTATAGTCATGGAGTAAAACCTACCAACAGATTTCCTTGTAGATTTCCCAGGTTTCTTCACTTCCAGTTTGTCTTTCCGTCAAAATTTTGCAGTTATTTGCTATGATCGTGGTCTGTAGTTAGGCTTCCGGCGTTTTCCTGGTCCTTCATCATTTTCATTGCGCTGCATGGTGTTTTTTATTTTCCCTGCAATATTGATGTCCATGGAAACCATTTTATGCTATTTTGGGTGTCTTTATGTGCTTCTCCTTGAAACTGTTTATGCTTCTCCATTTATGATTATGGATCGGTCGATCTTCTTAGGGTTTCATAATTCATCGATAAATTCTGTTGCTACAATGGTGTGGGTATGTTTTCTTGCATTTCGTGAGCTCTAAACAAAAACAACAATTTTTTGGCAGGTCAATATGGGAATCCAATACAAAGCTACTGTGGCTTCTCTTTTCCTTTCTTCCTTTTGTTTCCTCTGCTCTAAACAAAAACAACAATTAATTAACATAGTGTTTTTTCTATCTTGACACAGGTCGTCGCTTGCTATTTCCATTCGAAATACAAGTCTAGACTTAGACTGTCTAGCACCTACAAGAAAAATGGTTTCCTTTTGTTTCCTTAGTCCATCATGCACGATGACATTTTTCTTGGTTAGCTTATTTGTTATTTGTCAGATTCCATCGAGTTTGAATTTCTTCTTGATGTATTGTCTGAATTTTTTAGCATGAACAGAATGCATAATTGCCGACAATTTTGGCCGACGGAGCGAAACGGAGCTTTATTCAAAAATTTTGTTTTGTTTGGTCGAGCTGAACCGTAACGCAAATCGGGCTGCCGTTCGACCCCTGCCAATAATACCCTACCACGTTGTGTTGTGTCTGTCCCGCGACCCATCCGTAACCTTACTGCATGGGCGCCTCACTTGACCAAGTTGCCCCTGAGTGGTCGGTGGACCGAAGGAGGGGTGCTTTTGTTGCCAAACCATGTCAGGGCTCTCTGGAATATCCCAATGTTCACGTCCAGCATAAACGGAACACATAATTACCGATAGTCTTGACCGATGGAGCGAAACGAAAATTTATCCTGTTTAGCTCCATCGAGCCGAACCGTAACTTCGATCAGGCTGTCGTTCGACCCCTACCAAATACCATTATGTGATAATATCCTACCACGTAGTGTTGGGCCTGTGGCCCACCCATAACCCTACCCCATGAATGCCTCACGTGGCCAAGTTCATGAAGTTGCCCCCTTGAGTGGCAAGTAGACCAAAGGAGGGGTGCGTTGGCTGCCAAATCGGGACTGAGTACTCCGGAATGTTCCAATGTTCACATCCGGCCCAAACGGAATGCATACTTGCCGACGAAGCAAAAGAGAGCTTTTGGATAAAGCACCGTTTAGCTCCATCGAACCAAACCGTAACTTTAATCAGGCTGCAGTTCAACCCCTGCCATTATGCGCCTCACGTGGCCAAATTCACCAAATTGCCCCTGGGTGGATGGTGGACCAAAGGAGTGGTGTGTTGGCCGCCAAATCGGAATAGGACACTCTGACATATTCCAACATTCACATCTAGCACGAATAGAATGCATAATTGACAACGGCCTTTGCCAACGGAGCGAAACGGATAAAGCTTTGTTTCTCTCCGTCGATCAGAACCATAACTCCAATCGGGTTGCAATTCAACCCTTGCTATTATGGGACAGTACCCTATCACGTCGATCTGATTCCGTGGTCCATCCATAACCCTACCGCATGGGCGTCTCATGCGGCCAAATTCACCAAGTTGCCCCATGAGTGGCCGGTGGGCCAAAGGAGGGGTGCTTTAACTGCCAAACCAGGATAGGATACTTCGGAATATCCCAATGTTCACTTCTGGCATGAATGGAACGCACGAGGGGTGCTTTAACTGCCAAACCAGGATAGGATACTTCGGAATATCCCAATGTTCACTTCTGGCATGAATGAAACGCACAATTTTCGACAGCCTTGGTCGATAGAGCAAAACAGAGCTTTATCCAAAAGCTCCACTTCGCTATGTCGAGTCGAACCATAATGCCGATCGAGCCGCCGTTTAACCCTTGCCATTATGGGACAATACCCTACCATGTCGTGCTGGTTCCGCGGCCCATCCATAACCCTACCCCATAGGCGGTTCACGTAGCCAAATTCACCAACTTGTCCCCTAAGTGGCCAATGGACCAAAGGAGGATTGCAAATAAATACAGAAAAAACAGAAAATAAAACAAAAAATTGCAAAAAAATAAAGACAAAACAGAAAATTGCAAACAAATACAGAAAAAAACACAGAAACAAAAACTGAAAAATAAAACAAAAAAGTGCAGATAAATACAGAAAAGTACAGAAAAAAAATAAAACAAATAATTGCAAAAAAATACAGAAAAAAAAACAGAAAATGGCAAGGTGGACTTATCAATTCAAGCTCAAAAAACAACAAATCATTTTACAATAAAATAGAAAAAAAATATAGGAAGAAAAGCTGAAATGATATAGTTGCTTTTCAAACCTATAATCATTTCCTTCTGGTAATTGCAAAATGGACAAATTTTCTTTTTTTTTTTTTGAAATTTATAACATCTAAATATGATTAGTTGAAAGTTTAAGTAATATACCAAAAATTGCAAAATATCAATGAACTATTTATTGGGTGTAAAGTAATATATTTATAGTCTGGGGACTTTCAATTTCTCACCTTTAAGAAATGGAAAATTTAGAGGGAAATAACATGTTCAAAATAAATGCCCAAGTTATAAATGAAACTTCTTCCTTGTACATGGTATATACTTAGATCTTGAAGATTACGTTTTTTATTGAAGAGTAGATATTAAAGATTATCTGGGATGGCCTTGTAGAAGCTCCTTTGAAGGTCATCTTTGTGCTTGGAGAGATAAGCAGCTTCCCCCATGTATGCCAAAATTAAGCAAGGATAATCAACCAATGTAAATGCAATCTGCAATAAACAGCACATGGTGATAAGGTCTACATAAATTATTAGGAAATGACATGAGTTCTGGCTGCCAACCCAAGGATAAGGAAAATTTTTCATATAAGATGGAACATTTATGTGCTGAACTTTGCAAAACGTTCATCCAGAAAAAATAGGTGATTAGTATTACCCTTATAGAAAGGTGGGAGAAATGGCCAAGATCAGCAAACATAGACTTCGCCCCTAAGGAAGCAAAAAAACTTTTATCAGAAGTAATGTAAAAGAAGCAACTTCAACACTTAAATTTCATAATGGATATCAACCTACCTGTAATGCATAGAACAATGCCTCCAAGTGAACTCCATCCATCTTTTTCAGCCTTGCTAAAAATGTTGAATGCATGATATGGTGATAACTCGAGGGTTCCATTTGATTATATTGTAAATGTCCACCCCACTAATGCATAGGAGCCAAGCTATCAATATTGGAGCGAAGGTAACTCCAATCTGTTGGGTTTTAATCTCTATATATATTCAATGAAACAATTGCATTGATGGGCTATTTTATAAGTGGGCTTAATTAAGTGATTCGGTTATGTAAAGCCCATAGACTTTAATAAGTAGGTATGGGGTTTAATGGGTGGATACCATATTTGACCCATATAGGCTTAATGGGATCCTATTAGGTCAAAATATAAAGACTCCTAGGTTATGGCTCCCAATATAAATCATTCAGCCGCCCTCTATTTTCTCCCCATCAGAGATAGAGAGTTGAGAGAACCTCAAGCAAAGAAGGATTTAACTAAGGAAAACCACACCTGTTGACATAGTCATTTTATTCATTTATTCCGCAAAGGTTCGACTGCTGCGATGGATACAGGTATTTATATCGGAATTTCCTTGATAACTACAGCATAATGTATCTTGGGTGCAACAAAGTCTCTTGTTCTTTGTATGTTCTTTGTATTGGTCTGTATCTACACAACCTTGCGAGTCCCATAATGCTGAAGAGCGAATAGTCCCACCAATATAATACAGGAAATGAATACAATATAATCTGCATTTCAGAGAGCCTCTGCAAACTTACCGGACAGCTGTTGCAAATTCGTCATCCGCCGTTGCAAGTATTGGCCACCGCAACTCTTACTACTATAAACTCACCGTCACCAATTGCCATTAATCACCGTTGATCAGTGTGTGTTGCCGTCGGATGCCGGAGGTGTTGGCTGCCACAGGTGGTCGGTTGGGTGTGAGGGTTGAGAGGAGGAACGGGGGTAGAACAAAAATGGGGTTCTAACCCTAAAGGGACTAAACATTCAATTCTGGGTTGGGGATATTGAAGGTATTTTATTTTTTGTTTTTTTTTTTATTTAAAACATTGAAAATAAAAAAGAGTAACCCGTGAACCGCTGCCTGGGTTGAACGATTTAGCGGTCTAACTGCCCAGGTCAACGATTTTTTGACTTTTCAATGTTTTTTTTAGAAATTTTCGGTTTTTAGTATAACCGGACCCAAAGGTTTGACTGGTTACCAGTTTTTCCGATCCGGTCCAGTTTTGAAAACCATGGGGTTATGTATGAGCCGCGGGACTGGCACGACGTGGTAGGTTATTATTCTATAATGGCAAGGGTCGAATGGCAGCCCGATTGGAGTTATAGTTCGGCTCGATAGAGCGAAACAGAGCTTTTGGATAAATCTTTGTTTCACTTCGTCAGCCATGGCTGTCGGAAATTATGCATTCCATTCGGGCTGGATGTGAACATTAGAACATTATGGAGTGCTCTGTCCCGATTTGGCGGCCAACACACCCCTCCTTCGGTCTAGTTGCCATTCATGGGGCAACTTGGTAAATTTGGCCATGTGAGATGCCCATGGGGTAGGGTTATGGATGGGCTGCGGGACCGGCATGACATGGTAGGGTATTGTCCCATAATGGCAAGGGTTGAATTGAGTAACGATCAGAGTTATGGTTCGCTCAATGGAGCGAAACAAAGCTTTAGGATAAAGCTCCATTTCGCTCCGTCGGCTAAGGTTGTCGGCAATTATGTGTTCCGTTCATGCTAGATGTGAACATTGGAACATTACTGAGTGCCCCGTTCCGATTTGGCGGCCAATGTACCCTCCTCCTTTGGTCCACCGGCCACTCAGGATGTATCTTGGTGAATTTGGCCACGTGAGGTGCCCATGCAATAGGGTTATGGATGGGCCACGGGATTGGCATGACATAGTAGGGTATAGTACCATAATGGCAAGGGTCGAACGGTGACCCGATCGAAGTTACAGTTTGGCTTGACGGATAAAGCTCTGTTTCGCTCCACCGACCAAGGCCGTCGGCAATTATGTGTACCGTTCTTGCCAGATGTGAACATTGTAATATTCCGGAGTGCCTCATCATAATTTAGTGGCCAACGCACCCCTCTTATGGTCCACCTACTACTCATGGGGCATCTTGGAGAATTTGGTCACGTGAGGCTCCCAAGGGGTAGGGTTTTGGATGGGCCGCGGGACTAGCATGATGTGGTAAGGTATTATCCCATAATGGTAGGGATTGAACGACAGCTTGATCGGAGTTACGGTTCGCTCTGTTTCACTCCGTCGGCCAAGGCTGTCAGCAATTATGTGTTCCGTTAGTGTTGGATGTGAAAATTGGGATATTCTGAAGTCCCATATCCTGGTTTGGTGGCCAACACACTCCTCTTTTGGTCCACCGACCACTCAGGAGGAAACTTGGTGAATTTAGCCATGTGAGGTGCCCATGGGGTAGGGTTATGGATGGGCCGTGGGACCGGCACGACGTGGTAGGGTATTGTCCTATAATGGCAGGGGTCGAAACGGCCGCCTGATTGGAATTACAGTTCAGCTTTCGCTCCGTCAACCAAGGCCGTCGGCAATTATGCGTTCCATTCGTGCTTGATGTAAACATTGGGATATTTCGGAGTGCCCCGTCCTAGTTTGGCAGTCAATACACCCCTCCTTTGGTCAATTGGCCACTCAAGGGGCAACTTGGTGAATTTGACCATGTGAGGCACCCAAGGGGTAGGGTTATGGATGAACTGCAAAACTAGCACGACATGATAGGGTATTGTCCCATAATGGCAGGGGTCGAACAACAGCCCGATTGGAGTTACGATTTGGTTCGACAGAGCGAAACGAAGCTTTTGGACAAATCTTCCTTTCACTCCGTCAGCCATGGCCTTCGGCAATTATGCATTCCATTCAGGCTGGATGTGAACATTAGTACATTTCGGAGTGCCCTGTTCTGATTTGACGGCCAACATACCCCTCCTTTAGTCTACTTGCCATTCAAGGGGTAACTTGGTGAATTTGGCCACATGTGGCGCCCATGGGGTAGGGTGAAGGATGGGCCGCGGGACTGACACGACGTGGTAGGGTATTGTCCTATAATGGCAGGGGTCAAACGGCCGTTCGACCGGAGTTACGGTTTGGCTCGATAGAGTGCCCTGTCCTAGTTTGGCAGTTAAATCACCCCTCCTTTGGTCCACCGGCCACTCAGGGGGCAACTTGGTGAATTTGGCCACATAAGGCACCCAAGGGATAGGATTACAGGACCGGCACAACATGGTAGGGTATTGTCCCATAATGGCAGGGGACCCAAGCAAAATCGTCAGCCATGGTTGTCGATAATTATGCATTCTATTCGGGCTGGATGTAAACATTGGAACATTTCGAAGTATCCCGTCCCGATTTAACAACCATGCTTTTCTTTTTCTCTTATCTAAGAAAAAAAAAAAATTCAACAGGACATCAACAAGAAATTGAAACTCGAAGGAATCTGACAAATAACAAATAAGCTGAACTGAAGAAAAATGTCATCTTGCGAATGATGGACTAAGGAAACAAAAGCTAATTAAGCATTTTTCTTGTAGGTGCTAGACAGACTAGACTTGTATCTGGGATGGAAATAACAAGCGACCTATGTCAAGATAGAAAAAACACTATATGTTCATGTTTAGGCAAGCAAATATCGCAAACATCCTGTTACTCGCGACCCACCGAAAAGTAGCACTTTGAAAATGGTACCCACAAATTAGACCTACCAGTGTCAAAAATCACAGTGAACTTCTGAGGGGGAGTTCCAATACTAATCTCTCAAATACTGGGCATCCCTAGTTCTTAAGTGATATTGTCATATTATGTCAGTAGCTCCAGAGTCCCTCAGGCTTAAGTAGAGCAGCAAGCCGGTTATTCTGGTTGAGTTTCTTCTTCTTCCGCTCAATTCTAAACAGCCCATCATTGGGCGAAGAAAAGACCAGAGGAATCAAAAGGAACGAAAGGAAAAGAGAAGCCACAGTAGCTTTGTATTTGATTCCCATATTGATCTGCCAAAAAATTGTTGCTTTTGTATTTGGTTCCCAACCGATAACATATATACTGTATGCCAAGAGAATTTCATCCCATGTGAATACAAGGATAATGAACCTGGGTACATAAGATGTTAAATTGCATTGGGATGAACCAAAAGGGCATTTTCTTTTAATTGATTTGTACTGGGCTTTCAGATTTAGGGATAGTGAATCAAAACAGAAAATTGAGGCTAAGAAAATGATTGGTCAATTCTGTCTTACACTATTAACGCAGGATGATGTATTTTGAGGTTAACATTCTACGCACTTGTACTCGGTAGCCCATTAGGTTCTATTGTATAGTAGCAGAAGCAGACTTATTTTGTATGCGATAGTATTAACTTTGTATGCCACCAATAAATCATTTAAATGTAGGAAAAATGGTAATTCTTGAGTCCTTTGCCACAGGTTTCTTTAATCTAACATTTTAATTTGTATATTTTAGCATATTAGGATTAGTTCCAAGAGTCGTACCAATTTATTTTGCTACTTTTGCTCACCAGTTTCTGTTATGCAGAATAAAGTGTAGATTCATGGTATTATTTATTGATTTGCATGCTTAACATCACTGTTTTCAAAACTGACTGGACCGGATGGTCGGAGCGGAAAAACCGGGGACCAGCTATATCCGTTTTCCTTCAAAACCGTTGATTTTAGTCAGCAAAATCGTTGAACCAGTCGGTTAATCATTCGAACCGTTCGAACAGTTTTAACCGTTTTCCAATTTTTTTAATTTTTTTGTCAGAACGGACCGGTCGTTCGAGTTGAACAGTCAGACCATTTGAACCGATAACCGGACCCCTCACCGGTTCGTTTTTAAAAACCATGCTTGACATTGTAATTGTCTTCATATTTCTCATAGTTATTTTTTTAGCATTTTCTTATACATCCTTTATCATTATTCTTTCGGTGACACCAGCGACCTTCCCTTAAATACTAGATATTTATGATGGTGACATATCCATTTTCCCTTTCGTGTCATCTTCTCCCAAAACTTCTCTTACTTAATACATGATGGTGGGGTTGCAATATTGCATGGTGCTAATAACACCAATATTCCATACCAAGAACTAGTGTTTGAAATTAATCACTTTCATAAGTCTATTCTCCAACCTTCTAGTTTATTATCTCTTAAAGGATATTATAGCGTTCATGGCTCCCATTAGACATTCATTCCTAAGACAATTAGCAGCCTGAGCCCGGATTATAAGAGTACTCCCTTATAGCACTCGTAACGCCCATCAGATTTTATCAACTCCGACTGCTCCCTAGTAGTCCCTAGTCTAAAAAGAAGAACAAATATGAGAACCTAGGATTGTGTTGTCCTTTCTTAAGTCTGTGGACTGAAAATCGCTCTTTAAGACCCGGAAAAGAAGCCCAAAGTTTAGAACTGTGCTTTAATGTAGAATAGATATCTTGACCCAGATTTATAAATACCCGTAAATCAAGATCAGACCCGTTTATGTCATGTGAAAACTAGGTTTCCTCAAGGTACATTGTTCAAACCTGTATAGACCTTTTCTACATTGCTTTGAGTTGTTTACCAAAACGAAAAATCAGGAGTCTTAGTTTCAATTCTATCCAAAAGCGTATATAGCTTGGATAGATTATGTTTTCAATGCCAATAAAGTTTGTTAGCTTGGATAGTTTGCTTGTTAGACATACATTCACCAACAAATTTAGCTACATTTACTTTGGTGTGACTAACGAGTAGATCGAACTCATATTTGCTGTAGTGGTCTAGGTTTGTCGCAGGTTACAAATTTATAAAGTTGAACTGAAGTAGAAGGCATTTGATTTCAAGCTTAAAAGAAGTGGTTGAATCGAGTTAAGCTCCATTTTTTTTTTCAGTTCCCTCCGAAAGTAGAGGCAAACTTGGTCCTAGCATTTAATTCTTTCTCAACTGACCAACACATGAGTTTAGTGCTTTAATAATTTTTTTTCTTCTTTTTCAAAAAAAAAAACCCCTATTTCAGCAAGGTTTTTCCAATCAAATAGTTAATATAAAAAAATGCTTTCAATACCTCTTCCTAAAATATATTATTATTTGGTTTAAAAATTATGTTCGATCACTGTTTATCAAGAACATGTTTTCAAATATAGTCTTTTACTCTGTAGTGAAGATATAGATATGGATCTGAATCGATTTATGATTTTTAAAATGTATTTTAAACAAGTGTTGATTCATTCAGCGCATTTCCTGCAGTTCCCTAACACGTTTCTTGCAACATCACATATTACCCGGCAGCCCTGGGAAAGGTTTAGCAACCCCAAGCCAGATGACATACTTACCCTGGCCAGTTCCAGGATGTCGTGGCCAGTTCCACGATACCACATGTTCCATGCGAAGGCCCTGGCAACCCCAGATGCACACATACATACCCTGGCCGGTTCCACGATGTCACATGCTCCATGTGAAGGCCCTGGCAACCCCAGGTGCACACATACTTACCCTGGCCGATTCCAAGATTCCGTGTCCAATTCCACGATGCTGCATGCTCCATGCGAAAGCCCTAGCAACCCTAGGTGAACACATACATACCCTAGTCAGTTCCACGACGCTGCATGCTCCATGCGAAGGCCTTGGCAATCCCAGGCACACACATACTTACCTTGGCCGGTTCCACGATGCCAAATGCTCCATGCAAAGGACCTATCAACCCCAGGTGCAGACATACTTACCCTGGCCAGTTCCAGGATGCCATGGCTAGTTCCACGATGCCGCATACTCTATGCGAAGGCCCTAGCAAACCTAGGAACACACATACTTAACATGGTTGGTTTCAAGATGCTGTGGCCAGTTCCACAATGCTACATGCTCCATGCGAAGGCCCTAACAAAACCAAGCGTACATTTACATACCCTGGCCAGTCCAAGATACTGCATGTTTCATGCGAAGGCCCTGGCAACCCCAAGCATGCCCTTACATTCCTTGGCAACCCCAAGAGCAATAACAAACAAAATACATAACATCCTGAAATGCAATGAGTTACCCTGGCAACCCTAGGAGCAATAACCAACAAAATATATAGTATCCTGAAATGCGATGAGATATGCCAACACTTAGCTTTTTGAAGTACAATGAACTATCCTGGCAACACCAGGTCCGATGAAATTTAGATTTATTTTTTACGATGATATTTACCTCTCATATGCAGTGATATTTAAATTTTTTCAAATGCGATGACACTTAGTTGTCTCGACTGTGATGAAACATTTTTGGAAAATACCAAAGACCTCAAAAACCTCAAGGATGATGGAAGACATCAGTAAATAGACAAGACAACATGCATGACAATCAATCCTAGTACTTAGCATAATCAAGTGCGACGACATGTCCTGATTGGATCAAGAAAGATTCGACATTCCCAACCACACTAGCGGACCTTGGAAAAAGAAAACCCTTGGCAAACCCAAGGGAGATGGAACACTATAAACACTTAGCACTTTGAGTTGCGATGACATAACTAAGTCAAGCTGCAACAATCCAAAAGGACTTCATATGCGATAACACACCCCATATCA
The DNA here is from genome assembly GCF_055504915.1 of Nelumbo nucifera. NCBI lineage: Eukaryota > Viridiplantae > Streptophyta > Magnoliopsida > Proteales > Nelumbonaceae > Nelumbo > Nelumbo nucifera. Next base: position 58,319,596 of record NC_142656.1, on the reverse strand, counting down.
TTGTACGTAGTTCAAATAAATGATCCGCGATATCATCACAAGAATATTAGTATGCTACAACAAAGTGATCACAACAAATGCTTAAATCGCATCAATGTTAGCATGTTCTAAAATCTTACACAATAAATGGGGGGCTTTCCTTAGTGCCATATTTTAGATACCCAATATTTTACTAGAAATACCTTCTATTAAAGCGAAAGGGGGCTGGGTACTCTACCCGCAAAACACCCATACAACACCCCCCACTCACACAGGGGGACGACAAAGGTAGCACACCCAGCAAACCTCACTTAAGTATTTCTCGATAGAAGACATTCTATGAAGATACAGGGGGCTAAACACTAAAGCAACCAATTATTCATTTCACTTGTTTCTTGATACAATGACCTCTATCAAGAAATATGGAGCTAAGGTACAGGAAGTATTGAGCTATAACTTGCAAAATGTTTTGATGATTTTACCATCACTTACATCTTCAAACACTTTGTACATGACTCAAATGACCCAGAAACAAATACGAATTAACACAATAAATAATACCCTATCAAAAGACAGGGGGTTGAATCACAGAATAAATGAAAGTTAGCTCAAAACAAACACTTTCAATTCCCATCCAAGGACATTACTAAGTTGAATGCCACAATGCTTATTGACAAGTTCACTTGTCAACAAGTAGAGGGGCTATCAACATATCCAAATAAAATTTTTTATACACAAAGTTCGAGAGCATCTCATTAAGGACAAAAACGATCACCAGACCTAACGCGAAAAAATCAGGATACCACAACCTCTACAATCCTATTCCTCATCGCCCCATCATGAAACCTTAAAGTAAATGTGATGACAAAAATGATTATCAGTAAGTTCCTACTTACCAATAAGTAGGAGGACTAATGTAGGTACATAGTGGTTACTAAGACTATCATAGTACATAGGGTGTCAAACCAACACTACACGGATGCCTGCGATGAAGCCATAACCCATCGCACGTTTGCGATGAGCTTTAGACATGCGTAGACCCATGATGAACTTCGAATAGGTATGGAATTACTGTAGATCAAGAATAAATATTGGAAACATGTGCTTCTTTAAATTATGCGCATGACGGGATGCCCCATGGGCCTAGTAAAGGCGAGCGATGCAAATAAATAATGTCACACGCGCCACTCGATTTAAAAAGGATCACAAAAGGAAGTAGCACACATGGATGATGATAATCCTTGGGCGAAAGGAAAGTTCATCCTTGAGATACCTCATGAGACATGTGGTGAAACCCTAATGATGCTCTCTTAATAGTCAACGCAAAGAAAAGATCCCATTTCCTAATGGGAAAGGTCTCCTTTTAGACCCTTCTCCTTATAGCCCTAGGGGTCCTCTCTATAAAAAGGGGAAAAACTCTGCCCCACATCAGACGACCAGGTAACCCTAACCCTAGGGCTTCTCAGAGAGACTCTCTCACTCTATCTCTTTCTCCTTTACTCTTCTCCCACCATCCTCAGCAGCCATCATTCTTTCCCTTCTTCTCTCTCCATGGCCATCCCCTTGGGACCTTCGGAGACTCGACCATCTACCAACGAGAGTCGATGATGACTACAACACCTATTGTTTACAACATTATTATTAATTGGGTGAAATCTCAGTATTTCATTCTGGCTGAAGGCTAAAAAGAATTGGGGAATTTAAATTATTGTGCTATTATAAAATATTTACTTACATTTCTTCTACCTGCAAAGTGAAATTAAAGTTCTTCCAAAAATGTCAGCCTCAAAATCTTATAATTTTGAATGCAATGACCTCATGCAAAACAAGATTTACAAGAATTAATGAAAAACTCAGAAATCATAACCATGAATGTGTCAACTCCAAGATCATCATTTGTACATGGCTTAGCAAATGTACTTTCATTGCATCTCTTAGCATGTAGAAGAATAAAAACAATTATATCTCTAACGGCCTCTTTTTTTCCTTTTCTTTCTGGCATGACAGGAATCCACAGTAAAGGAAAACCAGGGTAAGAAGGGCTAAGAAGCAGTACTTTCACCTACATGTTGAGCACATATTTCATGTTCTATTCTCTAGTAGCGTTAGCATCATAAACCTGTTCACTCTAATCCAAAGAAAAGGTTCCATTGCAGTACCTGCATATATGGTTCCCAAACAGATTGGTAAAAATGTCTTTTACCATGAGTCAAAATAGCATCAATCAAGTTAGAAAATCAAGTCTGAAATTAAATAACATAATTGCCAGCTCAAGTCATTGTCATCCATATCAAAATATGGTTCATAGATACAAAAATCATAATTCAGATGCCCAAAGTTCCAATATCAAAATGTGGAGGGGAGCTGGGAAGGCTCATGATGGATGGAGTGTTGGTCACTAATGAGACGATTGGTTCAAGATTGAAAAGTGGTAGAGCTGGTTTTTTTGGCTCCAATGGAGGAACTGGATGAAGATGTGCACCAACACTCCATCATTCTCAGTCTTATTGTATGGAGTGTCTTGCAGGTAGTTTAAAAGTTCAATGGCTTGAGGCAAGAGGACCCACTATCCCCAATTTCTATTTATATGTGTAACAGGAGCTCTTAATAGAAAGATGAAAAGAGCTACTTCAGGGGATTTGTAGAAGGATTTACAGTAAGAGATGAAAGGGTAGAGGCATCATAGATGCAGTTTGCTGAGGACACACTAATGTTGTATGATGCATCTCATGAAACAACTTGGTTATGTTATGGCAGTTCTCCAGTGGTTTGATGTTGTACCAGGTTTACATGTAAACATGCATAAAAATGAGCTGGTTAATGTGGGGGGAGGTACAGAAATTAGAAAGTTGGACAGAGGAATGGGGGTGTAGAATGAGAAAACTACCCTAAAGTATTTGGGGATGCTTTTGGGAGCCAAATGTAATTCTAAAATAATATGGGAACCTATGAGAGAATTGAGAAGAGATTGTCCTCTTGGAAAGCTAAGTATTTGTCTTATGGAGGTAAAATTATTTTATTGAGAACTGTGCTATCTTCCCTTCCCATGTATTTACTTTCATAATACCCAATTCCTGTTGGAATGGAAAATATCATAGAGAAAAAGATGAGAGAGTTTTTATGGAGAGGGTGGAGGGGTAAGAAGGAAAAATTTAACCTGGTTAGCTGGAATAAAATTTGCAAACCTAAGCATCAAGGGGGTTTGGATGTGTGGAGAGTGAAAGATGCCAATATAGCTATCTTGGGAAAGTGGTTTTGGAGATTTGGAGAAAATCAATGTGGTAGTGGCTAAATATAGTTACAAAAATTCTGGTTGGGAACTGGGGGAGCCAAATCAATCCTATGGGTGTTCTATTTGGAAAGGCATTGGGGAAACTTATGACCTCTTCTCAAGGGGGAATAAGGATCAAGTTTGGGGATGGACTCCAGGTGAAATTTTGGAAGGATGTCCGGTGCGAAAACAGACCATTGAAGAATTTTTATCCTGCTTTATTTGAGTTAGCAATAGACGAAGAGGCTTATGTGGCAGACTATATGCAAATGCAGAAGAAGTGTGGTATGGGCTTGAATGACTGGGAAGTGGAGTCACTGGTGGAATTGTTGCATAAATTGTATAGCACTCAAGTGGATATCGTGAGAGAGGATAGAAGAACTCGAGAGTGGGGAGAAATCCAGAGAATTCTCAGTCAAGTCTTTTACAACTACATCTCTAGATCAGAGGAACAATCCATCCTCGTTAATATTGTTTGGTGTAAGAATGTGCCCACAAAGATAACACTTTTTGTGTGGACTGCCTATTTGAACAGAATTTTGGACAATTTGGTGAGGAAGGGTATGCTGCTGGGTTCTACCATGTGTCTTATGTGAGGAGAAAAATGAATCAGTCAACCATCTTCTGTTACATTGCAGATTCTCTTATGAGGTATGGTCTAAGGTTGGGAATTTATTTGAGATGTAAAATTGCTACCCAGAATTGGTGGTGGATTTTTGTGAAGGGTTGGAGAGTCAAAGTCTCACCAAGAGGGAAAAACTGGTGTGGAACATTGCTCCTGTAGCAATTTTTTGGTGCATATGGATAGAGAGAAATGCAAGGATTTTTAAGAATAAGCATAGCTCTACAGATACAGTATTTCAGAAAATTTTGGGAAAACTGCTCTCTTGGCCGGCAGTGAACAGACTGTTTAAGGACAGATACTATAATTCCTTTTTTGTTTATGATAATATTTTTCGTAAAACAGGGTATGGGAGTATTATGACTGCATGGGCATTATGTGTAAATCCCTATGCACAGCTCCTTTCCACACATGCCTTTTGTTTACATTAATAACATTATACTTTAACTTCTTCAAAATCCAGACCTTATAAGCAAGGAATAACTCAAAATTTTATCAAATCAACACATTTATTATTTTGAAGAAGGTAAAGTATAATATCATTAATATAAAAAAATAGGGGCTCAGCCCCTCTATTTTCTGAAATTTCTTTTTATTCTACCTTTTTCTTCATTAATGAGTTGATTTTCTATGCTTTATATAAAGTTTATACACTTTTTATGAAGATTATAGACAACTACTAGTGAATTACCCTAGGATTCACGATATTCATTAAAAAAATTCCCTAGGCAATAAGATGATCCTATGTCACCTAGCCTCGCCTTGGCACCTTGAAAACTATGATTACAGCACACAGACACCAAGATGTCAAAGATAAATAACACATAAGATCTATCACATAATGTTCAGGTTGCAGTTGGTTGATGTTAAGAATGTTTCTCTAAATCTCTAAAAAGGCAATGGTGTTTGTGCCATTTTCATTGGTTCAATTATTTAAACAACCACAAGAAAGTCAAACAGCCTACCCCCCCCCCCCCCTAAAAAAAAAAAAAACAACAGAATATACATGCATACCTGTTGCTGAACTTTTCAACAGCATCTGAAGCATAAAGAAGTGTTTCATTTGCTTTTTCTAAAACCATGTAAAGCTCTTTGCCTTTTGTAAGCCTTGCAATAACCCAAGCATTATTTCTTGCCCTAATGCAGATTTCCAAATCCTTGTCATGATTAGGGTCATCCCATTTTGCTCTGCTCTTCTCTACATCAACTTCTTCCCTTAGCTTATTAAGGGCAAGCAGAGAGTCCTGAAAAATGCACAGAAAGAAACTTTAAGAGCTCCATAAATGTAGATAAGCATTACCTTAGGAAGTTAAGACTGGTACAAGCAAAGGAAGAACTTTAATTTGATGAAAACAGGAACCAAACTATTAAACGAAACAGTATAATGAAAAAATATTAATAGATCTACTATCAAATGCAGATACTGACTGGAGGTGCAAGAAAAACAACAAGAATAGGGCAATTACAATTGCTAATAGATATACAAATTCAACTACAAAGGGTGGGCCCTGGCGCAATAGCTGAATTACTCCTTTGCAACCTGGGTTCAAATCTTGGAAACAGCCTCTGTATGTGCAGAGGTAAGGCTGCATACATCTATCCCTCCCCAGACCATGCATTAGCAGGAGTCTTGTAAACTGGGATGCCCTTTATATAAGTTCGACTACAATGCATACATTAAATCAAGATTTCAACCAATCAGATTTGGATTTGGGCTGCCCTTTATAAACTAGTCACATGACAACTTATATCGAACATGGGTTTGGACCTCCATATTCTTAGTGTAATTAGAGACTTAACCCAAATCTGATTTGGATTAGTCTTAATTACATTAGGAAAGTTCTCTATATATAGCGGCAAGAGGGAGAGGTCGGCCTACACTATCCTAGACACTCTCTTGCACTCTCTCCTCTCTTGCACCCATAAACCCTAGTTCAAACCAACCAAGGAAGAGACTGTTCTTCCATCAATTGTTGCTGTGTTTTTGAAGAAAACATTAGATTTGAAGTGGTTCACACAGCTGCATTAACCCCAACTTGTTGGAGATCAAAATCAGCTGAAGATTGTTGCAGGATCGACCTGAAGTTCCAGTTGTGCCATCTTCAGTTGAGAGGCCGATCCATGTCTGAGTTTTGGGCATGAACTATCACTCTAGGAGCTGCAAATTGTGGACTCTCCATATCAGGTATACTCAATTTAATTTTGATTCTCAAATCTGGCCAAGTACAGTGCTAGATCGACCAGAAAATTTGGATTTTCAAATTCTGAGAAATCGGTCCTCGAGTTCAGGCTGAATTTATTTGTTTTTGTAATTCGGCCACCAACCCTAACAGGTTCATCCGTGAAACAATTGAATTTGTCTGTCCAACATACTTAACATTAAAGACTTTAACAACGTTAAATATCCAATTGTGATGTGTCACTTTATCACTGGTTCATGTTTCTTGCCTCAAGGTGCAGCTCATGCACCATAAATTTTACCTAAATATACAGTTATAACTGCTAGATTTGCACTTCTAAGGGCCCATTTGGTTCCCTGAAATAGGTGCCTAGAATCGGAATTGGAATGGCCCATTCGATTCCAACTGTTTGTTTGGTTGGAATGGGATTCCGATTCCCATTCTTGGCAGAATAGGATTCACCCATATGGGGGAATGGCCATTTAAGGCTCCCCCGTTGGCTTTAGGAATGGGACTCCCATTCCAAAGTCTGTCAAGAATTAAAGAACTCTTGACAAACCCCCCAAACCCTAATATTAATAAAATATTATCAAAATAATAAATATTAATAAAATATAATATATTAATAATTAAATAATAAGTTATTAACAAACTATTAGTAAAATATTAATAAATTAATAGTAAAAACAATGATATTAATTATTATTAAAATAATAAAAACAAAAATAATATATTCCCTAGGATCAAAACCACAAGAATGTTCCTGACTCACAGTAGTAGTAGGTAACTAAGTTTCCTGAGAAGCCATATTTGCTGCACTAGATTTTCTTGGACCCTGCTGCCCTGGTTTCCTACTCTGATCTGAACCTGATTTCTTGTTCAATTCTAGAGCCCATTTCGTCTTCCCATGAAGATCCCAACAAGTGTCACGAGTATGCTTGGACCTCTGACAATGACTGCACCATAACTTATCTTTGTCATTTGCCTTCTTCTGAAACTCCTTAAAAGAATTTCCACCACCTGTACCTACACCTCCTTTCGCCACCAAAGCCATTGATTCTCCCTCAGAACTATTCATCAAACTTCTCCTGTCCTCAGATTGCACTAGGGCGTACACTTATACTCTCCTCAAACACCAGTTGCTGTGAAACAAGAGTCTCGTAAGCTTTGACATCCTCATCACACTTCCAGTTCACATTCTGATAATGGTCCAGCTACTTCTCTCCCCCTGTTTACAAGTAGATAATTCTGCTTGTAGCTGATAAAACTGAGATCGGCTTCAGTCACTGCAAGACCCGTTTGAACACTGTTCGAACAGCCTTTACAGCCTTGCATCGGGAACATCTCCGTACTTCTATGCTTTATTTCATGGGGAGATATTCCCAATGCAAGGCTATGATGGTTGTTTGAACGGGCCTTGCAGTGACTGAATCCCATTTCGATAAAACTTAGTATAGTGTCGTTGTCAGAATAAGTAGACTTAGCTTTCTCCCGGATTTCATAGGTTGTCTCAGCCCACATGAAGTTCCTTCTCACTTCAGGCTGCATAGACACTAACAGCCACGACACCACCATGCTGTTTTCCTAGTTCCATTTGTCATGCTCTACACTTCCAGATCTAGGTTCTTTAATCTTTCCCCTTGCAGTGATATACAGCTTGATCCCCTTCAACCAATTGAAATGGTTAAGCCCATCTAGGGGAACAATAGCCATCAGGAAGTTCAAATCAATCCCCCTACTATAAATAGAGGATACACCAGAGGCATCTGAATCCTAAGAAGCCATAAAGGTCACTTTAGGTCACAGTTGATTTATCATAGGAGGACAAAAAAGCACTGTAGACCGAAACCAGGAAGGAATAATAATAATAATAATAATAATAGTAATATTACTACTACTACTACTACTACTACTACTACTACTACTACTACTTTGTTCTCAGTCCACACACAGTCCAGCACTATAGGGGGAATAATTTCTGATGATTTTATCCAGTTCACACACAGTACGATTGCTGAAAAACACATACAGCATCAGATAATAGTGGAACAATCACCAACTGGGACAAAAAATACTTCCACTTAACTGCTGTTACAGGCTTACAGCAAGCACAGATCAGCTCTTGACCTACAAATACACCACAAAGGATCACACGATCCACAAAAAAGGTGAAAAAAACAGGTTCTAAACCCTTCACACCAATCACACGAACCTTTTACAGGTTGATTTCTTGGTACATGTAGAAACCACTGATGTGGTCCCCACCTCTTTCTATTGTACTCGTATACAACTACTAGTTATTTAAGTGTCAGTCCACAATTAGTTGTTAGTCTTTTATTAGGACTTTAATTGTTGTCTTTTATTAGGATTTTAATTTTGCCATGTAAGCAGTCTTATCCTTACTTCAGAATTAATATAAATAGAAAGAGGGGGGCGGCAGATTAAGCATCCTCTTCTTTTATGAAATCCTTCCTTCGAAATCTTCTTCTCTTCTTTTCTCTTTCTCCTCTCATTCTCTCCTCTCATCCTCTTAATTTCCTGTTGATTATACACCACAGTTTGGGCTGTTAGTAGTCTCATACGACTACATTGGTATCAGAGCCAACCTAGGAAATCTTATGATAGTCTGACATGGCCGGCTGCATAAGAATTTCCTAGGATTGGAAAATTTCCAGCAAAAAGGATCATCGGCTGAGTCTTGGAGATTGTTGGTGAAGCATTAGAGGATGACCAACAATCAGCAAAAAGAACCCGCAAGATTAGGGTTCAGACTTGTTTTCGAAGGTTGTGGCCAGAAAGTCAGAAGGAAGAACCCTCAAGATTAGGGTTCAGACTTATCTTTGAAGGTTGCGGCCAGAGTTTTGCTGAAGTAAGTCAATCTTTTCTATTAAAAGGATTACCTTTTCTGGTTATTTCAAAGGTTCGACTGAAAGTTTTTTTTCCTCTCGTACTGTTCTTGATACATTAAAAGAATAGTTTTTTGGTTACTTTAAGAGGTGCGGCTCAACTAGTTGTGTTCTTGGCTTGTTTCTTGACCTTTGACTGGTTCTGGGTTCAAGATTCTAGTTTCTTGACTGTCGCCAATTCTAGGGCTGCAGTTAGTTTCAGCCTTGCACTCTCAGCCCTGCACTCTAAGTTGTACTTGGAAGGTTATCTTTTTTGGGTGGATTGCCAACCTAGAAGGATAAAGTAGGTTCGGATGATAGCAAATTCTGGGTGTAATTACCCAGTCTCAGTGATACAAAAGGCATTTGTTAATCTTTTCTTGACAAAGAATGGAGTTTAAGAGCCAAGGGGAAAACTATTTAGGGGCTAGTGGTGCTGGTAGCATACCTGAGAACAGTTTTCAGATTACCACTGTAAAATTTGATGGGTCAAACTACCTAGAGTGGGCCCAATCAGCCATGATGACTATTGGGGGTAGAGGAAAGCTAAGTTATTTACTGGGAGATGTCAAGGAACCAGCCAAGGAGGACAAAATATATACCAAATGGGTTCAGGAGAACTATTTGGTTATGACATGGCTGTGTAACTCCATGCAACCACATATCAGCCGAAATTATTTATGGACAAAAACAACTAAAGAAATTTGGGATATCATGAAAGAAACCTACTCCCAACCCCTCAATGTTGCTAGGGCCTATGAGCTAAAATGTAAGGTGAATAACCTTAAGCAAGAAGAGAAGCTACTCTCGATCTATTTTTCCACCTTGAAATCCTTGTGGCATGAGATTGATCACTTAGAAACAATTGAGTGGGAAAGCCAGAAAGATGCATAGACCTACAGAAAGCAGGTTGAAACCAATAGGGTATTTGAGTTTCTAGTTGGTCTGAATTCTGAGACCACAGCTTCTAACAAGAGACAGTGTGACTCTATCACAGGCTTACTCTCTAGTGCACAGTGAAGAAAGTAGAAGGAAAGTTATGTTACAGCATTCGCCACTTGAATCAGCCTTGGCAGCAACTAAACCCAAGTTTGGGGGGGGGGGGATAAGGAGAGAGATATGAAGAAGGAAGACAAGAAGGACCTAATATGTGAACATTGCAAGAAACCTAAGCATACCAAAGAAACCTGTTGGAAGCTATATCCTCATCTAGTTCCCGCAAAACTCAGGAACAAAAAGGGGAATGCTAATACAACTGTTACTATTGATTGTGCAACCTCATTAGGCACAAGAGCAGCACCACTAGACACTCTAGCTGCTGTCCGAGCTGCCTTGACTCGGTTGGAAAAGGAGGTTAGTAATTCAGCATCATCATCTCAGCCAGTCACAACATCAGCTCCTCCCACCTCAGCATTTGCTCATTCAGGTACACGGGCCTCAACTTATCATGCTTCATCTCCAAGTAACACTGAACATTGTTGGGTAATAGACTCAGGTGCATCTGATCATATAACTGGTTTGCCTTTACTATTTACTACCTATCACTTATCCTTTGGCAAAGACAAGGTGTTTATTGCTGATGGATCACTTGTTCCCATTTTTGGCAAGGGAGACATCAAGTTGTCTAGTGCCATTTCCCTGTCTTTTGTTTTGCTCAGTAACCTTTTTTCCTGATTGATGTGCTTTTCAGGACTTGGAGACAACGAAGGTGATTGGGATTGACCGTGAGACAAATGGAATCTATTTGCTTGAAGGAAGTTCACAGTGGGATGGTAGTGAAGTTAGAGGGTCTTTTGTTTCTCAATCTATTGGTCAAGTCATGCTTTGGCATAACCGATTGGGTCATTTATCCTTTAGGTCTTTGAAAAGCTTGTTTCCTAGTTTATTTGAATCTATCCAAATGTCCAGTTTAAAGTGTGAAAGTTGTGAACTTGCAAAGCATTGTAGAACAACCTATTCATTAAGTAATAAGAGAAGTAGTGTTCCTTTTGACATTGTGCATATCGATGTTTGGGGACCATATCACATCACTGCTATGGGGGGGTACATATACTTCTTGCTGTTTGTTGATGACTATACCCGGTTTTCTTGGGTCTACTTGATGCGTTCTTGAGATGAGGTCCCTACCCTAACCCAGACCTTTCATCAGATGATTTTAACCCAGTTTGGGGTAAAAATCAAAATTTTCAGATCCGATAATGTGAGAGAATACTTTAAAACATCACTAGCCTCTTGAAGATAAAGCTATGTTCTAAAGATTAGTTGGTAAACTACTATATCTTTATCTTGCACGACCAGACATCAGCTATGCAGTTAGTGTTGTTAGTCAGTATATGCACTCTCCCAGAACTACCCACCTACTTGCTGTTGAGAGGATATTGGCATATTTAAAGAGGTGTCCAGGCAGAGGTGTACTATTTAAGGATAATAATCACATGAAGATAGAGGTTTACACAGATGCAAATTGGGCCGGTTGTGTTGATGATAGATGGTCTACCTCTAGATATTGTGCCTTTGTAGGAGGTAACCTTGTTTCTTGGAGGAGTAAGAAACAAAATGTTGTTTCTCGTTCCAGTGTTGAAGCTGAATATTGGTCCATGGCAAATGGTGTGGCTGAAATACTATGGTTGAAATCACTGTTTGATGAATTGGGTATTACCTATGAGAAACCTCTAATGTTGTACTGTGATAATCAGGTTGCTATTAATATAGCTCATAACCCAGTACAACATGACAGAACCAAGCACATTGAAGTCGATCGACATTTTATTAGGGAAAGGGTTGCATCTCAAGAAGTCTGTCTTCCATATATCAACTCCAACATGTAGCTTGCTGATTTTCTGACCAAGGCAGTTTCAAAGAAGAAGTTAGAAGCAGATCTATGCAAGTTGGGAATGACAAACATCTATTCCCAACTTGAGGGGGAGTGTAGAAACCACTGATGTGGTCCCCACCTCTTTCTATTGTATTCGTATACAACTACTATGTGGTCCCCGCTTCTTTCTATTGTACTCGTATACAACTACTAGTTATTTAAGTGTCAGTCCACAATTAGTTGCTAGTCTTTTATTAGGACTTTAATTGTTGTCTTTTATTAGGATTTTAATTTTGCCATGTAAGCAGTCTTATCCTTACTTCAGAATTAATATAAATAGAAAGAGGGGGCGGCAGATTAAGCATCCTCTTCTTTTCTGAAATCCTTCATTCGAAATCTTCTTCTCTTCTTTTCTTTTTCTCCTCTCATTCTCTCCTCTCATCCTCTTAATTTCCTATTGATTATACACCACGGCTTGGGCTGTTAGTAGTCTCATACGACTACAGTACACAACCAAGAACAAAAAAGAAAGAAGGCTGAAAAGGACTCTCGAACCTGTTCAATCAGTATTCCCTGGCCCACTTTCTTTCCCCTTATCTATTCTTCCCTTCCCTTTCCTTTTCTTTTCTTTCTTTTTCTCTTTTTTTCTTCTCTTTCTTTCTTTTTCTTTCCCTTCCCTTCCCTGTTTTTCTTTTTTTTGTCTTTTTATATGAGGTCTGCATGAGCTGCATGAGGCGTACACCTCAGGGCGTTTTGGGGGCGCCTCGCCTGGAGGCGCCCAGGCATACACCTCCCATGCCTTTTAAAACACTGTTTCGAACACATACCATAGAAGAAATATTAAGGTTTTCCTTTCCTCTTAGCGAAACTGTTATCTATAACCTAGAATTTGATGTTTTTGAGCTTGTACTGGATTCAGGTCAGTATTTATTTATTTATTTTGGGGGGGGGGGGGGGGGGGGGGGGTTCAATATTCTGTTTTGGCCTTTTCAGTTAGCTTTTGAAGAAGTTAAAGGCATTTTGTAGCAATAGCAATGCATTTCATGGAATAGTGCATACATATGGAAATATTCAATTCAAACACAAGTATCTATATAAAGCCTTACCAAGTATAAACAAGTTCCAAATACCAAAGCCATAGACTAACCTTTGTTAAAGTTGTCACTTTTCCTGGCGGAGAAGCCCTTGATATATTTCTGTCACGATCACATAGTAAATAGCGATATCCACTGACATGATAAGCATTTCCACCACCCCATCCTCTTGATAGTCTTTCTTCAACTTTAAAGATATTTAGTGATGCCTGTAGGAGTCATCAAGTGTTATATATAATACTAGCAAATAGACAAAAATATTATTCCAACCTTTGGATACAATGTTATGCTATCCATTAAAGAAAAACTAGACATATTTAACATGTTTTCAGATTCGGATGGTATGGTTGGACTTTGAACTAGGAACAGCATACAAAAAATTTTTGGTTGTCGAGTTCTTATAAATGTTAACTTCGTCAAACATTCCAAAATACATTCCTTAATATCTGTCATAACCTATAATATGTATAGCTTTAAGCTTATTTTGATGTAAAATATATTTAAGAGATATTTGAATTAGTTAAATAGTTGACATAAGGTCAGATCATTCAACCCATGATCCAGTGACCAAAACAGTTTTGCATCCATTCTGAGTAATGACAACATTGATTTGAATGAAAGATAGCTGCAAATTAGTCCTACTGGATAACCCAATAAGAACTTATGAGATAAACCACTATCACTTTTCTTCCAAATGAACAATAAGTTGGAATGAGATTTTGGTTCTAGGATTTTAGGTTTGAATAGGACCAAATTGTTTTCTCTTTTTTTTTTTCTTTTCTAAATATATAAATTTTATACAGATAAATGCATATCCTGATCATCCAACTCGTAATGTTCATGAACACAAGTTCAAGATTTTTTCAATAGTACAATCACTGTTAAGTTATCAAAGAATAAAAATGAATACATGGCAGTTTAAATGATAATAACTATCAATTAATGAAAGACCATGTTGGAACAAGAAGCAGGATCTGAAGCCAGTCTTGAACTGGATAAACCTTTTTACATTTTTCTTGTAATATTCCAGATATTCATGATAAAGATTTTTTTCCCTTATTTCTGGGGGAGAGAGATGCATAGTATGGGCAGAATTCTTGTGCTCTGTTGTTTGTACTACCATTACTTCCAAAATTTATACATTTAGCACCATCAAATCCTAATCAAACTATTACAGAAAGGGATTAATCCAACATGCAGAAGTTGGGTTTATCTAAATGCATCATGACCCAGAATGCCTATTCCACCAAAATATGGTCATAATAGTCATGAAGACAACAACACTCTAACAAAGAACATACAAACCGAAAACATGAACCTTGTAAGTTGTAACAATGAATTGTTAGCCAATCAACCAAACTCAAATAAAGCACTTTCTATTTCTTGACCAAATTGTATAGAAACAACTCAAAAATAAACAGAATTTGGAACAAAGAGGAAAAATAAAAAGGACGTCAAATATTCAATAAAGAAAGTACAAATATAAATGAAAATTTAACACTTTATTCAAGAAATGCTTACATTTTTTCATGATTTCAAATACAGATATTGACATGGACATGGATACAGGAAAAGGAGGTACATACATGGTTTCCTATTAACATCATTATATCATACATTTTATATGTTACAAGTTGAAGGGGCTAGAAGGACTAGGGGCAGACCAAAAGGACATGGGTCAAAGTAGTAAATGATTTAACTGCTCATAATTTAACAACAGATATGGCATTAAACAGAATGGAATGACAAAACATGATTTGTTTAGCCGACCCCATATAGTTGGTTTAAGGCTTAGATGATATCATACTTTTATATCCAGTTTTCAAAGTTAACTATAATTTTCTAAAATACTAATATTACCCAATTTAATTACAATTCCAAGATATATACTGGTCTTGTATACCAATTTACATATTTTAAAAATATTAACATTATAAAATAAGATTTAGAATTGTGTCTTAAGTATCCAGTGTCATATCAGGTACATATTGTGTCTAACAGCAGTATTCTACACATTTATAGGTAGGGATGCAACTTGGGCCAGTTTAGCCTGAATTCAAACCCAAAAAAAAAAAAAAGGATTGGGCTGGTTCAGATTGAAGTTTAGGTTAGGGTTGAGGCCTTGGGCAACCTGATCCTACCCGAACTTGATGTGTCTTCATATTTTATATGTAAATATTATATAAATATGCACGTATATATGTTGTACACATTCATGAATGTATGTGTGCAACTATGGATCCATGAATATATGTATCAACAATTTTAAGTTCAATGATAGACAATTTCTAGCATTAGTATGGTACTCCTGAAGCACCATAGCTTCATCCTTGTACACATAATATTGTTAAAGTTGGTTAAACTTAGTCTGCTAATTTTAAGTCTAAGAATTTTAGCAAAAAAAAGTGAAGGAATTAAGTCAATCCAAACCCAAGTCAATCCAAAGTCATCAGGTTGGGTTAGGGGTTGACTTGAATCCAACCTAACCTGGCTCAACTTAGACTCCATGTATAGGTATTTGATTATCACAGACATTTTTCATCACATAGACAAAAAAATAAATTTCATAGTAGTGCAGACCCATACAAGAAGAACTACTGGCAAATGAATACTAACAGTTTCAAGAACTAGCTGCTTCACCATAGATATCCCTTGTTCCCCATTAATGATAGAGCTAACAGGAATTAGAAGGATGACCGTAAGGTATTTTTGCTGAAACACACAAAGATACATTCTCTCATCTGTCTGTTGGAGCCATACTGTAGGGGTTGCAGGAATCAAACTACCAACTTCTGCACCCCAAGTCTCGGTAACAAGGAAACCATCTTTCCCTTTAGACCATTTGTCACGTTGCAAGGGCCTTGGAATGTGATATCTCTGACCTTGTCTACCAGGAGAAGTATCGTGGGAGGTATAAGATTGTTCTGTTGCAGACCCGGAATTGTCTGAGATAGAGCCTGTGGGAACATGTGAGGCAGTACTTCCCTTGCGTAAATAGGACCATGAGTTTGTACCATGGGATAAAGAACGTGGTGTCAACCTTAGAACAGCATATGCAAATAGGTTCACTGTGTCATCCTGCCAATAAATTGAAAAAAGTGAATTCTTGTAATAAAATGTTCCTAAGATTTGCACTTCCTAAACTTAAAATATTAAAGGAGTAAACATAAAGCATAACATGCTATATGGAAATGAATTAAGTTTAATAGGTACCAAATATCAAACCATACAGGAGAAAGTGTTGTAGACACCAGAAGATCCTGAAACAAGACAAGTGAGTTGCAGGCAGTGTTTCCAGGACATGCAGATTCAAGAATTCTGACAAGTGACTGCCAAAAAAGTACACAAGAGTAAATATTGACAATCTGTAATTGAAATTTACAACCTTTTTTAATCAGAAAAAAGAAGATAATTTTATTACTCTAAAAAGATACCAAAAGAATAATGACTTATTGACATTATAAAATATATGGAACAAACTTCCAATAGAAAATTGAATATAGCATTGTAAACTTGAAGTCATCCATCCATTTTGGCCAGAGCAGAAAATGGATATCAATGAGTTACTAAAACAAAAGCACTTTGAATACAATTTGTCAGTTTCACATGTTATGACATTCAAGAGGTAGGGAAAGAAAGACCAAAGAAAAAGAAATAACAGATAAGAAAAGAAAGATCAATACCAAATATTTCTTTTTCTTAATAAAAGTTCATTGCATGGGATAGTTGGAGGAATTCTAAAAAACGAAAAAAAGAAATAAAAGAAGAATGAAAAAGAAAACATCTTTTTGGAAGAACAATGAAACACAATTGTAATCTCCTAATTTGTAAAAAATAATAATTATAAACAACTATGCATAATTTTGACAAAGTTATGTAAATGTAGAGGGTTTTCTGCAATATGAATTGTTCTCTTTCTTTCTTTCTTTCTTTTTCATCTTCAGTTTTTTTTGGGGGGTGTTTTTAGTTCCCAAATCAAAGGTCCCACATTTGGTGAGAAAAAACAATGATAGTGATTGTTAAAACATAAATACAGAAAGCAATTGTGTAGTATATTTCTTGTATACAATACTGATATCCAGAAATTCATTCTTGAATTTCTGGTTTTAAAAAAAAAAATATATGTTTTTCTCTGGTGGGTTGGTATTATGTTTCATAAAGCATACAATATTCAGATAAAGATTCTGGCCAAATGAATATTAGCTTACCTTTCTTATTTATATACACTTTGGATTCAAATCCATTTAAATGTGGGTTTAGTTAACCCATAGAAGCTTTAAACTTGTACCGCAGACTATATAGTAACCCATATCAACCTTATGTACTGAAAACATGTTGCTTTTCAAAGCATCTTTCTTTTTTTGTTTCAAAATTTGAGGGAGAAAAAATAAATAAACCCAAGACTGCATTTTTGTTTTTTCTGATGTGGCATTTCTTACAAGAAAAGAAAAAACATTCATGTTGGAGAACTGTACTGCTGTATAGTTTTTCCAATCTTGTCAACATGATTTGGAATATCAGTGAGGTTTGGTGAAATCTCCCCATTTCACTAAGGTTGATATACAACATTTCAAGAATCTTTTCTCCTCTCATATCTCTAATATATTGTTGATATTTCAAATTTCTTTGATAAATTATACATCTGAGATGTAAAATTTCAGTATATCATTGAAACTTTCCAATATTTTGTTATGATTGACTTACTATTCTAGATGTGATTCACTTAGTCCTTATAATGCAAGAAAAAGAAAAAAAACACAAAACTACAAAGGAGGATCTCAATCCAATCTAACGAGAACATACAGTAACAAGAAAGACAAAAGTCCAAATGGCAAGTGAGTAGCATATGTAAGAGAAGATGGTTAAAAGACACGAAGAGAGAATATTCTGCTTTGAATGCTTGGGGGAAATGGTAGGAGAGCATTCTGTTTCATTTAAACTGAAAAAAAAAACGGATGCTTACTTCCATGCATGGACCCACTCATTATAGAAAAAAGTAGGCTTTGGGGAGAATTGTACAGCAGGGGGGGGGGGAGCTCTGAGATGGGGCTTGGTGCATGGGGGGCAATTTCAATTCCTCAGGATGGTCTGATCTGATAGTAGAAGGGACTGTCAAGTAGCAGTCAGTTTGTTTGTATCAAGGGCAGAAGGCCCCCATGGAGCTGGTTTGCAAAGGTTTTTTTCTTGTTTAAGGAAAGGACTCTGTGGAGCTGATCCTGTAAAATGTTTAAGAGGGTTTATAAGATGAAGGGTTTGAAGGTTAATTCTTACCTTGCTAATGCAGAGGAATATTAGAAAAAAAATCAGTGAACCCCATACTATCCCCTCTCTTCAACTAATGGTGGTGTAGGGGAGAGTTTAGTTTCCAGAGAGAATGCTTAAGTGCGCAGAAGGCACACATCTTCTTGGCCCTAGGCACAACACTTTCAAAAGGCACACGCCTGGTGCGCCTTGCGCTTCATCTTAGGTGTGCGCCTTGTTTTATTTTTTGTGCTTTTTTTTTTTTTTTTGAACTTAGTGATTGGGCCAAGGGCACCCCAGACTGTCAACCAAGCCCCTTGAGGCAAGCCTAAACAAGTCCATGTTAGGGTCTTAAATTCTTAATCCCTACACAAAGAAAATGATTTTATAATTTTAATTGCATTTTAAGAAGGCATTTTATTATTTTTTTTCTTTTTTGATAAGTAAAAAGAAAATTTATTAAAAAAAGGAAAAAGAAATACAACCTAAATAGGTGTTGAGGGAACACCTCCAAAAGAGATAATAAACAAGAAACACCCAAATCCCAAAACAAAAGGCCCCTAAATGTCTTACACCCCAATCAACCCAAAAGAAACTAGAAAAAGCCAACATTCGAAAACTTGAAGCATCCTCTAGAATAACCAGCTGAGCCTGAGAACCAACATAGAATGAATGAACAAATAGGACGAATGAACAACATTTTTTGGGTTTTTTTTTTTGTATTTTTGTGCCTTGCTTCAAAAAGGCATATGCCTTGCCTTACGCCTTAGGCAGAAATTACCCCTTGTGCTTTTAAAACATTGGGCACTTCATTGCTAAATATAATTCTTATTCTTGTTTATCCCCTTGTTATTATTCCTTTATGTCTGCTATTTCTTCTGTCCATGTTCCCACCAAGTACTCTGAGGTTGTATCTGATCCAAAATGGAGAGAGTCATTGAATGAGGAAATGAGAGCCTTGGTGAAAGCCAAGACTTGGGAATTAGCGGATCAACCAGAAGGCAAGAGCACTGTGTAGTGTAAGTGGGTGTTCACTATGAAACATAAGGCAGATGGTTTGGTTAAAAGATATAAGGCCAAGCTGGTGGCAAAGGGGTTTACACAAAAGGAGGGGCTTAACTATAAGGAGACTTTTGCACCAATTGCCAAACTCATCACCATTTGGGTTCTGTTGTCCTTAGTTGCAAATTTCTCTTGGGAGCTACACCAGTTAGATATAAAGAATGCATTCTTGGACTTACATGAGGAAGTGTTTATGAGCCCCCCACCTAGCTATAACTTTTAGGGGAAGGTGTGTAGACTAAGGAAAGCTTTGTATGGGTTGAAGCTATCTCCTCAAGCTTAGTTTGAGAAGATTTGTGGGGCTATGAAGAATCTGGGATACACTCAAAGTTGGGCTGACCATACCTTGTTCATAAGGAGATAGGGTGATATGCTTATAACACTTATAGTCTTTATGGATGATATGATCATCACAGGGAGTGACCCAAAAGAGATAGAAATATTGGACGAGTTCTTGGCATCTAAATTTGAGATTAAAGATCTAGGCCATCTAAGGTACTTCCTTAAGATTGAAGCTGCAAGTATACATATATATGTATACTTATGTGTATATATACATATACATACATACATACATACTATATATATATATATATATATATCAAAGGAACTATGGTCTTGATTTGCTAGAAGAGATAGCTATGGTGGGAAGTAGAATAGCAGATACACCCATGGAGCAGAATCATGATCTATAGGAATTTGTCGGCGAGGATTATTCCAAAAAGGAAAGGGTATCAAAAGCTGGTAGAAAACTGATATACTTGTCCCTTACCCGATCTGGCATAGATTATGCAGTACATGTGGTAAGTCAGCTTATGCATGTTCCCAAGCTGCAGATGCCTCAGAAGCTGAAGTCTGATCTCTTCTAGAAGGTTTAAGAATTGCAAAGAACAATCATTTCCATTAGCAATATAAGGAGACTCAAGAGTTACTATCAAGTGGGCAAAAGATTCAGATGAGGGTCCTTGGGAGTTAGCTCACCTCCTTGCAGAAATTCACGAGTTGTCTTCTTTGTTGAACTGCTCCTTTAGATGGATTCCCCGGAAGATCAATAGAACTGCAGATGCCTTAGCAAAGCAAGGGTTGGGAAGGGACTTTTTGTATAGTGCTAACTCTTTTCCATCTTTAGTTTGATACAGGCTTTTCTTTTTGTGCTTTTGGCCTGTTTGTACACCTCTTATGTACATCCTGTGTTCTTTCCTAGAGAGAGAGAGACGAGAGAGAAGAGAAGGGAGAGAGAGATCCGATTGGGAGTCAAAAAACTATAGCTGGCGCACCCAACACTTAATATAAAAGGATAAGAAGTTACAAGTATGCCCCTGGTGGCACTTCCTAATAACAAACAAATAAAAAAGAAAGAAAAGAAACTAGCTGACAGCATACTAACAACAACTGCAGAGAACAAATAAATAAGCTTCACAACACTCCCCCTCAAGTTGGGCTGTATATGTTTATCATGCCCAACTTGTCACACAACTCATTGTGCCGCGAGTATGGAAGTCCTTTTGTGAGGACACCAGCAAGTTGTTCCTTGGAGTTGACATAAGGGATGCAAATTTCTCTTTTTTCCATTTTTTCCCTTATGAAGTGTTTGTCCACTTGTGCTTGGTCCTCTCATGTAGGACAGAATTGCTGGCGATGTTTATGGTTGCCTTGTTGTCACAGTAAAATGACATGGGATTATGAACAGAAACTCCAAGCTCCCCTAGAAGGTTTTTTAGCCAAAGAACTTTAGCCACCTTATGTGCCATAGCTCTATATTCCGCTTCAGCAATTGACCTTGCTACCACGCTTCAGCAATTGACCTTGCTACCACACTTTGTTTCTTGTTTTTCCGGCTCTATATTCCTCCCACAAATGTGCAATACCCACTTGTGGACTTTCTGTCATCCACAGCACCTGCCCAATCAGCATCTGTAAAGACTTCCACCTTTAGATGATTATGTTTACTGAATAGTAGACTTGTTCCTGAATACTTTTTTAAGTATCTAAGAACTCTCTCTGCTGCCTCCATGTGAGGTATCTTAGGATAGTGCATGAATTGGGTCAGGACCCCAACTAAATAGGCAATGTCTGGACAGGTCATGGACAAATAAATCAACTTCCCCACTAACCTTTGGAACTGTTTCACATCTTTCAGAGGTTCACCATCACAGTTACCCAATTTATGATCAACATCCATAGGAGTATCTGTTGGCTTTGCGCCTAACTTGCCTATGTCTTGTAACAGATCAATGGTGTATTTCCTTTGAGAAATGAAGATGCCCCTTTTTGAACGGGTAACTTCAATTTCAAGAAAATACATTAGAGGACCTAGATCTTTCACTTCAAATTTAGATGCAAGGAATTGTTTCAACTGTTGAATTTCTGAACTCCAATTTCCTGTAATGATGATACCATCCACATACACTATCAAAACAGCAACTTGTTCCTGACATCTCTTCACAAAGAGCATGTGATCAGACAGACATTGCTTGAACCCTACTTGCTGAACTGCCATATGAAACTTACTCAACCAAGCCCTAGGAGATTGTTTCTGTTGGTTCGGCTGATATGTTGTTATTCTCTTGTCTGGGCTGGGTATTAGAGTCTCTAGTTAATGGGCCTAATTGTATCTTGTGTTTTATTAGACTGGGTGTTCCATTACTAATCAGGGGCATCCTGGTCCTTTCATGTAAATTATGTATTGCTCTTATATTAGTGAACAGTGCCGGTTACAGCAACTCCATTCGAACACATCAGACTCTCCTCTCTTCTTCTTCCTCTTCTTCTTCTTCTCAGCTCTCTCAACAGGTTTAGTTCGAAAAACATGGTATCAAAGCTCTAGGTCTGGTCGTAGAACACCTCTCTCGCCTGGTTACAGCAGCTGTCTCGCACTTCTCTCTCTATCTTGGTACTGCAAAGAAACCCTAGGTCTGGTCGTAGAACACAGCAGAACCTATACCTAGGGTTTCCCTTGGTTGTAGGGCCCAAGGGGAGTTAGCCCCAGTAGCTGATGCCCTAAGAGATACATAGAGCAAGGTGTAGCCATTCGGCTAAGTGAGATCTGTGTAAAACAGATCTAGAAGAGAGGACTGATTTCAGCAGTCCTAGAGCAGTTCGTGGGTGAAGGTTAACCTGCAATAGCAGTGATTGGTGTGTGGTAGAAGCCACAACAGCTAGGTCAGGGTTGCGGCAACAGTGGCCAAACACAGCAGAGTTTTTTTTTTTGGCTCGGCACTTCAACTGTAAGTGGCAGCTTGCGACAGCAGTGAGTGGAGCAGTATAGCAGAGTGGGAAGGGTATTACAGCCCTAAAACAGACCCTCAGGTCTGAGATTACAGTGCTGCAAGGTCCGGAAGTCTGAAGAGGTTTCACATAACCTGTGTGACAGTTTTGGTACTCTTGCAAGTCGGAGAAGATGTCTTCCATATCTGGGGAAGTTTCTTCTAGAGATATTAGGACTAGTGGGAGGTCTCCTAATCTGGAGAACCCTAATTTGCACAGCCTACAGATAACAAGTGTGTTACTTGATGAATACAACTTTAGGGAATGGTCTGTTTCGGCCATGCTCTTTATCACATCCCAGGATCTTACAGGCTATTTGGACGGGCAGAAGAAAGAACCCGAAATAGGGAGTGCTGAATATGCTGTTTGGAGAAGAGGGAATGCTACAGTCATGTCCTGGCTGCTTGCTTCAATGACTCCCAGGGTAGCTAGGATGGTTCAACACTTCTCCACAGCTGCCAAGATATGGGAGAAGGTGTCTAAGACCTATGGGCAGAAAAAGAATAATGCCCGAATCTATAGACTGAATCAAGATATTGCTTCCTTGAAGCAGGGAGACATGAGTGTTGCTACATACTTTGCTACATTAGAAGGATTGTGGGAAGAGCTGGATCACCACCTCATCAAAGACTGGGAGAATGCCAGAGATAAGGAGAAACACGACAAACAAGTTGAAGAGGGTAGAGCATTCAAATTTTTGGCTGGCCTAGATCCGGTATATGAGAACATAAGGTCCCAAATTCTGGGAAGAGATGAGATGCCTGATCTACATCATGTCTACTATCTTGTGAGAAATGAAGAGGTGAGAAGAAAGAAGATGCAAGTTGATGCCCAGACTAAACCAGTAGAGCAGTCTATAGAACATTCAGCTCTCATTTCTACAAGCCAAAGGGGGAACAAGTTCTCTGACAAGAGACACCTGAGGTGTACTCACTGTGGGGGAGAAAAACATGTGAAAGAGAACTGTTGGGTTCTCTACCCTCATTTGAAACCAGCAGCATTGAGGAAAGAGAAGAAGCACCAGAAGGGCCATTCAGCAAGTGGGAACCTAGCAGCAAGTCATAGTGGTGGAGGTTCCAAACACTCATCCACAGTTGCTTCCTCTTCTTCGGGACAGACTACTAGTTCCCAAGGACATGGGCCTATGGATTTCACAGCTGATGAGGTAGAGGTACTTAGCCGGGCACTGGCCCGCCTAAGGACAAATTCTCTTGCTTCCACCTCCCTTGCCAGATCAGGTATTGTTTCAGCCTTTAGTGCAACTAGTTCCATTGATCCAACCTCCTGGATTATTGATTCCGGTGCAACTGACCACATGACTCACATGTCTTCCTTATTCTCTTCCTATCATTTAATATCTGGTCAAGACAAGATGAAGGTTGCTGATGGTTCCTTCTCTACCATATTTGGGAAAGGAGTGGTTGACCTAAGCAAGGACATCTCCCTCAAATCTGTCTTACATGTTCCCAATCTCTTTTCAAATCTTTTATCTGTTTTAAAACTTACCAAGAACTTGAATTGTAGCATAACCTTTTTTCCTACCCATTGTGTTTTTCAGGATAGTTTGATGAAGAGAACAATTGGGAGCAGTCATGAGCGAGGAGGCCTCTACTACCTGGATGCAGACATCAGTTCAGCCCTTCAAACATCTACTACTAGTGGTCAATCTAATGTGGAGTCATTATTTAAGCTGCACCTGTGGCATGCTAAACTAGGTCATTTACAGTTCTCGTCATTGGAAATGTTTTTTCTGGAATTGTTTCAAGGTGTGTCAAGTCAAAAGTTAGTCTGTGAAGTCTGTCAATTATCAAAACAGTGTAGAACTATGTACTCAACTTCTAGTAATGAAATTCAAGCACCTTTTGACTTAGTGCATTATGATGTTTGGGGTCCTTCTCCCATTGTTTCTGTGGATGGCTATCGATACTTTATCAGTTTTATTGACCACTATTATCGATGCACATGGATCTACTTATTAAAGACACGAGATGAAGTGCCGCAGGTAACCATGGCATTTTGCAAAATGATTGAAACACAATTTGGCAAGAAAATCAAGCAATTCAGGTCAGATAATGCTGCTGAATATTTCGAAAGATCCTTAAACTTGTTTATGGAGGATGCGGGAATGATTCACCAGTCATCTTGTTCTAGTACCCCCCAACAGAATGGGGTTGCTGAGCGCAAGAATAGACACTTATTGGAGACTGCACGAGCTTTAATATTTCAGCACAAGGTTCCAAAAGGCTATTGGTCTCAGGCAATCCTCACTGCATCATATCTGATAAACCGAATGCCATCTAAGGTCTTGGGAATGAAGACTCCATTTTCGGTTCTTTGCCCTCATCTCCCTGTTTTTTCTCTTCCACCGAGGGTCTTTGGGTGTGTATGTTTCATACATGTCAAGGATCCAAAGAAGACAAAACTGGATCCTCGAGCTACAAAGGAAATCTTCTTGGGTTATTCTCCTACTCAGAAGGGATACAAGTGTTATGATCCAGTCACCAAGAAAAGATATGTCACAAAAGATGTGGTGTTCTTTGAGTCTCAATCCTACTTTCAATCTTCCTCGGATCCTCTTCAGGGGGAGACTAGTAGGATGAAAGAGGACCCTCCGGTTGATTCTTCTATTCTCCATTTCTTTGTGCCCCTCTCTGCCTCGGATCTTCCATCTTCTCCTCTTGATCCTCCTAGTTGTGGTATCCCAGGTGAATCTAGTGAGGCTCCTATTGGCCCAGCTACTACTAGTGATGTGGAAAATGTTACTAAAGGCTCCAACAGGCAGCAGAAAGATATCAGAGTTACCTACAATAGAAGGAAGAAGAGCCCTCCAACTCATGATAGCAACCAATTGGACTCGGATCAACCTGTCTCAGTAACTCAAGGTAATCCTATCAATTCCTCTGACTTGGATCTTCCAATTGCACTTCGTAAATCTACTCGTTCTTGTACTATTAGATACCCTATTGCGGATTTTGTGTCTTACTCACACTTGTCCCCTAGTTATTGTTCTTTTGTGTCTGCTCTCTCTTCTGTGCATGTTCCTACTAGGTACTCTGAGGCTGTGTCTAACCCAAGGTGGAAAGAGACTATGAATGAAGAAATGAAGGCCTTGATGAAAGCAGGGACTTGGGAACTAGTAGATCTACCAGAAGGGAAAGGTACTATTGGATGCAAGTGGGTGTTCACCGTGAAGCATAGGGAGGACGGGTCCATTGAAAGATACAAGGCTAGACTCGTGGCAAAGGGGGTTACTCAAAAGGAAGGAGTTGACTACAAAGAAACATTTTCTCCCGTAGCAAAACTCAACACTATCAGAGTCCTACTCTCATTAGCTGCAAACTTCTCGTGGGAGCTTCATCAGCTGGATGTGAAGAATGCTTTTTTAAATGGTGATCTACATGAGGAGGTATTCATGGATCCTCCACCAGGTTATGAATTTGGCAGAAAAGTGTGTAGACTGAGAAAGACACTATATGGCCTTAAACAGTCCCCTCGTGCCTGGTTTGAGAAGCTATGTGGAGCCATGAAGAAAGGTGGTTATACTTAAAGTGGGGCAGATCATACTCTATTTATAAAGAAGAGGAATGGGAAACTTACTGCTCTTATCGTCTATGTAGATGATATGGTAATTACTGGGGATGATAAGGAGGAGATCAACAAACTGAAGGAGGTCCTAGCTGCTGAATTTGAAATCAAAGACCTGGGTCAACTGAGGTACTTCCTAGGGATTGAAGTTGCTAGATCATCCAAAGAGGGCATCTATATATGTCAATGGAAATACATCCTTGACCTTCTACAAGAGACAGACATGTTGGAGTGCAGGCCAGCAGATACTCCAATAGAATCGAATCATGGTCTACAGGAGTCAGTGGGAGAGGACTACCCTGATAAGGAGAGATACCAGAAGTTACTAGGAAAGTTAATTTACTTGTCCCTCACTCGTCCCGACATTGCTTATGCCGTTCATGTTGTCAGCCAGTTTATGCACAATCCCAAAATTCCTCACATGAAGGTTGTAGAAAGAATTCTCAGATATTTGAAGTCTTGCCCTGGGAAAGGGATTCTGTTCAGAAAAAACAATAGAATTGAAGTTGAAGGATATACTGATGCAGATTGGGCTGGTTCTGTGGGTGACAGAAAGTCGACTTCAGGTTACTGCACTTTTGTTGGGGGAAATCTAGTTACATGGAGAAGTAAAAAACAGAATGTTGTTGCAAGGTCTAGTGCAGAGGCAGAATATCAAGCTATGGCTCATGGTGTTGCGGCTTAAAATTCTTCTTGGTGAACTGGGAGTGAAGACTGAGTGTCCTCTCAAGTTGTATTGCGACAACAAGGCTGCTATCAACATTGCAAATAACCCAGTGCAACATGATAGAACAAAACATATTGAGATAGACTGCCATTTTGTTAGAGAAAGAATAGTCACACGAGAACTTTGCATTCCTTACACTCCCTCAGAGATGCAAATTGCAGATGTTTTAACTAAAGGGCTAACCACAGTGAAATTTTTGGACTTACTGGGCAAGCTAAACATGATTGACATCCATGCTTAGCTTGAGGAGGAGTGTTGGTTCGGCTGATATGTTGTTATTCTCTTGTTTGGGCTGGGTACTAGAGTCTCTAGTTAATGGGCCTTAGTAACTGGGCCTAATTGTATCTTGTGTTTTATTAGACTGGGTGTTCCATCACTAATCAGGGGCATCCTGGTCCTTTCATGTAAATTATGTATTGCTCTTATATTAGTGAACAGTGCCGGCTGATGAACAGTGCCCATTCGAACACATCAGACTCTCCTCTCTTCTTCTTCCTCTTCTTCTTTTTCTCAGCTCTCTCAACAGGTTCAGTTCGGCAAACAGTTTCAAACCATAGGCTTTCTCAGCTTGCACACCTTATTTTCACTTCCCTTGGCACAAAATCCCAGGGGTTGAACCATGTACACCTCCTCCTCTAGGTCACCATTTAAAAAGGCAATCTTAATGTCCAATTGATGCAATTCCCAGTCAAGGTTAGCATCTAATGATAAAAGAACTCGAATTGAGTTCATCTTAGCTACTGGAGCAAATGTCTCATCATAGTCAACCCCGTACACTTGAGTCTACCCCTTGGTTACTAATCTTGCTTTGTACCTTTCAACTGTCCCGTCCGCCTTGTGTTTAATTGTAAACACCCACTTACACCCCACTGGGTCTTTCCCTCTTGGAAGATCTACCAATTCCCAAGTTTGATTTTTATGGAGGGCATTAATCTCCTCCTTCATAGCATCTGTCCATTCAGGGTATTTTAAAGGTTCTGCAACATTTCTGGGTACAGGGATGCAATCAACTATAGATAGGAAGGCTCGGTATGAGGGGAAATGTGATCATAGGAGAGATACTGGGTAATGGGGTGTTTGTAGTGCATGACCTGATTCCCTTTCTTTGAGCACTAGGAATGTCAAGGTCATCTACAGTAGGAGCAGGGGTGTCAATAGGTGTAACAGGGTTTGGACTTACCTCCTAGGAGTTTGACGGTGTCAGATGCTTAGTGTTTGGTAGCTCCACATCTCTGTTACATTGCTGATCTCTACGACGTGTACGTTGGAAGACACGAAAGGGAGCAAGGTCCGGAATAGAAGGAAGAGAGACTTGGCAGACCTAAACCCGCTTCTCCTCTTCCACATTACTCTCCCCCTGAGGAGAAACAGGGAAGAACGGTTCAGAATCAAAGAAGGACACATCTATAGAGACAAAAAACTTATGACTAACGGGATCAAAGCATTGGTATCCCTTTTGAGATGAGGGATACCCTAGAAAGATACAAGGAATGAACCGAGGGTCTAACTTACCCTGAGACGGAGACAAATCATGGACAAAGGCACGACAACCAAAGACTCTCATGGGAATGGAAAATAAAGGGAACTGAGGGAACAACAACTGATGAGGGGCCATGTAGTTCAACACTCTGGAGGGCATGTGATTGATGACATAAGCAGCTGCAAGTATAACATCCATCCAAAACATTTTTGTAACATCATCCCTCAAGCTACCTCAAGGAGGTGTCTGTTTTTTCTTTCTATAACACCATTTTGTTGTGGTGTCTGCGCATGAGCTCCTATGAATAGATCCATGGGAGGCAAAGAACTCATTGAGCTCACCATGGAAATATTCCTTTGCGTTATCTGATTGAAAGATCTGTATTTCAACATGGAATTGTGTAAACACCATCCTCTGGAAGTCTTTCACAATCTTTGGAACTTCATCTCTACTACGCATGGGGAATACCCATGAATAGCGGAAGAAATCATCCATCATTGTGATAAAGTATTTATACCCGCCCTCAGAGATTATAGTAGTGGGCCCCCATACATCAGAATACACAATATGAAAAGGAAAACTAGATCTTTTATTACTTGAATGAAAAGTTGTTCTACATTATTTGCTCAACTGACATGTTTGACACTGAAAATCTGACACTGAACATGACTTAAATAAAACCGGAAACAAAGACTTCACTATTTCAAATGAAACATGACCTAACCGATTATGCCACGAAAAAATTTGGCTCTTATTTGACTGACTGTATGACTCTGAGGATGACAACGAGAGACCAACTTTGTTGTCGAGAATGTAGAGACCATCCACTAGGATTTCTCTACCAAACATCCTCCCAGAAGTTAGATCCTATAAAACACATGAACCAGGAAAAAAGGTTACACTACAGTTTAAAGAGTTTGTGATGCTACTGATTGAAAGCAAATTTATAGGAAGTTAGGGAACATGCAACACACTATTCAGGTTAAGGCCATGGGGAAGGGATATTGATCCTTGGCTTGCAATGGAGGAGAATGATTCATCTGCAAGCCTCACTTTATCCCTTCCTGACAAAAGGCTATAAGTCTGAAACAAGTTTGGCTTACCGGTCATGTGGTTAGAGGCCCCTAAGTTAATGATCCAAGGGGAATCAGTGGTGGTGGTGGTGACATGGAATGTAGAAGCCGCATTACCTGATGTAGATGCAAATGAAGTAGGGGTATCCGTAACTGAACTATCCATCTGTCGCAAAGCCCTACCATATTGCTCCAAGTGATCTCTAAAGGAATTCATGATATCTTCCTTGGGGTCAGAACTAGTAAAGTGGTTCCATGTAGTACCAACAAACTGAGTATCTTGGGTTGCCACATGTGTTACATTATGTGTTGTATTTGGCTTCTTTTGACCTTGCACTTTACCCTGTTCTTGGTTCTTCACTGCCCACTTGGGCTTCCCGTGAATCTCCCAACATGTGTCACGTGTATGTCTTGAGCACCGACAGTGGGTATAAAACAACTTGTATTTATCATCGGCCTTCTTGGATTCACTTTTCTTTCCCACATTGTTACTACCCATTGCAGCCAATGCTACCTGTTACTCCCCCTCAGTTGTAACCATCACACTCCACCTACTTTCTTCAGATTGAACAAGGGCATATACCTTTTGAACCAAAGGCAACTCTTGTGCTTCCTAAGATCTGAACTCTCAAGGGCTCATAAGCAGGGTTCAGTCCCAACAAGAATGCAAAAACCCGCTACTGAGAGACCAACTTCTTATAGGCCTTAGATTCATCATCATGTTTCCATTCTATAGTCTGATAGTGATCCAATTCTTTCCATACTGAAGTAAGGGCTGAATAATAGGCAGACAAACTACGATTCCCCTATTTACAGGTTGAAGATTCAGCTTGCAACTGGTAAATCTTGGCATAATGCCTTTGCTCAGAATAGGTGGTTTTGGCCTGTTCCCAAATCTCACTAGCGGTGTCTGCCCACATAAAGTTCTTCACATTGTGTTCCATGGCTGCAAGGAGTCAAGACATCACCATACTGTTTTCTTGGTCCCACCTATCATGTTCATCTGTCTCACACTTGGGTTCTTTCACTCTTCCATTTATGTATCTAGCTTTTCCCCTTGTTATTACATAAAGTTTCACACTTTTAGCACACTCCAGGTAGTTTAGGCCATTTAAAGGGGTAATTGGCACGGGAAACATCATGTTTTCATCCCCCATACCAGCTGTGCTATGGGTTGGTGTAAATCCAAAAGATGCTGAATCATAGTTTGCCATTGAGGAATAGGGTCACAAATGTACCAGACCAGATCCCACACAATCAGAATGCTAAACTCCCAAGAATTTTACTTCTGGAATGAGAAAGATACTGCTGAAATCAGTCCAGCAATAGTTCAGCCATTAGAACAGCCCAATAATCAGTCCAGCAACTAATCTAATAACAGCAATAGTTCGGCCATAAGCAGTCACTAAAAAGGCCTACTAACAGTTTGACTATAGCACATGATTTAAAAAAAAAACACATATCCCTATCCAACGCCTGTATGAAGGTGTAAACCCCAAAAATAAGGCCTTCGCAGCATAGACCACAGACAAAAAAGGGGACACGTACCCCTGTCCAGAAATCAATTTTTACAGCATCGAACAAAGAGAAGAGAGTCATTACAGCATCACCCCTCTTCTACTAGGGTTTCCTTGGTGTTACGACCAAGGAAGAACCCAAAAAAAGCAGCCGCAAGTGGCCTGACCAGTCCGATTAGGTTTCTTGGTCTTCCACGTCCAAGAGATCGAGAGAGAAAAAGAAACTAAGCAACGGCTTGGTTCAGATGAGAGAAAAGGTTCTTTCTAGCCCAGAATTGTGCTCTGATACCATGTGTTCTTTCCTAGAGAGAGAGAGACGAGAGAGAAGAGAGAGAGAGAGAGAGAGGAGAAGAGAAGGGAGAGAGAGATCTGATTGGGAATTGTGAGAGAATAAAACCTATTCAAGGACCTCACTTAACAGCTTAAGCTTTTAGGTTGAATGGTTCTTTGACATGGTATCAGAGCCACTTTGACCAAGTGGTCTAGTGTTCGATTCTTGTCACCCCCATTATAATTAATTAAGTTTCAGCACAAGGTATGGGTGGGCCTGTGCTGTCCACGTTTCAAGCCCAATGGGCTTTCGTGTGAGGGGACATGTGAGAGAATAAAACCTATTCAAGGACCTCACTTAACAGCTTAGGCTTTTAGGTTGAATGGTTATTTGACAGGAATCAAAAAACTATAGCTGGCGGCGCCCAGCTTGTTATTTATATTCACTCAATATAAAAGGATAAGAAGTTACAAGTATGCCCCTGGCGGCACTTCCTAAAAACAAACAAATAAAAAAGAAAGAAAAGAAACTAGCTGACAGCATACTAACAACAACTACAGAGAACAAATAAATAAGCTTCACAGCACATCCCTCCCCCCATTTTTTGAATATAAGTTATCTTCTTTTCAAAAAAAGATTTCCCACATGAATGCAGTTGAAAGGATCCTTAGATATTTGAAAACTTGCCAAGGGAAGGGAGTTCTATTCAAGAAGCACAATAAAGTTGAGATAGAACTGTATACTAATGTTGACTGGGCAAGATTTATCGGGGATAGAAAATCTACTTCCAAATATTAAGCATTTGTTCTAGGGACCCTGTTTATTTGAAGGAGTAAAAAACAAAATGTGGTTGCTAGATCAAGTGCAGAAGCTGAATATAGGACCATGGCTCATGGTGTTGAAGAACTATTGTGGCTTAGGACTCTTTTGGGTGAGCTGGAAATGAAGGTTAATTGTCCTCTCAAATTGTACTGAGACAACAAAGCTGCAATTAATATTGCTAATAATCCGGTACAACATGATAAGACTAAGCACATTGAGGTTGACCAACATTTTTTTTTGATAAATGAGAGTAGTTTTATTAATTCAAATAAAGAAAATACAATCAGCCTAGGAAGAGGCACGAGATGTTACCTCCCCCAAGGACTGAATCATATACACTAAACATGCCCAAGCTTGAAACACAATTACAAAGTAGCCCAAAACAGATCTCCCCTCTACACCCCTTGCTTGGCCAGAGAATCAGCCATTGCATTGCTGATCTGCTGATCTGCTGATCTGCTGATCTGCTGATCTGCTTGACCAACATGTTTGTGAGAGAAGGATTTATCTTTGGTGATCTTTGCATTCCCTACACACCCTCAGAAATGTAGATAGCTGATTTCTGCACTAGTAAGTTATGATAGAGATATCATTCAACCATTCAGGTACAATCTGGTTTCTTTTCACTAAATTTCTATCCTAATCAGCACAATAGATCATGGTTAGTGATACTAAAACCGTATGATCTCAACATGTCAAAACACATAACATACATGGAATTCAAGAACAGAAGAGGTATGAAACCAGCATTCTTCAAGTTTCATGAACAGTAAAGCTTCCTTTCTTTTGGGTAAGAACATAGAGTTAAGTTGCTGGATCAAATAAGCTTTAGAATAAAGATTATAGAACAGTTAAACACTCTCTAAAGTGCACCTGAACTTCAATTGCAGCCTCCCGTCCTACAGTAAGCATCTGAACAGTTCCACGCTCCTTTAAACAGTCACGGAAGGATGGTAAATGGAGTTTCTTTGCTACAAGAAAATCTGCCTCAAAGTAAAAAAGCTATGTCTAAGATGTTGAACTCAAACTTCAGCACTCTTTACCATGGTATTACAACAAATTCAACATAAACCAGCTTTAGACAATGTTAACTAGTAAAATATATTGTATTCATGTAATATCAGAATGTAAAAAAAAATAAATACACTTGAATTAGTTGGTATTGAGATCAAACTGATGCTTACCAGTTAAATAATCCATGACAAAGGAATACAAATGAGAACGAGCAACCCCGCCCCCAGGTTCTTTCTCAAGTAATGCTCTTATAGATCCATGAAACATCACAAAAAGAGAATGCACTTCCTTAAGAACTCTTTGTAATGCATCATTACGCCAAATTGCTTCTGTATCCTTATTTTTCTCCACTACCTACAATAAAGTAGATGCTGTGGTTAAGAATCATCTTCACTAAACAACAGGTAAGACGTGAAATACATGACCCAAGAGTAAAGATTTAAATTTGATCATGTAAGTAAAGCAAAAGCTATAACCTCAGGTCTGAACTGTTTGTTCAGGAGAGTATCTAGAATGGCCAATGACATTGAAGATGCTCTTGCAAGAAAAGGGGTGGGAAGAAATTATCTTTGTTTAGAGGGAACCTGGTCCAGGGCTTCAGAAAATCAGATAATATGTCTTTCTTTTTATTGTTAAGAGTGTGAGCCATGCCTG
Organism: Nelumbo nucifera; assembly: GCF_055504915.1. Lineage (NCBI taxonomy): Eukaryota > Viridiplantae > Streptophyta > Magnoliopsida > Proteales > Nelumbonaceae > Nelumbo > Nelumbo nucifera. Next base: position 58,286,037 of record NC_142656.1, on the reverse strand, counting down.
TTGCAAGGTCCCCTGCCCTGATGTCTTATTAAGTGCAGGCATTATATCTCTCTATTCACTCTTACTAATATATGGATATCAATAAGATGCTTTGATCGTTTTCTAGTGAAAAAAACAAATGAGATGAATGTTGAATTGTAGGCTCTCCTAACAAGGACACTAGAACATGATTGGCTCCTGATAGTCCAGTTTCTGTACAGATTTATTGAATTTTCAAACCATGTTTTAGGGGATTGTTTGAGCCCATAAGTAGCCTTCTTGAAAACTTTGCCTTGACCATTAGGCATAGAAATTCCATTGGGCATCAACATATAGACTTCCACCTTATGATCTCCATACAAAAAATCATTTTTAATAAAGAAGTTCTCCTCTCCATTATTAGCGAAGCCCAAGGGGCTTTTATTCATGGGCAACAAATAATAGATCAAATCCTAATTGCGAATCAATGTGTTAAGGAGATACAAAAAACTAAACAAAGGGGTTTTGTTTATAAATTGGATCTTGAAAAGGCATATGATTTGGAGAATTGGGAGTTCCTAATTGATGTATTGAGAAATTGTGGGTTTAGGGATAAGTGGTGTAAATGGTGTTTGGGTGTATCAGTTCATGTCACTACTCAATTCTAGTCAATAGTATGGTAAAAGACTTCTTCCCAACTTTCAGGGGCCTGAGGCAAGGGGACCCCCTTTCACCATTCATCTTTATTTTAGTAGCCGATGTGTTCAGTAGAATCATTACCAAGGCTGATAGGGAAGATGTAATTAAGGGTTGGAGAATAGGGAGGAATCAAGTCCCAATCACTCATATCCAGTTTGTAGACGACCTAATATTTTTGTGAAGGGGGTAGTAGTGAGAGGTGGTAAACTTGAAAGATCTAATAATAAAAGGTTTTGAGAAGATCCCCAACCTGGAAATAAATTTGGAAAAAAGTTGCATGGTGGGTATCAACTTGGAGGTGAGGGAGATTGAAATTGTTGCAGAATGTCTTGATTTCTCTATCTCTTCTTGGCTTATGTCCTACTTAGGGCTTCCATTAGGAGCAAACCCTAGGGAGAGTAGCTTCTGGACTCTAGTGGTGGAAAAGTTTGAGAAGAGACTAGCCTCATGAAAGAAGAACTACATCTCCTTGGGAGATATGACCACTTTAATAAAGGCTACTTTGGCAAACTTACCCACTTACTTGTTTGTATTTAGGATACCACCTAGAGAAGCAAAGAAATTGGAGAAATTAATGAGAGATTTTGCTATTGGAACCGGGACAAGACAAAAAGGATCATTTGGTTAGGTGGGAAGTTGAGTGAAAAAGTAAAGAGAAGGGTGGTTCAAAAAAATTTAGCATTGTTAGGAAAATGGTTTTGGCATTGGCCTTTGGAGAGAGAGAGAGAGGTTATGGTATGAGGTGATCAGAAGTATCCATGGAAGTTCAGAGAATGGGTGGGATGCTAGTGTATCAAGACGGGCTAATTTGGCAGCACTTTGGAAGGCCATTCACAACACTCTTCCTCAGTTTCTCAGGTATATCAGGTATGGGGTTTGTTTTGGAAACTCAGTCTGGTTTTGGGAGGATGTTTGGGTGGGAAATAACCCCTTAAAAGACCTTTTCCCTTTGTCATACTCTGTCTCTCTTTATAAAAATGAATGGTGTTGGAAGATTTCTGTAATTATGAATTATATTTTATTATGTGCTATTTTAGGTAGTTGAGAGATTTGTGAGTGTAGAGAACACTGATGTGGGCCCCACAGCTATGGTCCCACTGTGTTCATAGGGTAGAATGTGTTCTAGTCATCCTAGGGTTAGCTGGTGGTCAATCTGTTATTTCAGCTTTATTTTGTTCTATTTGTTATGTAAATACTAAGGGCAGATCTGTCCTTTCCATGTAATTAGCATAACCTATAAATACTAAATAGAAGTGGTGGCGGCAGAATATTCAGATTTTGTCCTTCCTTTCAATTCTTGTGTTCTACTGCTCTCTCTTTACTCTTTCTCCTCTCTCCTCTATACCTTTTCTCCTATTTTTGGACCTGAAATCTATTAGGGTTCAAGGCTGATAGCAGTCTTGAACATCTACTTGGTATCAGAGCAAGGTTAGGGTTTCTCATGTGAGTCTAGTCCAGCCGACCACATGAGAATCTCCTAGGGCTGGAAGCTGAGAAAGTGGAGTTCGTGGACTGATTCTTGGAGATCGCCAGAGGGTTTAGCAGCTGTTGAAGACTTGTCACGGTTGCAGAGTGCTGGTGATCAGGAAGAATCAGAGAAGGCTAGGGTTTGGGTAACCTTGGAAGGCAGTGAACAGCTTTTTCTTGTAAGTTTTTTATTTTCTAAGAGAAGTACTATCAGAGAGGATAGGTTGGACCTATCTGGAAAGGGCGGCCGAACCATTCTAGGTTTTTCTCCCTTCTATTCTCTAGGGTTTTACAACAAACCCTATTGTTGGGCCGAACTGCCTTAGGGTTCTTTTCTCCTACTCTAGGGTTTGAAAGTGATCTTGAGGCAAACCCTAATAATCTTGCGGCAAGCCCTAAGGTTAGGCTGAACCTTGCGATTTACTTAGAGCTCTCCTCAAGTTTTTTCAGCATTGATCAGCTTTTAGGGTTTCATATTAACCCTACTGCAAGTCTATCTGTACGGTACTGATTGGAATGTGCAACTGAAATGTTTTCTTTAAGGACTGATTAAAACCCTAATTCTGCTAAGCATATCAGACCTGCTTCCAAGCTGTTTTCAGATTTTTTTGGGGTTTTCGGACACTCTTAAGGGGTGAGAACTGTACGGACTGTTGCTGTTGTGCTTGCTAGTTGGTTTCAGATCATCAATAACCCTAATTTTGAGACTACTGGTTCTTGACCGAAATGGAGTTTAAAAATCAGGCCGAAGGCAGTTTTGGGAACAGCAGTTATGTGATATGTGAGCATTGTAAGAAACCCAAACACACAAAAGAAACATGTTGGAAGCTGCATCCTCATTTGGTCCCGGCAAAGTTGAGAAGCAAGAAGGGTAATGCTCATGTGGTCGTGAATACTGATTCAGCATCCTCGTCTGGCACAAGAGGCACATTCTTAGAGACCTTAGCTGTAGTTCAGGCTGCCCTTATATAGTTGGAAAAGGAAGTTGGGAACTCAGCTCAGACACTGCAGTCACCATTAGCCCCTGCCACATCTGCTTTCGCACACTCAAGTACTCGAGCCTCAGCTCTAGGTACTACTGAACCCTGTTGGGTAATAGATTCAGGTGCATCCAACCATATGACTAGCTTGCCTTCAATGTTTACCACTTATCATTTATCTTCTGGTAGGGATAAAGTGTCTATTGCTGATGGCTCTCTTGTCCCCATTTCTGGCAAGGGTGACATCAAGCTATCGGATACCATCTCCTTGTCTTCTGTCTTACATGTTCCTAAGCTTGATACTAACCTTCTTTCAGTCAGTAGTATTACCAAACACATGAACTGCTCAATAACTTTCTTCCCTGACCGGTGTGTTTTTCAGGACCTAAAGACGAAGAAGGTGATTGGGACTGGCCGTGAGACGAATGGGATCTATCTGCTCGGGGAAAGTTCTCGTCGGGAAGAGTCAGTGGATAAGAAGTCACTTGTTTCCCAGAGTGTGAGTTTGGTTATGCTTTGGCATAACCGATTGGGTTATTTGTCTTTTCGGTCCTTAAAGAGTCTGTTTCCTAATTTGTTTAAGTCTGTTGAGTTGTCCCAGTTGCAATGTGAAAGCTGTGAGTTTGCTAAACATTGTAGAAACTCTTATTCATTGAGTAATAAAAGGAGTAATCGTCCTTTTGATCTTATGCATACGGATGTTTGGGGGTCATATCACATCCCTTCTATGGGTGGGTACAGATATTTTTTGTTATTTGTTGATGACCATACCCGGTTTTCTTGGGTTTATCTTATGCGTTCACGAGATGAGGTTCCCGCCCTAACCCAAACCTTTCACCAAATGATCCTAACCCAGTTTGATGCCAAGATCAAAGTTCTTAGATCTGATAATGCAAAGGAATACTTTGCTAAGCCATTGGCATCTTACCTTCTTAATCATGGGGTTATCCACCAGAGCACTTGCCCTCATACACCTCAACAGAATGGGGTTGCAGAAAGGAAGAATAGGCACATCTTGGAGGTGGCTAGAAGTATTCCGTTTACCTCCAATGTCCCTATTTGCTTCTGGGGTGATGCTATCCTCACGGCAGTATATCTTATTAATCGGGTTCCTTCCCGGGTTCTTGATATATCATCTCCTTTTTCCCTTCTATACCCAGATGAGGAGTTGTTCACTGTTCCACTTAAAACATTTGGTTGTACTTGTTTTGTTCAGCTTCTCGGACCCCATCACTCCAAGTTCGGACCAAAAGCCTCCAAATGCATTTTTCTTGGTTATGCACAAACTCAAAAGGGTTATTGCTGCTATGATCTTGTCTCAGGGAAAAGATTTGTCTCCATGGATGTCACTTTCTTTGAGGAGACACCCTATTATTCTCGGGTTTCTCCTCAGGGGGAGAGCAGTGCGAGTCGGGATTTGGGTCACTTTCTTCAGGGGGAACGCAGTGAGGGTAGGGTTCATACTTTTGGGGCTGTTCCCTTACCTATTCCATTGGGTGATGAGGGTTACCATAGTGAGGGTGGTCAGAGGGATCAGGAGTTGAGGGTCTATCACAGGCGATGCAGGCAGGTTGATCCCGGACATCAGCAGTCCAGGCCAACTCCAATCTCTTCTGCGGCTCCAAGTCCAGGTATTACAGTCCCAGGGCCCACAGAGACTTCTTTCACTGTTGCCACTCCATCTCCTCCAGATGACCTTGACCTTCCAATTGCCGTCCGTAAGGGGAAATGGCATTGTACCACATCTACAGCTCATTGTATTTCCCAGTTTTTATCCTATGATCGCCTATCTCCCACCTGCAGGTCCTATCTTACTTCCGTTGCCAATGTCCCTATTCCAAGAACAGTGCAAGAAGCCCTATCCGTTCTGGAGTGGAAAGATGCAATGTAGGTTGAAATGGATGCCCTGTTAAAAAATAACACCTGGAGCTAGTTGATCTGCCCAAAGGAAAGAAACCAGTTGGTTGCAGATGGGTATTTACTGTGAAGCACAATGCGGACGGCTCCATTGAGAGGTATAAAGCTCGGCTAGTTGCAAAAGGGTTTACCCAGACTTATGGTATAGATTACTTGGAGACCTTTGCCCCAGTAGCCAAGATGACCACCATTCGAGTTCTATTATCTCTTGCAGCAAGCCACACTTGGCCTTTGTACCAAATGGATGTTAAAAATGCTTTTCTGAATGGAGACTTGCAGGAAGAGGTTTACATGCGGTTGCCTCCTGGATTCTATGATACAGAGACAGGTAAGAAGGTATGTCGGCTCAATAAAGCATTGCACAGTTTGAAGCAGTCACCTAGAGCTTGGTTCGATAGATTCAAACTAGCCCTTGGGAAGTTCGGTTATGTACAGGCCCAGTCAGATCATACCTTATTCATCAAGAGGGTGGAGTCTTCTCTAACACTACTTGCAGTATACGTTGATGATATTGTGGTGACAGGAAATGATAGCCATGAGATTGAGTCCCTCAAACAGCTCCTTCATCAAGAGTTTGAGGTGAAAGATCTTGGTGCACTTCGGTATTTTTTGGGTATTGAGGTTGCTAGATCTAAACAGGGGATATTTGTCTCTCAGAGGAAATATGTCCTAGATCTGTTGGCGGAAACTGAAAAGTTAGGAATCAAGTCTGCGGATACACCCATTGAACAGAACCACAGGATTAGTGTAGAGAGTGGGGAGCCTCTTGAAGGCAAGGTTATGTTCCAGGGATTAGTGGGAAAGCTGCTATATCTCTGCCTCACTCGGCCAGATCAGTTATGCAGTTAGTGTTGTCAGCCAGTACATGCATTCTCCTAGGACCACACATCTTCTTGCAGCAGAAAGAATATTAGCATACTTGAAGAGATGCCTGATTAGAGGTATACTGTTCAAGAACAATAATCACATGAAGGTTGAGGTCTATACAGATGCCGATTGGGCTGGGAGTGTTGATGACAGAAGGTCTACCTCTGGATATTGTGCCCTTGTGGGAGGTAACCTTGTCTCTTGGAGGAGTAAAAAACAGAGTGTTGTCTCCCGATCCAGTGCTGAAGCTGAATACAGGTCAATGGCTAACGGAGTGGCTGAAATCCTATGGCTGAGATCACTACTTGAGGAGTTTGGGTATTGAGTATAAGAAGCCCTTGATGCTGTATTGTGATAATCAAGCGGCTATTAATATAGCACACAACCCGGTGCAGCATGACAAAACTAAACATATTGAAGTTGATCGACATTTTGTACGAGAGAAGGTCTCATCACAAGAAGTGTGTCTCCCGTACATCACATCCAACATGCAGCTCGCAGATATCCTCACCAAAGTTGTACCAAGGAAGAAGTTAGAGGCAGATCTATCCAAGTTGGGAATGATAAACATTTATTCCCAACTTGAGGGGGAGTGTAGAGAACATTGATGTGGGCCCCACAGCTATGGTCCCACTGTGTTCGTAGGGTAGAATGTGTTCTAGTCATCCTAGGGTTAGCTGGTGGTTAATCTGTTATTTCAGTTGTTATTTATTTCAGCTTTATTTTGTTCTATTTGTTATGTAAATACTAAGGGCAGATCTGTCCTTTCCATGTAATTAGCATAACCTATAAATACTAAATAGAAGTGGTGGCGGCAGAATATTCAGATTCTGTCCTTCCTTTCAATTCTTGTGTTCTACTGCTCTCTCTCTACTCTTTCTCCTCTCTCCTCTATACCTTTTCTCCCATTTTCGAACCTGAAATCTATTAGGGTTCAAGGCTGATAGCAGTCTTGAACATCTACTGTGAGCTGTACAAATATTTTTAGGAATCAGTTTTATTTTTCCTTTAATTAGGGAGATTTGTTACCTAGTTTGTATCCTAGAGAGAGCTATAAATTTTGATGTACAGAAGCATAAAAAAATATCCCATTTTGTTATTAGAGCAGTCTTTCAGTCTCTTCTTTATGGTATTAGAGCAGAAAAGACCTAGGGTTTGTTTCTGTGTTTCTGTCCCTAAAAATGTCCGAAGTCACGTCTAGTTCTCAGCCTCCTCAGCCTTCTCAGCCTGAGCCCCAGATTGTCCAGAATCTGCCTGAAAATCACCCTATTCAGATCACTACAATCCGATTAAATGGTGACAACTTTCTCCGATGGTCACAATCTGTTCGCATGTATCTCAGAGGGAGAGGGAAAATTGGCTATATCGCAGGAGACACGAAGAAGCCTGATGTGAAGGATCCAGCCTATGCTGTTTGGGATGCTGAAAATTCCATGGTGATGACGTGGTTGGTTAACTCCATGACTGAAGAGATAGGGGCAAATTATCTCTGCTATTCTACAACCAAGGAATTATGGGACAATGTCTCACAGATGTACTCTGATTTAGGGAATCAATCCCAAGTGTACGAATTAACTCTACAACTCGGAGATATTCGCCAAGGTGAGAACTCTGTGACTAAGTATTTTAATTCTCTTAAGAGAATTTGGCAGGACCTGGACTTATTCAACGATTACGAGTGGAAGTCACCCGATGACTGCAATTATTACAAGAAGATGGTGAATGTTGGCCGAGTCTTCAAGTTCCTTGCAGGTTTAAACGTTGAATTCAATGAGATTCATGGCCGAATTATTGGAAGAAACCCTCTGCCCCCAATCGGTGAGGTATTTGCAGAAGTACGTAGAGAAGAAAGCCCGAGACAAGTGATGCTTGGAAAAAAGGCTACATGTACAACCGGACCTGTGGAAGGGTCAGCCCTGATTATTTCCGAGGCCCAAGTCAATCGAAAGTCATCCCAAAATCAGCGGGTTGGAGACAAGAATAACCTGCGCTGTGATTACTGTGGGAAACCTCGCCATACCCGAGAGAATTGCTACAAACTGCACGGGAGACCATCCAATGGCAGGGCGAACAAACCTGGTGAACAAAATATACCTACAGCAAACGAGGCTGAATCATCTCCATTCAGTAAAGAGCAAATAGATCATCTTCTTAAACTTCTAAAATCCTATTCGTCACCTAATACTCCTGTCGGGTCTATGGCACAAACAGGTAGCAATTCTTTGGCACTCTCAATTCTAGGAAAATCCGGTCCTTGGGTCATAGATTCAGGGGCCTCCGATCATATGACAAGCTGCTCTAATTTATTTAGTTCCTATTATCCTTGTTCTGGTATTGAAAAAGTGAGAATAGCTGATGGTAGTTTTTCATCTATTGCAGGCAAAGGAAACATTAAAATTTCAGAAAAAACTACTCTGAAATCTGTTTTACATGTTCCAAAACTTGCCTGCAATCTTCTTTCTGTCAGCAGATTGTCAAAAGATACTAACTGCTCCATTCTTTTTCTTCCTTCCACCTATGTTTTTTAGGACCAGAACTCGGGGAAGACGATTGGAACTGCTAGAGAGATAAATGGACTCTACTACTTTGATGAAACCGCTATTGGTAATAAAAAAGTTCATGGTTTAAGTAGTACGAGTTCAATCTCTATCTGTGATCAAGTTATACTATGGCATAGAAGATTAGGGCATCCTAGTTTTCCATATCTCAAACATTTGTTTCCTAAATTGTTTAAAGGAATTCATTGGTCAAAACTTCATTGTGAGGCTTGTCATTTGGCTAAAGATCATCGTGTTTTATTTCCAATAAAACCTTATTTTGCTTCAAAGCCATTTTATTTGTCACATAGTGATGTTTGGGGCCCATCTAAGGTTAACAGACTTTCTGGAAAAAAATGGTTTGTGACTTTTATTGATGACCATACAAGGGTATGTTGGGTTTACTTGTTGGAAAAGAAATCAAAGGTTGAACAAAGATTTAAAGAATTTTTCCTAATGATTGAAAATCAATTTCAAACCAAAATTGGTATTCTAAGATCAGATAATGGGACTGAATACTTTAACAAATACTTAGGAGCATTTCTGACCGAAAAGGTATTATCCATCAATCAACTTGACGTGACACACCACAATAGAATGGAATTTCTGAAAGAAAAAATAGGCACCTTCTTGAGGTAGCTAGAGCCATCATGTTTTCTATGAATGTACCTAAATATCTCTGGGGAAATGCTCTCCTAACTGCATGTTACCTGATAAATAGAATGCCATCTCGAGTTTTAAAATATGAAACTCCTTTACAGAATCTGAAAAATTGTTTTCCCACATCTCGAAACTCCTTTAAAAGTGTTTGGTTGTGTCTGTTATGTGTATATACCAAATGTTTGTCGATCAAAACTGGATCCAAAAGCTGAAAAATGTGTGTTTCTTGGTTATGCATCTAATAAAAAAGGGTACAAATGCTTTAATCCAGTTACAAAGAAATTTTTTGAGAGTATGAATGTACACTTTGTTGAGGACCAACCTTTCTTTCAAAAAAATTCTCTTCAGGGGGAGAACATAAGGAAGATAATTTTTGGGAAACTTTACCTATTCTAGAAGAATTTATACCTTTGATTAATTCTAATAAGCAAGTTTCGGAAACAATTGTTGAAAGAACGGAACCTAGTGATAGTACTCTTAATCTAAATTTGCCAGATACTACGTTATCAGAGACAGGGGGAAAAGTACTTCAAACGGATCACAATCCTCATCCTGAGCTTCAGTTTTATACCAGGAAGAGGTTTCACAAAAGTACTACTGTTCCAGTTGTTCCTACAGCAGAAGTCCAATCCAATTTTCCGAGTGAAGGTCCTACAACTCATAGTAATCCTTCTTCTACTCCTATTCCGTCTTTATCTAATGATTTGCCTAATCTGTCCCCTTCAGATCTTGACATTCCAATTGCATTAAGAAAAGGCACCCGAGCTTGCACAAAACATCCTATTGCAAAATACTTGTCATATGAGAAATTATCACATACTCATAAAGCATTTGTGTCTAGGATTTCTAATTTGTATGTGCCAAGAACTGTTCAGGAAGCATTAGATGATCCGAAGTGGAGGTTAGCTGTGATGGAAGAGATGAATGCTCTTAGGAAAAGTAATACGTGGAGTATTACTGATCTACCCCATGACAAGAAGACAATCGGGTGCAAATGGGTGTTTACAGTGAAGTGCAAGGCTGACGGAAGTGTGGAGAGATACAAAGCAAGACTCGTAGCAAAAGGATTTACCCAAACTCATGGTATAGACTACCAAGAGACTTTTGCTCCTGTTGCTAAAATTAACTCTATCAGAATACTTCTTTCTCTTGTAGTTAATTTTAACTGGCCACTTCATCAGTTTGATGTCAAGAATGCCTTCTTGAATGGAGACCTAAAGGAAGAAGTATATATGGACCTACCACCAGGATTTGAAGAAAGTCTTGGAAGAGGCAAAGTTTGCAGGTTAAAAAAATCCCTATATGGGCTAAAGCAATCACCAAGAGCTTGGTTTGAATGATTTGGGGATGTAGTAAGGCGGCACGGCTTCTCACAAAGTCAAGCTGATCATACTTTATTTTTCAAGCACTCCACCGAAGGTAAAATAGCTATTTTGATAGTGTATGTAGACGATATTATCGTGACTGGGGATGATTTATTTGAAATCAACAAGTTGAAGAATAAGCTTGAGGCTGAATTTGACATTAAAACTTAAGTATTTTCTCGGAATGGAGTTTGCAAGGTCCAAGGAGGGAATCTTTATCAACCAACGCAAATACATTCTTGATTTGCTCAAGGAGATAGGGATGACAGGTTGTAAAGCCGCAAAAACTCCAATGGACCCAAATATGAAGTTAAAAGCAGCAACAGCAAATGAGGTGGTTGATCGAGAACGTTATCAAAGATTAGTTGGAAGACTAATCTATTTGTCGCACACAAGACCTGACATAGCCTTTGCAGTAAGTGTAGTAAGTCAGTTTATGCATTCACCTAGACCTATTCACTTTTGAAGCTGTGTTCAGGATTTTGAGATATCTGAAAGGAACTCTGGGGAAAGGACTCTTGTTCAAAAATAGGGGTCATCTCCAAGTCGAAGCCTACACAGATGCAGATTGGGCAGGTGATATAAATGATAGAAGATCTACTTCAGGTTACTGCACTTTGCTAGGAGGGAATTTGGTCACCTGGAGGAGCAAAAAACAGAGTGTTGTAGCAAGGAGTAGTGCAGAGGCAGAATTCCGCTCTGTTGCACATGGCTTTTGTGAAGTGTTATGGATCAAAAGGCTCCTGGAAAAGTTGAAGGTTCCTACACCAACACCTATTAAAGTCTATTGTGATAACAAGGCAGCTATTTCCATAGCTCATAATCCAGTTCTACACGACAAAACAAAGCATGTAGAAGTGGATAAACATTTCATCAAGGAGAAAATAGACAGTGGTGTAATATGCATGTCCTACATACCCACCACAAGCCAAGTAGCAGATATTCTCACCAAAGGGCTTCCTAGGGCACAGTATGAGAATTTAGTTAGCAAGCTTGCCATGAGTGATATATTCATGCCAGCTTGATGGGGAGTGTTGGAAGATTTTTGTAATTATGTATTATATTTGATTATGTGCTATTTTAGGTAGTTGAGAGATTTGTGAGCTGTACAAATATTTTTAGGAATCAGTTTTATTTTTCCTTTAATTAGGGAGATTTGTTACCTAGTTTGTATCCTAGAGAGAGCTATAAATTTTGATGTATAGAAGCATAAAAAAATATCCCATTCTTCATATCTTTCGTCTCTTCTTTAAATGGGTCTCAAAATTTGTTTCAACATTGGGAACTTATTTGGCCTTGAATTGGGATTTTGGCATTCGTAGAGGGTTAAGGGATAACGAAATCGATTCTTCCTCTGATTTGCTTTCCCTCCTCAATCAGGTTTGTTTGGACCCAACAGAGTCAAATAAGAGGGTGTGAGCTTTGAGGCCCAAAGGGACCTTCACTTGCACCTCTTATTTTAAGCCTCTTTACCTTTCTCCTAATCATTAGTTGTTCCCTTTCAAGGAAGTTTGGTGTAGGTCAATTCCCCCAAAGATCATGGCCTTTTGTTGGAAAGTGTATCTTGGGAAATTAAACACTTTAGATAACCTACAAAAGAGAAGACCTCTCTTGTGTATTTCTCCCAAATAGTGTGTTCTCTGTAGAGCCCACGGGGAGGATTTCTATCACTTATTGATTTCCAGTCCATTCTCGGAAGAGTTATGGGTTTGGCTCATCTCGTTGTTTGGGTGTAGTTGGAACCTACCAGCAGATGTAAGCATAATTTTTAATCACTCTACCTTCTCTTGGCCCAAAAAAAGAGGGATAGCCATGTGGAGATGTGCCCGGACAGCTTTTCTTTGGACCTTATGGGAGGAATGAAATGGAAGGATCTTCCAAGAAAAGGAGAGGAGCAGACTAGATTTGAAGGGTTGTGTTTTGAATAGGGCAATACAATGGCTAAAAACCATGGAGCTTTTTTAGCAATTCTCCTTTAGTGATCTTTGTAGAGACTGTGAAATCTAGCCGTAGGGCTATTTTTGTACTTTTACTCTTCTTTGTTGTATAACTATTCTTTGTACTCTCTTTCGCTTGTACATTAAGGGCTGATTTGTCCTTTTACCTTTTAATACAAATATATCTTTTAGGGTGTCGACTGACACAAGGTGTCACACCCACCAAATCTGTTGTCTCTTTCTTCCTCTTTTTCTAAACACTCGACTTGACTCTAACTATCTTTGGAGAAACTGGTTAACAGTAACAAGCTGTTCCTCCACTAAGATCAGGGTAGCTATGAGGTGGATTCCCCTGTCTGCAGGATCTGTGAAGCTGAACTTTGATGGAACAGCCTAGGCAATCCAGGACCTTCTGGAATGGGGGAGTGTTGAGAAATCGGAATGGAGAGGCAGTCCTTCTGTACTTGGGTCCTCTGGGACATGGAGATTCTGTTGGGGCAGAATTACTAGCCACTGTACAAGGGGTTCTTTTTGCAAACCATATGGGGTGGAGCAATTGTTTACTGAAGGGGACTCTAAGGTAGTGGTGAGCTGGCTGAATAACCCTCAGAATGCTGCTTGGTTCTAGCTACAAAAATGAAATCAAGAAGTTCAAATGACTGACAAGGAATATGTCTACTTCTATACAGTGGGTGGGGAGATCAGCATATGCTTTGGCGGACGTGTTAGCCAAGCAAGGGACAAACAGGGAAGACCTTCTCTGGACTCAATTGTGATTTGTATTGTTTTTTCCTTGTAATTTGTTGGGGGAGGCTGCAACTCGTGCCTCCCCGAGGGCTGTATGAGCTTTCATTCTCAAACCTTTTTATGATCTAATAAAATTTTATCATTTATAAAAAAAAAAAGAAAAAAAAAAAAAAAATTTACAAGTGACTAAGCCCCATATTGTTATGCTAACAGCTGCTACCTAACACCCCCATTTTTTCTTTTTAATGAATGGACATCACTTTGTAATCTCCAAATACAACTATTCCCTTTTGACATCTTGTCACAGAATCAGCCCAAGTATTTGCTACTCCAAGTCCATAACTATGTCACACCTATCTCCCCAGCAATTTTTTCAGCTTGCCTCAAGAAAATGTCAATGTTGCGGTGTTCCTTGAGTTGCCAATTCTCAGCCATCCATCCACTTTAGAGTTTAGAGTCACCCTCCAGAACAATATTCTGCAAGTTCAACCTTTTACTTATCTTTCGACCTTGGAGAACAGCATTCAACTCTGTAAGTATGTAGTCTCCTCCTTTATTACTCCAGAATAGACAGCAAGAAAGTTATCTAAGCTGTCCTTTAATACTCCTATAACTGACAGTCCTGGATTTCCAAGATTGCAACCATCGAAATTATGTTTGACCTGAGTCCACACTCCACAATGATGGGATTTATTCTCTTATTATAGATGTTCTTGATTCTATCTTCTAATTAAATTATTTATGGAAAATGGAGAAAAAAAATGTCCAAGGTTTTTTACCCAATTCACCACTTGCATATGCTTTCAATGATAGTCTCCTAGGAGTTCTCTTGTCACTGAAGTTCCTCACATTTCTTCCCAAATTGACCAAAAGATAGCTTCCCTTGTACATCTCCAAAGCATTCTCCCCTTCTTTTGTTGCATAGAAAAAGGAGGTTTTGAATATGGATTCGATGTCACTAGCAGGGGCCACTTGCACCCCAAGAAAGAACCAACCCCATATACTTGAAGAAAAATTGCAGGAAACTACCAGATAAAATGTAAATTCCCCGCTTGTATCATAGAGAAAACATTTATGTGGCAATATATAACAATTAGGCCTCCTCTTTTATAACATTTCATAAGAGTTGATCTTCAAATGAAAAATTTCCCAACAGAATGCTCAAATTTTAGGAGGTATTGGTCTACACTAAATGGATTTGGTCAGGAATCCATTAAAAACAGGACTAAAAGAGATTAGAGACTTAAAGAAAGAAGCACAAGAGAACAAACCCAAGGGAGAATCTGGGAATCTAAGGCAGAGGAATTGAAGTAATGTCCCTCCAAAAACAAAATGACATAAAAAAAAAAATACATGGATTTGTAATTAGCATTGCATCATGAAAAAACATTCACATGATAATAGCAATTACCATGGTACTATGACAAATATCCAAGAGGAACTACACAAAAATCTACCTCAATGTGACGGCCATGACATGTTGGTTGCCAAGGAAAGAACTACATGGATAGAGTTCATCTTGGCTATTGAAGCAAATGTTTCCTAATGGTTTAATATCACAAGTTAGCATGAACCCCTTCACTAACTTATAAGTTAACATGGGGCTTTATACAGATCTACTATGCCATCAAGTTTGTGGTTTATAAAATTATAATAAATACTCATTAAACCCTACTAGTCTCTTTCCTCCAAGGAGATCAACCAAGCCCCATGTATCATTCTTTTTGAAATGCATTCCATGTATCATTCTTGACTAGTGCATTTAATTTCTCATTAATGGCAGCTTTCCACTCAAGTCAAAGCTTCCTAAAAGATTCTTGGGAATCTATAGCATACAAAGAATGGAGACAAAGAAGACAATCTGGGAAGAAAGGAATGCAAGGGTATTCAAGGAAAAGGAAAGAAGCATTCAGGCTGTTGAGGACAGTATCTTGACTAGGGTCATTCATTGGTTAAGAACTATGGACTTATTTCATACATTCTCCTTTGATGATGTGGCTAACAGCCATACAAGGAAGGACAGGGAATCTGCAGTGTGGATGCCTCCGCCTGAAGGATGGGCAAAGCTGAACTTTGATGGAAGCAGCCAAGGAAACCCAGGCCCATCAGGGATAGGAGGGGTGCTGAGAGACCCAGCTTCAGCTATGTTAGCGGTGGTACAAGGTATTCAGATTGCAGAACAAGTAGGAGTTCAGCACTTGGTTGTTGAAGGGGACTCTAAGATTGTTGTGGGATGGCTGACAGACCCAGCTTCAGCTATGTGGCGACATAGAGACCTGTTAAAGAAAGTCAACTGGCTCACAAGAAACATGATTGTTACCTCTCTTTCGGTGGGAAGATCAGCAAATACCTTAGTGGATGGGTTAGCTAAGCAAAAAAGAATGGAGACAAAGAATTATAGCATACAAATTTATCAAAAGGGTTGAAGCTACAAGAGCGCTTCTTTCTATGAAGTACGAACTACAGTAGGTAAGCTAAGGTCAAGGAAATATCAAGGATTACCTGGTTCTAAAGATTCCAAACAGATTTCTATCCATGGTTTTTAAAACTGAACCAGTCAGGGGTCCGGTTACTGGGTCAAACGGTCCGACCGTTCAAACTGAACGCTCGGCCCATTCTGACAAAAAATTTCAAAAAAATAAAAAACGGTCAAATCCGTTTGAACGGTTAACCGCCTGGTTCAGCAGTTCGTTGACCAAAATCAATGGTTTTGGGGGGAAATCCGGTTTTTGGGGAAACGAAACCGGTCACCAGACCGATTCCCAGTTTTTTCGGTCTGACTGTCCGGTCTGGTCCAGTTTTGAAAACCATGTTTGTATCTATTGTTGTCCTCTTCCTTCTGGTACAAAGGAACTTTTTCACCTCTATTCTCTTCCTTAGGAAGAACATCCAAAGAATGAGAAGGAACAGTTTCCTAGAAGGTGGCTTAGCTCCAAGGAGTAAAAAAACCTTGGCAGTTGTTTTATAAAAACTACCCACCAAGCTGATCAGCCTAAAGTTTTTTGGATGTCAAGAATCAACATTTTTAGAGATAAGAGCTATGAAGGTGGCATTAGTTCCAAGGTTAATGATTCTCCTACCCAATGTTTTTGTTAGAGTTCACAGAACAGGGGTATTTTGGTCTTTTAGGTTTATCTATTTGAGAGTGAAAGGTCTATTTTGTTCAAGTTTAAGTTGTGTGTCCCATCACTTATAAGGGACAATATTGTCTTTCTTGTAATTGAGTTTATTTGAGATAAATACAAGTGGGTTGACTAGAGAGGGCTAACTTTTCCCCTACTGGCCGAACCCTTCTTCTCCTTCTTCTTCTTCTTCTCTTCTTCTTCTTCCTCTTCTTCTTCTCTACTTTGACCTAGAATTGAATAGGGTTATTCACATGGTATCAGAGCAATAAAACCCAGTTTACTTTTCTTTTTTTTCTTCTTTCCTCATCGCCCTTTCCTCTTCCTGGGTTCGCCGCCAGCTATATCAGATTTCATCGATTTTCTCCTAGCCTGATTGGAAGCTCGACAAGAGGCCAAAAAGGAGTGGTCGTTTTTCTGGTTTTGGAGGTAAGTATGCCTCTAGTTGCTGTGGTGGTGGTCGTTGAAGTGGTGTACTAGATGCCCTCTATTCTGTGATACGAAGAGGGTTGTTTGTGGACAGGTATGAACAGTTTTTTTTTCTCGCCCAAGTAGTGGGCTGCGAATGCTGTGTTTTGGTCTAGAATATATTTCTGTGGTGGTGTGAAGTGATTAGTATGCATATCAGTCTCATTTTCTTTTGTTTATACCTGGGTATGTGTGTTGAAAGTAGGGTTTTCAGTTGCTGAAGTTCACGACAGCAGTGGTCTGGTGGTGTTTATACTGTGCTGAATAGTGTGTGGTTTGATTCTGAGTAGATGAAGGTAAAAACCTTGTATTTTGGTGGTGTTCATTCTTCCTTTGTGAAGTGAGGAGATTTGGTTGAAAATGATGTTAGCTAGAGATGGTAGTGACAACAAAACTGGTGTTATGATCTCTCTAGATTACCTAAATGTTCAAATGACATCTATTAAGCTGAATGGTGAGAACTATGTGCCGTGGGCCAAGTCAGTGGAGGTGTTCTTAAAGGCCAAGAAGAAGGTAAATCATGTGAGAGAGGAACAACCTTCCTTTGACTCTCTAGGGTTTAGTGATTGGGAGCAGGAAGATGCTCAAATTATGACCAGATTGTGGAATAGCATGGAACCGAAGATCAGTGTGAACTTTATGTTCCTAGATATAGCTAAAGAAATCTGGGATCATGCTAAGAAACTGAATTCTGGGCAAGACAATACAACTAGGGTGTATCAGTTGTACCAAGAGTACTTTAATCTGAAGCAAGGTAGTCAAAGCTTGGAGGAATACTATGCAAGTATGAGGAATATCCGAAATGAGATTAATGTATATCATCCTCTGACACCGGATGTTCAGGTTCAACAACAACAGCAAGAGCAATTTGATGTGACGAGGTTTCTAGTGGGTTTGAAGGCTGAATATGAACTTGCCCAAGCACAAATACTAGGGGGGGGGGCTCTGCTCTTCCCTCTCTTGAAGAAGTTTGCCCATCTATTGAGTCTACAGAGCATTCTTCTCTCTCAGACATATCTGGTTTGGTGGTAACTAGAGGGGGAGGCCGTGGAAATAGAGGTGGTGGAGGTGGTGGCCATGAACTTCCAGGTAATCAAGGTGGTCCCATGTTTAACCGTGCTGGTGGCCGGAGTGGTTGGGACTCACGGGGAGGCCGTGGTAAAGGAAGAAGCAATGCTCCTAGGAAGTGTACATACTGTGGATTAGAGGGGCACACTATTAATTTCTGCTATGATTTACATGGTCCACCCAACACTTGGGCTAACCATGATGTGACTAGGGGCAGTGGTACAGCTAGTGAAAATCAGCAAACTGACCCAATCCCCTCCACATCTACTGGTGCTTCTGGGAAGGAGATGGTGAGTGTACCACGTGCGGTATATGAGCAGTTCCTTCAAACATCTTCTCAATAGAACACAACTACCCTTGCCCATTCAGGTATGGCTTGCTTGGCTTCCAAGCCTTCACACTGGATCATTGACTTTGGAGCCTCGGATCATATGTCTAGAACTCCAAATGTATTTTCTTCACTTTCTCGGTCCTCCACATCTCAAACAATTACTCTTGCTAATGGTGTTGGTGATGTTGATCTTTCCTCCTTATCTTTATCATCTGTTTTATATGTTCCCAAGTTCCCTTTTAACCTTATGTTTGTTAGTAGATTAACCAAGTCACTTAATTGTTCCATAACCTTTTATCCCTCTTCTTGTGTGTTTCAAGATCTCAAGATGGGGATGAAGATTGGTGGAGGGCATGAAGCAGGTAGATTGTATTACCTTGATGGTGGTGGCCCTCCAGTAGCATTTCAGTCGTCTCTTACTCCTCTTCAATGGCACTGCAGACTTGGTCATCCTTCTCTCAAGGCTCTGAAGTTGTTGGTTCCTTCTTTAAGTCATCTTTCATCATTGGATTGTGAGTTGTGTCAACTTCAGAAACATCATAGAGTTTCTTTTAGTCTGAGAGTTGATAGTCGTGTCTTGAGTCCTTTTTCTTTAGTTCATTATGATGTTTGGGGTCCAATTAAAGTAATGTCATACAATGGTTATAAGTATTTTGTAATTGTTAGATCCGGCTATACAAGGGTAGTATAGTCCTTTTATGTTTAGTTATATATGTATTGTTCAGCTGATGTGGCTCTCACTTAAGTGAGAGCACAATGGTAATTCTTGTATACCTTAGAAGAGTATAAATAAAAGAAGGGCCGACTAGAGGGATTTGAATTTTTCTCTCTAGTTCGGCTGTAACCTTTACTCCTCCATCTCTCTCTCTTCTCCTTCTCTTTCTTCTGGTCTGAACTTATACAAACATCTAGTTTGAGTTTTATCATGGTATCAGAGCCACGATAATCAGTTCAGATCAGTTATCTCCTTTTCTCTCTGTTCTGCGCATTCCTTTCTAGGGTTTTGTAGAATTCTCATTGATACCTAAAGAGTTTTCCAGAAAGAAAGAAAAGGACTGGTCGTTTTCTCCTTCAGGTGGTTTCCATGCCTCCAATGAGTGTAGTCATTGTGGTTTTGTGTGGTTGGTAGAAAACCCTTTACTCGCAATTCGAAGAGGGCTGGTTTTGTGATGGTGACAGTGCAGACTTGGTACCCTCTACTTGACAGGTACATGATCTTCGAACTAAGTTGTGGTATGTAGCAAGTTTTTTTATATGTTGCAGAACTGAATATCCTATACGTGAGGTGTGCTGTGAGGGTTTCTAGTGCTGACAGTAGACGGCAACAGTAGTGTTGTTGCTAAAAGTGGTGAACAATTGTGAATATTGTTGCTGAAACAGTGGTGAATAGTTGTGAGTGTTGTTGCTGAAACCTGATACTAGGAACCCTAGTGGTGTTTAGTCATTCGTGTGGAGTGTGGTGATTTATTAGGGCAGTAGAGTAACAATTTAGTGGTACAACTTCCCATTGTTTTCTTGTGCAGTCATGGGAGACAGCAGTGAATACAAATCAAGTGTGAAGGTGCCTTCTGATTATCTGAATGTGCAGATGACCTCTATAAAACTGAATGGTGAGAATTATGTCCCTTGGGCTAAGTCTGTTGAAGTTTTCCTGAAAGCCAAAAAGAAAGTGAAACATGTGAGGGAAGATATACCCCCAATTGATTCTCCGGGATATGATGAATGGGAGTAGGAGAATACTCAAATTATGACTTGGCTATGGAACAGCATGGAGCCTAAAATTAGTATGAACTTCATGTTTTTAGATACAACCAAAGAAGTATGGGATCATGCGAAGAAACTATATTCTGGACAAGATAACACTACTAGGGTTTACCAACTGTACCAAGAGTACTTCAATCTGCAACAAGGGAATCAGAGTATTGAGGACTATTATGCCAGTATGAGAAATTTACGAAATGAGTTGAATGTTTATCATCCTCTTACACCTGATGTCAAAATTCAGCAACAACAGAGAGAGCAGTTGGATGTGACCAAATTTTTAGTAGGGCTGAAGTCTGAGTATGAACCCGTAAGGGCACAGATACTAGGTGGATCTGCTCTTCCCTCTCTTGAGGAAGTGTTTACTCGACTTCGGAGGATTTCAGTTGGATCCACAAAGACTTCCACTATGCCAGATAGGTCTGCATTTGCAGTTACGAGAGGGGGAGGTCGTGGTGGTAGAGGAGGTCAGCATGGTCGTGGTAGTGGTGGTGGACCCATGTATGGTCGTGGTGGTGGTGGCATGTATAATCGTGGTGGTGGTTGTGTTGGAGGACGAGACTCAGGGGGAGCCCGTGGTAGGAGACGTGGTAATACTCAGAGAAGGTGTACTCATTGTGGTATGGAGGGACATACTATCAACTTTTGCTATGATCTACATGGCCCACCTTCAACCTGGGCAAATCATGCGGTTGTAAATGGTGGTAGCTCAAGACAAGAATCTCAAGTTACTGGTCAGATCCCCACTACATCTACAGATACTTCCAGAAAAGAGATGGTGAGTGTTTCACAAGATGAGTATGAGCGGTTCATTCAAGGTACATCTCAACAGAACGTGACTACCCTTGCACACATAGGTACGGCTTGTATGGTTTCCACACCTTCCCGTTGGATTAGATTTTGGAGCTTCCGATCATATGATTGGAACTCCAGGTGTGTTTTCATCCATTTCTCCGTCCTCCACTTCCCAATCTGTTACTCTTGCTAATGGCTCTACATCAGCCATACGTGGTGTTGGTAATGTTGGCATAGACTCATTATCCCTCTCCTCAGTTTTATATGTTCCCAAGTTTCCCTTTAACCTAATGTCTATTAGTAAATTGACTAAGTCTCTTAATTGCTCAATAACTTTTTACCCTTCCTCTTGTGTGTTTCAGGATCTCAAGACGGGGATGAAGATTGGTGGAGGGCATGAAGCTGGTGGACTATATTATCTTGATGGAGGTGGTTCGACAACAGTTCTTCAGTCATCTCTCTCCCCTCATCAATGGCATTGCAGCCTTGGTCATCCGTCTCTTAGAGCTCTTCAGTTACTTGTTCCGTCATTGAGTTGTCTTTCTAATTTAAATTGTGAGTCATGTTAGTTTGGGAAATATCATCGTGTCTCCTTTAGTCCTAGAGTTGATAGTCGTACATCGAGTCATTTTTCTTTAGTCCATTCGGACATCTAGGGTCCAAATAGAGTAGTGTCTTATAATGGTTACAAGTACTTTGTAATTTTTGTTGATGATTATTCAAGGATGTCATGGCTTTACCTTATGAAAGAAAAGAGTGAATTGTTTTCTATCTTTCAGAAATTTTATGCTGAAATTCGCAATCAATTTGGTGTACATATTAAAAGTCTTCGTTCTGATAATGGCCGTAAGTATTTTTCTACACCCTTTCAAGAATATTTGGAACAACATGGCATTATCCATCAAACCTCATGTACTTACACCCCTCAACAAAATGGGGTGGCTGAAAGAAAGAACCGTCACCTTTTGGAAACTACTCAGTCCCTCTTACATCAGATGAATGTCCCCAAACCCTTTTGGAGTGATGTTGTACTTACATCCTTCTTTCTTATTAACCGCATGCCCATGTCTATCCTTGAAGGTCAGTCCTCTTTCTCTGTTCTGTTTCCCACGTTGTCTCCTTTTCCCCTTACTCCCAGAGTTTTTGGATGCGTGTGTTTCGTTCATAATCTTGGGCCTGGAATGGACAAGTTAGATGCTAGATCCACTAAGTGTGTCTTTCTTAGCTATTCCAAGACTCAAAAAAGGTATGTGTTATAATCCTCGTTCTCGGTGTTCTTTTGTGTGTTCTGATGTTACATTTTTTGAGTCTGTTCCTTTCATCTCCAGGTCAGATACTTCTTCTCGTCCATTGCCATCACCCCCTCTTCCAGTTCCTATTGAGGATCTCGTTCCTCTTGTTCCAGTTGTGACCCAGTCTTTGCCTCCAGTGCAGCTACCTGAGAGAGGATCACCTATTCAGCAAGTGTATACTCATCGTCAGGCACCGGCTCCTCCCCCAGCTTCATCACCGTCGACAGATCCGGCAGTTGATCCCACCCCAACCCCAACCCCAAGTTCTAACCTTGATCTTCCTATTGCTTTGTGGAAAGGTAAACGCAGTTGCACTCTCCACCCCATTTCCAATTATGTTTCTGTATCTCACCTTTCGGCTTCCCATCGACAGTTTGTTTCTATGTTATCCTCTGTCTCTATTCCCAAGGATGTCCAGGAAGCCCTCACTTCTCAAGGGTGGCGCCAAGCAATGGAAGAAGAGCTCTCAGCCCTGACTCATACTCATACGTGGGACCTTACCACTCTTCCGCCTGGTAAGCATGTTGCCGGTTGTAAGTGGGTGTACACAGTTAAATACTTACCTGATGGGAGTGTTGAACGGTTGAAAGCTCGGTTAGTTACCAAAGGTTATTCACAGCAGTATGGTATTGATTACACAGACACCTCTCCGGTTGCCAAAATTGGATCAGTTCGTGTTCTGATTTCTATTGCTGCTATGTTTGATTGGCCCTTGTTTCAGCTTGACATCAAGAATGCTTTTTTACATGGTGATCTTCTTGAGGTGTACATGGAGCAACCACCAGGGTTTGTTGCTCAGGAGGAGGGTGAGAAGGTAATGTAGACTTAAGAAGGCTATTTATGGACTTAAACAATCTCCCCGTGCATGGTTTGGGAGATTTAGTGAAGTGGTGAAGAAGTTTGGAATGAAACAATATCAGGTTGACCATTCCGTATTCAGCTATGAATCAAATGCTGGGAAGATTCTCTTGGTGGTATATGTAGATGACATTGTTATCCTAGGCAGTGACAGACCAGGAATTGACAAGCTGAAGACTTACTTGGCAAATTAAGAAACTTCCTAGGGATAGAGGTTGCGAGGTCCAAGAATGGTATTAATCTATGCCAGAGGAAATATGTTCTTGATCTGCTAGAAGAAACAGGGTTGTTGGGTGCCAGACCAGCTGAAACACCTATGGAACTGAATGTTAAATTGGGTAGTGATACAGGTGAGGAGTTTGAGGATCCGGGAAGGTACAGAAGGTTGGTGGGTAAGCTTAATTACCTAACCATCACTCGACCTAATATCTCATTTGTGGTCAGTGTAGTGAGTCTGTTTATGCGGAACCCTCGAATCCCACAATGGGAGGCAATCCTAAGGATTGTGAGGTATTTGAAGGGTGCTCCAGGCCGTGGTTTGTTGTATAATAGTGGAGGAAGTCTTGAGATAGAGGGCTACATGGATGCTGATTGGGCTGGGTCCATATCTGATAGAAGGTCCACTACATGGTATTACACTTTTCTTGGTGGGAACTTAGTGACATGGAAGAGTAAGAAGCAGACAGTGGTAGCAAGAAGCAGTGCAGAGGTTGAATATAGGGCTATGGCACACACAACATGCGAACTAGTGTGGTTGAAGCATCTACTATAGGAGATGGGATACTCAATTGACACTCCTATGAAGTCATACTGTGACAATCAAGCTGCAGTTCATATCTCCTCCAATCCAGTGTTTCATGAAAGGACGAAGCACATAGAAGTGGATTGCCACTTTGTACATGAGAAGGTGCTTAGTGGAGTGATAAATACAGCATATATGAACACAGGAAATCAATGGGCAGATCTGTTTACCAAAGGGTTGAATCGGGGAAGACTGGACTACATATGTAACAAGCTGGGACTATAATGACATATACTCACCAGCTTGAGGGGGAGTGTTAGAGCCGGCTATACAATGGTAGTATAGTCCTTTTATGTTTAGTTATATATGTATTGTTCAGCTGATGTGGCTCTCACTTAAGTGAGGGCACAATGGTAATTTTTGTATACCTTAGAAGAGTATAAATAAAAGAAGGGCCAACTAGAGGGATTTGAATTTTTCTCTCTAGTTCGGTTGTGACCATTTCTCCTTCTTTTTCTCCTTCTCTCTCTCTTCTCCTTCTTATCTGAACTTATACGAACATCTAGTTTGAGTTTTATCAGTAAATTTTGTTGATGACTTTTCAATGATGACATGGATCTATCTTATGAAAGATCGTAATGAATTGTTTACTATTTTTCAAAAATTTTATGCTGAAATACATACCCAATTTGGTGTTCATATTAAAATTCTTCTCTCCGATAATGCAAAAGAGTACACCTCAACACCATTTCATCAATACTTAGAGCACCATGGGATAATTCATCAAACTTCTTATTCCTACACTCCACAATAGAACGGTGTTGCTGAATGGAAAAATCGACATCTACTTGAAACTACTCGGTCTATGATGCTTAATATGAATGTCCCAAAGCGTTTTTGGAGTGATGCTGTCCTCACATCATGTTTTCACATCAATCGGATGCCCATGCCCATCCTTGGAAGTCAATCCCCCTTTTCAATGTTATTGCCCACTTTGTCTCCGTTTCCTCTCACCCCAAGAGTCTTTGGGTGTGTTTGTTTTGTTCAAAATTTGGAGCCTGGTTTAGATAAGTTAGATGCATGAGCTATTAAGTGCATCTTCCTTAGATACTCCAGGACATAAAAAGGGTATAAGCGCTATAACCCTAACTCCCATAAGTCATTTCTGTGTTCCGATGTCACCCTCTTTGAATCGGTTCCATTTTTCTCGGACACTGTGGTTCCTTCTCCTTCCCCCGTAGTTCCACTTCCCGTCCCTGTTGAGGATCCCCTTCCCATGGTTCCTATTCTAGTTGCGGGTCCCCCTCCCATGCCAGTTACTACTGAGAGGCCACCAATCAGACAAGTGTACACTCACAGAAGAGCACTGGCCCCTCCTCCAATTCAGCCCTCGTCGACAGATCCTCTGGTTGCATCTTTTCCTTCAGACCTTGATCTTCCTATTGCCCTGCGGAAAGGTAAACGTACTTGTACTTCTCATCCTATTTCACACTATGTTTCAGGTGCTCACCTTTCTGCTTCCCATCGCAACTTTATATCATTGCTATCATCTATTTCCATTCCCAAAACTATCCAGGAAGCCCTTACCTCCTCAGGGTGGCGGCAAGCAATGGAAGAGGAACTGTTTGCTCTACAACACAATCACACGTGGGAACTCACTACTCTTCCTCCTAGTAAGCATGTTGTTGGGTGTAAGTAGGTCTACACAGTGAAGTATCTTCCAAATGGCAGTGTGGAACGATTGAAGGCCAGGTTAGTAGCTAAGGGCTATTCTTAGTTGTATGGTGTGGACTATATGGAGGCATTTTCTCCTGTGGCTAAAATTGGTTCAATTCGGGTGTTGATATCATTAGTTGCTATGTATGCTTGGCCTCTCTTGCAACTTGACATAAAAAATGCCTTCCTGCATGGTGATCTCATTGAGGAGGTGTATATGGAGCAACCACCAGGGTTTGTTGCTCAGGGGGAGGATGGTAAGGTTTGTAACTCAAAAAGGCAATTTATGGACTGAAACAATCTCCACGTGCATGGTTTGGCGGATTCAGTGAAGTAGTGAAGAACTTTGGGATGAAACAGTGTTAGGTAGACCATTCTGCGTTCAGCCATGACTCAAACGATGGAAAAATCTTGCTAGTGGTGTATGTGGACGATATTGTCATAACTGGGAGTGACAATAGTGGAATTGATAGGTTGAAGAAATTCCTAAAAGACCACTTCAATACGAAAGATTTTGATAAGCTGAAGTACTTTTGAGGGATAGAAGTTGCAAGGTCAAGACATGGAATTAACTTATGTCAAAGAAAATATGTTCTTGACCTACTTGGAGAAACAGGATTGTTAGGTGCTAAACCAGTCGAGACTCCTATGGAACCGAATGTCAAGTTGAGTGTTGATGCAGGTGAAGAGTTTGATGATCTTGGAAGATACAAGAGATTGGTGGGAAAGTTGAACTATCTGACTATTACCCGGCCCGATATATCATTTGTTGTGAGTATGGTGAGACAGTTTATGCAACATCCTCGAATTCCTCATTGGGAAGTAGTTCTAAGGATTGTTAGGTACCTGAAGGGTGCTCCAGGTCATGGTTTGCTATACAAAAGTGGAGGGACTCTTGAGATAGTAAGGTATACAGATGCTAATTGGGCTGGTTCTGTATCAGACAGGAGATCAACTACAGAGTATTGTACATTCCTTGGTGGCAATCTTGTAACTTGGAAGAGTAAGAAACAAATAGTGGTGGCAAGGAGTAGTGCAGAAGCTAAGTACAGGGCTATGGCTCATAGCACATGTGAACTAGTATAGTTGAAGAACTTGCTGCAAGAGATGGGGTTCTCAGTTGACAAACCCATGAGACTATACTATGATAATCATGCAGCTGATCACATATCTTCTAATCTAGTCTTCCATGAGAGAACAAAGCATATTGAGGTCGATTGTTACTTTGTAAGAGAGAAAGTAATCAGTGGAGTGATAACCACATCTCATGTGAGCTCGGGAAATAAGTGGGCAGATCTCTTTACGAAGGGATTGTCTCGGGGCAGAGTAGATTATATTTGTGACAAGCTGGGACTATATGACATATACTCTCCAGCTTGGGGGGGAGTGTTAGAGTTCATAGAACAGGGGTATTTTGGTCTTTTAGGTTTATCTATTTGAGAATGAAAGGTCTGTTTTATTCAAGTTTAAGTTGTGTCCCATCACTTATAAGGGACAATATTGTCTTTCTTGTAACTGAGTTTATTTGAGATAAATACAAGTGGATCGACTAGAGAGGGCTAACTTTTTCCTCTACTGGCCAAACCCTTCTTCTCCTTCTTCTCTTCTTTTTCTTCCTCTTCTTCTTCTCTACTTTGACCTAGAATTGAATAGGGTTGTACAGTTTTAAAACATGGAGGCATGACACAAGGTGTGAGGCGTAGTTCATAACATAAGAGACATAAGCCTTTTTTTTTTTTGATCAATAACACTTTCATTAACTCATCATTAGAAAAATTACATTAGGAAGACAAACACACTTATCTTCCAAGAACAACAAAGAGCCTCAAGAAAAGGAAAAAAAGAAAGAAAACACACTATAGTTACAGCTTAGCTAAACCGTTAGCTATGGAATTAGCCGATCTTTTAACCCAACGTATCTTAACTTCCATCTCTTGCACCAACCACTTGAATTTCCTCCTCTCATTATTGTACTTCCATAAGCCATTGTGATCTTTAATCAGCCACTCTATCACCACCTCTGGATCCCCTTCAATTAAGAGTTTCCTGATGTTCAATTCCTTAGCTTTCTAGACTCTTTCCATAACTGCAAAGATCTCAGCTCTAAGGGAGTCACCCACTCCAATTGGGCCTGAGAACATGGCAGAAATGACCCCATTTTCATCACTAAAAACACCCCCAATCCCTGATTGTCCCGGATTTCCCCTGCTACACCCATCAAAGTTTAGTTTCACGAATCCACCAGGTGGAGGGGTCCAAGCCACACTCATTACTGACTTAGTCTGTGTGCAACTTGCAATTTCACCCCACTTCCTCAACATGTCATCCACAGTGTAATTTGTGAAAAGCTCCAAAGATTTCAGCCACTATACCGCCCTAATATGAATGATAGCCCTCAGATCTACTGCTCCTCTCTGAGCTTCTAAGAATATCCTGGAGTTTCTTTCTTCCCAAAGTGTCCAACATACTGCAGCCCTTAGTCCTCTCCACATTGTCCTTCCCCTTTTTATCCGCCACCTAAACAGAGAAGGGGAAAAAAGGCCATGCAAGTCTGATGGGGGATTCCAGCTACATCCAAATAGGGACAGAGCCCATTCCCACATTGACCTTGCAAAATGGCAAGACACCAGTAGGTGAAAACCAGTCTCCCCATCCGCTTTACAAAGAACACACCACTGAGGTGACAAGCAAGTATTGGGTCTCTTCTTTTGGAGTAGATCACCAGTGTTGATTCTTTCCAAATAGGCTTCCCAACAAAAACTACCAACCCTAGGAGGTATTGCTTTGCACCAAACCTCATCAACAGGAAAAGGAGGGAAGGTAGGACTGGTGGACTGACTTAAGACTTTGAAGAAAGAAGCACAATAAAAAATGCCGTTGGGAGAAGGTGTCCAAATTCTAGAATCCTCCCTAGTGGGGTCTAAAACAACGTTATCAAGAATTGCAATAAAGCTCAAAATATTGTCAAAGTCTGAGTCCCTCAAAATAAGAGACATAAGCCTCCCAAACACAAGGCGGTGTAAGCCTCCTTAAGAGGGGGATGACGAGGAAGAAAAGGAAGGAGGATTTCATTTTTCTTTATTTCTAATAAAAATCTTTTATATTAAGAAGAATGAAGATGCATAGCACTAGTACAAAAAAGCCAAATTGGGCTGCATCGAAAAGGGCCTAGGGGTTTGGGCTCTAGGGGGCTTTGCCCCCCCCCCCCCCAGTCAAGAGGGTCCAGGAGCTGAGCCCCCAGTCCACTTTCTTTCCCCTGATCTCTTCTTCCCTTCCCTTTCCTTTTCTTTTCTTTTCTTTCTTTCCTCTTTCCTTCTTTCTTCTCTTTCTTTCTTTTTCTTTCCCTTTCCTTTTTTTCTTTTTTCTTTTTTCTTTTTTTTTTGTCTTTTTATATGAGGTGTGCATGAGGCGCATAAGGTGTATGAGGCATATGCCTCTTGCACCTGAGGCGTACACCTCAAAGGTGTCAATGCCTCTGGCATACACATTAGGGCATTTTGGGGGCTCCTCGCCTGGAGGCACACCTCCCACACATTTTTAAAACACCGTTCCTATCATAAGATTCTCTGAAGCTTTCATCAAATCATCCTTTACAATTTATCAGCAATGTTGAAATAAACTCATGGAAAAACCATCAGGTCCCATAGCATAATTTATTTATTTGTTTACTTGGAATCCTCTCTCAAACAAAAGAGGGAAATGTAAACCATAAATTTCAATAGGAAAATTCTGCAATTAAATGTTGTCTGGTTTAATTTGTTCATTTATACTTCTAAGTCAAAATCAAAAGGTTTTCTATGCCTTTAGCAAAGATTAGGGTTTTCAATGGACTCTGAAAATCTGAAACCCAATCCTACTATCTTGGATTCGTAAGATTTGTTTACACAATCGGATCAGATTTGGATGTTATAACCAGCATTCAATTAATGATCAGAATATATATGGATTTAACCCCATGGTCCCCGTCCCATCTAATTAAGGTCCAAGTTTGTTTAATTTTTTTATGATATAATATATATAATCATATAAATTTATACTAATAAATTCAACATGTCATATTTATATAAAGTTTAAAAAGTAATTAACTTTTATAAATTCTTTACTCAGATTAAATCCAAATCCAAACTGAGCCTAATAGGATTTGAATCCAATTTGAGATCCCTAGATCCATTGAATTTTGGATCAGATTCAGATTTTGATTTTTCAATAATCAAATTAGATCTGGTACAGATGTGACTGGATCCAATCCAAATCCAACCAAATTATAGCCCTAGTGGAGTTGTAAGGGAATATTTGCATGATATCTAGAATGGGGGCTTACCTAAATATTAAAAACCTAGTTGCTGGTCTAACTGGATGAATTATGTTATGTGAGAAATCCATCAATCTTTTCTATTAACACCACCTTATGAAGTCCTTAGAAAGCTATCAAGACTTCTTATCAATTTTGTACCAGTTACAAGGGGGAAGTTCTAGGAAATCACTAGAATGGAGATACCCCACTTTGTCCTACCCTAGACTAGAGTTTATAATCTCTCAACCTTAAAACACAAAACCATTGTTGATTTGTTTCAATTGAGGGCCAAGATCTTGGAATCAAGGCTTCAAAGGGGGTCTGAGAGAACCCAAAATTTTTAAGATTGTTGACTTGATATAATGTAAAGAAGGGGGTCTTGGAATCAAGGTTTCAAGGCTGGATAATAAGGTTTGGATTCTCAATACCAATCATAACCTTTTGCTTCCCTCTTTCTTTAAGACAATCAAACATCTGTGACGCACCCATTTCCAACTAAAGCCTTATTGATAGGGCCTACTCCTCCAAAGATGACAGGTTTTTTGTTGGGAGGCAGCCTCTCAGACAGTCAGATCATTAATACCTAGAAGAGACTACAAAGGAAATGGAAGACATGATGTTTGTCCCCTGATCTGTGCAACCTATGTCTGAAGAATGAGAAAACACCAATACCTTTTTGACTTGTCAGTATGCCACTCAAGTTTGGAATGACTCCTCTTTGGAGGTATTTGGATAGTACTACCAAATATTATAGCTCTTTTCTCCTCTAATATAGTTGCATGTCACATAAAAAGGCCAAAAAAATTGTGATATTGCACTCGAGTAGTAACTCCAGGAGTTTATTGGAGAGAGAAATACTAAAGTTTTTTTAAAATAAAGAATTAACTGTGGATTCTTTAATTGAATTTGTTGTGGTAAGAATTGTACATTGGGCCTTTTGGTGTGTGATGAATTCAGGAGTCAAAATTGATAATTGTTAAGAGGATAGCAGATTGTGAATGGTTGTCACATAAGAAGCCAGCAGAGGTAGGTTGAATGGAGGGCACCTGAGATGGAAAGGCTGAAACTCAATTTTGTCAGATGCAGCCTTGGCAAACAGGAACTTCAGGGGTGGTGGGATGATGAGAGACAATAATGGCAATATATTTCTCAGCTTTTCATGACCAAATTATGAAAAACAATTCATTGATGGCTGAACTTTTAGCCATTATTCAACACTTAAAACTGGCAGCAATGCAATGATGGAAAGATTTATTGTAAGAGAATGCCAAATTGTTATTTCTTGGATGAGAACAGAAATAAAAATACCTTGGTTGTATGCACCCTTAAACAGGAACATGCTTTAGGATGCAACCTGAAATGGCTCATTCAGGTCAGTCCCTAGGACCGCAAATGTATTGGCTGATGCTCTAGCAAAGGGGCATCAAGGGAGAGGTTGGGGATACCTTGCCTAGGATTGAAATTGTAATTATTTTATTGTTATATTGAATCGGTCAAGGATAGCCTTATATTTCTGCACTACTATTCAATTTCTTGGGAAGAATGGTTTTCGATTTAATACATTCTTTTCTGTTATCTATCAAAAAAATGTTTCACTTGAACCACCAAAAAACATAGCATCCAAACCAAATACAACTAGAAAGGAACAACATCATGAAAGAAGCAATCTCCAGGCCTTTTAAGCTAGATCCACTGAATCTCTCCTGCCTTCTGAGTAATGAAATTAAATTTGCTTATAAGAGAGGGAGAAAATAGTGGACCTGGTGAATACAAGTTGCCCTCAAAGTCCTCTCTTGAAACGCCCTTGTATTCATGATGTGAATGGTTATGGTTTACAATCATGTCTTGCACATCATGAATTCTAGGGTATTTCAAGAGAAGACAATATACAAGCATCATTCAATATTTGAACTTCATCAGCAGTAAATGACATCATTCAGTATTGAAAAGTCAGCAACAAGACAATTCAAAGAAATCCAACATCATACCATAACCATCCATATATCTGGCTCTGCCTGATAAAAGACATGTGAGTGCCTCTCTGCTTCTATGACCTCACAAGCAGCATCTGGAGAGAAAATCCTGCATAATACTAATGTTATGACTTTCCAAAAAAAAAAAAAAAAAATTGTGAATAACAGAAGCATCTGCATGCACTATAATATTACAACAAAAAAAAGAAAAGAAAATTAACCTTCACAGCCACATTCACTCCAATTGCCTTTGGTTACACAATAGTCACCTTAGTTTAAGCAACTCCATAAGTGATGTATTTTTATTTTATTTACCTACTTCGTCAAACAAAGCGTGATTTATTTTATTTACTTACTTCCATGTCCAATTATTAGCAGTTCCTTGAAGAACCCATGGACCGTCGGAGTTTGACAATGTGTCTGACATGGGCACTCCATACCTGCTGTTCTGAAATTAATGAAATAGTGTTTTATGAGAGTTTTGATTTTTTTGAATTTTCTGCTCCTAGTTCTCCCGTATCTGCTGTTCCCATTGCTATTACATTGACATGAACAGTATCAGCAAACAGTGCCTACTAGTTAAGAATACCTATTTCAGGTTTGATTTGCTTCCATGCCCAATTATTAGCAGCTCCTACATTCTGTCTGCATTAGTTTAGATACCCAGAAAAACAATTAAGGGTCCTTTTGGTTCCCTGGAAATAGGTGCCTGGAATCAGAATCGGAATGGGATTCCCATTCCAGAGTCTGTCAATAAATAAAGAACTCATGACAAAAAAACTCCAAACCCTAATACTAATAAAACAAGAATATATTAATAATTAAAATAATAATAAACATTAATAAAATAATAGTACTATAATAAAATATTAATATAATATAATTAAAGTAATAATAAAATACTAACATAGTAATTATTAAATAAACAAATTAATAAGAAAATAATATATTAATAAAATATTCATAAAATTAATGATAAATACTAAGACAATAATTATTAAATACTAATAAAATAATAATTATATATTCATAGAATATTAATAGAGTAACAATAAAATAATAAATAGACAAACAAAATTGAAAATTTTCAGTTGATTCCAATTCCAACTCCAAATGAACCAAACAGCAACAATCAGAATCCAACTCCAATTCCTGACTGAACCAAACAGACGTTAGGAATAGGTGATTTCGATTCCGATTCCTGGGATTCCAATTCCAAATCCAATTCTGGTCCTGTTAGAGAACCAAACTGACCCTAATAAAAGTATGATTTTTATTTTTAGTTTTACTATAAAAAAACACGATTTTTATGTTGATTCCCAATTGTTTTAAGCCGTTACCAATTAACATTTTTAGTAACATCCACTAAATCAAATGCAAAGGTCGACAAGGGAGATGCTATATGGCTCTCAAAGTGGTTTAAATCATCTAATACCTTTCAATTATATCATTAATATGAAGAAAACCAATTTTAATTAGATTGAAACATGGAAAAGATAGTTTTTATATATATTTTTTACAGTAAAAGAAGAACTGAAAAGAGAAAAAGAGTAAGAAAGTGGAGATAAACAGAAAATGTGAGAAATCCCCAACCCACCACAAGCTATATAAGCAGCATAACACCAACCTCTTAAGAAACAAATCCATAAGATATATATCATATACCTAATAACAGAACTTCTTCATGCTGATAGACTTGGCTAAATCTAGAACAAAGCTTTAAAGGGCTCTACGCCACAGCAGAACTGACACCCCCATGTATCCTCTTATCTAGTATTATACACCAAGCACCAAAATGATTCTTACTGACCTTGTAAATGTGATAAGTCCTTCACTAAGCCCTATTACAGAAAGTTGTGTTGAAAAAGACAAATCAGCAGGAAAGAAAAACAGAATCTTATCAAGTTCCTGTCCTTCATGCTGCCCTCTCCTCAAGTCGAATATACAAAGTTGGATACCTTCATTGGTAGTGGCAGTAGACGAGAGACCCATTATAAAATCTTCTGATTCCTGCAGCTTAAAAGAAAAGCAAATCAAAATGTTTTTAATTTTTATTGATAAACAAGTAAAATGGAATTCAAACAGTAAAAGCCAAACAAAAACATAGAAGTAACTTCTAAGAGTCAAATCCAAATCTACCATAAGAGGTTTGAAGCATAAAACATGATACAAAATCGATTAGTGTTTAGTAAAGGAATTAAAAATATTCACAAGGTTAATCTATCATTTCTAATGGCTTATAAGCTAGTTTTTACATCCACTGCACCTGGAATTTTTAGGGTTAAGAAGAAAAATAAACAATATTTCTCATGTAGCTGATTTTTAACATATGGATACTTGTAATTTTACTCAATAACATTTAGTGAAAAGAAAGAATTAGTGAGTAGAAAAGAAACTAGAGAGGAGAAAAAAGAATGAGAGAATGATGTTATGAATCAATCTAGGATCACATGCTCAATCAATTACCTATATCCTACAATTACAAAAATATCCCTGATATCTCCATGTAATTACAATAATTTTTAAAATAAACTCAAATGACTAAAATGCCCCTAAACCTTTCAACTCACCCCCTTAAGTTGAACATAGATATCATACATGTTGAGCTTGCTTAGATTCTGTTTCAACTTAGTTTTAAGGACACTTTTAGTCAAGCAATCAGCTAGTTGATCTTTAGATTTCACAAACTGCAAGCACACCTCCACTTGCAATACACTCCCTAATAAAACACATGTCCACTACTATATATTTGGTCTAGACGTGTTAAATTGGATTATGAATTATGTTTATGGCTCCCTGGTTATCACAATATAGTTTCATAGGCTTTTCAAACTGTATGTCAATGTCAATCAATAGATTCTTTAACCATAGCAATTCAGAAGCACCATGTGCCTTGTATTTAGTTTCTATGCTGGATTGGACTACCATAGACAGAGGTAAAAACCCAGAGGTTGAGTGTTTGTCACTCTATGATACAATGCTTCCTCCAACAAATGCATAGTAACCCAGAGGTTAAGTGTTTGTCATCTACAGGTCTAGCCTAGTTGGCATCAGTATGAGCCTCCACCTTAATGTGACCATAGTTAGAATATAGAATCCCCTTCCTATAGGCAAGATTCATTCCACTGCATGCATTTGTGTAAACTCTAGGCTGATGCATGTACTAACTAACCAAAGTGACCACACAGGCAATATCTAGTGAAGCCAAGCAAAGATGTAGCAATCTACCTAGCAACCTCTAA
This sequence comes from Nelumbo nucifera, assembly GCF_055504915.1. Classification (NCBI taxonomy): domain Eukaryota; kingdom Viridiplantae; phylum Streptophyta; class Magnoliopsida; order Proteales; family Nelumbonaceae; genus Nelumbo; species Nelumbo nucifera. The sequence continues at coordinate 58,251,242 of NC_142656.1, read as the reverse complement.
CACTTCCCCTTATCAGATAATATCTCACCATCATAAGCTCCCAGATCCCAACCTATGGTTAGGGTCTATAGAATTGTCCACTGGTTTGGCTCCTAGCCTTCCTTTCTGCTTGAGATTTAAAACGTATTTCCTTTAAAAAATGAAAATCCCTTTCTTTAAGCTGGCTACCCCAATGCCAAGAAAGTACCTAAGATGTCCAAGGTCTACAATTTCAAACTCTAATGTCAAAACTGCTTTTATCCCTACAATCTCAGATTATCACTAGTAACTACAATATCATCCTCGTAGACAATCAACATGGTCACAAAATTCTCTACAATCTCAGATTGTATAGTTGGCACGAGACTGTAAGTCTAATCCTTTTGAATAGCTCCGCTGAAGCTGTCAAAGCAATCCCAAGGCAACTAATTGAGGCCATAAATTGACTTCTAAAGCCTATACACCTTCCCTTGACTGTTAGGAAAGCACGCCCTAAAGAAAATTCCATATACACTTACTCTTGTAAATCACCATTGAGGATGGCATTTTTAACATCTATCTAATGCAAAAGCCATGATAAATGAGCTGCTGCAAAGGAAAAAATAACCCAGATAGAACTCATTTTTGTTAGGGCAAAAATCTCCTAATAGTATAAATCTAGGCATAACCTTTTGCTGCAAGTCTTCAATTAGAAAACAAAATCATCACCCCCTATGATCCACTACCAATGATTACAGAAGTGATGGCATTTAAAGCCTGCAAACTCTTCATATGAATTAGTAAAAAATAAGCAGTCTCTCCATCTTTCCAATAACCCCTCCTTGAGAGAACTTTTTTCCCCTTTGAAGATTCTACTATTACGTTCATACCAGACCGACTAGACCAAATGGAACCAAATTCAACAAGATGCTGCCCCTTTTTCTGAACCATTTAAAGCAATGAGATAAGAATGTTGAGGTCCCTTAGAATCACCATATGTTTTCCAAATAGCTATAAGTGTGTCCATCTGCTTTAAGTGAACTGCAATGCTTCAAAAAATGTGATAGAGATTCCTCCCCTTGACTGCAAAGATTGTCCAGCATCATTCTTTTGGATTTTAGATTATTGATAGTGAGAATCCTATCTAGAATTTCAGTACAAATAGGAAAAAAAGAAATCTTCAAAGGACCTTGATTTTTCAAATCCATTGCCATGACACTTTAGCATCTCTTGTCTCTATCAGTTTGTTAAAGAACTGACAGAAACTGGCTGACTTCTCTACATTCCACCACACCTGTTCTTCAATGTTTGATTAAGGTTGGATCCTATTAACCTTTTATAAAAAGGATGACAATTCCTCAATTTCCCAATATTGAAGATCTCTTCTCATACCAGGGGGAAATAGATTGTCAGTCAAGCCTATTCTACAATTTTCCCCAATTATCTTCTCTTCTTCATGCCTTATCTTCTACCACTTCTATTTTCCTCACAAATAATGCTCTAAAGATTGATTGATATTCCAACTCATGGACATGCCTTGAATAAATATTGTAGTCCAGCAAATATAATTGATTTTATTTTACAGCTTAAAAGGTATACCAAGATAATATGATTCCTTTTTATTGTCAATTTTGGTCTGTAAATTCCATCATTATGTTCAGTGTCCACATGGCAAGTTAACAACATCTCACCTACCAAATTTTTATGTTACAGTAGCAAGAAACTCCAATTTAAAACACAAACTTAAGTGTATCAGCCATGAGACTATCCATATCTTAGCAACAGTCAACAGAATGGTCATCTCCTTTAGGTTCCATATATTTAAGGACTTCACCATAGAAAATAGAATTTTCCTTTAAGATCTTAATATGAAGTTCATAAATCATAAATGGTGGAATAACAGAGTAGATAATGCATCATATGACCAAAAGAAACAACAATTCCTCTCATCCATCAAAACATAAGACTTCAACTTAAGTGGAACCACGGTTCACAATATTGATGATCTTTGGCGATATATCCCCATTTTCTAGGTGGTGTCGTGGTGATACAAAATTTTCTGAGAATTCTTTTTTTCCAAATATCCCCGATGTTTTTCTAATATGTTGGCGATATTTCAGATTTCATTGATAGACTATATATATAGTAAATATTTGATCAGCAAGAAAAATGGATTATATTAAACTGATAATCTGGATATGACAAGGGCATGTTGTATCCATCCATAAGGATTCATCCCAATCCCATTTCAGGAATAAGATTTACAATGGTGCACAAAACATCTGTTGATAGACAATATATTTAACATTTTAAAGTTTTAGAATATTATTAAAACTTTTTAATATCTCATTAAAATCATCATAATTTTTTAAAATTATTTCCCTAAAAGAATCAACAAGGAATTGGTGATTGGATAATTGGCTTACTACTTTGATATGATTTACTTACTAATTTACTATAACTAAAAAGAAAAAGAAAAATGTGTATAACTGCAAAAGAGTACTGTCAATCTATTCAAGATATAAAGTAACAATAAAGACAAAAGAAAAAATGACATATATAAAGAAGAGAAGATGGCTAAAGACCAAAAGGGAGACATAAAGTAACATACCCATTACAGTCTCTTAATTTTTCCTATTTGATTTTTACAGTTATTTGCTATGGTCTTGAGCCTTAAATTTGCAATTATATTTCTTCTAATGATTTCTTGAAGGTTTATTAACTAATTCCATGTTTCTAGAAAATTTTCCTATTTTTTAGATTTTCCAAATATCATAGAGAAATTAGCGAAATATCTCCAAAATTTCTCCAATTCTACATAGTAAAATCTATATAAAAGGAACAAAGCAAGTATGAAATAGCAATCTCTCACAAAATCCTGTCTTATAAAGTGTTAAAACATAGTCTTGATACATGACAGCCAAAACCAGAAAGATATGTCACGACCTAGTAAATTACAACCCGGCCAATTCATCACTGATATGCGCTTCATTCCGTCTCACTGATTCCTTATCAAGTAAGCAGCAAATTACCAGTTGTATGGAAGTTCACAAGCATTGACGTTCTCAGAACGTATTACTAGAAAATTTTTAGATTTCTTCTAACTAAAATTATAATAAATCCAAACTTCAAAACTACAACTACAGAGCTCTAATCAACGCAAACTAAGATGGAACCTCTGCTCTTTTCGATTCTTTCCCAATTACATTAATCACGGGGGAAAGTTCAATAAACGCATTACAAAGATACAAAATTTGCTGAAACTAAGTAAAAAATCAAAAAGAACAGAGACCTACCCAAATTGATGAATCTCCCTCTCGAATTCTTTCACGCAAACGATAGTTGTCAGACTCGCTTCTTCCGCATAAGCTCAGGACTGCCTCGAAGCATCCGAACATTTACGAACTAGGCATTTCCCTGAAGCATAAAAGCAAAAGATCTCCCGAGTTTTGTACATCGATTCGTTAACACACAATGACCTGGATCTACGACGTAAGCAGCATGCTTTTAATATGGAATGTATTCCACACCATGGATTGAAGATCGACGGAAGGAATAATATCTGAGTTCCCGTCTTTGGTATCTTGCGAGATATCAGATATTTAATGCCTTCGTAATCAAACCCTTGAGGCTACCTAACTTTCTCCAACGAGCAACGGTTCTCGTTTTAGACAGTTGGACGAACCGATCGCGAATCAGACCCTTTGGCCCAAAGCCCAAACGCGACGGTAGGGTGGGCAATTAGGCGGGTTTGGGTGGGTTGGGTTTCGGCGTCAACCCGTCAAAACACGAACTTTCTCTCACAAATCAACGCTATAGAAAAAAATATAGCAAGAATTATAGAAAAATATAAATTTCAGAAAAATTAAATCCATCCATATAAGTGTAAAGAAACGACTAGCAGAGCACAAGGGCTGGAATGCAATTGTAACATTGCTATTTGCTATATTAAAAAAAGCAATGGTTTCTTAATAATAAATTTGCAATTATAAGTATTCAAGTCTTAAAGACTTAAAAGAGATCATCATGTGCTCATTTTTTAAATATTGTTTAGCAAAGCATCTCATCATATAGTGATAGTTTTGAGTTTTACTTCACAGTTGTCCTTTGCTTCACATTGAGAACTCCCAATTGACTTGTATAGTAGGACCATTCGGCCCAGGAACCATCCAGGCAACCGTTTTCGTTTTACCCCAAACCCGGTCCTTGGCCAAAAATTGTTGAATCAGTCAATGACCCATTGGCCCAGGCGGTCAAATCATTGACCCATTCAATAGTTTTTGAACATTTTTATTTTTAATTATTTTTTATTTTTTAACTTTTGTTGTCAGAACGGGCCATCCGTTCGAACCAGACAGTCGAATTATTGACCTGGAAACCGGTGGTCAGAACGGTTCCATTTTCGGGTCGCTTTTTCTAGATGTCAATAATTAGACGAAATAACTTTGTAGTTATAGTCATGGGAAGGGTGGACATTGCAAGGGATTCCAAAACCTTGAAAGATAAATCCAAAGTTACCTTAAATACAGAAAAAAAAATTGGCGATAAATCCACCAAACTAGAAAAACCAAGGAAAAAAAATAAGAAAATTGAGTTCAAAGTTCCGCTTTGAGATGGAGCTAAACATACATGCAATCAAAAAAAGAGCCAAAGCAGATCATCTTGTAAGAAAATTAAAAAAAAAAAATGCACAAGAAAATCCAAAGAAAAAACAAAAAGGAAGAAATAAAGTGGTGGCAAACCCGCAAATCCTAGACCGTTTTGGAGGACTTTGAAGAATAAGACCAAACACAAAAAAAAAAAAAAAAAAAAAGTAGAAAATGAGAAAAAAGGGAACATATCGCACACACTCGAATAAAACCCACAGTAGAAGAAACCTTTGAATAGTGAAAATCCAAAAGCATAAAAACCATGGTTTTCGAACCGCTGTTGACCCGGAGATGGACATTTCGGCCCGGGAACCATCCAAGAAACTAGTTCCGTTTTACCCCAATCCCAGTCCCTGGCCAAAAACCGTTGAATCGATCAATGACCCATTGACCCGGCGGTCAAACCGTCGACCCGTTCAATGGTTTTTGGTCATTTTTTATTTTTTTAATAGGGAACTATCCAGGCAATTGGTTCCATTTTATCCCAATCCTAGTCCCTGGCCAAAAGCCGTTGAATTGGTCAAAGATCCATTGACCCGGGTGGTCAAACCGTTGACCCATTAACCCGTTCAATGGTTTTTGGCCGCTTTTTATTTTTTGTTGTCAGAACGGGCTGTTTGTTCGAACCGTCAACTCGAAAACCGGTGGCCAAAACGGTTTCATTTTTTGTCGTATGAGTTACACGCTCGAATGACATAACACGCATGATATTGTTTAATGGACCTTACACACTCAATTTTTTGCATGTAATTTTTGTTGTCAGAATGGGTCGTCCATTCAAACTGGATGGTCGAACCGTTGTTGACATGTTCCATGGTTTTTGGCCATTTTTTATTTTTTTTAATTTTTGTTGTCAGAACGGACCGTCCGTTCAAATCGGATGATTGAACCGTCGACCCAAAAATTGGTGGCCATAATGGTTCCGTTTTTGGGTCGTATGAGTCACATGCTCGAATGACATAACACATATGTACTACTTAATGAACCTTATACACTCAATTTTTTGCTTGTAATTTTTGTTGTCATAATGGATCATCCGTTCGAACCAGATGATCAAACTGTTGACCTGAAAACCGGTGGCTAGAATGGTCAAACCATCAACCCAAAAATCGGGTGGCAGATAAGATATATAAGATTCTTATATTTGTTTCTTGTAATTTGAGAATTTTCAATGAATATAATATATATTAAAGGGAAATACTACCATTTGGTGAAAGGGGAGACCACCCCTTGCCCTTATATATATATATATAAGATAAGATGTTAGTTCTAGATTTTATTAAATCCATCACATTCCTCATCGTAGTGGTTCTCTAAAGGTGATGAAGAGTGTGATCCTTCTAGATGTACCCTCTATTGATCTCCCTCTGCTTGAATGCCGACAATGAAGTTTGCCATGGTCAATGAAATGACCAAGGCGTCATCGTGCAGGAACTAGACTCCCTTTAGGTCTTCATCTAGAAAGGATATGATGTCCTTAGGTTGTGACTTCTTCAATGGTCACTAGGGGTGTTCAAATTGTGAGCCAATTTGACCAAATCGGATCGGCCCAACCCAATTTGGTCGGTTTTTTTAAATCACTAGCCGGTTTTGGTTCTTGCAAGTATATAAACCAATAGATCGGATCGGTTTCGGTTTTCACACTTGAAAATCGAAATCAAATCAAATCGAATTGAACATAAAATTCACTAATGTAGAGTGTTTCCATCCTTGGCTATTGGCCTATTGCTTCTTACTTTCTTAATCCTAGTCATTTCCTATCCTAGTAGTAGTCGATCAAGACTACAATCAGTCTTGAATCCGAAAGTAAAAAGAAAGATTTCAAATGGAGAAAAGAAAAAGAAAAGAGGGAGAAAGCAGAAGCACACGAAGGGTTTTAAGAAAAGGAGAGAGAGGATCGAAATAGAATTAATCTGCCGACCCACTCTTAATATTTATATGTTTACTAATTGTAAAAAAATGTTGAATTGCCCTTAATGCTTACATGGAAAATAAACTAATAATAAAACTAAAATAACAAAGTTGTAACAACAAAACTAAAATAACTACCAACTAACACTGACATAACTAACAAAGGATACATGTTGTGCTGCCATACGAACATAGTGGGGACCACAACCGTGAGGTCTATATCAGTATTCTCTACACTCCCCTTCAAGTTGGGAATAGATATTTGTCATTCCCAACTTGCATAGGTCTGCCTCTAACTTCTTCCTTGGAACAACCTTGGTGAGAAGATCTGCGAGCTGCATGCTGGAGGTGATATACGGGAGACACACTTCTTGAGATGAAACCCTTTCTCTGACAAAATGTCGATCAACTTTGATATGCTTAGTTCTGTCACGTTGTACCTGATTGTGAGCTATATTAATAATAGCCTGATTATCACAATACAACATTAATGGCTTCTCATAATCAATACCCAACTCTTCAAGTAATGACTTCAGCCATAATCAATATCCAACTGTTGGGGGGGGCATTTATGTCATTTTTTTAACCCCTCATAAGCAAAAATGCAAAATACACAAATAACCCCCTAATATGGCTGTTTATAGCTGTTGGGGGGACATTTTTATAACGCCCCCCCAAAAGCTGAAACTAGCCGTTGGGCCCCTTTTGGGGAGGGGGCCCAATGGCTATATAGCCTATTTTTCGGGCGGGCCACGCTCGGCCCGTGAGGGGCTGTGCTGCGGGCTGGGACATGCCAACACGCGGGCGTGGGCGGCACGACATTGTCATGTCGTGCCGGGCCCAGCCCGATTTACACCTCTACTTTCCACCAAAATGGAAGAATGGTTCCATTTTGGGTTAATTTTAAAAGTATGAAAGAGTGGAAGTTAATACCCTAAATATAGGACTTATCGATAGGGAAGTAAAGGAGGAAAGATGTAGTGGTTCAAATTACATTTTGTAATAATTAGAGAGTGATTAAAATTAATTCTCATTTTTTAAAAAATGTTTTTGTTTAATACGAAGAATATGTAATATTAATGCATGTCCAAATATTTCTATAAAATGTATAAAACATTCTTTATTTTTATTTTTTATTATTTAATTTATGACATAATAAAAGTTACTTATTTACCAGACGGAAATGCAATTCCAATATATTGTTTGGATATTGATTTTTAATATTGTGCTCAAATCAACTAATTAGATTGATCAATTCACCATCGAATTCAGGATTATAGGTCTATTTACCACCAAACCACTTGCCTATGGTGACCTAACTAATTAAATCATTAAACCATTTAACATGGTTAGTGGGGTCATGCATACATTAATGCTCTTTTTTTCTCCTATTTTTTATCCTATTTTCATCATTAATTAAAATAATTCTCATTTATTACACTTTTTCTAGGATGAATATATAATATTATAGAATGTGCCTAAATTTATCTACAAATTTCTACATTTTGTAGAACTTTATGTATTTTTTTATTTAACTATAATATCATGTGTTGATCCATTGGACATGGATAGTTGAACCACTAACCCACCACTTGGATGGAAAAACCATTTTGCTTTTTTTGGTTAATTTTAAATCATGTATACCATTTTCATCATTAATAAAAGTAATTCTTATTTTCACATTTATTTTTGTTTAGAATGATGAATATATAACAATAGAAATGTATTGAAATGCTTTATACAAGGGTTATACTTTTCTTTGAGTTTCTAAATATAATTTTAATATTTATTACTTAGTTATGGCATCATAGATTGATCCATTTGACTTGGAAGGTTAAATCATTAACCTACCATCTAGATATGAAAATGGTTTCATTTTCAAATTGATTTTAAAATTTGCATTTCATTTATATCATTAATAAAATAATTATTATTCATCACACTTATTTTGTGTATATGATTAATATATAATATTATAGATATGCCCAAAAATGTTTCATATTTTTGTGTACTATTCTATTTAAACATTTTTATTTTTAATTGTACATCATGGATGGATTAAGCCATTTGTCCTAAAAGGTTGAACCACTAACCCACCCTCTACGTAGGAAAATGATTTCATTTCTCAACAGTTTTAAGTTGTATATTCCAAGTCCATCATTAATAAAATTATGTCTATTTTGTCATACTTATCTTTTTTAATATGACAAGTATATAATGATAGAAATGTGTCCATTTTTTTTAAATTTATTTTTTTATAATCTTTTGTATTTTTTATATGTCTAAATTTGTATTATTTGTTTATAACATCATGGAATTATCCATTTGACCCAAATGGTTGAACTACTTACCCACCATCTAGATGAAAAATATAGTTTCATTTCTAGGTATATTTCAAAATATACAATTTCATTCTATTAATAATATTGTATATGAATTTATTAATGGAATTTAATAATGAGAAACAAAAGTATAAATGTTAGATTCAATATGAGAGAGAGAATGAGATTTATTTAATGCCTTAAATGTGAGGCTTAATGAGAGGTAATTGAATGTACTTAATAGTATTATTTTAATTACATTTTCAGCCCTCTCAATGAAGATGGACTAAATTAAAGAGGAGGGGTATTTTAGTGAGAAAAAATTTTCAAGAACCCACCCAATACCTCATCACACTTTATATACTAGTATTTGTGTATATGCTTTGCACATGATAAATGTTGTGATGATGATAATATATAATTTATTTCTATTTTTTTTGCAATTTTTTATATTTCCACATCTATAAAAATTATTCCTATTTATCATATTTAATTATTGTGGTTCATTAATATAAAGATATGTCCAAATAAAATTTTTGGAATGGTAACGAGAATTAATAAAATTCTTGTTATTCTTATTTATCATTAATAAAATTTTTATTATTCTTATTTATTATGGTTCATTAATAAAATTAATAACTTCTATATGATAAAATTAATAAAATTCTCGTTACCTTTGCAAGAATTAATTTCTATATGATAAATCTAATTTTATCTCCTTTAACTGCTGAAAATCTTACAATGAACTACTATAAAAAATATTACTTACTAATGCAAATATCTTGCCATCCAATGATGTGGGTTTTAATGTAATGGAAATGAAAAATTAACCCACCATACGGTGGGAGTAAAGAAGGGAAAATCATCTGCTACCTTAATGATCAAGAACTAAACCAATGAAAATAGGTTAAAAATATTTAAAAAATCAAGAAAATAGTTTAAAGAATAAATTGCTCATCCATTTGCAAGTTGGAAATCTCTTCATGGTGGTTTATGTGACTTAACATTGGCTGTTGAGAACATAAGATGTACTTTCATTTTTTTTTTCAATTTAAATAAATGAAAGGGTAAAATGCTGAAACCTCTCATAAAATTTCATTGCTGACCCCCCCAAAATTTGGTAAATGCAATCACCTCTCATGAACTTTTTGACACAATTGCAGACCTAACATTGGCTATTGAGAACATAAGATGTACTTTCATTTTTTTTTTTCAATTTAAATAAATGAAAGGGTAAAATGTTGAAACCTCTCGTAAAATTTTTTATCATTGCTGACCCCCCCCAAAATTTGGCAAATGCAATCACCTCTCATGAACTTTTTGACACAATTGCAGGTAGACCCTCTGTTAGAATCTTCTAACAAAAAACACAAAAATGTCCAAAATACCCATGTAGTTACTTCTGACCAAAATGTTTATTTTTTAATTTCTTCATATCAATCACTATCCCAAAATGTTTATTTTCCAAATTTACCCTTCATATCAATTGCTTAAAGGTAAAATTGCAACTTTAAACTCTCTTTCTTTTGTTGTGGATAACATTTATATTGTTTTTTATGTATAAACTGGCCTTAATAATAATTATATGGGTATTTTGGACATTTTCATGCCTCCTATTAGAGGATTTTACAAAGGGGGTCTACTTGCAAGTGTGTTGAGAAGTTTAGGGGAGGTGATTGCAATTACGAAACTTCAAGGGTTGTTTGGGCAATGATAAAAAATTTCCAGGGAGGTTTCAATAATTATCATGGTTTGTTTTCCAATTGTTGAACAAAAAGAGGGATTTTTGTGCATTTTCCCCAACAAACATTAAATGGGAATGTTAAATAACTTTATTGCCATTGACTTATTTTACAATTATAAACAAAAAGAATGGAAATTTGTGTCTTTTTTGTAATAAGCATTAAATGAGAAAGAAGAGTCATATCCTAATAAGCATTAAATGAGAAAACAAAATTACATATTTACCACTGTTCCTTTTCTGATTCAAATCTTAGAGATGGGGTATTTTAGTCTAGTGAAAATTCCATAATCCAACCACATGTATTCATACTTATATATATATATATATATATATATATATATATTATTAAAAGAGTGAATACCTATTTTTCCTGGAACTTTCATTGGACTTTTACTACCCTATTAGTCTAACTAGATAGTAAGCATACGGAGGGTGTTATTGTCTTTTACTACTGTCACATTTATAGTTTCTCTCTCGGTCCAACAATTACATCTTATAACAGAGAAATGAGGCCCTCTCTCTCACAAATCGGATTCATCTCCCGCTACTCAGTACAACAGTTATCTCTCAGAAATCTGAATTTACTCCCACTTGGATCCACTTCTGCCATTTGCACAAATTTGTCGAAGAACGAAGGGTCTCTCTCGCATAAAGTTAAAGTTGAAGGAAACAAGGCCCTTTCTCCCACGAATTCCATGCTCCGAAGATGAACTGAAAAACATTCCCACTTCCACGAATTCCACGATGGGCGAGGGACATATTTTAGTCCAAAACGGCAAGCACATGACTCATTATTCAAAGATCTAGATATTTTAAAGAGGAGACCAACGGGACGAGAGGAAGTGGTCTTTAAAGGTAATACTGGGCTATTAATGCCCTCTCTTTTCAAATTTTCCGTGAGGTAATCTAAGTACTTTTTTCATGTCAAATTTTGTACTGGTAGGCACCTTTTCTCTTTTCCAAAAGCCTCACCGCCAGTCTGCCACGTCTCCACCTTTTTATTGCTCAAATAATCATGATGTTTTGTTACCATAACCAATTAACCATGTTGTTTTTAAGTCAGAACATTTCAACTGAGGTAGGAATTGAACGTCCTCAGATACCTGAAACATATCTATTTGACATTTCCCCCGGCCGAACCCCATGCACATAATCCACTGTAATCAAACACATATATGTCCAATCCAACCAATTATGCCCATCTTATCTTATGTGGTTGGTGTTTATACAAGAAGAGAGAAAACATTGGTTAGAGACAAAGTCATGCACACCTGGCTGGCTGGATTACTTTTCACGAGTGAATACAAGAGTCCAATGTGCATGATTTAATCTCTATTTCATCCAGTCATGAAAACTAAATACATTCAATATGTTTTTCAATAAAATCTTGTCAATTTCTGTGTACTTGATTTATTTGGATCATTACTCGTAAAAACAAAGAATATTAATTTGGGTCATTAAGCCTGTGACCCACCAATAGTTGGTATTCGGTGACATGCACCATAACTTCCCCAATTCCCCCTATTCTTTTTTTTCCAAAGTGCTGATTGCGAGGATTTGATTCCACGACAACGCCAGCTAACACACCAACGATACAGCCCTTGCTTGATCCAATAGTTCAGATTTCAGATGGTCACCTGACATTTCTTCCTTTGAGGATGCGTGTCAAACTGCAAGAAGGTAGAATCGATCTTTGCAGAATGCTGGACTGGGCCAGCGCTTGCTTTCCTCCTACGTCCTATCACCAACCCACTAACACTGGGGTGCATTTCAGCTTGGTCTGAGTCAGCATTTTCATTCAAATTTTGATGAAAATTTCATAAGTTGCATTTCTAATCTAACACCTTTATATTTTGGGTAAATAATTAAAATCTCCTGTAGGTTGCGTTTGATTTCAGTGTAAACGTGAATCGACCTCAAACTCTATCATTGGTTTGCATTTATACATGTTTGTTTTCAATGTAAATATGAATTGGTGTAAAACTCCACACCAAGTCCATATTTTCATGCGTTTATTTCCAATGTAAAGTTTACGTTATAAATTGATGTAAACCATCTAATCAACTAACTTTTCCATATGTATTATCACAAATAAAACCTCCAATGGTCCATTAAAATTTTGTATCCATGAATTTTCCATCAAAATCAAACACAACAGTAACTACTGAAATCTCCCCTTGGACCAAGACCTCCCTGTAGGGTGATGTTATTGGATAAAAATTTTGTTTTTGTTTTTGTTTTGAAGAATCCGATTTTGTCCCTTTATGTTCCCTTTGTCTATAGTTTATGCTATTTAAGCCTTGTTCGTTTATAACAGTATAGCTTAATTGGATAAGTGCACTTACCCATGTTCTTTTAATTTTTAAGATTCTCAGGTAAATAATAAAATGACATTTCTACTCACACAAAGTAACTATTAAAATGGGTAAAATGGTCTCATCATGTTCTGTAAAAATTTCTCCCCACTGGAAAAGTTACTTACCCACTAGGAGATGGATAAATTTTACCCAGGAAAGTATGGATAAATTTATTATGGGACCCATTCTATTATGCAAAAAGAATATAGGAAAGTTGGTCAAAGAAAAAAAGTTACCCATTGACCAACTTTCCCATGCATATTACCTGTAAACGAACGGAGCCTTAGAGAGAAAAATTACCCTTTAATATAAGTAAACTATAAAAATAATAATTATGTGCAAAGATAATAAATAAATAAATTCATTCAAATTTGATTAACATAATGAATAAATGAGTTCAATTATGGTGCATTCACTAACATTGGCAGCAGCATAAATTCAGGTCTCAAGCAATCACATTAAAATTTGATTACTTTTTATTGATTTATCTTTTATAAAATGTAACTTTTACGTGTTTAACATGCATGTAGATTTTCTATCACATTCAACCAGTCACCTCTTTTGCTGCAATGGATGTACCAAGAGTTTTGCCTAAATAAATTCATCAAAACCTAGAGACAACAATGCAAGAGATTGTTGTTCCAAAGCTGAGTGGATCAAAATCCACAACAGATTCAGAGTTCAACTGGTTTGCCTTACACTAAAATGTAAATGCTCAAATTTGGTTCTCTGGGTAGAATGCGTGCATAACAATGCTGTTGAATTGGTTAACCCCTGAGAGACAAAATCACCTTGCAGAAGACAAAGAATCATAAGCAGATATTTCATTGTTAAGTTCAAAAAAAAAAAAAACTGTTGTAAATCTTTATTTTTTGATTATTTATTTATACCTTTCTTCATTCTGAAAATTTGCAAAATTGTTAAGGATAAAATTATCTTTTTAACTCCACTATTAAAAAGGAGGAGTTGAAGACTTGGAGAGGGGATGTCTTAGGTTGCATTTGACATTCCTTATTTTAAGGACTTATCTCCTTTTTGTTGTTAAAAATTCAATGTTCACAGAGACATTTTAACTGCAAAAAGAAAACAAGTCCTTAAAATAAGGAATGCCAAATGCAGTATTAATCCATTTTGAAAAGAGGAGAGGTTTCAGACTTTTAGTATTTAAGAAAATATCAAGGGATATGTAAGTCTTTTACACTGAGGCCCTGTTCGTTTTTCAGTAAGTCATTTACCTGGGTAAATGCAATTACCTAGGTAAGTTTTTCCTGGGAAACACTTACCCAGATAAGTGCATTTATCCATGTTCTTTTATTTCTCAGGGAAATAAGATAATGATTATTTTAATCATAAAAATACATTATTAAAAGGAGCATTTTTATCCTATTCAAGTGTTAGCAACTTTTCTCTTAGATGGAAAAGTTATTTACAATGGATAAGTGATACCTAGGAAAATAAACTTTCACTGGTCCCCACATTAATCTGAAAAATGAATATGGCATTCTTGGTCAATAGTGACCAAAATCCCATTAACCAATTTTTTCCTTCTCAAAATCCTAAAAAAAAAATGCCCCTTACTTTTTTTAGTTCATGGAATTATACAATGGGGATACTCCATCCTCAAACCCATAAGCCTCCAGCCCTAAGGGAGATATAAGTCTTTTTACTCTTATTTATTTTTTCGGTTCATTGGGCCATATAGTGGGGGTACTCCATCCCCAAACCCATAAGCCCCCAACCCTAGAGAAAGGAGGAATTCCATTTCAAAACTCCCTACAACCAACCATAAACCTTACCAACTAAGCTATATAAGGGCCAAACAACCAAAGCCACATCAAATATATCAAAAGTAAAATTGAGTAAAACAAAAGCTTGGATCATTATGGAGCCCCAATGTCCCTAATGATATATATATATATACTGACCCAAACCCAAGTACCCAACCCACCGACACCCAACTTTCTGAGTTTCTGTCTTGTAAATAGACATAAGAACGATATACAGAATAAAAAATACAAGTTTCCCCATTTAAACTAATGTAAAGAAACAGTCAAAGCAACAGCATCCATTAGTCCACTTCTCATGTGACATGTGACAGAACATAGCCTTTGTCTGGGTGTACTACGGTAACATTTTGGAAAAGTTCAGACCATGAGAGTACATTTGAAGCTAATAAGCATTGAGAGAATGGAGCAGACATGGCCCATGTCTAGTGGGTTCTGTCTGATCAGGTGAAAGTGAACCATTAGGTCGGCCATTTTTTTTTTCTGGGTCCGAAATGCACTCACCTTAAATTCTTAATCCAATTACACGTCTCTTGATTTGATGCTGATTGGAACGTCCACGAGTTCTATGAATTGAGTGCGCAGGGGGTAAAGGATGAAAGAAAGAAAATATAATGGTTTGTGGTTGACGGGTTGTGGAGGAATGTACGATAGGAAAGGGATTTAGCAGCTTTTGGACCCATCTTTGAAAGAAAGATCTCTAAGTCATATGCGCACTTTGTCTATAAACACTGTCAATTGCAAAAGTTTGTTTGTCATTTGTAGGGTATAACTGTATAAATGTCAATTTATTTATTATTTTTTTTACAGATAGATATGTTCTAAGCAAGGTTTTTAAAACTGTTTGAATACCGGTCAGGGGTTTAGTTTTCGGGTCGGACGGTCTGATCATTCTGATAAAAAATTAAAAAATTAAAAAAAATGGTCAAAACCATTGGACAGTTTGAATAGTTTAGATGGTTTGACCATTTGGATTAGCGATTTACTGATCAAATCAACAGTTTTTGGCAAAATAAAATAGCCTGACTGATTCTCAGTTTTTCCAATCCAACCATCCGGTCTGATCCAATTTTGAAAACCATAATTTTAACGATAAAAGAGAAAAACTATACTCAACTTTACAACACCAAAATAAAGCATAAACCTTTTTAAGAAGATAATTTATGGTCAGAAAAAGGTTTGAAGGATGTCACTTAAGAATGGCGAAAAGACAAAAGACTACAGCAAAAAAAAAAAATCTCTTTTTCTTTGTAGGGATTAGATAAAAAATCAAAGATCGTTTATCCACCAATAAACAGTAATCCTACATGTGGTAAATGCATTTGGACATAGCTTTAGCTTTATGGGGGCTTATTTGAGTCCAAGAATCTGTGTCGTATGATCAAATGAATAAACCGGACAAATTTAATATTAAAATAATGAGCATTTAAAGATTTACTATTTTTTTATAAATAAAGATCCGGACTAATTGGAGAATTGAATAGGTAGCTAATATACACAATATTTAAAATATTGATATGATACAGGCATATTTTATTGATACACCCACACGAACTGATATGATAAATAAGTGGGGAGGTGAATGGTTTGATATTGCATTATTCCTTTTGTAATAATTTGCGTCAGTTCATATTAGCTGGTATCAATTGATACATAGGTATGTAATGGTTCATAGCAATTGATACATGTCAATTTTTTTAATTCAAATTTAAATAGGGGCAAATCGGGTGGGCTGGGCAAACTGGGCCAGGTCTAAGGTCAATCCAAGCTCAACCCATATTAAAATTTGATGCACTTAAGTTCAGTTCAGGCATAAGTCAGGTTCAGGTTGATAAATCAGTTTAAAATGAAATTGGACATGCATGTATGTATGTATGCATGCACACAAATATTTATGTATGTAAACATGTTTGCAAATATATATCTACATGTATGTATGCATGTATATATTTGGGTTGAGCTCAGACTACTTATGGTCTAGGCCTGAGCCCAGCTTCACCCTTGGATTTAAATATTCATTAGTTACACCATTAATTATGCTACTTAAGGTCATATATTTCAATCAAATTAAGTCCACTAATTACTACTATTAATGCCATTGATTGTAGATTTTCAACACCATTAATTATACACACTAAAATAAGGATATTGTATGTGTTGTTTCTTATTTTTCATTTCCTTTGAAATTGAACAAAATAACTCAAGTAGACAATTGCCTTTAAGACTTTCCGTTATCTCTCTTTATTAAATCATCATTCCTCTCCTCTTTCTCATTAATTTGTTCAATTGTCTCTCCTTGTTTATCATGCCATTAGCTTTATCTATATCTAAATTAATTTCAATTAATTTATAATTATTTATCTATTAAATATTCCTACACAATTATAATTATTGATAAAAAAGTTGTATCCAATTACAAGTTATAATAATTATTATTTACTTCATAATAAAACTTAAATTCCATTTAGTTATAATTTATAACACATTAAATATTAAATGGTAAGATTATTGGGAAAATTATCTACTTCCATTTAAAAAATAAATAATTTTGAAGATAATTAATCAAATAAATTACATTTCAAAATAAATACTATTTACTTCATTCAACAATAAAATTATTAATATTTTAAATATAAAATCACCTTTAATTATTCAAATAATCATAACCCTTTTAACTTCCAATTCAAACTTAAAAATTATAATTAAAATCCACTTAATACACTACCATTTTAGCATCTTCTTAGTTAATTAGTTTTCATATCATTTTCATCACATCAAAATTCCCTTGGGCACTCTACCCTATTGAACACTTCATCAATTCCTCTACAACATCATAGTCTTCATATCATTTTCATCACATTGAAGTCCCCTTGGACATTCGACCATGTTCAGCACTTTATTAATTTCTTTACATCATTATAGTTTTTATATTATTTGCATCACACAAGAGTCCTCTAGGACACTTAACCCTATTAAGTACTTCATCATTTGAAGCAACATTTTCATAATCTTTACACCTAGGGGTGTTCATTGTACGGTTCAAATTGCAAAACCAAACCGAATTTGCAATTTGGTTCGATTTGACATTTTTAATTTGAATATGTGGTCTATAGTTTTGGTTTGGTTTATTAGATTTTACAAACCAAAACAAAATGGTTTGGTCTAGTTCGGTTTCCATGCCAAAATGGTTTGATTTTCTTTGGGAATTTCTCAAACTATAATTTACTAGTTTGGTCTAAGATCTTCTCCAACCGCATCGATTTGGACCATGAACACTCCTATTTACACCACTATAAGTTTTTATATCATCTTTACTATACCAAAGTTCCCCTAGGCACTTGACCCCATCAATCACTTCATCATTTCCTTTACATCATTATAGTTTTCATATCATTTTCATTACAGAGGTACTTGTAGGCACTTGACCATGTCAAGTACTTCTTCATTAGACATCATTACACCATTGATTGGTTTCCATCACAAGTAAGGCCCCTCAAGTATTGATTCCATTGAGCACTTTATCATCACTATGACTTTAATTTCATTTCTAGAGTCCTCTTAGGCACTTAACCTTGTTGGGAATTTTATCATATTCTTTACATCATTACAAGTTTTATATCATTATGTCAAAGTCCCCTCGTGCACTCAACCTTGCCAAGCATGTTTGCACTTCATTTCAACCTATTTAACTTTTGTTCTTCATTTTTCCCTCTATCTAGTTCTTCACTTCAACTAAAGAAAAAAAAGAGAGAAGGAAAAAAAATAAAAAAGTGGATCTATATAAGCTCCTTCCTTATCCATTACCCTTCTTAATGCAATAATGACATGTATACGAGCTCTAAAAACCAATAAGGAACATCAAGTTACTAATTAGCATGACATCACTTTAACACCACAACACTTTGCAATAACATATATTTGTCTATGGCTTTGTTGAGGTTTTAACACATAAACTACTATTACCTAAATGATGCTTGTTACTTATCAAAAGGATAGCTACACCAGGATCTTTGTCAAGTTTTCAAAATAATCATTTATTTTTAATTATAATTCAAACCAATTCAATATCAACTTTTATCAAACATCAAGATCCATTAAAAGAATTAGAATCTAACAAGTTCATTAAATAACAAATTCCTAAGCTTTATTAACTCTATTAATTACTACAAGCATCATAACCTTAATTAATCAATAATACAAACTCCCACTATGACCCCTTATGGGATAGCACCACTTTGTTTTTATTCGAATGAATGCTTGACTATTGCATTTGCCTTTAAAGACATGGGGTTGTATTATATTGTCCAAGATAAGGCATTACATACAACAATCTTAGACTTGATTGAAATTCTAATAACTATGTTCCTCTTTCATCCTCTTGTCTATTGCAAAAATCTTTGTGTGTTTGTTTTTCATTATTTTCGGTAGCTAGTTAGCTAACTTCATCAAAGAAGAGTAGTTGTTAATACCTAATTTTTGCTTAATCCTTTCATTCTATTTCCTTATACCACCTCAAAATGTGAAAATACAACCATCAAAACATGTCAAACCCCCTAAAATCCTCATTTTTAACATCTTTAGCATGTTAAATATCCAATCAAACCATTTTGAATAACTCAAAACACCTAGGATGCCAAAATTTACCTTCACTCTTCATAAATCTACCATGCATCATACTTATCCTCTTCCAATGTTTCCAATTGATGCAATCTCAAACTTTAACCATATTAAAATTAGATAAAGCACATTTGTCCCCTCAAGAAAACTAAACCATAATCATTCACTAGATCTCATCTCAAAACTTCTTCATTGACCATCTAATTGTAAAAATTTTCAATTCAGCACTCATGATTGAATTGGAACAAAACTTGCAGGTCACCTAAGAAAAAACATATCAAACATTTACAATTGAGTGCAAAACTCCTAAAACCACCCACCTATTTGATCTTAGCCATAAATTCCTTTATTTTCCTCTAAAATGAGAAAGATTCCATTTCAAGTCATCTTATTGATTGATAAGTTGTTGTAACCTAAAACTCTAGTTTGAACTAAATCTCTCAATTCACACCTTTGATAAAAAAAAAATCCCTTATTTCATTAGATTATAGGCATTAAAACATACTTGACCACCAAAATTCATCCCAAGACTCATTTGACCCACCATCAAATTGAAATTTCATTTTTAGAAAATCTTGCTTAATAGTTATAAATCTCCATCACAAAGACCATGTTTGATCAATCAAGCCACACCATCATGTTCAGAAGCCCAAGAAGCCTCACCACTTCAAATTTTATGACTAAACTCCATTGTTTAACCATTGAACCAAAATAATTTCATTTCTATTACAATCGATTTAATAACCCTTCAATATGCCCCAAAGGGTTGGGATAGTGTCAAACCTTTGCCTTGACCTTCAAACAACTTGAACTAATAAAATTACGTTTACACATATTAGACTAAAAACCTTAATCGAAGATATCCCCACTTAAGCCCTTAAAATGACAAAATAACCTTTATGGCCAAGTCAAATTTACATTTTTTCCATTAGGAGCCATAAAGTTGAACTAGACTTGTCAAGAATGCTTAGAGCTTCCATTAGGTACAAGAGACCCTAAATAATTACACACAAATTGAGTAAAATTATTGTCCCTTTAATCTATACCTATTACATGACTAAAAGTTTGAGAATCCCTAGGTTTTTGCATGTAAATTGTATGACATGAATAAAACAAGTTTCATACATTGTTCCCCCATTTTTCTCTATAAAAAAAGACCAAATTGAGCCAAATGACAAGGAAAATAATCTTTCCAATCACTCAAGAGAGTTCACATATATTTTCTAAAAGAAATTTCTAAAATATTTGGCCTTATTTGGTGGCACCTCGTACTTTTTTCTTTCAATAGTACTAAAGTATAAAACATACAAAATGCTTTCACTTTAATACTTCTACTCCAAAAATTGTTTGGATGAAAATTTTTCAAAGTAAAAGTAAATGATGGCGTTTGGATATAACAAAATGTTTTATACGTATGCATGTCACGTGACATTTGAATGTAAGTCAATAGCATATGAATGCCATATCATAATATGGGGTTAATGGCATGTGGTTTCCATGTGGAATCCATATATGCTACATTGCAGTATATATGGATGCCATATGGCATCTAAATATTGGATCAATTACACGTGAATTCCACATGACAACATATAAGGATGCCATATAGCATTTAAAGGTAAATCAATGATATTGCATGCCACGTGACACAAACAAGTCATTGAATGCATTAATGTGCCTATGCTTTCACATGGCATTCGTATATGCTATTATGTGGCAAGGTGTATAAGTATCATAGATGTGGTTGGTACACACATTTTAGAAAGTATAAAATATGTCAGAGGGCCAAAAATCATAAAATATAAAAAATTAGTTCCGTGCTTTTTGTGTTTTCTTTTTGCACTTTTACTTATGTTTTTTAAAAGTAAAAAAACACATTAAACAAACATGTTCATGAAGAATACTACCTAATATGGCCTTTATGTTAGGATTTGAATCCAACTCCAAAAGCTCAATCTCACCCATTTTCAGCTTGATTTAGATATTAGAAATCAATTTTCAAGGCCAAATATGAGGGGTAAGTTTCCTAATCAATTTATTTTGTTACTTTAATTAATTTTAGACTTTTTAGTGCTAATTTCTTCTATTTTTTAACCTAATGTTGTACCTAATTGATTAGTGTTCCAAATTTTGAGAGGTTTCACTTCAAATTTCTTCTAATCTTGGCTTTAGAGGGAGAGAGGTAGGGGATTTAGGGAATTTAGTACCTAATTCATAATAACATTTCCTCAAAACTAAGATTAAACGAGGCTAGAAGTGACTCCTCACTAATCTTTACAATTCTATCAAATTTTTAGTGTTTTTTTAAGTTAACCATTGACTGATATCAAAATTGCTTGGCTAATATAGTTTGGAGAGAGGAATTTAATGCCTAACACCATCCTTTTCCCAATTAAGTGAAACTCATGGTCTCTTGACTGAGTGCATTTTTATGGATAAATAGAGTCAACATTTATAATAAAATCAAATTTTCAATATTGAAATGGCACCCATTTCTTTTAAAAATGGGTGGCAACTCCTTGTCTTGAGTTGGCCATGAGCCTCTTAGATCTCACAATAACACATTAATGGTTTCATGTGTGTAGTAATTTGTAAAAAGTTATATGTTATGTGTCTTAAAATCTTAATAGATGCACTATAGTAAAGTATGTGATATCTACATGTCCTACTATATTGATATTAGTTTATTTTTCATATAAATTGCTAAAGTATATATGCACTTTTTTATGTATGTATACCTTATTTCTTGTTATTTCAACCTTAGATTTTTAGTGTTATTAATGTATTTGTGGAAGTTTCCAAATTGAAGGAACAGATTTGCTGTTTGGGTAGCCTAATGACCATTTTTTGACCATCAAGCAATCTTAAGCTTGCTAATTTGTTTGGACATAAAAAATGAGGCTCCTAATTCCTCTCCCTACTCTTTATCTTTATCATATATAATGCAGATATTTGCCTTGGCTTCACATTGTCATGAAAAAATTAAATTTGTTTATTTTCCTCTCTTGGAACTCTCTTCCTCTCACTTCTCTTGCATGTCCATTTGCATGAACCACTAAACTAGTCCATATAAAAGGGATTTTGGAGCTCAAAAGGAAACAATCTGCTATTTATCTCCGGACACATCTTATTTATTACCTATAAAAAAATGACCCAAGACAATTTACCAATTTCCATGTATGTAAGATAAGCCCTTTTTAATCGTTTGGTTTTATATCAAAATTAGAACTTTGTACGTATGACTGATATTAGTCGCAAAATTACCAATATAACTTTGGACATATGGCCAATAAGGACCCATAATATCCCTTGATGCAGGTGGTCTCGTGCTCATAATTAGGCCTCACTATACACATATATTCAATGTTCTTAGCATTGAAAAATTAATTAAAACCTTTAAATTCAAATGCCATGATATTTAATATAACATAATCATAAGGTAAAGGCAAGAAGTTGGGATGGAAATTTTGCCCAGGATGGAGATTGCCTCGGCGGGGGCGAGGACGGGGATCATAATTGATAGGGATCCTCAATGGGACTGGGGTTGGTGATGAGGAGTGTAGTCCCTGCCCCACCCCACCCTGATTATATATTTATTTTATGTAAATTCATTATAACCCCACCTTATTGCCATTTTTAATAACAAGAAAATTAATTATATTGTTTTCACATTAAGCTCAGTTTGGAAGGGGTATAGATGCAAATATGTAGTGTAAAACCTTATATTTTGTATTATTTTATATGTATTTGTATTGTACATATTTGTATTAGTACTCTTTAAAAATGAGCCTTTGGATTATTGGTGCCAAATGATTGCCAAAAATTTTCCATCTCATGAATTATTAGATGCCAAAAGAAATTACACCTTTAGAATTTTCATTAGATAGTGGTAAGTATTTTACTTTAAGCTGCGTTTGGAAATGATGCAAATAAGTGTGAACGCAAATTTGTAGAGTGTAAAACGGTTCATATAAATTGTAAGTTGGGTTAGTTTTGCACTAACAAATTTACCTTCTTACGAAACAAGCTTTTAGTTGTAATGGATGCAAACACAAACTCCAATAAAGCATATGCTTTTTTTTTATCAAAAGCCCACTTGAATGCAAATTTACTTCTTTTTTTTATTGTATACTTTTACATCTTATTATCAATGTAAATATGCATTGGCCTGTCATTTGTCAATGCATAAATGTAATGTTGCCAAACACAAGCAACAGTGAAACAAAGTACAAATTTACCCTCAACCGGGATTTACACTCCATTTGCATCGTTTCCAAACATAGCCTTAGTTTCATTAGTTCAACACAAATTTTATATGGAATAAACATTGTTTCCCATCTCATGAATTAAATGCCAGAAGAAATTAGCACCTTTAGAACTTTCATTAGATAGTGATGGGTATTTCAGTTTAATTTCATTAGTTCAATACAAATTCTATATGATATTAACATTTTTTGCAATTCCTTCATTTTTTAAGCCAATAAAGGCTCAGTTTGGAAGGAGTACAAAAACATATATTTACAGTGCAAATACATATAAAATAATACAAAATATAAGATTTTGCACTCTACAAATTTGTATCTGCACTCTTTCCAAACTGAGCCAATAAGAAAATTTTTATTCATCAATATCAACTCAGTACAAGTCAGTCATGGAAAGATAAAAACTCAGGACAAAAAGACCAAGGCCCCGTTCGCTTTTTGGTAAAGCTGCGTTTGGAAATGATGCAAATGAAGTGCAAATCTCGGTTTAGGGTAAATTTGCACTCTAGTTCATTTTTGCCTATGTTTGGAAACATTACATTTATGTATTGACAAATGACAGACAAATGCATATTTACATTGATAATAAGATGTAAAAGTATGCCAATAAAAAAGAGGTAAATTTGCATTCAAGTGGGCTTTTTATAAAAAAAAGCATATGCTTTATTGAAATTGATGTTTGCATCCATTACAACTAAAATTCTGTTTGGTAAGAAGGTAAATTTGTTAGTGCAAAACTAACCCAATTTTGTAATTTATATGAACCATTTTACACTCTACATATTTGCATTGTTTCCAAGCGCAGCCTAAGTTACTTACCTAGGTAAATGTACTTACCTAGGTAAGTGTTTCCTAGGAAAGACTTACCCGGGTAAGTGCATTTACCCATGTTCTTTTATTTCCCATGCAAATAAGGCAATGAACATTTAGCCATAAAAATCCATTATTAAAAGGGGCATTTTTGTCCCATTCAAGTGTTGACAATTCCCCCCCCCCCCAAGGTGGGAAAGTTATTTACCCACCTAGGAGATGAGTACTCGGGAAAATATAAACTTTCCCCGGTCCCCACATAAATCTGAAAAAAAGAACATAGGATTCTTGGTCAATGTGAATCAAAATCCCATTGACCAACTTTCCCCCCTCTCAAAATATAGAAAAAGAATGCCCCCCAAGTGAAACATAAAGATATCAAGCAAATGTCATAGTCCAAATCGTGCAAGATGTAAGTCCTAGTTCTTTTAATTTAGTATCTACAATTAGGGGTGTTCATGGGTCGGGTGGGGTCGGTTTGAATCATTTTCTTCAATTGACATGACCTAGTCGGTTTACTTATTGACTAAACCAAAACCAATTAACCTTGAAGCAAAACCGACCCAAACATGAATAGTCAGTTTGGGTCGGTTTATCGGTTTAGTCGGTTTTTATATATATTTTAAACTAAAATATCTATTTATATTTAAGTTTATTTATTTTTAGTTTTTATGCAAAATCAAAATATATATATTTAAACCAATTAGTTTTTTATGCAAAACTTATTTTTTGTCAATATATTTAAATTTATACAAAACTGAATTAAATATTGTACTATTGTATTATATTTGTATTGGTTTTACATTTTTAGTTTTTATCATAAATAACCAATTCTTTTCAAAATTCAAACAAAACACAAATAAAATATATCAACATTTAACATATAGGGTAGGAACTAATTAATAATTACTTAAACATATAGGATCGGTTCGGTTCGGTTTAATTTTGATTTTGATGTATGAAAACCGAAATCAAACCAAGTTATTGGTTTATTTTCTCATACAAACCAAAACCGACTGATGATTTTAAAAAACTGATGAACTCGGATTGAATGGGGCCGATTTAATCGGTTTGATCGGTTTAACATTTAATATAAACACCCTATCTAGAATACTATATCTTGCCTTTTGAATTCATTCATTAAGCATCTCACTTTGAATGACAAGATGGAGGAGAGGAATGGAAGACGATGTCTGCTTTGCTAATTTAGAAACAACGTGAGATAAAAGACAAACAATAATCCTTTTACAATCAGCTGAGATTTGCGTATGAGCTGTGCGTTAAGGAGGGATTTGATGCATTCAGATATGTGCAATAATAGATTAATTATCAAATGTTCGGGATGCATGATAAGTTTTGCATCCAGCTGAAGAGCTTTTTTTCTTTTTTTTTCCTTTATACTTTTTTTTAACAAGTACAGCTATTATTCCTAGTTAGACTATAAAGTTGCCAAAGTAGTACTGATGAGAACAAAGGTGGACCAAATGTTACGTTGTATCTTGTATCCAGCTCAAGAGCATTTTCTTTTTTGAAGTACGGCTATTATTCCTCAATTACGTATTTTCTTTATAGATTGGATCAGTTTACAACTTTCATTTAACACATGAGTGGTTGTTGTTTCAATTTGTTGTTGAAGAATATTAGTGATTGGTCTAATCTTTCTTTTTCCCAATTAACTCTCCTCGACCATATACTCTCTGGTTTTTACAAATCTGATTCTCCTCTAACCTTCCCTCATCCCTCTTCATTATATTAGCTTAAAACTCCTAACTCTTAAAAAAAATTTGGGTTATGAATTTTGGGTAAATATATATTTTTTCTTTTTGGGTTTTCATCCAAGACAATGAATGTGGAATACCTTGCAGTATTGCTGCTCCGTTTTCTTTTAGTTGTGTTGATGTATCTACACAAGCAATGACTATCTTCTCTTGGGCTTTAGTGTTTATTATATTTAAGGTTTTTATAGCTAGGCTCTCTGTAAATTTGCAAAGTTGTTCATTTGATTGAGAAATCGAATGGATATACTTAATGGAAGCTTAATTACTTGACAGAGGACTGGTGAGTGTTACAGATCTGTTCCAAATCCGGGGTAGGTTTTATTTGGAAACTGAGACAATTCTTTTAGAGTATAGAAAAAAGAGTAATTTGGATTTCCTGATAACATCTTCATCCTCTCCTCTCTATTAACCCACTCAAATCAGGCCACCTGTCTTTATCTGTCCAACTTCCCAACAAATGTCCAACACGTTGGATTAACTAAATTATTTTGTATGAATTAATCTTTTTGGAAAATAGAACCCTCCTTTTCAGTTACCCACACACGTTTTCCCTTTTTCTCTATTGATTGTCATTGGAAATCTAAATTGGATAGAACTTATAAATACTCTGCAAGTCTGAATACACCATTCTGATCCAAACAGCAAACTTAGTTTTTAGTGAAACAATAAACCATGCTCAATCCTGCTCTTTAGCTCCCTCGCTTTTGAGTGACGTCGTCTGAGCTCTTATATCGGACCTCGTCCGAGCCCTCAAATCTGCAAACTAAAATAGTAATAAGAAAAGCAGAAAAGAAGGGAAAAAAAAAAGCAGGCAATCGGCCGGCAAGAAAATAACAAATCAGTTCCAAATGTCTCAGAATCAGACGGACGGCAGACTCATCGTATCCGGCCGTTACATTTCTTTTATTTGATGCTCACCTACATCGCACATCGTGGTTGACTGGAGTGTGAAGACTGATGATGATGGAGGCATCACCACGTGGCTTTTGTTTTGTAAATATTGGAGTCCTCACTCCTCAGTCTTGAGTGGATTCTGACTCCCTCCTCTCGCATGTTCATCACGTGTTCCATCTCTTTTTTATCCGTTACATCCGGACCCGTCTGTTAGTGCTGCATGCCTATAAAGTTTAGAGCCAGAACAGTCTGATGATGAACGAACTCCCATATAATTAATATATCATCTCCCTTCTCCTTCTCTCATCTCTGAAATCGATCCAGTAACACCTTCCGAGGCATATATCGATCGATCCCTCATGGCTGCCTCTGCCGTCCCTGCTCTCACTAGTAATGGTTTCACACCAGCCACAACCAGAGTGCTGGAGTGGCCAGAACCAGTTCAGAGGGTTCAAGAGCTGGCGGAGAGTGGAATCAAATCGTTGCCGCCCCGATACATAAAACCGGAAGAAGAACGAAAACCCACGTATGAAACGGTAAGCAAGGCTGAGTTGCCCCCCGTGGTGGACTTATCGGGCATAGAAGAAGGCGACGTGCAACAGTTGTCTGTGTTGTCTTGTGCATGCAGAGAATGGGGCGTGTTCCAGGTGGGGAACCATGGCATCCCAAGCGAGCGACTCAAATCGGTGATGAGGGTTTCAAGAGGCTTCTTCGACCTGCCCATGGCGGAGAAGCTCAAGTACGCCAACAACCCTGTGACCTATGAAGGATATGGAAGCCGGCTGGGCGTGCAGAAGGGCATCCCCTTGGATTGGAACGACTACTACTTCCACCTCCTCCGCCCCATCTCCGCTACCAACGGCCAACAGAAGTGGCCTCGGCAGCCCACTGAATACAGGTAATTAGGTACTGCATACTGATGATGGAGAGAGAGAGAGAGAGAGAGTTAATAATGTTTGTTTGTCTGTTGTAATTTTGGTCTCTCATTTTGATGTGGCCTCGGCATGAGGATGATGGAGCTGCAGGAGGGTGATCAGTGAGTACGGGGAGATGGTGATGGGGTTGTGCAAGAGGTTGTTGTCGATATTCTCACGCGACCTGAAGCTGGAAGAGGAAGGGAGTCTGTTGGAGAGACTGGGAGGAGAGAGTGGGTTGGAAGCGTCGTATCGAATGAACTACTATCCCAAGTGCCCACAACCGGAATTGGCACTGGGTCTGTCACCCCACACCGACCCCGGAGCCATGACAGTGTTGTTGCAGGATGTGCCGGGGTTGCAGGTGCAAAGGGATGGGCTGTGGTTCTCGGTTCCTCCCGTTGAAGGTGCGTTGGTGGTCATTCTCGGCGATCAACTCGAGGTGAGCGCGACTATCCAAATTACAAACTGTGTTTTATTTCCTATACCCTTTTATTTTAATTATTTCAACTTTCACCACTACCCCTATACCCTTTAATTAATTGATGATAATATTGCATGCAACGCCAAAGCAAGACTGCTTCTGCATGCATGGCTCTTGAATTCTTGAATGAGAGACTATTGTTAATTAATTAATGATAATATTGCATCCCGTAACTATCGTTAATTAGTTGTTAAGTGATATTTGAAAAGATATAAATGATCTTTTAATAGAATTTAATTTTTTTTATTAACCATTCATCTTAAATCATTATTTTTTCTATTCAAGAAATTTGGGTTATGTTTCAATGGGTATTTTGGTGTTCCCAATTCTTTTGAAGAAATAAGGATTTCGGACTGTTCATATTTTGTTAATGTTTGGATGGTTGATAAAAAAAATTAGATAACACTAGAATGGTATTGAAAATTCGAATATTAATTATAGTATTTTAAAGTTTGGGACCAAACTGCAACTAAACCCATACCGGGTACTAATTTGAAATTTTCCCTATATTCATCTGACTGACAAATTTGTGATACATGTGATCATGAACACAAGTAGGATGCTACGTGTACCAAGTAGATTTGAGGTATGGGCTTCGCTTAGGGAAATTCTTATATCCTTCATCCATGACCGGCCATGATCTGTCAATGACCAATGGGATGGGTACCATTCCTGGATACCAGCTGACAGACCCGGCAATAAACAACAAACAAGTACTAACTGAAGTAGTCCATCAGTTCAGTTCAGAATCCACTTCCGGTTTTTGGAAGTGGAGCACAAAGACAGCACCTAAGACCGTCAGGGTTGACTCCGGATTAGGTTCACTTGATGGCTGTGTTTTGGGGCTGTTTGACCAATAATAACGCCCCACTCTAATCTATATCCCTATTCCATTCTGCTGACGGGCGTTTATATTGGTTAAACAGCCCCTAACAAAGTAGCTAATTTAAATTCATTTAGGTTAAGTTCGGTCAAGAGGTTGATAATTGATATAGGACCCTTAATCATTAATCGAACAAGTTTTGTTGTATTTGTTAGTTTAACATGGAATCTTTCATTCCATCTCTTTTTTGGAAAAGAAATTGTTTTTTATGTAATTTACTTTTTTATCTCTTGTTCTGATGTTTTATACATGAAAAACCTTATTTCATGAAATAAGTGGTGTTTGATTTACATTATAAGTTAACTTGACATCCCTTTGGGTGGTGATCATTGGAAGAGGATATATTATACATTCTTCAGGTTGGGGGTATTTTTTATACATGGGTCATGGGTTTGCACATGCCAATAAGTTGGGTGTGGGTGTATACATTGAGTTGAGTTGGGTTGGGATGTGTCACATCATATCCTTTTTAAACTTATTTTAAATGTTTTTTTTTTGTTTAAGTTATTTAGGGCCCATTTGACGTGTCTTTTTGGGAAGATCTTCTAGTAGCTCTAACAGTCAAAAGACGCATTGAACTTTTGCATGAATATCTAAGCAGTCCAAAGCTAGTTTGGCAGATGCACGTCTTTCCGTGTCTTTTCGCACAATAATAAAATGCAAAAGACGCAAAAAAGCTTTCTGAAAACAGCCCAAAATGAGCTTTTCGCATCTTTTCGGCGTTCTAGCTTTTGACGGCTAGATCTTCCATGAGCCAAACAGAAATAGACCAAAAATCGGTCTGCCCGTCTTATAAACAGCCGAAAGACCGTGCGATAAGATGCGCCAAACAGGCCCTAAGTCTTTATAAACGGTCTTTGTATTTTAATGGCTGTATCTTCCTCATGTTTTTTCATATACATGTTTATCACTATTCAACTATTCAAGAGAGACAGATTGGATTGTTTTGTGCCCATTCAAGTGTTTGTAAACTCTATATTTATTTATAGAGAGTTAGACAATTGGGTGATACACTATCCATACTGTTTTTATTAGTTTTGCTCCAAATATGCCAATCCAATCTGAGCATATTTCAAAGTGATTCAAAGAATGACAAGGGAATACATGTCTACTAGAAGCCTGTGGCTTGTTTTATCTTAGAAACCAATTCACAAGTTCGCTTTTGCATTATAGGCTCAGTTTGGAAGGAGTACAAATACAAATATGTACAGTACAAATACATACAAAATATAAGGTTTTGCACTTTGTAGTCCTTCAACTTGCAATTTTAAGGAGAACGACTAACTGGCACAGCTCAACCCATTTATCACCTTCAACTTGCAATTTTACAATTCAATACCCATTTCCTACCTTCAACTTGTTATTTTACAATACAATCATTAACAAGTTTTGTAGGGTTTTGTGCATCAGACTTGGTTTGTCACAACATATATTGGTTTCATTTGCACCAAAACAATAAGTTCATTCCTCCCTTCTTATATTTACAACAAATTTGCATTTGTAATATATATATATATACATACGTATGTATGTATGTATATATATATCAACTATTTGCAATCCATACTGTCTACATGTCTCTCTTTATGTGACACATTAGTCGTACGAATTCCATGCAACAGTAATTGCGTTAAAAGGCATGGTTGTATGAACTTACATGTCATGTGAATGAGTCAGGATCTGCTCTTCACAGAGTGCACCTCACACCAACTTCACAACACATTTCAGCTGAAACATTCTGAACATTTATCAAACTTGTGTGTTGTTATTTATAGGAAGATGTTTTTAATACATGGTGGGATATGCTGTGAGGTCGGTGTGAGGTGTGCTCTGTGAGGAGCAAATCCTGATTCCATGTGGACCGTGGAGAGAGAGACACTGTTGACAGTTGACACTAAAGTTTTCTAGCAATTTCTTGCATTTGCTAGAAAGGGCAGTGGCTTTTAGGAGTTCCTTAGACAATGTAAGAATATTTCACGTGGCAGATGAATGGAAAAGCATTATCCATGTATGTTTTTCTTCTCAAACCTTTAGGTTATGTTTGGTTTGAAGGAAAACGTAGGGAAAGGAAAGGAAAGGAAGGGCAACCTTTACAAATCTTGTATAGGTTTCCATGCATTTCCCTTCCTTTCCCTACTCTTTCCTTCAAACCAAACATAGCGTTAATGGACCAAATTGTAGGCCAAGATAACCAGGCCACCTGATCAAATGGGCGAATGATTAGTACTAGTTAGAATTGGGAACCCACCAATATAACATATGGGGTATAGGGCTGACGTAGAAAAGTTGATAAGAATGGTGCAACATGTGATTAAAGGGAAGATTAGAAACAGTGTAGTAAAGCATCTATAAGGGATTAAGATTTGACAGAGCACAAGAGCACAATAGCAGGATAAGATTTCATGCAACCAAACAGCTAAACAAAAAAACCCTAAACAAGATGGGCGGGACCCTGTAGATAGAAGTTGAGTCCTATATAGCATGCAATTCAGTACCCTACTAGTGTCGTTCTTTTCTGTAAAGGAGTTATTGCATGGGATAGTTTTGATTGGTCAAATATCTTATGGTATCATGTCTTTTCGGCATCATAGATTTCCCTAGAAAAAGTGAATTAAAATTTGTTATTGCATGCGCAGATAGTTTCGAACGGGATCTACAACAGTGTAAATCACCGGACGACAGTGAACAGAGAGAAGGAGAGGATGTCAATGGTTGTGTTCGTTAACCCGTTGGCAGACAAGAAGATCGGACCCCTGGAAACGTTGGTGAAAAGGAGCTCCGGTTTTCCCTTGTACCAGGAAATGTCCTTCAACGAATATCGCAAGTTCATCAGAACCCTGGGTATTCAAGGGAAGGCCATTCTGGCTTCCATAGCCAACGCCAATCCTCAAAACATTTAAGTTGTATTTTAAAGGGTTAAATTGCTCCTACACCATTACTTATTCTGTCTATCAAAATGAAGAAGAAATTCTATTGTGTGGGGCCTGTGGGCTTGTGGCAGTATGATTAATATAGCCTTTGTTTTCTAGTCTTGGCAGCACACTAATAATGTCTGTAGAAAAAGCTTGGTTGACTATGAAATGAAGTTTGGGACTCTCTCTCTCTCTCTCTGTATGAAAAAGAAATTTTCAAATTTTCAGTATCTTTGTTTTCTCAAGTTTCAGGCAGAGTTAAAAGTCCGAAAAAAACTTTAACAAAGTTATATCATAAAAAATAATACTTCACTCCAAGTCCCCAAGTCCTTGCAACCGGAACTGGCATTGACACCCAAAGTTCTAAATACCGATACACTCGATAGACCGGTAGGGGCGTATCGGGCAGTATTGGTATTGTTTTTTTATTTTTTTTGAACTTTTTTTTTTTCAAATCCAGTTCGGGGTGGGGGGGGGGGGGGTGTTTAAGGTTCCACCCCCTGAACCAGTCAAAACCAAGTAGACCCCCGATACATAACGAATTTTTGAACCTTGCCGCTAGGGATTGGCGTAGAACATATTATACAAAAACAACTGCAAATCCAAGTAGACCAACCCTGAATGTACATCCAAATCCAAACATAATAAAAGAGAAGATAAATAGGCCAATTCTAGTGAAAAGAAGTGCAAAAGAAAGCCCATCACATGACTAGCACTTGTGTTTCTTTTTTTTAGATGTAGTCTTGTGGATCTCTCTCTCTCTCTTTCTCTATGGTCATGGTCAAATAACTAAATTCCACAAATTTCATAACTTCAAGTTCAACAAGTTGAATGAACCATTCTTGCCATAGTCCACTGTGTCACGTCTACAGTATGTTGCAAATTTGCAATCCGACAGTCCATGCATGCAACTATAGTTTACAGGGTTCACATCGCAGAATTCATAGTCATCAGAATTGGTACATGGATCAACCTTGTAATTCTGTCATGGTCTTGGACTTTTGGGAGGTCCAGGCAAACACATCCTGGTACTTGAGCCCATATGGGTTTTAGTATAACAAATGACGTTGATACTAGATTACAAAAAGAACCCAAAAATAACGAAAGGGAGATCTTAGATTGCCAAGCTGCATGGCTGTTTGAATGATTTCTGGGCAGCAGCAGATCAAACGTAAGAGTGCATAGAGAATGTCAATGAATAAAGATAATTAACATAGACGGAACCTCACCTCTCCAATCTCGTAAAAACTGTAATGGATTACTCATTTTCTTTTTTTTCTCTTAAACAAAGTAGTGCAGAAAATAACCATCTGGCATCCCAAGTGGATGGTCTTTGCATCAATCTCATGAGCAAGTAAGACCACTCCATTGCATTCAAAGTACCAAGACATGCCCGGCTTAATCAGCTAATATTGGCATTTTTCAGAGATCTGCTCACCACCATACCTGCAGACGTCCGCATGGGATGTATCCCAATGGCAGCTACACAAGAATCATCAGTCTTGAGATGAGGTTGCACCAATTCCCATATCTTTTTCTTTTGAATCTACAGAGAAAAAATGAGAAACATGGACTGGTTAGTTGCTACTCGCTACCACCATTACCACCAACTATGAAATTTTCACTCCTTGGATTATGGACACAAGCATCCTTCAGATCACCCCACTGATGGACATGTATGACTTAACTACCCTTGTATCAAGCCCCGAAAATTTTTCCCATGCTGATGTTCAACCAAAACACGCTGTCAGTGGAATTCTTGGAATGACACTTGCGTCCTTGATTCAAAAGTAAAAATAAACTCACGAGTGGTCACTCTCTAATATCACTGAGATCTATGTATGACCCCTATAATGAAATATTAAAATATACTCAAGTAAGTTTGTTTTGTTTTTTTCTTCCTACAGATAACAGAAACGATTGTATCAATTTAAAAATCACTAGATTAAGTACTGTCTAATACAAGTCTATCCTTGACAAAATCAAACAACGGTAGAAAGAACTTTAGAGATTCAACCCTAGCCTAGCTATTCCTACTCCGACCTTTCCCTTGTTACCCTTGCCTGCATCAGCCAAGACATCGAGTCCTAGGAATCCCTCCTGAATGAGAAATTCAGGTTGCATCCTAGTTCATGGCACCTGTCTAAGGGCTTGTACATCCGAGGTACCTTATTTTCTGTTCTTCTGGCCACGGGCTTCAATGAATAAAAATATTTGATCAGAGCACAAAATAAGCATTGGAGTATCATCATCTTCTAAGCATTGTGCCAACTATATTGAGTTGGCTACATGAATACTGTCTTGTCATTCCATTCTGTTTGGTGCCATATCAATTGTCAAATTATGAGCACTTAAAAATCATTTCTTACTACTTCAAGGCATGTCCTTTGAGTCTGGATCTGCTACCAACAAACATGCTTCCAATACACTTCAAACTTGACCTATATCCACACATCTCAAACATGTTTTGTACACATCAATGGGATCATACTTCTGAGATGGAAATCCCGTTTGAGATGTGTGGCCATAGACCAAGTTGGAAACATGTTCGTTGGAAGCAGATCACTCTGCTCCCACACTTTAGCTCCTTCAACTTGTAACAGATCATTCTTCTTACAGGTGCTGTAGATGGTCTCACTGCACTTTAGTATACTCTCACATTTTGTTGGAGCTAGTCTTAGGTTCTTTCTAGTGATTTCATTTCTGACTTGTCCTTTCTAGTTTTTCCACTCATCCATCTCAACATTGACATTTTTTCCACACAGATTTTGAACATGTTTACCAACTATCCAATACTTTGTTCCATGCAATATTGCTAGCTGTACAACTGTTTGCATAGAATTTTTTTTTTAGCCTAAGTGGTATTTGCCTATCAGATAAGACTCCAGATGCACACCTCCATTTTGCACATCTTATTCTGATTATATGCATGACATCTCAACCTCTCCCTTGTTATGGATTACTAAACCAAGGTTACAGAGGAGGTTACATTTAATTGTCTCCCGGTCTCCAATCCTAACTTCTAAGTGTAACCTGATTTGCACTCCCATTATTATTAAATTTGGATTGCATATATTTTTGTTTTAGTCCTCATTTTAAAATCTCTTTTTCCAAGGTATTTGACCATAAGCCAGTTTTTTTCTTTTTTCTCTTTCTATCATTTCATTAATTCAAAATAATAAAAACCTTTGTACAACCAGAAGCTGTACATCCAGGGAGTACAAACAGAATTGAACCACTATCCAATTTGAGTTTACAAAAAGGTTTTAGCCTCAAAAAGAGAACTAAGGTTTGATCTATCTACAGAGAGCTGGGCTGATGACCAGGGTAACAGCTTCCCCACTATTTTCTGCGACACCTCCTCCACTTGACAACCCTTGCTTTGGAATAGCCTTGAGTTTTTTTTTTTTTGATAGGAAAGGGTAACTTTCATTGATGAATTTAAATAAAGATTACAAACAACACCACCCATAAGATGGGTGGAGAAACCCAAAATAAAATCCTTACAAACAAACCCAAAACAAAGCCTCCCTATTTACTCCTTGCTTAGCTAAAGCATCAGCCATTCCATTTGCTGACCTTCTTACCCACTTAAATTGCACCCCAAGCTCCCTTTCTAAGTTTATAATCTCTCTTAGAGGCTGTCTAAGATGCCACACTCCCAGGTTTCTAGATTGCATCCACCCTATTACCAGCTTGGAGTCTCCTCCCACTTCTAAGTGTTTTATTCCCCATTGTTTCACCAATCTCAGGCCTTGGAGTAAAGCCAAGACTTCTGCCCTTAAGGAGTCTCCCACCCCAATCAGGCCTGAGTAAAGGGCCAGATCTCTTCCTTTCTCATTTCTGATAACACCCCCAACTCCTGATGGGCTTAGATTACCTAAGGTGCTTCCATCAAAGTTGTTGCGCTTTCAACCAATGTATAATCTTGATGGTAATACCCTCAACAAGTGTTTCCTTGGATTTTTCTTGCCCTTGGAAAATCCTATTGTTTCTCTCTTCCCAAATTGACCAAAGGACGGCTGCTTTTGGTATTCTTCACATTACCCTGCCCCTTTTCTTTGGTTGTTGGAAGAAGCTAGAGAATGATGATTCCACCTGCACCCAAAAAGAGGACCACTCCCACAAGTAAGAAGCAAAAGGACAAGAAATCAAAAGATGAGCCGTCGTCTCACCATTTCTTAAGCAAAAGCAATAGACTTGTGGGGAAAGGCATCAATCTGGCCTTTTTCTTTTCTTTTATGAATAATAGTAAATTTTATTAGTTCAAAAACTGATTTAGAGTTGTGAATTCATACAACATCCCAAGGAGAGGCGCGAGCTGCAGCCCCTCCTTGAATCTTATAAGTAAAACTAGGAAAGAAAAATAGGAATCACAGCCGAGTCCAAAACAATTCTTCCCAATTTACCCCTTGCTTATCTAAAACATCGGACAAAATATTTGTTGATCTCCCCACCCACTATAAAGAGACCATCATATTCCTTGTCAACCAACTGAATTTCTTCATTTCATTCTTGTAGTGCCATATAGCATCTTCAGGATTTTTCCACCAGCCCACCACCACTTTGGTATCTCCTTCAATTACTAGATGTTGTACCCCCAGCTGGTTTGCAAGTTGCATCCCTTGTATAGCAGCTAATAGCTCTACCTAGATGGAGTCCCCAACTCCTAGGGGACCCGAGTAGAGCAACAAAATCTCTTCCTTCTCATTTCTCAAAACACCCCCATTCCGGATAAGCCTGGATTACCAATGCTACTTCCATCAAAGTTCAGCTTTAGTGAGCCTTCAGATGGAGGAGACCAGCTTGTAATTGACTTATCCTTTAAGGGTGAACACCTTGCTACTGCTGACCAGTTTCTCCAATGGTCATTAAAGGAGAATTGATGAAAGATTTCCAAAGTTTTCAACCAAAGTATTGCCCTATGCAGCACATAGTCTTTCAATTCCTGACTGTTCCTTTCCATTTCTTGAAAGATTCTAGCATTCCTTTCTTCCCAAAGAGTCCAAATCAAGGCAGCGTGAGCACATCTCCACATAATTCTCCCTCTTTTTGTAGGCCAAGAGAAAGTAGAATGGTTAAAGATCATGTGAACTTCTGCTGGCATACTCCAACTACTCCCAAACAACGAAAGTAGCCAAGCCCAAAGGTCTGCAGAAAAATGACAAGATATTAGTATATGGTAACAATCCTCCCCGTGAGCTCTACAAAGGATACACCAATTGGGAGAAATACAGAGGAAGGGTCTTCTCTTTTGTAGGTTATCTAGAGTGTTTACTTTCCCATAGAATACTTCCCAACTAAATGCCATAATCTTTGGAGGAAGGGTCTTCAAGTCCATCTCTCAGCATTCTGCTCACCCATCTGGCCTTTTTCTTTGAAGTACATCCATAGTGTTGATCTTTTGGAAAGCCACTTCCCAACAAAAAGCCCTAACCTTCGGTAGAACAAGAGTACACCACACTTCTTTAGTAGGAAAAGAATAAGGCACAACAGGATCCTGAATTAGGCCAATGAAAAAAGAGGATCAAGAGAATAACCCTGAGGAAAATTCTATCCAGATTCTGCTGTCTAAGCAAGAAGAATCTAGGAAAACTGAACTCGACGAAGTGAACAATTCATCTATGCAAGCCAATTCTGAATCCATTAACCCTCTTCTCAAACCCAAGTCCCATGTCCCCTCAGACACACGGAGTGACGAAATGTCTTTGAATTTATTTAGGGAAAGAGAATACATTACCAAGAACCTATCCTTAAGGGGGGGGGGGTGTTCCCAACCCAACGATCCTCCCAAAACAGAATTTTGTTACCTTAGCACAGATCAAATCTGATGAAAGGCTGAAAGGGGCAAGACTCCAGCAATGGCTTTCCAAGGGGAGAAATGAGAAGCCCTAGGGCCGACACGATCATCCCATCCATTAGCTGCCATCTCGTGAATACTTTATACCACCAAGTGCCACAAACTGTCCTGCTCTAGGGGAAATCTCCACAACCATTTCCTAACAATGCTACATTTCTTAATCTAATTTGAGGGTCTTGAGTTTCTTTCCTGCCATATCAACCAGAACACCGCTCGTGATTTTGCCATTAATCCTTTTTTAATTTCATCAAGTAATACTGTCATCAGCAAACAACAAGCACCACAGGACCTCTTGAATATGTTTAGTCAATTCATCCATGACTAGATACTAGTACAGAGTTACTATTTATAGAGGAAGAGATCGAAGTTGTAGGTCGTAGGAAGACTAGAAATGGTGAAGACATTGATCCTAAAGCTGCGCAAGCTCCCCCCGTCGAGGGAGCTGACCCTAAGTCTAATGAAATGCAGGATGTTGGTGGAGAGGGACAAAAATCTGCCGTGAGGGTGGATGTGAGTAATCCAGTGTCAGAAACACAGAGAAAGGAATTCCAAGTGGGTAGGTTGTCAGGAAGTGATACTTTCACAGTGTCTACTTCACAACATTATCTAGAAAGGGGAAAGGCCTTTAAACCAAATGAAGATTGTCAGCAACTCAAATCCAGTGATCCTAATCCTACCCTCGTCCTACCAGGTATGGGTGTCATTTCTTTTTTGGGTACTGACTTGTGTGCTATGCCTGTAACAGATATTCCAATTTCCCATCCAGGAGGTGTTGTTGTAAGAGAGAAGGTGATAGTGGAAGGAGGAGAGAGGATGGTGGAAGGAAGTAGTAAGGGGGACGTAGATAGAATCTGAAATTTGATTTGTACAGTGCTGGAGGAACTAAAAAAGAAGGAAGGAGTAATAGAGAGTTGTTGTAGCCAAAATGAGTGTGAGCATGGTAAAATTCTACTTCAGACAGTGGCTGGAAAGGATGGAGAGAAGGAAGAGGATGCTTATTGTATTAGGAACGAGGGGGGGGGGAGGAATAAAGAACAAAAAAAATCTGAAGTGGAAAGGCTAATCTCAGACATTGAGGGAGATTTAGAATTTAGTGGCAGAGGGAAGAGGAGGAAGGGTCTAAAATAAGGAGACTAAGGCTTCTTCATGGATGTTTTGTTATTTTTGTCTCAATGAAAATTATCAGCTGGAATGTAAGAGACCTAGGGAGTGCAAGAAAGAGAAGGGTGATGAAAGATCTACTTCGAAGGGAAAAACCCAACATTGTGCTGTTACAAGAATCCAAACTGATGGAATTAGACGGGAGATGGGTTAGGAGTTTCTAGAGGTCTAGAGGTGTAGGTTGGACTTCGTCTCCTTCCTAGGGTGCCTCGGGGGGATCGTAAAACTGTGGTGGAAGAATTGATAGGTAGATTCCCCGTTTCCATTAAGTTTAAGAATGTAGAGGATGGGTGTGTATGGGTTCTAACCAACGTTTATGGCCCTAACTCCTATAGAGAGAGAAATGAGATGTGGGAGGAATTATATGCAATCAAGGGGTTATGGGATGGCCCTTGGTGCCTGGGCAGGGATTTTAATGTCATTAGATTCTTTGAAGATACAAGTAATCTCCAACAAGTAATCACAACAAGTATGAGGAAATTTAATGGTTTCATTGAAGATTGTGAGTTGAAGGAAATACCTCTACTACAAACCAGTTTTACTTGGTCCAACCTTTAGGAAACCCCTTTGTGTTCAAAGTTGGACAGATTTTTATTTAACCTAGCCTGGGAGAATAGTTTAGAAAACTTTGTTGCTAGAGCATTACCTAGGGTCACCTCTGATCACTGTCCTATCCAGATAAGCACTGAGACTTTTCCTATTGGACCAAACCTTTTAGATTTGAAAACATGTAGCTTACCCATCCATATTTTGTGAAAAAAGTGAAGAAATGGTGGGGTGAGGAGGTAGGGGGGTAAGATGGAAGGGGGTCAAGTTTCATAACAAGTTAAAGAGGTTGAGAGCCAAAATAAAAGAATGGAATAGAGAACATTTTGGCAGAATTGAGGAGCAAAAAATGAGCCTAATCTTTCGAATAGAAAACTTGGATGTAAAGGAATCCCAAATTGGTTTGACTGAGGATGATAGAGTGTTAAGGAGACAACTGAAAAAGGATTTGGAAGAGGTGTTATTAAGGGAAGAAATTAGCTGGAGACAAAAAGCTAGACACAAGTGGATTAAGGAAGGCGATGGGAACACTAGATTTTTCCATGACTAGGCCAATGGGAGACGAAGAAAGAATTTTGTGACCAAGCTAGAGATAGGAGAGGAGGTGATACCAGACAAGATGATATAGCCAGAAAATTTGTGGACCACTTCAAATCGATCTATAGAAGACCTTTGAGTGAGAGAGCAGTCGTGGGAGGGATGGAATGGCCAAGAATTTAGGACGGAATGGCAAGGTGGTTGGAAAGGAATTTCGAGGAAGAAGAGATTAAGAAAGCTGTCTTTTTTTTATCAATAACAACATTTCATTACTTAATCACAAAAGTAATTACAGAGAGGAAGATAAACTTTCTTATCTTCCAAATGGAGTTAAACACTCCCAAGAACAAAAAGGAAAAAAGTAACACTTGTGCCCAAAACAATGACTCCCTCTCGACTCCTTGCTTAGCTAACCCATCCACAAAAGAGTTAGTTGATCTTTTCACCCAGCTAATCTTAACTTCCATTTCTTCAACCAGCCACCTAAACTTCCTCCTCTCGTTACTATACATCCATAATCTGTTGTTTTCTTTATTAACCACCCTACCACCACCTCTAAATCCCCTTCAATGATGAGTTTTCTTATATTCAGTTCCTTGGCTCTTTGAACTCCTTCCATAACTGCAAAGATTTCAGCCCTAAGAGAGTCACCCACTCCAATTGGGCCGGAGAACATGGCA
Organism: Nelumbo nucifera; assembly: GCF_055504915.1. Lineage (NCBI taxonomy): Eukaryota > Viridiplantae > Streptophyta > Magnoliopsida > Proteales > Nelumbonaceae > Nelumbo > Nelumbo nucifera. The sequence goes on along the minus strand of NC_142656.1, from coordinate 58,210,180 downwards.
GAGACAAGCCCATTCTCATCCCTAAACACACCTCCAATCCCCGATTGTCCAGGATTCCCCCGACTACTCCCGTCAAAGTTTAGTTTTAAGAACCCAGCCGGTGGGGGAGTCTAAGACACACCTAAGATTGCTGTGGTCTGGGTGCAGTTAGCAATCTCACCCCACTTCCTCGACAAATCATCTATTGTGAAGTCTGTAAACAACTCTGATGATTTCAGCTACTGTACTACCCTTATATGGATCAATTCTCTCAATCTTCATTGCTTTTTTCTACTTCAGAAAAGATTCTAGAATTCCTTTCCTCCCAAAGAGCCCAACAAACTACAGCCCTCAAACATCTCCACATAGTCCTTCCCCTTTTCCTTTGGCACCTGAAGAAAGAAGGGGAAAAAAGGCTTTGCAAATTTGATGGAGGATTCCAACTATACCCGAAAAGGGATAGTGCCCACCCCCAAACAGACTTAGCAAACTGGCAAGTCACCAATAGGTGGAAACCAGTCTCCCCCTCCGCTTTACAAGGAACACACCAATAAGGGGATAAACATGTCTAAGGTCTTTTCTTTTGGAGCATATCACTAGTGTTGATTCTTTCCAGAAAAGCTTCCCAACAAAATCTACCAACTCTGGGAGGAATTGGTCTGCACCAAACCTCCTTAACCGGGAAAGGAGGGCCAACAGGGCTAGGGGTCTGACTTAAGGCTTTGAAAAAAGAGGCATAAAAAAAGGAGCCAGTGGGGGTGGGGGTCCAAATTCTAGAATCCAACTTAGTAGGGTCCAGGAAAACATTATCAAGAATACCTAGGAGGCTCGAGATATAGTCCAAATTTGTATCTCTCACAGCCCTTCTCAAACCCAGATTCCAACCAACCCCAGAAGAGGAAGGTGAAGGGGTAATAAAGGAAGAAATTGGTTGATTTTTTAGTACAGAGAGGGCATACACAGAAGGAAATAAATCCTTAAGAGGGGCATTCCCCACCCAAGTTTGTTCCCAGAATTTTATGGAATTACCTAAGTTCAAATCATACCTGATGAGAGGGGTGAAAAAAGGAAGCAAATTGTGAATGACTTTCAAAGGTGATGTACTTGTGGTCCCAGCTCGGATCCCAACATCCCATCCATTGTGCTCCATCCCATGTATGCTTACCACTATTCTAGCCCATAGTCTCTACTTTTCTATTGGGAGTCTCCATAACCATTTCCCCAAGAGGGCCGTATTCCTTTTCCTAATGTTCCCAAGCCCCAATCCACCAAGGTTTTTACTTCTGGTCACCACCTCCCAACTCACCCTATGGTCCCTTTTATCCTCTCCCGACTCCCATAGGAAATCTCTCATCATCTTCTCCAATCTATTAGAAACCTTTGTAGGAATTTTGAACACTGAGAGGAAGTAAATGGGCAAATTAGCTAGAGTAGCCTTAATCAGTGTAATCCTCCCACCAAGGGAAAGATAATTCTTCTTCGAAGAGGCAAGTCTCTTTTCGAATCTTTCCACCACCGGATTCCAAAAACTCTCCTTTTTTGGGTTATCACCCAAAGGCATCCCCAGGTAATTCAATGGCCAACCTGAGACTTCACAACCCAAAATTTCAGCACTTTCCCTGATCTCACCCTCCAAATTCACACCCACAACACAACTTTTCTCAAAATTCACCTTTAGGTTGGACATTTGTTCAAAAAGTTGTATTGCCAACTTCAAATTCCTGATATAATTCAAGTTCCCACCTTCACAAAATAAAATTGTATCATCTGCAAACTGTAAGTGGGTAAGGGGAATATCCTCCCTCCCTAGTCTCCATCCTCTAACAAGTCCCCTAGAATCTGCTCCATGAATCAACCTCCCCAGAACATCAACAACCATAGTGAACAAGAAAGGAGAAAGGGAGTCACCTTGTCTTATTCCCCAAACAGCTAGGAAAAAACCCACCACTGTCCCATTCACTAGCATAGAATAATGACAATTCCGAACACACCCCAAGATCCATTTACACCATCTGGTCCCGAACCCAAAATTGGACATAACTTTCATTAAGAAAGACCACTCCACCAGATCATAAGCCTTTTCCAAATCCAGCTTACATACCACTCTCTTCTTCCTATTTTTCCTAAAGTTCTCCACGCTCTCATTGGCAATCAAGATTTTATCAGTAATCTGTCTCCCACTCACAAAAGCTCCTTGATTTGGAGAGATTATTGTTGGCAATACTTCCTTCAACCGCAGAGACAAAACCTTTGCAATGATCTTATACAAGCTGTTTATCAGACTAATTGGCCTGAAGTCCTTGGGGTGGGAAGCATCTTTCTTCTTTGGGACCAATGCTAGGAAAGTGGAATTCAGACCCAGGTTGATCACCCCTCTTTTATAAAATTCCTCAAACACTAGCAAAAGGTCACCTTTCACGATATACCAATAATCTTGATAGAAGGCCATTGTAAAACCATCTAGGCCTGGAGCTTTTGTTTTGTCCATAGAAAACACCACCTCCTAAATCTCATCCATCTCAAACCTTCTTTCCAACTTCTGCCTATTATTCTCCCCTACATTTGGCTAATCCAAACCTTCTAGCCACTTCTCCCTCCTGAGTGGCCTTCTTAATATGGACTCGAAGTGTTCAACAAATGCCCCTGCTATTTCATCCTATTGTGTTAGAACACCGCCATTCACTTCCAGTCTTGAGATCATGCTTTTCCTTCCCCTTCCATTTGCCACAGAATGAAAAAATCTAGTATTTCTATCTCCCTCTTACATCCATTTGCATCAAGATTTTTGCCTCCAATTTATTTCCTCTTTATGTAGACAATCCTCTAACTGCCTTCTCCCTCCTGAGTGGCCTTCTTATTATGGACTCGAAGTGTTCAACAAATGCCCTTGCTATTTCATCCTATTGTGTTAGAACACCGCCATCCACTTCCAATCTTGAGATCATGCTTTTCCTTCCCCTTCCATTTGCCACAGAATGAAAAAATCTGATATTTCTATCTCCCTCTTACATCCATTTGCATCGAGATTTTTGCCTCCAATTTATTTCCTCTTTATGTAGACAATCCTCTAACTGCCTTCTCAAGTCCCTTCTTTGTTCCTTATCTACTTCTCCAAATTCTCCCCTTTCTTCTTTCGAATCAAGGAACTCAATTTGATCCATCAATGTACTCTTCCTTTCTTCTAATCTCCCGAATTCCAACTTATTCCACTCCTTGAGCTTGGCTTTCAGATATTGGAACTTCTTATGAAATCTCATGCCTTCCCAATCCACAACTGGGTTACACTCACTCCACCATTCCGTAACTCTCAAAGTAAAACTAGGATGGAGCAACCACATATTCTCAAACCTAAAAGAGGCAGGCCCTCCTCTCCTCTCCTCTTTGCAAATCACAATTGGCCAATCATCTGAGGACAGTCTAGAAAGAGCCCTAGAGGCAAGGTCGCCCCAATGGTCTTCCCAATCCAATGAAAAAAGAAACCTATCCAACTTAGAGCAGATAGGACTTGATTGGAGATTGGACCAAGTGAATGACTTTTGGGCTAAAGGTATCTCTTTGAATTCAAAAGCATCCACAAATCGATTAAACTTCCTCATACTAGTAGTCACCCTCTAATTGTTGATATTGGTTTCCTTCGTGAATCTAATCACATTGAAATCCCCACCCACACACCAAGACCCATCCCATAGTCCTCTGACATCAGCTAGTTCCTCCTACAAGTCCTTCCTCTCTCTGTAATCATTTGGTCCATAAACATTTGTTAATACCCACTCATAACCATTTGCTTGCTGCTTAAACTTCAGCAAAACTAAATATTTCCCAATTAGCTCCTCCACACCTTCAACCACATCCTTCTTCCACAATGTAGCAATCCCCCCTAAGGCTCCCCATGATGGGGCAGCCACCAAATTGATCCCCTTAGCTTTCCAAATACTCTTTGCCCATCTACCATCAAAATCCACTCTTTTAAACTCCTATATTAATACAATGTCAGGATCAAACCGCTTTAACACCTCTTTAATCGTTGCTCTTTTCCTCGAACTTCTTATACCCCTCACATTCCAGCTAAGAATCTTCATTAACAATTCTCTCTTAAATCCCTTCTTCACCTACCCACTACTTACCTCCTTTTCTTCTCTCCTTTCACCCCAAACTTTTTATCACCTTCCACATCCCTTTTGAACCTCTCAACTTCACTCAGTTTCCTTTTCTTCACTTTGATCTTCTCCTTTCTCTTTTGTAGACTGCCTTTCAGAACGTTCAAGTTCTCCATTCTACATCCCAGTTTCCCCACAAAGCCTGCTATTGAATCCTCTCTCCTGTTTCCTTCCACCAATACTCCCCCTGCCATTTCCCTTTCATTTCTCCTTTCCTTACCTAGTCTACTCCCTCTTGGACCCTCCCCTCTGATCTCAGTCATACCCTCTCTCCTCAAGACACTTTGTTCCAACTCGTTAAATACCCCTTCAATAATTTCTCACACCTCCTCATTTCTGTATCTTCCTATCAGCTCCCCCTCCTGATCCTTCATCAGCCTCTCCACAAAATTAAGGCACCCACCTCCAAAACTGGTTTCACATACAAGGGCTGCAGCGCTTGGAATGGGATCGGAATCTGGTACAAAGGACATAGAAGACTCATCAGTAACAAAAACTGAATTAACTCAATTACCTAGGATTAACTGGAGGGGTGGAGTTGCCTCTGAGCAAAACTTCTCGACCTCCCAAACTGGTTCAGAGAGTTGGTAATTATCTGTCCCCCAAAGTTGGTTGGGAATCCAATCTGTCCTTTGGCTAGACTGGCAACCTGTCCTCTCTTCCCATTGTTTACCCCTTGGTGATGTATTCATGCACTGCCTCAGGTTCTCCTGATTTGCAACACTATTTGCGCCTTGCACAATCTGGTGCCTTGAAGATGGGTTAATCCCATAAGGTTCCGCAGCCCCACCTGCCTCTGTTGTTCCAGGACCCATCCCTGCACCAAACGAGCCCTTCTGGCCACCTGGACTGCAACTCCTCATCTCTTCCATGTCCCTCTAAAATAATTCCGCAATGTTCAGGCCCAAAACACCTTCATCATCTCCACCGTCCTTCACACTACCAATTCAAGTACCACTGACTGAGCTATCGTCCGAGTCCTCATTGTTCTCCCTGCATCGAACCCATCCTTCGTCCACCCTAAGGTCTTCTTCGCACCTTTCTCTTTCAAATCTGGGGTTTGGTCTCTTTTTGGAACATCTCAGAGAGCTTGGCCTTCTCGATTTCGTCGACGCATCCACTGCAACTCACCCTGAACACCCTTGTTCCGCCGCTGCATTTAAGGTTGTTCACAGGTCGGGTTGGGTCGGTTTACTGAGATTTTTCCAACCGACCCAACCTGGTCGGGTTACCTGAAATTGAAATCGAAACCGACCCTGTGTTAAGTAAAACCGACCTGGTCGGTTTGAGTCGGGTTGGGTCGGTTTCGGTCGGTTTCGGCTCTAAGTTCAACCATGGTAATAAATTGGTAGATTGGAGAAAGAAGACTGAAATTTGATGTAAAAAAGGACACCTAATTCTATTAGAGAAAGAAGACTGAAATTGGTAAGGGGGCGGGCCAAGTTAGAATAGAAGTTATCAAGAAAATAGAAAGTCAAACTGTATTAGAGAAAGAAGACTGAAATTTGTATATTTCAAGAAACCTTCTAATCTAAGTAAAAAAGGACACCTAATTCTAATTTAAATTGGTTGCCTATTTGGTGTAAAAGACCATAAAAACTAGGATCCTTTGATTCTTTTCTTTAAACTTTTCCAAAAAAATTCCTTGTCTAGTTGTCTTACAATACTTGCCATTAATGTCATTCCTAACTAGAAGACTAGAAATTAAGTTAGGTTGTAACTAGGATAGAGACAACTTAGTTAAGTAGGAACTAAGTAGGTTGTAACTACTAACTACTAAGTCGGTTTGGGTCGGTCCGGGTTGGTCGGGTTGGGTCTTCTTATGAACAGCCCTAACTGCATTTCGTTCCCACCATCTCCCCACTGTAGACAAAGATAGACCGAAGGGACGGTCTATAGTCAGCCCATCTACCACCCTCTTACCCTGACCCACGTGACATTTTAAGTGGTCACGTGGGCCACTTTAGTTGGAGTCCGGTTTAGTAAACGGCCCAACTAACCCCCCCCCCGGCTCAGACCAGGCCCTTTGAAATAACATAATTGGTTGACTTAACATCTTTGCCACATCGGCAAAGGTTAAATTACCCACCCCACTTTTGCTTTTTTCAAAAAAAAAGAATTAATTTTTTTTAATGGCGGACTTTTCGCATGCTCTACCCCCACCGACTGATAACTTGCTAATTTGGCTTTCCCACACAAGTTTTCCTCCTTACCCACTCTCCTTACTCCACGTGTCCTCCACCCTGCCAGCACAACTTCATCTTCAACCTTTAGACATCTTCCCCATGTTCGAATTCAGACGCCACCCACACCTTAAACCAAGCTCCATCTAAGCAAATATCGAAGAATCTTGGAACGTTTTCATGCTTGATTCCGGCAACTTGAATCTTAACTACTACCAAACAACTTTTGTTGGTTCCCATCAGCACCCCACCCAAGCTTCGAGCAATCTGTTCAAGAACAGAGTCCCTCCAAAGATTGAAGGGAAGACCTAACAGCTTCATCCGTATACAACCATCTTTCACCTCCACTTCGTTACAAGATGGGCTCCATTTCTGAAGCTGAAAGAGGCTGCCATCCACAACCACCGTGTTGAAGCATACCCCTGGTCGCCAACATCAAGAATCGCCTTCATCTCTGCAAAAGGAAATAAGCTGGCTTCGTTTCCCAAATCTATCTCCTTAGCTACAGTAGCCAGAACCTTCTGCCAATCCATCACATTCCGTTCAACCACTAGCACCATCTGTTTCCACCAAATATCTATGCCATCACCCACCAAAATTCTCTGATGTACAGAGGAGCAGGCAACCGCCACACCAGGTTTTTCCCCTTTTGCCAAATAGCTCAGTCACAGTAATGAACCACCCCTTAGTATTTCTCCTCACTTCGATTACAAAGGTTTTTCCTGGAACTACCATAGTATTTTTTCATCCTTCCTCCTTGAACGAATTGAGAGCTCCATCCACGAATCCTTTCACCCAAACATCAACCTCCTCCGATACCAGTATTTTCGCCTTATTGTTCTCTCTGATTTTCAGAGCACAACTACCTTTGGTCCATTCCTCTTCCAACTTGAACGACTTAGCTTCCATCTTCACCTCAGAACGCCATCTTCCAACCACTCTGAAACCCTTTCCACTTCCATCTCTTCAAGTTAAGACCATTTTGTGCAGACAATATTTTCATCATATACTAAATAGGGTAAAGGTATTAACAAACCCAGCCAAAACATTTAGGAAACTCTGATATTCTGATGGTAGAAAAGCTTGAACAACCATACACATTCAGAGACACAGGTTGCCAGTTAGTCTAGATAAACAGGATTTAGATCTTCTTGTTTGCTGAAGTACAGCAGTAGAAGAAGAAGAAGAAGAGAAGAGGAGAGAAGAGAAGAAGCTTGTGAATGAGCGACAATGGGCTTTTTAATGAATAGTTCCAAGGCTCCAGGCCCAGATGGCTTTACAATGGGCTTTTATCAAGATAAGATTGTTGGGAGGTGCTGAAAGAGGATTTAGTTGAAGTGTTTAAGGAATTTGTAAATAATCATGTAATAAGCCCTGGAATCAATGCCACTTTATTGGCCTTGATTCCTAAGAAAATTGACGCCAACCACCCAAAAGATCATAGGTCTATTAGTCTGGTGACAAGCATCTATAAAATTCTGGCTAAAGTGCTTTCTTTGAGGATCAAAACAGTTCTCCCTTCGATCATTAGTGAAACTCATAGGGCCTTCATTCAAGGGCGACAAATAACAGATCAGATCCTAATTGCGAATGAGTGTGTGGAGGAAATGAAAAGGCTTAAGCAAAGAGGTTTTATTTGTAAATCGGATCTTGAAAAGGCCTATGACTTGGTAGACTGGGAGTTTTTACTAGACGTGATGAGAAATTGTGGATTTGGGGACAAGTGGTGTAGTTGGATATCTGGGTGTATCAATACCTGTCACTACTCCATTCTGGTAAAAGGTGTGGTGAGGGACTTTTTTCCAACTTGCAGGGGTGTCAGGCACCCTTCCTTTTTACATTAGTAGCCGATGTGATTAGTAGGATCATTACTAAGGTTGATAGTGAAGATGCCATTAGGGGTTGGAGAATAGGGAAACACCAAATCCCAGTCACCCTTCAGTTTGCAGATGACCTAATGATCTTTTGTGAAGGAGGCTTTAGCGAGAAGGTAGCAAACCTAAAGGAGCTGATCAAAGGATTTGAAAGGATTTCTAATCTAAAAATAAATCTGGAAAAGAGTTGCATAGCGGGTATAAACTTGGAGGATGGGGAGATCGAGGTAATTGCGGAATGTCTTGAGTGTTCCATCTCTGCCTGGCCTATGTCATACTTAGGACTTCCATTAGAGGTAAACCCTAGGGAGAGCAGATTTCGGACCCTAGTGCTAGAAAAGTTTGAGAAGAGTCTAGCCACGTGGAAGAAGAATTATCTCTTTGGGAGGGAGAATTACTTTAATAAGAAACTCGTGGAGAAATTGATGAAAGACTTCTTGTGGGAGCCGGGACAAGAAAAAAATGACCATTTGGCTAGTTGGGAAATTGTTTGCAGAAGTAAATAAGAGAGGGTTTGGGACTTAGGAGGTTGATTGAAAAAAATCAAGCTCTATTAGGGAAACGGTTGTGGCGATGGCCATTGGAAAGTGAGAGGTTGTGGCATGAGGTGGTGGGAAGCATTCATGGGAAATCAGAGAATGAATGGGATGTTGGTGTATCAAGGCAGGCTAACTTGGCAGCACCTTGGAAGGCCATTCACAACACCCTTCCTCAATTTCTCTGTTTTATCAGGTATGAAGTTTGTTTTGGCAACGTTGTCGGCTTTTGGGAGGATATCTGGTTAGGAGATACCCCCCTAAAGGACCTTTTCCCTTTGCTATTTTCTGTTTCCTTGTATAAAAAAGAGGTGGTCTCAAAATTTGTCTCATCATTGGGAACACCCTTGGCTCCTAATTGAGATTTTGGGTTTCGTAGGGGACCAAGGGATGATGAAATTGAATCTCTCTCTGACTTGCTATATTGCCTTAATCAGGTTTGTTTGGATCTCTCCAAGCCCGATAAAAGGGTGTGAACTCTTAGCATTCTGCTCAACATCCTTTTCCGTTAAAGGAAATTTGGTGTAGGCCCGTTCCCCGAAAGATTATGGCGTTCTGTTGGAAAGTATTCTATGGGAAAGTAAACACTCTAGATAACCTACAAAAGAGAAGACCCTTCCTCTGTATTTCTCCCAATTGGTGTATCCTCTGTAGAGCTCACGGGGAGGATTGTTACCATCTACTAATATCTTGTCCTTTTTCTGCAAATCTTTGGGCTTGGCTATTTTCGTTGTTTGGGAGTAGTTGAAGTATGCCAGCAGAAGTTCACATGATCTTTAACCATTCTACTTTCTCTTGACCTACAAAAAGAGGGAGAATTATGTGGAGATGTGCTCGCGCTGCCCTGATTTGGACTCTTTGGGAAGAAAGGAATGCTAGAATCTTTCAAGGAAAGGACAAAAGCAATCAGGAATTGAAATACTGTGTTGCATAGGGCAATACTTTGGCTGAAGACCTTGGAAATCTTTCATCAATTCTCCTTTAATGACCTTTGGAGAAATTGGTCAGCTGTAGCTAGGTGTTCACCCTTAAAGGATAAGTCAATTACAAGCTGATCTCTTCCATCTAAAGGCTCACTAAAGCTGAACTTTGATGGAAGTAGCATGGGAAACCCAGGATTATCAAGAATGGAGGGTGTCTTGAGAAACGAGAAGGGAGAGATTATGTTGCTCTACTCGGGTCCTTTAGGAGTTGGGGTATCAGATCAGAGCTATTAGCTGCTGTACAAGGGGTGCAATTTGCAAACCAGCTGGGGGTACAACATCTAGTAATTGAAGGAGATTCCAAAGTGGTGGTGGGCTGGTTGAAAAATCCTAAAGATGCTATATGGCGCTACAAGAATGAAATGAAGAAATTCAATTGGTTGGCAAGGAATATGTTGGTCTCTTTACAGTGGGTGGGGAGATCAGCAAATACTTTGTCCTATGTGTTAGCTAAGCAAGGGGTAAATTGGGAAGAATTGTTTTGGACTCAGCTGTGATTACTGTATTTCTTTCCTAGTTTACTTGTAAGATTCAAGGAGGGGCTGCAGCTCGCGCCTCTCCCTGGGATGTTCTATGAATTCACATCTATAAATCAGCTTTTGAACTAATAAAATTTACTATTATTCATCACAAAAAAAAGACTAGATACTAGTGCAAAAATGCAAATAAATAAAGAGTAGGTACCAAGCCTTAGTGAAGACCCGTTGTAACTATAGATTTTTATCTCTCCCACAGGCGTTCTAATATTGTAAGGATGAAAGTATAAAAAGCTAAATGAAAATTGAAAGATTGGAAACTCCTTAATAAGAAGTGGCTGACAGGCAAGCCTGGAAATTGTTAATTCCCACTTCAAGTAGTAGAAACTTATTTACCATAGAACAATAAATACATTATAGCCCATTCAAAATAGAATTGAGAACTGCCCACCACCCAGAAAACACCACCATAAACAACCAAAAGCCTCTAATGGAACTTAGTGGGTGCAACTAGGGCAGGCCCAAGTTTATCAATTGTTAAAATTTTGAAAGGGCCCAGCATCAAAAATCTTAATATTTGATGGAAATGGTCTAAGGACTTAAAATTTGACAGGAAACATGTCTCGGGGTAGACTACAATGGCATGACATGATTTATGTGGCCAATCCAGATGACTGGAATTAGGCTGAGTTGAATTTAGTTGATACACACTTCACATCCTTGTGTGTAACAAAATGCATACCTGATACAAATGCTAAATATAGCATGGACACTTCCACAGTATATAATAGGAACATCTTTAAAAATGTGTAAATGATATATTTAATAAAATCTTAATATGAAACATTGTAGATAGAGTTCTATTAAATTTGACAAGATACAAGCCTTGAAAAATTAAATGGGATGCCTGTATTTGTATCCTAGATTTCAAGAAACATAGTCAAATATCCATTTCCCATATCAGGGTACTAGTCTCTATCTATATCATTGATCTTTTTTTTTTTGATAATTGACATCATTTATTTATATCATTGATCTTTTTTCAATACTTGTGTCTTTCTAAATATGATGAAACTTCTAACAGACACATAGGGATGTCAATGGGTCGAGTTTGGCATGAGTTTGCCTCCACCCTAACCCAACTCTCCAATGTCCTCACCTGAACCCGCCCCGCCCCACCCTGACATAATAAGACACAATTTCCGAATCCGCTCTAACCCTATAGGGGTGAACCCAATACCATCCTGCCCTAACCTAGGGTTCATTACTTCTTGTTTCGAATGCTGCTACAGTAACCCGAACCAGGAAGTGAAGGAAGAAGAAGAGGAAGAAGAAGGAAATAAGGGTCTATCGAAATCTGATGGACTACCCATCCAGTCGACCCCCTTAATCTTTATTAGAGTCTAATAATCTTTTACAAAGACTAAATTGCCCATACTTAAGTGTGGGGCAGAGTACTCTAATAAAACTGCCACATAAGCAAACTACTTAACACACATAAGATGACTAAACTACCCCTATTCGGCTCACTTTAACACTCCCCCTCAAGCTGGAGAATATATGTCATATAATCCCAGCTTGTTACATAGGTAGTTCACTTTCCCTGAGCTTAGAGCTTTTGTAAACAAATCTGCCCACTGATCATTCGAGCCTACATGTTCTGTATTTACCTCTCCAGCAAGAACCTTCTCCCTCACAAAGTGCAATCAACCTCTATGTGCTTTGTTCTCTCATGAAAGACAGGGTTGGATGAGATATGGAGTGCAACTTGATTGTCACAATACAATCTCATAAGTTTATCCATGTGAAACCCAATTTCTTTTAGGAGATTCCTCAACCACACTAATTCACAGGTAGTGTGAGCCATGGCCCTATACATTATTTTCGAATGCTGCTACAGTAACCCGAACCAGGAAGTGAAGGAAGAAGAAGAGGAAGAAGAAGGAAATAAGGGTCTGTCGAAATCTGATGGACTACCCATCCAGTCGACCCCCTTAATCTTTATTAGAGTCTAATAATCTTTTACAAAGACTAAATTGCCCATACTTAAGTGTGGGGCAGAGTACTCTAATAAAACTACCACATAAGCAAACTACTTAACACACATAAGATGACTAAACTACCCCTATTCGGCTCACTTTAACACTTCTCAAATAAAAGCAACTGTAAGAAAAAGTAAGTGCAAGAAAATTTCAACGTTTTAACAACAGCACAACAAGAGTAATTGCAAATAGACAATATTTTAGGCTTGAGGGAGGAAAGCTGTGTAGGTTAAGAGAGTGGGGGCACAGAGGTTAAAAGGGAAGGGAGTAGGTTTGTTCAGTATATGAGGAACAGTAATTCCCATTAATAGAAAATAGTATGTGATGGAAATTGTGGTCAAGGTTTTAATCTTAAAATATAAGAAAAATAGAAAGAAAAGAACAACCTATTGGGTGCACACGGTAAAGGAGAATCATCCAAGTAAAGATGAGGGGATATTTAAAGAATTAAGAAGAATACAAAAAAAGAAAAGCAAGAACCCAATAATAGTAGATCATTCATATCATTTTAACCCTTAGTAACAGAAGCTTTTCATGATCTTCTTGTTTCTTATGATTGCAAAAACACAGATTTGACATTCATTTCTTAAAGAATCTGAAATCCTAAAATTTACCAGATCCAAGATTCCAAAAGGAAACCTTGGCTGTTAGTGTTTGCTCATCCATTCTTTCTTCGCCAATGGTCTTCTCTTTAAAAAATAAAAGGGAAAAAGGGAAAACCCTTAACTTGAAGTTACGGGGTTAGTAACTATGATATAACTACAAGAATACTTCCATATGTAGGGGGTATCATGGCCCTATCAGTCAAAGTATTAAACTCGACACTGGCCCGAACCTGACAAGGGTTACAGTGTCAAGACCCTAACCCAACCCTACACCCAAGTAGGCCTACCCCAAACATGATCCATTAGGGTCAGATCAATACAAGTTTACTGTTTAACCCAACCCGTTAAACTTTGTAGCATGATTTGTTACAAAAAGACTTGCAACAATTGGGGTAGTTGACAAAGAGGGCAAAGAGATTTTTTGAAAGACGGTAAAGTATAGTATTACATTAAGAGAAGTAAAAAACCTCATGTACAACAAGTTGTTGTACCCAGGGCCATGCAAAAGCTGCCCTTATGCCCAACCCCTGCTTTACAAAAAAAGTTTTCATGTACAAAAAGGAATCATGATTTATGCTTTTAAACAACTTGTGTATAGCTAGCTAGCCACAAAAACATCATTCCCAAAGCCTTTTGAAAAATAGTATCAACAGAACTCGCAGAGTCTCTCTTTTAACTTTAATTTCCAAAGAGGTCTAAATGATCATGAGATGGTTGAGTTATCCTCTCTCCTCTTGTTTCCATCTAATGATTATCTCTCCTCTTCTTACCTTGACAAGTTAATTTGGTCTATCACCCCTATTGTTTCCTTCTCCACCAAATCCTTCTTCCTTGGCTTGGTATTTGGGTCTCTTCCTTCCCCTTTCCCAACTAGAAGGTTATGGCTTTCCACAATTTCTATAGAATTTCGTTTTCCCTATAGAGACAGCTTGTGGCTGACTAACACCAGTTGAAGGAGATAAAGAAGCATCTCCCCTCATGTTTGCATTATGTGCTTCAAGAACGGGGAATCCATTGGTCATCTCTTGATAAACTGCAAGATAGCCTGTAGCTCATGGCGATTTCTGCTAGATCTGATCCATGAAAGTAGTTATTATTGGGTCCCCCTAATTTGGCTTGCCAGATTATTTCACAATGGAAAGGTAGAAATTTGGGCAAAAGAGGCATGATTTTCTAGAAAGCAGCAGTCTATGCTACAATGTGGTGCCTTTGGGAAGAGGAAAAAAATAATTTTTTGAAAACAAAGCTTCCTCAGAAGTTTCTTTAAAGAATAGAATTCTGACTCAATTTCTTGCATGAAGACTACCAACACTTTCATAAGGTATAGCTTTGAGGACTTAAATAGGAACCTGCTAGAGATTCTCCAGTCTTCTCCAATTGGTTCTCAGCCTTCATTTCCCCAAGGCCTGAGAGTGCTTTTACTTTGAGGTTTGATGGGAGCTTAAGAAGATCTCCTGTCTTTTGGTGGCTAGACTAGGGGGAGTTATTTACAACTCAGAAGGGAACATCTCTTGGGTTTTTGGTGGCCCTATTTCGGCTAAAAAAGCTTCAGAGGCAAGGTACAAGCTCTTTTGTTGGGTCTTCAGTCAGCCAAAGATCTACATGTTGATTCTCTTGTTGTTGAGGGAGACTGTAGAATCACAACAGGATGGGCTAAAAAGAGAAATGCAGGCCCTTGAAGGTCTGTCCATTTCTTGCAAGAAATTTTTTGACATACTTGGGTTCCACTCAATGCAGTTTCAAATGGATGCCTAGGAGCTTTAATTGTTTGGTTGATCATCATCATCCGTGCCTTATCCCAACCATATGGGGCCGGCTACATGAATCCTGTTTTGCAAATCTGTTCTATTTAAAGCCATATCCACTGTCAAATTATTAGTGTTTAAATCATTTCTTACTACTTCTACCCATGCCCCTTTTTGTCTACCCTGAGCTCTTCTAGCCCCTTCAATGTGTAACAAACTGGAACAGTTGGTGATCTTCTATGCACGTGCCCAAACCATTTTAATCTACTCTCTTTCATTTTATGACTTATTGGAGCTACTCCTAGGTTCCTAGGGATAATTTCATTCCTAATCCTATCCTTTCAATTTTTTCCGAGATCGGCTTCTATCAAGGCAAATTTGTGCCCACACCATTCTAACAGCCTTTTGCAACCTTGCATTAGGAATATCTCTCCATGAAATAAAGCACACAAGTACGGAGATATTCTCTATACAAGGCAGTAAAGGTTCCTCGAATGGGCTTTGCCCTGACTGAAGCCAAACTCAGTTTTTCCACTCATTCATCTTAGTATTCACAATTTTGCCACATTCACCTTTCTGGATATGTTTCTTAACCACCCAACACTCTGCTCCATACAACATAGCTCGCCTTACAACTGAATTGTTTGATTGATGCTTTAGCTAAAAGTGGGGTGGGAAGGAAAATGATGTATGGTGCAAATGTTTTTCCAATTTCTTGAGTGGACTTTATGTTTTCTGTTTGGAAGCCATGTTTGTACATCAATCCATGTACATCCTTCCTTTTTCAAATGAAAGTTACTTTTTCCAAAAAAAAATCATTGTGTTTCTCTCCTGCCATAAGCACCAAAAGACCACAACAAGGACCCTCCAAGCAAATTTTCCTTATCTAGACAAGCCTTCTATCCACTAGACCTTTGGTTGCAACTCAGACCTCTAAGAAGAATATGGTCTTGAACTAGAGTAGAGAGGATTAATGATAGCTCTTTGGACTCGAAGGGTCTTGAAAAGATTCCTAATGCATTTTGACATTTCAGAAGGCAAAAAAAATCATAGAATGATTCAACTCTCAGAAGTGTTTGCCAAATTGAAAGAAGGTTTGTTTGGAGGCTTAACGAAAGAAAAGTGAAGAAAACAAAGGAAGTTTCCAAGAGAAGCAAAGAAATTTCTGTTCAAGCCATTAGAGAAGGCGAGTAATTGAGCAAAGTCTTGATGCAGTGTTGATTTGAAGTTTGGTATTCTTTTGTTTTCAGTTTGTTGACTTGTCAATTGTTGTGAGTTTGGTATTTTTTGTTGTTGGCTTAGGTAGGAGGCATTTGGTTAGAGTTGTAGGTTGAATTTTGACTTTGCATTGATTGTTTGATCAAGTGTCCAGTTTTAGGGAATTGTTGTCAAACTTTCTTTTGGTTTGGTGAGTTTGTTTTTGGAGTGATTGTTTGGGTTGTGTTGGTGAAGTGTGGAGTTGGGTATTGGTTGGGTGCAGGATGGTCTCTTTTCCTCTCTCAAGTAGGGATGGGTTTTAGCTGAGCCAAGCCAAATAATTGGCCATTTGAGCTCAGCTCGACAGTGAGCTAGAGACTTGAGCTTGAATTTGACTCGACTCAAAAGCTCATATGTTGGAGTTCAGCTTGGCTTGAGCTCGACTGTGAGCCAAGCTTCCTATAAAAAAAAATAAAAAATTATACATATAAAAATAAAATTCTACATATAAAAATGACTTCTCATTTTACATATAAAACTAAGAATTATAAAAATTATTTACTTGTATACATATAAAAAATAAAAATATTATATATGTAATACAAGCTCGACTATGCTTGTGAGCCTCACAAGCTGAACTTCATTAGGCTTGAGCTCAGCTCAAAGCTCGGTTTAGACTAAGTTGAATCAAGCTTTTCACGAGCTGAGCTCGAATAACTCGTGAAAAGCTCAACTTGTGTCCACCCCTACTCTCAAGTCTCAAGTGACTTCTTGTCACCTTTCTTGTAATCTCTTCCAAAAAAATCTAGGAAATGACTGACAAAGGTCCCTCCACCATAGATCATCCTAAAATTTCACCTAAGTACTAGAAATAGTACCGTACCAGATGTGTTGTGAAAAGATAGCGAGTAGAGACCAACTATCTTTTCCAAAACTCTTTTCAAGGGTGGTGTTTCTAGCAGAACCACAACCCCACCCATTTGAGTCCAGCCAATAAATGCTTTTAATAACCAAATGTTGCAATGGCCCTCTCTTTTGGAGACCTCTACAACCACTTCCCTACCAATACTATATTTTTGTCCTTTATTTGCTCAATTCCTAAACCTCCTTGTTCCTTACTCCAACTAGTGAGATGATCTATTTTTTGTCATGACCCAGGTCCCAAAAAAACTCCTCCTAACTTTTTCTATCCTTTTCACCACCTTCAGAGGAACTCTAAACACTAAAAGTAAAGTTATGTTTAATAAAACTCAACTCTAATCTCTGAGAAAGCAAAAAAGATCTAATACTGCTCTAGACTCTGAATAGATAGAGTTTGATTTATTTATTTATTGCTTTTCTATCCTCCAAATGTAATTGAATTATTTAAATATCTGAAAAGAGATTGTTTTACATATTTATCCCTATAAATTGATGAGTTCTTTTTTGGTAGATGAAAAAGAAACAAATGAAAACTAGGAAAAATACGGCTTGCTAGTAACACTAGCTCCACCAAACAAAAGAGAAGCAAAAGAGAGATTGTGGTGTGTGTGAGAGAGAGGGAAAGAGAGATGGGGTTTTAGGTAAGAATAAAGACATGGGCTTTTTTGTAACAGAGTGAAGTCACTTTTGGAATAAAAATTTATAAAACACCTCTTAGTGGGCTAAGAGGTAGATGGGCCACTAAGCCACTAAAAGGAATCTTTTAAATTAAAAGACTAGACTCAGAGGTTGCACAAAACAACCTAGGACATCTGAAAAGTATGTCCATTCAATGCAAACAAATGAGCCCTAAATTGGAAGATTGGATAGGGTAGATTTGACATGACTAATTTTCCCCCCTTTTGAGATTTTTTTTTCATGCAGCCAACATTTTAGAAAACCTCTCTTTTTTTTTATAATTAACAGTAATATTTTGATCAATAATTAACAGTAAAATTTTTTTGATCAATAATTAACAAGTAAAATTTTATTAAAAGCCTTAGAGGAAACTCCCTTGCATGTCCAGGCTAGAGAGCAGGTGCCATACACACAAACAGTATAAAGCTGACCATATACAAATGGACCCCATGCCCTGGCATCCCTCATTTACCCCCTTGTACAGATAGATATTCTGCTCTGGCAAAGCTGTTAGCTAGGGTGTTAACCAATCTAGTGATCCACTTGAGCTAGCAGTTCAAGCTGCTTCCAATGGATTTGGCTTTGCAAACCAAAGCTCTAAACCTCAAGGGTGATTCCTCCTCTGAAATAAGCCAGGAGATAACAACTTGGCAGTCTCCTTCTAGTGGCACATTTCTCCAGTTTATTGTGTCATCAGATTGAGACCTTGGATTAAAGCCAACAAAGACAACAAATAGTTGCCAAAGCCTACAGCCCCTTGAAAGCTCATGACAATGCTGCCTCCTTCCTCCCTTGTCACCTCTCCCACACCTGACCTTCCACTTCCAGGGTTTACCTAAACAGCACCCATCAAACTTAAATTTTGGTCTGCCAGCCTTAGGGGGGTACTAATTGATCTTCCTCTGTGGTTTTCTAAGTGGCACACTAGCAATAATGTTCCATCTCCTTAACATATCATCCATCTTCACATCCTGAAACCCCTCACATACCAGTACCCCTTGTGCAATTCTTATCTTGATCAAATCAATAAGAATTTCCACTTGTTCCTTAATTTCAAACACCTCTGCATTTCTCTCCCCCCCCCCCCAATGCTCCACATTATTGCAGCACTTGTACTATGCTATAGAAGTTTCATTCTTCTGGCATGGCAGCCCGTGGTATCTTGTCATTACTGCAGTGATTGTGCACCACGCTCTGAGTTATTGTAAGTTTTTCAGATTATAATACTTACATTCTTCTTGGGCAGGTAAGCTTGTTTTATCAATAACAAGAGAAAACTTAGGATTAAGGTAGTGAGAAATGATTTGAGGGGCCATCGCTTAACAATTGAAAACAGAGCCGAATGGTAGTGCAGGATTTAGGAAGTCGAACCCATATGGTGGAGACAAGGCTTAATTGATTTAAGAGAAAATTCTTACTTTAAGAAAACTATTACCTGCAAATTGTCACTTCCTTATATAATCATATTGAGAGAAAGCAACGCAACCGTATTCATATGCCCCCTAATGAATTGACTTTAAAAATAAATAAAGTATCTTGCCTGGTTAGGTGTCACAGGAGCAAGTTGGGTTTCCTTATTCTCTTCAGAGCCAAACCATATTCTTTCACCAGGAACTGAAGCTTCAGGAGGTAAAAGAAGTTCAACATTCTCATGCGATGCATCAGAAGCAGCCAAAAGCATTCCACTCGATTTAACCCCACGCATATTTCTAGGCTTCAGATTAGCAAGGACAACCACTTGTCTGCCCTACACGAATGATACGTTTGTGTACATAATCAAGTGAAGCATGAAGGCTGAACCTAACTTAATGTCATCGACACTCTACTCAGAGAGAGAGAGAGAGAGAGAGAGAGAGAGGGGAGAACCTGAAGGTCGTCGAGAGGGATGTACTTGACAAGGCCGCTGCATATCGTCCTGGGTTCGGGCTCACCGAGGTCGACCTCTTCAACATAGAGAGAATCCGCCTCGGGATGTCTCCAGGCTCTAAGGATGCGGCCCACCCTGAAGTCCAAAGCATCCACCGCATCCTTTAGTTGATCCGGTGACGGTGCGGCTGAGGGTGCCGGACGTTCCGCACCAGAATCGCCTTGCGGCTGCGGGGCGTCCAAGGCAGAGTCCGCAGATGGGACAGAGGAGGCAAGGGGAGCGTCCGAGGCCGAGCTGGTGTACGCAGCGGTAGTGGCTTTAACCGATGCCCGACGAAAGAACTGAGAAGGCGAAGGAGAAAAGGACGCCCTTATGGTTCTTTTGAGAAGCAAGGATCCAACCACTGCCCCATTACCATTTCCGTGCGAAGATGACAAGCTGGTGCGTGTAGAACGGAAGCACCAGGTTTTACACGAAAGCAGGAGAGCACCGCCTTTCAAAACTGCTGCTGCAGCCATCACCTTCCTACTTCCTATTCAGTATTCACTTCACTCCCCACCACCACCGCCGAGAGGTGAGACGTGAGGCGTCAGAGAAACGCAGACCGAGGAGAAATGGTCAGATGGATCATGGATGGATAGCAGGATAGGACATAGGGTAATGCTGAACCGGAGCCGAACAAAAATTATTGGAATACTCCGGCTTAATTAAGGTTGAACCGGATATTGTCCCAATCTGGACTTCTGGAGACGAACAAAAACTATTGGAATCATCAGCTACATGAAACATGAGCTCCCTCTGCTAGAGAAGTCCTCAATGCCTCAATGGAGCAGAATTGACTAGACTCTATTGGCTGCGAATTACACCAAACCCTTTTTTAAGAATAGACCAAATATCCCCAAAACAAAATTCTCTGTCTACTCTCTCTGGGGGCTATGACTCGATCGACAAATTTTTGAAACTGATGTCATTCATTCACAGAACAGAAGCAAGCAATGACGCAGCAACAGTAGAGCTGCGTATATGAGTTGCCGATCCTGATCTTCTGAATGCTCCTCATCCCAGCCACTACAGCTTCACATGGAAGATCGAATAGAACACGAACTCGTAAACTTCATTTCCATGGCGGTTTCCAACTCATCAGATTCTTAAATATCGGTGCGGAATAAACAGTAAACATGGTGATGTCTCTTAACAGCATCAGCAGACAGCAATGCTTTCAAATAAGCTAATTTTGATGTGGAGGAGACAAATGGTGTGGATTTCTCGGGATTTCCATTTCCAAAGAGCTTAAATGCAGATGGTGAGAAGTAATGTAAAACAGGAGTTTGGCCGTCTGGGCCCAAAGCCTGGACGAAGACCAAGCTAAGTGGATAACTGCTGAGTGTCAAGTCTTAAAAGGAAATTCCGTTACATGCTCAGCTCTGGTTGTTGTCTTGTCAAAGTTCCATTCTTGGTATGGAGTAATGGAGTATGGACCCCCAACCCACCAAATGATCATAACTAACAAGTAACAACTAATTAATTGGGGCGTGTGGAAATTGATGATCCCAAAATTTTATTAATATTTGGGTCCAGATGCCATTTCTTTCATACACTCTCATCATGGACCTAATTATGGTTGGGTCCAAATTCTTTTACCTCTCAGACTACTACTGTTGCTGGCAACGGTCGGTGAGTTTGAAATGTCTACAGTTCTGTACTTGCAAAGCAAAAAATTTCACTCCTGGCAAAAGGTGGGTAACAGGGTTTGTGTGCTCACTGTGGTGTCGTCCACTAACTAATGGGTCCTTCCCTTCTTCTCCTTCCATGAAAGAGCCCAAATGAACTACAGTAAAGGAAGGGCGTTTAACGCGTTTTCTGATGATGATAATTTATTGCTCAAGTTTCCAGTTTCAATACCCAGATACAATCTCTGTACCTGAATCATGTAGCCCAATGTCGAGTCATATTTGCTATCAATGTCAATGAACTTAATATGAAGGAAAACAATTAGTGATTTCCCTGAAAAATATATGAATTGCATTCCTAATTTTCATGGAAACAAGCCTTCACAGTTGAGAAAATTAAAAAATTATGATGTTGTTGCATGAGACGGATGTAGAGAACAATCAACCTATGCTCAAAAATGACTCAAAAGGGAAATTAGAATTTAGAAGGAATGTATAAGTTCCAGCAGGAAATCATTTGTTTTCATTCATCTTCATTTTACGAGCAACCAACCAGACGGAGATTAAAAAGAAAAAGAAAATTTTGAACCGAGCGTCTGAGCGTGTACCGGAGAATCGAATCAGAACTCAGAACTGCACACCGAAGTGAAGTCAACGGTGACAGATTTTATAATTTAATTAGAAACGAAATTGTCTTTCCCCTCCCTTTTTTTCTTCGGTTTTTTTTTTTCCTTTTTGATGAAAAATAAAGAAAAAAGAGTTGTACAGGTCTACAACAGGACGACGACGACAAGGACAATGAGAGAGAGAGAGAGAACAAAGCGACCATTTTCATATACAAGATACCTCAGAGCTAAATAAACAAGTTCGTGTCTTTACTTTCGCCTTCACGGCGACTCCATGTCAGATTCCCGACCGATTTCACTTCATAATTCATATAATAATAACATAAAATTACATATCTATTTTCTTAATTTCAGCAATGCACGTCGGCGAGAAGTTTGTAACGGCGGCAACCCAGTTTGGTTTTGGCCAGATTCCTCCAGCGATCCAAGGCCTTGTTCTTCTCCGAGCACCGAGCGGCAGCGACAGTACTATTCTTCTTCAGAGACGAGGGTTTCTCCTTCTCCTCCCTTTCCTTGTCTTTCTCTTTCTCTCTGGTGGTCTCCGTCGACGCCACGTGAAAACGCTTCTCACCGGAAGCCGCGAATCGGTCGTCTTGCCGGCAAATCCGCTTGTCGTCGTTGCGGGAAGGAGATGTTGGTGAAGGGTTGTTGTCTCTTTCGGGAAGAGATTGAGCGATCTCGAGCAGGAACTCGAACACCTTGCTCCTCCTCCGTTTACTCTCTTTCCTCTTCTCCTCTTCGTGGAGGCACCACTCGCAACTCCACTTTTCGGTGTCAATCTCCGGATACAACCTGCTACAGTACCTGGGGTTTGTTTGCGTTCCCCACAAAACGAGAAAGCCGTCAACAAACAGTTAGATGGAAAGATTTTTCAGAGGGAGAGATAGGGAAAAAGAGAGAGGAGTAAGGTGTTTACGTGTGCTGAAGGCGAAACCCGCATTTCCTGCAAAGGACCAAGGCGTCTCTAAAGCCAACATCCCCACATAAGCTGCATATATCCTCGATTGCTTCTGCTTCTGCTTCTGCCTCTGCTACTGCTGCTGCTGCCGCTCCTCCATTTGCAAGCTCTCGATCTTCTGCCTTTCTTTCTCTTTCTCCAATCATGTTAAACATGAAGAAGAAGAAGGAAGACAAAGAGAACAAAAGCAAAGACAAGCCAACAAGGCCCCGATTTTCTTAGATTTTGCTTGCTTTTGAGTTGTGAGGTCTCTCTCTCTCTCTTTGTGTAAACTTTAAAACTAATAAATTAAAGAAAAAGAAGAAAGAGAGTACGGTTCCCAAAAGAGGAGACGAGGTTCTCTCTCTCTCCATTGGATTCGAATAGAAAAATCAAAATTCTACTCGTCAGATGTGGGTCCCTCACGAAATGGGATTTGCTTTGCTCCTCACCCGATTCCCCGACTTGGAAGTGCCATGACCAGGAGTCAGAAATCGGAAGCCGGAGCGGAGCAGAGTGGCGAACAAAGCAAAAAGCCGGTTCAATTCAATGGGGTTCGGGAGCCGTTTACTGGTTGTTGCCGGTCTTTAGTCTTCAGTCTTCACCTCTATTGGTGAGTTTCGCGTCAATGGGTTCCCCGACGTGGCGTATTCTTAAACAAGCAACTTGTCACTTCCTCAAGCAGTAATTGGGAAAAGCTCAAAAGCACCACGCAAATATCTCGCTCTCTACCTGTACCTGGGTCGTAAAAAAAGTTGAAAAGCCCATAAAAGTACTAAAAGAAGCCCATAATGTAATGGAGCTACAAATGATGTATGCACTTGGCCAAGCCCAGAAATGGAATAACAATTACAACGAGTACAAGAAGTTTTGGAAATTCTGATGAACAATTGTGGAAGTTCACACCCATAACGTCTCCCACAATACATCCCCGCCGTGTATTGGAAACATCTTTCAATGATGATATCATCTGGAGATATTCACAATACAGGGCGGGGATGTACTGTGAGACGTTATGGGCTGCCCCTTGTGGGGCGCAGATTTGAACTCGGTTGGAAGAGGGAGAGGTAACAGAATGACCATTGATCAATTATGGATCTCAGAGAGAGAGAGAGAGAAAGTTTGGTTAGTTGTTCTGTATTGGATTAAGACAAGAAGTTGGGGCGCTGTCGCATTCACGTGAAACCAGTGAAGAAACAAGGGAAAATATCTCCTCTCCCCCAATCCCATTCTCTAATCTCTTCCCTCTCTCGTCCTCCAGATCAACAAGCCAAGGTAGAAGAATTTGCATTGCAATATGAAAAGAGTGTAAATTCTAGTTAGCTTTGCTTTCAATTTTACTTCACCTAACCTGACAAGTGCACATAGAGATACGATATTAGGGAGGGTTAGGCCTCTTCATGGGCCGGGTCGGGCTTTTATTCATCATTAATGGAAATACGCTAGGCCCGAGCCCGAGCCCGGCCCGACCTAATAAAAAAAATTACAATTTTCCCTATTCAAATTAGAATTAAAAATTCAGATGGTTTTTTTTTTCCTATTTAAATAAACAATGGGCCTACAAGATGGTTTTTTTCCCTTTTTTTTTACGTTTTAAAACACAGTTTTACATTCTTAAATCAAAAAATTTATTCAAATGGACATAATCACATAACCCATTTTAAATCTAATTTTAGGTCGGGCCGGGCTATTTTGATAAAACCCGAGCCTGGCTCGAATTTATTGCGGGCCGGGCTTTTTGGTCCAAGTTTAAGCCCACGGGCCTATAAACATGTTCAAGCCCATCCGGGGGCCGGGCCGGGCCAGGCTGGCCCATCAGGGCACCCAGCCCATGAAGAGGTCTAGGGAGGGTCATTGAATTAGGGGTGTCAATTAACCAGTTTTGGGTTAGATGATACAAGTAAAAATCAATTTAGACTGGCCAACAAGACATTGAATTAGACGAGTCCAGACACCATGATATCCACCTGACCCATCCATAATGGATTATATTGGGTTGGGTCAGATTGAATCAATTTCGACTATGATATGGAAAAGATATGATATCTAAAAAATAACGGACTAGTAAATTGAAATCATAAACTAAATAGCAAATAAGGTGTTATTTATCAAAATTCATGAATGGATTTTAATTGATCAAAACTCTTTCTATATTATATCTTTCTTGCATCATAGATTTTCCTATTAATAGAAGATAAATCTAAGTGCCAATAGACCAAAGTTTAGATTAGAACCGGTCTATATTAAAATTAATTTAGAGATATTGAACAGTCCAAAGATTGAATTAGACCAAATCAAATCCAGTACAATTGACAGCCCTGGATGAAATGTTTGAGTGAGCATTTTTTTTCTTGTTAATTGTTTATTATTATGTTAGAAAAAAAAAAGACGAGATGAAGCATGCATGAATCATGATGTGCAGGTTTATGTACTGTGTATGGTAGATCCATTATTTCATCTCTCTCTTGCCCCTCAAAGGCAATCTCCCTCTTTCCTTTTTACCTACTTTCTAATGACTATCAACCCTTTATTGTTGAAAATTTGAAATATCTGAAAATTTGATAGTACGAGTCGTACCGTAGATTGAATTCAGCCGTTCTGATGAGTTTTGACTCGTGGTGGGGCCATTTGATCAAAGACAGTCAAAGTCAACAGCCACGTGATTTTCAATTTATTGACCCATTCGATAATCAATTCAATCCGGTTGTCTTTCTTTTTTCTTTAGTATGAAAAAAACAAAAAAAGGTAAAGAATCAAAGGAAGCAGTACCGACATGTTTAATGCAAAATTTATGATTTTCAAAATTATAAATGTTTAAAATGTCAAAAACTCCATTCTATACATCAATGTCCGCCCATGTTCTAAACTGACACCCACCCTAACTATACTTTGGGAGATCAAATCAGCCCCCTACAAGATTGTCCTCCGTAATGTCACACAGTACATCCCTGCCACATATTAAAAATATCTTCCGATGATAATACTAAAATTGATGATATCATCATTGGAAAATGTTCTCAATACACAATGGGGATGTGTTGTGGACAAGATTCAAACTATCGATACACCCATACACAATGGAGATATGCTGTGGGTAAGGTTCAAAATATCAATATACCCGATATACTAATAGGAGCGTTTCAGACGAATCGATACCCTTTTTTTTTTATTTTTTTAAAACCGGTTCAAGGAGACCAGTTTAAAGCTCCTCCACCCCCTGAATCGGTCAAACCCCCGATACACCCACTATAAGAACATATTAGAGAAGTCCAGAACAATACATATCAACTGATACAAGCCGGTACATATCGATAGTTTGATACTTTGAACCTTGGCTGTGGGACGTTGTGAGAGACAATCTTGTGGGGTGCTTAGTAATTTGGGCCTAAAAATTCTGACCCAAGGGCTGTATCATCATTCTCTCAAGATCAAAAGCGACCAACTTTTTGGTCTCCAACCGGTGGGGGATCAACGATCAACGACGGAATATGCTGTAGGGGCGAAGATGTGAATTCCTCCGAACAAAAAAAAAATGAAGGCCACATTTGACATTTGGTTTGGTTAGTTCACAATTGTCATTCTCGAATTCCTTTCTTTTGATCAACCAAAGTAATATATCTTTTGCGCTGCAACAGGCTTCACATGTAAATTTCTATTATAAATCCCATATGAGATCCAGTTTTCGTATATAAAATAAAATTTCTCAATAGAACCAAACATAAAAATGATAACTACCAAATATCAATATTTTAAAAACCACCCCGGCCCACTGATACTTTCTGGTCTTCTTGACGCCACCGTTGCATCATAGACTCTTGAGACAACAGCCGTCTGATATTTTTCTCACTGCCACAATCAGTCACCTTACCTACAGTCAACAAAAAACCATGGAATGATGGAACAAGGACAAGATTCATTAAGATGATACCTCTGCAAGCCAACAGAAACCATTACGAGACTCCTTTACTACTAACAAGTAACAAGGAAAATCCCTGAGAAGCCTGGGGCAGAACCACATAAATGCATAAATAAATAGATGAAAATGAAGCCAGCATCTGCCTCTGAAATTTTAACTCATAATGAATTGCTTTTCAACCAACTAGGAAAAATCCTTGTAAGGGCAATGTCGATGGCTCAAATAACCACCACACGGACTCATTTTCCCCTCAAGACAAACCTCCAGAGACGTACTCATGTACCATCTACAACTTTACCAACAAAGGAAAAGTGGCATCCATTAAAGGATTATCTCCAAAGTCCAAGCTACTAGAATGGTTCTTTAGAGTAAAGTTTCACCATTTGAGAAAGCAGATCCAATTTGCCAGACAAGCCAAAACATCACAAACATGACATGTACCCCATATTCATACTTGAAACAGTCGAAATTTTTTTTAGTCACGACTGGAATCACCAGAGGCAGATAGGAAAGATTTCATTCTCCCAAATTTGAAGCACAAAACTGACAGCATGCCCTTTAATGTAGCAATGCCCAAATTCCAGAACCTCATTTATATTACTAGCATTCTGAACTAGTCCTACAATTTGGCACCAAGCATACTGATTGATAGCTTCGAGATTCTACATTACTTTTAACAGTTTCTACCATCTTATGTCAGTATGTTTCTTTTCTAAAAGAGAACAGGAGTAATCTAGTGAGCTGTACCAAAAGATTATCTGTCCAGACAGATTAAAAATTACAATAACAGACAGAAAAGGAACCAACTTTTCCCAAGTAAACATGGACAAAGAGTGAATTTCAATTTAGTTGAATTGAGAACCATATGCTACCAAACATGGCCACTTATGTTGCATAAGAGGCATCTTATATACAATGCTGATCAATGAGCAGGAATTCAATTAAAGAAAAAGGTTTTGATCTTTTCAGGACAAAACAATATCCAGGACTTGCATTCTTTCTCTTCTCAATTTTCTCAGATTTATGTAACAAAGCATTAAAGAGTAGCAAGAAAGGTGATTGCTTCTTTGTAGTATCAATTTTGTTAGGATATCATTTATCATGGAATTTTTCAAAGAAAACTGGAGAAGCTCAGCCTTGATTAAAAATTCATAACAAGGAACAAATGACTTGTGCTGAAATACACATCAGAACTCAGAAGCAATAGGCAAGCCTAGCTTCAAACCAAAGTTAATAAAAAGCAGTCCCATGTCCTGTTTTGGTTGGTTGTATATATGGTTCATTAGACATCTTGCGTTCATTGCCATTAAAAAGAAAAAGCAGTTCCAACATATATAAACGGTTACACACTTACACAGATCACCATAAATTAATGGGAAAAAATATAAAGACAAAACATAACCAGCAGTCTGGCAAGAATTCATAACCTAAGTTTTAAACATCTCTCTTGCATGTAATGATGTAGAATGGTCAAAGCTCATAATCAAGTGGTAATTGCCACTCTTTTAAGTTGTTGTTTAACTCAGGCAAAGCCACAAGTCATTTTTTGATCAGTCAGATTTACTTGCTGCTCTTTAGTTTGCATAAAGCATATCTAAACCACCGATCAACCTGGACAAAAAGAGGAGGAAACTGGAGTACAGATGAAACAATTGATAGCAAGGATTGGACATTCAGATCATCAAAAACCGAAATGGTAAATGTATTTTGTCTTGTAAATAGGAGTCAAAACTGAAATGGAATCATATATAGAAGGCAATGAGTGGGGCGGCAGAATCTATTCATTCTGCTCTCTCTTTCTTCAATTTTTCCTTCTCTTCTCCTCCTCTTCCTCTGTTCTTCTCTTTTCTTTTCATTTTTTTTTTTTATTGGACTTCTTTTCTGTTTTTTCTGAACAGGTTTCGTACTAAACCTAAGACTACTACAGCAACCTTTTCAAGTTGTATCAAATATCATCAGGAAATACATGATATAGTGTAAAATCCTGGGCTGACAAGTGTGACAAGTTGAGTTCGAGTATGAGAGCAGCCACTTCATATAAAAAATGCCAAAGGTGATGTCCATATCCAATCAACCTCTCCAAGACTGGCGATAGTTGGGACTAATATTGAGTAATGGCACTATATGAGCCCCTATTGACAATTAGTGACAGCAATTCCTGCCAAATCCTAGAGTTCCCAAAAATATTGAAGAAATTTTCAGCACATATGTAAATAGTATGTATGTATGTATGTAAATAGTAGATAGTAGGTAACTCAATACTACTATAGCTGCATTCTAGAAATTTCTACATGCTAAATAATCCCAAAATTCAATTTCAGAGGGAAAAAAAACTTTCACTGTATAAGGATTTCCACAAAATTCAAAAATGGAAGAACAAGATATGGTTTGCATCAGATTGATAGATTTAACAATTCTCATCTATAAAACTACAAGTTGATCATGGATAACCAAATGGTTTTAAGATTCCAAATATTTTTTTCTTCTTTTTCTTAGAGAAAGAAAGACTATTGATTAAAAGTTCACAGTAAAAATAATCAAACATGAAAAAGAAAAATACATAATCCATACCTGTTCAAACCTCTTTTTTTTTTCTTTGTTCTGCCTGCAACTCAAAATTTTCTATTAGTTCAGAACTTCAACAAGCAACATTTGAGACTTTTCTAAACATTCAAATTAAATAAAATGATAAATGAGAACTGAGTAGATAGAGTCACAGAAAAGACAGTAAGGTTTTGAAGAGACCTCTAATGGTTTCAGAAAGAAACAATGTAAAGGCAACCTTCTTCAGAGTTCCTTGGCATTTACACAAACAGATCATCAACTTTATGACACACACACACACACACACACAGATCTTTGCTGCAGGTAACATTGGTTATTGGTAGTGGCAAGGCTTGAATACCAATGAAGAGAGAAGACGGTTGTTTATTTTTAAGAGAAAAGGCGTTGTTGTGAATTACAATAGAAAATGCCATAAAAGAATAAGACTTAAAATTTTGCTTGAGGCATGGTTATTTTTTGAGCCATGGATTTGCCTAATTGTTTTACTCAAGTTCTCATTCTAAAAAGAATGAGGCCCAAAGCAAGAATTGTGTACGGATTATTTTTGGACATCTATGATGGATTGCCACTCACTATAGAATAATGATGATGATAATGATGATGATGATGACAACGACGATGATTTATAAAATGCAACATGCCATTCAAGTCATCAAGAAGCTTACAACCTATCAACTTAATAACTTATTCGCTGAAGGACCAAGTAATAAGTTATTCAGTTCAGCCATTTCAGTTGTTATCAAATGGTCCATAGCCTAGACTAGAAAAGCAGCCCAACTTGAAATATCTTAAATAATAATAACATATAAAATTAATAAATAAAAGTAAACTAATTCTCTTTTAATTTAAATGAATCAATTGTCAATTAATATCTACTAATGAGCAGTAGGGGTGTACAATCGGTCGGTTCGTTTCAAATCGAGAACCTAACCGATTATTCAGTTTTATCATTTCCTCTAACCGAACTGAATTATATTTTAGAACCAAACGGACCCTAACCGAATTTGATTCGGGTTGGTTCAGTTTTCGATTCAGTTGGCCCCTGGTTCCATACAAATGATAAGCATTTAATAAGTGTTATTAATTAAAAGTTAAATGGCCCCAAAACCCAATGGTTTTAATTAATTAACTATTATTAATATTAATTAAAAGTTAGAATGACCTCAAAGCCCAATGTTTTAATTAATTAGCTATTCATTAATTAAAAGCTAGAATAGGCCCTGCCAATTGGGAATTGGCCAATTAGCCATTTTCAAAAATAATTAACGATTAATGAACAATTAATTAGTAAACAATAAATAATGAGTCTAGGTTTTAATTAACTATTATTAATTAAAAGTTAGAATGGGCTTAAAGCCCAATGGGGAATTGACAAATTGTTCATTGGGAAATATAATAATTAATTAGCATAAAGTATTAAATGAAACATTAATGTTTAATATATTTAACTAAGTAACAGCATTAATTCGGTTTTCAGTTAGCTTCGGATGAAAATTTCAGTCAAACCGAACCGGAACCAAAAACCAATTTTTTTATAAAATAAAAATCAAACCAAACCGAATTAACTTATTCGGTTTGGTTCGGTTCAGTTTGCGGTTTATCAACCGAATTTGAACACCCCTAATGAGCAGCATGGCCTGTGAAGAATCTTTTCTCTCTATAGACCCAGCTCAATGTTCCTCTTACAGTCTTATTAAAACATTCTCATGATTCCATCCTAGATTTATTCTGACTTCGGCACATCGCACTAAAGGGACACAGCCCTGGTGAAAAGGCAAAGCAAACCCAGTTCTTTTTTAGCAATAGAAAAATCACCCAAGAGGGGCGTTTTTGTCATTTAATACATGCAATTTATGACTATTCCCCCTTATCAAAACCAAATCATTCCCCTTATATTTATAGACAAGAAAACAACATTCAATTAACATTCAAGAAGTCCATCAACTCTGTAGATGCCTCGATGAAAAAATGTTGATTGACATGGTACCGGAAGAGATTTGACCAGTCAAAGCACCCCGTGAATTTTGATGAATATCACGTGATTGCTTAGCTCTTTTATGATACAAGCTGGTTGGCTGGTATCATGTATTTCCGGTATCATAGTTGAACCTAGTACATAAATATCTAGTTTATAATTTTTTGCTTGGCTGGGTACCATGCTATCCGGTCCAGTCTAGTCCACTCAGGTCCTATTTGGCAATACTAGGATTCTTCCAACAATGTGCTTGTTTAGCCTACTAAGATGGAAGGGATTGGGAGGGAAGATTTCTTGATAAAGAAATAAGGAGCTTATTTTGTGGGTTAGCCCATGTTAATGTTGCCATCCTGACTCTAAATTGGCATGGCTTCTCCCTCCCAAATGGTCCCCTGGGGTAGGATTTCTTCCCAATCCCCACCACCCACAAGTCTAACTTCAAATTGAGAGTCGGGCAGATCAGGCTCTCAATGACAAGCAGCCCTGCAGGTTCCAACCAAATAAACTTATCTGGCATCAGTCCCAAAGTAGACAGATGAGAAACTAATGTCGATGCTCAGTAATAGCAGATTTACATGGCAATAACTCACATAACATCTCATTGAAGAATCAGGCCATTGGAATCATTAAAGTACAATTGAGGTGCCCACAATCATCAACTTGCCTTGAAAAGCACCCGTATCATGTCACCTGTACACATACCCTCACCATGGTCATCCAGTTGAAGCTCAAACACAATGAAGAAGTTATGCCACTTCCATCAGGTTCCATTGCCAAACATCTCACTAGGTCCACATCTTCTTTTGTCATGCTACAGATACACATGATGGCATTGGCAATAACAGTTCCAAACTCAGAACATGGTGGATGAAGGAACATGGATTCAGTGCAGAATCATCATCATACTTTTGACACTAAACATGATCAAGCTCTTGGGAACGTCATATGGTGGATGCCAAAAAACTTAAGATTCAATTTCCTTTTGAGGGTGACACATTTGAAGATCCCATGTCTTGTTCCTTAAATTGCCACCCACCTCACTCTTTTTTCCGAAAGTAAGCTGTCAATCCTTCCCACATCTCCAGTTACTACTATCACCGGCTTTTCCTTCAAGCCAAAGTCAATACTGCCTTATCTTGGCTCTTTCTTGGGTTGCAAATCGGAAGGCCCTTCTTCACTAATCACCCTTTGGGCAATGCCCATACCACAATCCAAGTCCACCGCACATGAATCTTCACTTTGGGCCATTACATCTTGCACCTCATCTACAACCCAATCATTAATTGCATCAATCTCTTCTTGAACAATGTTACTACCATTTCCAATCATGTCCAATGAAAAATGTTGCAACCGGAGATTATAATGAACAAAAGTGAGGTCATTCAGTCGCTTGTGTTCTATACAATTTCTTCCATTTGCATGCAGCTGCTCTGATAAATTCCTCTGTAGTGCATATCGTGATGCACCACAACATGTCTGACTAAGAATCCGGATGGCAAATCGTTGCAAATCAGGGCAATGGCCCCCATAGGAGGCCCACCACTGAGCTGTAATTACAATTCAATAGAAAAACAAGTTAAATATTTGTCTTGTGGATGATATGTTATAATCAACATTTTGAGCTTTCAAAAAGAATCAGTGTTGAGGCTAACCTGGAGGCATCCTTGTTCTTTGATCAATAGCGCTCCCATGACCGAAAGATCCGTTGGCTGCTCGATACTCATCAAGCTGTAGAGATATTAAATCCTGAACCTGTCGATCCTTTACCATACGGACTATGCAACACAAAAGGCCACTGGCTACCTCCGCATCAGCTAAGAAATCACTCGAATAGAATAAACTTGGATTCAAGAAGTAACCTGCTGAATGGAGGGGGCTATGCAGAAAGTTGTCCCAAATATCATCAATAAGTCCCCAAAAAGGCAGGTATTTGGTTTTCTTGTCTTTAAACTCCGTTTTTATTGTCTCCTTCATCTGATCCATGGTTTCATATATGTAACCCATCTGAGGCCTATGATCTCTTCCATTAATCAGACAGAGTACTCGCACAAGAGGAATAGCTGCTTTCAGGACCATTTGGGCACCACTCCAAAATGAGGGCTCCCCTACCAAATCAGCCACGCACTTTCCTTCTGTACTTGAAGCCCAAACCGAGGTATTCCAAGCAGATGAGGCAAACATGTTCCTCAAGTTCTCCCTTTTAGATACAATATTTTCCAAAGTCAAAAATTGCATTGCAGACTTATACCTGGAGGGTTTAAGTAGGTCCTCCCCACTAGTATGTTTCTTCATAAGCTCAAAAACTGTTGAGTGGCCATAAATGAACTTTGTAATGGCCTTGGCTCTATCTAAAACTCTTTTGATAGAATCCATCATCCCAATCTTTTCTAACATGAGGTCTATGCAGTGGGATGCACAGACACTCCAAAATATTGTCCTGTGTTTTTCCATAAATTGTTTACCCAGAGTCTCCATACAACCTGATGTGGTATGTGCAATGACTTGAACCACATTTTCAGCTCCAACTTCCTCAATAATTTCGTCAAGCACTGACAGCAAGGCATCAGCATCATCAAAAGAACCCATAATTTTGACAGATCTTAGAAATATTGGGCCCTGTGGACAATCCACTAGAAAATTAATCAGGTTCTGACCGTTCCCATCTGTCCATCCATCCAACAAGATGCTGCACCCTGTCATTCCCCAGGAATGTCTGACCTCCCTCACATACTGGTGTATTTCTTTCACTTCTTCCTCAAGGATCCACCCTTTAAGTTCCTGGCAACTGGGAATCTTATACTCCATTAGTCCACAGCCTATAATAGCATCTATCATTTTCCAGAAGCTAGGGGACTTGACAGCATTGAAATCAAGACCAGCATCATAGAAAAATCTTCCAATGCACCTTTGAGCATGCCTCAAAGAGTCCTCCTCCCCTTCATCGCTCTTAATGCCTGTGGATGAGTGGAAAATTTTGTTGGGAACTTTTCTTTCCACACACTCATCCAGTGCAGAGTTCAGTATCACACGCTTTCCCTTCCCCTTGGATCCAGGTTGACTATGATTTGGATTGGCAGAGTTGGAACACCAATTCCTCTTCAACGGAAGATCTGGGTGGTAAAGCTGCCCAACTTCCCTAGTCAGGACTCCTTTCTTTGTGTCAAGGAAACAGCTTCTCATCTGGACCTTCACATCTTCAGGAACTTGTTCACATGGTACTACATCCCCACGTACACCAGCTAAGTGTTGCTTAAGACGAGTGGAACCACTAACCACTTTTGCACAGTAGTTGCATCTGAATCTCTTCTTTTGTTCGTCCACCGGAGTCCCATGATCATGAACATTGCTAGATGCTCCACTTGAATCCATTCTCTGAAAAAGTAGTCCAAGATAGGGTAGTGGTTATCTCAAAAGTTAGAATTTGACAGGGACTTAGATTACTTAAAGTCCAAAATCTGAGGATTTCTGCAATGGTGTACTATAATCCAAGACAATGAACAAGGTGAAAATAAAAGAAACGGTGAAGCGGCTACCACATCAACCAGAATAAATTATCGCGTCTAACATATCATATCAAGCTTCGCAAACCTAGACTCCATACCACCATATTCGGCTGCCCCCTCCAAGACGCAATCAAATGTTAGAATGCGGCAGAACGACTTTACTGATCACAATAGACCCCCAGATCAAAATTTCCCCTTTTACAACACACTGATAGAGGTAATGGTAGTTCAGAGTTCCAGACGACTCCTCTTGGGGTCTGTCAGATTGGATGGGGAAAAACACTACGAGTCAAACAATGGAGATGAAACAGAATTGATATCTTCCGATTGTTTTTCGGCA
The DNA here is from genome assembly GCF_055504915.1 of Nelumbo nucifera. Lineage (NCBI taxonomy): Eukaryota > Viridiplantae > Streptophyta > Magnoliopsida > Proteales > Nelumbonaceae > Nelumbo > Nelumbo nucifera. The sequence continues at coordinate 58,175,405 of NC_142656.1, read as the reverse complement.
ATTCATCCTAGAACCAATAAATCAAAGAATTAATCATGAGTCACAAAAACCGTCCTGAACTATAAACGCGTCAATTCCAGTAATTTCAGTTTGCAAATACACGAAAATTTAGAAGGGGGAAAGAATAAAGAAAACCCCTGTAGTATAACTTTGACTAGTAACAAGAAATAATAAGCAAGTTCACCCAAATCACGGATTCTTCTCTCTGTGATACAGAAAACAAAACAAGACAAAAATAAAATAAAACACTTTTTTTAGTAAAACCGTTATGCTTCAAAACCTTGAAATATATGGAACTCGTATTAGTTGAAGTGGGCATTAATCAAAAGCTTGACAGATGTGAGAAATCAATTCCAACACATCAAAAGCTTACTTTTCCCCTCTTATTTTCAAAGAAAAATGAGAGAGAGAGAGAGAGAGATTTAACGGTTGAAGAATATTCTTTGAACTCTTTCCTGAACTGGAAAACAAAAAAAACATTGCAGTTAAATGGGCAACCATCAAAAACCTTTATCTAAACTAAGAAACCTATTGCAATGAAAAGGGTATTCGTCCAAACTCCAAGGTTTTGTTGGAGTAGACATATCAATATAAATACAGATAATAGTGGTAAAAAACAAACGAAGTCACGAACTACTTCAACCAAGTAGAGGTCTAATCTGATTTTTCATCACTTCATTTGTTTATTTATGTTATGGCTTGCCTGATGACCTAGGATTAAAACAAACTACATTTTCCCATCGAAACGAAACAAAAAGAACAGAAAAGAAAAAGAAAATCTACAATAGTTAATATTCAAGGGTTGAGAGAGAGAGAGAGAGAGAGAGAGGCAGACAGAGAAATCCATTAAAAGGGCAGCCTGCGTACAAAAAGGTTGGATTCTTACCTTGACGGTGCAGTTGAAAACGAGGAAGAGGAAACCTCCCGTACCCCACTTACAGAGAGACTGATGAGAGAGAGAAAAGCAAGTCCCGAGGAGTCGAGGACCTAACCCAAAAAATAAATAAATAAATGCAGGAGAGAATGAGATAGCAATGGGCAATAGTATAATCAGATGAGAACGCTCCCAGCGTTGAAAAATACGGAAACCCTCTTTGTTTTCTAGATTGACGAAGTGAGAGCAATAAATCGTATTATAGATAAATAGAGGGCGCCCCTAGTTATTATCTTAGTAATATAGGTGAGCGCGACCATCCTCATCCGGTAGAAGCGATCTATATAATATTATCGTGCTTTTATTATTTATTATCTAAAAGATAAGGATGGAAAACTCACCTGCCGAATGCCGTAGATTGTATTTAGGGTAAATTTTTTAAATTACCTTTATCGTTTAGTAATTCATTAAGTGTGTCTTTACTATTTGAAAATTGAGTAATGTTATCTTATATTTTAGTATTTCGTTAAAATTCACGTACACAATGTTTAACTGCAATTGTTGCGGGGGAAGCGGCTCAGCTCCGCAAGTGCTACGGGAGGAGCGTCTCTGGCTCCGTTAACTACAAGTGCTCACTCGAAGCCGAAGTTGTGTCCAGATCCCTCTATTGGTTGCTATGGAAACAGAAGAAGTCGATGATGACGATAAGGAAAAGATGGAGAAATTTTTTAAAATTTTTGCAACGTTTGTGTTCAATTGAGAGAGAAAAGAACAGGCTAAATTTTTCGGCTTCGATGATTCAATTCCTCTTCTTCAACGCTTCTAGGGCCTTCTTCCAAGCACCATGAATAGGCTAAATAATCGAAAGATATTGGAAGCTAAGCTGTCTTCGGTCTAGTTTTCGTAGGAGATTCTGAAACACTATAAATCAAATGGCGGGAGTCATTAGCGGTTTCCCACCTGTTTTGCCAAGCTGTCGATGATTTTGTAGTTAATTTTTATTAATCACTAATAATTACTAATTATATAAAAATGATAATGGGGTGGGTTTAGGTGAGTTCAGGGGCAAGGCACCCCACTCTTCATTAAGGATGGGGAATCCTCAAATTTCTCTACCCTGTCTCTAGTACTGGACAGGTTCAAGTAGAGGTGTAAATTGGGTCATGTTGGACTGGCACGACACGATCTGCACCATCATGCTGGCCCACGGGGTGTCCTGGGTCGTGCCTCCCTCCCTTAGGATAATTTGGGGATCAGTTCGTTACGGCCTATTGTGCCATGGGCCGGGCTAGTCAATGGGCTGAGTCTTGGGCCAGGCCAGGCCGCGGACCAGACCAAGCCATGAGAGGTTCATTTAAAAAATGACAAAGATGTTTAAATTTTTATTTCATATGATTTTTTATGTATACAATTAGACATATTCATGGGTTGGGTAGCCTGTCGGCCTGACTCGTTATTTTTTAGGCTTGGACATTTATCAGACTTATTTTTGTTTGATATGATAAATTTATAATATCTAATATGTGTTAGAATTTTCTATAAGTTTTATGTATTTTTTATTTTTTATGGTTTTATTTATTTTTTAAATTTTTATTATTTAATTATGACAATATTTGTTAACCCATTTACTCAAAAGATTGGACCATTATGGTGTAAGTCATGTAGGTTGGGTTTAATTTAATCTTAACTAAGATCCAACCCTATGCATTAGACCTAAGGCTTTAAATCAAAGTCAAACCTGATTTTGTGCAACTTGGACCTAACTTCCATTAAAATTTGATGCACTTGGGATATTCTTGGACTTGGTTTTGTCAATTAGCCCTATGATAAAATTTGACATAAAATATGTGTATAATTGCATGTACATGCATATATGCAAATATGTGCTATATATGTATATATGATTGTATGTAATCAAGTTTAACTTTAGATACCTAAGGGCTAGGCTTGGGCCGAACCTCACAAATAAAAAAGTCCAAACTTTTGATCCTACGCCTAGGCCCAAGTCGAGGATCAAAAATCGAAGCTAGCTTGTTTAAAATTATGAGTTGGGTCAATTTGAGCTTGAGTTAAGCCCACCTAATTTTTCTCCCTATGGACCATGGACTATTGACCATCAATTAGATGCAAAACTAGTTTTCTTTTCATGTTAGTTTACATTTTTGCTTTGATTTCTATAATTAATAAAAATAATTCCCATGTATCACATTTATTTTAGTTTAATATGATGAACATATAATATTAGAGATGCACCCAAATGTATTCTTTTTACAAAGTTACTATGTTTTTAATATTTTTATGTCTCTATCTTTTTTAAAATTTTTATTATTTATTTATTATATCATGGGTTGATCCATTTAACCTAAAAGGTTGAACCATTGACCTACAACTGGAAAATGGTTTTGTTTTTGGGTGAATTTTAAATCTTGCATTTCATTTTCATCGAATAAAAAATACTTTTTTTAATATGCTTATTGTTGTTTGATATGATAAATGGATAATATTAGAGATGTGCCTAATTTTTTTTTTGCAAATTTTATATAATTTTTGTAATATTTACATTTATTTTTATTTTTAAATTTTTATTAATTAACTATGAGAAAGATGGCTGAACTATTTTTGCAAATCGTTAACACATTTGGCAAAGATGGCTGAACTATTCGCTTGAAAGTCAAACAAAAGGGTGGCTTGTTTAATTATTTTCCGTGTTGGTATTAAACATAGGTTTTTACATTATTAAAAATATTGGATATAGATGTAATTTGTATAATCCATTAGTGAGAAACAAAAAAATACTTAGAATAAAGTATCTAATTAAGGGGAGAGAATGAGAGTTAATGCCTAAATGAGAGGGAATTTAATGAATTGGAAATCAATAGTACTTTAAATTACATTTTTTACCCGAATAGTTAAAGAGGGACTAAATTCATAAATATGGGTGTTTTAGTGAAGAAAGCTCATCTATTTAATGTGTCTTAAATATAAGATTTAATGAAAGGAAATTGGAGTTAATACCTTAAATATAGGACTTAATGATGAAGAATATAATGAATTTAATAAAAGTAGCAACTCAAATTATGTTTTTTGCCCTCATAATAAAGGGATACCAATAAGGGTATTTTAGTAAAAAAATCCAGAATCTAGACCTTGTTCGTACTAAATGTCTCAATTTTGGATTGACCCATAACTCAAATATAACCTATTTATGGCCCCCAAATTTTAAGTATTAGCTCATGGATATATATTTTTAGTTTTAATTTAGAGATTTTGATTTAAACTATATTTAGATGAAGATAACATTAAATAGTTTTTATAAATTTGTTTAAGTAATGGATTATTGAATGTTTATTTTACTATTTAAATATGTTTATTATTTAATTTAAAAGGACTAATCAAATTGTTTTCGTAGTTAATTAAAGTTACATTAATCCTGTCATGTTACTTATAAAATAAATAGATCGTGTTCGTGTTTAAAAATTTGACACGATTAATTAATCGCATCATATTTATATGTTGACCCATGCATTCAAATACCCTTACCTTCATACAACACAAACAAACATAACACAAATTGCCACTCCTACTATTTTGAGCCAAAATGAATGATAATTATGGATCTTTTGATAACAACCAAAGTAATGAAAACTGAATGGCTTTTTCAAATACCCTTACCTCAATACAAAACAAATATGACATGGGAACATGAATTGCCACACCTATTTCTGTGTCGATGGTCAAAATTTTGAACCATTGAATGGTGAATATGGACCTTTTGATAATGGTTGAAGTAGTGAGAAATCAACTATATAGCATGCTGGGTTGATTAATACACCTTTAAATATTTTATTCTATGTGACTGTTTTATCCATTCTAAGACAATAAGTTATTTAGTTTAGCCACTTCAACATTACAAATGGCCCCTCAAGTAAAGTTGGGATCTCCTAAAAGCAAAAACTATGAGAGAATGGGATTCAATCGCCCAATGGAAACAAAGAAGATTATATTTAATAAATTAATAAAATTATATTTAAAAAGATTATTTAAATTTACAAGAATATATAATTTATTATACATATTTCAATATATCATCATATACATATATTACTATATATGAACATTATTTCTATAATACATGTATATAAAATATTATATATAATATTTTTGGTAGAAAAGATATTCCATAGGAAACAAAGAAGATTATATATAATATTTATACTATTTATATTAATTTTTTAGGCCATGCAAAGCTAGGCTATGCAAGTCTTGGAAAAAATGATCAACCTTACCCTCAAGTATTATATTGGATTAATGCCTAAAGTATGTTAGAATGAGTGGTGTTTGTAAGTATTAATCTTATATGAAATACTATAACTTAACTTTTATGGCCTATATGGAAATCAAGACAAAAATCAACATTATGTGGTAATATTGGTTTTTAAGTTCTATTGGAGTGAGGGCACGTGCCATGTGTGTACAAGATAAAATGATAAAAGCTAAAAAGATGAATGATATTTAGATTTTGAATTTTATATGTTATAATTCATAGATTAAAATATTTAAACAATTGGCATTTATAAGCATTAGCCTTATATGATATAATGCTAGTAAAATAATATAATATAACTTTTATGACTCACAATACCAACATTATATATTATAGAATTGATGTAAATGCTAACATTTAGATGGTGTTTGGTTCCACTAGTGTTTATCTAAAAACATAGGTATGTTTCTACCAATGCCCAAGAGTTTTTTCACAATTTAGCTTATGTAGCACCTAATGGTGTCTAATAGTGATTAGTTGCCAAAAACCATAAAAAAAATGTTTTTTTCAACAACTTTTCTCGCTTTTCAAGGGATATGTTGTACAAAACTTCTATTAAATCAATGACAATAATAGAACTAAACAACCCCTTAGTAATCATTGAAAATGTTATCACTCAACAACAAATGAATTGTATACTCTTTTGTTGTTTTGCTCAATAAAAGCACTTGATGAAAGAAGTAAAAGTCCCCATGTCCCAACTATGTGAGTTCTTGGTTTTGATGAGGTGGTACGTTTTATCAAAACAGTGGTTATCAGTGGACGATGATCATGGAAGGTTTACGGCTAGAACAATTGAAGTTGCATGTCACTCCAACAGATTTTTTTTTTTGGAAAGGCCCTAATCAACATTTCATGGCTTGACTTTTAATGTTTTTTCCAATGGTTGCAAGAGTCAAGTACAATTATGAATTTTTTAGCATAGTAACAACCATTTAGGAACTTTTGGCAGATTATCCCAACTATATGGGATCGGCTACACAAACTTTTGGAAGATTAGTAAGTGTGGGTAATTCTCGTTGATGATAATGATAGTAATAGTGTATCCAAAAATTTCAATAAACTGTATGTATTTTTTATTTTTTGTTTTTATAATTAATTGGATGTAGATTGCAAATCCAAATCTGATCACATAAACACTTCATCTCAAATGTGATAATTAGATCGAGTTGTGAAGCTTCAAGTATCATTGATAGGCCTACTTACTTGGATAAATTTTTCTTTTTGTAATATTTAATCTTTTTTGTGTATCTTTTTTTGTTCATTTATATAAAAAAAATGTAAGATTTAAATAGAGGGAATTGAATGGGATGAAAAAAAGTAGTTCAATTTATAATTTAAACGTCATAACTAAATAAGGATTAAATTAAAAAATGAGTATTTTAGTCAAAAGAAAGTTCCACAATCTTTATATATATATATAGTATGGTAATTCAAAGGAGCTACACAAGATGGGGGGTAGCTCTTCCCCACAAATCAACTAGACAAATGAGAATAAAACCACTAAAAATACAATTAGACAAGATGCTTTACTTTGAGAGAGCATAACACACTAACCAGTCTGTAGCTTGATTTGCTTCTTGGTAAACATGCCTGAACATTGGTCTAAGGTTGAACATGGACAACAGATTTTGGCATTCCCTGATGATATTTTCTATTCTCCATGGGGGCTTAACAGAACCTTTAAGGCATTCGTTGACTAACTTTGAATCTCCCTCAATGATGATCCGCTTATCCCTGTAGTTGCACACAATGTTGATGGCCTCCCAAGCCATCCATGCTTCAGCTTGATTTATCGTAGCATACCCGGTCTCAGACACCTTGGTTTCAAGAACATTTCTTGGTAATCCCTAGAAATACAATCGAAAGCACATCTACCATCACTTTTACGAGAGACGTCAAAATTAATCTTAATATCATTATGACTTGGATTGGGGAGTAATAGTTTTATCATTAAAGCACTTTTCATTCCTATTTTTCCAAATGAACCAAAGCAGGCAAGCAATCTTCTCTCTGTCCTCACTATTAAAATTAGAGTGGTTCACATTGTCCAAGCTTGCCCACCAATGGTTGAAAGACGAACCATTATCCGACGGACTTGGAAGCCACTCATTCACAATCCTCCACACCTGTTCCGTGAAAACACACTTAGAAAAAAGGTGGTCTACATTTTCATCTTCTCCACAAAAACTACAAAGAGGGTTGATATTTAAACCCCTAGCAATTAACTTATTTTTTGTGGGGAGTTTATCACTGAGGAGGAGGAAATGAAACACCTTGATTTTTGGCGTTAAATTTAGTTTTCAAAAATTCTTTGGGTATTCATTTGACATACATTCTCCTCTATTGAATCTGCATTCTTCCTTAAAAGCAATTTTAACCAAAAAGCTCCAAATCCAAAAAAGGAATCATAATCGCTTTATGTGATGCCACACATGGGGAGTGGTTAAGGATTTAATGAGCTTTCTTTCTTGAACAATAACATTGCAAACCTTCATATCTAGGTCTACAAAACAATCCAGATTAATATCATTTATAATTGGACTAGATCCCACCCACGAGTCAATCCAGAAATTGACCAACCTCCCATTACCAATTGTCCAAGAAATAGAACTTTTGATAAGATTCCTAGAACACAAAACACCTTTCCACACCTAGGAAATACCCTACCTTGGCCTGGACTCTAAATCCAACCCAATTTAGCTTAAAGAGCTCTATTAAACCATTTATGGTTTCTCACACCTAACCCCCCCCCCCCCCCCCCCTCCTCCTTTGAGGTACAAACCCTTTTTCCAATTTACGAGGTGGATGGGGTTATGTGTTCTAGAGTTAGACCACATGAAGTTCCTTTGAGTTTTTTTTTTCCATCTCACTAATGGCATTGTTTGGAATCTTGAAAAATTGCATGACGAACTGGGGGACCATAGAAGCCGCTGAATTGATGAGAGTGATTTTTCCAATTAGTGAAAGAGTATTCTTTTTCCACCTAGCAAGCTTCCTTTTCAGCTTCTCATTGAGATTAATGAAAACCTCCTTTGACACTCTCCCATCAATGATATTGATGGGGGCACCAAGATATGTTTTATTTTCACACCCTATGGGGATCTTTAGGATTTTGGCCATAACTTTTTGATGTTTATTTGGAATATTTTTAGAGAATGTTATGGCCGATTTGTTGTAATTGGGCAGCTGTCCCGAAGCCTTGGCAAAATTTTCCAATATATATTTTATCCTAAGGCATGCATTAATTGATGATTTAGCATAAACTACACAATCATTCATAAACTACAGGGTGGGAATTGTGGGACCACCCTTAGAAACACTGCATCCAATTAATTTTTCTCCCCTAATTGCTTCCAAACAGAAGTTTCTAGTTAAGGCCTTGGCACAAAGCACAAAAATATATGGAGACAGGGGGTCTCCCTATCTAATGCCTTTGGTGGGCCTTATTGACCTAGTAGGGGATCCATTGATGAGAATTTGGAAAGAATCTGTCTTAATGCATTCCATAACCCAATGGATCCATTTGTCATGAAAACCAAATTTCTTAAGGACTTTCCAAATGAAGTCCCATTCTAATCTATCATAGGCTTTTTCCATATCGATATTACAAACAATAATTTCTATTTTACCCCTCTTTCTTCTCATGAAATGCACAATTAGAATATTGTCTGTGATTTATCTGTTTGGCATGAAGGCACTTTGGAACGGGGAGATGATCTCATCCGAGAAGGGTTTAATGCAATTAATCAGAATCTTAGAAATCATCTTGTAAATTATATTACATAAACTAATGGGTCTATAGTTGTTTTCCACCTCTAGATTACCACATTTGGGAATGAGGGTAATAAAAGTTCTATTCAAATTATGATTCATTTTCCTCGAATGAAAAAATGCTTTAATGGTATTACACACTAAATCACCAACAATGCTCCAAAATTTTTTAAAGAACAGGACATTAAGACCATCAGGTCCAAGGGCTTTCCAATCATTCATTGAAAGGAGAGTTTTGTAAATTTCTTCATCAGTAACTCTTTGGAACAGATTATTATTTAATTCTTCCGTGGCATAGTTGGGAATGCACGAAATCAAATTTTCAGCATCAACAGTACTTTCAGATTGAAACCTTTTTCGAATTTGGCATAGAACAACTTATTAATATCTTCTCTCTTGAAGCCAAACTCCATTATCATCTTATATTCTTTTTATTGTATTCTTGTTTCTACGGATTTATTCTATATTTTTAATAGTAGTGTAAATATAGAATTATAAATGTATTCAACTTTTTCTATATATATATTTTTAATTTTTGTGTGTATAAATAATTCTAATATATCACACTTACTTTTTGTTTAATATTATAAATATATGATATTATACATGTGCCTAACTTTTTTTTGCAAAATTTATGTATTTTTTTCATTTTTGTACTTTTATATTTTATTAACTTTTATTATTTATGTATGGCATTAAAGGTTAACATATATGATATTATACATGTGCCTAACTTTTTTTTTGCAAAATTTATATATTTTTTTTCATTTTTGCACTTTTATATTTTATTAACTTTTATTATTTATTTATGACATTAAAGGTTAACATGTTTGACCCAAAAGTTGAACTATTGATCTTTGCCAAATGGTAAAATAATTTCATTTTTGGTCAGATCTAAATTATGTATTTCATTTTCATTACCAACAAAAATAATTCTTGTTTATTACACTTATTTTTTATTTTGATTAATAAAAGTATCATAAATGTGTAATTTTTCCAAATTTTTTGTAAGTTTCTATACTTATTTATATTTTAAAAATTTTATTACCTAACTATGATTTTGTAGGTTGATCAATTTGATTTGGATGGTTGAATTGCTTAGCCACCACTTGGATTAAAAATGGTTTTGTTTTTGAGTCAGTTTTAAAATATATGGGTTTATATTGTTAAAAAATATTGACATGGATTTAATTTAATAAGAGAAAATGGGAATTAATAATTTACGTATAAAACTTAATGAGAGGGGATTAAATGAAGTGGGAAGTAATAATTGAACTTACATTTTCAAACTTACCATTAGAGATGGACTAAATACACAATTATGAGCATTTTAGTAGCCGTTACAACTAGCATTAAAATTGTAACAAAATGGCTTTTATACCCTTTGTCAAACAAAGAAGTAGAGACTAATTTTAGTCCAAAAAAAAGTTTTACATTGCATTCACACTTTTATATATAGTATAGATTATCTCAACTTCTTCTAACTAGCACAATTGGTGGTCTTCTATGCACATGCCCATACCATCTTAGTTTACTCTCTCATTTTATCACCTGTTGGAGTTATTCCTAGCTATGTTCCTACTTATTATGATATTATCACCTATTTTAAAGGAGGATTTTATTGGCAAGGCATTTTTAATTGTTTGGAGGCTATTTTGTCTGGTTTTGGAGGAGTTGTTTGGTATACTCTTCCCTCCCTCCCTGGCTATATTTGAGGATTTATATTTTGGTTACCATGGGATGGGGTTGACCTTGGCAATCTTCTTGTTCTTTAACCCCATGGTGGATTTGGTGGTTGGGATCGATGCTTTGTTTTGAGAGCCTCTTGTTGAGTTTGTCTTTGTTGGAGGCTTGATCTTCCCTTTTGGCATTTCATAGATTTTCACCATTTGCAGATGCTTCTCACTCACATTCTCTCTCCCGGTGCTTAAGGATAGTGGTCTTTTTGGTTGATGGATTTATTTCTCCATTTTCACTTTCACCTTTTTTTTGGACTATTATTGTTGATAGTAATGTCTTGTGATGCATTCTAAGCACTTATTAATGTAATTTGCCCTTTGGATCTAACCTTTGGCATTTTTTCACATGAAGGCTTTTGGATTCAGACCCACATTCTTACACTTATTAACTCAAGATTTTACCATTACACCAAGCAATGCCCCTTTTGATGAAAGATATCTTTTTAAAATAACAAGGTACAAGCAAAGGTTGCAACAAAGGGGAGAGTTCTACAAAATGATGATCAAAATCCATTCTTATAAGGTATTTTTTTACATATATTTACTTCGTTTATTCTCAATTGCATACGAATTAGGAAACTTTTGGAAGACTGATTCGATGATATAAAAACTATTTACTTGACACAACTGTGTAAAATTGATTGAGATTAGCAAATTCGAATTTTCTAGGAGTTTATATGGATGTAGCACAAAATGCTGTTAAATCTTATGTATTTGTGTGTATTGGAAAGGACTCTGGATCTCCTGCCCACGAGAACTCTGCCCACGTCTACCCACAACACACTATCCCTGTGAATTGGGAACATCTCCCCTGCATAATACTATGTAGGAAAATGAAATATTCTCCATGTGTGGCTGAGATGTTATGTGGGTAGACGTGGGCAAGAGATCCAGACTTGTTGGAAAGCAATCTTGTGTTTTATTCTCAAATTGTGCTCTTTTCTTTTGTCACAGTTGGCTCCTTGCCTTGCTGAATAGATCAATTATTGCAAAATCGTTGTGTCCAAGACCTTTCATGAAACCTGGACTAGTAGTTGGAGTGCTTATATATTGATAGGTTTAAACTAGCAAGAGTCTCAAATAATTTAAACTCTTATTATTATTTGTACAAGTCATCTATTATGTAGGTTTTGGCATCGGTGCTAGGAACATTGCACCATTTTTTGAGAAAAACGGTACTGGGCATGTGGAATTGTAAGCATCGTTTTTTGAAACGGTGCTACCACATAGGCGGTTTTTGAGAAAACATCATTGGTTTTGTTTGGTACTAGTGCTGGCAGCAACATTTTCAACATTGATTTTATTATCCAATGTTCAAGATGATGCCATGTCATTGTATCATTGGCAGCAGTGCACCATTTTCCAAGAAAACATCAAATTTGGTGTTGCACCAGACCACACTTTCCTGATTTCTAAGGCGTGGTATGAAGTAACGTTTTTTTTTTTTTTTTGAGGAAACGGTACCAAACAAAAGGGCATTGCTTCCAACACTGTTTTCTAATGTAACACCTACATGGCACCATTTTCTCAGAAAATGGCACCCATGCCAAACACCGCCTATAGCTATATCCATATATTCAAATGTAAAACAAGCAATAAAGGGAAAAAAATACAAACATAACATGTTAAATCATATTAAACACAATCAATATATCTACAAATATCAAACAACTTAATGTTTAGTATCAGGGATAGAAGGGTTGGGTTGAGGTGGGCTTAGATAGATTGATTTGGGCATGGTTCAAATTTGGGTCAAGGTCATGAGTCATTAATCTAGGTCATGAATATGGATCATGGGTTCTAGGTAATGGGTCATGGGTCAAAGTCATGGACCGGGTCAGGGTCATGGACTGGGTCAGGTTGGCCTGGGCTGCCTGGGAGATGGCCTAGGCGGCTTGGGCTGGCTGGGCTGTGGCAGCTGCTTCAGTCTGGGGAGGGCCATTTACATTCATATCTACAATTAAACTAGCAAGAGTCTCAGTTTTAACTTTTATAATTATGAAAAGAAACATTGAAATAAATAAACATAAAATTGAGGGAAAAAAGATGCCCTTCACTAAAAAAGAACTAAATAATTGAAATGAAAGCATAAAGTTCAACTCACTTAAAATCTTGTCATTTAGAAAAATAGATCAAGTGACTCCACTCGTAGACGGAGGAAAGCTCAGATCACTATTTCTATTTCTATATCAATAATTTTTCCTCTACCCACAAGAGACTACAGTCGCACATCGAACGGATCCAAGATGTTGATCTACACCCTTCATTGTACGAGGAGATCTGTTCTATCATACGCCCGAAGCAATCATAGTCCATTGCCCCAGACAATATCTAATTAAGCTATGTTTGTTTGCGGTGTAAATACAAATTGATGTAAAATTATACTGTCGGTTCATATTTATTTTGTCGATGCACTTTTACGTCGATTATTACACTTTAAAAAAGTTCTAACGGTTCACTGATTTTAAACTCATTGGCATTGAACTCCACCAATGTAAAACAGTGTATTCCGAAAACAAACGCAGCCTTAATATTTTTTCTTGCAGAGACATATATGGTGGACGATGTTGGAAATTAGTTTCTGAATGTAGTTTTAGTATTACACAATACACATTACAGGGGAGAGAGCCTGCGGATGCTCAAGTTTGATCCTGTTGGGGAAGAATGGGGTCACTGTAACTTTGGATGAGAAGTTTTGAGGCGCGTCTGAAAATACTGTCTTTAGAACGTTATTTGCCCCCACTCAGTTTTACTGAGTTTGTTGTTGGGTTACAGGCAAATTCATTCCCAGGATACAACAGAGCCTTGGGCGAGAATCTGCAACCAGCAAAGTTGAAGAGTCTCTAGAGAAACCTTCTATGAGACTGTAGCAGACCGGACTGAGAGAGAGAGAGAGAGAGAGTGAATTTCGAAATTGTGTGTTTTGGAGTCTGATTCATGCTCTTTAAATAATTTGTGAAGATGTATGAAGAAAAGGTAGGTGCTGGTTTAGAGAAAGCACCTTGAACAGTCACAACTGTTTAAAAAGTAGTTAATAGTTGGTGACTGTTAACTTTGAATTGTGCCTCTTGATCACACCCGATCGAATCGTAACCGTTGATTTCATCAACGGTCATCAACGGTCATCAACGGTCATCAACGGTCATCAACGCACCAAAACCAGAGCCGTCCATCGCGAGCCACGCGGGTGCGAGCAAAGTGCGCCTCTAAAGCGCCTCATTGTGCCACACACGCATGCGTGCGTGCGCATTGCGTGGTATCAAATCCTCATACTCTCCTCTACTAATTCTAAGGAGTGTAAATCAGCTCTTATTGAAATATTGAAAACAAAACTTATAATTTTTCAATGTGGGACAAGTTCAAAACTATGTTTTTGTAAGAGAAAAATTGATTTTTCAACCAAGTGTGCAGGTGCAATTTCTCATGTAATTGACCAATCAAATCCATTGGATTTAATCTCTTATGAGATTAAAATCCAATAGATCCCACAACTCTATATTTGGATAGGGGTGCAGCTCAGGTTGGCCATGTTGACATTTTACATTGCTTCAAGTTCAGGCTTTTGGGGCAGATCCATTCAAAATTTGACAAAAAGCTCAATCTGAGCTGCCTAAACTGCACCCCTATATAATTATCTACAATGCAAAAGTACGCTGCAGTTCAATGCAGAATTCTGAATTCCACTGCAGATCTACAAAAATTCAAAATGCCAAATATCTCCACCCTATATATCAAAGCCCACTCATGAATTATCATCAATTCCAAGCTGACACCTACCCCAATTGTATATTCGGCCTAAGAATTCTGACGCTAGGCTAAACCTTCATTCTCCCAAAAATAATTGCATCCCAATAATTTGGAGCAAACCACATTTGCTAGGACACTCACACTAGAATATCTCTGTGTTGAACCAACAACATCAAAGCCTTTGATTCATTGATGTGTCTCCACCTTGAATCAGGTGAAACGACATCTTGATGGGCCACAGAAATTAATTATAATTATTAATTATATTAATATGAAATTTTAAATTTGAATTTGAATTAATTATTAATTAATTTCATTTTTAGTTTAGAATTGAATGAATTTCATTTTTTTAATTTAATTCATTTTTATTGAATTTGAATGATAAGATATTCCATTTTCGAAATTAAAAATTTTGATTTTTCAATTTTCTATTATTATTTATATTTATTCAATTTTAAAAATTCACTTCATTCACAAATTATTCTGATGAATCTAGCTATATAGATAATAGATAGATATCTATTGATGTTGATATCGGTTGACAGGAGTATATAAGTCATGTTATACTGTTGAATAACAAGTCTTATTTGTATTTATACTCTTTCCAAACCGAGCTCGAGTGACAATTTTAACTACTAATGAACCATCAGCAAGTAACGCCTCAAATTGGACTTTGAAAGTAATGTTCAAAATATTGATACGCTGGTAAGGGTGTATCGGGCGTTTCGATACTTGTTTTTTTACTTTTTTTTTTATTTTTTTTAAAACTGGTTCAGGGGAGCCGGTCTAGGACCCCTTCATCCCCTGAGTATATCGGAAAGGTCCCAGAACGATACGTATCAACCGATACGTAACGATACTTTGAACCTTATTTGAAAGTAACATTAAGATCTAAATTTGATTTTATTCATGAGATATTGAATTGTATACAGCTAAAAACACAACATTCAAACCAACGATACTCATAGATTGAATCAGATTGAATCAATCCGATATATAATCAAATTGAATAGATTATATATCGGATCCATATTTGATCCAATATAAACAGATCGAATTCGGATCACCAGGATTGAATTTGATCTTGAATTCAAACAATCTGATACCGCTCGCAGCCTCAAGTAAAATCATTCTCCAATCTCCACGTCCTTCAATGGCCACTCGAAAACATTTCACTTTTTTTGGGACCGCAGCTGGTAGGTAGTGACTAATGACCATATCGAAACTTGAAGCACATCTAACCTCTACTGTAAATAAGCACCAAGCATCCCTCTCATCAGGAAGACATGATATGGTCAAATTTCAAAACGATTCCCAAAATTAATCATCTTCAAAACACTAGGAAAACCAGTCAGTCAGACTACAACTACCCAGTTGGTCTGGGTAAACCCATTTCCAGTTTTACAATTTCTTATTTACATGGGATGTACAAAGGTACTGAGCAATTTTCTGCGAGAATGAAACGGACGGAAACTGGAAATGAGACAGTTTCACAATGTGATCTCTTGACTGGGGCAATGGATGAGTCATGGGACCGGATTTTCAACCACATGTTCATCAGATGTTACTTCTGGTTTGGCTTCTGCAATTTCTGGACTAGTTTCACGGCAAAGCCGCTTCTGACATGCTAACTGCTCATGTTCAGCACAGTCGGTAGCTTTATGCTTTGCTGGAAGGGATGGGGACTCAGTTTTAGATTCAGCTTGTTGGGATAAGGCACAGGCAGATGGAGGCACGGGCTGCCCTTCTGGATCTTTGCTCAATGACGGCAGTTCACAAGCAGGGATTAGGGTGCTGCCAGCCTTCTGCTGCTCTTCCAATATTTTTTGCAGGTATCTGGCATGTTCCTCTATACGTAACTGAAGGTCTCTTTGTACCTTACGTACAAGGAAAGAAAAGAACAGTTAAGACAGTGAAAATCATTGCAACATTGTAAGACGACAGCTGGAATCTCACTAGGTTTATAGAATGTTCTTTCTTCAATCATGAACCAAATCAACGAAAATAAATACAATGAAAGATGACCAGAGAAGGTACTGCTGAACGAGTTAGAGCAGCTTCTCAGGTGCATGTTATTAACCCAGAAAGAAAACTAGAAGTTCCATGAATTAAAATGCTTAATGTTCAAATGTGAACATGCCATGCATAGTAAGAATACACACCTCAAGCTGTTCATGGAGCTGTTTCTGTACTTCCATTTGCAGTCTAAGAGCCTCTGTGATGTGAATGCCCCTGTAACAATAGTGAAAAGTATTACATGAGCAACTAATAGTTCCTCTGTAACTTGGTCAATCAGGAAAAAAAAGGATGGCATTGACCTTCTCAACCGTGCATCACTTTCTTTGCTGGTTGAAGCCACTTTCTTATCTTCAGAGCTTGAAGCCTTCTTGTCTTCACAAGAAGAGTAAAGCCATTTCAAAAATTGATTCCTATTTTACGATCACGAAAGAACATTGTTGCTGGAATATAATTCAAAATGTTTTGAATGTTCTTGCTTAATGCAGCCAGACATGGTGCCAAAGGTTAGGAACATATGCAGTCTACCCCTCCCAAGATCCCAGATAGCTGGGTCCAATGTTTTAAAACCTGGAGGCGTGACACAAGGTATTCCACTACCTAGAGGCGTGAGGCGTATGCCTCCCGAACACAAGGAGGCATAAGCCTCCTTAAGAGGAGGGGGGTAAGGAGGAGGATGAAGAGGAAGGGGGGGATCTCATTTTTTCTTTATTTTTAATAAAAATATTTTATATTAAGAATAAAAATGCATAACGTTAATTCAAAGAGGGGGGGTCTTGTCGAAGCGGAGGCAAGCGAGTGAAGCGAGGGGGGTCTGGGGGGCGAAGCCCCCCAGCCGAAGGGGCAAGGGCAAAACTACTTTCTTTCCCCTTATCTTTTCTTCCCTTCCCTTTCTTTTCCTTTCCTTTTTTTTTCTTTTTTTTCTGTCTTTTTGTCTTTTTATATCAGATGTGCATGAGGCATATGCCTCTATCACGCCTCGTGAAAAAAACGCAAGAGGCATACGCCTCTTGCACCTAAGGCGTACGCCTCAGAGGTGTCGGCGCCTTTGGCATACGCCTCAGGGCGTTTTGGGAGCGCCTCCAGGCATATGCCTCCTACGCCTTTTAAAACACTGGCTGGGACCAACATTGGGGGATGTCCTTTTTAATGAAGCCAAATATGGGCTCAAAAACATAACTCCAGAGCCATCCATGGAAGCAACCAACCTCTAAATGAGTTACATTTTAGGTTGGTCTCACTTTTTGAGTTTCATGTATTTGACTATTTGTTAATTTTCTAACTTCCTTGATCAAATAAAGATTGGACTATTAGAAAGAGATTTAAGCAATAAAATAATCTCTATTTTGAGTGCATATTAAATAAAGTGATGAAATATAAAGGAATTTTTCAAATAGTGGGTTTAACTGACTGACAAGTTCAATTCAACAGGCTAAAGGGTAGTCCCAATGCATTCATCAAAAAAAAGGATAGTCCCAATGTAAGATGAAAGAAACAGTTGAAAAGCTCAGAGTTCCTCTTGAATGCAGGAAGGTGACTAAACTGAATCTAACCAACCACATCTACCATCCACTCTCCATGTATAACATGACACACTCGTTAATCCAGACTGCATACACTGAGCAAACTGTGCATATTATACAACCAAAAGAAAGACAAGTCAAAAAATATAACCTCTCAATTTATGGCCATCCTCATTCATTTTCATGATCATGGGCAGTATTTGGAGGCAAAGTGATACCAATCTGTTTGATAAATATTATTTCATGTACCTTAGGCTTCATTTGGGAAGAGCGCAAATACAAATATGTTCAGTGCAAAACCTTATATACAGTATTTCTAAACCTTGTATTTGCACTGTACATTTTTGTATTTGCGCTCTTCCTAAACTGAGCCTCATTTGTAGATCAATTTTTTCAATAATTATTCAATTGGCTGGTGTATGGAACTGAAAACAAAGCATGAGGTTGTTTTACTTATTACCATTCAAGTATCACTTTAAAAAAGGAGATACCACGCTCCGGTCTTTGATAACTCTTATATTTAGGCTATGCCATATCCAAGAATTGACCCATTTAGCAAACATTCCAAACAGATGAAGCATCATAGGTATGATATGGACAGTAAAGTGCATCAACATCTTATGATTTACAATTCTAATTGTGAATCCCGAAGGTTTCAATTCACAACTTATGACTAAATTTCTTTCTCTGCAAAAAAAAAAAAAAAAAAGAAAAGAAATCTTATGGTTACTGCTTGAATCCTATGATTCTATTTGTGAATGTTACAATGTATATAATTCATTAATTCAAAATCAATTCAATTGAGACCAAAAGTCTCTACTTTGTCATTCCTTTTTGTTCTTTTAATTTTTTCAAGGGGCCTTTGTTTTAAAATTCTGACTGAAATATGATTATTTATGTTATCTAAAACCTATTTAGAGTTTATTTGAATAGCTAGTGGTACAATTTGGGTTGGGCCAACCCAAATCCAATCCAACTCAACCTGATAAAAAAGGTTGGGTTAATGATTGGGTTAGGGTTATAGTTGAAAAATGCCAACCTGATATATAAGTCAGTCAGGTTAGGGTTGATACACACCCAACCCAGATCCAATGTGTTACACTTCCAACACAAATCCAATCCAACTCAACCTGATAAAAAAGGGTTGGGTTAATGATTTGGTTAGGGTTATGGTTGAAAATGCCAATCTGATATAGAAGTTAGGTCAGGTTAGGGTTGATACACACCCAACCCAGATCCAATATGTTACACTTGTAATATATTCTTGTGTACATGTATTGATATATGTATATAAGCATGTTTATGTGAGTGGGAGAAGAAAATGGTGATGAAGGTAGTTTGTTGAAAATATTACTATAATTGGATGCAAGGTTCAAAATATCGATACGCCCGATATGCCGGTAGGGGCGTATTGGGCGTTTCGATACTCGTTTTTTTACCTTTTTTATATTTTTTTTTTCCAAAACTGGTTCAGGGGAGCCGGTCTAGGACCCCTCCATCCCCTGAACCGTTCAGACCCCCGATACACCCACTGTAGGGGCGTATCGGAAGGGTCCTGGAACGATACGTATTGGCCGATATGGGCCGATACATAACGATACTTTGGACCTTTATTGGATGTCTATGTAACATTTTTATTTTTTGAGAAAAAGCTAAGGTACAATGTCTGCTTGCATGAATATGATAGTGCGCATTAGTGCATATATTTGTAAATTTGGTTGGTAAAAGTTTTAACTGGAATCCAACATGGTCAGGGTTGAGAACCTCAACTTGAAGATCAGATTGGGTTAGGGTTAGAGTTGAGGTTATAACACATAGATTGTGTTAGTTTTTTTTTTTTTATCAGTGGATTTTGTTAGGGTTGACGGCAACCTGAGCCAACTAGGTCTATTTGCACCCCACCTCAACTTGAAGATCTGATTGGGTTAGGGTTGAGGTTTTAACACATGGTTTTTTTTTTTTGATCAGTGGATTGTGTTTGGGTTGATGGAAACTGGAGCCAAGTAGGCCTATCCCCCCCCCCCCCTAATTGGCTATATCATCTTATGCATTTAGTGTACAAGCAGTAAGCACTATTGTATTAAGTGCATATATGGTAGATATGGATTAACAGGATATATTACTTTTCTATATAGATTTTAAGTTTTTATCATGTAAACATTTTTAATCTTTTGGTAAATTTATAGAAGCAGATATTGTATAAAATTATCTTGTGATTTATGATAGGAATCATGATTCGGTTTAGTTGAATATTCTTTAATATTACAATCTTAACATGTTAATGCTCTTTTGTTTTTTTCAATCGCAAGTAGCTAATGACTTCTGATTTATAATTAAGAATGTAAAACACCACTTTACCAAGTTTATCATATAAAAAACTTCCTTCCAGTCAAGTAGTTTTTACCTTCCTTTGTCTCTGGCATATACTTTGCAAGTCGGTATTTCTGCAAATTATAGGTATATAAAATATCAGCTTGTGCAAAATAGAAAAACTAGAAACTAATTCAAAGATCTAAATGACAAAATGAACGTTACCTGTAGGTGGCTTTTAACATGGTAGATGGTTAAACTCTCAACATTCATAAGCTTCAAGACGCCCTTTGGAGTTGCCTCTACACTCCATTATGAAAATATGTTAACTATGTATTAATTTTCAAATGATAGCATCTCAAGAATTTTGTCTCAATTTTGAGCCATTCAAATATTTTAAATTTTTAAGACCACTTTTGACTATATCTGTTTCAAAATCTTGGTATCATAAAAAATGTTTGTTTAACATTTTAAGCAGATTTAGTAAAGAACTGACAATGAAGGTTAAATCATGCAAAATGGAGAAAATCTAGTTTTCTAGTTCAAAGTTAAATTGCTTACTCTCAGCCCCATCAAGCTTGTTCACAGCTTCTACAAAACGCTCATGAAGCTCCGGTGTCCACCTCATCCTTGGCTTGTGAGCAGCTGCAGCCCCAGGAGTGGAGGGGCTTGAATGAATTTGACCAGCAACAGGTGGGACCACAGGCTGGATGGGATGGATTGGCTGATGAAATGGCTTGCATTTCAACCTACTGTCAGGAGTGGGTGCCTCATATATTTCCTTCATAAAAAAAAAATCAATTTTCAAAGCAAGATGCTGTCACTAAATTGAAATTTATCTACCCCACAGTTATTCTTTTAAGAACTGATTTGAGGTGCTAAGCAGTGTTTTAAAAGGCACACCTAAGTGCAGGCGGCGAGGTGGCAAAGTGCATTTCAAGACAAGTGCCTTGCTTCAATCCAGGTGTGTGCCTTGTGCACCTCAGGCCTCAGCCTAGGCATTCCTTCTATAAATTTTTTTGAATGGCTGAAGCCCTAGTTGTTGTAGATAGAACCTCATATGGAAAAATTTCCACAAAGGAACAACAACAATGTAACTAATCTTTGATCCCTAAACCAAAAACAAAGTAACTTGCGACGAAAATCATAAACCTAACCCCCTTATATATGGGCCAAAAATTTGGGTCAGTTGCACCGCCTCCAACCCCCCCCCCCCCTCCCCCAGCTTGTTTTGACTTGCTTCAAGGGGCCTTGAAAAGATAAAAGATATCCATGTAAAGACCCCAACCTCCTAGGATTAAGAATTCAAGACTTCTGACATCATATTAAAGCATTGTAGTATGATCCATATTAATTTATTTTCACCTTCACTTATATTTATGTATTTTGATTTGAGCTAATAAGATTTCTAAAATGTATAATTTCTTTTAAAATTCAGGTTTGGGAAAATGTGACTCTTTTGAAGGACAAAAGTTTATTTGTCTTGTTCCATAATAACCAATAAAAACTCTAGTCCAGCTTGCCTGTTAGACTACGACTCTATTAAAGCTAAACCAATATCTTTTTTCTTATGATAGCTTGTACATTAATGTTTTTGTAGTCCCTGACTCATTGTTTAATTTTCTTCTAACAAAAACAAAATCAATATGGCAGAAGAAGATAATTTTCCTATTTACCATTACTTATTAATGAAATTTAGCCAGCCGAGACGACCAATGGTGGTGGAAGTGGAGTGCAGATGGTTTGTTTCAGTTAAGTCTTTTTCCCTCAAGTTATGTGAAAGTAGCTTTGGGCTGCCCCCGGCAAAATGAATCTGGAATCCTTACTCCCCATCAGCATCAATGCTTTGGTTTGGACTACAGTGTTGAACAGATGTCTGACAAGGATAACTTGGTTAGAAGAGGGTTGCAACTTCTTGACTTGAACTGTAATTTATGTGGACAGGTGGTGGAGCATGTTGATCACCTTTTCATTCACTGTTTAGTTGTCTATCAGATGTGGTAGCACTACTTTAAAGCTGTGGGAGTGGGTTGGGCCATGCCTAGGTTGGTCAAGGAACTTTTGTGGTGCTAGAGACTCCTGGGTTTGAGCAAAAGAGGGAAGTGTGTTTGGCTCTCCATTCTGACGGCTGTGATTGGGGTAGTGTGGGCAGAAAGAAATAAAAGACAATTTAGAGGTTCAAAAAAGGAAGGGGATGATCTTATTTCTATTTCGGTTCGTAAACTTGTCTCTTGGATTTCAGTTGTAAAGGAGCTCTAGCATCAAAATCTGACTACTCTGCTGAACTCCGGGAGTCTGTGGGATTTATAGCTGGTTTGCTGTTGCGGTGGTGGGCCCCTTTTGGGGGATTGACCTGCTTTCTCATGCGCTCTGTTGTACTATGTTCCCATGTTTGATTAAATATAGTTTTCACCTTACCTTCTTCAAAAAATAATTTAGCCAATATATACATTTGGACAGGATAAGGTGTAATCATGACTATCAAGAATTTCAAATTATAAAATACCTCTATATAGAAACTACTCAATTTAGAAAAACGTATTTGATGAACTTCAGTTGTTATACATTCTAGTTCAAATGACATGGTTTTAAACCATCCTGTTAAAAAATTACATCAACTTCAGTTGTTATTCAGAATTTCAACTAATAAAAAGTACCTCTATAAAGAACTTATCAATTTAGGAAAACATATTTGATGAACTTCAGTTTTGTACATTCTAGTTTAAATGACATGGATTTAAACCATCCTGTTAAAAAATGACATCACCAGATTCACCACAAGTAACTTCTATGAGAATCTGGTTACATCAGCAAATTCTAGAAAACTCTATTAAGTATCATTTTTTAATCAGTAAACTAATGTTAAGCATTAAAATGAAACTTTATGTTGTATCACATAACACAGTCTACCAATGGCTTAGCAATACAATAAAGAATGCATAACAATGAAGAAATTACAACTTGATGTATTCCTCAATATATTCTATCCCAAAATTGACACAATTGGATCCTATCCATCCAGTCAATACCATGCTTAGGACAACCCAAAAAGCATGTTGAAGAATAGGAAACCAGTTTGTATATTGAATGATCAAGTCAATTTTTGGCTTAGGAAATTCTCTTTACGATAGCAATAGCCACTATTTCATTAGTGGACACCTTTGCATGATCTGGAAGTGCCTATATTTCCCCATTATGATATAAAGGAAACTTAGAAGTTAATGCTAGCCACATGTAGGTAAAGTATCCAATGATGTCTACTAGAAACCTGATTCAGCTTCACCTTCTAAGTTCTAACTATTAACCTCTTTCCCTAGAAAATAAAAATAAAAAAGGTCTTATAGAAATTAAAGAAAGCTATAAAGATTAAAACAAAGAGCAATGATCATTGCAACATCAGATTCCACAATCTATTTCTTTTCAATATTTCCACATAATATGAGTGTAGAGGAAAAATGTACTTACATCAAGCCTGGGATTTTCGGAGTTGTCAGTCATTGCTATATCAAGCTCTGCAGACAAAATCTGTAGATCCAGCTGCTCTGTAAATGTTAAACTGTCGCTTGCAAAATTTGCACCATGAAAGCTACCATCTGAAGCATCTCCCGGAAAATTAAGGAAGTCTTTCATCAAATCCTCCGAGCGTTTCTCCTCAGTTTGATTGCTTGAATCCCCACTCAGAAGCAATGGAGATTTAGATGACTGAACAGTTGCAATTGGCTGGTCAAATGTTTGGGGTTGTGGGAGAAAGGGTAAATTGCCAAGATGACGATGGGTTTCAGAGCTTGTTGAAGATGAAATATATAAATCAGTACAGAAAGTAGATGACCTAGAAAACACACTTGTGGGATATTGGGGATAAGATTCGTAAGAAACAGGACTACTTGGTTCTGGGTCTGGACTTATCTTCTGGAGTTGGAACATTGGTGCTGGTGGTCGACTTGGGGAATTGAGGGATTCTGATCGAATAAACAGTGGTGGGCATGCAGATGCACAGTTAGCATCCATTAAATCTTGGCCTGTTGATTTTGATTCAGTACTGAATATATTATGAACTGGGGAATAGGTGTGAGTCCCTTCTCTAGAAGACTCACTCTGTTTTACAGTAATAATACGGGTTCATGGTATTTAGATGAGAGGCTAATAGTTACCTTCTCCATCAAATTTGAAAAATGAAATCTGTGAATTCTTTAGGTGACTTCTGCAATAGATGTTTTCTAAATCAGAAAAGGTATGGATGCATAAAAAATAACTACATAATAATGCCAGAATTTTAGTTCTTTTATCGTACAATTCACAGGAATTCAGATTTCAATAACAAAGATAATTTTACTTCTTTCTACAAAGACGAACACTGTGGTGAACAATAACATTCATCCATTTTTTAAATCCGGATCTTCTCAAGAAGGATTCCCACTGAATTTAATATCAGAGAATAACTAAACTGAAAATCAACTTAATAAACTAAGAGATGCATCAATTACACTGACATTTGTTTATGTTACTATGTTCTCTCAAAACTCTTCTTTCTTGTATTTTTTTTTTTCTTTTTGCTTTCAGCAATAACATTTTACTATTTACAATAAAAATGAAAAAGAAAAAAAAAAGGAAATGAAGGCTTCAAATTGAAACCAATCCTTCATATCCATCATTTCATGGCAACAAGAAGGATAGACAGCAAGTCCTTTCAGGTACAGGACCTGTAAAAGAGAACCCCAACCAAGTGGTAAGTTATGTTATATCCACTAGAGCCTACAAAGCAGACAAACAATGCATAAGACAGATTCAGTTTGCTAGCTTACAGAAATATTTACTTTTCCTTGTCATTTAATGATAAGAAAAACTACTGTATCAGAGTTCAACCATGACCTCATTCCTCCTGTTCAGGAAGACCAAAGACCAGTGACTAAGCATGTTATGCCAAGCATGTAAGCATTGTCCTGAGCCTTGGAACTGTAGTATGTAATATGCATAGTCTTTACATTGGAATGTAGAGTGATGAAAAATGGCAACCATTTGCTACCATTCACTCTGGTCTCTAGCTTCCAAGGTCAATAATTTTCTCTTCATTTTCCAATTTATTTTACTTGTACAAAAAAGGGAACAGAAAGAAAAGAGACATAAGAGAAAATGGAGCAATCCAACCATTTGGTTTGTTGAATAATTGACCAGAAAATTGGATTCCATTAATTGATGGGCAATAATGGGTAAAATGCAACCAATTTATGCATTCTATAAGGTCATGACTTAAGGAGGATCCCAGCTAATCCTCCATATGGTTTCTTGGAAATAAAATGCAAGAAGTACGGTAGGGAAATAAGTTCACAAGAAGAAATGGTTGCCAGCCAACTTGTTACTTATGCACAGATTTGCAATACCATTAGCATAGTAGATGAATACAGAAGAAACATTAATCTCCCTATAGGATCACTTCACCAAGGTCAGGTTCATTTTAGATCCATCTAAATGTTTTGTTTTCTATGACTAGACCATGTTTCTTCTAAGTGAAAACCCAGAGTAAAATAATACTAGTGTTTTAAAAAGCTGATAGGGCATTTGCCTTGAGGTTCACCTTGAAGCAAGGAAGAAGAAAAACACCTCAAATGTTACACTTTGAGGTCCATGTATGAAATTATAAGGCACATCCTTTACATTGTGAGATGCTTTGTGTGTGCATGCACGCTAATGTCTACGCTTCCAGGGGAAAAATATACTAGTGTTTAAAAACCTGATGGGGCGCTACCCTTGAGGCTCACCTTGGAGCAAGGCTGAATAAAAACACCTAAAATGTTACACTTTGAGGTTCACATGTGAAAATAGAAAGCACATCCTTTACACCATGAGATGCTTTGTGTGTACATGCATGTTAATGTCTACATTTCAACATATTTTAAACCTTTTGAAGAATTATTTTACATTAAAGCCATTTGTAGTTTTTTAAAAGGGTTTTTAAGAATGAGATGACTTCCAATAAAGCTTCTGATATTCTTATAATCCTTGTTCAAGTAATAATTTTTTCAGTTATACTCTTTTTGTTTTTCTCCTCTTAAGAAAAATAAAAATAAAATAAGAGAAATCCATGAGGCTTGTGTCTCATGCATCTAAAGGTCCAAGCATCTAACCTCACGTTTCCATATTTTTAAGCAGTTAA
This sequence comes from Nelumbo nucifera, assembly GCF_055504915.1. Taxonomy (NCBI): domain Eukaryota; kingdom Viridiplantae; phylum Streptophyta; class Magnoliopsida; order Proteales; family Nelumbonaceae; genus Nelumbo; species Nelumbo nucifera. The sequence continues at coordinate 58,148,947 of NC_142656.1, read as the reverse complement.
AAATACAAGTTTGAATATGTGATAGGAAATGTATCCATAATCATGCCTTAATCCCTTCATCCTAGTTGGACTTATCAAAAGCGAGCAATGCAAGGACCTCTGTAACATTAGTGATTCCCCACAACCATATATACCCAGCACTACAAACACAGAACCTAGAGAATCAGAAGGTGGTCCTGCTTGTCACCATCACTATCTTGTAGGGCTGATGAAGGTTACAGGGAGAGGAAGAAAAGCTACGGGCAAAAAAACAGAAAACAGTTCTTCTTCCTATACAAGAATACAGAAGAAGCAGTGAAGAAGAGGGCCAAAATTTAAAAATTCATCATGTCCTGTTGACTTCAGATTCAGCCTCAGACCCATAACTGATTCACTTTTTTCTTGAAGCCAACAAGGCAAAATTCATTCATTAATCTTGGTAATACAATCATTTTGAATAGTTGGTATCAAGAAAGAAGGAACAGAAGACCATGTAGCAATATGGTTACAATTAACAGCATGTTTTGCCACTGCACAGACAGCAACAAATTTTTTCATCTTGGCGCATGATTGACCAAGAGAGATCGGGAGTGACAGAGAAGCGTCCTGCAGTCAGCCATGGTGTTTATAATACACCAAGGTGGATCCATGGAACCCACCAGGAAGTTGATTATATTAGACGCATCACCTTCTATCAAAATTCTAGACAGTCCCACCCCCAAGCCAAACTTATTAATTCCTTCAAACATTTCATTGTCACAACTCATTCACTAAACTCGTATCAATATTCAATAAACACAAAACACATTGCAAATAAACACGTGTACCAAAGACCAAAATGTATGTCTATCCAGAATACAAGCTGTAAAACTGCTTCCGGCAACAGAAAACAGAAAACCTATCAAGTAGAACTCAGAATGCTCCTTTGATAAAAAGGAAACATATATATGTAAAATATGAGGCTACATTTCCAGGAATAGTTGAAAGGTGCGTTAGAATTGTTACGGTAATTTTATGGTCATATTTATTTTTATTAAAAAGAAAAAGTTATAGTTGTGTTTCACATCCCAAATCCCGCCCAACCAAGACCAATATGTTTCACCGCAATTTGGAAAATGAAATCACGAAAATGAGACCAGAGATACAAAAACAGTAACAATACAGCAAGGTGCCGAATTACTCAACTAAGTAAATGACAAAAGCAAGAAAATCAATAGTTAAGCATTCAGAAGAAGAAAACAAAATCATCAAATTACCATCTGCGTGCCAAATAAGTAAAACATAAAAACTAAACGAATTGAACAAATCAAAATAAAATGCGGATAACTTGATACACCTTCAAGTAGCAGCCTTTCAGAGTTCTGAAAACACTTAATTGTTGAAAAAGACAGAATAAATTGAAAAATACTCGTAAATTCCAGTTTAAGCATGATTGCATGGGAAATAACAGTAATAAATTGAAGAAAAGTAACGCCCAAAAAGAGAAGTTGTAGAAATGAAAAGTAGGACGAGCCAAGCAGCATAAAAACAAATAGTAAGCGCAGTCTTTTTAAAAAGAGAAAAAAAAACGGAGAGGATAACATCAGAAAGCAGGTTCAGAAGCACAACAAGAAACAGAATGAAGAACCCTAGCAACCATTTTTAAGAAAAGGGACTTGGTAGAAGAACAACGGCGAAAGAGGAAGAATATTCCCTCGTAGCTCGGAATCAATAGCAGGGAAAGAGACAAGTTCAAAAAAAAAAAATTATAAGAAACCACGATTTGCGAGAAGCCTAAGCTTAGATCAGAAGAAAAACAAAGAAAATAAACAAAAGATCTGAATTTTTCTCACCTTAAACACAGGGATAAAGAGAGTGGAAGGAGAGGAAGAAACAGTGGACCAGAATTCGCCGCCTCTGGTAAAAAGGATTAAGAGAAAATTTTCTCTTTCTGAGATTGTATTTAATGCCTAATCCAGGTAATCCTCTCTCTTACTCTCTCTCTCCCCCTCTGTCTGCGTTAGCGTTTAATTGCTGCACTCAACCTCTCCAAAGTCTAAACTCTAAAAACAAAACTTGTCGAGGAGAAAATGCAGAAATAAAAAATGTGAGTAAAGAAAGGATAAAAGGAACCAACGTGACGCTGGACCTGGACGTCTCTCTCTCTCTCTCTCCTTCTCTGAAGTTAATAATTGGGCTCCCAGCAGGAAGATAAAGATTTACTATTGATTTCAACCCCAAAAAAAAAAAAAAAGAGAAATTACTATTGCTGTCAATTATTCAATTTTCCGTTTCCTTCAAAAACGGTTGAAATTCCGAAATTGACCCTGCCTCTCCCGCCTGGCCGCCTCGTAGTCGTGGTCGAAGGGAGCATCTCCCCACTTTAACCAAAAAACTGATAAAAAGAAACGTTAGAGCCTTAGAGGAGTCAGCGGTAGGGCTGTGGGGACAGAGAAGGGTGCACATGAGGCCCAGTGCTTATATTAATAGCATTAGCGGGAACCCGTGCGGTACACAGGTTTTGTTAATAAAAAAAAAGACGTATAAACAAATTGAAAGAATCAAAAGGATGATCTAATTACTTTGTTAAAAACTAAAATTAACTATAATAAGAATGGCCAAGTCAATTTGTTATTTAAAATAAATTATTATTATTATCATCCTTATATTATTACTTAAATTAATTTTTATTACTGATATATTTATAATTATAATAATTTATTAGTATTATTATATTTAAATAATTAGTATTATTTCAATAATTTATTATTATCCGTAATAACTGATGGAGGACGATTTGGCTTAATCCTATGAACCCAGGACACGTGCACATGACCTGGCTTGGTGAACAGTCCAGCCTGGCAATACGATCCTGGCTCGGCACAGAGGAAGCGCCAAGTCAAAGAGAGTCAACTCACCGAGGGCTAATACCTCGACGAGTTGGCCCCCCGCCCAGCACGGAGAACCCAGGCTCTCCCCTAAGGGATACCGAACTTTTACCCACCTGGGAAAGAGCACCTCGGTGCTTCTGGGTAGCACCCCGTCTGCCCTGAAGCACCCCGGTTTGTGGTAGCTCGGTGAGCCGCATGAGGGAAGGCAGGAAGATCTCCTGCCCGACCGCCGTACCAGACAAATCTGGTGACAGTAGTCGTGTCCCTCGTCAGGCAGCGTCGCGCCTGCCACCTTTAGAAGGTATCCTACGCCTGACAGGCACGTACTCAGCAGTAACTGCCCCGTGCGTTCCACCTCGGCCTTGCCAATAACGGCTGCGGCAGGTTGGCAACGACGATTATACCCGCCATGTCAGAAGCTGACGGGGAGAAGTAACAGACTTCTACTACAAGGAGTTCAGCATCGAAGAGGGAGGGGATTCAGATCTACAGTACGCGTGCTATCTCACTCTTAGCCTTCACCTTCTTCCTTGCTTCCCCTACCCAGTACTAACTTAATCGTCGAAATGTTCCCGCCGGGTGACTCCCCCAGGAAATTTTCTTCTTCTCAGGTATCTTCTATGAGTCACATGAGCACCAGCTAGGAGTGACCGTATCACGCTACATCATTTGGCACCGTCTGTGGGAAACGCTTCAAAAGGCCTTTCCCTCTGAACTCTTTCAGTTCCTTCTTTTTCCTTGAAACAATCCAACGCTCATGGCTTCCTCTAGCAACATCGGACGGAGCACGGAAATGGATAACTCCAGGGAACAACCCCAGCTTCCTACTATCTGCATCGGACAGTTCACCGTCCCCCTCTCAGCGAACGGAATCCCCAGTCTGAATGTGCCTCTCACAATGGCACTTGTCATCGCCCCACTCCCTGCTACAGTCGGAACGACGTTCACCGAACCTTTGGTCGTGCCCCCTGCGGCCAGTCCGAACCAGCTGGAGGACCTGATGCAGTGCATGAGGGCCATGCAGGCCCAAATGCAACAGTTCCAATAACTTCAACTCAATCAACAGCACGTGCTGCACCAGGTCTCCCAGTACCAGTATCAGCAGCAGTTCCCCCAGCTGCCCCAACCTCAGCTTCAACAGCCTCAGCTCCAGCCTCAACACCTGGCCTCGCAGCAAGCCAAGTCTCGCCGCCAAAGCGAGCACTCCGGCCGAGGAGAGGCCCCCCAAAATCTCCCAAAAAACCAGGCCTCCCCCCACGGCAGATGGGAGAGACCGGCTACCCCGATCTCGCCGCGGGCGGACAGGTCGGGAGGACCCCAGCTCGGCAGGTCTACGTCGCCTCGACAGTCAAAGTTTCAAACCTCGATCCTTGAAACCGGTTCGAGATCCTGGCAACAGACTCCAAGCAGACCCCTTCTGTCCGTAGCCATCACCAGCAGACCGGGCTACTCCCGGCGCAAACCATTCTAGACAGCGCGGAGGTGAGCAGCACCAACGCCGAGCCCATCAAGAAGCAGAGACGCCGCCGTCGAGCTCGACGATCTGTCACCCGCAATTTGCTCGAGCTCATGGGAAAAGAAGAGGTAGGCTCGGCCGAAGCCAAAGCTTCCCTCCTCTCGGTTCCATCCCCCCTGTCTTCCGAACTCCTGGCAGTCCCGATGCCCAAGGATTTCAAGCTCCCCCCTCTTGACAAGTATGACGGGTCGTTCAACCCGAATGATCATGTAGATGCCTTTCAGTCACAGATGCACCTGGCGCGAGCCAGTGAGTCGTGCATGTGCGTGGCCTTCTCCACTACTTTCAGGGGAGCAGCCCACACGTGGTACCGGAACTTGGCACCCGGGTCGATAAGAAGTTGGGCACAGTTCGCACAGGCCTTCACGTCTCACTTTGTCACCAGCAAACGGTGCCCGCGAACTGAAGAAAGCATCTTCAACGTAGCACAAAGAGAGGGAGAATCCATCCGGGGTTATATCAAGCCGTTCAACGACGCTTGTATGCAAATACCGCGCCTGGACCCCGCCGTACGCCTTGCAGCAGCCAAGAAGGGAGTGAAGCACAAAGAGTTCAAGTGGCACATGGTCGTCAACCAACCCGCGACCATAACCGAGTTCCTAAAACTTGCGGATAAGTTCATAGCCACTGAAGAGGAGATCAACCAGAAGGGTGAGGGCGCACCCGAAAAAGAAAGAGAGAAGGAGAGTCTTTCAGTCAAGAGGACACCCGAGGAAAAAAGGAAACAGCTCGGGGTGCAAAGCTGGGTCAATTGTTCCGAGCTCCGGCACCGGACCGAGCTGATTACACCCCACTAAACGCGAAGCGGGCCGAAATCCTGATGGCAATCAAGGATGCCCCGTACGTGAAATGGCCACCTCGTCTGAGGGGGACTTCCAATGAAAGAAATAAGAGTCTGTATTGCAGTTTTCAAAAAGACCACAGTCACAGTACCGAGAGTTGTAAAAATCTCCGCGACGAGATAGAGGAGCTCATCTATCACGGATATTTGAGAAACTTTGTACAAAATAATAATAATAATAATAGTAATAGAGCAGGTCGGCAAGGGGAGCACAGTAAAGATGCTCCCGAATCCAGCAGCTGGCCGGTCGAACAACCGCAGAGGCAGCCTCCAGAGGAGAGGCCAGTTCGGGGGACCATCCACATGATAGTGGGAGGTTCAGTCGTTGCGGGTTGCACTTCAGCGGCTGCCCGGACGTCGGTTCGTGAGGCCACCCAGGAGTAGCAGAACCCCCCAAAGCGGCCGAGAATGGAAGAACCAATTTTCTTCACAGAAGACGATGTGCAAGGGGTCCATTACCCCCACGACGACGCGCTCGTAATAAAGCTGAGAATCAACGACTTCGAGGTCAGGTGCATACTCGTCGACTCAGGCAGCTCGGCCGATATACTCTTCAAAGCTGCGTTTGACCAGCTCCAGTTGCAGAGAAGCGGCCTGAAGCCCGCAGACACTCCTTTGGTAGGCTTCAGCGGAGAAGAAGTCCGGCCCCTTGGGAAAATAGTAGTACTTGTACAGATCGGCACATGGCCTTGTGTGGTCAGAATCGAACACAACTTCCTGGTGGTAGCGACCCCCTCTCCCTACAACGCCATAGTAGGTCGACCAATCTCATACTGTTACCGTCCTTACCGACAAACCTCAGAGGCAAGTATTGCTTAAGCCCGAGGTCTCCGGTCGGTTGACGAAGTGGGCCATCGAGCTCAGCGAGTACGACCTTCAATACAAGCCGCGAACTGCCATTAAGGCCCAAGCCTTAGCAGATTTCATAGCCAAATGCACATTCAGCTCCGATGTTCCCAGGCCGATTGAGCGCGAGGCTCCCACCACGAGTGAGCCCGAAGCTCCCGGGTTGGTCGAGTTCGAACCCCGTGTAGTAGTAGCCAGTGTGGCACCTCTCTTAGCTCGGCCAACCGCGAGCTGGGATGAGGAGCCCTGGATCCTTCATGTAGATGGCTCCTCGAACCAACAGGGCAGCGGTGCCGGAATAGTCCTGCACGGCCCAAGCGGCATGAAACTAGACTATGCGCTACGCTTCGAGTTCGAGGCATCTAACAATGAAGTAGAATACGAGGCGTTGATAGCCGGACTAACCTTAGCCAGAGAAGTAAAAGCCAAGCACATCGTTATCTGCAGCGACTCTCAGCTCGTGGTCAACCAGGTCACGGGCGAATATGAAGCTCACGAGCCGACCATGGTCGCCTACTTAGCCAAGGTCAGAGAGGCCCTGCTAAACTTCCAATCACACTTCATTAGACAGATCCCTAGGTCGGAGAACGTTGAGGCCGATGCCCTGTCCAAGTTAGCCAGCACTAGCGACATCACCATGAGAACCCTGTACATGGAGGACCTGTCTCGGCCTAGCATTCTCGGGGGGGGGGGGGGGGGCAGAGGAGGTCGCTCCCGTCGTTCAAGTAGAGCCGAGTTGGATTGACCCACTCATGAGCTTCTTGTTACACGGGACCCTCCCTAAAAATCACAATGCGGCCAGAAGGGTGTACAGGAGATCCTACACGCTCCCCTACCTGTGCTGCTTGCGACCTACCGAAGCCGAGCTCGTACTCCGCGACACTCATGAGGGTCTGTGCGGCGGACACTTGGGGGGCAGGGCCCTTGCCCAAAAAGCGCTTCGAAAAGGGTATTATTGGCCAACAATGAAGGTAGACGCCATTGAACTCGTTAGAAAATGTGACAAATGCCAGAGACATACCAATATTTACCACCTACCCGTTGTCAACCTCAAATATCTCACCAGTCCGTGGCCCTTTGCACAATGGGGCATCGATCTACTCGGGCTATTCCTGCCAGTAACGGGTGGAAGGAAGTTCTTAGTGGTAGCAGTGAACTATTTTACCAAGTGGGTAGAAGCCGAACCCCTCGTAACGATAACAGCTCAAAATGTCCAAAACTTCTTTTGGAAGAACATCGTATGTCGCTTCGGATTACCTCAGGTATTGATTTTCGACAACGACAAACAGTTTGAAGACATCAAATTCCAAGACTGGTGTCAAGACATGGGAATTCGACAGAACTTTACCTCAGTCGCACACCCTCAGGCAAACGGTCAGGCAGAAGTAATGAACAGAGCCATCCTCCGCGGATTAAAGGCACGGTTGGACCGAGCTAAAGGACTGTGGGCAGATGCGCTACCCAGTGTTCTATGGGCATACCGGACCACGGAGAAGACCGCTATGGAAGAAACACCCTTCAATCTCACCTACGGCACCGAAGCAGTAATCCCTGCAGAGATCGAAGTGCCCACGCTGCGACTAGAGGCATACAGTGATCAAACGAATGAAGTAAGGAACCTCGCGTACATCAGGACCGCAGCCTACCAACAGAGAGTAGCTCAGTACTATAACGCCAAGGTCAAAAGGCGGAACCTCCGCATCGGCGACCTGGTCCTTCGTAAAGTTATGGTACTCGATCCCGGCGCCGACAAGCTCGGGTCCAACTGGGAAGGTCCCTACCAAGTAAAGTGAGTGCTCGGTGAAGGAACATATGAGCTCGAGACCCTCGAAGGGAAACAAGTATCTCGGGCATGGAATATTGTCAACTTAAGACAATATTATCTGTAGCAACCGAGTAGGCCATGAGCCGCTCCCAAAGCCCAAGGGCAAAAATTCCGAGCTAACATAACCTTGGCACAATGAGACCCTGTCGCCTTTGAGGCACGGGTAAACTTAAAAAACAGACTATAAGTCACCCCTAGCATAAGGGCTAGAACGCCAAGATAATAAAAAGACCTTGGCAGCATACAATATCTAGTTGTCTCATCGGCATAGGCTAAATGCTTGCAAAACCTATGGCAAAAGCATTACGGCCAGAAACCTTGTGACGGATAGCCTGCCCTGGCGTGCAACAAGTTAAACCCGTAAGAGACAACCAACGTCAACTTAACCCGGGTGCAGACAGATCGGGCATGTACCCTACTATGTCACTCACCTCGGTATACACAAGGCTACCCCTACTAAGTGTTGGAATACAACTCGGGACCACGATGATCGAGGAACCCACACCCCGGGTAATCAGCCTACTAGTCCAACAGTTCAGAATAAGACAACCACTTCGGCGAGTAAAAGAAAATTACGCAAGTATTTGGCGAAAAAATGTTCTTCATTATATAAGCCCCATTACACTACATAAATGTGTCCAATAAAAAAGAGTGGGAAATCGAGCTCGAAGGCCCAGAATACAAGGAGCGCCTGACTACTTGGGAGGCTCATTGGCCTTACTCGGGGTTTCTTCAGGGGTTTCCTCAGAAGAATCGGTTAGATCGGTGGCGTCAGCCTCCCCGTTGCTGCCGTCGTCTTTAGAGTCCGGGTCATCTGCAGCCTGGCGTGCCATGTCATTTGTAATGTTGAAAGAAGTAAAGGCACTTATATCCAGATCAGGGTAGGTATGCCTTATCCACCATCGGCCAAGCTTGAACCCCCTGCGGTAGGCCTTCGGCATTACGTTGTCGAACCTCGAGGACTTGACATAGTCGATGACGGACTGAACCTTGGTCTGTTCCAGAGCATCGTGAAAGATCTCCGTCTTCTCCTCGATATCGGCCTTGAGAAACTCCACCTCGTGCTCTAGGGCCTCCTTGGTTCCCTTGAGGGCCAGCATCTCGAGTTGCGAAGCCTTCTGGGCCATTTTGAGGCTCTCCACCTCAAGCTTTAGGGCTTCCTGACCAACTCGGAGCCCGTTCACCTCTGCCTTCAGCCTGTCTCGTTCCCGGGCCAGCTCCTCCCTCTCTAGTACCAAAGTGTCGTTCAAATCTTTCTGGGCGGCGACAACACTCTCCAATTGATGGACCTTGTCCTGCGCTGCCTTCAGCTCGGCATGGGCCACACGGGATGACTCCTTAGCAGCTAAAGCGTGCCTCAGGTGTTTATCAGACTGGAAAGTCAAGGCGTGCACGATAGTGTTCGCCTAACAGAAGGAAACTAGTCAGCAAAAAAAAAAAAAGAAAAAACAAACAAACAAACAAACAAACAAACAAGCGCAACCTCTGAGCTGACCTGGGGAGTGTTCGGCCCAGCTCATGACTTTTGCATTGATGACACCCCTCTTGCTTCGGTCGAGCCTGACCTCGGGATCCAAGATGGATTCCTCCTCTTCAGTCCCAGAGCTAGACGTCGCTACTTCTGCAGTATGCTGAGCCGACCCCTCTGTAGCCTAGGCGGCCGCCCCAGCCGAGCTCGGAGCCTTAGCAGTAACCCCTGCCGGCTCGTTTTCCGACCCTCTCGCAGCCTCAGGTATTCGGGGGGGGGGGAGTCACCCTCCAGATCTATCACCGGAGGGGCACTGTTGAGTCCGCTCTCATGGGCAGGAGCTCGGGAATGGTCGGGTTCAAGGGAGGGAGCCCTCGGTGACTCCACACGAGCCCTTTTGGCGACCTTCTTCGTGGTCCACTTCTTCCTCTTCTTTATTTGGCTAAGGTGTCAGGTAGCCGTGATTCTCTCTTCTTCGTCCATGGGGGCTACAACAAAGTTGGCATCAGTAAATCCAAAAACGACGAGCAAATAAAAACCAAGCGCCAAAAGACAGAAATAGACCTACCCGAGCTAAAACCGGCCTGAGCGAGCTTCTCTTCGGTGATGTATTCCCGACGATCGAGCTTAGCCTGAGCCCACGAGTGGAAAGCCTCCCACGTCTACTGGTTGAGGGCGATGCTGGTCGCCTGGGTAGCCACCCTACAGCTGGTAAGGAAGGGCCATCTTGTGCTAGCCCGGACCACAAAGTAGTCCCATTTCCAAGCCGAGACCTTACTCGGGAACTTATGCAGTAGCTTAAAACCTGGGCGAGGAGATAAGTAGTAGACCTGCTCGTGCTCAGGGGGAGCGCTAGATGCGCTCTTTTTTATCAGCAGTATGGAGCAGAGTATGTCTGCGTCCAAAGAAAACTGCTTTTCATGGCAAAGAGAAATGGTCCCCACTAAATTCCGAATAGAGTTGGGGTGAAGCTGGTCCAGCGTAATATTGAAACGCCTTAACACCTCAGGGATGAGAGGGTGAAGAGGGAGATGAAGCCCGCCGACGAGTTGTTCCCTGAAAATCACGACCTCATCTGGACCGTGCTCCCAGGGGAAGTTACCAGTGTCAGAGTAGAGGGACCGAACTGGTCCGGCACCCGACCTCGATGGGAGGTGGACGCCAACTTACCCGAAGCCGCCCGTGCTTCGCGGGCAGGTCGTGTCGGGGAAGGGTCACCATGACCCGAAGTGCCCATCCTGGGCTCATCTGAGAAGCTACTCTCGCTAGACATAAGGACGAGCTAAGAAAAGAAGAAAGAAAAGGAAAGGAAAGACTCAGAGACTCACCCGAGCTAGGCGAAAACGAACTGTAAAAACCCGAGTTGGAAACTTCAAACGCGAGCTCAAAGTGAAAGCTACTTAGCAGCGAAAGGAATGACAAAACCCCACTATTTATAGATGAGGGGCCCGGTGACCAGCAGTCAGGATTGGATCAATCCAATGGATATCAGAGAAACCGGCTGCGGGACTCCCGACGCGAATTCAATTTAGCGCACTTTTTGGCGTTCGCGCAGCATAGAAGACCTGATGTCCGTGCGTGAGTTGCACGAGACGTGGGTTTTTTCCGTAAAGAACCAAGTGCCTGACCGGTCCGGCCATTGAACCGCCTAGCACGACAGTGTGAACAACTGAGCCAAATCCGCCCGGCGAACCATGAACTCCACGCACTGGGGCCCCCCGTCCTCAGTACGGGGAGTGGGGGGCAATTGATGGAGGACGATTTGGCTTAATCCTATGAACCCAGGACACGTGCACCTGACCTGGCTTGGTGAACAGTCCAGCCTGGCAGTACGATCCTGGCTCGGCGCGAAGGAAGCGCTAAGTCAAAGAGAGTCAACTCGCCGAGGGCTAATAGCTCGACGAGTTGGCCCCCCGCCCAGCTCGGAGAGCCCCCCTAAGGGATACTGAGCTTTTATCCACCTGGGAAAGAGCACCTCAGTGCTTCTGGGCAGGACCCCGTCTGCCCTGAAGCACCCCGGTTTGTGGTAGCTCGGTGAGCCGCATGAGGGAAGGCAGGAAGATCTCCTGCCCGGCCGCTGTACCAGACAAATCTGGTGACAGTAGTCGTGTCCCTCGTCAGGCAGCGTCGCGCCTGCCACCTTTAGAAGGTGTCCTACGCCTGACAGGCACGTACTCAGCGGTGACTGCCCCACGCATGCCACCTCGGCCCTACCAATAACGGCTGCGGCAGGTTGGCAGCGACGGTTATACCTGTCATGTCAGAAGCTGACGGGGAGAAGTAACAGACTTCTACTATAAGGAGTTCAGCATCGAAGAGGGAGGGGATTCAGATCTACGGTACGCGCGCTATCTCACTCTTAGCCTTCACCTTCTTCCTTGCTTCCCCTACCCAGTACTAACTTAATCGTCGGAGTGTTCCCGCCGGGTGACTCCCCCCGGGAATTTCCTTCTTCTCAGGTATCTTCTATGAGTCACGTGAGCGCCAGATAGGAGTGACCGAATCGCGCTACATCATGTAGCATATAGGTCTTAATGGACCCATTTTAAATAGTTATATGTGAACCCATTTATTGGAAATGGGTCTCATCGAAAACGGGCCTTAATATTTTAAGTGGAAATGGACCCGTTTTAGTGGATTTTTAAATTAACATTTGTATTTCTGTTGTTTTACCCCAACCTATTTATATTTTACTTTATTATGTTGCATTTATATTCTCTTTTCTTCTCTCTTTTAAAATGTTATTTTTAAATGTAATAGTGATATGTATTAAAATAAGAGGCGTTGGAAAACCCAAAGATCTGTCTTTATAATAATATACAACTTTATTGATCTAAGCAAATATACAGTAAAGATATGCCAAGAAAAAACCAAAAAAAATGGGCCTGGGTTTACCTAAACAACTTTAACCAATCAGAAACTCACATTTGAATGTATACAGTTTTGTAGGTATGATAGTTCTTCGGGGTATCATAATTGGATTTTATAAGTTAAAAGAAAAAAAAAAGTTTTTGTTTGCAAAACTTTAAATTCTGAAAAGTGAAAATTATCACAAAAATTAAGGTATTTCAAAGTATCCAAATACTCTTTTGGTCCAATAATCATAAATTTCAAGTTTCAAACTATCCGTTTGTTCAAATCCGATCCGGTTAAGGCCATACAAATTCAATTCATTTATAGATTATAATTGGATCAAATATGGATTTACCCTTATCTGATTCAATATTTAAATATATTATACAAAAAATAATATTAATATTGGATTATTAGTAAAATGATTTAAATTTTATATATATACAGTCTCAGTTTGAAAAGAATATATACACTATAAATATTAAAATACAAGATTTTACACTCTACATATTTATATTTATACTCTTCTAAACTAAACCTGAGATTCAGTTTTTGAATCAGAACATTAACGAATCAAATTCTAATTCCGTTGGATCCCACAAAATTGTTCGAGTTGAAGAGCACCACCAATTAATTTGGATGTGCCCCTCAATTCTTTTAATTTGTTTATGGAGGAAATACGCAATTCTTTTAATCAACTTGTATTCTAGTTGCTTTAAAATAATCTCCAATTTTATTCACTTTATCAGAATCTCTCTTTCTCTCTCTCTCAAACGACAAAATCATGGTTCAGTCCTGGGTCTTTACATCAACAATGAATAAAGCAAGAGCTATTCTGTGGTCCAGCGCATACAGCAATAAAACAGCCCCAGATTCCTTCCATTGAGAAAATGATACCTCAACAAACCAACTCCTTCTCTGGATACCCCATAAATGTGGCATTCCGATATTACCAAGTTATGGGCTTATCGGCCTAAAGGGTGTCAATAGACCGGTTTAGAATTGGACCCCGTTCAGTACAAAATCAATTTAGACGGATTGGATGAACATATATTGGATTGTTTATATTTAGTCCAAAATATTTATTAGATTGGATTGGACCTGGTCCATCGGTAATAAATTTATATTGGATTGGGTTAGATTAAGCTAATATTTAGTTCATTGATATAAGATAAGGATATATATGTCAATGGACTGGGTTTGGGTTGAAATCAATCTAAATCAAAATGAATTTGAATAGATTAGATGGTCCAGACATTGAATTGGACCGATCCAAATTGGTCTAAAACATTCATTGGATTGGATTGGACCCGTCCATTTATAATGGACTCACATTGGACTGGATCGGATTGGACCAAATCCAATCCAATTGACACCCCTACCTGTAGGTCTTTGGGTTGAGGACATTCAAAAAACAGGCTCAGTTTGGAATAAATATAAATACAAGTATGTAGAGTGCAAAATCATATATTTTGTATGTATTTGCAATGTAGATATTTGTATTTGTACTCCTTTCAAACTTAGCCTTAATAATTAATTTGTTTGTGATTTTATGGTTTTGAAAAGTAGACTGGACCGGTTGACCCAAAAACAGATTGACAATTAGTTCCATTTCACCGTAAAACCATTTTTAGGCCAAAAACCATTAATTTGGTCAGTGACCCGCTGATTCAGGCGATCGAATTATTGACCTATTGACGTAGACAATGGTTTTTGATATTTTTTATTTTAATTAATTTTTTAATTCTCACTTAATGGTGAACGTGGCAGAGTTAAAAGGTTCCACATGTAAGGATTACATCAGTGGTCTGGTCTGGTAAAGTAACAAAGAAGTTCAAGTAATCAATCCACCTGGACAATTAACTAACGTAAGGATGACACCTTTGGACTTCCTTTTTCAAATGATCCGTAGTATTCAACTATTTTTGGACTAAATTTTAGTTTTGGTTGCCCACGTTTCATACAGATACAATCATGCCTTCTGAATCGTTACCGTTTGTTACTGTTTCTTGGAGTTCATATAAACTTACTATATATCAGAAAGAGAGAGAGATCCATTTACGGTAAGGATGTTAAACATATAAAGCCAATTTTCTTTCTTTTTTGGAAACATCTATAATGCCAAAAAGACATTATAGGGTTTGACTATGATGTCGGGAAGACTTAATACCAAAAATACTTATAAGTTAAAACCAATGATCAACATTCACACATCCCAGGGTTTTGCTATCAAAGCCTTTTTTGATATTATATCTTTCCGGTATCTTACATTTTTTCTTTTTCTTTTTCTTGTGTAAACCAGTTTATAGAAAGAAAAACTCAGTTGATTGTTTACCACTTTTAGATATCAGTTGATTGGTTAGAATTCTTAGGCCCTCCAATTGATGTCAATTCATGGGTAGAGTGGAGGTATTTGATATTTTGAATCTTTACTAGTTTACAGGAATTCTGAAATCTACAGTATTTATTCATAATTTTTTTTTTCTTTTTATGATGTAAAAAAATATAATATAAAAAGAATTTTGACCAATCAAAACCTACCCATAAATTTTGATAAATAAACCTTTATGATTCCAGTTTATTGGTCAGTTGATTTTGGATATCACAAAATCTATTACGCTGAAAAGAACGTAATACCAAGAAGGCTTCGACCAATCAAATTCCTAATGAATTTTGTTGAAAGCCCAGCTGGACCTGGTTGATTACCACATTTGATGCCGATTGATTGGCTATTAATTTTTAATCAAATTGAACATTTTCTTATTTAAACCTAATTATAATTTATACTCTATGTCTCCAACGTCATTTACGTAATGCAGTTTCCCTCCTCTACACCCTCTGTCATCGTCATTGGTCATGGTGGACAAAGACTTTGGTGACGAGGTTGAGAGGCTAAATGTAGTTCTTAATTTGTTGGACCATTCATCTCTATTACTCTATATTCTCTATCACTGGAGGTTGACCGCCACAACTTCAAAAAATGTTTCTTCTGGGTTACCAAAGCAAGCAAAGAAGCGTAAATTTGTTATTCTTTTTACGCGGATTAATGGCGGAATGACTTATTTGATTAAATCACGCATTTACAGGCTTCATTATGTTTGGTTGGTTTTGAGTTGAAACTAGAAAACTTGCACCAGACTCCTTTCTTTGCGCCCAAAACCCCAGAAGTTGAGTGATCTTCATGAGAAAGCAAAAGATCCGGACTAAATTCTTCCTTTCATGTATTAACCTCATTGCCCTCCAGCTCCAGGTGGTGGCTCATAACTCATAACAATATCTCTATTTCATTAGAAACCAAAGATCCAAGAATATCGGATATGGTTGCGTTTGGATTATCTTCAGGATTTTGTGCTTTTAAAGCGTATAAAGGCCCAATTCTGGGTTTTGTGCTCTGGGGATTACAAGTGCTTTGACCTTAAATTATAGCTTTAAAAAATGGTTCTTACCAAACACTAAAATCACTTCTTGGCTCAATTTTGTTTTGTACAACCCAAAGCTCAAAAAAAAAAAAAAAAAGATTATTCAACAACCTGGGTGGGCCCAATCTAAGCCCAAATTGACTGAGTTCAAAATTTTACATGATTAGGCTTGGATTTTTTGCCTTCGGGTTTAGCTTGAACCCAAAAATTTGGGCTGTTTTAATTTTAGGGTTGGACTTGAGTTTAGTCGTTAGGTAACCCGAGCCCAACCTGGCTACATATTCATACATGCATATATAGAATTTAGGGGTGAGAAAAAATTGAAAAACCGAACCAAAAAATCAGTTAATTGAACTGGTCAATTCAGTGTTTTTAAAAAACCGAAGGTATTGGTTTGGCTTCGGTTAAGCAATATAGAAAACCGGCACTTAACCGAACCAACCGGTATACATACATTTCTATATATTTTATATATTATAAATTAATAAATATGCATTATATATAAATATATATATATATATATATTTATTATTTAAAACATAATATTTTATATATATTTATAATTTTCTATTATATTTACATATATTTTTATAATATGTATTGTAAAAATTAAAAAACTGACAAACTGAACTGATGGTTAACTTCGATTTCAGTTACCGGTTTTCTAAAAACCGATAGTACCGGTTTGGTTAAAAAAAAGCCCCATTAGCACCCCTAACATAGATATATGTATTTACATATATACATACATATTTGCATAAATATATAATACATGTATACTTTTAGAATAGATTTATTGATCAACCCAAACCCAATCCAAATCCATCAAATTATAACACGGGCTGGACTTGGATTGAAAAGATTGAACTTAACCTTGAACTCGGTCCAGCCTTGAAGTTAGACCCAAATCTTATGGTTGGCTTTGGTTTGACTTAAACCCGGCCCAGGGCGCCACCTGACTTGCACCCAAAAACAAAATTAGACCGTTAATGGTGTGGATCAATGTGGCAGCAGACCTAGCTGGTTGGAACCCGATTAATACCCGAACCAATCATGTAAAATGTAAATCCCCAACATACATTTTCTCTTGGTCTAATTTCGTATAAGAAATCTGAAAGTATTATTTTAAAGGGGACATACAAAATATTTTGAGAAGAGAGAGGAAGGGAATTGTCAAGTTCTCAGACTAATATCAGTAATGATCGGATCTTGTTAAGTCACACCCGATTTTTAGGAACATATTTAGTAGGGCTTCTGCGTTGATTGAGCTACATTGATAAAAAAAGTTATCCGAGATGATATTCTGTCCATGTTTATTTACATAATATCGCAGTCATATATGAAGAATATCTCATCCCTTATACAGTATAGGAGGAGATGTTCCCAATTCATGACAATAATGTGTTATAAATGGGCAGAGTTTGTGTGAATAGGAGATCCGGAGTCCTCACCAAGAAAATCAGATCTGCACCCCACAATGTCCCACAGCGCATCTTCGCCTTGTATTGGGAACATCTCCCGATGATGATACCACCGGGTCTGGTATTATCATCGGGAGATATTCCCAATACACGGCGGAAATGCGCTGTGGGACATTGTAGGGCGCCCCCCTTGTGGGGTGCAGATGTAAACTCCTCACCAAGATAGCATGTTGTGAGCAGACGTTCTCGTGGCTAGGAGAGATCCTGCCTCATCCGAGATAGCTTTACCAAAATGTCAATTTTAATATTGATATAAGCCTATTTTCAGCTTTCTGGATTTTTGTCAAACACAATTTAATGGCTTTTCGGCTTGTTCAGCTCATGTAACGCCATAAGCCACTGCGTAAAACTCCTCCCCAATGGGCACTAGATATAGATATAGTACTTAGTGTTACAAAAGTATATAGGGTCTGATCCATTGAAAAGCCAAAGATAAAACGAAAAACACAGCACCTGTAGAACTGAAAAGAAGAAACTGTACACATGGCCACTAGTCCCAGAGGGCCCTTTGTTGGTTACTCTGTTGGTTGATTGAACCATTCAAGCTGCATTACCACAACAATTATGTGAAAGTTGCCTGGAAAGTGATTTGTTCTCTGAATTGCAAAATAAGAGTATGACATCTTCCTTTGTAAACACACTTTTGAAGAAGAAAAGGACACAAAGCAATCAATCAAGGGACAGAAACATTGATTATCAATAACGAAGAAGAAATAAGTGGTAAAACACTAAAACTTGTAAAAAGACAATGAATTAAGCTAACATCCATTACCTTCTAACACTAGAATACAATAATGCAGCATTTGGATTAAAAACTCAGTGTTCATAAGAGCATTTTAATCGTAAAAAGAAGATAATTAAGTCTAGTAATGACACGATTAGATTACTCATGCAAATTACCCTATTCATTCCCAAACTTATCTAACTTTCCCTCTCAATTTCCCAAGCCCAATCCGTCCCATTTGATTTGAAAAGTTAATTAACGCTTCTTTTATATACTAACACTTAAACGTGATTTGAACCTAAATCAATTAATGATAGCATAAGAACTTTTATTAACTTTTGTGTTCATCCAAACAAACAATACATATTTATGATTAACAGTTTCAACTAAAAATTAAAATAAATAATATTTAAAATTAGTATTTTATAAATGAATAGAATAAATAATCTATAAAATCCAAATTTACATCAAAAGATGATTTTAATCCCAATAATTTATATAAATAAAATATTAATAATAGAATAATTATCTTAGTACTTAAAATTTATAAATTTCTGCATGATATATATCTTACAAATTTTATATATTTTTATAGCTATTAGTTCATATTTCAATTTATATTAAATAACATTATATTTATCATTTACAACAAAATATTCAAGAATGTAATAGTAAATTAAATCTATCAAATCCACTAATTTACATTTATATGAAAAAATGATTTTTAGTTTCAAAAAATTTATAGAAGTTCAAATTTCAAAAATGAAATTATTATTTTTAGTAATTAAAAATTATGAACTTGCATATGATATATGTCTTAGAAAATTTAACAAATTGGATATATTTTGAGTATAAATTATATGTTCTTATAAATTGTTAAATGATAATTTAATTTATATTTGAGAATTTAATATTTGGTTAACCCTTTTGTTAATGTTAAAAAGTAAAAATAATATAATAGAAAGTAATTGATATAATAATTAGGATAAATATAATAGGTTCATATTTTTGTGTCTTGGACTCTCAATTAATGTATTTTTTGATATCTATATTAATTGTAATATATTATCAATTAGTATTAGAGCCAAGGTTGCTCAACCTATGCATGAGAAACTATAAGATTACAAACAAACAAACAAAATTTCAGGTTCTCATTTTCTAGCGATTTGGTTGGATTCCAGTGAGGTAACCGGAAGGGAATGGTCGGATTTTGGTCCCCGTCCATTCATGACCAATTTCCCGCCGAATGTTGGCCTGAAATGGCAAGGACATAGCAGCCCAGATGTTGCTGTTATTCAGGTTGTTTAGACCCAAAACAGGCGAAGAAGATGACGAGTTCGAGGGTCGACCCAAACCCGAAAAGCCTCGTCCATTTTGCGCCGCCATGTCCCGGCAAGTTCATCAGTCTTACCCGGTGAGTTCTCCAAGTATACTCGTTGTGTCAATTCGGCGAGTTCCTATTAATTTTGACTATTCAGTTTGACCATACCGATTTATCTATAAAGACCTGACGGTTCATGTCTTTATACATATTAGATTTTTATGAAACTTGTTACCCCTAAAGTTTTGGATCTCCTGAATCCATAAATGTGGGTGCAACACTCTAATTATGA
Organism: Nelumbo nucifera; assembly: GCF_055504915.1. Classification (NCBI taxonomy): domain Eukaryota; kingdom Viridiplantae; phylum Streptophyta; class Magnoliopsida; order Proteales; family Nelumbonaceae; genus Nelumbo; species Nelumbo nucifera. The sequence goes on along the minus strand of NC_142656.1, from coordinate 58,129,512 downwards.
TTAAAACCCTATGGTTCATCCCCGGTTTGGTAAAACCTGAAACTTTGACTAGCCGGTTTAGGGGTTTTTTTTAAATCGTTTTGATCAAATTTGTTTCTCACAATCTTATATTGGTCTAAACCGCATTACGGTAAAATTTTATGAATTTTGGAATTCATTTTGGCACTGGTTCAATGGATTTAGTACGTATTGACCCAAATTTATCGTTTAATTTGTCATTATTATTATTCTATTTTGATTAGTATTCATCCCTACAAATCCAAATTATGATTATTGGTGTATGTGATCTTTTGCTTCACTATACCTTTGAATTATCATGTGCCAAATCAATTCAAAACCATTCAAATTGGATAAATCTTGTAACCACAAAAGTGGTCAAATTTTGAAAATTTGTATGGTGTTCAAGTGGTTGGTAATTACCCATTGACAAGTTGCATTGTGTTGCATCAAAATAGTAATCGCACCCAAAGGTGGGTCATTATTTTGTGCAAACCAATGGGACAAGACGTTTGATATGAATGACTTAAATAACAAGGATTTAAACCCAAAGGTGTAAATTCTTGGAAATTTATGATGCTCATATTGATCAAGTCTTGTGGAGATTTTTGTCACCATAAAGGAGATTAAAAGAAAAAGGGGAGAGAGAGAGCATCTATATGTTGTATTTTTTTTTTTTTTGCCCAAAGGTGAAAATACAATGAAACATCAGCTCTTCTCATTGAACCATATCCATTAAGCTTTCAGGGTCACTCTTGGTCTTGTCTAATTGATATTATGCACCTTATGCCATGATTTTAACTTAACATAAGGAATCGAGATGCAATGTAGTGAGCATGTTTTCCTTTTCTTTTCAGCCTTGAGTACTGCTACAATTTTAAGCTATTTGTATGGTATTGAAACTTTGAATGGTTCAAACTTCTATGACTGGAAAGAACAAATAGAGATAGTCATGGCCATTTTCATGATTGATTTTGTCCTATTAGAGGACGAACCTCCAAAACCCACTGATCAGAGCACGAAAGAGGAAAAAGATAAACATGAAGATCGGGTGAGAGCCAATCGTATTTGCTTGATGGTAAAGAAATGGACAATTTCAAAGAATATCAGAAGTGGTATCCCAGATGAGACAGTTGCTAAGAAATACATGACTAGGGTTCAAGAGCAGTTTGTCGGCTCCTCCAAAGCGATTGGTAGTTCCTTAATGACACAATTAGTAAATTCAAAATATGAGGGTGCGGGAAGTGTAAGAGAACACATACTTCACATGGCTGATCTTGCTACCCAAATGAAAAGCATAGAGATGAATGTGGATGATGGATTTCTCATCCAATTTATTTTGAATTCTCTCCCATATCAACTTGATCAACCGAACATCACATACAATGCTCAAAAGGACAAGTGGAGCCCTAGTGAGTTGATCTCCATGTGTGTACAAGAAGAGGAGAGGCTGAAGAAAAATAAAGTTGATAGCATGAATATTGCGGTATAGACACTGCAAGGGCCAAATAAGAATAAGTTTTTCAAAAGTCAAATGAATGTTGGAAAGTTCAAAAAATTTAGGGCGAACAACCCTCAAGGGCAGAAAGGAGGGAATAGTGGAGTCCGATGTTTTTATTGTAAGAAGATGGGACACATGCAAAAATATTGTTTAAAGTTCAAAAAGAACATGGAGAAAAAGGTACCTTGCTAGCTTATGCAGTTTCTAAATCCAATCTTGCTTATGTATCTTCTAATACTTGGTGGATTGATATTGGGGCAACCCTACATATTTCAAATACTATGTAGGGTTTTATCAATAGCAAGTGGTTAAGTGATGGAGAAAGAGATCTAGTGATGGGGAACGGTGTCAAAGAATGAGTTGAAGCAGTTGCAGTCTATAGATTGATTTTAGACACTAGTTTTGTTTTAGACTTAGAAATTGTTATTTATGTACCTAGTATGAGGAGAAACCTTTTGTCAGTTACAAAACTAGATGCTCTTGGTTTTAAGTTTAATTTTGGAAATGGTGCTTTTAGTTTAATTTCTCAATCTCGTGTTGTTGGTACTAGAACATTATGTGATGGATTATATAAATTGAATCTTGATACTGCATATGCTTCATCTCTTTTATCAATGGATACATATAATGTTGTCGGTACAAAACGTTGCGTTGTTGATGAAAATTCATCAATGTTATGGCATAAACGGTTGGACCACATTTCTAGAGAAATAATTGAAATGTTGATAAAGGAAGGAATACTAAAGGACTTGGATTTTACTGATTTTAGCACATGTATAGAGTGCATTAAAGGTAAAATCATAAAAGGTAGAAATAAGGGAGCCATGAGAACTTCAGATCTTTTGGAACTAATTCATACTGACATTTGTGGGCCTTTTCCTATACCTGCTTGGAATGGTGAAAAATATTTTATTACTTTTATTGATGACTTTTCTCGTTATCATTATATTTATTTGCTGCATGAAAAGTCACAAGCTTTGGAATTCTTCAAGATTTACAAAACTGAAGCTGAGAATCCGTTGAATAAAAGGATTAAGGCAGTAAGATCTTGAATCTAGGCAACATCTAGGACTTTTTGCCAAGTTTTTAGAAGGATGCGATATTGTTGCACAATATACTATGCTTGGGACTCTCAAACAAACTGGAGTAGCAGAAAGAAGAAATTGCACCCTAAAGGACATGGTAAGAAGTATGATATACAATTCTACGTTGTCAGAATCCCTTTGGAGAGAAGCTTTAAGAACTGACACATATATCTTGAATCGTGTACCTAGTAAGGCAATGTGCAAGACACCATTTGAATTATGGACTGATAGAAAATCTAGTCTAAACCATTTGCATGTTTGGGGGTGTAGGGCGGAGGCCAGAATATATAAACCCTAAGAGAAGAAGTCAGATCCTAGAACAGTGAGTTGCCATTTTGTAGGATACCCTGAAAGATCTAAAGGTTACAGATTTTATTGTCCATCATGTCTAACCCAAATTATAGAAACTGGAAATGCAAAATTTATTGAAGATGGGCTTGTTGGTGATGATGTGTCTACTCAACACATTGAGTTTGAGGAGAGGTCTACATTAGTTGTTGTTCTAGAGTCCCAACATCATGTCTTGCCTATTCAAAATGAAGAAGTAGTGTTTGATGATCATATAAGGGAAGGTCCACACTCTCCTACAGAAGTTGATGATCCTTTAGTAGAAGTACCATTGAGGAGATCTCAAAGGGTGAGAAAACCACCTATCTCTGGAGATTTCATTTGTTATTTACAAGAGTGTGATTTTGATGTTGGCTCTAAAAATGATCCAACCACGTATAAAGAAGCCATCAATTGCCAAGTGCCATGATTGATGAGATGGAATCAATGAAGAAAAATGAAGTTTGGGATCTCGTAGAATTGCTTGATGGAGCCAAAGCAGTTGGTTACAAAGTGATGTATAAAACAAAATGAGATTCAAGTGGCAATATAAAAAAATATAATGCACAAATGGTAGCAATGGGTTTCACTCAAAAGGAAAGTATTGACTACAAAGAAATCTTTTCTCTTGTCTCTAAGAATGATTCCTTCATAATTGTCATGACTCCTATGGCTCATTTTGATCTAGAATTATATCAAATGGAGGTCAAAACAACATTTCTAAATGGTGTATTACGTGAAGATGTATATATAATTCAAACAGAAGGGTTGGAAGTGGTAGCAAGAAAAACCTTGTATGCAAATTAAAGAAATCTATTTATAGCTTAAAGCAAACATCAAGACAATGGTACATAAGGTTTGATGAAGTCATCACCTCTTTTGGTTTCAAAGAAAATGTGGTAGATGAATGCATATATCTCAAGATTAGTGGGAGCAAGTTTATTATATTGGTCCTTTATGTTGATGACATCTTGCTTGCAAGTAGTGATATGAAACTGCTTTTAGAAACTAAGCAGTTTTTAACAAATAATTTTGACATGAAAAACCTAGGAGAAGCCTCCTTCATCATCGGTATCTAGATACATCGTGATAGAACCAGGGGCATGTTGGGACTGTCTCAAAGAGCCTATATTAATAAGGTTCTCAAGAGCTGTGGCATGGACCATTGTTCGTCAGGGGATGTTCCAATCACTAAAGGTGAGAAACTCAATAGGGATCAATGTCCAAAAACTGAGTTAGAGGTTGAAAAAATGAACAAAATAATGTACAAATTCTCCTATGACTCAATTATTGGAAGCCTCATGTACTCTCAAGTTTGCACCCGACCAGATATTGCCTTTGCAGTTAGTGTCTTTAGCAGATATCCAAGCAATCCTAGAAAGGTTCACTATAGAGCAATAAAGATAGTTTTGAGGTATCTTCAAAAAACCAAGGATTTTATGCTCATATATAGTAGATCTGATACCCTTAAGGTAATTGGGTATAGAGATTCAGATTTTTCCAGTTATTCGGATGATAGAAAGTTAACATTTGGTTATATTTTTATGCTAGCTGGAGGTGCTATCTCTTGGAAGACTGCTAAACAGTCACTTACAACTTCGTCAACTATGCAGAAAGAATTTGTGGCTTGTTACGAAGTAACTAAACAAGCCATCTGGTTACGGAACTTTATCTCAGGGCTTCGAGTCATGGGTACTATTTCCAAGCCACTAAAAATTTATTGACAACTTTGCAATTCTTCTCCAGAAACAACAAGAGTTTGGGTGCATCCAAACACATGGACATAAAGTTTCTTGTTGTGAGAGAGAAGGTTAGGGAACAAGAGATTATTGTAGAGCATATTAGCACTACAGCTATGATAGTTGATCCATTAACCAAGGCTCTTGATGTAAAATTGTTCATGGAACATGTAACCCGTATGGGTGTTGTAGAATCATTTGATTCACATGGTTAGTGGGAGTATCTTTTGCTAGCATAAAGACAACATTGTTGTTCCCATATAATATAATTTTTGTTCCATTTGTTCTACGTTAAATTATCTACTCTTCCACTATAAAAGTTCTGGTGGGTTGTAAATAGCAGAAATCTAAGGGATCATACAGGTGAAAGAGATGTGATTGATAAGCACATCATACAGATCATTCCACATTTAGGTTATGGACTATGGAGGATGTGGATATCAATACAATGACCATGAAACAACATTACATTTTTAGTGAGATGTAATGATTTTTGTGATGTTGTATTGACAGTTTCAGTTGTCTTAGTTCGGTTTAATATTAAGAATGCCATAAGGAATGTGAATGGAGTGTGTTTAATTAAGTACGACTAAGTATATATATAATAATAATAATAATAATATACTAATTCATAAATCTTTGTAAGACCAAGTGGGAGATTGTTAAAATAATCCTTTTGTTTTAATGGTCTTGTAAAGAAATGCTCAAAACATTTCTTCTTTTGTTTTAATGGTCTTGCAACGGACCATTCAATACCAATACATTCACATGGCATTCAAGCCATGGATGTGTTACCTAGATGGGAAGGTAATCATTCCTTGAGATGGCTATAAAAAGGAGGGTCCCCAACCCGTGCAATCTATCCCAATCCATAGAGAAGCTCTCCCATTGAGCAGGTAATTGAAACAGGGTTGAAATGATCTCGCAGGAAAGACAAGTAGTCATGGCTTCTTCAAGATCGCCAGTTTTAGGTAAGGATTTATTTTGTTTGGATTTTTTTGTTTTCTACACTACTTTAAAAAGCATGAATGGCCTCAAGAATATTTCTGGAATTTTCTAAAGACAAAATTTACCCCTCTAGATTTAAATTTATTGATAAAAATGAGGGCAAATAGGGTAATTGGTTCTTGATATTAAATGAGTTGAAAAGAGGTAATTTAAAGATATTAAATGCATTCAATTCTCTCTCGTTAAATCCAATATTTAAGTTATTAACTTTCATTTATATATTTAAGTCACTTTTGTTTCTTCTCATCATTAAGTTCTATTAATTAAATCCATAATTAATAAATTAATAATTCCAATAACATAAAAGTTTAAGGTTTTAAAATCCACCTATCAAAAATAGTATCATCACCTAGGTGGTGGTAAGAAATTAAATCATTTTGGGTCAAATGGGGTAATCCATGTTGCCACGATTAACTAATAAAATTAAAAAAATGAGGGCAAATAGGTAATCGGTTCTTGATATTAAATAAGTTGAATAGAAGTAATTTAAAGATATTCATGCATTAAATTCTCTCTCATTAAATCCAATATGTAAGTTAATTAAGTTCTATTAATTAAATCCATAATAAATTAACAATTCCAATAACATAAAAGCTTATACTTTTAAAATCCACCGAGCAAAAATAGTTTTTTCATCTAGGAGGTGGCCAGTAAGAAATTAAATCATTTTGGGTCAAATGGGTTAATCCATGTTGCCACGATTAATTAATAAAATTAAAAAATAGATAAAATGAAAAAAATAGAAATTAAAAATTGGAAACATTTTTAGCATACATATTAAACAATAATAAGTATGATAAATAAGAAATGTTTTTATTAATGATGGAAATGGAATGTAAAATTTAAAACCAATTGGAAATAAAAATATTTTCTATTTTCTCTCATTAAATCCTATATTTAAGATATATCTTTCTCATCATTAAATTCTTGTAATTAAATCCACAATATTAATTTTAATAGTATAAAAATAAATATTTTGCAAAGTAATTTGAAAACAAAACAATTTTCTTCCCTCCCAGTGGTGGGTAAGCAGTTTGACCATTTGGGGTCTAATGGATTAATAAATAATGTCATAACTAAATGGTCTCAAAAATATTTCTGAAATTTTCAAAGGACAAAATTTACCCTTCTATATTTAAATTTATTGATAAAAAATTAGGGCAAATAGGGTAATTGGTTCTTGATATTAAATTAGTTGAAAAGACATAATTTAAAGATATTCAATGCATTCAATTCTCTCTCATTAAATCCAACATTTAAGTTATTAAGTTGCACTCATATATTTAAGTCATTTTTGTTTCTTCTCATCATTAGTTCTATTAATTAAATTCATACTTAATAAATTAATTATTCCAAAAACATAAAAGCTTATACTTTTAAAATCTATCTAGCAAAAATAGTGTTTTTATCTAGGTGGTGGTAAGAAATTAAATCATTTTGGGTCAAATGTGTTAATCCATGTTGCCACGATTAACTAATAAAATTAAAAAATAGATAGAATAAAAAATTGAAATTAAAAAAATTGAAACATTTTTAACATACATAGTAAACAATAATACGTATGATAAATAAGAAATATTTTTATTAATGATGGAAATGGAATGTAAAATTTAAAACTTATTGGAAATAAAAATAATATTCTATTCTCCCTCATTAAATCCTATGTTTAAGATATATTTTTTCTCATCATTAAATTCTTGTAATTAAATCCACAATATTAATTTTAATAGTATAAAAATGTAATTTGAAAATAAAACCATTTTCTTCCATCCCAGTGGTGGGTAAGCACTTTGACCATTTGGGGTCTAATGGATTAATAAATAATGTCATAATTAAATAATAAAAAATTAAAATAAATAACTATGAAATGTAAGAAGTAATTTTATTAATGATGAAAATGAAATGCCAAATTCAAAATCTACATAGAAATGAAATGATGTCATAGTCAAATAACAAAATTATTTATAATAGAAAATACAAGGAATTGCAAAAAATAAAAAATTTTGGGCACATCTCTAATATTGTGCATTCATTATATTGAACAAAAATAAGTTTTATACATAAGAAATAATTTTATCAATGATGGAAATGTAATACAAAATTTAATGTCAACTTGGAAATCAAACAATTTTTATTTTTAGATGCTGGGTTAGTGGTTTGAGTCAAATGATACCATAGACAAACAAAAATTAAGTGTGATAAGTAAAAAAATATTTTATATAGTGTAAATGAAATATATAATTTAAAGGGAAAATTATAGTCAAAGTCGGTTGTACATTTAAATTAGGTTGCAGGTTGGTCTAGAAACCAACAAAATCTAACAACCGACTCTACATTTCAAATTATAAAAGCCCCCCACCATGTCATCATAGGCTTATGTGGTTGTTGCCAACATGGGACTCAGTTCATGTTGGACACAACAAAAAACCTATACTGAAAATAGGTTTTTAGTTTCTCTTCCACAACCTCTGTTTCTCGATCTCCCTCCTTTCTCTCTCACTCTTACAGTCATCCCTTGATTTCTCACTCCCTCTGTCTCTCCCACTCTCTCAGCTTCGGTCTGTAGCCAAGTCAAAATCTCTCTCTCTCTCTCTCTCTCTCTCTCTCTCTCTATTGTTCTCCCTCAATCTCTATCGTTTTCCAATTGGTGTAAATTTCATAGCCAAGTGTTTCTTGTGAATTTTTATCAAATTGGTATAATAATTTTTGAACCATACCAAGTTGGTATCATGTTCTTTTATACAATCTGATTAATACCATATAAATGTGTAAGAAAATAAAAAAAGTGAGAGGGTGAGTGGAAGAGAAACTGAGGAGAACGATATAAATTAAGGGAGAATGAGAGATTGGCTAAGAAAGAGAATGAGAGAGATTAAGAGTGAACGATAGGTAGAGAGAGTGAGAAAATTTGATATAGAGAACATAAATACAAAAACCATTTTTATTTATTTTCAAATCACATAGTCATTGAGCAAATAAAGAAGACTGTGAGTGAAAGAGTGTGTGTGTGTGTGTGAGAGAGAGAGAAAGAGAGAGATTAAAAACCTTTTTTTTTTATTTTCCAATCACCTAACATTAAAGGGCAATTTCAGTATAAGCTTTTTGTTGTGTCCAACTTGGATAAAGAGTCCTATGTTGGCAATAACCACATAAGCCTCTGGTGACATGGCAAGGGTTTTTATAATTTGAAATGTAGAGACGGTTGTCAAAGTTTTGTTGGTTTTATAGACCAACTTGTAACCTAATTTTAAATGTACAACCAGTTCCGACTATAATTTTCCCTAATCTAAAACTAATCCAAAAGCAAAGTTATTTTCTTATCTAGATGGTGGATCAGTGATCCAACTTTTCAAAGAAACCAATGATGTCATAATTGAACAATAAATACTTAAGTTTATTTTTAATCATATTGTTACTTTTGTTAATTTTCAATTTCTATCTTAACTATGATATATCTAAAATTTAAGTAATTAATATGAAGAAAAATTTTTCACATGCAATGCATGTGCTTAATTAATAGTATATATAAGTACGAATAGGGTCTAAGATTTCTGGATTTTTTTGGACTAAAATACCCCTTTTTTGAAATAGGTTCCTTATCTATTATGAGGATGTAAAATGTAATTTGAATACTATTATTCATTGCATTCAATTATCTCTCATAAAATTTCATTTAAGGTTTTAACTTTCATTCACCCTCATTTAACCATACATTTAAGGCATTTTTGTTTCTTTTAATTACTAAATTCCACTAATTAAATCCATACATAAATAATTCTAATAACATAAAAACTTGTACTTTTGAAATTGACTTGGAAAAGCAACATTTTTATGTGGTGGTACGAAATTAAACAATTTTGGGTCAAATAGGCCAACCCATGTTGCATTGTTGCCACAATTAAATAATAAAAAAATTAAAACTTGATAAAATGAAAAAAAATATATAAAAATTAAAGTACAAATAGGGTCTAAGATTTCTAGAATTTGTTTTGGACTAAAATACCTTTTTTGAAATAGGGTCCCTATTATGGGGGCAAAAAAAAGTAATTTGAATACTATTATTCATTGCATTCAATTCCCTCTCATTAAATTCCATTTAAGATATTAACTCTCATTCACCCTCATTTAACCATATATTTAAGGCATTTTTGTTTCTTTTAATTACTAAATTCATACATAAATAATTCTAATAACAAAAAAAACTTGTACTTTTGAAATTGACTTGATAAAATGTAAAAAATATAGGAACTAAAGAAAATTTGGGGAACATCTTTAATATCATATATTCATCATATTAGACAAGAATAAGTATGATAAATAATAAATACTTTAATTAATGATGGAAATGGAATATAAAATTTAAAACCAAATGGAAATAAAATGATTTTCCTATTCTCTCTCATTAAGTCTCATATCTAAGGTATATTCTCTCATTAAATCCTATATTTAAGATATATTTTTTCTCATCATTAAATTCTATTAATTAAATCCACAACATTGATTTTAATAATATAAAAATAAATATTTTGAAAGATAATTTGAAAATAAAACCATTTTCTTCCTTCCTAGTGGTGGGTAAGCAATTCAACCATTTGGGTCCAATGGGTTAACCAATAATGCCATAATCAAATAATAAAAAATCAAAATAAATAATATATAAAACTACCAAATAAAGGAATTGAGCATATCTCTAATATTATATATTCATTATACTAAATAAAATTATGTATGAAATGTAAGAAATATTTTTATTAACGATGAATAATAAATATTTAAAAAAAGATAGAACACAAAAAATGAAAAGTATACAATTTTGTTGAAAACTTTTTAGAACCTTTCTAATGTTATATATTCATCATATTAAATAAAAATTTGTTAAAATAAAAATAATTTTTATTTATGATGGAAATGGAATACAAAATAAATAACAACAACAACAACAACAACAACAATAATAATAATAATAATGGTGATGATAATAATTGTCATTGTAATTTAAAATTTCAACGTGCAATGCATGTCCACATTTACTAGTATATATATAATGTTATATATTTATGCATTATTTATGGCTATTTGACCTTAAATTTAGTGTTATTAGTATATTTATGAGATTTGTATGCGTTTCCCAAATTTATCCATGTGTTTTCAAAGTGTATTTGTATCTTTATCCATGTTGTTTGATACGATACTCGATACCGATACTTTAGTCATTGGTTCAATATTAAGTATATAAGAAATTGTTATTTCAAAGTTCATTATCAACCAACAACATTCAACAAGAATCAACATTACATAGAACCCTTCCATATAAAAAAGCAAAACAAGATAGTATAAGTCAAAAAATAAATAAAAATAAGTGAAATAAAAGAATGGGTAAACAAATAAGTTTGTAATTTTAAAGAACCAAAAAATCAAAAAAATAAAAACCCAAAAGTTACCTATTAATAGGTCTTGGACTCTGTTCTTAACTATTAAACCTTAAAACATGAAGGTTGAAGGATTAGAACTTGACTTGAAAAAAGAAATTCTCTTAATATATATATATATATATATATATATATAGGGAATTGGAAATGGGAATAGGTACCTGTGTCAAATAAACAAGGTATTGGATATCAGTACCTTAAAGTCAAAACCCAAACCCTATAGGGTTTTGCTAAACGGGTCCTAGCTATTAGAGTCGATTAGGACAGGTTAGATGCCTGAAAATTCCCACAAAATTGTCATCCCTAGATAAGTCCTTAAAATAAGAAATGTCAAATGAAGCCTTAATTAAGCTTTTAAGGCTGCATTTGGCATTCCTTGTTTTAAGGACTTATCTCATTTTTGCAGTTAAAATGCCCTTATGAATTCTGAGTTTCTAACTGCAAAAACAAGATAACTCCTTAAAATAAGGAATCCAAATGCAGCGTAGATTGACTTTCCATGAAGCTAATTTCAGTAGCCTCTTTAACATGGGTCAGCCAATGAAATTCAATCAAAGCTGAAGGCTTCCAAGTTACCATTTATGAGGACTGAAGTAAAGCGGCTTCTAGCTTTTTTAAGGGGGGCCTTACTTTAACAGCTATAATTGGAGAGCCCAAATGGATGTCAATCAGTGACCGTTTGCTTCACCCTCCTTGAAGTTTGAATAATTTATCTAGAGCTCAACCAACCAAGCTGAATACCTGAGAATTTGTTTAGCATCGATATCGTTTCTCCAGAAAAGAAAACGGCAACACATCAGCGCCATGTCAGAAAAAACAACCAGGAAGCGCCAGTTTGTTAGGAACCTTTTTTTCATAAAAAAACAGTGCTCCGGGCCACACCTTGGAAATTGGGAAGGCGTGGCTTGGAGCAACGCCGAATTTGGCGTTTCCTGAACTACAACTCGTTGCTGCCAATAGGGACATGAGGTGGCAGTGATAGGGACATGATGTGGCATTGGATAATAGGTACCAGTGTTAAAAACGTTTCTTAGAGCATTGGCACCAAACAGAAAACGTTGTTGTTGCTCTAGGAAATGTCCTACCTGGCAACAACGTTTCCAAACAAAAAAAAAATACACTATTTTCTCAGAAAACAGTGCTTCTAACCCACGCATTAGCAACACTGTTTTCTGAATCATTGGTTGTATCTGCAACTTCCCTTGAAAGCCTTTTTTCTTTTCTTATATCATCCACGAGGTCCATGACATATTTGGATTTCCAAGATTATACACGAAGCATAACTTTAACAGGCCATCCATGTGGGGCCCACCTCCCACATGAAAGGGAAACAGGATCTGCTCCTCACATTTGGGCGCCTCACATGCACATCCACCGTGCATTGGGAACATCTCCCATGAATAATAACTTACAAGTACGGGAGGTGTTCACAATGAATGGTAGGATGTGCGTGTGAGGCACCCTATGTGAGGTACTATGGGATTAACCTCAATTAAGATAGTGTTGGTACCGTTGTCAATTCTATTTGCAACTTTTTAAGTTGGTCAATACAAATTTTATGAGAATATATTTTTTCTTATCACAAATACTTTGGAGTTATCAATAAACATTTGATAGTATTATTGTTTGCTTTGTTTTTGAAAAAAAAAAGAAAAGAAAAGATACTTCATAGAAAGTCAAATTTTGGTTTTTTTATTATAAATGTCAAACCCAATTCAATGCCTATAAAGATGGTTGTCTAGTGTGATGTGATAGAAAATAATTTTTTAAAAATTTATATTAATCAACGTAAACATTGCAAATAGAAGTGATAAATTACCAAACACAACCTAAATCCCCCGCCCGCTTATGTTTAGTCTTTTACTGCGATTAATTGGGCGCAGTGTCAATTAGCCAATGGCTAGTCGTCGTTCAATCACTCAATGTGTTGACTATGGACTACAAAATCAATTACCAAGTGGCCAGAGAAGAGAACGACCAGTGTGGCTGCCAGCCATCAAGGTCATTTTCGTCATTTAACTAGGAGAGTGATGTTAAATAAGGACGCCAGATGAGCTCTCCCTATCTGCTGCATCTGGGTAGCTGCTGTTGTTTGAAAACAAGGACCTGTCTGTCATGTGAAAATAACATGAGACATTGAAACGCCATATTCCATGAACTCTAACTCTCTCTCTCTCCATTCAGTGATCTGAAGGGAGACATCATCCTAATTCTATTTCTAATAAGTATTGTTGTCCACTTGCTTAATCATCTCACTTGTATGAGGCTACCCAACCCAACACAAAGCGGGATCTGCTCCTCACAAATGGGCGCCTCACGTGTACATTAAAGAGATATGTGAGAAGCAGATCCAGTCTGGCTCAATACCAACAAACACTCTTAATCAATTTATATAATGTATTTAACTAAACGCTTTAGGGCCCACCCACATGCTTTACCTTGATTATTTGATTCATTCTTGGAATCAATTATTGCCTCCTTTGACAAAACAAAGAAAGTGATGTCGATGTGCTTCCATTCCTTTCCAACCACCACGTCACCAGTCACCATACTATTATCATTTATGAAATTACATTAGATGACGTACTTGAGAAAATCACGCGCCACGCGCTGGGCGAGTGGCTCGTTCATCTATCACAAATGGGGAACCCTGACACAATTAATGAATTGAGTCTGATTCTTTTTGTTAGTTGGGGTTTTTGTCATGGACCACGAATTCATTGAATATTGATTGTATTCGTGGTCGGGAATCGGGATGGATGGTGGAGAGGTCACAGGGGATGGGGAGTGGGGACAACCGGACAAGGAAAGCAAAATGCGTCACATCCACAAAAAGAAATAAACAAACAACGCCTAAAAGTAAGCGGATAGCAATGGCTACAGCCTCTTACAATCACTCTCTATTCGGCCATTTGATTCTTTATTTCTTATTATATAGGACTTGCAAATAAAATCATAGAAAGCTTTTTGATTTAGACTTTTATTAGTGGGACTCATAATATGTTAGACAGTTTTGTATGCCCTTAGCTTCAATCAGAATGATATACTTTATGAGTTTATTGTAAATGAATAAAGATACATATTTGATTCATGTTCCCTTGGTATGTTTCTGTGTAATATCCTTAAACTGGACACTTAATGAGACTCGTGTTAGTTTAGAATGTTCACATCCAGTGGGTTGGTCTGGGGAGACCTATCCTAACAAGGCTGACACTGTGGTGCCACCAAGTCGGTTGGGGTGGCCTGTCTCAGCTGCCAGGGTGAGACCCTAGGCACATACAGTGTAGGATTAATTGAATCTTTGAACTGGACCAGATTTCCAGTATTGCCCTGGACCTTGGAGATTGATGGGCAAAACTGGAAAGTTACACCCGACCCTTAGATTTGATCATGATACTACACTATGTGTCGGATTGGGCTATCTTTGATGTACCAATCAGTGAGATCCTTAGCGGGGGTCAAAACCTGGGTATATTGGGACAGTCCGAGAATTCATCTGAGTGGGTGATCATAGTGACAGGATCAGCCCCTTTGTCAGACAAAGGTAATGATCAGGGATGCACTATCACTGATGGAAGCCAAGACTGCCGGCAGCTGATTTCAATCGTTGAGATTTGTTTTTGCAAAGTATATTTTATATGAGATATAAAAGTATATATGTTATGGTTTCTAGAAGGTTTGCAAAATGTTTTAATTCCCGGGATCCATATAAGTGGAGAGTGCAATACTGTTCCTTGCAGCCGAGGGAGAGGTCATCTCTTGTCGGGCAGTGTATGATCATTATGGGCTGAGAGGTTAAGTGTAAGACCATTGAGGATAATACCTGATGGGCTAATCTTGCATCTGCCCACAGTCCCTGGGTGTTACAAGGTAGCTTGGCCCAGGGACCACTTAGGGTAAGTGTTGGGCCCATAGAGCCCATTTGATGGGTTTCAAGGGGTGCATTGTCTTTAACAGTATATTCGGCCAGGCCTTGTAACAAAGGCTGGGCCGAACCCATGTGGCTGATGTGTAGATCAATGCTTGGGTCCCACGCCATACAAGGAAGCCCAACTGGGCAACAGTTAAGAGGGTTAAGTGAGCACATAAGCTTAATGGGCCTAAAGCCCATTTCAAACTGGGCTATTTATTTAGTTAATAAAGGGGCGAAATCTGAAGTGGATCAACTAATAGGATTGGGCTTAGACCCTATCCACTTAGAGAGTCCAAGATCTAAATAAGATTTAGATCTGGAAACCTCCTAATTAGATTAGGAGATGGCTGATCTGATCTCCAGATAAGATAAGGATTATCCCTTATCACTTAAAGGGACTTCTAACCCAAATGTGATTTGGATTATCAACACCTAATCTGATTAGGAGCTGATCCCTTTAAGATTATAAAAGAAGGGGGCGGCAGCCTAAAACACACACAGATCATCAGGTTTTCTTTAGTGCTGAAATCAAGAAGAGAGAATTCTGCTCCCTGCAAATACTCTCTTGCCGCCTCCCTGTTCTTGCCACCCTGTTTGCCAGTTCGATCTCCACTTGTGGGAGAAGTCAAGATTGGATCTTGACATCAGTTCTTTGAAAAATGATTGAAAGGAAGCCGTGCTCACATACCATCTTGCTGATTCTTGCGAAGGACAGAGTTCTTGGAGAAGAACACTGCTGATTCTGCTCCACCTGCACTGCGCCATCTTCAGTGGGAGCAGTCTTTGGATTCTTCCTTGGGCGTGAACACCTTCATTGGGAGATATTACTTCTCCGTATCAGGTATAATCCTTCTCACTCCTTTTTGGTTCAAATCTGGTTCAGTTTATGGTTCAGAATTGATCCTTGAAAATATGATTTTCTAAATGGGGAATACGATTCCCAGTTGAAGGGAGAGAAAAATTTTTGAAATTCGCCCCTTATTCCGCAATCTTTGGGCGTCCATAGGATGGATATCTCATCCCTTCATAATATGCACACTTCATTAACCAAAAGTTAAATAAATAAGAATAGCCAATTGTTTTATAATTAATTCCAGCTAGGGATGTTCATCATACATATGCTAGTCACTTTCTAGTATTTCCGGTTGGCTTCAATTCAACAATTTCTCAACTCGACCAAGTCAGGTTAGTTATGGTTTGGCCATTTGTAAACCGACCAAAATTGAGCCAACCCGATCGTAAATATATATTGATATTTTATATTTTAAATATTATTTTTTAATTTAGGAAAGTGGAAAAATTCCCATATTTCTACCTCTAAAATATTTTATATTGTAAACTTAAATTTTTAAATTTATTCTTTTAATAGTATCATTGTATTTTTTAAATATAATATAGTTTTTTAAGTTAAAATCTTTTGAATCGACCAACCAAATTGAACATTGGCCCAGACTAATATCAATGTTTTCAACCAACCATTGACCTGATCGGTTGAACCGTTCAAACCGTCACCCAACCTTGATTCTGGGTCTAGTTCTATTGAAACCCACCTTTCGATAAAAAACCATTGACTTGGTAAAAAAACACTTGACTCGGAGGGTTTAATTATTGACATGTTCGACCTGGTCATTGTGTTACAAGTTGCATACCTAATACATGTGCAAACTTTGAAAGGCCATAACTTTTCAAGACCTAATACATGTGCACTCCGATGTCTAATCGAGGTGATCTTTTTTTTATTTTGGGCAACTTTTCAAGACTTATGTGTCCTAAGGTGCAGTGGGTGCCTTTTCCTACTATTTTTGCAAAAAAAAAAAAAACTTTTCTTGTCCTCAAATCACAATTTTTGTAAACAAAATTAAAATTAAATGAAAAATATAAATAAAATATAAAATAATACATATATTATATGTAAAACATAATTATACACTATTTATTGATAAGATATGCATTTGCACATATATACACATATTATGCACATTTTATGTATATAAATATATATTTATTTAAATATATAAATTGTTGATGTGAAACAGTCTAACCCAGTTAACCAAGACACTTGAACTAGTGACCACGACCCAGATGCAAAAGTGGGTTAATGTCTGGATTGGTTTTTAAAATACTAACCGATACAACTCAAGTTGGTCGGTTTTCACTAATGGTTGGTTAGTTTCAAGTGACCAACTCCCCAACTAAACTAGATCAATCAATTTGGCTAGCCAAACAATCTGCAACCGAAATGAACCGCCTAGTGAAGACTCCTAATTTCAACTAAATCGGTAGTATAATCTCTAACAAATAACAAACTTCAATACCTTTAAGTTATTTAATTTATTTTCACTATTTCAGTAATACTTAAATTTTTTTCAACTATTTATATTTTATATTGTTATTATCAAATATTATTAAATATATTATAATTAACTTTGTATCTTTGATAAATTCTTAAAATTATTACATAATTTCATTATTTAATCTTTTTTGATTTTAAATAATGTTTAAAATATGATTTAGTATTAAAATTTTTGATGTTTAAAACATTTAAGAATTAGTTATTTATATTTTATGTTATTATCAAATATAATTAAATATGTTATAATTATTTTTGTGTTTTGATAAATTTTTTAAGTTATAACATGATTTCATTATTTAATATATTTTTTGTTTTTGAAATAATATATAAAATATGATTTAGTTATTATTATTTTGATATTTAAATTATTTAAAAATTATTTATTTATAATATTATTTAATTATTTAAATAATACTATTATTTATATTTTAAAATATTAATTATTTATGGACTCTTAATATTTTTTTAATTTATTACATAATTTCTTTATTTTAAATATTTAAAATTTAGTTATGTTAAATATTTCATTATCTAAATATTTCAGTAATATTTAAATATTTAATTTTTTATATAAGTTTTATTTATTATAAAGTTATATGTAATATTAAATATTTTGTTATTTTAAATAATTTTTAATTAAATTTTGAATAATCCATAAAATTATAATTTATATTGTTATTACATAATTTTATTATGAATTTCATAAAATATAAAATTATTTATAATATGAATATTATTAATTCTATTATAATTATTTTTTTTGTATTTTTAATAAATATTTTAAAATGATTACATGATTTCATTATAATATTTAAATAATTGTTAAATCTTTTTAATTGAAACTTTCTTTAGATAGATATAGATGAAAAGTAGGGGAGAGGATAAATAATAAATAGAGATAATTTAAGAGATAAATGGGAATTAGAGATGGTTATAGATAATTTAGGAGAAAGTGGGGGATAGTTAGTTTCCTAATAAATAGGAGGAAAAAGAGAGATAAGCCATGTTGAAGTGGGAACTCCATGGACTTCTAAAGGCAATTTTGAACCCCCTCTAGAATTGCTCCATTGGGGTAATGGAGCAAGGACAGGCCATTTGACATGGCATGTTTTACTTTAGTATATATACTAGCGGGTCCCCGTGCGATGCATGAAATTGGATTTAAAACTTATTATTCTATGGAGCTACACAACCCGGGGGTAGGGATGCCAATTTTGTTCATCCCCGTCAAGTACCCAACCTCCCCAATCAGGTGGAGATGGGATGGAGATTGCCTTAGTGGGGACAAGTTGGGGATGGAATTAATAGGAATACTTAATTAGGGATGATTAGTGAAGTCCACACCCTGCCCCAACCCCGATATTATTTGCAATATCAAAATATATTTCAAATATTATTTGCAATTTAAATTTTCCTTTCTTTTAAATAAATACCTTTCTAAAAACAAACTTTTAATTAAAAATTCAAGTCCCTGATAGGGAAGCCCTCTTTGTCGAGAACCAGGGATGCATGCTAAAATTTTTGGCAAGGATTAATTTAAAACTTGAGGTCGGGATGGGGAGTATGATCCTTGCCTCGAACTCGCCCATTGTCATTCCTACCCTGGGGTTATCCCCTAAACCCATAAATGTAGTTCCATTAATTATGGTAATTATAAATGTAGTATCCAATACTTATGGAAATTATTAAAATTTACCAATTATTTATTTGACAAAATTGGAAGTGGATACCCAACGAGTAGGGTAGAAATTGCCATCCCTAAGCCCAAGATGCTTAGTTAAGGTTGAGTTGGGCCTAGGTTGGTAAACTCAGGCATTTAACCTTGAATTGGACCAAGCTTGAGCTTGAGGTTTGAGACTTAGGATTGGATTGTCCCTAAACCCGACCAGGCCCACTCAAGTTGCACCTAGCAGGGACAGTGCAAATGCACAAGCTTTGTTAAGCGAAAGCTAAACAAAAAAATCACATAAGAGTAGACAATTGTTTTATATTTTAACATTTTAAATAATTAATAATTAGTTATATTTTATATACTACTTTTAATATTTTTTACTATACAAAAATAACAATAATTAATTTCAGCTAGGTTGTTCATCAAACCGGTGAAACCGACCAACACAACCCAACTCGACTCGAGTTGGTCGGTTTTCTAGTATTTCTGGTGGGTTTTGATTCAACAATTTCCCAACCTAACTAGGTCGGGTCAATTTCAGTTTGGTCATTTGTAAATCAACAAAAGCCAAAATGACCTGTAAATTTAAATTTTGGTATGGCCATTATATATATAATGTTAAATATAATTTTTAATATGGAAAATTGGGGAAACTCCCACATTCCTTAGTCTAAAATATTTTATATTGTAAATTTAAATTTTTAATTTATTTTTTAATAATACCACTATAAATTTTAAATTTAATTTTTAAGTTTAAATCTTTTCAACCAACCAACCAAATCGAAAATTGACCCAAACCAATATAACCCATGTTGGCTGCTTTCCACTAATGGTTGGTTGGTTTTGGATGACTAACTCCCCAACCTAACCAAGTCAATTTGGTTGGCCAAACAACCTACAAATGAATTGAACCAAACTATGAACACTCCTAATTTACTTAAACTAATAGTTTAATCACCAATAATTATTGAAAATTTTCTACTAAATAACAAAACAAAAATAGATTTATACATAATTATTGAAAATTTATTTATCACAAAAGTACGATAAATAATTACTAAAAATAAAATAAATATAAACTTCAGTATATATGAATATATAATTAATAAAGATTAAGATTTTAAAGTTATTATTAATAAATATAAATTTTCGGAAATTTATTTTTCTAGAATTATTAATTGATATAGCAATTATTATTATATTTTTTAATATCTATTATAATTTTTTTTGAAATTTATTACCTGTTTTTGTTATTTGAAAGCTTCAATAACTCTAAATTATTTAATCAATTTTTCAATATTTCAATGATATTTTAAAAAATTAAATTATTTATATTTTATATTCTTATTATCAAATATTATTAACTCTATTATTTTCTTTATTTAATTTATTTAATTTGTTTTTAAATAATATTTAAAATATAATTTAGTTATTTATTCTTTACTATTTAAAATATTTAGTATTAGTTATTTACAATATTATTTATCTATTTAAATAATATCATTATTTATTTATTTCAATATTACTTATTTATTGAATTTCATATTCCATAAAATTATAAGTTATACTATTATTACATAATTTCGTTATTAATTTTGTAAAATATAAAATTATTATTAATTTAAATATCATGAAATCTTTTATAATGATTTTGTACTTTTTATAAAATTTTCAAGTTTATTACATAAATTCGTTAATTTAACTATTTAAAATTCAGTTATGTTAATTATTTTTTATTTAAAATATTTAGTTATTTAAATATTTAAATAAAATGTAAAATATTTAAAATTTTGTCGTTATTTTAATTTTATTTATTTTAAAGTAATTACATAATATTAAATATTTTATATAATACTTATCTATTTTTAATATTTTGTTTTTATAATATTTAATTATTGGAATTTTTAAACAATATTTTTTAATTTTAAATTTTTGTTATTTGAATAATATTTAAATTGAATAATTCATAAAATTGTAACTTTATTGTTAGTACATAATTTCGTTATGAATTTCATAAAGGTATAAAATTATTAATAATATGAATATTATTAAATCTTTGATAATTTTTTGTGTTTTAATAAATATTTTAAATTTATTACATAATTTCATTATAGTATTTAGATAACTCTTAATTTTTTTTAATTCAAACTTTCTTTTGATAGATATAGATGAAAAGTGGGGTAGGATAAATAGGAATTATAGATAATTTAAGAGAAAGTGGGGGATAGTGGTGCCACTTGGCTAGATTAGATTAGATTCTGATAGAGAGATTTTAGGAATAGTTTTAGGAAGGGATAAACACAGAGGAAAGAGGGATGGGCCAGGGATGCTAAGATGTCAAAATGAGAAAGGGAGAATGGAGTGATGAGGTGGCTTCATGAGGGAGCAAGGAGGCGAAAATGAAGAAGGGTTGCCCATGACGTGGCATGTTTCTAGATTAGATTAGATTTTGGTAGAGAGATTTTATGAATAGTTTTAGGAAGTGATAAACATAGAGGAAAGAGGGATGGGCCAGGCATGCTAAGATGTCAAAATGAGAAAGGGTGAAGGGAGTGATGAGGTGGCTTCATGAGGGAGCGGCTAAAATGAAGAGGGGTTGCCCATGACGTGGCATGTTTCTAGATTAGATTAGATTCTCGTAGAGAGAGATTTTAGGAATAGTTTTAGGAAGGGATAAACATAGAGGATGGGCCAGGCATGCTAAGATGCCAAAATGAGAGAGGGAGAAGGGAGTGATGAGGTGGCTTCACAAGGGAGCAAGGACGGGTAAAGATGACAGTTATAAGTGGACAGTTTCTTAACTGTTATAAATGGATAGTTTTTGAACAGTTATAAGTGGGCAGCTTTTAGATTGAGAGTAAAGGACATATATGCCCTTTTTATGCCCATTGTATGTTGCTTAGATAAGGGGTAAAAAAGTCTAATGAAAAGTCCAGAAAATGAGGCTATTCGCTCTTTTATTATTATTATTAGTAGTAGTAGTATATATATACACACACACACACACACAAATAGCTCCAAGAATATTTTTGGAATTTTCTAAGGACAAAATTTACCCCTCAATATTTAAAGTTATTGATAAAAAATAAGGGCAAATAGGGTAATCGGTTCTTGATATTAAATGAGTTGAAAAGAGGTAATTTAAATATATTCAATGCATTCAATTCTCTCTCATTAAATCCAACATTTAAGTTATTAACTTGCACTCATGTTAACTGAATCATATTTTAAGTCATTTTTATTTCTTCTCATTATTAAGTTCTATTAATTAAATCAATACTTAATAATTTAATAATTCCAATAATATAAAAGCTTATACTTTTAAAATCTACCTAGACAAAATAGTGTTTTCGTCTAAGTGGGGGTAAGAAATTAAATCATTTTGGGTCAAATGGGTTAATCCATGTTGCCATGATTAAATAATAAAATTAAAAAGTAGATAAAAAGAAAAAAATAGAAATTAAAAAATTGAGAATATTTTTAACATACATATTAAACAATAATAAGTATGACAAATAAGAAATGTTTTTACTAATGATGAAAATGGAATGTAAAATTTAAAACCAATTGGAAATAAAAATCTTTTTCTATTCTCTTTCATTAAATCCTATATTTTAAGGTATATTTTTTTCATCATTAAATTCTTGTAAATAAATCCACAATATTAATTTTAATAGTATAAAAATAAATATTTTGAAAAGTAATTTGAAAACAAAACCATTTTCTTCCCTCTTGGTGGTGGGCACACAATTCAACCATTTGGGGTCAAATGGATTAATAAATAATGTCATAATTAAATAATAAAAAATTAAAATGAAATGCCAAAATTCAAAATCTACCTAGAAATTAAATGATGTCATAGTCAAATAATAGAAAATACAAAGAATCACAAAAATTTAAAAAAAAAAGATAGAGAAAATTTTGGGCACATATCTAATGTTATATATTTATAAAATATTGGGTACATCTCTAGTATTGTACATTCATTATATTGAACAAAAAAAATTATACATAAGAAATAATTTTATCAATGATGGAAATGTAATACATAATTTAATGTTAACCTAGAAATCAAACAATTTTTATTTTTAGATGGTAGGTTAGTTGTTTGAGTAAAATGATAACATAGACAAACAAAAATTAAGTGTGATAAGTAAAATATATTTTATATAATGTAAATGAAATATATAATTTAAAGGGAAAATTATAGTCAAAGTCGATTGTTCATTTAAAATTAGGTTGCAAGTTGGTCTAGAAACCAACAAAACTCTGATAACCGGCTCTACATTTCAAATTATAAAAACACATGCCATGTCATCGGAGGCTTATGTGGTTGTTGTCAACATTGGACTCTTTTTCCATGTTGAACACAACAAAAAAACCTATATTGAAAATAAGTTTTGAGTTTCTCTCCCACTCCCTCTGTCTCTCGATCTCCCGCTCCCTCTCTCTCCCACTCTCTCAATTTCGGTCTATAGCCAAATCAAAACCTCTCTCTCTCTCTCACTCTATTGTTCTCCCTCAATCTTTCCCATTCTTCTCCCTCACTCTCCCTCTCAGTCAATATCTCCTTCTCCCTCAGTCTATATCGTTCTCCAGTTGGTGTAAATTTCATAGCCAAGAGTTTCTTGTGAATTTTATCAAATTGGTGTAATAATTTTTTTACTATACCATGTTGGTCCCATGTTCTTTTATACGTTCTAATTAATACCATATAAGTGTGTAAGAAAATTAAAAAAAAATGAGAGAGGGAGCGGAAGAGAAACTGAGGGAGAACGATAGAAATTAAGGGAGAATGAGAGATCGACCGAAAAAGAGAATGGGAGAGATTAGGGAGAACGATGGGTAGAGAGAGAGAGAGAATGAGAGAAATTGATATAGAGAACGTAAATATAGAAACTAAAAAATTTTTTTTTATTTTCTAATCACCCAACATTAAAGGACAATTTTAGTATAAGTTTTTTGTTGTGTCCAATATGAATTAAGAGTCTCATGTTGGTAATAGCCACATAACCCTCTGATGACATGGCGAGGGTTTTTATAATTTAAAATGTAGAGCCTGTTGTTAGAGTTTTGTTGGTTTATCAACCAACTTGTAGCCTAATTTTAAATGTACAACTAGCTCCTACTATTATTTTCTCTAATTTAAAAGAAATCCAAAAGTAATTAATATGAAGAAAATTTTCTTATCTAGATGGTGGGTCAGTGATTCAACTTTTCAAAGAAACTCATGATGTCATAATTGAGTCATAAATATTTAAATTTATTTTTATTCAGATTGTTACCTTTGTTAATTTTCAATTTCTATATTAACTATGATATTTCTAAAACTCAAGTAATTAATATAAAGAAAATTTTCTCATGTGCAACATATGAAGAAAAATTTATATATATAATAGTACTTAATGAGAAACAAAAACACCTTAAGTATAAGATTTAATGAGAATGAATGGGATTTAACACCTTGCATATAGTACTGAGAGGAAATTGAATGAAGTGAAAGATAGTAGTCCAAACTATGTTTTTGCCCTCACAGAGAGGAATAGATTCAAAAGAATGAAGCATTTTAGTCAATAAAATCCACAAATCTTTAAATATAGGATTTAATAAGAAAAATCAATTGAAATAAAAGTAGTAGTTCAAATTATATTTTTGCCATCACAATAAAGAATAACCACATGTTATGGTTTCCCTATTTCCACTTTTCTTTGAGACACCAATGGATGACTAGATTATTGTTTTTCTTTCTTCCTTAATGCATAAACATATTGAAAAATATGTCAAAATTACATTATTTTATGAAATGAAACCTCTGACCTGTTGGTAATGGTGAAATAAGCAGTAGAGGAAACCTGTCCAAAATTAGTGATAAGCGAAAGCAAAGATGCAACCACAGCAGCATATGATTAAGGTGTGGGAAGCACTGTCCTCAAATTAACAAAGAAGACACACACCCTAAAGCTTATCCAAATGCAACATTAGTTAAATGTGTTAGGAAAGGTTATATTTGTTATGCAAAGATTATTATTTCTGACTAAAAAATCTCGCTTTTGTAATGAATTTGATTGAAACTTAAAAGAAAAAGAGCTATTTAGTTCATACAACATTTTGATAGGAAAAAGATTATCCCAAAGGTATTTAAGGGAGCATTCCCTTCACTATAGACAAGAAATTTCTCTATGTGCCAATCCACTCAATGACCCATTAGCATAAATCACCTGGTTCCTGTGGGGCTAAAGCCAGGCTCTTGAGATAAAACATTACTTAGCATGTTACTGATGAAGATAACTGGATAAGTAATTTTAATGATAAGTTTGTTTCAACAATTAACTCACTACAAACCTACCAATCACTGCATAACCAGGGATTGGTTCTAAGTTTTTGAATCTAGAACCTACCTTGTCAATATCAATATCAATTCAATTCCAGGGTCTGTTCTAGGGTTGTGGACCCTAGCCTTTCTTTATCCCCTCCCCCAAAAAATGGAATATGCTATTTAAAAACTTGATTTTAACTAACTAATAATAATAATATAGTTCAAAACTTATCATCATGATATAAATTTTGTAAATATAACCTTTTACATTACTTATCATATATATTCAAATATTAAATAAATAAATTACCTAAATAAATTATTGGTTAAGTGAAATCATGTCTTTGTAATCATGAGTATTCATTCAAATCTTTACATCCTAAAGTATTTTGGGATTTATTTCAAGACAAATTCAATTCCTCCAAGGCCTACCAAGAATAGTTTTCTGGGTCAGTTTGGATTAGATAAATCCTTATGCCCTGTAACCGGTATGGATGGAATCGGTTTCAAGAATTTAAAATCAAACCTTACCCAATAACAAATTAACTAGATAGGATTAATTCAAGGCCTATTTGGTTCTGAGTAAAACTTACTCGCTTGATTAAAAAATAGATCAACTTTCATATGTAATAATAAAATCTCGGACCGAGAAAGACTAGAAATTGGGTTCGAGTCTGAGGAGTGAAGACAGCCACCTGGTGAAATGGCCATTGTTTTCATATAATAACCTTGACGTAGGTGTGAGAGAGAGTGGAGGGACCACGATGGAGAATGAGAATGGCTACTTTTCTTTTTAACCTCAACTGTGTTTGTGTGTGTCATCATGTTGTCTGGTTTGAAGTGTTGGTTGTGGCCTATGGGCGCTCACAATTTAGTCCAGATCTCCTATACAAGAGAATTCTGTCCATGTTTATTGCAATCATACATGAAGAACATCTCATCCTCTGCATAATATTATATAAGAGGAGATGTTCCCAATTCACAGGAGATAGTATATTATAAGTAGGTATGAATAGAATTCTCGTGGACAGGAAATCCGGAATCCTCACAATTGTAGAAAGTTTTTTTCTATGAAATATTTTATGCTGACACATGGATACTCATACTGATACAAGATGAGTTTGAGAGGACTGACGAGCCAAAAAGACTGAAGAAGGGACGGACCCTCTCACTCGCTCAACGAACCGCCGCGCCAACTCTGGCCTTTACATATTACCAAAGGCCGCTCTGCCTCAGCCTCACCAGTCACCACACCACAGCTTAAAGTTGGAAGGTAGTAGGTGTATGCATACACAGAACTACGGATCATGTATTGATTCAGTAAAGACTCCTCAGACAGATTCACTGATCCCCACATTGAAACCCTCGAATTCAAACCCACTGGAACCTGGGCCAGTACTTCTATTTTCACAGGATCATTTAAGTAATTGCATAGTAATAGTATTTCAAAATATGCAAGCCGGGAAATTCCTTACTCTTTAAACAGGTCCACTGAACTGAATGACTTATCCTTTTATACTTGTAGGGATATTATAATAAAATATTGAACCATTTTGAGAGTCTGGATCTTTTTTCCTCAGTGTTCTTCATACCAACTTCACAGCATGTCTTAGACACACATTGAGAATATTTTCCATACTTGTATGTTATTATTTATGGGAGATGTTCTCAATGCACGGTGGGATGTGACTGTGAGGAGTGCTCTGTGAAGAGTAAATTCTAATTCATATTTTGAAGGTATATCATTCAAGCAACTTCAGCCTCGGTCATTACAATTACATAACCAAACCCGGATCTCCTGCCCACGTCTACCCACATTACATCACAACCACACATGAGAACATCTCATCCTCCTACATACTATTATACACGGGAAGATGTTCCCAATTCACAGAGGCAATATGTTATGGGTAGACGTGGATAGAGTTCTTGTGGGCAGGAGATTTGGAGTCCTCATAACCACCTTAGTAACTTATTCACTGAGGAACAAAGAAATAAGTCATTCAGCTCAACCAGTTAAGTGTTATCAATAGGAGTGCATCTTGGCTTGGCTCAGGTTGCCCATTTTGTTGAAATTTGAATGGGCCTAGCCCAAAAGCCTAGTTATCAAAGGGAAATGGTAAGAGAACTCTGCATTTATTAGATTGATTCAAGTGTGAAAGGATCAGATCTATCTGTATACAGCTCAATATCCCTCGTTATAATAATAGTAAAATTGTAAGAACAAGAAAATCTTAGAGATCCAGAACCAGTAATTAAGGCTCAGTTTAGGAATACAAATACAAATATGTACGGAGCAAATAAGGCCCGCCTTTTATTGAGCTGTCAATCAGAGAGAATTGAGGAACTAAGTTATCAACAAACTCGGCTCATATAAGAAGTACTTTTGAGGCCGTTCTGAATTCTGGTAAGATGGAGCGGAACTCCTATACATTGTCACATATACACATACTACCACTTCCGGGTTCCAGCCTCCAGCCCAACCACAAATTAATTTCAGTCTTTGTATTCTCAACATCTTTTGACTGGTTTAACATTTTACCCATGTTTTACTTTCACTTGTATCAACCATGATGATACATCTCTAGTTTCTGGTTCTGAACCCAAGTGACGTCTGACTTTTCAATCCACATTCAATAATCATGACATTCAGCACGTTACATTATAATGTCTGCCTACCTAATGCATTGCTTTTCTAAGCCCACAAGTGAACAATGTTTTATATAATATATTTGAACATAATTCAGAAAAAGACCAAACCACAATTTTGAGAAACATATCAGGGATTCGGGACACCCATAAAAAGCACAAGGATACAATGGAACGATTTAATTAAAATAGCATGGCTACGGTGGAAAACTCGCATAGAACTTGTTAGAACACAAATTCTGTATCTTATCTCAATTAGTCTATAAAAATAATGTATAAATACATAAATAGTTAAAGGCATACTTCAAACCAATTATAACCGACCTTCATCTGCAAAATGCACATGAACCCCACTATTATAAATTAATATGCATAATTCATCGAAAATTTAATAATACGCATGTGAATGATAAACCTGACACAACCCAAATACCACAAGACACCTGATATTGTATTATATTTTAACTAAATGTGAAACATATATGTTTAATATTTAATTATATTTAAATATAACCCAAAAAAGGATGCATAGGAACCCTGCTGCTAACTTACAAACATCCAACAATAGATATAACATACATAAGAGATTGATGGACAAGTTATCATTTGTCTGGCATAGTCCAACTAATGCATGACCAGTAAATTAGTTCCAGTTTACTGCATAAGCTTTGCTTCCATACACGATCCGTGTTCCATTACAAACAAAGATGCAGTAACTCATAACAGTACGACGAATCAAAGGCTCCAATAAGAACATGACAGACAAGTAGTCCCCATTTCCTAATAGTGGACAGAATCACTAAAAATAATATCCCGCCCTATCTGTCTTTAAGCTCCTGCTCAAACTGGACCAACTTTTCACGGATAGGTTGCAAAAATAGCCGCAAGTCTTGGATAATTCTCAGCTTATCTTGCTGCACTAGACTCTTCTCCTCGTTGAGCCTCACTTCAATCTGAAAGCAAATGATGATCAACCTAGGCTCAGTTTTACAGAGTTTCATGGCCAACCTAAAGCAGAACATGACAAAATGTGTGCTAGCATGCATTCAAACATAGACAAGTAGATTATAATAATAGGAACATATGTCGATGAAAAAGCAACATATTGTATTGATTTACCCACAAAATGTGTAAAGATCAAGGAAAAATATGTACCTGCAAGTCATCTAGCTCACCAAATGTGAACTCTGGGACATCTATATAGGCCTTGATATTTTTCTTCTCATCTTGGACCATCCACTCCCCTGATTTTCATAATCCATGTCAACAATAGCAGAGAGAAAAAAGGAAACTGAACACAACTACTTGCCTTTGACTTTCAATGTTAACTCATACGTGTAGCCTACCCTTTTCTTGTTTCGCACAGTAACCAAAAATGCCTGGTTCATAATTTGAGAAATCACCATCAGTCACCCAAAAAGAGGCAATAATAGAGCATTAGTGTTATATCTTGCATATTCTTGATGAACCGGTTTTTTTATATATAAATGCAAACGTTAAGCAAGAAGACCTTTAGCATTTCTTCATCTGCAAGAAATTATCAACACCAAAACACAGAAGCAAAGGGCTTCTTTCTGAATAGACCAAGACAAAGCATCAACCAAGACAAATACATCAGATCAGTAAACAACTCATGTACTTGCTTTAACTTCCACTGTTTCATAAAGGATCTTTCCAATAAAATATAAATGAATTTCTTACAACCTGCTTACATTGACGTTATAAAGAAGCAAGGTACTAAGACAGCTTGTCAAAATAATTAATCAACAAATTTGCTAAGGTGCAACAACTTATATAGTATGTTTATGTATACTCAGACCACATAAACATATTGGACCAAGGCCAAAGTATGCGCTTGAGATTTAGAGTGAGGGATGCATCTGGGAAGCCACAGGGTACTTGCACAAGAGTGAGCCTCTCTCTCTCTCTCTCTCTCTCTCTCTTCTTTGTATAGATCAGAGCTTGATTTACCCATGGTGAGCATCAGCGGCAACCAATAATAAAAAACAAGAAAACCCTCCTTTTCTGAAGTCGATAAATGAGTTCCACATCTCATCCACTTGCAGAAGCATCTCGATTCCATCCAAACTACAATTGATACCAGGCTCAAACAGCTCAGCACTAATAACACCCCCTGAACATAGTTTTCAAGGCGCCAAGGCGAGGCTAGGCAACAGGGGGGTGCCTTGTCGCCTAGGCGATGAATTTTTTTCAAGTAAAACAATATATCCTAGGGTAGTTCCCTAGATTCCATAACCACCTTTCCTTGATAATTATTCATAATTTTCATAAGAGAAGTATCAATTTCATGTTTAAGTCTAGAAAATCAACATTTTATGAGAAGAAAAAGAACAAAGAAAAGAAAATTCAAAAAATATAGGGGCTGAACCCCTGCTTTTGTTATAGAAAAGAAGAAAAGGTGGAAGAAGAAGATGTGGAAGAAGAAAATGTGTTGATTAGACAAAATTTTAAGTTCTTCCCTTGCTTATTGGTTCAGGTTTTGAAATTTTTGAGGGTTCAATCAAGGATCAAAATTTCAATACGATATGCCCCATATGGGGTGTACTGTATTGTACCTTTGGGGTCCCGATACCTGTTTACAGGTGTTTTCGGGGACCCATTTTTTAAATAATATATATTTAAAAATGAAATTGAAAAGCAAAGAAATAAAAAAGAAATAGGGGGAGTATCAATATAAGTACTGATACACATCTGCCAGCACACAGAGGTGTATCGATACTTTGAACCATGGGTTCAATACAGCAGTTAGCAATGTTTGTATTGATTAAACCCTAACAAAATAAGAAAATAATAAAATGCAATTAGTATATAAACCCATAAAACGAATATTCTAGTTTAATAATGTCTATTTTATAATTAAAATGTCAAAAAATTAAAAATATAAAGGTATTTTACAACCCAGTGCACAAAACTGCTTGGCAACTGGGCAAGGCAAGCCTCCAAGGGTGCCTTGTCGCCTAGGCATCGCCTTGACAACTATGCTCCCGAACTTCCTCATTAGCATCCACAAGTAGTTCCTGCAATGGATGCTTGTGCTTCTGAGTCGCTGATTCCTGATTCTGCCAACTCACTGGTGGGAAATAAGGTACAAGATTCCTAGCTATGCAGCAGGGTGTTGAAGAACTCACACTCGGAGCTTGAGCCCCTCTGTTCCACGAGAAACCAGGGTTTACACAAATACATTGTGTCTCATCTAGCCGACATTGCCAAACTCCATGAAGAAGCTCCTGTGGTGCTACAGCGTGTGTTCAAACTTGACCAAACTTGTATCGGACCACATTGGGCTGTTTTTATCTTCAGGAAAGAAAGCACAGTTTGATTGGGAAAGAAAAACAGGGATGTGTGGTTAACAGATTAAAATGGAGGCCTACTTTGGTGGTGGCCATGCTGCAACTGGTTTAGGTTTCTGTTTATGGTGTGTGATTAACAGATTGAAATGTGGAAAAAGGTGGATGGTGTTAATGACAGGGGGAATGGGTGGTGACAGGTGAGAAACTAAGGGTGGTTTCATGTTGTGAGGACCACAGAAAGGGAGAGAGATGTGCAAACTTACATGCCAAACATAATCACAAAGGGACAAAATTGGAATCAAGAGAAAGTATATGATGCTTGAGATTATCACCTGTAACGGCCCTGGACATTTTACTAATGGAGGGCCTATTTGTGTCAAGTGCTGCCACCTAGGTATATTTAAGCAGTTCAGTTGAACAACAAGGTATATTTACCTTTATCAAATCCATAGAAAACCGGTTTGCTACCAGCCATATCAGACCCATACATCATTCCATGACCAGTACATCCCATTTGACTATCATAACAATCTAATCACAAGACAAGTCAAGCTTTAGGGAGCAAAACACGTTCCAACCAAGGAACAACTACACCACAAAATGAGTATGGCAAGCAGGAAGAGGATACTGAAATATATATATATATATATATGGATGAGCAATACCACAAAATAAGTCAAACAATGAGCATATTTTAGGAGACTCAAGGATAGGACCAACAACTGCAAAATACGGAAATTATGACAAAGATGATTTTGCCATGTGAAATGAAGACCATGCAACAAGATGCAAGGATTAAATTGCATGTGCCAAAAGCCCCCATGGTGGGTCAAGGTAGTTAGTCAATGTATTCACATTTGCAACAACACAATTGAAGCAACTAAAGTCTTATACAGCATTGTAGTAATAGATGTACGTCAAAAGAACTCACATCACCCACACATTTTGTTACTTCTGCAATTTCTGCTTTGCCACTAGAGAATTCCAATGAGCACACAGCAGCAAGCAATTCCTGTAAATATATTCGAACATTAGATGGCAAATGCAGGAATAAATTATGAGGCAACATTTGGTAGTTTGGAATCTACAGTTTGAAATAGAATTCACACTTTGTCAAGGTGACTAGGCAATTCTAGGTGAAGATGACTAACTAGTTACCTAGACAATAAGCATTTTATAAAATAACAAATTAAATTTTAGGTTAGTTCCTAGTTTTACATACCAGTCTTCAGGCATATTACTTGAAAAAAAAGCAATTATCTTTATTAAGAACATTAAATTTCCTCTCAAAACATGGCAAATCATCATATCTAAAAGATAATAGTATTTTTAAATATATTGATTTCAATACTTTCAAAAATAGCATTAGTATGATAAGTATTTAAAAGAGCATTTTCATACAAGGTTCAAAGTATCGATACGTATCGGCCGATACGTATCGTGCCAGTGGCTTCCCGATACGCCCCTACAAGGGGTGTATCAGGGTTCTGACCAGTTCGGGGGGTAGAGGAGCCTTAAACCGGCCCCCCTGAACCGGTTTTGAAAAAAATAAAAAAAAAAAGCCTAAAAAACACTATCGATATTGCCCGATGCGCCCCTACCAGCGTATCGGGCGTATTGATATTTTTAACCTTATCAAATTAGCAATTAAAACATGCTGTAATTTTAAATAATAAAAATCTTAGATAAAGGTTGGATATGTTTTTTGTTTAAGATAGTGAGTGAGTGTCTATGAGTGAGTGAGTGAATGAGAGAGAAAGTACATGAATAACAAAAAAGAAATTATCTTATCTCAATCTCTCCTTTTTTTTTCTTTCTCTTCTCAATTAGATGCATCATAGTAATGATATTATAATAAGATGCCCATCTTGTGACTTTTGTTGCCTAGGCAGGTGCCTAGTTGCTTTAAGCAAAGTTCAAAGTTTCAATATGATACGCCCCGTATCAGGCGTATCATATCATATCTTTGGGGGTCCGATACACCTGCTTACAGGTGTTTCAGGACCCCACTCTTTTTTAATGAAAAATATGTTTAAATATCTTCCCAAAAACCAAATTTTGAAAAAAGAAATAAAAAAAAGTATTTCCACATGTATCTAAGTACCGATACACCTCTGCCAATACACAGAAGCGTATCAATACTTCAAACCATGGCTTCAAGTCAAGGTCAATGATCAATGTATCAGTATCAGAACAACAGATATGAAAAAACTTGGATACGGTAGGGAAATGCATACAAATCACATAAATACACTAATAACACTAAATCTAAAGCTGGATCATCTATGAATATGGTATAAACACATGAGAAATGCACATTTTATTTATTTATTGATAAAGCTAAGCATTACCATTCATCCAAAAAACTGTTATACAGATGAGATAGATTAGCGGGAGGGGAATCAAAAAAGGCAACCTCCCTATTTAAAGTTTGGGCCCTCTTAGCAGTTTAATGGGCCATATCATTCCTCATTCAAGGAATATACTTAAATTTTATCATGTAATTTACAGAACCAAAAGATATATAGTCCACTAATAGCACAAATCTGGGTTGACCCCCAGATCCCCAGAGTTCAGAATATTCACAACAAACAAACTATCAAGACAATAGAACATGTACACATCATGGTTTTCAAAACCGGACCGGACCGGACGGTCGAACTGGGAAAACAGGGAACCGGTCAAGTGATCGGTTCTGTTTTCCCCAAAAACCGGATTTCCCCCCAAAACCGTTGATTTTGGTCAGCGAACCGCTGAACCAGGCGGTTAACCGTTCGAACAGTTTTGACCGTTTTTTACTTTTTTGAATTTTTTTATTTTTTTTGTCAGAACGGGCCAAGCGTTCAGTTCTAACAGTCGGACCGTTTGACCTGATAACTGGACCCCTGACCGGTTCAGTCATCGGGTTGGTTTTAAAAACCATGGTACACATCATACAATAATTATCACTTTATTTCATTTTTTTATAATTACAACTCTATTTAAGTTTTTTATAATTGTAACTCTTTCGGTTTTTATAATTATAATTTTCAATTTTTTTAAAATTTTGGGAAATTTTTATTTGTTTAGTATTTTTATATAAATAACAGCTCTATTGTTTTTCATATAATAAATATGTTCTAAATTTTTACATATAATTGTAAAATAAAACATACAAATCATTTAAGGTAGACAAAATAAATTATTTTTATCATCATCCATGCCTTATCCCAACTATACAAGGGAAATTATTTTTATATTTTTCAATTTTTTATTGAAGTCCAAAACAGTTCAAAAGCGATCATATACAGAACTTTGAAATTGGGCATCAATATGCTTCTATATCAATGCGTATCGAATCGTATCCACCAATGTGGCACAATACAGCCCAACATGGAGGCATATTATACCACTACGCACGACTAGTTGACACAAACCCATTTGTGGCTAAAACAACCTGGTTCTTATTAAATTTTTGGGAAAAATTAAATCTTAAATTATTTATTTGTTTTTATAATTATAATTTTCAATTTGTATTGAAGTCCAAAAGCTGTCAATATACAAAGTTGTGAGATAAGACACCAATACACTTCTGTATCGGTATGTATTGGGCTCTATCCACCGATACGGCACCATACAGCCTGATACGGAGGTGAATCATACCAGTATGCATGGCTGGTGCAATAGAAACCCAGTCGTGGCAGATCCCATATCCATAGTCACGGATACCAATATGATATGCACCATATTGGGAGTATACGGTGGCAGATCCCATATCCATAGTCATGGATACCAATACAATATACGCATTCAGGCAAGGCACCCAACTAAGGACACCTAGTTGCCTAGATGACACTTTGACAACTATGACAAAATGTTGGCATAAAATACAGTATTCCAACTCTACTAACTACTTTTTTTTATCAATAAACTCTACTAACTACTGAAGTTAGCAGTATGCATCAACACATTCAAAAATGAATTACAAGATACAAGTTGCTAAATATCCATGGAACTACTTAACAAGTTGCTAAAAAAAGTGGTTATCACACCTGCCTATCCTGTTAAATGTCCATTCTTCATAACATAGTTTCAGGCAAACATGATGCAAACTAATCTTAAGTTGTAGGAGTACCTTCATCCTATTACTTGCCCATGAACTAAGGTTCTTCTCCTCCCAGGTTCCAGCCTGTTAATAAAATAAAAATGATTGCCTATAAAAACATTCAACTCAGAAGACAAAAGGAAATAAAAAAGAAACAATAAAGAACAGTCAAAGACAATCAATAAAAAAAGCCAACCATCCCTTCTTGAATATGATTTCCGAAGCCAAACATTAAATGGTTACCATAACTCTGAAAAAAGTAAACCACTGAAACATCTTAATTCTGATGTACAAAGTACACATATACAAAAATTTACTCATCAGAAACCATAAGTTGTACAACCTAATCTTAAAATAAGAAAGTGTGTGGTTGAAAAAAGGAGAAGGGGTTTTATCACAATTCAGAAATGATTTCAGAAGACAAATGCAAATTCAGACCTCTTGAACCTTTCCTTAGACCAAGAATCAACTGTCTCCTCTTGTATCGCAGATATACCTGCCGATAATAACTTGACCCTCAACCTTAGAAAGACCCCTAAGGGACACAGATTTCAGACCTCTTGAACCTCTTTCATACCATTAAAGAAGTCTACACTTCCCCTCATCCCATTGACACCTGAGTATGGACCCTCAACCCAAATGGTGATTTCTCTTCCAAATCTATGTTCAAGGCTCTAACTGCAGGTGAACAGAGTTCCTCTTTCCCTTTCAAGATCTGGAGCAGTCATATTCTGCTAAGAGTTTGCTTCTTTGTTTGGGAAGCGTGCATACAGAGAATAAATACTTGTGACCTTCTTTAGAAAAAAAAGTCGGGGAAGATCATATATTTCTCCTGATGCTTGTGTGCTTTGCCTAAGAGAATGTGAATCAGTTGATCACCTACTTATTACTTGTGACCTTCTTCAGAAAAGAAATCTGGGAAGATCACATATTTCTCCTCATGCTTGTGTGCTTTGCCTAAGAGAATGTGAATCAGTTGATAACCTACTTATTCATTGCAATTTCTCACAAAATAGTTGGTGTTATTTCTTAAATCTGACTGGATACAGTTGGGTCTTTCCAAAGCACATTCAAGAGTTCCTCCATCAGTGGCATGGTTCAGGCCTGAGCAGAAGAGGTTAAGTGTACTGGCAAACTGTGTTACATGCAGTATTGTGGGGAATTTGGGAGGAAAGAAACAGGCACTTATTTGACAACAAAATCAGATCTCTTGAAGAACTAATCTCAGATATCTCCTTTGATTGTAATTTCTGGACTGTTAATTCTGAGCTGTTCCAAGGACTCTCTCTCAATGACCTTAACAGAAATATCCAAACGATCTTGTTTCTTCCAACCCACCCTCAACCAATCCAGAGACTACAGATATCCCATAATGAAGGAGGGATGACTTTAAACTTTGATGGAAGTGCTGCAGACAATCCTGGTGTAACTGGGATAGGGGGTATTTTGAGGGATGATCTGGGTAATATCTGTTGGGTTTTTAGTGGCCCAATAGGTAATGCTGATTCAACAAAGGCTGAAGTTATGGATGCTCTCACTGGAATCAGAATAATAAAAAGATTGGGCATTCAGAACTTATCCATTGTAGGAGATTCTGCTAATACTATCAAATGGCTGAAGGACAAGGAGGGGGGCCCTTGGAGGTTGAGTCATTATCTGGCTGAGGCAAGAGACTCCTTGGAAAATATAAACGCAAGCCTGCGGTGGATACCGAGGGAGTGGAATCATATTGCAGATGGATTAGCTAAAATTGGAGCAAGACTATAAAATCTGTACAGCAATAGGCTTCCCCCCTTGAAATTTTTCTTTTTTGCTGTTTGAGTTTTCTTTCCTCAAGTACTTCCTGCTGTTTTTAATGAAATCTGGTTAACCTTTTCTTAAAAAAAGTGCAAATTCAAGTAAGATGGGTTAGGAGGTCCTCTAATGGGTTGGCAGATGGACTGGCTAAGCAAGGAGTAGACAGGCATCATTTGTTTTCGGCTCAATGTTAATGGGGTGGTGGAATTCTTTGCTGTATAAGGTTTTATGTCTAACAACTTGTTGTATTCTTTTCCTTTTAAAGCTTTAATAAAATTCTTTGAGTTTCTGATCAAAAAATAATACTAATAAGAAAGTTTGTGTCACTAAACGCTTAATCTCAAGTAAAAAATTATGGAATGCAGATGCAGATTCTATGAAGTGGAAAGGAAGCTGGTTTCTTATTTGTCATTACTCTGTCCTTAGGTATGCATTCACTTCCTAGATCTCTTCAAGGAGTCCTAACTCCTTATAACACTATAGTCCAGCAAAGGAAAAAATAAAATAAAGGAAGAAAAGAGAGAAGAAAAGGAAAAGAGAAGAGGAGGAAGAAGGGAAGAAGGGAAGATGGGTTTTATTCCAAAAGTTGCAGCTGGCAGCACCTATGTTGGTATTTATACTTAGGGCGACAGTTTATAACAAATAGAAAGGCCAAATGCCAGAAATACCCCTACACTAGTAACATAACATAATACAACACTCCCCCCTCAAGTTGGAGCACATATGTCAATTATGCCCAACTTGTCACACAACTCATTATGTCGTACATAGTGAAAACCCTTTGTAAGGATATCTACTAGTTGTTCCTTGGTCCTGTCATGAAAAAATAGGTTGGTCACTTAATGGCTGTCTTGTTGTCACAGTAAGGGGACATTGGACCATCAATAGAGAAGCCCAAGTCACCAATCAAACTATTTAGCAAGAGCACTTCAGCAACTCCATGAACCATAGCCCTATACTCAGCATCAACACTAGATTTGGCCACTAAATTTGCTTTTTGCTCCTCCAAGTGACTAAATTTCCACCAACAAAAGCTCCACTAGTCAATTTCCTATCATCAATTGTGCTAGCCCAATTTGCATCTGTGTAAACTTCCACTTTTATATGGCCATATTTCTTGAATAATACGCCAATCCCTGTATACTTCAGATATTTGAGAACCCTCTCTACTGCCTCCAAATGGGAGATTCTTGGAGCATGCATAAACTAACTGAGGACACCAGCAGCATATGCTATATCTGGCCAACTCATTGATAAGTAGAGAAGTCTTCCTACCAACCTTTGAAACTTCTTGACATCTGTCACAGGCTCTCCAATACAATCATCAAGTCTATGGTTTTCATCAATAGGAGAATTTGCAGGCTTTGCTCCCAACTTTCTTGTATCTTGTAAGAGATCTAGAAGCCTTCTCTCATTTCTTCATGGCCAATCAAAGGCTGTTGTAAGCATGGTATAATCATTTGGAACCTTTATTTTCGCTTTGTAGTGAGGAGTCTGGAAAGACAGAAAAAAGCAGGGTTTTCTATAGGAAAAATTCATAAACCAGTGTATTAATTGGGAGAATTCATAAACCAAGAGACTGAATTACTTTTTTTTCTGCAAGTCCACAACTAAAATCTGGGATCATTTCTTCAAAGGTGTCCCATTATTTTGGTGCTATCCAGCTTCGGTTAAGGACCTGCTAGTAGGGTAGCAAGTGCAGGGTATGTCTAAGAAAGGTGGGCCTGTTGGACAGTAGTGCCTTTGGCCATGGTTTAGACAACTTAGCAGAAAACAAATTCAGAAGAAGTTGTAATCAATTTAGCAATTGCAATGTTAAGTAGATGGCTGGTAATTCATAGATGCTTCAGTGGAGATGACTTTTCTTCACCTTTTTATAAAGAGGACCATATATACTTTTATTTTGATTCAATACAAGCTTACTTTACCTTCTATAATAATACAATTCACAATATTATCCAGAATTTTTCTATCAGAAACTATTAGAACTTTTACTAGTGGAAAATAATGGTATACAAGAAATATGTATCTAGAATGCCATGGATACTTAGGCCAGCCCCTTATTCTTAGTCCATTGATCCCTCTTTCGTAACTGTCAAGCCAATGCCTAGATGAATAAGCAGTTTCTGGTTGTCAATCAACCATTAGCCATGGGTAAAATACAAAAGGCACTCACTGAGAGTGTAAGTACATGTAGTTCTTTATCACCCCAATTACATTGCATATATCAAAATAAAGCCACAACCGCAAATCTAACAACACGTAGAATCTCCCAAGACCTTCGATGGGCTTAATAACCATCGCAAACTTACGATGAGCTTAACAACCATCGCGAACTTGCGATGAGCTTAAAAGCTACCCGAGATCTGTGATAAGCATGGAAGGCCATCCAAGACTTGTGATGAGCATAAAACACTTCTTGGGACTCACAGTAAACAATGGTCGTTGCCCGAGACTTGCGATAACATCGCCAGTCAGATCTTGTCCTTTAACACGTAGCCACTAGGAAACTCGTAAGGGGACGTAGCCTACAATTGCCACATGAGAATCCTTAAGAGAAAGGAAACTTTGTCTTTGAAGGATCTCGCTAGGCATGTGGTGAAATCCCAATGGTGCTCCCTTAATAGATGACATAAAGATCCCCTTTCCTAATAGGAAAGGTCCCCTTTTAGATCCTTTTACTTACAGCCTTGGGGTCCTCTCTATGAAAGGAGGGACAACTATCCTTCCATGTCAGACTACCATGTAGCCCTAACCTTAGGTTTTTCAGAAGATCCCTCCTTCTTCTTCTTCCTCCTTTCTTTCCCTCTCTTCCGTGCCGTTCTCTCTAGACCTTCGAGGGATTGACCAGCCAACTATCAAAGTCCATGGTGATTACAGAAAGAATACTAGGCAACAAGGCAGGTGCCTAGGCATGTAAAATGGCTAAGTGGATCCTTACATTAACCTTAATATTTTTGGGTTCACAAATATTATGTTATAAACTCATAATTAATACATTGAATCATACAATTAAACATACAAAACCCATATCTTGTTCTTTTCTCTTGTTACAATTGTTTTTAAGTATCCAAATACTTATTTGACAACTACAAGTAAATGGCACAGGGTTGAACTTTTCTGCTGCATCATACAGTAGGAGTTCATTTCAACCTTGATAATTGAATTTTAATAGGGGCCATTGCTTGGTGCAATGATGAGATATCAGGCCGACAAGCACCAGTATGCAGGTTTGAGTCTGAGTGTGACCACTTTGTGCAAAAAACAATGCCAAAGGTTAGGTCTATATCCAGTATACCTCCCTCCCCCCCCCCCAAGGTCCCAGATAGACACAACCATGATGACAGTCCTTTTCTAACATTAAGTTTCAATAAATTACATATATAATACTGAAAGAAGCAATGAAAAACCACAATGCCCACATAACCCACAGTTTATTGCCTTAAGTTTTTAATTGGTTAACCACTTAACCTAAAACTTTAACCAATCATAAAACAAAAGGCCAATTATAACCAACTTCTTACTTCTCAAGTAACTTGCATAACAATTAACAACAATACAGAAAACCACCTGCTATGTATAGCTTAAAGTTACTACCTTCAGCAGTTACATCTAAAGTTCCACACTAGATACAGTAAATGTTTCTCCTATTAGTTGCCATGTAGCAGCACAAATGAATCTTGTATAAAAAGGTCCTACAAATACTGAATACCAATAACCAATAAAACTAAAGAGAAATTCTTTTAAAATTGGCAAATGCTACGGTAAAGCTGCTGCACTGTAAAGCCTACCAGCCTCATATATCCACACACTCCCTGGTGAATTTGATAAGTTGCCCACTTGGTGCATTTACTCCCCCCCCCGGTCTTGCTATATGAGGTAGGCTTTATGGTGTAGTGCTTTACCATAGTATGAGTCCATAAAATTTTCTAATTTATCCATTCAAGAAATTCACTTCTTACAAAACCCACAAATTAAGTTCCAAACAATTCAAGCCAAAGTTTTAGAACATAATCTAAACCAAAGGAATAGTCCCTCTATTTGAAACCAAAGGAATGTCTCAAAAATCCAAAAGTTCTATAAGGAATTAGAACATAATCTAAACCACACATTGACTATTATTGACCATTATTTTAGTGATCATCATAGGAAATTGTCATTCACCAGCAAATCTTTTTTTTTCTTTTGATCAACAACCCAAAGATTAATTCATTAAATTAGAAAAAGAGAGATACAACAAGAAGTTGTGAAAAGAAACAAGAAGCCCAAAGGAGCTAAACCATCCCAAGTATTACAAATAAGCCCAAAACATAGTTTGCCTATGAACTCCTTGTTTAGCTAAACCATCAGCCATACTGCTTGCAGATCTCCTAACCCAAATCTCATAGGCCCCTGAATTGATTTGCTCTCTCCAAAGAGTGAAATGAATTCCAATGCTAGTTGCCATTATAAGAACAGCAGCCAACAAGTCAACAACTCACTATTAAAGCATTCACGTATTATTCAGCCTGTGAATCCACGGTGGCCTATAAGTATTTTGTTGAATAGGACATTAAGTTGTGACTATTTTAGGATTAAGATAAATGCATTGAATTAGCTATTCATGTCCATACAACAAAATGACTACCAATCATGGTTGTGCCTCCGTTTCTTCACTTAAAGACATCTATGGTTAGGCAACCGCCGCAATCCAGATTTAAACATGTGTAACTCTCCAATATATGATGGCTGGTGCTAAAGTGAGGACCTTCCATAAACATTGTGCTTATACATCTTCTTGTATTCGCATACATTGTGGCATTGTCATAAGGCGCAATAAAGGAAATTCTTGCATTTTATTATGGGAAATCTTATAAGCGTTTGGGGTATTTATATTCCATTACATTGTTTTGGCATTGTTGCTATTAAGACATCAAATATAAGTTTTAAAATTTAAAATGAAAATTTTCTCATCAAAATTTCAATGTTTTAGATGAAATCTAATAAAACGAAATTGGACCAGGTTTGTCATTCCAAGTGTTCTCATCTACTACTTTTCTATCACCATATTCCCTTTCAATGATTTTAAGTCTTTCCTGTCTACGTCTAATATTCTTTACATA
The DNA here is from genome assembly GCF_055504915.1 of Nelumbo nucifera. Classification (NCBI taxonomy): domain Eukaryota; kingdom Viridiplantae; phylum Streptophyta; class Magnoliopsida; order Proteales; family Nelumbonaceae; genus Nelumbo; species Nelumbo nucifera. The sequence goes on along the minus strand of NC_142656.1, from coordinate 58,087,229 downwards.
CCAAATCAAACTCAACTCATAACCCTGAGCTCATTGATCAAATATCAGATCCAATCTTAAACAACATTACAAAGAAAATAAAAGGAGGAAGACAAGAAAATAGAAGGAAGATTGTTGCTTACACTATTCCAGACCGATCCCAATGAATTAGGCTGGGTCTGCTTTGATAAATCATCCGCTGAGAGCTGGCGAGGTACGGGGAGTGGAGCAGCGTCTTTTGTTACATCCCTAACCCAATACGTGTAAGAGGACTTGTTCTCTGCTACCCCAGTCTCCATCTCCCCCACCCCTAGACCCCGAAACTAGATCAAAAGACTCCTAGAGACAGATTCTCAATTTCCAAATAAAGCCGCTGGGTTGGGAAATTGCTCGTTTGATAAATTAACAAAACCGAATTCGACCAGAATAAAGGGGATTTGAATCTGAGAAAGGCTTCAGCACTTGATGGTTTTCAACAAATGGCGATTCCCGCAAAGTTGAGTCCTTCTCTTTCCTATTCCTCAAAACTTTTGCTGTAATAAACTCAGGTCAAAAAAGACTCTGACGGAAAGGCTGCTCCTCCAAACAAATCAAACGCAGGAAATAGATAGAAACCAATGCACGACAGGTAGAGATCTTCGGTTGATTGAAGGTCTCTTTTGGGGAAATGGTTGGTGAGAGAGAGATTCGGAGAATTTGCAGAGAAGAGAGAAGGTTTTCTTTTTTTCAAGCTAAGAGGAGAGAAATGGAACAAGAAAGCCTAGTGAGACGAATTTCCGAGAAGCGGGGGAAGGTTGCAGAAGATTTGACCAAACATTTGGAACTCGTGGTTTAATGGAGACCCTTCGCGAACCTTCCACGTCCTTCTCAGCCCTGCCTCTAGGTTTTACATGTTAACGGTATTTTTAATTCGAGAAAGTTCTTTAAACCTCCCTTCTATTTTTCTTACAAATACTTAAAACCTCCGAATTATTTTAATAATTGTAAAACATTTCATTAAATATAATGCAACCACCCCTCCCGTTAACTATCTCGACAGAAGACATTTTGGGAAGACATTGACACAATGATTTAAATTTTGGGAAATTGTCTAAAATTCATCAATTTTTAATATTTTTTTTAAATTCACTACAATTTTTAAAAATGTCTAAAACTCTGTTAGTAAGTTTTTATTTTTCAAAACTCACCTTCCATTAGTGCACCATTAAAACTTCTTAACAGAGGTGTCCATATCAGCATAAATAACAATTTTTATTACTAAATTACCCTTGAACGGTGAATTGGAGGAAAATGGTCTGTTTTAGTTTTCAAATTTCTTGTTTTTTTTTTGCATTTTAGTGTTTTGTTATAATTTCCAATATTTTTTATAATTTCTATTGTTTTACATTTTTCTATTTTCTACAATCTATAAATTTTCCTGTATTTTTGTTATTTATTTACAATTTCTGTGTTTTATTATAATTTTTGGTGTTTTTTCTAAAATTTTTATTTTCTAATTTTGTTTTTCAATTGCTATAGTTTCTATAATTTAAAAATATTTTTTTTATTTTGTTTGCAATTTCTATAAGTTTTTATATTTTTTGTAATTTCTATGTTTTCATGTATTTTATATTTGAAAATATTTTTTGAATGTTTTCCTTTTTCATATCTAAATATTAAAATGGTAATATATTAACACTCGTTAATTTATTTTGTATATATTTTATATTTTTCTATAAAGGTTAAAATGGTAATATATTAACACTCATTAGTCTGTATAACATGAAGTTAGTGACATAGTGAGTTTAAGAAAAATGATGAAAACTCATGATGAGTTTTAAACAATTTCCCTTAAATTTTTAAAGGGTAAAAGACTTAAACCTCTCGAGGTTTTTTCTTAAATACTAAAACATCCTTTATATTTTAAATTAGACTAACACCTCCCCTAAGGTGATGTCATCAGACAAGAACCTCCCCTCCTTTAACACTCCATCCACATCCCCTTTGAACATGACGACATGTATTGGTTAATTTTTTTTTTTTAAATCCAATTTTGCTCTTTATTGTTGTACTACTTCTTTACCTGCTATAAAAACCACGATTTTCAAAAACGGTTCAGACTGGAAAAATCAAGAACTGGTCTACTTCACCCCAAAACCATTTCTTGGCCAAAAACTATTGATTTGGTCAATGAACCGTTGACCCGGGCATTCAAACCATTGACCTGGACAATGGTTTTTTGCCATTTTTATTTTTTTAAAATTTTTTTATCAGAACGGGCCATTTGTTTGATTTAAATAATCGAACCGTTTGACCTAAGAACCGAACCCTTGAACGATTCGATGTCCGATTCTTTTTTAAAAACCTTGATAAAAATCATCCTCCAAGAGTTTTCTTTTGGTAGAAGTAAACAATTTGCCCCTCTCATTTAAATTTTTTATTTTTTAAAGTAAGACCCATGCAAGTAATATGTTAGAGATTTCCATATATATTATTTAACGGAGATTCTCTCAATGGCTCAACCTAAGATCTTCCCTACCCTTAAGAAGCATACCAATCAAAAATAGGGAGAGTCTTGACAAGCCCCCGCCCCATGCGGTGCATACATCCATATACCATTTCCCTTGAGATAAAGATCGAAGATTACTCATACAGCAATTGCAAACCTCTCATTGTTTCTAGAGACAACAATTTCGACAGACATGCTTGGGTTCATATTAGTGGAATGTGACAATACTAGGAACAAACATGTCAACAAGCTCTCTAGTTTCACACAGTCAAATCTTAATTAAAGAAGTAAAAAATTGTTCTACTGTTTTTGAAAATTTGAAGAATTAACCAATTTGAAAAATGAAGGGAGGTCTCAGTATTTAGGACAAATCTCAGGGGAGCTTTAAGTCTTTTACCTATTTTTAAACTTGCACTTTTAATTAACTTTAGGTAAATTGCTGAAACCTCCTTTTAGTTTGGTAATGGCAATCATCCGATTCAATTCCTCTTTAATTTTCTAATAAAGTTGTAAATAGATCCTCTCTATTATAATCCCTAACAAACATATGAAAATGTTCAAAATGCCCATATAATTACTTTTGATCAAAATGCTTATTATCCACATATTCTCTTCATATCAATCACTACCCCAAACCCTTCTAATCTATTTCCGGAATTGATTTATTTTCCAATTTCCTTTCATGTCAATCTCTTAAGGTAAGGCCACAACTTTGAATTCTTTTTTTTTCTTATCGTTGTTCATAAAGTTTGTAGTGATTTTTCTGAAGAAACAGCCTTGGTAATAATTGCATGGGCATTTTGGACATTTTGTGCCTCTTGTTAGAAGATTCTAATAGAAGGGATCAACTTGCAAATGTGGCAAAAAGTTCAAGAAAGATAATTGCAATACCAAATTTCAGGAGAGGTTTCAGCAACGATCAAAAACTTTTGGAGAGATTTCAGCAATTTATCCAAAACTTTATCAGAATAAATATTTATTGAGTTAATGGGAAAAAAAAACGACTTGCATTGTTGGTAGAGTAAATTTCATCCATAAACCATGTTTCATAAACACAATCAGAATTTTAAAATGCATTTTCACCAATAAACCATAGTTCTAAATCTAGTAAAATCCTTATTTTTTTGTACACTATGAAAGATAGTTTTACATGGTTTTCAAAATCGAATCGGACAGGACGGTCGGACTGGAAAAACCGGGAACTGGTCTGTTTTCCCCAAAAACCAGATTTCTCCCCAAAACCGTTGATTTTGGTCAGCGAACCGCTGAACCGGGCAGTTAACCAACCTCAGGCCTCGTCCATCTCTCGTCACACCCATACTAACTTGACCGTCAGAGACTCTACCACGAGCCAATACTCGGGGCCTCTGACATTCTCTCTCTCTCTCCACAGGTCTGACCTATCAACCCTCGGCCACAGCGGTCTTCAGACTCATCAATCAGCCCTCGGATCGAAAGCTAATTTATCTTGTTGCCCTCAGCCCATCCTAGGCGGTAACAGTTCCGAAACACAATCTCCTTTTTTTTTAAACTACAAAAAGAACACTCCCCTTTATTGTTTAATTCATCGAGCAAAAAGGCCAAATTAACGCAAAACCTCTCCTAGTAGGAATACCACATGCGAGGGAGTATTCATCAATGTGAATGGTTTTGCTATCTAAAGAGGTGTTTGGTACAGTGGCATTACATATGAAACTTTCTTTTAGATGATATATGTAAGTTTCTATTTTTACTTAAAACGTCAAATTTGTTATAATTGAAATGCTATAATTGGTACAGTGGCATTTTTCTAATTGAAATGGTATTCATATATAATGGCGTAATAAATTTTTCACAATTTTGTATTAATCAACCCAAAACAACAGTGACAACAATGCCATTGTATCCCTAAAACAAGAAACAAATTTGTTGTTGTGGCAATTGTTTATTGTTTTAGAAGACAAAATGGTTCACGTTGATAACCACCCCCTGATGTAATCTAGAGGACAACAGTAATTACTGTAATTTGAAGTTTTCAACTTTCCTGTAATAGGTAAAAGGTGATTTTTCCATGCAAATATGTAGAGTGCAAAACCTTATACATGACGGTAATTGAGAGGGAGAGAGAGAAATATGGCTGAGAGGAACTGAAAATAGAGGAAAGCGAGAAGAAGAAAGGGGAAGGGAAAGAAGAAATCTTGGGGGAGAGAAATAGAGAGAGGGGGAGAGAGAGAGAGAAATATGAAGGAATATGAGGTAGAGGGGATTATCACCGCTGTTGTTCGTGTATCGTAAGGTAAGGGAAGATGAACAGTGTTTTTCTAATAGTTATTAAAGGGTAGTATGAGGATTAAAAAATATTGAAACGACGCATTTTAACTGAAGACTAATGGAAGGGGTTCTTTGTCTCACGGTCATAGTACAAGAGGGTCTTTGTCGCAAAACAAAGTACAAGGGGGTCTTTGTCACAGACCCCATAATACAAGGGGGTTTTTGTAATTTACCGTTTCTTTTTGGATTTTGAGAGTAGGAAAGTTGGTCAATGGGATTTCAATTTCAAATCTATGTGGGGTCCATCAGTCCATGGACAATTTATTGGGAGACCGACCGTTCAATACACTCTATGAATTCTTTGCCCCACTGTACAGTTGGGGTAGGTGCCAACTCAAAATTGATGCCAATACTCAGGTAGGTATTGGTGTTTTAGAGTGGGGGTGTTTGTCATTTTGAATTGTGTAAGGTTGCAATGGATTTCAGAATTCTACAGTGTGGGACAGTGTACTTTTCTGCAATGTATTTTCCCTCTCCAAGGTGGGTAAATAACTTTCCCACCTAGGGAGAAGTTGTCAATACTAAGATGGGACAAAATTCTCTTTTAATAATAAATTTTTATGGCTAAAATAGTTATTGTCTTATTTACTGAGAAATTAAAAAAAAACATGAATAAATGCACTTACTCGAGGTAAGTACCTTCCTGAAAAACGAATGAGGCTTTTGTATTAAAATTTTATGAAATAAAGGAATCAATAAAAACCCCTAAAAAATTATAAAAGCTTTAGTGATTTTCTATTTTTCCTGCCAGGATCCAGTCTCCATAATCATTTTTCTTACTAGAATCTACTTTATACCATTACCGTTTTATCGCCTAGACCTTACATCAACATTTAGTGTGCATTTGGATCGTAGGACTTAAAGCTGTGTTTGGTTTGAAGGAAAAAGTAGGGAAATGAAGGGAAAAGCAAGGAAACCTATACAAGTTTTGTAAAGATTTTCCTATATTTCTAACTGAGATTTTTTATGGGCAAATGGGAATTGGGGTCAATAGTAATAATTCTAATATATCACAAGGCCCTATTAGGCTTTTATATAAATTCTTCATATTTAACTTCTCATATAAAATTATACATCATTGTCAAAAATTAAACCCTCCTAGTAAACTAACAAACAAAAAACACTACACTAGATCACATCAAAGATTTATAAGATTTATACAAATATGTACCATAACTAAAACATGTACAGATATGTACAGCACAAATACATGGCTCACTTTGGAAGGACTAGTGCAAAACCTTGTATTTTGTATTATTTTCTTTGTATTTACACTGTATATATTTGTATTTATAATCTTTCCAAACTGAGCCTAAATGAAAATGTTAAATGATTAGTTATTAATTTGCAAGGTATCATGTACATAATTTCTATCAAAATAATTTGCTTTCTTTATCAAGAAAACATATTAAAATAAAGTGAAGAAGCTAAGCCTACCTCAACCCGACCTTGAAAAGAATAAATAAATAAGAATAATAATGGGTTAGAATTAGGGTTTGGACTAGGGTTGACCTTAACCCAACCTAACCCAGCCCCAATTCACACCCCTAGTTGGATCCATTTAAGTAGACTTTGAAAGTTAGCACTTAGCAGGTCTGAGTAGTAAGTAGCCTTGTAGAAGATGGTTATTGGTTTTATTTCTCTAATTAAAATATATCAATTCCAAATTTTATTTCTTTAAACCAGTGTTTTCAACCCACTATTGACTCAACTAATTGAACCATTCAAACTATCACTTTATCATGATTCTAGGTTCAATTCTACTAAAACCAAGAATTGGTTAGAAACTGTTGACATGATCAAAAACCATCCAACCCAATTTATTAAACCATTGGCCCATACAACCTGGTGACCAGGTTGCGAGTTGCAAATTAAATATGTATGCAAACTTCCAGAAGTTATAACATTGCACTCCAACATCCAATTGAGATGATCTTTTTTTCATGGTATTTTCACAAAAAAAAAAAACTTTTTTGCCTCAAATTACAAATTTTAACATTTTTTCAAATAAAAAATTAAAAATTGAACTAAAAGCATAAAATAATAAGCATAGAATTATCTATATATATATATATATATATATTAAAATGATTACATGGCATGATCTAACTCTAACCCATTTGACCCAAATGACCAAACCGGTGACCCGAAGGCAAAAATGGTTTGGCCTCCAGGTCGGTTTTCAAAACATTGCTACTGATTCCCATGAATCTGAATAAATTGAATGTACATATTGCGAAGGAAATTGAAAGGAAATGTTTTCCGTGGGGCAAAAGAAAAAGAAAAAGAAACAGAAAACGACAGGAAAGAAAAGAAATATAGACAACCCCTTAAAGCATCTTATTCTGCGGGGTTAAGAAATCAAATATTGCTGTAAATTTTTTGTTCTCTTCTTATTCTTCAGCTTCCTAAAGGCACAGGATTCTATCTGCCTGATTCTTTCTCTACTCACACCCATCAACTCACCAATCTCTTGCAGGGTCTTCATTCTTCCATCCTCCAGCCCGAATCGCCACCTAATTACTTGTTTTTCCCTTGGGTTAAGACTGTCTAACACCTTCTCCAGGTCTTGTTTCATGAATTTCTTCATTAGCAATTCTTCAGTCGTTTCTGCATCTGGATCTGCAATCACTTCCTGATAATAGAGAGAAGTCTCCCATTAATAATCAAAAGAGGAATCTCTTATGAAGAAAAATATATAAACAAAAACGAAAAGACCAAAAAAGGGACATACAGAAGGTTTTAGGTTCTGGTTGATCCCAATTTTCTGGTCAAGAGATCTTGGAGCTTTAGGGGTAAGAAGCACAGCTGTGAGCCTCTTCATCGACAACCCCGTTGCCTCAGCAACTTCTTCATTATCAGGATGTCTTCCATTCTCACTATAAAGTTGTTTCCTAGCCTCCCTTACTCGATACGTTGCCTCAACCATGTGAAACTGTTCCAAGGATATTCAAAAATATGATTGGAGAATATAATGTAGCAGAAAATATCAAAAATGCAGTCACAATTTAATAATTGTAAAAAGTGGCACCCAAAATCTTTTTAGTTTTTTTTTTGCACCAAAAAAGGAACAATCTAATTTTGTTTTTAAAATGTTGAAGACTTACTGGTAAGCGAATTGTCCTGGACTGGTCTGAAAGAGACTTCCTAACTGCCTGTTTAATCCACCAGTGTGCATAGGTTGAGAATTTAAAACCCTTTGAAGCATCGAACTTCTCTGCACCCCTTACAAGTCCTCGACATCCTTCCTGTGAAAGGTTTAATATCCAAAAGGGTTGAAGCAAATGAACTGGGGGTTGTAAACTTGTAGAACATGTTTTACTACAATTTAATTATTACTATAATATCCAGATATGGCAAGGATATGGCTAGACAGTGTCAGGCAGATTTCAGGAATCTAGGTGGCACCATGTAGAAGTATAAAAGGGGATGAGTACCTGAACAAGATCCTGAAGGTTCATTCCAGCTCCCTGATAATTTTTTGCAATAGAAATAACAAGTCGTATGTTGCTTTTGATCATTTTGTCTTTGCAAAGAATGCCATAGTTGAGGCGCTTCCTCAATGTCTTCTGGTCAATTCCAGCAGCAGCTGCCCATTGAGCAAAAGTGGGTTGACCTCCGTATCGTTCTGCAAGCTCTTCATAAAGCTTTTCTAGCTTCAATAAGTCCTATACGATATAAATCACAGAAGACATTATTAGCCAGACAAGTGTGGAAATTGAAAAAAAAAAAAAAGAAACTCCACAGTTCACATAAATATAAAAATTTCTCGTAAAAAAATCAAAAGCATTTTCTAGCCACCATGCCACTGGAATAGATCTGATTCAAAGTAGGGCAATAACTAAACATTTCCTCTCTCCCGAATCAGAGGACTGAAAATTAGAAAACAGAGCACCTCTCATTGAGACGAAATTTTAAACTACATCACCAACAACATTACTAATTTAGTAGCTTTAAAAGAAGCCAGAACTGCCATTGAATGTGTACCACCAAGGAGAACTTTAAGAAGAAAATATGACATTGGATAAATGTAACATTGAACAAGTAAACTATTTTAAGAAGACAAGAAAATGAATTCTAGATGGTGCAATAATGACAGCATAAAGCAACAGAAGTTAAATTTCACAATATTTTGCCTTTTTATTCTACAGCCTTTGACAGGCCATAACGAAAGTCCCTTGGAGACTTGGAATGACCACCAGTGCCTTCCAAACATAAAAAAGGGCCATTACCAATGATGATCCTGACTACCTGGGATCATTGGAGTAGGGCCTAGGCTGGACACTGTTAGGGATCAATGCACATCCTTGAAGACTTAATCTAGAAGGAAGAACACCTCAGGTCACACAGGTCAATGGTTCAACCACCTGCATTGACAGGATGTTGACCAAGCCAACAGTTTTTACAATATATATTAGAGGTTGATCTGGACTGTGATTGTGACCAGATCACTGGTCCAACCAGCCAGGTCAATGATAGGTTGAAAGCACTAATATGAATAATTTGTACAAAGTGCAAAATTGAACATGAAATTCTTATTATCTATAAAAAAGGAATAGTATTTTGGATTTCTTCTTTTCTCTGTCTTTCTGTATCATTTGTATTTGATGGCAAAGGACATTCTTGAGAGTTGAGAAACATCGAAGGCTAGTTCACACCACCTGTGCATCTAAAACCAATTCTACTAGATGAGCATATTGTCATTAAGGCATATTTAAAATGGTACTTTGCATTTCTCTTCCAGAAATTAGCAATATATCTATGGTACATTGAATGCTTTAAATCCAATCCAGTTTTCTGTCCAGGTGATGGACCATTAAATGACGAGGAAGACTCACTGTGGCACCACCACTGTTGCTGTACTCTAACTTACTCTCAACAAGTATATTATTTTTTTAAATTTTAATTGTTCATTTTTCAATGATGGTCATAAAAGTCATATGTTGTATATATATTTTGCATTTTCTTTTTTATTATATAAGTTGTGCAGAATTGTATTTTTTAAGATTTTAAGATTTTCACCTGGTTAACAGACGGTCATTGGTCTTTTTTTTCTTTTTTAGAGAGAAAGTAAGGTATGAATTTATTGAGGAAACTAAAAACAGCATAACAAGCTGCTATACAGAAAAGGGGGGATGCACAGCCAATGCCCATACGACCCTAAACCCCCACCCTCTGTTTTATAAAAATATTATCATATACAAAAAAGGAATTGAGATTTCTCTCCCTACATAGTTTGTTCATAGACAGCCAGGAAAACAATTTCCCCAAGATTTTCTGAAAAACTGAGTCTACCAAGCTGCTTTGGCTTTTGAACATTCTTGAGTTTCTCTCTTGCCAGGCGCACCAAAAAACTGCTGCAGGAGTGATATTCCATGTGACCTTCCCCCTCTTGGTTAGACCCGCTACACTCCAGCTCTGTAAGAAGTCCACCACTGATTCTGGATTGCAGGTTTGCACCTCAAACACTTCCCAAATCCTTGACCAAATCTCGTGGGCAAAGTCAGTGTAGCATCAAGTATTCGAGTGGTTAACTGATTCGGCATGCCCATCGCACAACACACAATTATTGGACTCCAAAGGCATGCTCCTCCTAGTTAAGTTATCCCCGGTTAGAATTCTGTTGAGGTAGGTGGTTCACACAAAGAAGGCTACCCTTGATGGCACATTTTTGCACCAAATGTTGTTTGCTGGACAGCTGGAATGGCCTACTCCTCTGACCTGGACATGTGATTATAGAAAGATTTGACTGTAAAACTTCCAGATTTATCCCCTTTCCACAGCCTTCTATCAATGCTCCCAATCTCCACCTGAGTGCTATATAATTTGTGAAGCATTTCCACCATTGCCTCCACCTCCCAGTCATTTACGTTTCTTCTGAAACGAGGAGTCCAGATTACATTCCCTTTCTGCACCTGTAAGTGGTCTGTCACCCAAGCTTCTTTGTCTATTGCCAACTCATACAGGGCAGGGAAAGACTCTTTCAGTGGTCTACCTTCACACCAGGAGTCTCTCCAGAATTTCACCCGATGGCCATCACCAATTTTCAATTTTGAAGCAGATACCCTTCATAAAAGGGTCAAAAGCTTTCCTTATGCCTTTCCACACAAAGCACCCATACGTCTGATTGGGCACCCCCGGCTCCCATCCCGTGTGGCTTTGTCCATACTTCACAATTAGCACCCTTCTCCACAAACCTTCTTGGCTCTCACCGAACCTCAAAAGCCACTTTCCCAGCAAAGCTGTATTCATATCCTTCACTCTCCGAACGCCTAAACCCGCTTGGAGTTTAGGTTTGCACACCTTTTTCCAATTAACCAAATTATATTTCTTCTCACCCTTCCATCATTCCCATAAAAAATCTCTCATTTTCTTTTCAATTACATTAGCCATTCCAGCTGGAATTGAGTATAAAGAAAGAAAGAAGATAGGAATGGACGATAGAACACTCTTCAATAAAGTGACTTCCCCTCCAAAAGAAAGGTATTTAGCATTTAACAGGTTTGAGGTTAGATTGCTAATTGCATCCAGACCAAAACAGTAATGAGTGTGTCTTGGACCCCCCACCTGCTGGTTTCTTAAAACTAAACTTTGATGGGAGTAGTAGAGGGAATCCTGGACAATCAGGAATTGGGGGTGTGTTTAGGGATGAGAATGGGTTTGTTTCAGCCCTGTTCTCAGGCCCAATTGAAGTGGGTGACTCACTCAGAGCCGAGATCTATGCAGTTATAGAAGGAGTCCAGAGAGCTAAGGAGAAGAACATAAGAAAACTCATAATTGAATGGGACTCGGAGGTGGTGGTAGGGTGGCTAAATAAAGACAACAGTGGATTATGGAATTACAGCAATGAGAGGAGGAAATTTAGGTGGCTGGTTCAAGAGATGGAAGTCAAGATCAGCTGGGTGAAAAGATCAGCTAACTCTTTTGCTGATGGGTTAGCTAAACAAGGGGTGGAGAGGGAGTCAATGTTTTGGGCACAGGTGTAACCTTTTTATTTTTCTGTTCTTGGGGGCTCAAGCTTCAGATGGAAGATAAGAAAGTTTATCTTCCCCTTTGTAATTATTTCTGTTATTAATTAATGAAATGTGTTATTGATAAAAATAAAATAAAAAAAAAAACAGGTTTCAGGTTAGACCTACCTGTATTTTCTCCAGGGTGACAGGTTGAATGGTCTGACTGTTCGGGTCAACAATAAACCACTGACCTCTACATGCTTAACATACTGGTGTTGGACATGATATATACCCAATTCGACCTGTACTTGTCTCTCCCCAACAAACTACTCGCTTTACAACCGTGCCCAGAACAAAGTTTCCCTCTCCACTCCTTTCTTGGCTAAGCCATCTGCCATAGGGTTAGCATAACGCTTTACCCATTGAACCTTCACTTCCATGTCTTTTGTTATCCATTTAAATTTCTTTTTAGACTGCTATAGATCCACTTCCTCTGGTCATCACATTGCAACCAACTCACCACCAGTTTTTAAACTCCTTCCACAATTAATTTTCTAATGTTCAACAGTCTTACTCTTTGTATTCCTTCCATCACAGCCAGCACCTCTGCTCTAAGAGAGACAGAGAATCTCCTTCACCAACTGGTCCTGAATAAAGAGCCATTACATTACCTAAAATCTCTGAATACACCTCTTATGCCTGAAGGTCCTGGATTACCCATACTGCTTCCATCAAAATTGAGTTTCACGAATCCCCTGTGCAGTGGACTCCAGGTTGGATTAGTTATTAACCTACTGGATTACCCATACTGCTTCCATAAGTGCTTATGCACACTTAGCCAAGAACATAGAATTCCTTTGTCTAAGTGTGAACTAATTTGGTAAAAAATAAGTCTTGATACCTTGTTCTAACTTAGATTTAAAACTCTATACAAAATATTATATCTCCACTCAACAATACCTTGTTCCAATTATATGGGGTCAGCTACATGAATCATATTTCTTCATTCTGCTTTGTTCGGTGCTATATACGCATATTATATGTAATACCTACATCTGTAACACCATTTAGGGTCTTAGGATAGAATTAATCTCTGTTTCCCATATTTGTGTGCATCTGTATTCATTTATCGGTAACATAATATTGACAATGTACTTGCACAAAAATTCCGAAGATAGTTTTTACAGAAAATAACTATAAAATCGAAGTTCATATAGAAACTTGATGAGTAGTTGTTTCTTGAAATACTACTTTCAAGCAAATTATCTAGGCCAAACTGATAGTGAAGACAAAACCATCATCATATTACACTTAATAAAACAAAATAGAACAGATATTAGTGATTTTGACACATACTCTCTTAATATCACTTGCATATCCTTTAGGCTGTGTTTAGCTTGAAAGAAAAGGTTTGTACAGGTTTCCCTAGCTTTTCTTTCAAACCAAACACAGCCTTAATGTGAAAGCTCTGAAATCTGCCAATTCAACTGCCGATATACTTATCAGGCATGCAGTAATGAGTTAGATGTTTTACTGTTCTTTAACAGTATAGGAAACGTTAACTTGCATATGTTATGGGGAGCCCATACTTTAGACTCCTGCTGTACCTATTTTTCCCTTCATCCAGTCTTTCCATAACATTAATTAATAAACTTCAAATTTAATAATTAGAAAATATCTTCAGGAAAGATTATACCTGTATTCCTTCTGAGAACTCCAGCTCTTCAGTAGCTGTTAGAAGCCTGGAAGTGCTAGTAGTCCCTCTCAAATAACGCAAGGGGTCAGAATAGTCTACATCCTGTAAAGCAGAACGTTTTTTCCTGCTTGAAGATCCAGACTTCACAGCAACGACATTTGCAGCAACCTTTTCTGCCGCCCTTGCTCTTCTGGCTCGTCTTTCTGTTTGACGTCCTGATCTCACAGCTATGCTTTTTGAAAGCTGCATTTGTAAGAGTTTGAGTTCCTCATCTGTTGGATCCAAATAGTCAGAGTCTTCCTTTGGTCTTGATTCTGCTCCTAAAGAATGGTGCACCATGTCAACTTGTTCTATTTCATTAAGTTGAGCCGTCTCATGCCAGTAAGTATCCAACTCAGATGGAATATCTGGAGGCCACTTATCTGATTTTGAAGAAGGGTTAGTACTGACCATGAGGGCTGCATCCTTAGCAATCTCAACTGCTGCTTTTGCTAAAGCAACTGCTTCGACTGCAGCAGCAGCAATCAAGGCCTCATCACCTGTAATAAGTGGTTCTGTGGCCAAAGTTGCTTCGAATTTTGCCTGCATGTAGATAAACAGAACCAAATATTTGAAAATATTATCGTGGAGAAGATATTGATATTTTTAGTTTTCATAATGTAGTAAACATAAGAGTCCCTCACTAACAGCTCGAAAGATAAGTTTGCTATTAATCTTCACTAACCAACAAAAACTTTTGAAACTATGCCAACCAGATGATCCAAATATAACTCGTCATGAAACTTCAACCAAAACTGCATCAATTATATTCAAAACCGAGATATTGTTTGGATGGATAAACTTTTAGGACACCATGAATGGAAAGATGTTAGAGGTAATTTAATAACCTTAGCTATTGGGATGTATAACTCCATGGCCCACTGTCAAACTTGTGGACTTTGGCTTGTTGCAAAGGTTTCCTCTAGTCTAAACAGTCCCTACTATATTTTGGTTGAGATCTTGTTCTTGACCAGACAAAAAAAAAATCCCATTACCCAATATTGGTCCTGGTTATTTGGGGTCTTGGGAGGTGTGGACCTTTTTCTTTTGGTTGAAGAAATGGTGGACCTAACCTTTGTCATTTTTTACCACTCTCTAAAAATTAATGACAAAACTAAGGTTGATTAGGTTACTATAAGCTTCCCCTTTATTTATGATGAAAATTTATCCTGAACATAGCTACCAAGCTAAGCGCCTACACAACAAGGACTCAAAGGGGACCAAGGCATGGGAACTCCTGGCAGTGCTTTAAAACCCAGCCCAGAGGTTGAACTGTTTTCCTTCTGGGTCAATGGGTCAATGGTTCAGCCATCTAAGGGGTCAACCCATGATGTCATCAATATAAAAATTCAAAAAAACAAAATAATACAAAAACTTTGTTGACTGAGTCAATGGTTTTTGTAACATAGCAGATTAGAGGTTGACCCAAACCAGGATTGTCAACAGGTCACCAGTTATGAGCAAGGTCAACAAGTTGAAAATACTGCTCCTCGCTGTTCTGCAATGTGGCAAATACCTTGATTTCTAGAAGCACTGCCAGGTTGGATGCATAGGCAAGAAAAAATTAAATGCAGGTGCCTTATTGTAACATCAGTACAAGACCCTATTAACATATTATTACATTATCAGAAAACATACACCTTTACTGCAGATTAACATTCATTAAAAACAGAAGTAGCATTCAACAGGTACTGCTTAGGGATCAGGGGAGGAAGGAGTATGATTAATGCGTTCAACATCAAGTACATGCCTCCCAACCCCCTTCTTCCATGTGTCAAAAACAGGGTTTCCTTTTTTTTTTTCTTTTTCATTGTCCTCCATGCTTTCTTTTTTTCTTTTTGATTGGTTACAGGTAAACAATTTATTGATTATTGTTCTTGTGACTGAGAACTTCAATTCTAAAGAGAAGAAAGGAAATACATCAATGAGTGGAACAGACAGGACTATAATAAGGTATAAACAAAATTGGAACAGGACTGATTCCCATAAAAGAATATGTACATCAAGTGCAAGGACCTCAAGATATGGGCTAGCTTTTGCTGCCTAACTTTTTCCTTCTTTCTAAATACAAGCTGTTGTCTTGTAAGTATCCCCAGAACATATGAACCCTATTTACCCCTTGTTTAGCCATATCAGTCACAAAAATTTATGCTGATCTTTTAATGCATTAATAAGTGATTAGCAACTCCTTTTCCAGCTGCCATGTTTCTCTTGTAGCATCAACCACAAAAATTTGCTGATCTGGTGAAGTTTTTCAACCATCCACTTCCACCTTGAGATCCCCCCTCCACCGCTAGACTTCTAAAGTTAACTACTCAACCTCAGTTCCCATGATACTATGGACATTTCAGCCCTTCTAGAGTTTCCAACACCTGTAGGGCCTTAGTAAATGGCTAATGTTGAACCTTGACTATTTCGAAAGACTCCACCAATTGGGATGCAAGTCAGGTACCAAATTTGAGGAATTCACACAGCATCAGGCCCAGGCTGTCAGACCGAGCCCATTCAAATTTTTAAGAAGTCCTCAGCCCAAGCCTGCCCAGGTTGCACCTATACCCCCTTCCAATGCCTAATAATCCCAGATTACGGATGCCAGTATGCTACGCACCCTTTAAAGTTCAATTTAACCTGGTTATGGATTGGACTCCAATGCATCAAGAGAGAAGATCTAGCTGTGGATAAGTAATGCCAAGTGCTACAATCCCCTAAAAGTATCATCAGTGGAGAACAGGCAAAATCCTCTAGTGTTTTAATCCAATGTGCCACTATTTAGATACTTTCCATGATGGCATTCTTTTGGTCATTGCAAAACATTAAATATTCTAGCATTCCTCTCTTCCTGTACTGCTCACAACCCCGTTGCCCTTGGACATCTCCACATTATTTTCTCTCTTCCTTCATTATTTCTCTTCACCATATGGGGTCAGCTACATTAACAGTGGACATGGCATTAAATAGAACGAATTGGCAAAACAGGATTCATGTAGCCAACTCCATATAGTTGGGATAAAGCATGGATGATAATGATATGGGGTTAGCTACATGAATCCTGTTTTGCCAGTCCATTCTGTACAGTGCCATATCCATTGTTTATTATGAGCATCTAATTCATTTCTTACTACTTCAAACCATGCACTTTTTCAGTCTGGCCCTAGCTCTTCCATCCCCTTCAACTTGTAACAGATCACTTTTTATGGATGTTATAGATGGTCCTCCTTGGCCATGTGAAAGATGAGGACAAAGAGGCCTTGTACGTCAGCCGGTTGGTATCTCCTGCACACAAAAGGAGAACCATTCCCTAGTACATGAAACGAGCGATAGAAGATTAGTAGTGATAGTTTCTCAACTTACATAACAAAGAAAAAATGTTGGGGAAAAACAACAGAAAGGCTTTCTCTTTTGTAAGGTCTCTCATGTATTAATTTTCAAATGGAATACCTCCCAACAAAAAGCCCTTATTTTAGGTAGATAAAACTTAAAAAAATAAAAAAAAATACATAAATGAGCCAAATTATGTAAGAGTCCAAGTTCTGCCATCAGGTTTAATGTAATCCAAGAAGTCCCTTTCAAGGATTTCTGACCAGTACAAAATCTCTGGAGTTTCAAAGACCCTAAAGCTAAAATCCCAAGTAAGAAAGCATGAGATAGGTTCAGCTCTTGGGTGGATATTGAAAAAATGGCTGGAAAGCCAACTCTCAAGGCAGAACCCTGACAACAAATGTCTTCCTAGAATTTAGCCTTATTTCCAGAACAGGCATCATACCTGACAAAAATCAATAATATAGCTTTCCAAGGTGAAGTTAAAGCAGAACATGATAATCCTACATCTCATCCATTAATCGATGCCTCATGAATGTTAACACATTTTGTTTTTTTTTTTTTTATCAGCAACACAGAAAATTCAATTAATTAGACAACAAGAAGTTGTGGTGGACAAGCATTCAACTTAGACCACAAACCCAAAAACAATCCCTTAAGTTACATAACAGCCAAAGGGTAACCCAACAGAAACATTCTACTGGCTAGAATATAGCCCAAAACATAGATTGTCTTTGAACTCCTTGCTTAGCTAAACCATCAGCCATATTGTTTGCTGATCTTCTAGCCCATCTTATTTGAACCACTATGTCTTTAGAAGCCTGTTTGAAGCGCCTGAAATCATTCCTTTACTGCCAAATTATTCCTCCACCTTTCCTCAGCCAGTTTACATGTTAAACATTTTGTTTTATCAGTAACAAAATGCCCCATCAATCCTGCATCTCCATTAACCAATGCTCCATGAATTTTGTATCTCATCCTTTCACAGACCACCTCACAAATAAAGGAGGCTTTGGAAGGAACAAAGGAGGGCCAAAGCCCTTCAACCGGGAAGGGGAAGGTCATGGAACCAGCAACTAATCTATGGTACAAGGAATTGGTCATAAAAGTGCCCAAGGAGGCAAGTGACCAAATTCTTCTATTGGGGAGGGAAGAGGATAAGAAGACATCATTCAGAGAACTCAAAAGGGAGGAGACTTCATTTGCTTCAATATCATTGAGAACTCTTCAAAACTGAAAGTTAAAGGATAGACCTTGACTTCCTCTAGAGAATATCAAAAAAATCTAGGCATCCCTATCTTGAACAATCCAAAAGTGACTAGGGTAAACAAGACAAAA
The DNA here is from genome assembly GCF_055504915.1 of Nelumbo nucifera. NCBI lineage: Eukaryota > Viridiplantae > Streptophyta > Magnoliopsida > Proteales > Nelumbonaceae > Nelumbo > Nelumbo nucifera. Next base: position 58,069,108 of record NC_142656.1, on the reverse strand, counting down.
AGGTTGGGCACCACACCATACGTCTACAAAATTTTATTCGGTTACTGTCACCTACACTGAACCTCAAGAAAGAAAAGAACAAGGAGAAAGTTTGGACAATACCTTTCCAAGGATGTGCCAAGGAAAATTTATTCAAAGACAATCTCTACCATTGATATTCCTTATTTGCTTCTGATTGAACCTCAAGAAAAATTTATTCACCTACATTGAACCTCAAGAAAGAAAAGAACAAGGAGAAGGTTTGGACAATACCTTTCCAAGGATGTGCCAAGGAAAATTTATTCAAAGACAATCTCTACCATTGATTATCCTTGTTTGCTTCTGATTGAACCTCAAGAAAAATTTATTCACCTACATTGAACCTCAAGAAAGAAAAGAACAAGGAGAAGGTTTGGACAATACCTTTCCAAGGATGTGCCAAGGAAAATTTATTCAAAGACAATCTCTACCATTGATATTCCTTATTTGCTTCTGATTATTGAGGCCCAAAGCTTGTCTTGTTCTAGGGAGGAGCATCAAAATTATTTGCCAAGAAGAGCCAATTTTCTTTCCAAAATATGACCAAGGCCCAACCCACCCACCGCCTTAGGCTTAAAACTGTCTTCCAACTTATCAGATGCTCCCTTTTGCCACCACCTCTATCCCATAAAAAGTCCCTCTAAAGCTTCTCAATGCAGTTTCTCACTTTAAATGCAGCTTTAAAAATAGAGATAGTACATAGAAAGGTTAGAGAGAGAGAAACTCTAAATCTCTAATAAGGGTTAGCGTTAGCCTTCCCCTCCTTTAGAGAGAAAGCGCTTCCACTGATCCGACCTTCTTTCACACCTCAATAACCGGATTCCAAAAACTAATGGATTCCAAATTCCCACCCAAAGGCATGCTAAGATGCTTTATTGGCCAATTATCCAACTAACAACCCAACACTTCAAATCCATCAACTGATTTTGGAAGAGATGAATACCCAGAAGACTGCTTTAAGCCAAATTAGACTTCCACCCAATCACTACTTCGAGCCGGACCCATTCAAATTTTGACAAAAACCCAACCCAAGCCCGCACAAGTTGCACCCCTAGTGCCATCCACATACTGAAAACGAGAAATGGTAGTATTTTCTCTACCCACCACAAAACCTGGAATTATGTTTTGGTTGGAAACTCTCTAGAAAAGCATCAAGAAAGTCGGTTATCAAAACAAAAAGCAGAGGGGAAAGAGGACAACCTTGCTGGATTCCTCTTGAAGCCTTGGAGAAACCATGGGGAATTACATTGAAAAGAACTAAGAACCAAGAAGATTTGATGTACCCTTTCATCCATTTAATCCACATGTATCTCAAATCCTTTCAGTTTAGGATTTGCCACAGATAATTTTAGTCAACTCTATCATAACCTTTTTGTTTGCCGAACTGAACCTGTCAAGTGAGCAGAGAAGAAGAAGAGGAAGAAGAAGAGGAGAAAGGAAGAAATGTTCGAATGGGCACTGTTCATCAGCCGGCCCTGTTCACTTATATAATAACAGTACATAAAGTTACATAAAAGGACCAGGATGCCCCTGATTAGTGATGGGACACCCAGTCAAATAAGACACTAAATAAAAATAGGCCCATTAACTAAAGACTTAATACCCAACCCAGACAAAAGGATAACAAAATATCAGCCGAACCAACACTCCCCCTCAAGCTAAGCATGGATGTCAATCATGTTTAGCTTGCCAAGTAAGTCCAAGAATTTCACTGTGGTTAGCCCTTTAGTTAAGACATCTGCAATCTGCATCTCTGAGGGAGTGTAAGGAATGCAGAGTTCTCCTGAGACTATTCTTTCTCTAACAAAGTGACGGTCTATCTCAATATGTTTTGTTCTATCATGTTGCACTGGGTTATTTGCAATGTTGATGACAGCCTTGTTGTCACAGTACAACTTGAGAGGACACTCAATCTTCACTCCTAGTTCACCAAGAAGAATCTTAAGCCACAACAGTTCCGCAACACCATGAGCCATAGCCCGATATTTAGCCTCTGCGCTAGACCTAGAAACCACATTCTGTTTTTTACTTCTCCATGTAACTAAATTTCCTCCAACAAAGGTGCAGTATCCTGAAGTCAACTTTCTGTCACCCACAGAACCAGCCCAATCTGCATCGGTATATCCTTCAACTTCAATTTTATTGTTTTTTTCTGAACATAATCCCTTTCCCAGGGCAAGACTTCAAATATCTGAGAATCCTTTCTACAGCTTTCATGTGAGGAATTTTTGGATTGTTCATGAATTGACCGATAACATGAACAGCATAAGCAATGTCAGGACAAGTGAGGGACAGGTAAATTAACTTCCCCACTAGCTTTTGGTATCTTTCCTTATCAGGGTAGTCCTCTCCTACCGACTCCTGTAGACCATGGTTTTGTTCTATTGGAGTATCTGTTGGCCTACACCCCAACATGCCTGTCTCTTGTAGAAGGTCAATGATGTATTTCCATTGACATATATAGATGCCCTCTTTGGATTGTGCATGAACTGACTGACAACATGAACAGCATAAGCAATGTCGGGACGAGTGAGGGACAGGTAAATTAACTTCCCCGCTAGCTTTTGGTATCTTTCCTTATCAGGGTAGTCCTCTCCTACCGACTCCTGTAGACCATGGTTTGGTTCTATTGGAGTATCTGTTGGCCTACACCCCAACATGCCTGTCTCTTGTAGAAGGTCAAGGATGTATTTCCGTTGACATATATAGATGCCCTCTTTGGATCTAGCAACTTCAATCCCTAGAAAGTATCTCAGTTGACCCAGGTCTTTGATTTCAAATTCAGCAGCTAGGACCTCCTTCATCCTTTTAATCTCTTCCTTATCATCCCCAGTAATTACCATATCATCTACATGGATGATAAGAGCTATAAGTTTCCCATTTCTCTTCCTTATGAATAGGGTATGAAATGCCCCGCTTTGAGTATAACCACCCTTCTTCATGGCTCCACATAGCTTCTCAAACCAAGCTCGAGGGGACTGTTTAAGGCCATATAGTGTTTTTCTCAGTCTACACACTTTCCTGCCAAATTCATAACCTGGTGGAGGATCCATGAATACCTCCTCATGTAGATCACCATTTAAAAAGGCATTCTTCACATCCAGCTGATGAAGCTCCCATGAGAAATTTGCAGCTAATGATAGTAGAACTCTGATAGTGTTGAGTTTTGCTACCGGAGCAAATGTTTCTTTGTAGTCAATTCCTTCCTTTTGAGTAAATCCCTTTGCTACGAGTCTACCCTTGTATCTTTCAATAGACCCATCCTCCCTATGCTTCACAGTGAACACCCACTTGCATCCAACAATGCCTTTCCCTTCTAGTAAATCTACTAATTCCCAAATCCCTGCTTTCATTAAGGCCTTCATTTCTTCATTCATAGCATCTTTCCACTTTGGGTCAGACACTGCCTCTGAGTACCTAGTAGGAACATGCATAGAAGAGAGAGCAGACACAGAAGAACAATAACGAGGGGACAAATGTGAGTAAGACACAAAATCAGCAATGGGGTGTCTGATAGTACAAGAACGGGTAGACTTACGAAGGGCAATCGGAAGATCCAAGTCAGAAGAATTGATAGGATTACCTTGAGTTACTGAGACAGGTTGATCCGAGTCCAATTGGTTGTTGTCATGAGTTGGGAGGACTCTTCTTCCTTCTATTGTAGGTGATTCTGATATCTTTCTGCTGCCTGCTGAAGTCTTTAGTAACATTTGCAACATCACTAGTAGTAGTCGGGCCAATGGGAGCCTCACTAGATTCACCTAGGATACTACAACTAGGAGGATCAAGAGGAGAGGATGGAAGATCCGAGGCAGAGAGGGGCACAAAGAAGGAGGGAATAGAATGATCAGCAGGAGGGTCCTCTTCCATCCCACTAGTCTCCCCATGAAGAGGATCCGGGGAAGACTGAAAGTAGGATTGAGACTCAAAGAACACCACATCTTTTGTGACATATTTTTTCTTGGTGACTGGATCGTAACACTTGTATCCCTTCTGAGTAGGAGGGTACCCCAAGAAAATTCCCTTCGTAGCTCGAGGATCCAATTTGGTCTTCTTCGGATCCTTGACATGTATGAAACATACACACCCAAAGACCCTCGGTGGAAGAGAAAAAACAGGAAGGTGAGGGCAAAGAACAGAAAATGGAGTCTTCATCCCCAAGACCTTAGATGGCATTCGGTTTATCAAATATGATGCAGTAAGGATTGCTGGAGACCAATAGGCTTTTGGAACCTTGTGCTGAAATAGTAAAGCTCGTGCAGTCTCCAATAAGTGTTTATTCTTGCGCTCAGCAACCCCATTCTGTTCGGGGGTACTAGCACAAGATGACTGATGGATCATTCCCGCATCCTCCATAAACAAGTTTAAGGACCTTTCGAAATATTCAGCAACATTATCTGACCTAAATTGCTTGATTTTCTTGCCAAATTGTGTTTCAATCATTTTGCAAAATGCCTTGGTTACCCGCGACACTTCATCTCATGTCTTTAATAAGTAGATCCATGTGCATTGAAAATAGTGATCAATAAAACTGATAAAGTATCGATAGCCATCAATAGAAACAATGGGAGAAGGACCCCAAACATCAGAGTGGACTAAGTCAAAAGGTGCTTGAATTTCATTACTAAAAGTTGAATACACAGTTCTACACTGTTTTGATAATTGACAGACTTCACAGACTAACTTTTGACTTGAAACACCTTGGAACAATTCCGAAAAAAACATTTCCAATGACGAAAACTGTAAATGACTTAGCCTAGCACGCCACAGGTGTAGCTTAGTTAATGACTCCACATTAGATTGACCACTAGTAGTAGATGTTTGTAGGATCGAACTGATGTCTGCATCAAGGTAGTAGAGGCCTCCATGCTCAAGACCGCTCCCAATCGTTCTCTTCGTCAAACTGTCCTGAAAAACACAATGAGTAGGAAAAAAGGTTATGCTACAGTTCAAGTTCTTGGTAAGTTTTGAAACAGATAAAAGGTTTGAAGAGAGATTGGGAACATGCAAGACAGATTTGAGTGAGAGGTCCTTGCTTAGGTCAACCACTCCTTTCCCAGATATGGTAGAGGGGGAACCATCAGCAACCTTCATCTTGTCTTGGCCAAACATTAAATGATAGGAAGAAAATAAAAAAGACATGTGAGTCATGTGGTCAGTCGCACCGGAATCAATAATCCAAGAGGTTGGATCAATGGAACTAGTTGCACTAAAGGCGGAGACAATACCTAATCTGACAAGGGAGGTGGAAGCAAGGGAATTTGTCCTTAGGCGGGCCAATGCCCGGCTAAGTACCTCTACCTCATCAGCTGTGAAATCCATAGACCCGTGTCCTTGGGAACTAGTAGTTTGTCCCATGGAAGAGGAAGCAACTGTGGATGAGTGTTTGGAACCTCCATCACTATGACTTGCTGCCAGGTTCCCACTTGCAGATTGGCCCTTCTGGTGCTTCTTATCTTTCCTCAATGCAGTTGGTTTCAGATGAGGATAGAGAACCCAACAAGTCTCTTTCACATGCTCTTCTCCCCCACAGTGAGTACACTTCAGGTGTCTCTTGTCAGAGAACTTGTTCCCCCTTTGATTTGTAGAAATTAGGGTTGAATGTTCTATAGATTGTTCAGCTAGTTTAGTCTAAGCATCAGCTTGCATCTCTTTTCTTCTCACCTCTTCATTTCTCACAAGGTAGTAGACATGATGTAAGTCGGGCATCTCATCTCTTCCCAGAATTTGGGACCTTATGTTCTCATATATTGGATCTAGGCCAGCCAAAAATTTGAATGCTCTACCCTCTTCAACTTGTTTGTCATGTTTCTCATTGTCTCTGGCATTCTCCTAGTCAATGATGAGGTGGTGATCCAGCTCTTCCCATAGTCCTTCTAACGTAGCAAAGTATGTTGCAACACTCATATCTCCTTGCCTCAAGGCAGCAATATCTTGATTCAGTCTATAGATTCGGACATTATTTTTTTTCTACCCATAGGTCTTAGACACCTTTTCCCATATCTTGGCAGCTGTGGAGAAGTGTTGAACGGTCCTAGCTACCCTTGGAGTCATTGAAGCAAGTAGCCAGGACATGACTGTAGCATTCTCTCTTCTCCAAATAGCATATTCAGCACTCCCTATTTCGGGTTCTTTCTTCTGCCCGTCCAAGTAGCCGGTAAGATCCCGGGATGTGATAAAGAGCATGGCTGAAACAGACCATTCCCTAAAGTTGTATTCGTCTAGCAACACATTTGTTATCTGTAGGCTGTGCAGATTTGGGTTCTCCAAATTAGGAGACCTCCCACTAGCCTTAACATCTCTAGAGGACACTTCCCCGGATACGGAAGACATCTTCTCCGACTTGCAAGAGTACCAAAAACTGTCACACAAGTTATATGAAACCACTTCAGACTTACGGAGCTTGCAGCACTGTAAACTCAGACCGGAGGGTCCATATCAGGGCTGAAAACCAAGTTCCACTCTGCTGTACTGCTCTAACTACTGCTGTTGCAAGCTGCCACCAAACTGCTGAAGCACCGAACTGAAACCCTTCTGCTGTGTTTAGCCACTGTTGCCGCAGCCTGGACCTTGCTGTTGTGGCTTCTACCACGCGCTAACCACTGCTATCGCAGGCTGAACCCTCACCCACGAACTGTTCTAGGACTGCTGAGATCAGTCCTCTCTTCCAGATCTGTTCTACACAGATCTCACTTAGCCGAATGGCTACAACTTGCTGTGTGTCTCTTAGGGCATCAGCTACTGGGACTAACTCCCCTTGGGCCCTACAACCAAGGGAAACCCTAGATATAGGTTCTGTTGGGTTCTACGACCAGACCTAGGGTTTCTTTGCAGTACCAAGATAGAGAGAAAGGTGAGAGAGAGAGAGAGAGGTGTGAGGCAGCTGCTGTAACCAGGCGAGTTTTAGTGCTCTGATACCATGTTTGCCGAACTGAACCTGTCAAGTGAGCAGAGAAGAAGAAGAGGAGAAAGGAAGAAATGTTCGAATGGGCACTGTTCACTTATATAATAACAGTACATAAAGTTACATAAAAGGACCAGGATGCCCCTGATTAGTGATGGGACACCCAGTCAAATAAGACACTAAATAAAAATAGGCCCAGTAACTAAGGCCCAGTAACTAAAGACTTAATACCCAACCCAGACAAGAGGATAACAAAATATCAGCCGAACCAACACTTTTCAAGATCAATTTTGGAAACCACTACGGTCATGTCTTACCATTTTCTCTCCTCAACCTTATTTGCAATCAAAACACTTAATTATTTGTCTTCCACCAACAAAGGCACTTAAAGATTTAGCTACTATATCCCTTAAAACTCCTTTAAGCCTATTTGCTGACACTTAGGCAATGATGTTATAGAGGCTTCCGAGCATACTGATTGCTTTTTTTATAAGTAAACAAAGAAATTATTAAGCAGAAAAGGTTGCTTAGCTAGACAATTTGTCATTCCATATCCGATCTTCTTTCCCATTTAATTCTCAAAGTCAAATAACTGTAAGTCATTTAAATCTCTTTAAGTCCCCCCCCCCCCGCAGCAGGTGTAGGACCTACAAAAAATTTCAAATGGGTGTACAGAAGAAAAAGATGGAGAGGTAACAAGCCAACTGTCCCTGACCATAGGGGGATAACTATGCCTGCCCAGCCTCCGGCTTCCACTATGTTGAAGGATCATCAGGAAGACAAGAGGAGCAACAGTTCTGATTCTACTGTGGTCCAGCCGCAGCAGAATCCTGAGTTACTTGAAGAAGAATCTAGTGGCATGACATTACAGAATTTAGTTGATAGAGAAGTCACGACTGGGAAAATTTGGGCCTGTTTTTCTGGGAAGGTGATGAATTTGCTAGGAAAGCTTTCGAGGAATTTGAAAGAAGAAGAAAGTAAGAGAAAGATAAAAACAAAGCTGTCTCACAAAGAAAAGGGGCATGGGGCGAGGATTGTTCAATCCAAGAAGATTTGCTTACAGATGAAGACTGAAGCAGGATTCAGGAAAGGGAGATGCGATTTGCTTAGTATCAGGCTTGTGTCTCTTGTTTTTGGGGTTGGTTGGGTTTGCACTTTCATTTTTCCTTTGGGTGTTTGGTCATGTTTCACTGATGTAAGTTGTGTTCGTATTGGATCTTATTGGGCCTCTTGAGTGGGTTTTCAGATGGTTGGTTATTTCTTATCACCTTCTGCTGTTCTTTTTATTTTTAATGAACTTTCTTTTTACCCTTCAAAAAAGTCCCCCCCAGCCCGTCCCCATAAACCCAAATTTGCTGCCTCCGGGTTCTTTAATCAGTGTGTTACCAACTTTGAGTCCCTTGAAGTCAATGACCAATTATCAATATTCACCTGTCTTGCCAATTCAGCCCATTGAAGTGTAGCTAAAAGTTCAGCTCTAGCTGAGTTCCCCTACCCTAGATGAGTTCTTCACATTATTTTGCCTTTTTTCCAAGGAGGTGAGAAAAGGAGCACATTATGCCACAACTTACGCATCTGGAACCTCCATAACCACTTCCAAAGAAGAGCTGAACTTCTCTTTACAAGGTTGACCAACCCCAGCCCACCTCCCTCCTTTCTTTTGCATACAATTTTCCATTTAGTTAATGCTCCCTCTTCAAGCCCTCGTCACCTTTCCAATATTGACAGAGAAAACAAGAATTCTAAATGTCAACACATAATATCCATAAAATTATAGCTACAGTTGAATGTATTAGGGTAATTGTACCTCTCAGTGAGATGTAATTTCTCTTCCAAGTCGCTAATTTTTTAAAGAATATATCTGGAATAGGATTCCAAAAACTAATCGATCTTAGTCTTCCTCCTAGAGGGAGACCTAGGTATCTCATTGGCCACTATGTCACTAAACACTCCAAATACTAATGTACCTTCATAACTCCTCTCCCATGTTTATATCAACAATACAGCTCTTATTTAGATGGTTTTCAGAGTAACTCACCCATATGGAGTTCACACCATTTCATGTGCATTGCAATGTAAAAAACCTTTCCTGATGCAGATTACTACATTGTTTATGATATGAAGGTTGTTTGCTAACCATTGATGCATCAAATGGTTAAGTTCCAAGTGAACATGATCATCTCCGGGATCTGTTTTGTCACAAGTGGTTGCAAGGCCAGTCACCTAGGTAGTAGGCACCTACACAACAAGGTGCATGGCTACTACTTGGGCTCAGATTACTACCATGAAAATCATGTCTCTAAGTTTAAGTTAGTTTTCAGGATTATACATCTTTTAAATGCCATGTTTACATTTTAGAGGATATGATGCTTTAGCTTGATAAAGAAGTTTCCTTTCAACTTTCAATTCCATCAAAAGCTTGGAATTGCTTGGACCAGAATATGTAAGAGTTTTCTCAGTAGATGGAAATTTTAGCTGCATATTTGGTCAAACTCTGTCTGGGTTCCATCTAAAAGGCTTGCCCTCAATCAAGTGCATTGTTCATTAAAAAATAGCCAACTGCTATTTCTAATTGGTTTTAACCAGAAAATATGCTACTACATATGATTAGAATGCATAACAGCTGATGGTATGCATAACAGCTGAAACTTGTGTACCAACTAGTGTCATGGTTAAAGTTCCTTCAAATTAATTTCTTGCAGGTACTGACCCAGTAATAGCCAATTCCAGTCACTCCCTCTCTCCTTTATATTTTTCTTTTCTTTTCTTTTCTTTTCCTTTTTTTTTTGTGTGTGTGGGGGGGACTGTTGGGTGGATAAGAATTTTTTTTGCTCTCAGTGGATGGATCAGAAGTTTTTAGAGTCACTCTCAGGCACCTGATTTTGGAGATGAGTGCTTTTGCACTTCCATGTGCTAATATGCCTCCTTAGGGAGTGGAATGCAAGGAACTTTTTTTTTATCAGAAACATAAAAACATAATTTTATTAATAATGGGAAACAACAGAATTAACAAGAAGGTGAGAAAATGCAAGGAACTCTTTTACCCCCACCCCACCCCCCTTTCTTGAATACTTATTCTATTCATTACCGACAAAAAAGAAGACAAAAGTTTAATGTAGAAGTTAGGGAGTGGAACGCAAGGAACTCTTTTTTTATCAGAAACACAAAAACAGAATTCTATTAATAATGGGAAACAACAGAATTAACAAGAAGGTGAGAAAATGCAAGGAACTCTTTTACCCCCCCCCCTTCTTGAATACTTATTCTATTCATTACCAACAAAAAAAAAATGAAAGATAAAAGTTTAATGTAGAAGTTAGGGAGTGGAATGCAAGGAATTTTTTTTTTATCAGAAACACAAAAACAGAATTTTATTAATAATGGGAAACAACAGAATTAACAAGAAGTTATGAGAAAATGCAAGGAATTCTTTTATCTCCCCCCCCCCCCCTTTCTTGAATACTTATTCTATTCATTACCAACAAAAAAAAGACAAAAGATTTATCAAAAAAAAAAAAACAAAGACAAAAGTTTAATGTAGAAGCTAATAGATGCAAATAATACCAAAAAATTAAAACTTCTAATTGCTTATACTAAATTATTAAGACAATTCAGCTACAAATGTTAGCCTAACAATCCAAGATGTCTATAGTCAAATATCACAGACCACAAAGAGGAGTGTGCCGTGTTGCAATCTTAGGAATTAGGCCACAAGAATTCGCTTGTTTTCAGTTTAGGATAGCAATGAATCCATAGAAAGCATATAGGTAAGATATGTCATCTTGGAATGGAAATATAGGGCCTCCTCAATAAAATTTTAGAACTTTTTCCTTTGGCGTCTGAAATAAATTAAATCTGACCTTTGTGGGTGGATCAATAGCCCCAATATAAGTCAAGGGTCTGTCAGCTGGTACTGAAATTAAATGAGCTTCTAAAGAAGGCATTCTCAGCTTTTCATCATCAACCACTGTAGTTGTCATAGTTGCTGTTGTTGTGGAGAGGATACACTGTGTCCGGAAGCAAAGAAGATCTCTAGCCTTCACTGCACATTTAAAGCAACCAAGACTGAAAAACAATTTCAATCTGATCTAATAAAATTTCATTAATCAATGGTTCTTCCAAATTGACATGCTGGTAAGAAGATATCATCATGGTTCATTTTAATAAAACAGAAAAGGATAGATGCTTCTGTTTTCACTTCAGACATAACCATCAAGTAATGAACAAGAAAGGAAAAAATCATCTAGTTAAATTCCAGAATCATGATTACATATGTGCTAATCATTCTGAATATTTAAATAGAATTGCATAATACATTCTAGGACATGGATTGCAAGGACAAGGCATCACAATATAACAATTTTTACCTGAGAGTGGACAAGCAGGTTAAATTAAGATTTCCGATGAAAGCAAGGTTCGAATTTTTTATATAATACACCCTTTATTGGGTGTATCATATTGTATCGGCAAGTCCCCAATATACTAAATAAAGGGGTTTGGGGGTTTTGACCACTTTCAGGGTGTAGGCAAGCCTAATACCAACCCCCTGTAAATTTTTGGGGGGAAAACTCAAAAAAAAGTAATGTGCCTTCCATACACCTGATATGCAAGTTCTTGGGTATCAGGTGTATCGATACATTGAACCTTGGATAGAAGTATTTCTACAGAATAATGGGAAAAAGATCATATTGTCATCGTCGTCACCATCATCATCTAAGCCTTATTCCAGGCCCCAGCTATATGGGGATGGCTACATGCACTAAATACCATTTCTTACTACTTCAACATATGTCCATTTTGGTTTGCCCCTAGCTGTTACGATCCATTTGTCCCATATTGGTAGTATGGGATGCTAATGTGAGGTATCCCACATTGGTAGTAATGGGATGTTGTTGTGGGGTATATATGTGCTTGGGTTCCCTCCCTCTAACAACTATCTTTTAAGGGTGAGTTCTCCTAAGGCACATAACACTAGCTCTTCCCTCTTCCAGCCCCTTCAACTTGCAAACAGATCACTTTCTACTTACAGATGCTGTCAATGGTCTTATATGCACGTACCAAACCATCTTATTCTACTTTCTCTCATTTTATCACCTATTGCTGCTATTTCTAGGTTCCTTCAAATGACTTCATTTCTGACCCTATTCTTTGTAGTTCTTCCACTCATCTATCTCATCTCATGGAAAACATCAAATCCAATAACAGAGTATCCAAAATAACCATATAACTTATACCTGTTAATTTATGCATCAAACACATAGACAAGCATTTCTTCATTTACATACCATAAACAAATTTTGAAAAGGGGACTGCCAATTCCAGAATGCACCTCGATAAATCATATAGGTTAAATTTCAAAAATAAGAAAACCTCAAGAAAAAACGAAATTAAAGCTATCTTACAGTAGTCATAAGAAATATTCCTTCAACATTATAGTTTCTTCAAATCTTTGAAAAGAAAGATAGCAGAAAACAAAGTGACAGAATAGTCCCATTACTCCAAATCCAAATATTTTCTTCTTCTACGCATTATTGTGGAAAGAAACTAAAGTTATATTACAACAACAATACGAGAATTCAAATAGGGAAGAAAAAATAAAATGAATGACAAAGAAGAAAATTAAAGACCTAACTTACACTGGCTATTGTTGCTGTAGTGGTGTTGATGTTGGTGAGTTTTGAAGTGGATAGAGAGGGTGTCTGGTGAGCACTTGAACTGTGGCAACAGACACGCCATTTTCTGTTTGCGAATCTTCTAAAGTTCTCTGGATACATGCATAGATGGATAGGTTGAAGGAACTACAGCAGTATGAAGAGAGAAAGGAAGACGGTCACAGTGTGGGAATTCCAGAAGATATGAAAGAAGAAGCGACTGTGAGCAAGAGCTTCAGAAAGCGCTTAAGGAGAGAAAGAAAAGTTGTGATATATGGATAAGGAGTCAGAAGGCTTAAGGAGGATAGAGGGACAGAAAAACTGACCGAGACCGACTCTCAGTAAAAAACCCAAACACCGAACCACTCAAAAATGTCAAACCCTCCCGATGAAGTTTCACTGCAGCTTTTCGGGTAGGCTTAATATAGACTCCATGATCCGTTGATCCAGGTCGTCAGTTGTGCAAAACCTATAAATGTGATATGAATCAAACGGTAAGATTAGTTACTTGTTGACGGTCTGTTATTGGTGGTTGCGATGGCTTCCTCTTGTTTTACTATTTGCATAATGGACAAAAGTTTTTGGGACCCGCATTTTATGGGTGATCTCATTGAAATAGGATTTACTAGTCACAATACCGTGCTCACACCGTTCACACATCACTTGCAGCCTTTCATCGAGAATATCTCTAAAAGAAAGCAGACAAATACAAGTAAATAGATATTCTCAATATACAGTTATAAAAGATTGAAAATAGTATGAATAGGGTCTTGTGAACACTGAATCCGATCTCGATTCTCGATCGCATTAGATCTTCACAGCGCGACTCTACATGCTTTTACAGTAGATTCCAACTCTGTATTGCATTACAAGAAGATGTTTTCAATACGACTCTGGATCTCTTGTCTATAAGAACTCCACTCACGTTTACCCACAACATACCTCCATACATTGGGAACATCTCTTTATGCATAATATATGTAGGAGGATGAATTGTTCCTCATGTGTGATTGTAATGTTATATGGGTAGACATGGGCAGAGTTCTTGCAAGCAGGAGATCCGAATTCTATATGTGCTGAGATTTGTTGTGGGACACTGTGAGATGGTGAACTGTGGGAAGGAAAAATAGTTGGATATGGCAAAGCGTGTATTGTTAATGGATCGCATCAAATGCAGAAATGGGGAAGGCCTAAAATCAACCCGAACCAAGCCTTTAAAGTTTTATGATGTATAAGTAGACCTATTTTGTTCATGGGTCGGGTTGTGCTTCGCCTCTTGATGAATAGAATACATTCAAGTCCAAGCTTGAGCCCAATCTAACCATCAGTCCTAAATCTTAAGTCCGAGCCTCGCCTTCCTATAAAGCCATGGGCAAAAATATTTTTTCACTCAATAAAAATAAATAAATAAATTATTTATATCAAATGACCTTAAAACCCAAATATGTTGAAATGCTTGAAAAAAAAACGAAGAGGAACAAAGAAAAATATACTATATATATATTTTTATTATATAAAATATTATTGGGTTCAGGCTAGGTTTTTTGAGAAAGCATGAGCTCGGCCCCCAAAAAATAAAGCCTAGTCTTTCGGGCCCAACAACAAGCATACAGGCCTAAAATAATGTCCAGGCCCAATAAATAATAGGCTTCGCGCTACATGGCCCATGAACAAGTCTACTTAAGTGGTAAGACCTAGAATCAACTCTACCATTTTAATCGGGCTCACCAGATTTGGCCCAAAGACAAGGAGGTGTTTGTGTGGTGGCATTGCGTTGTTGTTTTGTTTTTAGTTTATGAAAATTGGTGATAATTGTATATTGATACATCATATATGAGTGTCATTTTAATTATAAAAATGTTTTAGGTAGAAAAGCCTTTCCCATAGAAATTTGCAAGTCCAAGAGGACCAAAACACATCAGCAACGCAACACTATAGTATTTTGAAATATGGTACCTCTTTGTTGTGAGGGCAAGAAATGTAATCTGAATATTATTATTAAATTCATTCAATTTCTTTTCATTAAGTCTCACATTTAAGGTATTAACTCATATTCTCTCTCGTTGAATTATATATTCAAGGTATTTTTGTTTCTCATCACTAAATTCTACTAATTATATCAATACATAATAATTGAATAATATAAAAATATATATTTTTAAAATCAACTCGAAAACAAAACCGTATTTTCATTTAGGTGGTGGTAAGAAGTTTAACCATTTTGGGTCAAATGGGCCAACCCATGATGCCATAATTAAACAATAAAAATTCAGAAATATATAAAAATACAAAAATATAAAATATAAAGAAAATATATACAAAATTTGGGCACATATATGATAAATAAAAATCGGCCCAAAAACAAAATCTTATTTTCGTTTAGGTGGTAGTAAGAAGTTTAACCATTTTGGGTCAAATGGGCAAACACATGATGCCATATTTAAACAATAAAAACTCAAAAATAAATAAAATACAAAAATATAAAATATATAGAAAATTTTGGGTACATATATGACAAATAAAAAAAATGTTCTTATTAATGATGGAGATGGAATATAAAATTTTAAAACAACTAGAAATGAAACCATTTTTTGGTTATCTCTCCTAAAGTCCCATATATAAGGTATTAACTCCCATTCTCTCATTAAATCTTATATTTAAGGAAAATTTGTTTCTCATTATAAATTTGTGCTAATTAAATCTACAGAATTAATTTTAATAGTATAATCTTAATATTTTGAAAAATAATTAACCCAAAAAACCGTTTTTTTCTACCTTGTGGTGGGTAAGCAATTCAACCATTTAGGTCAAATGGGTTAACTAATGGTACCATAATTAAATACTAAAATTAAAAAATAGAAGCAGATAAAGTATAAAAACACAAGAAAATAAAAAAAAAGAATTGGGCATATCTCTAATATTATATATACATTGTACTAAACAAAAAAAAGTATGATATGTAATTGTGTTATTGTAATATATATATACAATTACATGTACAAATATATATAATTATATATATATATACCAAGAACCTACATTGTAGGGGCCGATTCCAAATTACCTCCCTTAAACTTTCTAACACAATTTCAAGTAGATCACCTTTATTAGAATCCTCTAACAAGAGACATGTAAATGTTCAAAATACCCATGCAACTACTATTGAGGCTGGTTTCTACGAAAAAAAAGTGTGGGTCTCAGAGTTGTTGTGACTCCCACTTCTATTAGAGATGCAAGAGAAATCTTTATATATCATCCATAATAGAAGTTACCATTGTTGTCAAAAATGAGAAATCCTACGTTGCCATTAATTCCATCCAACGCTCCATCAAAGTTTAGTTTTACTAAAGGGAATATTGTCTTGACCCAAGTGCAAGGAGAGGGGGTCTAAGCTAGTAGACATAAAAAAAAATATCGATTAATGAGGGTAAATCTTTATCGCTTACAATAACATCAATATAGATATTAACAATAAACGATTGACAATTGATCGAATGTTTTGTGTTCCGTCACAGTCTTGCATATAGCTTTCCAAATAGTACAGATATTTATAGTACCGTGGGTAGATATTGATAAATGTGTTGAGTCTATCGAGTAAAAAACCAATGTAAGAACCAACCATTTAATGATCCTCCACCAACTTAGTGATTGAGCATGTGAAAAATAGATGAATAATACACTCTATACCAACTCCACAAAGAGTTCAGGTAGGGTTAATACCCCTTGAAAATCTAGTGATAACCTCGGTAACAAGAAAATCTCCCACCAAATATCCCCATAAAAATAGATGAATTCATGGGGGTAAATTTTTAACTTGCCAAAAAGATTTCAATGGAATTTGCCCAAAATCTAAACATGAAGTTGGCAGTTGTTCAAGCTGGCCTATCAAAAACTTATAGGCCAATGCTACTCCACTTCCATTGAATGAATAGGCATATCTATTTATACCCTCATCATCAATGTATTCCATTAACCTGAAATTTACCCATGAACTAATGGATGGGTTTATAAAATATGAAACTTTACACATAAAACATGATGACGGAGAATCACATATCAAGGTAGGTTCTTTCCGGTATGATAGTCAAGGGTCATTATAACCCAGTAAATGGACCATCCATTACCTATAACATATCTAGCGACAACATTGTTTGAGAGGAGATATGCATTTAAGCATGCTTGACCAAGTGATAAATTGATGAGCACTGGATTTAACATTCTAGAAACCTGTTGAACCATGTAAAAATTTAAAAGGTAAGAACCTATACTCATAATTGCATAGGGGAGGTTAAGAATCTCCAATACAATTTAAATAGTAATGCCTAATTGTTAAGGTGATAGTCTTTGAATCCAAACCATGACAGTTTTGCACACAAATAAGGCCTTGAATATATATGATAACCATTTCCTTCATAACCCCACCAAAATCTTCTTGTAACTTGAGTAAGTTGATCACAGTAACTTTGGGGAAGCAACTTAGTAGCCATAACAAAAGAAGGGATGATATTATACTCTGTATGACAACTGTTCAACCTGCATGAATAACAATTCCCCTTTCCATCCTTACATGCGAGATTTAATTTTGTCCGAAATTTTGAAAAATTCCTCCTCTCTATGTACCTCAAGTTTCTTGAAAATTACACCCAAGATATACCACTTGGTCTACCATAGGTTTCACTCCCAAGAAATTTGTCATCCATTGCCCCCCCCACCCCCCATCTACCCATAAACACTTATACTGAAATAAATAGAGGGTTTATTGTGGCTCACTTGTTGACCCGACCAGACCAGCCACTAAAATAATCAAGCATCATTTAACAATGGCAATTTCATGTAAAGAGGCCCCACCAAAGATAAGAATGTTGTCTACATACATTGTGTGATTGATACTCACACTACCAACTCCCAATTGAACACCATGAAGCCTTCTATTTTGAAGTTCTTTGAATAACATCCTAGATAAAGCATTGCCTCTAAGGATAAAAATACGGAGATAAAGGGTGCCATTGCCTTAAACCCTTTTGTGGAATAAGCTTAGTGGTTGTCACCCCATTTAATTAGCAATATGGAAAAAAAATAAGTTGCTACATATTAAAAATAATCTGGCAAAATTGTTCACTAAAACCCCATAACTTGAGAACATGTAGTTAAAAATTCTACTTAATACGATCATAAGATTTAGATAAATCAATTTTCATAATGGAATATCTAACAGTTGTTTGCCTAGAGTGAATGCGTTTTGCAAATGAGAGATAAGCCAAGGAAGCAAATTAAGACTTCAATCAGGTAGTAATAATCTTTGTCAAAATTTTGTATGTGACATTAGTTAAGACAATGGGTCAGTAGTCACTAGCTAATTCAACACCTTCATTTTTTGGTAGAGGTGAGCATAGTTCGGTTAAAATTAAAATATATATATATATATCAAAATTTCAATTTTGGTTATTTTGGTTTGGTTAGTTCAAGTTTCAGTTCTTAGGATTCGGTTTTTATAAGTATGTTTCCGGTTTTAATTATGCATTTTAGAAGTTCGGTTAACCCCCAAAAACCAAACTTTTATGTGTCATAAGTTTGTTAAGTACATTGTGTAATGTGTATATATAATATGTGTAATACTTAATAGTTTTTAAGGGCAAACAAGGAAATGAAAAACTTTGCCCCAAGCCCCTAAATCGAGAAATCACATAATGATGAAATGACCAAAGACACAAAACAAAAATAAAGGGTAATTTGAATTCAATCCACCTCAGATTCATATTGTCAGGGGGAATCCCAATTCACAGGGGGATGTTGTTTATAGGGGTGGTTATAAATATATTTGGGGAATTAGTTTATGAATTTTGAGGTGGAATTGGGAGTAAAAAGACTAAAAGCAGTAAAAGTCTAAAGCTCTATACCTAAGTTAGAAAGTTAACCATGACCGAACCTATTGAATCTCAAAATACAACATGTGTTATAATCATGTTCGGCGAACTGAACCTTCTTCTCTGGTGAACCTCTTTTCTTTTGTGAACTATAATTTTTTCAAGTAATACCATTTTCATTCATATTTTCTTTTTTGTTTTTTCTTTCCATCTATATATACTTTACCACTTGCTAGTCGTCAATTTTCTTTTTTTGGTTCAAAAACAAAAATCCTTCCTTTCTATCACCACTATAACTTTGCAAGTTTGTGACTCTATTTAGTCTTGATTTTTTTTTATTTATATGATTCTTTGGGCCTTTGAGATTCAAGCCTATTTGAACCGTAGTTACTTAATTTTATTATAAAAAAAAGAAATAAAAAAATAACCAAATATCATGCCTCCATTATTTTAGTTTTAACCAAAATAATTGGAAAAAATCAGTTTGGTTTGTTTTGTCTTCTAGAAGTTTGGTTTCAAGTTTAGAAAATTGGTTATTAAAATTTCATTTTATTTGGTTTAGTTTTGAACTAAGCAAACCAAATTCTCATCCCTATTTTTTGATATAAGAACAATGTGAGTACCATTATTTTTTTTATCTCGAAGGGATGAGAAAATATATGTTTTATAAATTGAACAAGTTTAGAGCCAACATCATCCCAACATCTTTAATAAAATATTGTTGAAATACCATCCGAACCTAGGGTTTTAGTAGGCCTATAGCAAAGAAGTACAGTCCTCACCTTATCAGTCGAAGGAATAACACAAAATAGTATTATCAACTGGAGTAATATCATGGGGAGCAAACTCAGCCATAAGTCCATAACATGATGGATTTAGAAGTACACAAATCAACATAATATGAAATAAGAGAATAGATTGTTCAATTAGACTTAGTCAAACATCCAATTGTTGTTTAAAAAAGGGCATCTTTCAACCACATGATGTTGTTCTTCCTCTTGTTTCTTCATTAAAATCAAAGAGGTTGACTTGCATGTATCCAATTACAACTAGATCTTTGATGCCAATAGAAGTATTCCAACTTGATAATAGTACTTAATTCTCTTTAGAGATGTTTTTCTTCTTCCAATATAAGGGTTGTACAACCCAAACTCTAAAGTGATTCAATCAAGAGAAAAGCTCATTCCATTGTTGACTTAGTAAGTGTTTGGCATCGATATTGTTTCCTTAGAGTCAGTTTCTCAAAAAAATGATGTTCTACATGTGAGGTGTATTGCCCCGTTTTCTCAAAAAAGTAGTGCTTATTTTTTTGTCTGGCATTGGTGTTTCCACTTATGACATTTTTTGGAGAAATAATACTACCATTTGTTTGGTACCCATGCTTATGCTTTATAGTTGTTTTTAGCATTGGTGCCTATTATCTAATGCTTCTAATGAATACGTATTCTCTTACATCACAGTTGAATTCAGAACCGACAATGGAGAATGTCCATACTCCTTCTGGGAAAAAGAGAAAAAAAAACTATGAGAAAAACTAATAAACAAACAGAAGAGAAACAAAAGATCCATTACAAACCGTTGATGACACACCAGTTGGACCTCTGTGGCATTTGAGAACACACTAGTTTGACCTCCAACCTTTGGCGATGAGAAAACAGCAGCTCGACCTCCGATGACTGAGGACACACCAATTGGACCTTCATTGTCGACTGAGAATGTAAGCCACAAGACCCTACAAATGGAAAATCTAACATTAAATGCCACATTGGGTCCATGTTATGTTACCATTATTAGCAAAGACTACAAAAATGAGAGAATGACTCATTCGACGTTTCCTCATTCCATGCCTTCCCAATATCCAAGGCGCGATTGTTTTCTTCCTGTTTTTCAAAAACTGGAACCAAATATTGAACATTTTTTATGACATGGCACAATTTTCTAAGATCAATGCCAAACACTACTAAATGACCATGTGTGTGAAGTGCCCAATTGCACAACGATTCTTTACAAGGTGTACATTTGAAATGAAATCTCCCCTTCCTTGAAATCCAAACCTCATGCACTTTATCATTAAGACCCTATATATAGATGAGTCCAATCTGACTCAAAACAACATGGTTCTCTTTTACCTCTTTATATCTGCATAGTATGTAAAATTATAGGACTATGGTTTAACCCCCAATTGCATGCAGGTGCTTGACCAATGCCATAGAGAAAAAAAAAAAGAAAAACCCAACAATGGTTATATTACTAAAACATGATCAATTCTCTCCAAGATAAGCTCATGATCATGTCGTTTGTTAGATTAAGTGAATCATGGTCCTTGAAACCCTATATCAACCAAATTATAATAGGAGTCTAATCCATTAGTATCAATCGCAATAACTAGACAACCTCCGTCCTTTTCATATAAAGAACAAATGGCATTTAAGTCCCCCATTAATATCCAAGGATGCGCATTTGATATCCCTAAACTCTGAATTTTTGTCCATATAAATTCCCTATTGAAACGGTTTGAGTGGTCATATACAAAGAGCACAAACCATACAAAATGCACTAGTGAATTTAGTACATCCACAACAATAATATGAGATGAAGAGTATGGTGTGGACATTGATAAAGAAGAAGATCATAACAACCGTAAACTACCACTTAATCCCATAAATGGCACAATGTGGTGATTATATGTATTTAATGAACAGAGTAATCTCTCAGACATAGAAATATTAGTACATCTAGTCCATGTTTGGTTCAACTCTCATTTTTTTTCTCTCTTGCCCAAGATGAAATTCTAAAATGGACAATAATAGGTAAAATGAGAAAATATTGCTATGAACCAAACACTTTTTTCCTAAAAAATGAGTTCTTTTCAAAACAACGAGTGCCTTACATTGCTTCTTTTCATTCTTAAAAAAATTGTGTTAGCAGTAATAAACCACCAACCTAGGTCTCCAATATCATCAACATAGATGTCTACCGGTAGGGCTGTCAATTGGACTAGATTTGGTCATATCTAGTCCAATCCAATATTGGTCCATTTACAAATAGGCTGAACTAAATCCATAGAAACCAAGTTGTAGACATCCCATTTTTGTGCTCTTCAGTATTTTTGCAGCACTTTGAGCTTCAAGCATGCTTTAGCTAATCTCGCAGTTGACTTGGGGGTATTTTTAGAAATTTACAAAAGTTGGGGCCTCAAGGATCCAAAACCATAGGTACGTAGATCCCAAAAAACCAAACCCAATGATACCAATATCACCCCAATCTGACACTGTTTACCTCTTCATCTTTAGACCCAAAGCCGGAACTGATTCCAATCATCCGATTGGAGTAATTTTGACCCAAAATCGCATTTTACACCAAATCAGAAATCCAAAACTATAGGTACGTAGAGCCTGAAAATCCAAATCCAACGCCACCAAGATCACCCAAATCCAACACCGTTTACCCCTTCATCTTTAGACCCAAAGTCGGAACCGATTCCGATCGTCCGATCGGAGTCATTTTGACCCAAAACCATATTTTACACTAAATTAGAAATCCAAAACTATAAGTACATGGAGCCTGAAAATCCAAATCCAACGACACCAAGATCACCCAAATCCAACATCGTTTACCCCTTCATCCTGAGACTCGAACCTGAAATCAATTCAAATCGGCCGATCGGAGTCATTTTAAACCTAATCCTAATTTCACATCAAATCCAAAATCCGAGACCATAGGTACGTAGATCCTGAAAATCCAAACCCAATGACACCAAGATCACCCAAATCCAATACCGTTTACCCCTTCATCTTTAGACCCAAAGCCGGAACCGATTTCGATTCCGATCGTCCGATCGGAGTCATTTTGACCCAAAACCACATTTTACATCAAATCAGAAATCCAAAACTATAGGTACGTAGACCCTGAAAATCTAAATCCAATGACACCAAGATCACCCAAATCCAACACCGTTTACCCCTTCATCCTGAGACCCGAAGTTGAAACTGATTCTAATCGTCTTATCAGAGTCATTTTAAACCTAATCCTCATTTCACATAAAATCCAAAACCCGAGATCATAGGTACGTAGATCCCAAAAATCCAAATCCAACAACACCAAGATCACCCGAATCCGACACCGCTACCCTTCATCCCAAGACCCGAAACCGGAAACGGTTCCGATCATCCGATCGGGATAATCTCTTATCCTAAATCCTAATTATGGGAATAAAAAGTATCATATTTTTATCCCCAAATATTCATTATTTTACATTAAATTAGCACTTAATTGGACTCATTACTCTTGTATTTCGATTCAAGGCAAGCAAAAAGGTGACAGAAGGAAAACAAGGCTAATCGGACGATTTTGCACAGTTTTGGCACCGCTCAGTAATCTAAAAATAACTCTCACATCCGCACTCCGATTGGGATGATTAAAGATGCATTAAAAAGATAAGGGAGAACTCCACAACTTTCATGTTCTGGGTTTTGACATATTCGGTCTGAATCGATGTCAAAATCGGGCCCAAAGTCGGAGCAAATTTGTAGAGAAGCTCAACCCATAGCTGAATCCCAATTCGCAGAAGAGCCTTGTAGCAGCCGAATTTATTGAAGAAGCCCAACTCGAATTCAAGAATAAAAACTCCCATCAGATTTAAATTTCAAATGTAATTCTAGAAGGATAAGAGGATTGAGATTACTAGATAAGAGAGGTTACTAGATAAGAGATAGGATAGGATTAGATCAAAACTGATTAGGACTTTCTATTTTTGAGGATAATCTCCTAAGAGGAGTTGGAGAGAGCCCCTCCTCCTAAAGCTATATAAAGGGGGTGGCGGACCAGCTTTAGGCATCGATCAATCAATCAAGAAATCAAGCAAACAAGCAGTCCATCCATCTCGGAAGAAAAGCAAGAAGGAGGAAACAACCATGAGCGACTGAGCTTTTCTTTTCTAATTCAAGGATGATTGTTGATTCGATTGTGTCATCGTGAGGTTATGTGTTTAATTTAATTTTTTGCTTTTAATTCAAGTATTCATTGATTCTTGTGCATGTTCTTATGGAAATTAATATTGATTAGTCTGACAAATTAATTAATGTTGATCTTCCTACTGCTATCCATGATTCAATGATCTGTAATTGTCACGAATAATGGTACAAGTAGCAATTAGGTTAATATCTTTTTGGGTCAATTGTTCGTGACAACCTTTGACCAATGTATTGGCATGTTTTAACCTAAAGGGAATCAACGGAACAAGATTCGATAATTGCAGCTAACTCAACTATTGTTATTTTGGTTTAACTGTTTTCACAAAGGTTATTGCTATCATTAATTGATATGGAATGCAATCGTACCCAGTCGATTAATGATAAGTGTTGATCGAATGCTGGGTTTGGTCAACTAATTCAGGAAAACACGAGGTTTATTATGGCTATCCTAATAAATCCTAAGGTTAAATACTTGAATTGCAAGACTGCTGAATTTACCTATGATCGATGACCAATTGACTCTATCCGAACCCTTGGATCAGAATTTGATAAGACTAAATTTTCTTTGTTAATTGTTATTTGCTATTTTGTGTTAATTGTTATTTTAGAAATTTAATCATTCGAATTTCCCACTCATTGCGCATTCGGCTGAGAAATTACTAGCTCCCTGTGGGATTCGACCTGGTACCACTGTTACTACAAATTTATTGTAAGGTGGGACTAGAATTAATTTTGAGGGCTTTGATAACCCATCACCTAACCCCCATAAAATCTGAAATCCAACCTTATAGATGGATAGAGCTCGAAATTTTGAGTCCAACGGTACTAAGATCGTCCAATTTCGACACTGTTAACCCCTCCATCTTGAGACCCAAAGATAAACTCGATTCGGGCCCTCCGTTTAGAATCCTCTTCACAATAACTTCGAACCTAGGGCATTACCAAAACCTCCCCTCAGCCTCTAGAAACATCTTAAAAATCTAAGATTTGACCAGCTATGGCTTTCAATCAATCAAACCAATTACCTAAACTTGGAATGTCCAGTTTAGGTAAATTGGAGAAATCTTTCACTCTTTGTCTTGATTGATTGAGAGAATCTCTCACAAAGTTGTCTTGGCAGTCCATTCTCTCAATCAATTTCCCTCCAAAAACCATTCAAACATCAGCCATTGATCTCCCTTATCTTCCATCTCAGCCCTCCATTCCCCTCTCAAAAAATCTATAAATAGCACCCCTTTCCCACATCCAAAACCCACAAAAAAGCCTAAAGATCCTACACTCACTAATGTAGAGAATACCCCTTTACATCCCGAATAGTCCCAAGCTCCCCCACCACGTCCAAGACATGTCTTCACTCTCCCTCTCCCTATCCCAAACTTCTTAAGCCTGAAGATGCTATTCTCGTACTCTTGCCCTTGCCCCAATCCAATTTGAAGCAAGAAAACTTACTCGGATTGTAGTCGTATTCATGAAAAGGAAGCTGAAGCTTGTCCGAATTCTACGAAATGGTGTACGGAGCCTGCAGATTTTCAGCAACATTTCACATTTATCGGGCAACATTCCACATTCAAAGATAATCATCGATGAGTGTTTGGAACAAGAAGAGTTCTGTGGCGAGAAGAATCTATTCGACGCTGTCTTATGTTTCTATGTCTATGAAAGCTTCCACTGCACTTATTACTGAAAATTTTTAGATTTTATTATCATGAGCATGACAATTAATTCGGTCTGCATCCTCTAGGTTAGTTCCTCGCATTAATGAGTGGTTTTGATCATCTCTCTCCTTCTGTCTACTTTACAACTTCCTTTGGTATTTGTCATAATTAATCTATAATGGGCAGATCTCCATACTCAAGTTTTTTTAGTTTAACTTTCTTAGGTACCGATATTTTTCTTAGTTTCTCCATTGGAGAGGTTAAAAGCAACATAGGATCTTCTCATCACATCATATTAGTGATTAATTTATTTTGTATTTTTACATTGCATGGTCCCATTATTCTCATCCTTTTCTTTAAATACTTTTAGTCTCAATGCTTTCCTGACGACATCTTTTCAATATTTCAAGTTTTTTTTTTCTGTTTTATTTTCTCAGCAGCTCAATCACTTTAGCGTTTTTTATACAAGATCACTACTTGTTAACTTTGCTTGACATTAGTGAAGCCCAATAGTTCTCTTTCTTTTTCTCTCTTACGTGCATTCTCCTTTAGTTAAGTGCATTGATCATCATAAGTACTATTGGATAGCGAGCCATTTAATTCATTTACTAGGTTTTGGTTACATTGATAATTGCCTCATGTCCCTTTTCAAATTAATGTTTGATTATCTTGCTCTCTTTGGTTTTCTTTTTATAGTTAACATGTAATCTTTCTTCGAATGTTCCATTTAGATGTAAGTTCATTTTTTAGTTGATAATCACTGATTTTCTGTAGTTAATTTTTCTTCTTTTTTGTCTTTAATTATTTGCTTTTCCTAGTCATTAATTGATAGTTTTTTTTTTTGTTTATGAAAATTAGTGTGTGGTAATCTTTTTATTTCAAGCCCAAAAATCGAAAAATCTTCTTTGGAACATTGGTAAAGTAGAGGCCGGTTCAACCAGGCGTGTGTGGGATGCCTAACACCTCCCTGCACTGTACCTTGGTCCCCGGAACCAAAGAATCTCATCCCCATTGGGCAACGAGTCACCAAGAAAACAAAATGTTTTTCTTGAAAAATCTTGGGTTTTTCCTAAATTCCCAATTCGAAAAATTTAGGTGGCGACTCCAAAATCCATACCCAAATCTATCCCTCTCTCCGGGTCGTGAAGACACACAAGTACAATCTAGTCCAAATAAAATGCAAATGGACCAGATTGGGTCCAATCCAATTCAAATTGAATCAAACACCAAAATAACATGAAAAATCCATAAGATATATAAAAAAAACTACAAAAACCTACTAAAATCCAATTAAAATGCAAATGAACCAAATTGGGTCCAATTCAATCCAAAGTGAATGAATAAAATCACCTTTGTAAAAGTACTTTGATAAAAGTGTTTTTGTAAAAGTGCTTTCATAAAAGTACTTTTGTAAAAGTACTTTGATAATTCATAAAAGTACTTTGATAAAAATACTTTCATAAAAGTGTATTCGTAACAGTACTTTTGTAAAAGTGCTTTCGTAAAAAGTACTTTTTTAAAAGTGCTTTCATAAAAGTACTTTTGTAAAAGTGATTTCATATAAGTATTTTTGTAAAAGTACTTTTCATAAAATTACTTTTATAAAAGTTCTTTTGTAAAACTGCTTTCATGTAAAAAGTACTTTTGTAAAAGTACTTTGCTTTCATAAAAGTAATTTTCATAAAATTACTTTTATAAAAGTGCTTTTCAAGAAAATGTTTTCATAAAAGTGTTTTTATGCCAGTGGTAACCACTGGCATAGAGTTTCTTTAAAAATGGAAATGGGCAAGATGGGGCATGATTATTTTCATGCTACAGGCTACCCCAATTTTTTTTGCTTTGGGCTGATTTTTCATTCTGAAAAGAATGAGGCCAATGGCAAGAATTTTGTAACCAAACGCTTTAATATTATTTGTTCTTGAATGAGCAAGAATTAAAAAAAAAAAATGAGGCCCTGAGCAACGAACCAAATATGGCCCTAGTTTTCATTACAAAAGCAAGCTCTAGTTTCTCTTCCCGTGGGAGTTTGGAAATATGATGAATTGCCAAAAAACTCCCTCCACCTTTGCAATTCCAAAACAATAGCTTCATGGTGTGGGTGGTGGCAATTGCAGGCTTGCCACCTCAGCCCCAGTTGTAGGTGTTAAATTCAATTGCATTGGACACACTAACCATGCTCTTCTCTTCAAAGTGGAAAGTGAATTTAAGTGCCAGATAAAAAATTAACTTTGAGATCAGAAGCTAAAGAACCTCTCTTCCTTGTAAGAGGAGATATATATAGTTGTCATAATATCCCCCTCTATAATGCTTTTCAATATTCAAATAAGCATTTATTTTGGGCCAAGGCCACATCATTAAGCACTTATTGGTGTTTGGGAAATAAGCCCAAAATAAGGGTTTATTTTTTAAGCCCAAATTTCTAGATTTTTTTAAGTGCTTAAACAATAAGCACTTATTCGATTTTTTTCTACCAAAACTGTTCCGAGTAACAAAACTAAAACTAGAAGTGGGAATGCCAATATTAAGCTTGTCTAATATATATGGCGGGTGTGCTACCACTACCACCAATTAAGGAAGCACAAATGCCTCCCACAAATGTATGTTAAATAGCCATTCCAACTTTGATTGTGCAAACTCAGTAGAAGACTCCTGATTTGAGGGCATTACTATCGTCTATAACAATGGTAACTTTGCTCTCCACATTAGATCATCTAGTATGATGTGGTTGTTCATTAACCACTACTGTCAATTTTTCATTTAATTGATAATGGATAAACATTTGTGGCTGTTGATTGGACTTCGACATCAGTAGCAACCGTCAGTGGAGGGTCTGTCACTGCTTGCTCTTCACGATCACTAGCATTTGGACCTTGCATCGTTGATCGATGCTCATCAAGATAATATCTATTAGGGAGGGACGACGATATATCAAGCCACTTCGAAACTTTTCATAATTGATGCCCAAGAGAAGATGGATCCTTTGACTCTTCTCTTGATCACCATCTGAATCTCATTAGTTTCTCCTTCAAAAGATTATGCTAATCCTCTTCTTTTCATAGCCTCCAATAGATATCAAAGGAGTGAGATTCCATAAATCCCTCTATTTGAGGCTTCTTGTTATATTCAGGCATTTGTGCAATACAAATCTAGTGCTGGAAAGTGGAATATAAGTTCGGATTACCTTTCATAAATTTGAGCCTAATACCCACCTCATAGCCCTTGTAGTCATACATTGAGAATTTCTTCGAACTTCTATTTTTATTCATGGGGAGATTTTCCAATTAAATAACTGCAAAGGTTGTAAGGTGGGTCTAAGGACCAATTTTACGAGGTGGAAATCCGATTTCCTAGGAATGAATACCACACGACGTATAAATTTGCCAAAAGACAGGTTGAAAATGACCTAAATTGGTTTATCTTCTTTATCTGGTTTCTCATTTGGGTCTATAGTATCATACTTGTAGGATTTATACTTGCTTTGTTTTTCGACCTAAGAGTATGAGGGGTGGAGTTGGTAAAAAAATCCAACCACTCCTAACCACAAAGGTTGTGGTTAGTTTGGAAGAAAAGGTAGGAATCCATTCCTTTCCCTACCTTTTTGTTTCAAACTAAACACAACTAAAATAGTTATTGGTTAGCCAAAGAAAAAGGCGGTTTTCTAGCAACTATAGTTATTTTATTTAACATATATGTAGGAAATCTTGTTGTGGTATCAATTTTATTTATTAGAGAATGACCATCCCATGCTAAGTATAGAACTAGTATTTTGATAATTTTTTTTTACATCCATTATTTATGTTGTAAACTTATGTTATTCTTTTATTTGATATTTTTTTTATATAGAATTGTTATTTAATGTAAGAGACAGAACAAATTTAATTTCTAAATAATAACCCATTTTACGAAGTTTTAAAAAAACCCATTGTATGATCCTACATATTTGAAATGGTTTTTTTTTTATTTTAGTGGAGTTTGAGAGTGGAGGTAACTATCACTTGAAGTTCATAACTTTTTAAATAGAATAAGTAGAGACCTGATAAAGAATGATAATATTTTAGAGTGGAAATAACCACCCTTTTGATACTCTTTTTTGTTAGAAAAAATCTCTTTTGTTTGAGGGTTTTGTTTTAATACAGTTATAAACTATTTTAAAATTTGAACAAAACAAAGTTCAAATACCTGTTGTCATTGAATAGGTTCACATGTTTTCCCTCCTGTTGTTGAACAAGTTCTCCCTCTTGTTTTTATACAAGTTGTTATGACTTTTCTTACTCGTTTAAGTTATGCATGACTGATGATAATACTCTATAAGGTTTATCTTGGCTACTTTTTCCTTCCACATCAAGGTCTACCCATGCAAAGAATTTTGATGTATCCTTTGTGGAAGACAGTTGGTTAAGTCCTATGAAGTAAAACTCACTAAGAAATTGAACTTTACATCTTCATCATATTTAGTCAAAATTTAGTGTAGTTTTGGATGGGATCAAGTATTTATGAAGAGCCCATGGCCTTTTGAAAATGGCTTGATCATCATGTAAATGGTTATTCCCCACAAGAGACATGAGAGTTATAAACTGCCGCATGTTGATCTATGGATTCATTTGGTTGACCTCCCAGTGAATTATGTAAATGTCAATGTTTCCATGCATATTGGATCTCAAATAGGACATTCTTATAGTTGGGATGCTTGGGAAACTTCCAAATGGAGTTAATTTGTTCATTTGATGGACATGGTGGATTTTATGGTGCCTCTCATACAAGAAGTGTCTTATACTCTACTAAATAGTGAAACTATCAAGATTCGAGTACAATACGAAAGACTACCACAATATTGTTCCTTGTGTGCAAACATTGACCATGATTTATTGGGATGTCATTTACGACATAGGCTTCTAAATGCTATAGACTATTGCACTAATAAAGTATTGTTGATGAGGTTTAATGAATGGGATGTTGATAGACTTATGGTTTTATACAGTTTAAAGATAAACATCCAATTAAACCCAACACATATATTACCAATATAAGATATAAAATTTGGAAACCAAGTACAATAAATTCAGAATTAATACAATTGCCATGATATGCAACTAGACCCATATAATACAACACACTAATTATAAAAACCGAAGGGCTCATGTACAAGATAGTCGTACACAAGTTGGGGCCTCAAAGTGGGGGAATGCAACAAAGGTAATGGACAAGGGAGCAATATATATGAGAGATTTTACATCAACAAGAACATGATCTAGTGGAGGGATGTCTCCATTCTTTGTAATCTCTAAAGGAGTCCCATTCAAAAGCATTTTCTAGCTTTAGTGATGCCCATCCATTGGGGTTAAAGATATCCCTCTCTCAAAACTTTGCCATCTGATGTTTTCTTTCGAACCCAAGAAATTGTTTTCTTAAGACCATGCACGAAAGAGCCTCCTTAAGTGATCTTTTCTCATTCATGAACATTGATGTTGACATCATTTTGGACCATGATTTTAAAGTCAGTTTGGTTGCTTAAATTGATCAAGATAAGGGTTACAAATAGGTGCCCTGTATTTTGGGGATAAATGACAAATTGATTTTGATTTGTACCAACCCATTGACACCCCTAAATTCTAGTATGACTTAATCAAACAAATATTGCTTTATTGTTTAGATTAAAATAAAAGTAACATCATATCTCTTCCATAAGTGTAACTCCTCTCTTTCTTGGTGTTGGAATCACATATGGGAAGACCTCAAGGAAAATGGTCCTAAATTTACTAAACCATTGAATGTTGTTTCATTAATCATGGAGTTCTAGTTCCAACCTAAATGACCTCGCATTGACGTTGTGCCAAATTAGGTAATCGATTCAAATCATGGTGATTATGATGAGCCACAATTAGGTATTCTTAACTACACCTGAATTCTTTTTGATGTTTGACAAGATATTAGAGTATAAAATCCATTTATCCTAACTATATATGTAAATGGATCTCTATCCTAGGGCTAGAGATCCATAAATCCCAACCACTATATGTAGACTATCTACCTAGGGCTGAAGCGTGGGGATGGGTAAGAAAAAAAAAGTTAACAATTTTGATGGTTATAACAAAATGTGGTCAACTGACTTCCAAGTTGTACCACAAATCCCAACCACTATATGTGGATTACCTATGTAGGACTGAAGCATGGGGATGGGTAAGAAAAAATGTGGTTAACAATTTCAATGGAAGTCCTAACAAATTAGACAAGCTAGCAACAAATGCAACGATATGGACCTATTGGAGCTCAAGTTTGAGATTTCTTATGTCAGAATGTTTACTTGACAGATTGATCTATTCACTTGGATGGAACATGCATATCCAAGTAGAAAAGCTTGGACACAAATGGTGGTGAAGCTAGTTATTCCAAGTTATTTATTGATTTGAGTTTTTTCCTTTGTGATAACTCTAATTATGAATGTTTATATTTTTTTGTGTGATAATGCTTATAGAGACATAGGAATGGCTTCAGGGGGGATAATTGTGATAAAGCCTATTGGAGGGACCCAACATTACAAAAGCTATTGTTGGACCTATGTATTGATGAAGTGACTACCCATGGAAGGAAAAGGGATCATTGAGGAAAGAATCTTGGACACAAATACAAAAGAAGTTAATGAAAAGGATTCAACAGATTTTTTTTTTCATAAAAACAATTAAAGAATGAGTTTGATTATTTGAAGAGAATATCAATTATGGGTGATGAGAAGAGAAAAGAGGAAGTTGGAGGGAGAGACGGAGAACTCCATGACTGAAGCTCCTAAGATGTCCTCCAACACCGATAATCCCCCCTCCTCCGATGGTGCTTAATCAACCACCGCGCAGTGGTCCCCCCTTCTTCGCACTTTCTCTGTAACAGAGAATGATCGGAGACGAATAGTCGTTGTGGGGTACTCTGTTTCACCAAGAGGAAGATGAACAGTAGTTCGTCGGTAGAAAGCGAAGATGTAACTGTGCTGCGAAGATGATGAACAATGCTCTGGTCATCGCCGTTGGTATTTCCTGTGTTCGTTGTCGAGAAGATGATGAATAGTGCTGCAAAACACAAAACACAAAAGAAGAAATAGAAGAAGAGAGGAGAGGGAGGAAGGGAGTGGTTAAGAAGGTGGTGCGACCCCGATTCCACGGTTTTGGGATCTGTCATCCCATATCTCTATTTCCCTTAAAACAAACAAGAGAAAAGGGAATATTTTTGGAATATTCCCTTTTTCTCATCCCCATCCCACAAACCAAACGAAACCTAAAGGTAATTAATCTAAAATTTTGTTATTGATAGGTAATATCTTTGTATGTAGGATCTAATAGGTTGGTTTGCTTGTTTATATGGTAGCAAGCTTACCCAAATGCAAAAGTATTTAGGTATGTAGGGTTGCTATTTGTTGATGAGTATAAAGCATTGTTTGATGGAGCCTGTTCAATAGGAGAAGTTGGCTGGACTTCGTTGGCGAATAGGTCGGGACCACCTCTTACAAGGCCTTGAACTCAAATACAATAGACATTTGAAGAGTTTATAGGTCTAAGTGAACAACCCTCTAAGAGGCAAAATAGGGGCATTAGTGAGATTGATATTAAGATAGATAAGCTTCTTAACATTCTGATTGTTGAGGATGGCGACTGTAGAAGATTGTAAACAAAAAATGAAATTGGATGAACAACCACAACTCCTCAATACTACAAGGCTTCAATTATCTTCATGGAAAACTCGAAAGTTAAGGAGTAAATTCGTTGGTGTGGAACTTGTGACACATTTGACAAGGAGGTAATGAAAATGTGGATATCACAATATGGTAAGTGGATGAGCCTCTCATGAGAGTCGTCTGTCGGATTCAATTGTATTTGGACTTGATGTTTTTGTTGAACAAATGGGTGGAACTCTTTTTTTAATTTGTTTGGGATGATATGTTTGCTTCTATGACTTTATATAGTTGGACATATGCAATATGCTTTTTGGGTTTTTCTGATATTTTGGACATGCTATATATGATATTATTTTGTGGCACTCGATGATTCGATATAATTGATATTTTGGTATTTCTCTTCGAAATGCTTGAAGATTTGCTTTTAGATTAATCTCAATGTAGAATGTAAACCACCATGTACCCAATAAATATGTTGATACCTATGATAAATAGTTTGGGTATGATTATCATCCTATATTGGTATATAAAAAGAAATTACGGAGACGTATTCCAAGGATGTTAGATTGTAAATTTACACTACTCGATTATATCTATACACAATAGCTATTAAATGGAAATGATAAACAAACCATCGAGGTGATGAGGATGTCTGTTGACGCATATGTATGGATATGTTGCAATTTTTGAAATTGCGGATGGTTGCATGATAGTTGATACATATCAGTAGAGGAGAAGATGACTACGCTTTTTTTGTTTTTAATCCATAATGAAAGGTCCCCTATTATGAATAGACAATTCCGGCACTCCAATCAAACATTGCATAGATACTTCCATCAAGTATTAACTGCTATGATGGAATTTGCATAATAGATTATCCACCCAACTACATTTGACCCAAACCCAAACATCCCAAGGCACCACAAACGACAATAACAAGTATTCAAGGTAAATAATTGACAATGTCACATAGGTTTCATAATTTTGATTAGGATAGGGGTTTAGCTCAAAATGAGTTTTATTTATTTGTTGTTGAAGAGTGGTGTTGATAATTTAGATGAAACACTTGTTCATATTGTAGTACCCTCGGAGAAACAAAAAGCATATCGAGGAAGATGAGAGAAAGAATGTTTCCAAAATGTGCTAATTGTTTGTGATTTTAATATAGTGTTTACATATTTTTATGCCGATTGGGAAGGAACATTACATGACGCCAGGGTTTTACATGAGGTTGCACACAACCATGACAAAAACTTTGCAAAGCTAAGAAATATAATTGAAAGATTGTTTATTGTCCAAAAAGCTCGATTTCTAATTCTTAAATAGATGACACCTCTTCGTGTCCAACAAGACATTGTCATTGCATGCTTCGCTATCTACAACTATCTGAGAAGGGAATCAACTATTGAGGGACACCTAATATGCAAATTTCTAATGAAAAATGTAGAGAAAGTAGAGATAGAATAGCATGACAATTGAGGGACACCTCATGGGCAAGTTGATGCACAGTTTATAGCCTCATTGTGAGAGAAAATTGCACAATAATTATTACAATTGCTTATTCATTTGCAGTGTATTGTTATGGTTATGTATGTGAACAAATTTTTTATGTAAGGAAAAATGGTTGTTAAGCATTCTCCAATCATGTGTGTATGCGGGGATGACTATATGAAACTTTACAAGGCTAAAATAGATGAAAATCAAGAAAGAGTTTTTTTGCGTTGCTCACTACGGGAAAAACATATACACTATTTTTGTTGGACTAATGAACTAATTGCCGACCTAGTGATAGATCTTAGGGAGTCCAATCAACCCACTTCATAGTTGTAGAAACCCCGAACATTGCAACCGCTCAAGGAAGAAATGGCACTTGGATGTTGCGCGCATCTCTTATATGCAATGTCAACTAAATTGTTATTTATCGTCGCCTTTTTGTTTATTATTGTTGTAGCAATTATATAGGGTAGTTGTGAAACATATGAACATGTGACATTTGGTCAGGATAATTATATGTACGACATACAAACTTGTAGAATATGGCAATTACTTTAATATGTGTAAACTTATGGACAACCATATTATAATCATTGGATGTGTAGGTACTTTACTTTAGAATGATATGAATTTCTAAAACTTTTTAAGATATTATTTTGCTAATTATTATCATGGATTCGTTGAATTTACTTCTATTTTCAACATTATTTTATTTTCTAATAATTTATTTTCAATATTTAAAATTTTCAAGTGGAATTCTTAGAAAGTATACATATTTTCGATTTTATTCTTATTTTAATCAATTGACTGAATTGAATAAGTTATTTTTTATTTTTAAGCAATATTATTTTGAATTGAATAATTTATTTTTTTATTTTTTATGATTTTTTGTATTAATTATTAATCATTTTATTTTATTACTATTGATTATTTTAATATTTTTTATTATGTATTAGTAATTTTTATTTGTTTGAATTATTAATTAATTATTGATTTTATTAATTTTTATTAATTATTTTAATATTAGTTATTAGTTATTAATTATTGACACTATTAATTATTAATAAGTGTTATTTATTTTAATATTTTTATTAGTTGTTAATTATTTGTTTAATTTATAATTATTAAATATTAATTTCATTAATTTTTATTAATTAATTTAATATTTATTAGTGTTAATTATATCAATATTTTTGTTAGTTATTGTTTTTTATTTATGTTTATTTATTAATTGTTAATTATTTTATTTTTATTAATTATTAAATATTATTTTGAATTTGATAAACTATTTTATATTAAATAGTGCAAATTGAACTTAAAATTACCAAATAGTCCTTTGTAGGGGTAAAGTAGTAAAACCAAGGAATCTCAGATGTTGAAGGTTTGATCCAACATAAACAACCTTGTCTATTCAGAGCCTCTAAAGAGTAAAAAAAACTTCTATGCCTATTTTCATATTTCACCCTTTTAATGTCTTTTTAACTTTTTAGACTTTAACCCCACCTTAACCTCTTCAAAGTAGGGATTCTTCCTTTTGCCAAGCTAACCTCACACTGAAGAACTAAGCGCAATGGTTGCCTTAGAGTAGGGGGTAAGTCGTGAAGCCAAATAGCGTGGTTCAATCATTCACCATGTGGCCCTTGACAAAGGTTTGGGAAAATCATTGACGACTCATGTTCAACCAACCCACAACCAACATCTACATTAATAGACCACCCTATTGACCAATCAAAGCCAACCTCAGCCTCACATCCCTCATGAGACTTCGGATCTCTTGCCCACAAGAACTCTGCCCATGTCTACCCACAACACAATACCCTTGTGCATTGGGAACATCTCTCCATGCACAATACTATGTAGGAGGATGAGATGTTCTCTATGTGTGGCTACAATGTTATGTGGGTAGATGTGGACAGGAGATCTGGACTCCCCTCATGAACCAAGGATTTGATAAGGATGTCTCGTGCATGAATTCCTCAATTTGGTCAGAAAAGTTCTCCCAATAGATGTAAAGCTCCATGTCAAGTACAAGTCTCTCCCTCTCTCTATAAAAATAATTGGACATCGTGATAGGCCAAGTTTGGGAGTGCTTATTTGAAAAATAAGCACTTAAAAAATAAAAACAAATGCTTCATACACAAGTAGTTATGACTTATGAGTGTTTAGTGAAAAAAACAATTATTTTAAATAGGGGTAGTCTAGATATTTTAAAATAGGGTAAATTTCTTAAACTACCCTTATGGTTTAGTTAATTAACTAAGTGTATCCTACTATTTGAAAATTGACTAATGATACCCCTATTGTTTTTGACAATTGACTAATATTTCCCTTACCATTAACATTCACATTCTGTGATAATCCATTCAAATGTGCCACCACATGATCGTTATAATTTTTAAAAATACCAAATTACCCTTTTATGTTTGAAAATGCCCTTTTTGTTTGGGAGAGATGATTCTGCCTATTGGTATCGGCTCGTCATCATCTTTGGGAACAGCTTCAGCTATTGTCAAATTACAACTATCGAGAGCCCAAAAGAAGCATTGGATTCGATGGTTTGGGTTCTCCAGAGACACAATCCCCTATCTCTCTTACCTGGTACTCCGTCTCTCTCTCTCATTCTCTGTTATGCACTTCCGACCCAACAACTTTCCGTTTTCTACAAGTGTGTTAGTTCATTTTGCAGTTCAGGTCATCACTACCTGTGGCCTTTTAGGTGGTAGTAGTACTAGATTCAAAAGGACGAACAAGACATCTACCTAGGACGAAGACTTGAAAAGAGAATAAATAGATAAAATAGACTATTTGATTATGGGAAAAGAGAGCACGTGCAAGTGTTAATGATGTTGATTCTCACAAGTAAAAACTCAAAACAGAGGCTCCTAAATCTCCCATCTCTTTACTTCACATTGAGTTGCGGAGAGGAGAAATAGAGAGGAAAAGGGGAAGAGAGAGCTATGAGGAAGAGCAGAGTTGAAGACAAAGAAGAACCTTAACTCCAAATTTCCTTTACACCTTTTTGAAGATGGTAGAGGATTTTTCTTTCTTCAATAAGGTGTGTATGATACTGGCATTGCTTCTTTACCGTTTATTTGTTCACTTTTTTCTTCTAGAACTTTTGATTTGGGTAAAGGGTGTGTGGATGTTCTTGAAAGTTCTTTCCTTTTTTGCATGGTTAATAGATGGGTTTGTGTTTCTATCAAGGATTTGATAGGAGAAAGTTTTATTATTTTCTTTTTCTTTTTCTTTTTGATTTTATTGAAGATTCAAATAGAATGTAACCCACATTACCTTTACCTGTTTTGTTCCTTTTTCTCCTTGTATGTTTTCTGCGAGATTGTTCAAATGGAATGTTGCAGTTTATTCCCTTCAAGTATCATTCCCCTATGTGACCATCGCTTGAATCTGTCGGTAAGCATACTCACCGGCAAGAAATTTATCCTTCTTTGGGTAAATTGAAGTCGAAGAAGGAAGAGCAATAAAGGGCATTTTTCCCTTAAACTTCATCATCTTCCCATCAACCATAACTAGCATCGGAAAGATTCGAGAGTTGGAGGTCCTTCTTCCCGTCCAGTCTCTCTAACCATCCGAACCGTGTTTTCGGCTAAAAAGGAAACAGCACCAATAGGCTAAAAAGGAAATAAACACTTAAAAATAAGCCCAAAATTTAAGATCCTCATATAAATGATTATTATGAGAATAAAGTATTTATTTCGGACTTAGTTTCCAAATGCAAATAAATGTTTATTGGTGCTGTTTCGGCTCAAGCGCTCCTAATTCCAAATTTAGCATAAGACGCATGCACTCCAACCTCCTTTTTGCTCCCGTGTTTTCACCTCGTCCTCATCTAGTGGTTGCTTGGCACCGGTGTGATTTTCTAGTGATTCGTTTGCACTAAGGTGGCAGCAATGACACATCAGCAAATAAACGGAATCGATGTGAAAACTGTGTTTGTACTATGCTTTTTTGAGAAACAGTCAGAAAACATTTTTGCCTTGAAATTCCGAATTTCACCTTGTCAGCCAAAACACCTTTCTGACATTTCACACCACTTCAAAAACGCAATCCGACGTGGTTCCAGGTGTAATCTAACGTGGCAACTTGTCACGTCGGATAATAATTGATTCAGTGCTTTGCATGTGCAGCGGAGAGTTGAATACACCCGAAGGCAACAAAAACCCATTCGATTTCAGCTTAACCCCTTCCTCTTCTTGCAGTCGTGAGGGTTCTTACTTCTTCCCGTCTCCGTCGTCGGTTCCGATGAGAGCTACAATATCTTCTTCACCGTTTTTCTTTTTCATTTTTTTTCTAACCTCCGGTGAGTTCTGTTTTCTTCAGGGTCTTCTTGCTGTTTTCTTCAGCAAGGCAAACACAGTTCCTTGCTGTTATTCTTTAGAAATCGTAGGTTTCGATTTGCTCTTTTCTTCTTGCCGTTGTATTCTCGATTTGCTATCTTCTCTCTCCTCCTGGTCAGGTGCAGAGAGCACAGTTTCTCTCTTCTTGCCGTTCTACACCAACTACGCCATTTTCTGGGTATTTTGATACTGTTGGATTAGAATAATTTTGTGTATCATATGCACATGAGTTGCATAGGATCATTAAATACTACACAGAAACATGGAGTGCTCCCAGATGCGTTTTTTAGAAAAAGCGTTTTTTCTTGGTGATGTGGCATGAAACAGAACCAAATGAGATTTTCTGAGAAATGGTCATGAAACGTTTCTTAAGCGTTAGGCGATTTTCTGAGAATCGATTCGCTTGAAAATCGCAAGGGTGCCAAACACCTACCTAACTGTTCACCCTCCCAACTTCCACTTGAGTGTCATAGGGGTTTTTCTTGGAGACCTTCGGGACTCTAACGTTGCTTGTAGTTGCGGGTTTGTTCGATTATCTTCACATACTCGTCTGGTTTCCTATCTCTTTCCCCGTTGCAGAAGGGTAATGTTTGTCCAATTACCTCATCTAACAGGGGAGGTTTAAGTCTCTTTTGAAAAGAAAAGGTAATGTTTAAGTCTTTTACCCATTTTTTTTATATATTTGTATTTAGGCCTTGTTTGGTAAATCTAAAACCGTTTTTTTATTTGGATAATGAAAGCCCATTAGACCAAAAAGATAAAACCCCTAAAAACCGTAAAAGTCCAAAATGATTTTCAAATGGCTACAACCGAAGCTTTTGGTCTATTCGGGCTTTTCACCTACACCTAGCAAAAATTTGAACTCGACGAAACATCCTTCGTTCTCCACTTCCGTAACAGACTGAGAGGAACTTTGCCCCAAGCGACTGAGAAGCATCGATGCAGGTAGTTCTTCTCCTTTTAATTCCTTCAATCTTCTATTTTTTTCATCGTTCCATGAATTTCCCCTTCTTCTTCTTCTTCCATCAAGTACTAATTGACATTTTTTCTTGTAGGAGGCTAATTACTAGCTGTTCTTCACCGTGTTCAGGTATAATCAACTGCCATTGCTCTTTTTTTTTGTTCGGATTCCATTGACACATTAGGCTCCAGGTTAGGGCTTAACATTTGTTAGTGCTTTATCATCAACATTTTTTGATGTCTATTTACATTTCAAATTTCTGCGATCTGAATCATATATACATGTCAAAAAAGAAAAAAAAGAAAAAAGATAAAATAAATATAGTTGGCGTAGCAAATGATTCAGTCATATTAGAAACACTCGTTTGATGCGGTTTGGTGAACTATTTGTTAGAATAACATAACCTATTCCAGCTGCTCCTGTTACTGGTTCGTATGAGCCATCAACATATATGTAGGCTTCATGATTTTTCTGGGGGGTGTTTGGTGAACTATTTGTTTATTGCTTGTGGTTGTCCATAGGGTTCAGCTTTCTCCACCAGTTCAGGGGATCCAACACGCTTTGTTGGTGGATTTTTGCATTGGACA
Source organism: Nelumbo nucifera (assembly GCF_055504915.1). Taxonomy (NCBI): domain Eukaryota; kingdom Viridiplantae; phylum Streptophyta; class Magnoliopsida; order Proteales; family Nelumbonaceae; genus Nelumbo; species Nelumbo nucifera. The sequence goes on along the minus strand of NC_142656.1, from coordinate 58,028,989 downwards.
TGTCCCATATGCGTCTAAACAGAATGAAGAATTTTGCAATATAAACCTGTTCGATGTTAGGTGACTTGCCCTGCACGTTTATGTTAAAATTGTAATTTAAGGTGGTTGTGGAGAGTTAAAGAATTGATTTCCATTAATCTTACTTAGACTCTAGGAAATGGACCTTTTAGGGAGGTTATAGTCAGTATTGATGATACTGTAGTTGGGGCTGTCTGGCCTTCTACTGTGATATACACTGGAGGGATCAATCCTCTGCTACGGTGACCCATCTCTGGAATTGGTTCTTTTGATCTCCCTTGATATGATATTGATATTACTCCATTGCTAGGAAAAGTTTTGGATGGAAGGCAGCATCAGTTGGGGTTTAGTGTAACAAATGCTCTTAGTGTGTGGTACATAGATGCAAATTTGCACGTATGGTTGGATAAACAAAGTGCTGGAACTAAAGGAAAGTTGATTAAATATGATGTCCAACCTCTAGTGATCACCTTAGTTTCGGACTTCAATGGTTCAAATGGAGATTTTCTTACTACAGCAAGTAGGTCTTTTCTTTTAGCTGGATGGGTGAAGTCTTCTCATGGAAACATCACAACCCAATCACATCAATACTTTGCTTATAGGAACACAATGAAGTTTGGGAACAATGGGAATGAGCAGATTGTGAATCAAACAACAGATGTCAATGCCAATGTTTATTCTAGGCTCCCTTCTCATTTAGATTTTATTGATTTATCTAGAAGGTTTCCCCTTTATTTTACACTAACTTTGTGGATCAAGGAAATGGCACCTCGACTTCAATTTCAAACCTGTCCTTAGGATTCAACCAGCAGTTGTTTTCACGTGGCCCATTTGGTTTCTCAAGGGGAAATCTCATGAATCTGTAGGCTGCACATGGTTCTATGATTGTATTGGGGAGTTTGGTAACTGGTGGTCTGGGAAGCACTCAACAAGTATTTACATATGATGGTAAAGATGGATGCTACTTGTTTTTTGATAAGTAAAGATGGATTCTACTTTAGGAAAGTGAGTATTTTGTTAGTCTAGCTCTCAATGAGGAGAATGGAATTGCAAGAGTTTCTGCACATACAAATGGCAGTCCATGCATGTTTTGTCATTTACATTTATATGGAATATAAGGCTACATTTGGTTGCAGTCTAAACTTCATTCACACCGGTCTAGATTCATGGAAGCGTAAAAGGGATGAGTGTAAAATTTGGTTTACTTTTGCTTCATGTAGGCTTCTCTATCATTTCCTGCTTTTTCTTTCAAACTAAACACAACCTATGAAAGAGAATGGAGATAGGAGCTGGGTTATCTGTTTAGAGTAACTAGGATGCAAGATGATCTCCACTTTATATGAGAAATAGAGAAAGAACTGAGGTAGGGGGAAGTTGGTGCAAATTTTGCATCAGCTTTTGGGATGTAAAATTTACACTCAGCGAATGTAAAAAAGACAAAAAGTATAAATTTTGTATCAAGTAAAAATGAAAATCATAATTACAAACAAACAAAAAAAAACTGAACCAAGTACGACTTTTGCTCCAAAGATTTGCATTGCAACAAAAAAATGACAAAACAAAGGGTTTGTTTGGAAATTTCTATCAGAAAAAAAACAAGAATATACTAAATTTAAGTTCAGTATTTAAGGTATTGGTTTTAAGTTTGTCTAATGTTTTTCAATTCTGTAAGATTTGGGCTCGTAAATTCAACTTGGTTAGCTATAGTTGAACATTTTTTTTTTTGATCAATAAGCTATAGTTGAACATTAGGAGATGGAGTACAGTGGAAAGGTAGATAAAGTGAGAAGATCATAGCATGCATGAACTGAACTAAGGTTAATGGGCCTTGAAAACTCAACGGAAGTGACCGGTGAGCTAAAAAGTAGGGAGCTCAATCTCTATGAAATTGGTCCGATTATAGTTCTCTTAAAAAGGTGGACTTATTCCATTGAGGGTTGGAGTAAAGTAGTTGGTGGGAAGCTCAAATCTCATACTATTGACCAAGACAAGTTTTTCACAAGACAAGACAAGACAAGCTCAAATCCCACTCGGAGGAATTTACTTGCATCAGATTTACATGATCAACAGAAGCAAGTTTAGATCTATCAACCTGGTTGATTATTGGTTGCTCCATTTGAAATGCTATAGTGAAGCTTTGCCAATCAAAATAAGTGTTACAGTTGAGATTTTGTACATCTTTATTACTATTTTCTAGTTACTTTTCAAGGATATCTAAGTTTATATTTAGTATTGATTTCAGACTAGATTGAAAGATACCTACTTTCCTCTTGTATTGGGGTCTCTTCCCCCTCCTCTCTTTTTAAAAAGATTTATTCTTTATTATAAAAAAACATCTTTTTTTAGATTAGACTGTATTCATTTCCTTCAAAAAAGTCAATGCCACTTTTCTTAATTAAATAACTGCCCAAAATATTGAATTTCCACTGAAGGTGTTGTGAGGATTGAAATCTAAGACCAGCATTTTTTGCAGAATAGCCACTCTCAGACCTGAACCTATGTTCTTAACTTCTAAGGTTTGTAACCCTTAGGTTTTACCCTTGCACCAGAAATGGTCCATGGTTTTAGATTGTTGTCTACATATGAAGGGGACAAATACAGGCACAGAACTGCTGATATGTGTTGGGCTTATACGGTAAGACAAGATGTGTATTTGTCTTTTGCTAAATTCCAGACTTGTGTTAAATAACTGTTTTACAAGCAAGATAGAGGCCTTCATCATGGGACAGTAATACTGTTTTCAGAGAACATATACTGAACCTTTCTTCCTATGCTGTTACATTGTTGTATGCATATTATGTGTGTAGACAAGAACTCTCACCATTATTTACCTTGTGGTTCAAGGAGCTTATGAACCTGGGAATTCTGGATATAATGAAAAAAATATATGGTGAAAAAGCTATTAGCTACTTTTAAGTTATTTTCTCATTGGTTCCTTTTACATTTGATACATATATCAAATTTAAAATATTGCATTACAAAATGCAATGCAAGAGGTGTAATATATTTGCTTGTTAGTACATAATAGTAAAAAGGTAAAAGACCCACATGTCAAAATAAAAGGCAAGAGAACTTAAAATGAATAAAATGCTATTGCTAATTATCTTTGATCATTGCAGGACTGAAAATTCTTGCTCCTCATTAAAGGCTGCTTCCCCTTTAAAATTTTATTTTATTCATTTCCTTTTGTTGACCCTTAACTTCTAGTTATTAACTAGTTATTGCTTTTCTTATTCTAGTAATTAATTAGTTATTAATTATTTCTAAAACCTTTTTAAATAATTTTCTTCCGCATAATCTTTTATGAACCGTGATTTTGTTTTATATAGATGAATGCATAATTGGAGCCCGTAGATGATAACTGCATATGTCAATGTGTAAATTGTTATCCTGTATAGGGAAATGCTTGAGTGGGGCCCATTTTAATATTTGCATGTTTGAATGTGTTACTAGGTCCCGCGCATAAACTTTTAACATGTATGTAAGAGGAACTGGTAAGTATGTTTGCCAAGCGGTCTTTTGATCTTTCTAGCTTTTTGAAAAATCTTTAAAAAATTGCAACCAAACGGTCTTTGGTCTTTGAAGATCTACCTGTGAAAGATCGTCAGTCTTTTGAGGTCTTGAGCATTTTGGAAGATCTTCCTAAAAAGACTTGCCAAACACCTCTTTAGTCTTTTGGTGCATTGCTTCACGCTAGTTCAGCTTTATTACTGCTAAAGGTGGAGTAGGACATTGTGAGATAAGCATGGGGAGGAAAGAAAAGAAAGACAAGGATCATAAGGACGATGTTTGTTGGCTGTCAGTTCATGGAGGGGTTGCTGCTTTACTCCTGTGCATTGCTGTGTTTGCTTTGTTGGTGAGAGTGGCGGTTTCCATTCATCCCTATTCAGGGGCTGGAGATCCGCCCAAGTATGGGGATTATGAAGCGCAGAGGCATTGGATGGAAATCACCCTTAACACCCCTGCCAAGGAATGGTATCGTAACAGCACCATCAATGATCTAACCTATTGGGGCCTTGATTACCCTCCTCTTACTGCCTACCAGAGCTATGTCCATGGCCTCTTCCTCAGGTTCTTCCATCCTGATTCTGTTGCCCTCTTCACTTCTAGAGGCCATGAGTCCCCTATTGGGTGTGTATCACAATACTACCATTGTTTTGTTCGTTATTTTTATTTTTCTTGATTCAAAATTTTCTTTGTTGTATTTTTCCCCTTTCTGTGCAGAAAACTTCTCATGAGGTGGACAGTATTGTCTTCCGACGTGATCGTGTTTTTCCCTGCAGCTCTCTATTTCATCATTGTCTTTTACACTGGACGCCGTGACAACTGTAAAGAAGATATTGCATGGCATCTTGCAATAATTTTACTAAATCCTTGCCTCATCCTAATAGATCATGGACATTTCCAGGTTTGCAAATGTCACCACATGGAATTTCTATTATGTAGTGCTGCTCTCCAACCTTTTGTCCATAAATCACGACAAGATGCTTAGTTCACATTCTCATATTAGTTCCTTGACAGTTCAACTGCATCAGTTTGGGATTCACCATTGGAGCTGTTGCTGCTATCTTCTCTAAACATGAATTGGTAGCTTCAGTGCTATTCAGTCTTGCACTCAACCACAAACAGGTTGTATTCTCAGTAGAGTGCTTTATCTAGCACTCTCTTAGTTTTCATTTTCATTTTTTTTTTATCAATAACCATCCATTTTATTTATAGGAATTTAATATACAAGCATTCATTACCCATTTTATCTTTCCATTCATTCTTTTCTTATAAAGGTGCCCAGAAAATTTCATCTCTCTCTCCACACCCCTTTGTTTGGCTAATACATTAGCCATACTGTTTGCTCTCCTTTGTACCCATTGAAATCTCACTTCCATCTCTCTAGTCAACTATCCATTTTTTTTTAAATTCATTTCTCTACTGTCAAAGAGCTGTCTGTCTACTTAACAGCCCCTCCATCACCATGTCTGAATCTCCTTCAATAATTAGCTTGTTGAAGTTCATCATCCTTTCCCTTTGTACACTTTCCATGACAGCCATGACCTCAGCTCTTGGAGAGTCTTGTATTTCAATCAGACCTGAAAATAGATCCACTATATGATGTTCCTCATCCCTAAAAGTGATGGCCCTGGATTTCCTCTGCTACTTCCATCAAAATTAAGCTTGATGAACCCTTCCTCTGGGGGAGCCCATCAAAATTAAGTTATTATTTTCATTTCTTTGTTTAGTTACTTTTATTGGTCCGAGACTGCCTGTTTGATTTATGCTGTATGTGGTCCTAACATGTGATATTATTTTTTTCTTTTTCTTTTTTTCCAGTCATTTTGAAATCTAAGATCAACTGCTTAGAGGACTCTGATTTTGCTACTCTTAATCCTTATATGAAGTAAAAGGTCTCTCTCTAACATAATGGTTGTAGACCAACACAAACATATTGAACTTCTAGATGGCATATAAAATGCATATTTCTGCTTAAAATGAAGTCTGTGATTAAAGGACTCTCTCTAACATAATGCTTGTAGACCAACACAAGCATATTGAACTTCTAGATGGCATATAAAATGCATATTTCTGCTTAAAATGAAATCTGTGGTTAATTTAGGTTTAATCAGCTCTTTTTCCCCCTTGCAGATGAGTGCATATTTTGCCCTAGCATTCTTCAGCCATCTGTTGGGGAAGTGTCTTAGGCGTCAAAAACCATTTCTTGAGGTGTTAAAACTAGGTTTGGTTGTATTGGGAACATTTATTATTACGTGGTGGCCTTATCTGTATTCAGTGGATGCATTCATGCAGGTAAAACACTCACAAATATCTTTCCCCATCATCTGTTTATACTTCTTACTTGCTTTGGTCACAAAATTTTTTCTTGTTGGTCCCTTCCATGGAAACATGCATTTATGCATGCACAGTGCGTGTGTGAAGTTCTATTTGCTTGCTCTGATGTTTCACAACGACACCTGATCATCAATATTTCCTATGCTTGACATGACTATGTTCTTACTTCTCCTAAGGTACTTGGTTATTGAATGCAAAACCATGTGGATTATGCTCTTTCTGTTAATCCAAATTTATTTATTTTTATAAAAACCTAAATAATCTGAGTGTATTTTTCCATCTGATGGAAAGTGAAAACTAGTATCTTCTTCTTGAGGAGTTTAGAAGATTTCCATTTTGGTTGATATTTTATTTTGAGAAGAGAGGGAACTTGTACTAATGTATCAAAAAATAGAAAGAGAAAAGGAAAGGAGCCTGTATATGATCATAACCCATGTATAGATAGTACTGCCCCATGCGATGCACGGGCTGGCATTAAAAGATGCCCATTTAAAAGGGGAGTGATTACATTCAGTTTCTTTTTTTGATCAGCAACACAAAAAGATTTCATTAATTAATAGAAAAACATGATTACAACAAGAAGTTGTGAAAGGAACCAGCTATAGAAGCTGTCCCAAATCAGTACTACATTTGAGCCCAAAACATATGAGTTCTATATACACCTTGCCTTGCTAAGCTATCTGCCAAGCTATTAGCAGTCCTCCTCACCCATTTCACTCGGATTAACATGTCCTGTGATAGCCATTTGAATTTTCTGAATTCATTCCTCAAAATTACATTCAGTTTCTTAATAAAAAAACCCATTGTAAGTAGCCCCTGTTTGTTTTTTTTTTTAATTTTTAAATAAAAAACCACAAAATTCTAAAGGGTTTGGGAAGCAAAAGAGAGTAAGCTGAGGTGGACAACTACATTTTAGAATATAGTATAGATGAACAGTTTAATGGCTCCAAAGTAAACTCTGTGGTGGTAGATTACTTGGTGAGAGAGTAAGCTACGTTGGAATCTCTCTCCTGTACATGCAGCAACCTTGCCCCTCTAGACATGATTCTAGGGTATGGAGATAGAATTCAGAGGGTAAGTTCTCAACTAAATCCTTCTATGACCAGATAACTAAGCAGGATGCTTTTCCAATGAAAATGGTGTGGATCCCTACTATCCCTCCAAGACTAGCTTTCGTGGTCTGGATTGCTCTGTAGAAGAAGTGCCTAACTGTTGACAAGCTGGATAAAAGGGGAGTGAGATTAGCTAATGCAGCCTGTGCGCTCTGTTCGACTGTTCCCAGTATGAGGAAAGCAATAGTCACTTGTATCTCTACTACCTGGTTACATATGAGGTTTGGTCCTCCTTTTTAAAGACTTTTAAGCTTAGCTGGTGTTGCCCTAGAAACCTAGAGATGCTTTCTTGGAGCTAGCAGACGAAGGGCCTTAATATATTGGGTAGGCAGCTATTGCAATCTGTCTTGACTGCAATTATTTGGTTGGTTTGGAAGGAAAGGAATAATCCTATCTTTAAATCTTGGCGACTTATTCACAGAAGGCGTTACAACAGGCTTTCTCTCAGACAACTCGGTAGAGCCCATCCGTACTAAAGGGGGTGGAAAATCTGACATCCTTCTAGAAGCTCCATTCTCAAATCCAGTTAACGGTCAGGAGATTTGTAAGGACGTATCTGCGACTTATCAGAAGGAAAACGGAGACTTACTGTGGAGGGACAAACAATCGGGTATAAGAAGAGTCCACTGTATAACAAAGGAGACAGGAAGGCTTTCTCCGCAGGCCCGAGCCAAGGAGCTAATCGACACTGCCATCCCTTTTCAAGACTTGGACTCCCCTGCCTCCATTTTCAGTTTCTCGTCTCCCTCCCAGCATAACCCAGGTATTTGTGTCCTTTCAGGTTTTGCTACTAATGCTTGCTCTGTGTTCTGTGTTCCAGATACCAGTCTCAGTTCATAGCCTGCAAGCCTGTGAAGGAGGGGGAGGGGCAATTAATAGAAGTGGAGACAGAGAGGGTAAAGAGAGGGAAGATAGAAGAGAAGAGGAAGTAAATAGTACTACTGGTGAGATCATGATTGATAAAGAGGAGGAGATGGATTCTAAGAAGGAATGGGTGGAAGAGGTTCAGGTAGGAAAAAGTCAGGAGGAAGAGAGTAGAGTTGGGGACTTAGGTCAAAGAGGAGAGAAAGGGAAGGATAGACAAAAGAGAGCTGACAAGTGAAGACTCTGTGGCAGTATTTGTACAAAAGCTGGGATGTAAACTGAAAGATCCAAACGATCTGAAAGGATTCATACAAAAAAAGAGAGAAGAAGTCAAGAGTAAAAGGAGAAAAAGAAGTGAGGCTGAAAGACTAGTGAAGGATGTGGAGGGAGACAAAAGCTTCGTTGTTGTAGGGGAAAGAAGGAAAGGGAAGAAGTGAGGGTAATAGGTGCAAGGGGTGGTCAACAAATAATTATGCGGATTATTAGCTGGAATGTGAGGGGATTGGGGAGTGCAAGAAAGAGAGCAGTGATAAAAGAGGCCATCAAGAAAATAGATCCAGATGTGGTGCTGCTACAGGAAACCAAAAGAGCAGATTTTAGTTGGGTGGATTTACCTTCATGGGGATCCGTAGGGGGTGTTGTGACAATGTGGAAGAATGAGGTAGTTGTTGGGTTGGAGGAATATGGGTTGGGTTGTATCCAGATTTTCTTTCAATAAAACTCTCTTGATTATTACCAATGAAAAGAAAACATTGTCTAGATGTTGTTTGCATGGTTCCCTGTTTCTCCATTCAGTATTATCCCTTTGTTTGATCCCTATCTCACTTTTTTTTTTTCATAAATGAAAGTGATTTTATTAATTCAAATAAGGAAAGTACAGTCAGCCTAGAAGGAGGCATGAGGTGTTACTTCCCCCAAGAACTGAACCATAAGCACTAAATAAACATAAGCCTGAAACACAATTACAAGGTAGTCCAAAACAGATCTCCCCCTGACACCTGTTGCTTTGCCAGAGAATCAACCATTGCATTTGCTAATTTGCTAACCCACTAAACCCTGACTGTCATATTTTTTGTCAGCCATTTAACTTTCTTTAACAGGTCCCTGTAGCCCCAACAAGCTGTTTCTGGACTTGTTAGCCAGCCCACTACTACCTTTGGAATCCCCTCCAACTATCAAATTGTCCACACCAAGTTGATTGGCCAGCTGTATACCTTGTACCATTGCTAGTATCTCAGTCCAAATAGAATCACCAATACCCACTGGTCCTGAAAAAGACATCATGTTGCTGTCCTTATCTCGTAGGATCCCTCCTATTCCGGGTGGCCCTGGGTTACCTTGGCAACTACCATCAAAATTCAATTTTACCATTCCTTCCGGTGGGGGTGTCCATGCCGTTCTACTTGTGATTTGTTCTTTGTGGAGATTGTAGAAGCCACTGCTGCTCAATTTCTCCTTAAGTCATCAAAGGAGTAGTCTTCCAACAAGTGTAAGGATTTCAACCACGAGGCTGTCCATGTCATTATGCACTCCTTGACTTCGGCAAAGCTTCTTTCCTTTTCTTGAAATATTCTTGCGTTTCTCTCCTCCCACAATGTCCACAAGGTAGCGACTCTTATACATTTCCACATCAGTTTCCCTCTTTTTGTCATTCTCCCAAAGGTAGACGGACTGAACAATAGCTTTACTTCGGAAGGCAAGTTCCACCTGCACCCAAATAATGATGTAACCCAGTTCCAAATATTGGCAGCAAACAAACACGACATCAGTAAATGGTTACAGTATTGATCTTACCACAATAGCTTTACTCATAAAGCACCAATGAGGGGACAAACACATATAGGGCTTCTTCTTTTGCAAGTTTTCCACATTATTGATCTTACCATAATAGGCTTCCCAACAGAAAATGCTATTTTAGGAGGTATTGGCCTAGACCAGACCTCTTTAACAGGGAAGACTTGAGAGGAGGGGGTGGATCAAAGGGATTTAAAGAAAGATGAACAAGTGAAGGAGCCAACCGTGGTTAGAGACCAAACCCTTTTATCTGGGTTAGGGGGGTCCAAACACATTGAGTCTAGAAGCAACAAGAGTTCTAAAACACAAGAAGATTCATCATCCATTAACCCTCTTTGGAACCCAAAATCCCAATTTAAAGCCAAAGGGAGAACCGGGGGGGGGGAAGGAATCTCGAAATATGTTCCTTTTTAAAGAGGGAGATGGAATAGAGAGAAGGGAAACTGTCTTTTAGGGGTCTAGTGCTCACCCAAGTATCTTCCCAAAGAAGAATAGAGTTTCCAGAACAAACATTGTACCTTACAAACATGAGAAATTTGGGGAGAATGCCAACAATTGCCTTCCAGGGTGTTGTGAGCAAAGCCCTTCGGGATGCATCCCAACCTGATTCAGAACAACCATGGATACTCTTCACTACTTCATGCCACAACCTCTCTCTCTAGGGGCCATCTCCAAAGCCACTTACCTAAAAGAGCATCGTTTTTAATGACTACATTCCGTAGTCCTAGACCTCCTTTTTTGCTTTGACTTGCCACCTCCCACCTAATCAAGTGGTCTTTTTTCTCTTCCCCAGGTTCCCATAGGAAGTCCCTCATCAATTTATCTTACCTCTTTGCCTCACTTTTAGGAATTCTAAAGACTGACAGGAAGTAAATTGGCAAGTTGGCTAGAGTTGCCTTAATCAAAGTAACTCTAGCCCCCATGGAAATATGGTTTCTCTTCCAAGCTGCCAGTCTTTTTTCAAAATTTTCCACCATTGGGTTTTAAAACCTACTTTCTTTTGGATTTGCACCTAAGGGAAGTCCTAAGTAGGATTGAGGCCATTGTGACCAGGTGCAATCTAAACAAACTGCTATAGACATTGCACCCGATTGTTAGGCTAACCGGTTGGTAATAAAATTCAGTGAGTTCCTGCTGTCAACTAAAATCGAAATTTCCTGACCTAGAGTTTTACCTTTAACTCACATGGTTGAAGAGAAATTGTCCCTGTCAAGGCTTGTGAAGATATTTCCACTCTCTCTTCTTGATTCTCCTTTGTAATAGTGTGGTCTGGTGTTTCATTGTCCAGAACCAAGTCATCCCCTTCCTCTTTCTGAAGTAGATACAATTTGGGATTCTTGCAGCAATGACCTGGGCCGAACTTGTCATCACAATTGTAACAGAGTCCCTGGTCCGGCATGGCTGCATTTAAGCCGATGTCAGCTTCCTTACAGTTCAAGGGATCAGTTCAACCTCTTAATTTAATTTACTCTTTATTCTTGTAGTTTGGCAAGACTAGTGGCTACCGCCACCATGGTAGGCTGTAAAGCTTTCACGTCAATACAAATATCATCTTGAAGGCCTCTCACAAAATAGCCCTTCTCAAGCCACCCATAAACTTTTGAGGCCAATTTTTAATCTCATGTCGATAGTCTCTAAGCAATCCACTCTGGCACAACTTAGAAAGAGCTTCATCAAAACCTTTGAAGGTTTGAATGTCCCAAATCTGGTTCTTAAGGCTTTGGTGAAATTAGACCAAGTCAATTGAGGGTTCGAATGCCTATACTATTGAAACCATGAAATCACTTCACCCTCAAGGTGGATTGAGGTGACAACCACTCATTATGGCTTGGAGTTTCATTATATTCAAAATATCTTTTGGCCTTGAAAACCCAAGAGATGGGATCCTCACTTGAAAAAGAAGGGAAACCCAGCTTTGCTGATTTGAAGCAGAATTGGCCTTGTTGATGTTTTGGGATGCCAATTTTCCTCATCCCCGTTGGGTACTCGGCCTCCTCGACCTAGTGGGGCTGCAGGGACAAGGGCAGGGATGGGAATTAATTGGGACACCCGACCAGGGGTGGGGAGTGTTGTCCCCGGCCCACCCCGACCTCGATTATATATATTAAATATATATGCTATATTAAAAATATAATATTATTTATGCTATTTATAATATTATTTATGTTATATATATCAAAATATATTTAAAGTATTATTTACATTTTATTATTTTCTTTATTTTAAATAAATATTTTCCCCAAAACAAACTTTTAATTAAAAAATTTGGGGATTCGGGTCCCCGATGGGGAAGCCGTCTTTGTCATGGATTGGGGATTGAAGCTAAGTTTTTTCCCCGATGCAGTACAATGAATACAGATTGCCAACCAACTTGGAGTGACTAATTTGATAGTTGAGGGAGACTCTAAGGTGATAGTGGGATGGCTGTTGGACCTGGATGCTGTTGTTTGGGGCTACAAGGATATCATCAAAAAAGTCAAATGGCTCACAAGAACCATGTTAGTTAGATTTCAGAATGCCATGGCAGTTTCTCTAGCTAAACAAGGGGCTTCAAGGGATTCTCTGTTTTTGGCTACTTTGTAACTGTAATCTGAGAAGATTTGGGTTCGGAACCACCCTTAAGGGTAGGAATACCTCATGCCTCCTCTTAGGGTGCTTGTACTTTTTCTATCTCTGTTTAATAAAATACCATTCATTCATAAAAAAAGAGAGTTACTGGTTTCTATTGAACCTTGGGAAACACCCTTTAATTCATGGTTTTTATTCAAAAAATCCATCACCTAGGTGACTTGATGAAAAGGCACTCCCTGGTACGTACCCTCACGGCCTCACCTTGGTGCCTGGAAAATTATGCTCTTTTTACATCTCATCTCTTAACGAGTAACTTCCACCCCATTTATTGCTAGCTTAAAAATGATTATCTTCCTATTCCCATTTGTTAGTGAAAAATCTGGAGTTTCATTGCCTAACTTTAATTATTTACAGCAATGTTTCTGCCTCCAACTAATTTCTTTGCTCTCAAAAGCAACTAATCAAGTCAAGTTTCACTTACTGCCATCTTGATTGTCTGTCTTTAATTCATGCCTCTTCCTGCTTCCACTCGTTTCAACTCTTCTATTTGAGATAAAATCACTTTCTTTTGTTCCTTGACTTGTCCAAATTCCCCTTTGGTCCACACCTTTAGTTTTCTTTGCAATTTCGTCCAAAATTAGAACTTTCAATCTTGCTTCTGCACCATATTTTACCCACAACAAAGGAGGAAGGAATGGGCTACATGTTTTCAAAGCAATAAGGGAAAGGGCCACTACCTGATCTAGATCGGGTAAATTGAAGGGGCTTTGATCTGATATAGGCCATGGTGATGCACAACAGGATATCCCATTCCATTGCTCCTCCTAGTCCACCAAAGTTGCTAAATTTTCTCATGCTAGTTGTAAATGGATCTGTTAAGGTTGTTTGTATTAAGAGAAGTGGGTTATGTTGAAATCCCCACCAACACACCAAACACCCTCATTAAGCCTCCTTATAGAGGATAATTTTTCCTGCAATTCCACTTGAGTATCATTTCTCATGTGGACTTTAATCCCTAACAAAAATTTCACCATTGATCATCTAATCAACAAAGGGATAATAACCTTTGGCAATGTGTGTCACATGTGTAGGAAGAGTGAGGATTCTGTCAAAAATCTTGTTATTCATTGCCAGAAAACATATGGGATTTAGGCACATTTCCTGCAACTCTTTATGCACCAAAGGGAAGTTCCAGAGGATCTTCCAAGGTTCATCTCCTATTGGAAAGTGCATAGATTCAGTACTAGAGGGAAAATCTTATGGGCTTCTCTTCCATTTGCAGTCTGCTGGTCTATATGGAAGGAAGGAAACAGTAGGATATTTGAATCAAGAAGGTTTATAATAACAGAAATCACCAGCAAAAAAAATTCTTTTCAGTTGGGTGGCGACACTCAAAAAGCCATTTGAAGAAATTAAACAGGTTCAACCTAGAGGTCAGTGGAACAGCATCATATTTTGACTTAAATTGCTGTTCTGTGCATGGGGTGATATGTATTTGATAATATTTTAATTCCCTTTCTCATGTACTCATTTTGAGGGAATCTTGCCCTCTTTCTATGAATAAAATTTCAACTTACCAAAAAAATATATTGAGAAAAAATATGTTGCCTTTTGACATGTACATGTCTTCTATATCTTATTTCTTTCCTGCTACATTGTTGCATGTTCTGGTAAAAGGTTAAATATAGAGATTTACTTTGTAGCCTTGTTAACACCACAGGTTCTCTCTCGCTTAACTCCCTTTGAGAGAGGGATATATGAGGATTATGTAGCAAACTTTTGGTGTACCACCTCAATCATCATAAAGTGGAAGAGGCTGTTCACAACGCAATTGCTGCAGCTTCTCAGTTTCAATGCAACTATTTTGGCTGCCTTGCCTTCAATGGTTCAACAGATAAGATATCCAAGCAATCAAGGATTCCTCTATGCTCTATTGAATATTTCGTTTGCATTTTACCTGTTCTCATTTCAAGGTATGAATATATTATCCTATTTTCCTCTCTCCCTATGCTATTTCTGTTCTTATTTCTTAAGGGTAAGTCTACTAACATATAATTTGATTGGTAATATGACAGTTCACGAGAAGTCCATTCTATTACCTCTTCTACCAGCAAGCCTTTTGGCTGTGGAAGAACCTCATCTTTTCGGGTGGTTGACTTACTATGCTTTGCTTTCGATGTACCCTCTTCTTCTGCGTGATCATCTTATCCTACCATATGTGTCTCTGCTTGCTCTATTTATTCTTTTTAACTATTCGCCTATCAGAAGACAAGGAAGAAAGGAGAGAGGTTTTCTCTCTGTGTGGAAAGTTCTTCTGATAACCTTGCTCCTTTCTTGCTCTCTTGTACTCCACCTAATTTACTTGATGTTGAAGCCTCCAGAGAGGTATCCCTTCCTCTTTGATGCTATGATTATGCTTCTTTGCTTCTCTCAATTTGTGTTGCTTGCTGCTTACACAAATGTAAAGCAATGGAAATTTATGAGCCACTCTACATCTATTGAAAAGGAGAAGAAAATTCTTTGATCTCTTTATTTAAAAACTAGGCATTTTTTTATTGCCTCGTGCTTCTGTTGATTTAGGGAAATGTGTCAATGATGTGAGCAAACAAAAATGGAGATACCTCTGATTATATTTGAATATGTGCACTTGAAAATAAGTACTAACAGAATGTGTTATGTGCATAATCCAATATAGCTAACATGTTGCTTGATGTTGACATATTTTGAATATGTGCACTTAATTCTTTATGGTTGAAATTATATATTTGTTGGTTGTGTCTAACTCTCTCTCTCTCTCTTTATATATATTGCTTTTTTGGCGTTTTTTTCCTTTTCCTTTTCTGTTTTTTTTTTTTGTTTTTTGTTGAGTGTTGTGCAGAAGAATTATTTTATAGAGATGGAATTTCTTGGGAGATCCAAGTTTCTGGATGTTTGAATCTCTGATTATGTCAAGCATTAAATTATGGGTCTGTTTGGTTCAAGGGAATAGGACCCTGGAATCAGATTCCAGATGTTTGGTCGACTGCAAGGTTCAAAATATCAATACGCCGGTTTAGGCGAATCGATACAGCTCTTTAGTGTTTTTTCTTTTTAAATTTTTTTTCGCAACTGGTTCAGGGGAGCTGGTTTAGGCCTCCACACCCTGAACCAGTCAGACCCCCGATACACCCATTGTAGGGGCGTTTTGGAGGGGTCCTGAAACGATACGTATCGGCCGATACAGGCTGATACGTTTTGATGCTTTGAACCTTGGTCGACCGGAATGGGAATGAATAGGTGGAATGTCATTCCCCCATATGGGGGAATGGCCAATCCCGACCCCCTCCCCTGGAATGTGATTCCCATTCCGCTACTAGTAACAGTAACAGTATTCTGATCATCAAATTCTCACTCACCGGTTCTTTTATTTAGGCGTCGGTTTTTTTGACATGTTTCTAGGGTGAACGGGATAGAAACAGTCATCGGAGAAGGGACTTAGCAGCGGTTTTCGTCTAGTGTCAATTGACACTGTTCATATACGCAGGTTAAGAAGATGACCGTTTTTCATTCTTAGGCTTCTCTGGTGAATTTTTTGATGTGTTTCTGGGGCGAACGAGATAGAAATAATCATCGGAGAAGGGACCCAGCATCGGTTTTCATCCAGTGTTGAGCAACACTATTCATATATGCGGGTTAAGAAAATGACCGTTTTTCATTCTCAGACTTCTCCGGCGGCATTTCCAACGTGTTTCTAGGGTGAACGGGAAAGAAATGGTTGCCGGAGAAGGGACCCCAGTATTGGTTTTCATTGACACTGTTCATATATGCAGGTCAAGAAGATGAGACGAATCGGGTATGGGTCGGGTTTGTATAGTCCTACTTGGTCCATTTAACTAATGTGACATGGCTTATTAATTGGAATCCGATTCTGATTTCGATTCCAGCCTCTTGATGAACCAAACAGCACCAATCGGTCTGATTCCGTTTCGTAGGGGGAATAGATCATTCAGATTCCAAGGGATTCCCATTTCAATTTGGATTCCGATTCCGATCACAAACCAAATGGACCCTATCTTCATTGAATGCTTAGAGAACTAATAGGCTTCTTATAGTATGATTGTTGGGGAAGATGGGGAAAGCATTCCTATTCCATGTGACTACTAGAAGTTGAAGCAGCTAGCAATGTTTCTAACAGGCATCAAGCAAGCTCAGATAAGAAATTAAATGCTTTATTCCTTTCCGGGTGCAAGTTGGGCTGGGACAATCTTGGCTGAATCTGATTTTGGATTTTGAGTAATTCTCCAAATTTAAATCCATTAATGTGGAGTACCTGTATATTTAATGAACATTTGATATGCTACGAATAAAATGGTTTGGTCACATGGAATGGGTTAGTGGTTGGAGCATTGGAAGATATATTAATACAGAGTGTTACTATATCTGATGGTATTTACTACTGCAAACCTTGCCATGCTTAAATCTAAGTAGTGTTTCACAAAAAAAGTAGTGATTAGACTACGGGGTTAAACCTAAGGTCCAAGGGTTGGGTTTCTGTGGCATTCCTATAAAATTGGTTGCGTTTCTTTCTCCTTTTGCAAGTGTATTATGGCAAATTGAGAGGGTTATACGATTTTCTTATACTGGGAAAGAAGTGGCATGACATGAAATTGCTTGCCAAACTAAATTTTGAACGCATATAGTAAAGTAGTAATCAGTAAGGTATGTTGGACTGAAGCTTATTTGTTTTTCTTTCAACATCCCCCCTCCCCTTCTCCGGCAGGGCTCATTAAGGTTGATATTCGGATTGGTTCTGTTTCTTTTTATCCTTCTAAAGTCAGCCGAGCCAAGTTACGTATTTCATCAATCCTTTGTAGAGACCCTTGATTCCTCCTTGGTGAGTTGGTGTAATGGTAAAATGTTGGGCTGGCAAGCATTGAATGAAAATAGGGATGGCAGCAGGGTGGTGCAGGAGGGTTTTGTAAATTGTAGACTCTACTCCTCCCTAAACCTCTCAATCCAAATTCACCTAAAACCCTTAGTGGGTTGATTTTAAGAACCCAAATCCTTCCTGTACATAAAAATGCAAAACCCCCCTTGGCCCTACGACCCTATTATTTCTGCATTCAAGGATAGGAGTGGGTTGAGTTTAGAACCCACATCTAATTTCCTTTTATTTCTTCTTATATATAAGTAATAAATAACTAATAGAACACAAACAATAAAATCTTCAATTATTTGATTAAGACAAAAAAGAAAAAACACAAACCATCAATTATCCTTAATATTTCAACACCTAATACATAACATTTACATACGGGTTGGGGAGGGTTGGGTTTAACCTAAATGCCTAGTACTGTAGCCATACTAGTGGAATCCCAAAACCCATCATTCAAGCGAAAAAACCTGCTCCATCAGGTACTAGGTAGGATAGAGAGCCATCCCTAGTTGAAAATGCAGTTTCAAGTCAGAGCAGCCACTTCTGTGCAATAAAAAAAAGGTTGAGCCGAGAAAATTGTTCTGTTTCCCTTTTGTAAAATGACAACTAATTACAATGAGATGAACTTGAATAGAAAACTCCACATGGTAAATAGGGTTCGACTATGATGCTGGAAAGACATGATACCAGAAAGTTTTATTTGTTACAATCACTCAACAGAGGTCACCAAAGCAGGAACCTATCAGGTGGGTTTTCATCAAAATAAATCGGGGGTTTTGATTGGTCAAAACCTTTCAGTTATGTGACTTATGGCTTTTTGGTATCATAGATTTTTCCATAAAAAATATTTGGTCCTTATACAGTTGGAAGACATGCATCCAAGGCATTTTATGTCTAAATTTTAGGGTTTAGAGATTTAGAGCTTAAAATTTTAGGTTTTTAGGGGTAGGATTTAGGATTTAGGGGTTAAACAGGAAAATCAAACCAGATGTGGGAGGATACTTTCGCCCGATGGATGATAGGAACCAAGTATTGCCCACTCCATGTAGGCCCCAACTCTAACAACAACCGATAACTAAAGGCTCGGCCCATAAGTAACCAACACCTGGACTCAAATAAACGAATCTGGATCTAATCCCAACTGAGTCCCAACGACCATTGTAGCTGCACGTTGGGAACATCTCGCCGTAAAGGACAAGGGAGATGTTCTCAATGTACAGCTGCAATGGCTGTTGAGGACCAGATCTGACCATGGACCACTAAATCTGACCATGCATGACTCCTCAATGACTTCAAGTCTTCAACCAACTCGCTAACAATAACAATCGAAATATGGGTACAGCTCCAGTAACGTTCTGCATGACATTTCCTACTTATAATATTTGAACTTATAATGCTCTTTAGCGTTTCAGCGACCCTGAAAACCAATACATATCAAGATACAACCATGACTCAGTGAAAATGTAATGTACAATTTTTTTTTCTCCGCAACATTGTCAGTTATGTAGGCTGTGTTTGACAAAGTCTTTTCGCATCTTCTGGGCTTCGACAAGTTTGAAAGACTGAAAATCTGTCTTTTTTCTGTCTAATTATCAGAAGCTGGAAAAATGAGAAGACACGTGTGTGGAAAGATACAAAAAGACTGGAAACGCCGAATTTTGGGAAGTTTTCTAATCTTTTTGCATGATAGATAGTTTCTAAATGCATTTTAAATGTTTGGTAGACTGAGCCATTTACCAAATAGTCTTTATTTAAAGATAAGACCCTAAAAAATCAATATGTTTTTTGGTCATCTAGGCTGTTCGAAAATCTTTCTAAAAAGATTTATTTTGTTGGTACTTGGCTCGATTTAGGTAAATTTAAGTTGGTAATCATTTTACCAGTTTTACCTAACATCACATAAAGAAACCGAAGACTTGTGAGTTCTGCTCTTAACTTTTTGAGTGATAGTTATTAATAGGTTAGTTCTGGGTATATGCATTTTGTGTCTCAAATATAGTAGGGCTAGGATTAGTTTTACATGTTCTTATTTGATCAAGAGTCAAGACCCAAACTGATTATGCATGTGCCTTTGTAGATTAGCCCATGATAAAGGTACCTTTAATGTTTTATATATGCTTTTTAAGGTTTATTGGTAATAACATAACAAGTCAAATTGTCATTCAGAGACATATGTGATATATTTTGAGCAAGGAGAAAAGAGAATTAGGTTAATTGTCTAATTACTCAGATAAAGATGGAAAGAATATGGCTGTTTAAATTCATCTAGCTGGATCTCCTTAAAGCAAAAAAATGTGTGTGAACATGTTGATGGCATGACTTCTAGTTACATCTAGATGCACATTTGAAATATATCTCATGTTTGTACGTTAAATTTATGGGGAGATATTGTTGATGTGTGGCTAGATGCCATGCTCCTAGTGTGTTCTCACACTTTTTGCTTTAAGAAAACTCTGTCTCAAATTCAATAATGTTGGTTGTATTTGAAAATCCTATTTTGAATTCGAGATTTGACATAATCGAATCGAATTCAGATAATTCGAATATCTAATTGGTTGAATTCAGATATGACCTGATTCGATTCGATAAATATTCGAATTCGACCGAATATTTAATTCTTATATATAATATATAAAATATTTAAATGTTTTGTATAATCTCCATATATATAATAATTAAATTATATACTTAATATAAATAGAATATTTATTTTATATATTTGTTAATTACCCAAAAGAATTAATTGGTCGAATTCGAATCAAATTGAATTTAAATATTAATTTTCAATATCTGCCCATATTGAATTCCAATTTGAATATTGCCTAATTCAATGCATTTACACCCCTACTCTTTATGCAATGATCAAAATATTACAATATGGATATCAGGTGTATCATATCTAATACAAACATGATTAGGGGGTTTAAAACTTTGGGATGACAAACACATCTTTATAATGCTTATAAAATAAAAAATAAAGCACATGAATATGCACTGATAGGCCTGATACCCAAACTTCTAGGTGTATCAATATTTTGATCCTTATCGTTAGTTCACGTAGGTTCCTTGTAATAGGTGAACCAATGTGTCATGCAAGGGTGAGCCCTATTTAGAGCATATGGACAGCCAAATTTTTCTAACTTCCTCATTGACAGCCCATTGACCCATTGCACATGACTTCCAAATATAGAAATTAAGCGTATCGTAATTACATCTCGCAAAGGACAGAAATGAACGCATCTTATAAATCCTACAATCAAGACTGCATATGGATCGGATTTAATCTAATGTGAATTCAAATCCAAAATTTGGATATAGCAAAACATATGATGCATCGATTGCATTTATTTAAATTCTTTGAATATTTATTTAGTCAATAATTAGATTGAATAAGATTTGAGTAGGGCTGCAAAATATATCCAATTGTCTGAATTTGAATTTGAATTTGATTTGGCTCATTAAGGCTAATTTGAATATTCCCTATTCAATAATACAATTCAGTTTAATTTAAATATATGTGTTCATATATACTTACAATTCATTTTATTAAATTGTCATAGGTTCAAGCTTCATACAAGTACCTTTTAATTCATTTTATTCATAATGTTTAACATTAAAATCATATTAAGTTCATTTTATTAATAACATATAATATTTTGATCATTTTTGTTCTAACTTATTTATACTATTTAATATCTTATTGCAATCCAAATTCAATTTGAATCCACCATATTGAAATTCAAATATAAATGAATCAAATTTGGATATACTTATATTGAACCGGGTTATGGATTTTTGGGTATCATTGACAAGTCTAATCTGACACAATACAAGGAGGGGCTATATATGTCATAGGTGGGGGTTTTACAAAATAAAATAAAAAATCAAAATAAAAATTTGGGATTTTAAGTGTTCAGGCCACTCAGAATTGGAGAATTACATCCCAGGCCTAGTTTACATATAGCCCCCTTGTAAACAGCATCCCCTCTGTGTATTTGGCATCATTCCTCCCTCCAGATTCACCCCAACTGTACGGTGGGGTCATGAATTGTATAGGTGGAGGAAACCGTAAAAACCCCTAAAAATTTTTGAGGTGGGGTAAAGCCTAACTTTCACTTCAACATTTTATTAATAATTTAATAATAATGAATTATGTGACCAAGAAGAAAAACAAAATAATTACTTGTTAATAATTAATTATTAAATAAAAATAATTATTTTGTTTTTATTCTTAGTCAGATGCTAATAGGTGGGAATTTTAAGTGGGACCCACCTGTTATTTTCCTCTTGAAATTACTTAAGTTGAAAGAGCATGTTATTTTTCTCATTTTCTGTTTTATTAATAGTTTATTATTAAATAAAAATAATTATTTCTGTTTTTATTCTTGGTCACATTTGCATAGATAGGAATTTTATGCATGATCCATGTACAAATTTTCAATTAATTCATTTGAATTGGACAATGACACATTAGTTGGCCTTATTACTTTATTATTTACCTTAGATATGCGCGAGATTTATTCAAGTCTGATTTTTTTGGTAAATTGTTTAAACCTGCCCTTAAGTTTTTGGTTGTTGCTGAAACCTCCCTTACAGTTTGGTAATTGTAATACCTCCCCTGAACTTTTTGACATAGTTACAAGTAGATTCCCTTTGCTAGAATCTTATAAAAAGATGTATGAAAATGTCCAAAATATGAAAATATCCATGCAGTTACTTCTAGCAAAAACGTTTGTTTTCCAAATTTTCTCTTCATATAAATTACTACCCCAAATCCTTCCAATTTATTTTTTGAAATCGATTTATTTTCCAAATTTTCCCTTTATATCAATCACTCAAAGGTAAAGCTACAACTTTAAATTCTCTTTGTTTTTATTGTTCATAAAGTTTGTATTGTTTTTTTCTTTTTTAATTAAAAACCAATCTCAATAGTAACTGCATGGGTATAAGAAAGTTGGGGAGGTTTCAGCAATTCACGCATTTTTGTTGGTATTCAAGTGTGAAGTGGGGTTTTGTTTTCCTGCTCTGGTTTGCCTGATGTGTAAATGGTACTGGTAGCTCATCCTTTCCCTTCTTTAGTCTTTTTGTCTCTTCTCTTTACCCTCCATGGCAGGATCCGAGTATTTTAATTGATTCGGGAGCAATCAAATATAAATCTATGTTTTACATGTTGATCAGATATTACATCACATTCGGATCTCTCGAGTCTCGAATTCTTATTTGATTGAATTCATACAATATCTAATCTGAATCTGATCTGATTAGGGGTGGTCATGAGCTATTCGAGCTTGATTCATGAAAAGTTCAATTTGACTTGGTCTAAATTGAGCTTCAAGTTGAGCTTGAACCTAATATACACGTTTTCTAATTGACTTGAGCCCAATAAAGCTTGACTGATGAGGCTCATGAGCCTAATCAAGTTTTTGCATATATATGCATATATATATATATATATACATACATACACACATAATATAAAAAAGTATATAATCAAAATATTATATATATATATATATATAAAATAGCTAATTTTTCTAACTTAATTTTTTATATATATATTTTTTTAGTAAAATATTTAACTCATAGTCGAGCTCAAACTTACAAGCTTTTTACTTGAGCCGAATTCGAATTCATTTCTAGCTTGGATCGAGCTTAAGCTCATGCGTAAACTTGATAGTTTATTGGCGCGCCAAACTCGAATAATTAGATATTCAACTCCACTCGACTTGAATCCACCCCTAAATCCGATCCATTTGCAGATATGCTTATATATTTATTTTTTGGTATTTGATGATATGCACCACACTATTAAACTCCATACCGGTCCCTCCCAGCAAGGTGCCAACCGGTTGGGTGGTACGGTCTTCATAAATGGTATGGATCTCTGGTCAAATAGCACTGAATATAATAGATTGGGATCATTCTGTGTATGCTGTGAGGTGTACAAGAACAAGATCCAACTTCCAAGTAGATCGTTGTACGGGTCCGGATCTCGATTACCCGAGATCCAGATCCGGTAATCAGATTCATTGCTCATTTCCTAATTCCTACTTAATCCCGCCACATAGGAACAGTTGCTACTGCTACTTGCTACTTGCTACGAGAGGGACGGAATGTACTTCAGAGAAGAGTATCCATACATGCATCCATGGCGAAACACAGAAGAAGAAGAGACGACATGGCCTTCGTGCTCACAAGGCCACAGATCGTCTCTGAGCCTGGAGACGTCGGAGGGTGGAAGCATTTGCCTGGTCTGCTTCTGCAATCTCATCTCCAACCCTGCCTCACCCACCGTCCACGTATCCTACGCGCTCTCCCAGCTCTCTCTGGCCATCTCCCACCCTCCCTTCCTCCAAAGCCTCCGCTCCTTTCACGCACACCTCCTCATATCTCCCCTCGTTCAGGCGCTCTCCTCCTTTGACGACGAGCAGATCGCTCGTCAGGCCATTGATCTCGTTGATAACCTCTGCGATTCTGATGATCCCTCTGTTTTTGGCGATTTCATTGCTCGGATTACTGAACGTCTTTCTTCTGCTGCTTTGTCTTGGAGCCGTCGACAGGTCTACCCGGTAAGGTTATTCATTTCTTTTAGTAATTTCTGTTTTTCATTCTGGTCAGATATTGAGTTCTTTACTTCTCAGTTTTTTCTGGACAAATTCGAAGTATTTTGCTTCATCTCGTTTTGAATTCTCTATTAAATTGGAGAAAATTTTTGCGGGCGCATAGATCTGCGTTTTCGATCGCTGCTAGTTTTCTCTGATTCGTTTTTTTTTTTCCTTTTTGAACCTTGCCGCGAAATCTGCTGTGCCCGACCTCCGACTGTAGTAATAGTATGACGACTACTGGACGGTTCTGTTACATAGTAGTTAGATTCGATTCAAACTCGACCCTTATTCGTTCAAATTCGAACCCGACCTGACCCTACAAAATGGAATTGGATTACACCCGACCAACGCCATTCCATGAATACCCAATGATGCAAATGGATCGGATCATGATCCGATTCTATTTGTCGGGTTTGAATAACCTTCTATTGGATTTTCTGATCGGATTTGGATCACCCTAATCCAATCTGATCCATATACTAAAAAAACATGTATATATTAATATATTTATTTATAAATATATTTATATTAAGTATTTTTTGTAAATTGAAAAATTCCCGATTAATATTGTGTATTTTGGTCCTCGAACTTTAAAATGCGACAACTCAGTACCTGAACTTTCAAAACGTGTCAATCCAGTACCTACCGTTAAGCTGTTAATCAGTATTAAGTAACATTTGAAACAGCTTCCAATGCCCTTCGAGTATCATCTAATTTTCTTTGTTAACTATCCAAACGTTGACAAAAAATTAACTATCTTAAATCCTTGCCTCTTTTATTCATGAAAGTTGGGGTCCAAAATGCTCACTAAGACGTGACCCCAACTTTATTGAATAGAAGAGGCAAGAATTTAGGATTGTTAATTTTTTTTGTCAACGTTTGGATGGTTGATTGGTTGATGAAGAAAATTAGATGACACTTGAAGGGCATTTGTGTCTTTTTTAAATGTCGCTTAACGACTAATTAACAGTTGGTTAACGATAGGTACTAGATTGATACGTTTTGAAAGTTCAGGTACCGAATTGTCGCATTTTAAAGTTCAGGGACCAAAGTGGCATTAGGCCCAAAGTACAGGGTATGAATTGGGAAATTTCCCAATTCCCGATTTGTACCCTATACTTTGGCTCGAGTGACAATTTGGTCCCCAAACTTTAAAATACAACAATCCAGTACCCGAACTTTCAAATGTGACAATCCAATACCTACTGATGAGGGCGGATTTGGCCCTCCAGTGAAATTGTGACACCTGGCACCTCATGCAAACCTAGTGTAGCCTCTTGACAATTGGGCAGCCCGGGAAGCTCGGGCAGCTCGGTAGAGCTTGCCACAGCTTGCCACTTACAGACAGCTCGGCATGGCTCGCCACAGGCAGCTCGGCAGAGCTCGCCACAAGCAGCTCGACATAGCTCGGGGAACTCGGTATAGCTACGGGCAGCTCGGCATAGGCAGCTCGCCACAGGCAGCTGGCCACTCCGTAGGCAACTTGCCGTCTTACGAAGAGCTCGCCACTTAGGGGCAGCTCGGCACTTATAGGTAGCTCGGCATAGGTAGCTCGGCACTTAGGGGCAGCTCGACGTATCGCAGGAAGATCTCCTACCTGACAGATCCAGAGACCTGTGCCCACGTCTCTCGCTAGGTGGCACCGTGCCTGCTAGTCCTGAGAGCTGTCCCTTGACTGGCAGAGCCGTACTCTGCAGCAACCGCCTGCACCCGCCACCTCAGCTCTGGCAGTAACGGCTGCGGCAGAGAGACAGAGGCGGTTACGCCTGACTTGACAGAGGCCGTTACGCTTGATTTGACAGGACACCACTATATAAGGACTCCGACCCCCAAAGACAAGAGGGAGAGAATGAAAAAATGTAGGTAATCCCTGTTCTCTAGCTCTCTCATTTCTCTCCAAGCTCCCTACAATCGGAATGCTAACTTAGGCATCGAAGAGTCCCCGCCGGGAAAATACCCCCGGGTCCTATGATTCAGTTCTCACAGGTTCCTCAGCTCCCGCCGCCTACAAAGAGGAGGAAAGATGGAGTTCTCACAGGTCCCTCAGCTCTCGCCACCTACAAAGGAGAGGAGATCACCTCATGCAGAGGGCAGTCGGGTTGCGCTACACCAGGGAGCTCCACCATCCCCTGAGTTACAGGCCACCTAGGAGCAGGTCAAATGACGAGTCCACCCAGGTAGCTCACTACCAGGGAGCTCATCACCAGGTAGCTCACCGCCAGGGAGCTCGTCACCAGGTAGCTCACCACCAGGGAGCTCGTCATCAAGTAGCTCATCACCAGGTAGTTCACCACTAGGGAGCTCGTCATCAAGTAGCTCACCAACAGGGAGCTCATCACTAGGTAGCTCACCACTAGGGAGCTCGTCACCAGGTAGCTCATCACCAGGGAGCTCGTCACCAGGCATCTCACCGCCAGGGAGTTCGTCATCAAGTAGCTCACCACCAGGGAGCTCGTCATCAAGTAGCTCACCACTAGGGAGCTCATCACCAGGTACCTCACCACCAGGGAGCTCGTCATCAAGTAGCTCACCACCTGGGAGCTCTTCACCAGGGAGCTCGTCATCAAGTAGCCCACCACCTGGGAGCTCTTCACTAGGTAGCTCACCACCAGGGAGCTCGTCACTAGGTAGCTCACCGCCGGGGAGCTCGTCACCAGGTAGCTCATCACCAGGGAGCTCGTCACCAAGTAGTTCACCACCAGGGAGCTCGTCACCAAGTAGCTCACCACCAGGGAGCTCCACCATCCTCTCTTGGGAGCAGGTCAAATGGCGAGGCACTTAGCCAAAAAAAAAAAATTGATACATCACAAAAAATTGGTACGTGACCAGAAACAATTACATCACTTACCATTAACTAGTTTGTTAATCAGTCGTTAAGTGACATTAGAAAGTCAAAAATTCCCTTCGGATGCCATCTTATTATCTTTATCAACCATCCAAACGTTGGCCAAAAACTGAACAGTCTCAAAACCTAGCCTCTTCTATTCAAAAAAATGTTGGTGATTGTTAGATGAATCTAGAATTTGGGACTGCTCATTTTATTGTCAATGTTTGGATGGTTGATAAAGAGAATTAGATGGCATTCTTAGGGCATTTTTGACTTTTCAAATGTCACTTAACAGCTGATTAACAAACTGGTTAACGAAAGGTAATGGATTGTCATTTTGAAAGTTTGGGTACTAAATTGTCGCATTTTAAAGTTCGGGGACCAAATTGCCACTCGAGCCAAAGTACAAGGTATTGATAAAAAATTTTCCCTTCATAAAAAGACACACACACACACACACATGCATATACATACATATACATATATATATATATATATATATATATATATATATATCACCAGAAGAACTTTGATCAATCACAACTAGGGCTGCAAGTCGGGCCGGGTTAGGTCGGGTTGAGGCCAACCCTAACCCTAACCCAACCCGACCTTCAACCTGACCAACTCATAAATTCCTTCAACCCTAAACCAACCCAACTCAACCCGAAGCCAATTTTGGGTTGGGTTGGGCCCAACCCAACCTTCTTCCCTTCCCTTAAAACATTATAAATTTCTCGATTTTAGATCTTAACTCAACTTTCACTTCATATATTAATCCTATGTTTCATTAGTATTTGTTTGTTGGTGTTTTTTTTTTTTTGGTACACAATTCAGAAAAACAAGTGTTAGAAATAACTATAGTTTATTATGAGTTATGGCTTATGATAGATCTTTCTTGGGTAGCAAACAACATAGAGGAGATGAAGAATAAAATTTTCAAATAAAATAAAATAATATTATTAAGGTTTTAGTGTTTCTGATTAGGATTAAGTGAAGTGATTATCTTAAAAGAAATACATTATACTATGTGGTGGGGGCTATACAAATATCATGCATCTAAACAAATCAATGTATTTTATATATTACATATATTTATATATAACATGTACTATAGAGTCGGGTTCGGATTGGGTTGGATTGGCTAAGGGGTCAACCCTAACCCTACCTGAAGTAAAGTCGGGTTCATGAATTTCAACCCTAACCCTAATCCGAACATCAACCCAACCCAACCCAATTTTTTTGGATTGAGTTTGGGCCAAACCGGCCCAAATTGCAGCCTTCATCACAACCCCCATTGGGACTCTCGCAAATTAGTGTCTTGCAACATAGACGGAGATCTAAGAATAAGATTGATCTATGATGAGAGTATGAGATCCTGCATGATATGATATGATGATCAGTTATTACTTATTACTGTTGATTTAAGTTATGAATACGGTAATCAGGTTCGGATCACCTAGAAAGTTAGGTTCAGTATATAGCTTTAAGGTTGTAACTGTCCTCCTGACCCTTTAATGCCATTGAAACTAGGGGTGCAACTTGCGCGGGCGGACTTGATCCGAGATTGATCCAGCCCAAAATTATATATATATATATATATATATATATAACGATTCAACAGGGTTTCACATCCCACCCGGGCAAGCTACCCTTCATTTTTTGCTTGTGTGTGGAGATCGGCTTCAGTCAGTGCAAGACCCGTTCGAACACTGCTCGAACAGCCTTTACAGCCTTGCATCGAGAACATATCCATACTTCTATGCTTTATTTCATGGGGAGATATTCCGTGCAAGATTATGATGGTTGTTTGAATGGGCTTTGCACTGACTGAATCCCATTTCGTGAGTGTGTATATATACATATAATGTATAATCGCATATATATTTTCAATAAATGTAAGTACCAAGAGTTGAACCAATTGACCCAGCGGTCAAACCATTTGACCCATAAAATGATAAACATTCGGGTTTTGTGTCCAGTCCAATTCTTAAAACACTGAATTAACGGCCTAACGGGACTAGCTGTTATCTGGACAGAATTTCATACGAGGACCATCTACCATCCTCTTACCTAGTAACCTTTATACGAAACCGAACGCACTGGATTGGAAGTACGACAAATTGAAGATGTGAATCATGTGGTAATTTTTGACTGGCCGACCAACAACCCGCTTATTTTTCCGGTTTTAGAGGACAAAAGAAAGCTCAAATCCATGTTTTTATGTTTAAAGAAAAATCCTCGTCGGTCATGATTTTCCACACAAAGTTGATCAACAATGATTAATGTGCTCTCTTTCTTGTTCTGATGCAGCTACATTGCTTAGGAGTCCTTTTGAATCGTCAGACTGATAATACCTCCTGCCACATCAAAGACAAAGGAGCCCTCATCGCCAATCTAGTCACAGGTCTTCAACTGCCAAGGTGATAAAATACGCAAACTGTGAAAACAAAATTATCATCCTTTCGTCATTTTGTCTGTCGTCGATTTATTCTCTCCTGAATACAGTGAAGAGATACGCGGGGAAATCTTCTTTGTGCTTTACAAACTAGCCATACTCCAAGATGTGAGTGGTTATGGTGATGAAACTGATAATCTGTTGGCCTCCTGCCCAAAGCTCTTGTACATATCATTGGAGGCCCTCATGAAGACTCAAAGTGACGAAGTCCGCTTGAATTGTGTAGGTATGTTACTGCACTTAAATGGGTTGCAACTGTATAGGCATCTGTTCCATCAGCTAGCATTGTAGCACTACTACAATGTAGAGTCAAACTCGCCAATTGATTCAGTTCAGCAGATGCCAAGTTTTGTGTTCATAATAGCCAAAGGCTTGTGAGTTTGAACGATTGGTTGGCAAGGCAACCTACACAAAACAAACATCATATGCACTATCAGCACCAAAATACCATGGGTCTTATATGGGGTCAAATTGAAATGCTTATCTGAAACAACCTGCTGTCAAATGGACCCGAGAAATAAAGCTGTAATATCAAATTATAGTATGGCTAATGGATTAACCTGTGTGATACAATGTCATAACAGAACAAAGTAGTCAATATGCAGCTTATTTGGACACATCAGTGTTCTACATAAGACATTTCTAGGGAGAAGTCATACTGTATAATCTTGACCATCAAATTCATCAATATCCCTCAAGATGAATAAATAACAGAAACTAGGGGTGGATTTGAGCCGAGCTGAATAGTATGAAGCTCGAGCTCGAGAGCCTCATGAGCCGAGCTCTATTAGGCTCGAGCTCGGCTTGTTTCTTAATCGAGCCTGTAAATTGGGCTCGAAGCTCGGTTGAAACTGAGCTGAGCTTGAGTAGCTCATGAAGAGCTCGGCTCATGGTCACCCCTAACAGCAACCACTGCCTGAATATTGAACTGCAGCTATGGGTATGATGCAGGAGCTGAAGAGTCAAAATTGGAAATTTATATTATTTTATATATCTGTATTTTTGGACAGTAGGGGTATTTTTGTCATTTTTTCAATTTTCTGTGGGGTCCAATAATAGGGCTTGATTGTCTAGTTATGGTTTCTTTATGTTTAAAATTTCAGAGTCATTGCATAAGTAGGATTAGAGTTATTGAGTCTTCTTCAAACTGAAATAGGATATGACAGCTTAATTGAGTCCTACTAGGATTATTGAGTTTAACAGTTTAACTCCTAAGACTATTATGAGTCTAATAGTTTGATTCCTAGGATTATTATGAGTTTAGAGTCTATAAATATGTATGGACGTTTTACACAAAGGCAATGAAGTTTATTAAGTTTTCTTCAGCTTATGCTAACCATGGTGAATGATTCCCATGCCCTGGAGTGATTCTAGGCACCCTATGAGTGATTCTAGGTATTTTCTCTCTTCTTTCTCTCCCAATTTTCTCTCCTATTCCTTCAAAAAAGCCATTACAGCCATCACAGCCATAAAACTCTGATCAAGAAGACCATTCAACATTCTCTAAGGACTAGAACTGAGTTGGTCCTACATCAGGGTGCCACTAATAATTTTGATTGTCAGCACAGCACAAAATGCTGCATTCTGCTGATAATATTAGCTCAACTAACATCTTAGATGTTTACCTATCCAGCGTTGCTGACAGTACTAGCTCAAAGAGGGTATTTCGAGCATTCATTTGTGGAAGACCTAATAAGCAACCGCCATACAGAAGCAAATATCTCCAAGCAAGGTGCAGAAGTCAGAATAGATATGCCTCCTCTAATCATCTTGTTTGCTGAGGCCATCAAAGCCCCTCTTCTCTCTTCTGATCCACAAGTCCAGATTGGCACAGTAGACTTGATATTTCACTGCATGTCATGGGATTCTGATTCTTCCAAACATATCCAAGCCCTGGTTGAAGAAAGTATTGCTGACTATGTGTTTGAAATACTTAGATTGTCAGGTAAGATAGCCTTTCTCTAATAGTAACAAAATCAAAGCACTTACTAGAGTGGATTATAAGTTTGATTTCCATTTTGATGTATATATTACTCTGGTTGATGATTCACCATTTGATAGGTCAATTCTTGTTTCTAACTGAACTAATCAGATTATCATATTCATTCAATCTATGCTCTCTTTTTCATGCAATGGTCACCATCACCTTTTTGTGAATCGGAAATAATAATTAGCAAATGACAGTAATGGTCATCCAATTGGATTAAGTTTAGTGTAAATCTTGGAATGGCAATGGCCCAATATATGTGTGTACCATATATGCCAGTATCTACCTCAGATTTCTTTATGTTTTAGCAGAACTTGGAACGTTATATCCATTCTTTTGACTGCAAACTGTTATGGTCACAGACTCCTGAATATGAATTGTGTAAATGGGCAGGGTATAAAGATCCTGTCGTCATTTCCTGCCTAAGAGTTTTAGGTCTATTATCTACAGCTGAGAAAGCCTTCAAACAAAGGCTTGCAGTTGGCTTTCCAACTCTAGTTCCCATTCTGCGTTATGTAGCTGAAGTACCTTTTCATCCAGTTCAATCCCAACTACTGAAGCTTATTTGGAGCTGCATCTTTGACTGTCCTGGAATAGTATCAAGGTCACAACTAGAGGAGCTGGTTCTGGTCTTAACAGGGATGTTCAAAAGACATACCAGTGGGGAGATGGGCATGCTTCCTGAAGTTTTCACCATGGCCTGCTCAATATTTGTAGCTCTCCTGAAATCGCCATCATCTCATAGCATTCCAACTCTAAGAACATCACTGCAAGAAGCAATGACCAATGCAATTCTATCTTGTCTCTGTGTCCCCCCTAGACACCCCAATGAACTTATTGTATACTCCCTCTATCTTCTGAAAGAAATATATGCATACAGTCATGAAGATAACTTGGTAATAGACATGAACAATATGGAGTTGGGTAACAATGTTATAGAACTATGTAAAGCCCATATTTTACCTTGGCTTGTAAAGGTTGTTGATGGAGTAGAAGAGGAAATCATTCTGGGAGTACTGGAAACTTTTCACTTGATACTGCTTCAGGAATCTGATGTCCATTGTAAGAAGTTTGCAGAGAGTCTAGCATCCTCATCTTGGTTCAGCTTATCCTTCGGATGCTTAGGTTTATTTCCAACAGAGAATATGAAATGGAGAGTGTATCTGATGCTCAGTTCAATCATAGATAGGGTTTTGGGACATGAGTGTGGACAACCCATCAGAGACGCTGCCTCATATATGCCATCAGATCCTCTGGATTTGCTGTTTCTGCTTGGGCAAAAAAGCTCCCATGATTTGAATTTGATATCTTGTCAATCTGCAGTGCTATCTATACTATATGCCAGTTCTTTATATGATGAAAGGTATTGAACCTTGAAAACCTTCTCTTGCTCCACTTGCTTTGTAGTTTTCTACATCCATAACTCTTTAAAGAAGTACTTTTATTATCTTTTCCCCCCAGACTTGCAGATGATAAGCAGGTTTTGGCTTCATTAGAACAATATGTTCTTCTCAACAGCAGCAATTTCCTGGATGGAATTATTGATTCTGTGACAATGATGCAACTGGTGCACCTATACAGCCTATTCAGGGGTATTGCCAAGATTAGCTACCAAATCCCTTATAGTCCAGAAGCTGAGAAACTTCTCTTGCATCTAGTAGTTGAAAAAGAGTGCAATATCCTTTGTTGGAGAATTCATCCAAGAGGGCTGAAATGGCTTTTTCAACAAGAAGGTATCATAGGGCATTTGTCACATGAGATCCTGAGCTTTTGCAGATCCAATGGCACAAAAGGGACCAACATTATCAACCATGGGACTAAAATTCAGATGATAGAAGTAGAAGACATTGCAAAGCTAGTACAAGCAGATGATAACCATGGAGCCATACTTTTGGTATCTCTACTGAAACATCTCCAGGAGGAAGGTGAGGAGGATGACATCACTTCTGTGGTGAATTTCATTGTAAAAATTATCAATATTTTTCCAGCCTCTTCAGATCAATTATGCTTGCATGGCATTGGCAATGCAATCCACAGTTTGTATTGTTATTCGACCTATTGTTCTTTACCATGTAACTTCATTACCTGCTCAATTCTGGTTTTCAACATTCTATGTTCAGTGCAGCCTAAAACGCTATTTGATGACGAAGTTTGGTTCCCTGTGGCTATTAAGGTAACTTATTTGCACTTATTTCAGCCCAGTTTGGCAGTAGCTTCAAGAAACTAATCGGACCAACCATCTTGTGTTGTAGTTGCTGGAATTTTTGATTCCTACAATAATTGCAGATACATGCAACCATGAAGGGCTCCTAGTACTGGGGATTTTTTCTTTAATCTTGCACCATCACTCCACCAACGGAGTACTCCCAGATGCTTCGAAAGCCATACTCCTTAATACTTCCTTGGCCTCTAAAATTAACAATGCAATCTGTGCAGCCTGTTCGAAAGGGTATGCTTTAGTTGAACATGATGCCGAAACTGTCACAGGAGAAACTCTAATATTTGTCCTTTTACTGAACTTTTTCTCTTTGAGAAGGTCAGTGCTTCACATTTGAAACACCAAATGCATTGCCCATCCTTTTAAGAACTAATACTTCTTTCCTTCAGTTTGCATGCTCTTCTACCAGAGAACCTGGACTGGCTAAGTTTTCTTCAGTCATCACCCAATGGGATCCAGCCGCTATCCTTTATCTGCATTTGCTGTCATGACTTATGCAGGCTGATGCATTTTGGTTCTCCTCCAGTCAAGCTGGTTGCTTCACATTGTTTGTTGGAAATGATGACCACAATTACTGACCAGAGACATAACAAACATGATGAGTTAAAATGTTCTATGGGGTACTTAAAATCTGTGATGTCTGTATTGGAAGGCCTGGTTTTCAACTCTGATACTAGAGTTGCCATGAACAGTGCACTCTGTTTATCCATGATCTTGGGTTGGGAGAAGCTGGGCATGCAGGAGGCAAGTGTGGTTAGAGATGGCAAGTGGTGCAGGCTGGTTGTCGAGGAGCTTGTATTGTCATTGACAGCTCCAGGTTTGGCATCAACGTCCTTCAGAAACTATCATAAACCTGCATCTAAAATAGCAATTGCGCTGCTAAGATTGGACCAGGTGCCCAAGTGGATGCCATCTGTCTTTGATCATTCCTGCATATCTGGTATAATTAAGAACCTTTCAGCTAGCAATGTAAGTGCAGAGATGGCAAGGTTATTTCGGGAACTACTGATCCATGACTACCTGAATGCAGAGCAGATTTTGGGTCTCAATGGTGTCTTCCAGGTGAGGAATCTTCAGTCTATTTCATGACATTTAGTTTCTTATACTTCAATACATGGCCACCAGCTTTCAAGGATCTTTAGCAGGCAAATGAAACCAAAAAGCTTTCACTTATTCATTTTCACAAGTGCTATGATTTTATTCTTTCCATTTTGGAATCTTTGTAGTGTTCTGTCCTCAGTTTCTATTTTCTTCATTAATTGTAATTACAACGCAATCCAGCTGTGAATCCCTTTGTATAGGCTTCAGAATCCTGTCAGAATATCTAACACCTGACAACATGGAAGAGAGATTTATAATGACTGACCCCAATGTAATCCAAATTCATCTTCTTGCAAAATTGCAGGCATGTAGGAAACATGTGTATAAAGACAACTATCAAAAGTGCAACACAGAAGAGCATCTTGAGAAGGTTGTTGCTATTCCAGATGACTTAAGCAAGATAAGTGAGTTCCTCCTCCACCTCATATCATCTGACTGCACTGAACATGTGGCTTCCGGGGGAGTCCAAACCAGTGATAAGAAGTTGCTGGAAGAAATAGAAATGTTTTTCCAGGAATCCTCCGCAAGAGAATGATGGCAAAGAAAATGTAATCAGGTTGCTTTGCATCCTGGCTCAGGTTTCTTCCATATGCAATCTGGGGTTATTAGGAAACATGAGATTTCTTAAAGCACTCAAGTAAGTTGGTATTTAGTTGAAATGTCAGCTAAACCCAATAGTTCTTTACCAAATATCATTGTTACTTGGTGCTAGTTTTGCCAGGAAACGTTGTTTTGAATTCTCACATAGAACATATTACCATGATTCTGTTACTTTATATGCATCCAACAAAGTTACTCGAGATTCTTTCTATTTTCTAGTTTATATTTTTGTAAAAATGTCTATCTTCATCATGCTTAACAAGGCAAGCGGCAGGACCTTTTTTTTTGAAGGTAAAGTATTGTATTGCAAAAGAAACACATGTACAATGAGAACCTGTACATTGGGAAGATTGTCAGGAAACATTCTTTTGAATTCTCACATAGAATATGTTACCATGATTCTGTTACTCGATATGCATCCAACAAAGTTACTTGAGATTCTTTCTATTTTCTAGTTTATGTTTTTGTTAAAATGTCTATCTTCATCATGCTTAACAAGGCAAGCGGCAGGACCTTTTTTTTTTTAAGTATTGTATTGCAAAAGAAACCCATGTACAATGAGAACTTGTACATTGGGAAGATTGTCAAAAATCCGGCTGTTCCTTTCCTTCCACAAGGCCCATAGGATAGCAGCTAGAAAAATCCTCCAAAGCAGCTTGCCTCTTAATTAAATCCCTCGAGGGTCCACTCCTGAAGAAGTTGGAGGACTGAAGCAGGTGGTTAAGAAGAAACACCAAAACAGGATAGAGCCATTTCCCAAAGCTTCTAAGAGAAGTTGCAGTGCATAAAAATGTGATTAGAGGATTCGGGAACCTCATTGCAGAAAGGACAGCAGAAACTAGGAAGCTGCACCCCCTTTCTGAGCACAGCCAATCTGCAGTTAGGCACTTATCAAGTGCTGCAGTCTAAACCAGGAAGACAACTTTTGAAGATGCATGGGATTTCCAGATTATAACCCAAGGGAAGCTTCCATCCTCACCGGCCACAGCCACAAGTAGAAGGACTGAGAGGAGAAAGTGTCAGAGGCCTCCCAAGACCAAATTCTTTCATCATCTGACTGTGGGTTGGGCTTGAAACCATGAATATGACTTAGAAGATCTGTAAGTGGATCAATTTCCCAGTCATTAAGATTTCTTCTAAAAGTAGGGCCCCAAATAATCTCATCATTCATCAATTCAAAGCAATCTTCAACCACACCATCTTTATCCTGTGCAATATCAAAGAGAGTGGGGAACCTTTCATTTAAAGCAATGTCTCCACACCATTTGTCAAGCCAGAACTTTTAGTAATTACCCTCGCCAACCTTGCATTTAATCCCCTTCAAGAAGTCAGGAAGGATAGAAACAGCATTACTCCA
This sequence comes from Nelumbo nucifera, assembly GCF_055504915.1. Taxonomy (NCBI): domain Eukaryota; kingdom Viridiplantae; phylum Streptophyta; class Magnoliopsida; order Proteales; family Nelumbonaceae; genus Nelumbo; species Nelumbo nucifera. The sequence goes on along the minus strand of NC_142656.1, from coordinate 57,992,724 downwards.
CAAGGCACATCCCCTTGGAAGAAGGTCAGGACCCGAGCCCCACCCCAGATTTGTGAGCCCATACTTATCTGCAATGATTCTTCTCCAGAGGGCTGTTCCTCTCTTTGCTGAATCTCCAACACCATTTACCAAGAAGAGCCTTGTTAACAGCTTTAATATTTCTGATACCTAAACCACCAGTTCTCCTTGATTTGCACACATATTTCCAGCTCATAAGAAGAGCCTGATTTTCTTCTCTAAAGCTTAGCAACGCTTGCAAGAATCTGAAATAATGACAGATAATAGATTGGGAGTGAAGACAAGACACTCTTAATTAGAGTGAGCTTACCTTCTTTTGATAAGCAACAGGATCTGTTTTAGTTCCTAGGATACAAGAATTTCTTCCACTGTGTTTCAACACAGAAACAATTAGATCTTTGTAACTCCAGATTTTCTTTTGTCTATCTTTTGGTTCAAGAGAGGAGTACATCTCTTCACAGCTTCTAAGGAAATGCCCTTTTCCAAAAGCTGTAAGAACCAGAGGATCGGTGTCCATTTCTACAGCCTCCTGCAGTAACCCTATCTTTCTCCATACTTTTAAAGCTATGGTCCCATCAAAGCCAATTGCTTCAGCATCAAAGAAGACTCCAATAGTTACTATATCAGGTTTCACACATCGAGTTTGAATTTCATGTAATAACATATTCAGGTGTCTCAAATCCTTCATTTTCAAATAAGCCAGTGCTATGATGTTTGCAACTGTCACATTCCATGAAGACTTTTCTGCTGCCATTTCTTGGATGATGTGATTCATGCCTTTCCGGCTTAAAAGACAAGCCTGAGATAGAAGCCGAATACACCAAACAAGATCACTCACCCCCATTCTTGAGGCAAAGTCAAGTCCTAAGTCCTCCAACCGTGAGTACATGTAATTCTTGATATAAACTTTAGCCAGTTTCCTAACTAAATCCCCCTTTAAAGGGATCTTTGAGTAAAGAACCCTTCGATAAGTCTTCTCCATCTTCTGAAGAATCCCCAGGTTTGCATAACCTTCTAGCATTGCAACTAAAGTAGAAGCTTGCAAACCCATACGCTTTGAAAGGAGAGTCTTATACACTCTTTCCATTCTTTTTAGCAACCCACCTCTGGCAAACTCTGCAATCAATAAATTATAAGTAATATGATCAGGAAAACAGCCCTCTGACTCCATTTTCTTCACGCACTTACTCATCTCATCATACATTCTGTAAGTACCATAAGCTTGAATAAGCCCATTGTAAGTTTTAATTTCTGGCTTCAAATTGATCCCTGCCATCTCCTTAAAATAACATAACGCATCTTCAAACTCTCCCTTTTGAGCAAACCCATGAATCATGCAATTGTAGATACCCAAAGTCGGGATAAAACCGCTGCTCTTCATATCTTGAAGCAATATTGTTGCTTCATCCATCAGACCAGCTCCAGTTAACAAGTATATAATCTTCTCATAATTAAGCACATTAATTCTGAACTTCTGAATGTTCTTCCACACATTGAATACCTATCAATTCAATTTCAAGATCAATGAAGAATTTGTACTTGGGGAAAGATCCAAAAGCCAAGTATTAAACAAGAAACAAGAGCAAAACAAGTACCTGGAGAACCTCTCTGAAACGAGAGGTTTCTTTGAGGAACCTCACTACCGCCCAGAACTGGTCTGTAGTCCAATCTCCTTCATTTTTGAGGATTTGAAGAAGGTTTGAGTCATTTCTGCGGACCTTTCCGAGCAGGTCCTTGAGTTTCTGGTTTTCATGGAAGGTCTCTACCAGGAGGGTTGTGTGCTTTGTTGAGTTCGTCTGTGGGCTTGCCTGGTGATAATGGGATTTTAAGTTCAGAACTGAAGAAGATATAGATGAGGAAGAAGGAAAATAAACTGGGGATTTGAAATATTTGATATTTAGGGTTTTGGAGAGGGTGTTTGGTCTCCATTTCAAGCCAGTTGTGAGGAAATCAACAGAAAGAAGGGTGACACTCATGACGTTACGCAAGCCGGTTACAGTCTCTATAATGCCAATTTCTACTCTAGCTAGCTCTCAAATAGTTTGCCAATTTTTAGTTTTCTCAACGAAATCAGATTTTGGTCCTTTATTTGTAGGCGGCATATCAGAGCGCGCAATGATTACTTAGCGAGGGTTTCGCATGGGCTCTCGTTCGACATGGAATGGGCTACTCACAGACCGCACCGCTCCATACGCCATAGCCGAACCCCGTGTATAATATTTTTAGGCATGTTTGGAAGTGATTATGTTAAAAATAAATGTTTAAAAACAAGTATTTATTGCACTTATTTGTATTTGACATACAATTTTTTCAATTTAAATTACCTTTATAATTTATTTAATTGATTAAGTATATCTTTACTATTTAAAACTTAATTAATATTATCTTTGCTATTTCTGACAACTACCTAAAACTTCTCCTACCATTAACATTTCGTTTAAACCGTACATATATAACATTATATGATCGTTATATTTTTCAAAAATCCTTAATATATCCTTGGTCGAAAATCCAGCACTTCAAATCCGCACAACCGCTCTTCTTGATGACCCAGCCCAGTTTCGGACCTCATCACCGACTGCTGTGTTCGAAGTTCGAACTGTAAGCACCTAACTGCGTAGTTAGGGCCTTCACGTGCAATGGATGCGTCTGAACCTAGTCGGAGTTACATGAAACGAGATATCGAGGATAACTCAGATATGAAGGGTGAAAGGATTGTAGACGAGGAAGACTGAGATGGCAGTGACAAGCGGAAGCACCGTTCTAGCAAGTCAAGAAAGCATAGCAATGCAGAAGAAACTGAAGAATGAAATAGCAGTGGCAAATGGAAGAGTTTAGGGAACAGAAATGAAAGTCAAAAAGGTCAAGTGACTCAAACAGGGCGGGTAGCGAGGATGAAGACGAATATGATACAAGAAAAAAGTAGATGAAGGAAAATCAAGTAAAAAGAATTCAAACAATGGGTATCAAGATAGAGAATCAGAAAGCAGTCAAAAGGGGAGAGATGCTTCAGGGAGCGAAGGGCATGGTCCAATTGAAGAAGGCGAGTGGATCTCCTCAAGGAAAATAAGTTCAAAACCTTCGGCTTATGAAAGTTCCCAGAGCAAAAGCAGAAGCAAGCTGGAAAATTCTCATGATGTCGAGCTTGAAAAGATGTAGGATAGAGATTCCAGTATTCTGAAAGAAATGAGAGCAGCAGGGAGAAAGGTCGTGGATCTCGCGAACAGGAGAGAAACCCAAGGAGAAGATGGGATGATTCTGAGTCAGTTAGAAAAGCAGAAGAAAGTAACTATGTAGATAAATCTGAATCAAGGAGTGGGAAGACTTCTCAACTTAAGGGTGGAGAGAGAAATACAGATGCAAGAGATGAACCTATTGACAGCAAAAGCAGGATTGTAGATTCAAACAGTGATAAGGGCAACAAATCCGGGAACAGGGAAGAGATGCAGTACCTCTTCACCGGTGACAACTGGAAGCACCTCACTGACTGAACCAAAGATGCAGCGGCGAGCCGAGGTGGGGAGCTTGCAATCGAACAAACTGAACATGGATTTTAATGTTGAGCGATCTCGCTGCTCCCTGCTGGAGGTGATCTGGCTTCTAGTAAATTGTAGACTATGTCGATCTGCAAAAGAAGAACCAGAGAACCTAGGGTTATTTGCCCGGCGAGGTCGCTTCGATGCTTAAGTCAGTATACTTGGTTGCGAGCTGAAAAGCTTTTGAGTGTAGAGAACTAAAGAGTAGAGAAATCACGCGTACCGTGGGCCATTGGGGGTAAAGCCTTTATATAGTGGAGTCCTCGTGGGTTTCGCGGAGCGGTTCCAGGATTCTCGTCATGATGAGATCTGTTTCCGCGTTAATGGGGGATAACTGATAGGGCTTATCAAATCCGCCCGAACCGGGCGGGGAGGAGATAAGGCTTATTGTTACGAGGCGTGATCCCGCAAGGCTCAGAATTTGACGGCGAGATCTTTGGGGTTGCCATGTAGTGGTCTGTCAGTATTACCCGAGATAGTGCTCTTTAGAACCGACCTGGGGTGAACGCTGAAGTGCCTTGGGACCGAGGTGGTCCTGATGCAACCTTACACTGGGGTGAACTCCCACTTACACCGAGGTGAACTCGTCCCGAGGTGGTTTGACTATCCGAACTCGATCTGTTGCAGACTTGGCATGTCGGGCTGAGCTGACATCTTACTAGTTAGGTCGTGTCCACGTGTCCCCCTATTACTAGGTTGGGCCAAATCACCCTTCATCAATAATGGGCAACTCGGCCCTCTGGTCAGCTAGGCACTTACTATGCAGCTCGGCACCTAATAGGCAGCTCAGTCCTCTAGTCAGCTCGTCACCTAATAGGCAGCTCGACCCTATGGTCAGCTTGGCACCTAATAGGCAGCTTGACACTCTGGTCAACTCGTCACCTGACCTGCCTAGCTCGGCCCAGTCAGCTTGTCACCTAACCTGCCTAGCTCGGCCCAGTCAATTCGACACCTAACCTGCCCAGTTCGGCCCTGTTAACTCGGCACCTAATCTGCCCCCAGCTCAACCTGGTCAGCTCAGCATCTAGGTCCTCATCCAGCAAAAGTTCACTTCAGCCTCTGAGTCATCGGCCACTTGGAAGTAGACCAAATGACGAGGTAGTTAGCACAAAAAAATTGATACATCACCAAAAATTGATTCATCAGATTTCTCTCTTCTTCGCCTTCTCTACAATCGAACAAACCGAACAGGGATTTCTCTCTCTTCTTTGCCTTCTCTACAATCAAACAAAACCAAACCAACTCTGCTAGGCTCTATCTTTCTCTCTCCTCTTATTCGTTTCTCTACAATCGAACAAACTGAACAGGGCTCTCTCTCCTCTTCTTCGTCTTCTATGCAATCGAACCATTGTCCCTTGTCCTAAAGTGAACCCCTATGGTGAACCAATGAAGCGAACCCGATTACTCATCGTCTTCTTTGCAATCAAATCCTCTTCTTCGTCTTCGTTTTCTTGGTCACCGCCACTGCAACTCCTAGCAGCGGCGTCGTCTTGAACCCAAGACCTTGACCTCAGAGTGACGACGTCTCTCTCTATCTCCTCCTGCTTCCTTCCCATTGTTGAAGATGCCAAATGATTACAAGTTCTTGGGTCAAGGTCAGAGCAAGAGGGGCCTGGCAACTTCCGGGGGCGTTGCGATTTTTCCGGTAGTTCTCCTTTCTTGGACACAAGTGGCTGAGACTAATTCCGATAAAGCATAGGAAACCCTAGAAGAAGAATGGAGGAGCTTCGAACACTAGTAAAGCGTCGGAAACCTAGACGAAGAATAGAGGAGCTTCGAATGGCAAAATAGACATTTCAATCCTTTTGTCAATATTTTAATGCAAATGGTAATTTTCAGAAACTGTAAGGGTAGTCTTAGTCAATTTTTAAACAGTAAGGGTATATTTAGTCAATTAACTAAACCATAGGGGTAGTTTAAGAAATTTATCCTTTTTTATTTCATGTTGGATGTTTGCTAGTCTTTTTCTCCAATAAGCACCTAAATAAGCATTTCTAACTATTTTGTCCTTCATTTTTAAATTTTTTTAAAATATACCCTTTTATTAAATTATTTTTATAAAAAACACTTTTATGAAGCACTTTTATAAAAATGCTTTACACGAAAAACACTTTTATAAAATTCAACTAGTGATAATTTTGGAAGAAAAAAAAAATGAACAAGTGCTTATTGTATAAGCACTTAAAAAAGTTGGAAATTTGGGCTTAAAAGATAAGCCCTTATTTTTCCAAATACCAATAACTGCTTAAAGGTGTAGTCACGGCCCAAATAATCACTTATTTTGAATTTTCAAATAAGCACTTATTTTTAAGCACCCCAAACATGGCCTTAGTAGGTTCATTATAATCGGGATCATCGAATTAAATCTATTGGGTTGATTGTTTTAAGAATTCATCATTTCAGTTCAAATTATAAATTTAGACCTTATTGGTCCTGATTCAGTTTCAATTTCTTAATATTTATTGTTAGATCATACCAAACCCGACCCATTGATAGCCCTATACCAATGTGTTGGATACTTGTATGTTGAATCTGGACTTGTTCACGGGCTGGGCCATGTCGGGTTTGGGTCGAGCTTTGCCTCTACACTAACAGAATATGTTCAGGCCCGAGCTCGAGCCCAACCCGACTATTGGGCCTAGGTCTTGAGCTCGAGCCTGAACTCGATTAAAAAATTAGAAATTTTTCTTTTTTTATTTAATTAAAAAATATTCTATTTATATAAAAAGACCTCATAACCTCAAAAAATAATGAAAGAGTTCACTATTACTTGAAAAAAGAAAGAATAGGTCTACTTGGATCTATTTAATCCACGTGCCTGAAATCCTATCCAAACCTGATTTAGATTGGGCCAATCCGGGCCGACCCAGCCCATCACACTACCCGGCTCATGAATAGGTCTAGTTGGATTTATTAGATAAAACATAACAAATTGAATTGATTATATTGATTTGGTTATGTAGTCTTGGGGGTGCAATTTAGATAGACTTAACTCAAGTTCATATCCATCTAATGCATGAACTGAGTTTGGATTTTCAATTCTTGGTCTAGGCTTTAGGCCCAACCCTTGGGTGGCAGAACCTGATTAGAGCAAACTGAGCTTGACCACACATGCATGCAATTTGGGTGGACTGAAGTCCATATCAATCTAGTCCAATTTTTTGGATGGACTGAGTTTGGATTTTCAATCCCTAGTCTAGGCTTGGGCCCAACACTTGGGTAGTCGGAACCTCATTAGATGCATGTAAATAAGCATGTACACATACTTAGGGATGCAATATGTATACATGCATGTAAATAGGCATGTACACATATACACGCATGTATGCATGCCTACTTAAAGATTTAAATTAATTAGTATGCGAACAAGGTTTTGCAAATTAGGGCCCACTTGAGTCCAATTGACCCATCCGATAAATTAAGTCTCCATGTAGACTCAAACACGTTAATCTTGAAGAAGTCATTATAAAACTCTTATTGTTTTCATCAACCGTTAGAGGCCAAAAATATTGTAGTTCTCCTTTAAATTGTCCCATTTAAATATTCTCTAAAAATTATTTGAACATGATAAATAGGAAGAGAAATAAAGGGAGCATACAAACATCTGGAGAAGCACTATGCTATTAATGAAAAAACAATGCAACACTATGCTCGGCTGTCACAAGTAGTCAATTATAGGTGACACCAGTCTCAATTATCACAGTTTTAACCATTGGTTTTTAAGGTATTGACATGATTATACCAAGGTATGTTAGTTAAGCCAATGTTGTACATATTGCATATAATTACCTTAAGCCCTAAAAGAAATAAAAGCAAGTTGAAAACTCTGAAAGTTGATGTCTTCTTTTCCTTTTTAGGGTATCATTCTTCTTTCTTAGAGAGTGTTTGTTCCACCATTTGATACAATTTGTCCTCCTTAGCTTGAATCATCAATGATTTCAATGAAATTATCAACTTCAATATGAAGAAACATTTGATAGAGTTGCATATTTATTCTTTCACAAATGTTAATACTCTCAAGTAGTTTGTTATCATCAAAATACATAGGGTTGACAATACCTAGTATGTTGTACTATGCAAGTATGTCGCAATCTTGCGAAAATCTAGTAAATGACCCTAAGTTACATCTAGTCTCATCATGTTTGTCATAGTACTTATAACCATGATCAAACTAGACTACCTTAATTTTCTTGTCAATCTGATGCTCAGCTTCTACTTCATACATTTTAAAAGAATATAGAGCCTTTGATTTTTTGTTTGTCAAATATACGTAACCATAATGGGAAAATTCATCTGTGAAGATAATGAAATACCTTTGCTCACCCCAAATAAGAGTAAGGAATGGGCCACAAATATCTGTATGGGTTAATTCCTAAAGTCTGTTACTTTTGGCAGGACCCTTCTTAGATTTGGTTAATTTTCCTTTATGCAATTAATGCAAACACTAAGGTCAAAAAAGTTTATTATGTTTAGAATTCCCTCCCTGACCAACTCTATAGATTGATATGGTCTAAACGTTTGTGCCATAGCATAGAAGAATTATAATCTACAAGTCCATATTTGATTCTGACATGCATGGGAATGAAAGATTAAGCAAAGGTAGAATCAAGATCAAGGCTCGGTTTGGAAGGAGTACAAATGCAAATTTGTAGAGTGTAAAATCTTGTAGTTTGTATTATTTTGTATATATTTGCACTATATATATTTGTATTTGTACTCCTTCCAAACTGAGTATAAATAATTGATATCAACAAGTCAAGAATCATAAAATAAACTTAAGGTTCTATTACAAAAGTGGAACTTGAAACCTAATTGTTATAACTTTGAAACAAAAATTAAATTCCTCATCATTGAGGGAACAAAGATAGGCTGTGTTTGTTTGCAATGCAAATAAATCTGCACTGATGCAAATCTATGGTAATGCAAATGATTTGAGTGTAAATTCTGAATTTTTGACTTTTTTTTTCAAATTTTAGCTTATTTTGCTTGATTTCAGTACAGATGAAGTAAATTAAGACATGAAACAGAATAAAGTAAAATTCAAAACAAAATTAAACAAGAATTTGCATTTTTTACATTTACACTCTTATGCATTTTGTACTAATACAAATAAATTTGCACTGCAACCAAACACAACCATACTGTTTTTTAAATCAAGGACAAAACCGCTTTTGAAAATCAAACGAAGTAGCCCAATGGCATTGGCTTTAGACTCTACCATATTTTCCCATGGAAATTGTCTTTTTGATTACTAATAATCCATCACAACAATCTTTGTTCATGTGACCTCTCTTGTGACACCAAAAACATGTCACACTTTATTTTCCCCTTTGGCTTGTATACTCGACTAATGCTGGAATTTCCTCAGACTTCTTATGCTTATTGTTTTCCTTCTCGGACCCTTGAACTGCCAAACGAGTGCCCTCAGGTTTGTATTGCCGGATTCTCTCCTCCTCTTGAGCATACGTGCTGATTAAATCTATCATTTTCCATTTTTTTTCTTTTAAGCATTATAGGTAGTTTTGAAGAGGTAAAATTGCTCAGGCATAAAGGTCATAATGAAGTGGATCAGGAAGGATTCGTTGACTGATATTGGCCGATGATTTGGTAGATGACGTGAAGATATTCTTTGGCCAATGGGGATAGACCCTGTGATATATTTGGGAAGATTCCTTCTAATATACATCAGGATAAGCCACAAAAGGAACAATTCGACTGATGGAGATGTCAATTAAACTTTCCGAAATTAGTGAGCATGCCTCAAAACCATCAATTTTAAATGGAATCAATTGTCTACGTCATAATCTCTCCTTTAAGCCAAGATTACCACATGTCAATCTCCCATTAGTGAAAGAATTATGACCTTTGGGGTTAGCTAACTATAGACAACTTGGCATGAGATATTTCTCAATCAAACTGTCTACATTAACCATCCCAACCCATTTGACTGGACAATCTTAATGACCCACCTTTGGGCTTGATCATTATTTGTCTTAATCAAATGCCAAACCATAATCCCTTACTTTAGTGATTATCAAATGCACTTTGAACCACAATAGCATTTATCAATGTGCCACATTGGTCACGATTAGACACCCATTCCAATTCAAATGGTTTTTGATGAGGGTGGATTTGGCCCTCCAATGATATTATGATATATGGCACCTCAAAACAATTAGGTGACACCTGGAATCACTTTGGCAACAACTTGCCTTAGATAAGTTGATGGTGTCCCACCTAGCGGCTCAGGCACGACCTGGCAGCCTAACACAAGCACGACCTGGCGGCCTGGCACAGGCACAAGCTGGCAGCCTGGCACAGGCACGATCTAGCAGCCTGGCACAGGCACGACCTGGCGGCCTGACGGCCTAGGAGACATGCTCACCGATAAATTTGGCATGCATATCTTAACATTTCCACGATCCTTAGAAGTTGGTCCACGTATTGAACGATCTGGAGGGTGGTCAACGTGCATGGCGGTTACCTCCAAGAATCTCGAACCACTTAGACAACCTCGCAGAAATCTCGGATATCGTGCGTGAAGCCCACGCCAAACCGTGCCTATATAAAGGCACCAACCCCAATGGCAAGGGGGCGGGCAAGTAAGCAAGTTCTAGCTCTCAAACTTTGTGATTTTTAGCTCGTAGTCTACTATGATAGTACTGACTTAAGCATCGGAGCGACCTCACCGAGATCGCCACACCGGGTCCTCTGACATTTGGTTCCTTGCAGATCTCTAAAGAGCAACAAAGCTCATCAATTCAGCTCGCCACCTGGTCAGCCCAACACCTCATAGGCAGCTCGGCACCTGGTCAGCCCGGCACCTCACAGGCAGTTCGGCCTGGTCAGCTCGGCATCCTGGTCCTCATCTAGAAAAAGTTCTCCACTTCGGCCTCTGAGTCATCAGCCACTTGGAAGAAGACCAAAAATTGATTCTTTAGCTTTAATGTTGGGGATTGTATAAGGCGATTCAATTCTTTGAATGAATCAAAGATATATACACATACATGAAATTCATAGTAAAGGTGATGCAAACAATCATGTATCACAATATGGAACCATGGATCAGATATCAAGGACATACTTTGGAGAATATCACAATAATATGCAATAAAATTGCAAACTGATATTAAAAATATTTCCTAAACCAATTAAAGTTAGTAAAATGCCCAAATCAATTCATAAATCCATGAAATTTTACCAGAGCATAGAATACATTGTCATAAAGTTGTGGGAAAAAGTTGGGTCAAAATAGATTTGAAAAAACCCTAAACTAGCTAGTCAAATATTCAAGTTTCACTAAACTAGGGTTGAGCCGTGTGAATTAAGGTATGGGATCCACACAGATGGATTCAGAAGGTTGAAAAGCCCTAGGGTACCAATTTTCATTGGAATCTAACCCCTAGAAGGCTTTGAGCCAGTTCTGGTCCAAACCAGTCTAAACTATCAAACTGAATCAGGTGGGTCAAAACGATTGGAATTGTCACAACTCATAACTCATCGGGTTTATTCGCCAATTTGACTTGACGAACTTACCAGGTTAACTCGGCAACTCGGGTCAAACTGGATTTAGAGCGGCAAAGGAGCACCACTCGGTGTGCCTAAGTGTCACGGGGATAATCATTAGGGCCCCGTGCGGCACTCGAAAAGGGCGAATAAGCCTACGTAACAAAGCAAACACACACAAAAAGGCAATAAGATGGCACACGAATTAGCAAAAGGCTATTTGTATTGCATTAATCAGTGGTAAGCACAAGCACACAGTTTAGTGTCGAGGGGATCTCGTGCTTAACCTTTACACGCTTATGAGCTCACTCGACCACCTACCTCCCCTCAAAGAGTACGTTAAGCTTTTGGGGGAGTGACAATAAGAAACATCAAAAAGGTGAAAAATCATACTACAGTATTACAATAATTCCATTGGCAATCCCCCATACAAAAGTACATGCATAGCCCACCCATGACACACACTTGGACACTGGAGTGGCGGCTGTAGGCACGATGGTTGGCACTTGATGGCGCGGCGAAGAGAACACTTGTTACATAAGGGTGGTTTGCAGACACTTATACTGTTGTCCTCGGCCACCGCGGACCACCCATGATTGATCATTGGTGGTCGGAGACTCTGTTTGTGCCACTACACCACCAGTCATTGCTCCGGTAGCCAGCGACCAAAGACTAAAAAATTTTTTTATCAAACAAGTATGGTCAGCCCAGGGATGGGTTAGTTTCCAGTTATACTACCTTTCCAGTCACTGAACACCACCCAGGAATATTCATTGGCAATCGATGGGTCCAACCATCCTAAAATCGCCGCTAGGCTAGCTAACGCTCTAGCAAACATCAATGAATTTTTTTTTTATTAAAAGGAACCTGACAGGTAATTAAAACTTGTTCTTTATGCCAAAAAAAAAGCATGACTTTAAAAACTGGATCAGACCAGAAAAACTAGGAACCGGTCAGGTGACCGGTTCTGTTTTACCCCAGAACCATTATTTCTTCAACAAAAACCGTTGGTTTGGTCAGCAAGCTGCTGACCCAGTCGATTGAACCGTTCAACATTTTGACCGGTTTTTATTTTTTTGTTGGAATGGGCTGTCTGTTCGGTTCAAAACAGTCGGACTATTCGACCTAGGAATCAAACCCTTGACTAGTTCGTTGTCTGACTCGGTTTTTAAAACTTGAAAAAAAGTTGCTTTGGATCAATGTTAAACTATTTGGAACCATGGTTTTTAAGACCGGACAGACCAAACGGTCAGACCAGAAAAAACGAAAACCGGTTGGGTGACCGGTTCAGTTTTACCCCAAAACTGTTATTTTCCCAAAAATCATTGATTTGGTCAGAAAACTGCTAGCTCAAGCGGTCAAACCATTCAAACCATTCAATGATTTGGCCGATTTTTATTTTTTTGTCATAATGGGTTGTTTGTTCGGTTCGAACTGTTGGACCATTCAACCTGGGAACCGGACCCCTGACCGGTTCAGTTTTAAGAACATTGTTTGGAACAATTTATACTATCAAATAAACGATCAACTGGTCTGGAAACTTAAACAACATTCAAAACCAAACTACCAACCATAAGCTCTAAATATTGTCATATTGATGCGAAACCATGTCTAACATGTAGAGAACACAATAACTTAGAGAGGGAGATGGAGACTTACCTTCCATCACTACCAGTTCCCGTATTCTGCAAATCAAAATTGAAGAGGGATCTTCAACTCTCTCTATTGCTCTCTCTTGCTTGTGCAAAACTTCTAGTCGAGGAGAGTTAGGATCGTTACCTATTTATAGAGTTAGGAGAGCCTTATAGGGCTGTTCATAAGAAGACCCAAACCAACCAACCCGAATCGGCCGGGTTTTATTTAGCATCGGTCAGTTCGGTTTTGATTTTCACACATAGAAAACCGAAACCGAACTGACTTAGTTCCTAGTTAGTAGTTAGTACTTAACTTATTTATAGTTTCTACTTTCTAGTCTTCTCTTTAGGAAGGCCATTAATGGTAGGTATTGCAAGACAATGAATGCCATTAATGCCATTAATAGTTTCTTGCATTTTTTTGGAAGGTTTAAAGAAAATATTCTATTCTTTAAAGTCCTTTATACCAAATAGGTAATTACAATTAGGTATCTTTTTTACTTGGTCCGCCCTTACTCTCTTAGCCCCTCAATTCAAGCACTCAAACCGACCAAGCTGGTTTTGCCTAACACAAGGTTGATTTCAATTTCATTTTCAGGCAACCCGACCAGGCCGAGTCGGTTGAAAAAACAACAATAAACCGACCCAACCTGACCCATTAACAGCCCGACCCATCAATGACTCCCTTTCTCTGTGGAAGGACTCTGGGTTTCTCACCTTGAGTGGGACAATCCAGGTTTTTCAAAACACCCAAGACTCGGTTTATATCAACCTCTAACAACCTGTGCTTCATTTGAAATTCTGCCAATGAAAAAAATATTCATTTGATCCAAATAATTGACCCAAAACATGACTACTCAAATCAAATATTCCTAATATTTGAAACTTCCGAATTCTTAGTATTTGACCCGAAATATGACCACTAAAATCAGTTATAAATCATGTTCCTACATCTAATTAAAACCGCTACTTGCACTTAACTCACAATTCGCATGGTCTCAACTATACAAATTCGAAAAGAATTGTAATGGATATTGCTGAGTTATGCGTGTAGCATGGATGGAATGGAGTGCCGTGCAAAATGCAGCTTAGGCTCAGTTTGGAAGCAGTACAAATGCAAATATGTGCAGCGTAAATACATGCAAAATAATACAAAATATAAGGTTTTGTTTGCACTCTACATATTTGCATCTGTACTCCTTCCAAACTCAGCCTTGAGAAAAAAAATCCATTACGGTACACAATTTTAGTTGCAAGTAACGAATATGTTGCAATTTCAGAGACCAGAAATGTCACCAATCATGTGAAGGAAAAGAAAAACAAAATTATATAATATACATTAGGACACAACCCATCTTACATTCATCATCATCATCAACAACAACAAAGCCTTGTCCCGAGTATATAGGATCGGCTATATGAGTTCTCTGTTTCACCATTCTCTTCTGCTCAATGTTACTGTGAGAGGTCAATTACGGGGACTGCCCTGACAAATCCTAGTCTGACACTAGATTCAGATCAAGGTGTGGTGTGTTTGTTTCCGAAGAATGCCCCAGCATGAGCACAAAACAATTTATCTTTTTACATTAACAACTGATAATGTTGACACTGGCACCTCTGAGCAATTGATCTAACTAATAGATGAACAGCATAAAAATGATGCCCATGATGCCTTCCCTTGAGTTTTATTCTTCTCTCTCTTATTTTCTTGAAATGCTTGAGGACGATTCAACTCCGTCCGTCCATCTAATTTGACATCGTGAACTTCAACAGCATACATTGTATCATTTCCAGAAGATGTAAAATTTACCTGTTTATCCTGTGAGTACTTGTGATATTTTTTGACCTTTGCTTCTGTAAGAAGGTTCTTCAAGGTACCATGTGGTTTCCCAGTGCTCTTGGTGACTTCAGTGATTATGTGCTCATTCTTTTTGCGTCCTTTTGTCTCATGTTCAATGTGATTAAGAGAAGGAAACCATCCAGATGCAATGTTCTTTTGGTAATTTGCTTTGGTAGGTTCAACCAAGGTCATAAAGGAAGGTGGCTCAAAGATATCCATTTCGTTATGGTGTTCAATTGAAGTGCCAATGTTCTTTTGGTTGGCCTTTTGTGCTTGAACAGGTGTGTTCATCTCTTCCATGGCATCTCTAGTGGAAGCAAGTGTTCTATCTGAAAAGAATAAATAAATAAATAAAAACTAACAATAATAGATAAATAAAATTAATCGATCAATTAGAATAGTTATCAAATGTTGACTTAGGCTAGGTTCTGTTTAAATTTTAAAAGCATACAATGGAATGGGAAAATACACGATATATCGTGAATATTCCTTTCCAAATAATTAATACCTATATGCAACCATAAAAAGTGGGAATGGACCTTTGGTATTTTTGAACTTTTCCCTAACTGGAATATCAAATATGACCTATTTCTTAATTTGGCTCATCTCTGTTTGTGAATGCAAACAATTCTTAGGGAAAATTACAGATAGGTAGTAGTACCCTGTACTTTGGGGGTAGTGAAACTAAAGGGCCTTAACTTTCAATTGCGACAATCAAGTAGTCCATATTTTTATGTTTCTAAATATTACATACACTAAAGCAATTAATTCAAACAAATAATGAGGGTATCATCAATCTATGTTTTATACAGAAAAGGATTGGGTCCGTGTCAATAGTTCAACCATCTTAGTCCATGGCAGGTCAGTGGTTCAACTGTCTAGGCCCATGCCATGATATCATAAATAATACAATAAAATATAAAAACAGAAAAATACAAAAGTAATAGAACAATTGCCCATGTCTCCAATATTATATATTCATCATAAGTAACTGTAGTAACTGAGGATTATTGTTATTAATGAAGGAAAAGGCTAAAAATATAGCAAAAGGGATTTAATATCTAATCTATGATCCACTGGCTGGGTCAAATGGTTCAATGGTTCAACCAAATGGACCACTAGGTGACTGGTTATCTAGTCATACCTGTCAGGTTACCAATAGGATGAAAACATTGATAATTGGTAAGATTTTTAGTTATAAAGCCAATTGAGTAAAAGTGGATTGATGTATATTTGGATCTAACCCATATAGATTCATTGACAGGATAAAGGGGTTAGATTGGCTTGGGCTATATTAAAATGCACTGGATATGGATCCACTCAAATCTGAATCTAGATCTGATAAGGCAGCAAGGCCATGAAGCTAGAACTTTTCAGATTGGACTCAGATTTTGTTGGATGTTACAAGTCCTCTTAGATCTCTCGGACTGCTCTTAATTTTATTTTTTTTTAATTTCTGAAAATTTAAAAAGAAAATCAAATGTGAATCTACTTAAGCTTACCTACAACCAATTCAATTTCCTCTTTTATAGGGAACTGAATCTAATTATATGGGGCGTTTTGACACATATCTGTGCATCCAACAAGTCACTTCTAGTATATATGAAAACTTACCAGAAACAGAGCCACAGTGGCCTTCCAAACTATCTGTTAGGCTACTAGAATCAACTGCAACATCTACACAATCTAAAGATATCAGTGCCAACTACCAAATAGACATCTAATATTTAGAAAAAGAGCTGCGAAAGAAAGGCAAAAGTAAGTGTGGAAGTTTTAGCTTTTGAAAAACAACTGTGGTAAGAAAAGAAATACTTGGCATAGAGCCTAGCCTACAGGCTGCAACGTCAAAGGAGCCAAATTGATGTTTAAGCAGATTGTTATCATTGCCATTTTGCAAAATAACAGAATTATCATTAGTAGGATCTCCACCATCAAATTTCTTCACGCTATTATTGAGTTCATTGGTTGTTGCCTTGGATTCAGAGCCATCAGTTTTTTGCACAACACATAAATCCTTGACTGTGTCAGCAATCCCTCTTTCTTGTTGAAGGTTCTCCTTCAGAGCTTGCTCAGCTGAAGAAGTGACATCAAAGCCCTCGTCTTTCTTACTTACCAATTGACATGAATGGGTCTCCTTAAAAATAGAATCATTATTATGATTTCCTTTTTCCTCTATGAGTTCGCCATTCCCAGAGGTTAAAGGTATATCCAGTTTCATTGGGTCTTTTGATCCTTCAAGAGCCATGTTAGTAGCTCTTGAAGCTGCTAAAGACCCACTGAAATCAGATGTATCTGCAAGTGAAAGTTCATTTGCTTCTGCCTTTTCATTCTGACCCTCAGGAGTCTCATTAGGAGCTGCTCTTGGTGCTTCAAATTCTATTGGGGATCTGACAAGATCACAACTTTTTTCATCCTTGGTTATCTCCAACTTTTCAACAAGTAATGACACGGTGCTATTGAAGTTCAACGCATCTGCATGTAGATACGTATTCACTTTTGTTTTTTCATTTTGACCCTCAACAGTCTCATTGGGAGTTGCTCTTGGTGTTTCAATTTTTATTGGGGACATGGCAGAATCACAACTTTTTTCATCTTTGGTTACCTCCATTGTCTCAACAAGTAATGAATCAGTACTATTACTTGAAATTGAAGTTGATGTGATATCTTTGGATGGATATTCACTGGCTTCTGCTTTTACATTCTGGCATTCAACAGTCTCATAAGCAGACCCAATCTCTACAAGTGGATCTTCATTTACTTCTCCTTTTTCATTTTGGTCTTCAACAGTCTTGCCAAGACCTGCTTTTGGTGCTTCAAATTGTGTTGGGGATGTGGAAGAATAACAACTTTTTTCATCCTCGGCTATCTTCAGTTTTTCAATATGTAATGGTGCAGTACTTCCACCTGGAACTGAAGTTGCTGGGATATCTTTGAATGGATATTCACTTACTTCAGAACCTTCATAATCAGACTTAACTCCAACTTCTCCTTCAGTATCACCCACTTTAACAGAATTATTAATCAGATTCACACGTTCGGAATCTTCATTTTGTAAATTGTATGTTTCCTGTCCAATACACACCTTAGAGTTGTCCATGACAATCTTAACAGGCTGGATATTGCTCTCAGAAGAAGCAATGGTTGGGGATAGGGCAGAAGTGCAACCACTTGCATCCTCGGTTATCACCAATGCCTCAATAGGTAAGAATTCAGTATTGTTACCTGAAAATAAAGAACATGCTTCAGTTTTGTTCGGAGTATTGGTTCTGGTAAAATCCAATGTAAACTCAAAAAAACGTAAAATGCAAAACAATAACATCCATACAAATTTGAATATACTAAATATACAAGTCTCAAATGATGAATTTCACATCAGTGACTTCCGTTTATGGTTATATCAAGTGCAATTCACGGAGAGGTTGCAAATATACTCTAAAATATAATTTGTTCTTTCCTTTCTTTTATTAAGGTCAAGCAGGTGACAGGGAATACATCTATGACCTAATCAATCAAAAAAGCAAAAAAAAACATCTATGACCTAGAACCAAGTTTACCCTCCAAAAATGTTTAGATTCTGAAATCATTTCCTATTGGAAAATACAGAGATTGATTTCTGTTTAATACATTAACATGAATCCAGGTGCAAACAGTAGCAAAATCATTGGATAAAGTTGTTATTAAAAGATACCTTAAGATCAATATCTAATTTATCCTAATTTATTAGTAAACCCAAAGTCAAATTAAATTAGGTAGAAAATGTGATTTGAAAGCTTATAGAAACAGCAATCAAGGCCAGAATTTCAAACAATCTTACCAAACTGAAACTTGAATATGTTATTTTAATAATTTGGAGAAATATTTCCCCTACTCCAAAGAATTACTACTATGAACACGAATAAGAAAATATCCTAAAAGAATAATAGCAGTGGAAATGAAATCCACAAAAAAAGTCATGATACAGAATACCGGCATATGAATGTTCATATATCTAAAAAATCCCACATACTTACATCACATACCTGATGCAGATTTGGAAATAAGGAGAATACATGGAGAAACAAATCAGCTTTCCAAATTCTACACCAATTTCAGAATTTCTGGGTGATAGGATGTTGGTATTGTTTGAGTTTTTTTTTTTAATTTATTTTCTACTTGCAGGTAACTTAAGAACAAGGTTTTAAAATTTCCAGGAATTCACCATTATTTTGAAATTACTATTTATGATAACTTATTGTAATTACAATTGTAGGAGCATGGTGTCAATGGTGGTCGGAGTTCTCCGAAAGCCCAAGGAATGGCTCAAAGTTGGTGGAGGTGGGAGAGAACCAGAGAGGGTCAATGGTAAAGCCCCTCCTTTACCCCACAAAGCCCACACTTACCCTGTCCTACATCAATACCCAACCTATATCAAATTCTGTTCAGCCATGTCTTTCCCGTGTTAATTCGCTCTTTAGGCTTAGTTTTGGAGGAGTGCAAATACAAATATGTTCAGTGCAAAACCTTGTACATTGTACACTACAAATACATACAAAATACAAGGTTTTACAGTATACATATTTGTATATGTACTCTTTCCAAACATATATTGTTCAATCACCAACCTTCAAAATTTCCAAGAGCAAAGAATTGTTTAAAGAAACAGACTGTGTTTGAAAACTAATCTCTCTTTGACTCAAAAACTTGTGCAACTGTAAAATTGGCTTTAACCATCCTATTCTTTAGCCGGAAGAAGAAAAAAAATATCTCACCCGAAGCTTCAACTGGTTCAGTTGCAGCCTCGACTTCGATAGATGCAGTTGCCAGAGCAGCCACCGTATTAGTAGACTCTGCCACCGCATCTCCAAATTCATCCTCTTCGGTTCCGGCATCTTTATTTTCGTTGCTTTCAATTGGGTCGCACTGCTTTAAGCTCCATGTATTAGTCGGGGATTCTGATGAAAAACGAAAATAGAAGAGAGATCAGTCCAATCATTCAAAGGCAATCTAAAATGGAACAGAAAGGGTGCAGTTAAACCAAATGAACCCATAATCCTTACCAGGGTCTCCCCGTTCCGACTCACTGAGCCTGTACCCATCGAGAGTGCCACAAACTTTCTTATGGGCCCGTCGATGTTTGGCGCTCGGATGCTGGTTGGGAAAAGGCCAACCGCATCTGTGACACCGGAAGACATGGTTCTCGTTCTCGTTCTCTGCCAAACGACTAACCCATCAGAAATCTCATACAGGGAGGGCAGAAAACAATTAGACGTAAAACAGAAATAACCCATTAACGAACAAATCATAACCCAGAGAAGAACCACAACGGAGAAAAGAAAAATACAAACATGAAATGAAAAGAAACAGTGTTTCGTCATGATATTCTAACCGGGAGGATGAATCTGTGTATGGGCTTCTCCGTCCATTTGGTAACAGAGAACTAAACTGCAGAAAATATTGAAAGAACACCCAGCAGCAATCTCGTATGGAAGATGAAGCGAAAGACCCTGAAAGCTTCAAAAACCAGAGCTCGACCACAGAGAAGAACAAAACGAACAGCAAAGCTCAACCAATCGTAGCTTCTCTCTCTGGTTCTATTTTACTTCTGAAGTCTCGTCAGTCTCCTTTCCTGACTTGTTAAATCTCCTTTGATCGTTGCATATATATAGTTTTTGACCATCACTGGCGTAGGGAACGGTAATGTGTTGTTTAGTCGGATGGTCTTAACAGATCCTCTATCGTCAGATCGGGATCTTCTTAGTACCCATCGGGATCTTCTTAGTACCCATCATCGCTACCTTTTATTTGGCATTTGTTATTTAGAGGTAACTCACACGGCATAAATGTAGAGAGGTCGGATTCAAGGAGTAAGAAGCGGAAGCTTCGGGTTGTTGTATCGGCTTGACGGAAGGCTGAATGATAAAGCTTTTGGTGGGTGGAGTGACCGGTTTCGTGGAAGAAAAATCTGCTACGACCGTGGTCGCATGAAATAGGGACACACGTAGGGATGACAATTTTTCCCGTCCCCGACGGGTACCCGGGCTCCCCGACCCGATGGGGTCGGGGATGGAGCTACCCCTGAATCCCCGATCGGGGACGGGGATGGAGGCGGGAAATGCAATCCCCACCCTGACCCGTCCTCGATTAATATATATAATATAATATTATATTATATATTACATAATATAATTATACATATTATATATTATAATAATTATTATTTGTTTTTTTAAAGATTAAAACTTTTAAAACACTTAAACAGTAAAAGGCTTGCCGGTTCGTCTTTGTTTTCGTCTTCGATAGAACCCTAGGTTTCTTTTCCTTCGTCAGTTCATCTTCATTGTCGATTTGTCGACCACCGACCGTCGCCATTGACTATCGCCACTCGCCCATCGCTTTAGACATCGGACAAAGGACAGAGATACTCGAATCTCGACAAAGAATAGAGAAGAGATATTCAAAGAAGAGTTTCAATTCTTTAATCTTCCTTTAACCTTCATCATCGTCGCCAACCGCCATCATCGTTGCCTCGCCCTTCAGATTCTCTCTCATCGCCAACCTCAACTCTCGAAACGGTCCTCTCTCTCTCTCTCATTCTCAATCTCTCAGAACTCAAACTCAATTGACGTGCTGATCTGTATGTGTTTCATTGGGCTCACATGCGACCACGAAAGCAGCAGATTTGAGCGCGGTTTCGTGGATCGTGGAAAGGAAAGTATGGAGACAAGATCTTTGTCGTGACAGCAGGGTTACAAGAAAAAATAGTCGTTATTTGAGGAAAGTACATTGCCAAAAGGGACGAGGATGGCAATAGGGGGGAATTCATATGGGTTGTGAAAATAAGAAACATTGCATTAATGGATTCAGTTTCGGGTAGAATATACGGTGTTAGATCCGAATAGGGAAGCTTTTAACCGGTTGACTTTGTTTGGATATTATATTATATATAGAGAGATAGATAGATAGATATAGGAAAGTATTAGTGGGGAAATTATTGTAAATGGAAAAATATATGGTGCTAAAAAACTGAGTCCGACTACCTATTCACGATAATTTTATTCATGTAACAACATAGTGGCAGTTACACATGAAGAACATCTCATCTTCTTACACATTAATATTATTATGCATGAGTAGAATTCTTGTAGATAGGAAGTCCAGAATTCGAAAGAGTCTAGATCACCTATCAATAAAAAAGGTTTCAACACCTTTTCAACATGATCAGACACTACACATCTTACACATGATGGACCCTACTTTTATGGTGGGGCCCAGTGCATTTCTAGACAACACTAACACCAACTAATCATGAGGAAGTCTGAATCACTCTTGATCTAAAGTGAAACCTTTTTGCAATGGGCA
Source organism: Nelumbo nucifera (assembly GCF_055504915.1). Classification (NCBI taxonomy): domain Eukaryota; kingdom Viridiplantae; phylum Streptophyta; class Magnoliopsida; order Proteales; family Nelumbonaceae; genus Nelumbo; species Nelumbo nucifera. Next base: position 57,970,852 of record NC_142656.1, on the reverse strand, counting down.
ACTTCATTTGCACTTCTTCTAACAAATGGAAAGGTTACATTAATTAAGGCCTACGAGAGGCAGGGGAATATTGTTCAAAAGGAAAATGAGATATTTATTGCAAGGTACATTCTTCTTATGCAAAGATGCAATTAGCTCCAAGTTATCAAACTGTGAGGACAAAATGGTGAGCTCCCAGGGCTAACTTCAAACCCTGCATGATAGCAAGAGCTTCAGCCTCCAAAGTTGACACGGCATTACCAGCCAGCTCTTTTGGAGTTGTTGTCTCTCCCTATAACACCAAAGGAGCCTCTCCAAATATTTTAACCCTGCATCAGTTTTAATCTTCAAAAAGACCCCATATGGGGGAATCCAAAAGGAAGATGGCTAACTAAAGCAACCATCATTTGAGGATGGCTCCGAGTTCTCTAATCGAATCCTTCTCTTTGACCCATGAAAATGCCATCAGTAATGTTATAATTAGATTTGTTCATGGGTCGGGCTGGGCCGGGCTTTTGCTTTTCATTAACAAGATTTTTTCAGGCCCGAGCCCGAGCCCGACCCTCATAAAAAGCCCAAAGCCTGAATTAAAAGAGGCTAAAATGCAGGGCGACTGAGTTCACTGGTGGTGCAGCTGGCACCGGTGCTTGAATTCGCCATCGCTGATGCTTGAGTTCACTGGTTCCTAAGAATATGCAATAATGCATGAGAATGAGAACTGTGAGAGAGAGGAATGGTGGAGAGAGAGAGAAGATTCACCGCCGGAGAGAGGGACGATTGAGTTCACTAGTGGCGCGGTTGGCGCCGATGCCTAAGTTCGCCGGTTCCTGAAACTTGAGAATATAAGAGTGCGTGCGAGTGAGAACTGTGAGAGAGACGAGAGAGAGAGAGAGAGGTCCGGTGTCTGAGCTTGCCTATCACCTCTGAGACTGAGAACAGTGGCTGTTTGCTTGAATTCACGCCGGTTATTGAGAGTGAGAATGATGAGAGAAAGATAAAAGATGAAAAGAGGGAATAGGAAAGGTTAATCGGCTAGGGTTTACAATAAAATACAAAATGTCGGATCAGGCCGGGCTGGCCCGTTGGACTACCCAGCCCATGAACACGTCTAATTATAATGCTGAAATTCATTAGGCTCAATTTAGGAGTATAAATACAAATATGTATAGTATAAATTTATACAAAATAATATAAAATATAAAGTTTTGCACTCTACATATTTGTATTTATACTCCTTCCAAATGGAGCTTTAGACTCGGTTTGGAAGGAGTATAATGTTACGGTCTCAAATTGTATGTAACGAGAACTCCGTCTAATTCGAGGGAGATGAGAGGCCTCCGATAAAAACCTTAACAGTTTAAGGATAAAATTCTTCAATTGCTATTCTCTCTAAGAACAATGAAAGTATATATACAGACTCAACTCTCACAGACTCATACACCCATACCATAGGTGACTTATCATGACATTCTCTCTTACTACTAACTACCCATAAATAAGGAACAAACTAATAACAACTTTTACAAAAATGGGCTCATGTAGCTATCTACTACATGCATGGTCCAACATCTAAATATAAATATGTTAGGCACATTCAATACAATTTAAACCACATCTAAATAAATGGACCCACTAACGGACCCATTTGTTAGGTACGTAATATATAAATACAAATATGTACAGACCCACTAACGGACCCATTTGTATTTGTACTCCCATCTTTAATTATAAAGTTTATAGGTTCCAAGATCTACTATTCTAGCAAATCAGATCTGAGACCATATTGGAGATCCAAAGTCGGTCTCACTAATTTTAAACCCGAGAAGGATGAAATCTAGGGGTGATCATGGGCTGTACTCGAGTTGGGTTTTGCACCTGTGTTAATGGCTATAGTCAAGGTCTTTGTCCGGCCCAGCCCAGCCTGGGTTCCAAAGCCTGAAACATAAAGTCTTGAATTCGGACCTACAATTTTTTTTGTATAAAATAATAAATATATATATATATATATATAAAATATTTTATGTTATATATCATATTATATATATGCCTTATTTTATATATTTATGTAATATATTGTAAGTGTTAAATTATAATATTTTTTAGGCTGATAGGTACCCTTATCCTTCCCGGTTTTTCCTTCGAACTATTGTTCACCGCCACTGTTCATCCTCTCCAACCTCTCGAACATCTTGGACGAAATCTCGGCAGCTCAGAAGATACACGAGATTGAACCTCTCCAAAAGCCCAAGCAAGACATATATGCTCTCCGTACATCTCCCCAGTGGTTGGGCCCCCAAATTGAAGTGATCAGATCGGCGACCAAGATGATCGAGCGGGAGATCAACTCCGTGAATGACGACAACCCATTGATCGATGTGTCGAGGAACAAGGCCCTCCACGGTGGTAACTTCCAGGGGACCCCATTGGCATTTCCATGGATAACACTCGCTTGGCGATTGCCTCCATTGGGAAGCTCATATTTGCTCAGTTCGCCATGGCTGCTTACTATTCTGAACTCCAGTTCCTCGCCAATTCGGTCACAAACCACGTCTAGAGTGCAGAGCAACACAACCAGGACGTCAATTCCTTGGGCTTGATCTCTTCCAGAAAGACAGCCGAAGCCGTCGACATCCTGAAGCTCATGTCTGCAACATACATGGTTGCACTGTGCCAAGCAATCGATTTGAGGCACTTGGAGGAGATACTGAAGAGCACAGTCAAGAAAACAGTGAGCCAAGTGGCCAAGAGGGTTCTCACCATGGGCGTAAACGGGGAGCTTCACCCATCCAGGTTCTACAAGAAGGATTTGCTCAAGGTCATCGACTGCAAGTACGTCTTCGCCTACATCGACGACCCATGCAGCGCGACGTACCCACTTATGCAAAAACAAAGGTAGGTCCTCGTCGAGCATGCACTCCTCAACGGCGAGGAGGTACTGAAACAGAGGAGTTGCAGTGGTGAAACTCCTCTGTTACTCTCTTCGGTTCCTATAGCGGACCCTTTTTGTGAAGAAGAAGATGAACAGTGTGAAAGTGAACAGTATTTAAAGGTAATTTTGACAAGGTAGTAAATTATCACAAAATGAAAAGTTGAAGTACTAGATTGTCTCGTTTTAAGGTTTGGGTAGTAAATTTTGACAAGATATGGAGAATTTTCCCTATTTTTTATACAATATAGAAAAAAAACACGAGACTTTATATATATATAAAATACTTTATATATAAAACAAAAAACATGTATACATATATAAATTATATTAGCGCAAGCCCAACCCTAAAGTTTATAGGCTTGATAGAGGATGGATTTAGCTAAAAATGATCACCCCTAATGGAATTCAAGTTCCCCCACCAGATATTGACTGAATCAACAACATTACCAGCTTAATTGATACCTCCAAGAAGCATTACTCTACCTTTTAGTGAACTGCCCCTTGTGAAGTCTTAAAACGGAATACTGTTTTTTTTTTTTTTTTGTTAGAAAGGGATAGTTGCACAAAACAAAACAAAGAAAAAACTAAAACAAACAACTATATTTCTTGGTTAAATCCTCCAAGCTAGTCTTGTGAGTTAGGTTGAAGCAGGCTAAAGAGGCGAGGCGGCCACAAAAAGCCTTGCCTCAATAGTCAATAGCGTCGGTCTTCATCTCTGAAGCCTAAGCCTTGGATTGGCTGGTGCTCACGCCTTCCGCCTTGCACCTTATAACTTATGAGGCGTGCGCTTCAACCAGTTGCCCCTGCAAAATGGAAAATCAATTTGTGGAGATACAATCCAGGAGAGAAATCGTGATTCCTGAGAACAAAAACATTTTTTTTCTTTTTTATAAAAGAGAAGAAACATTTGTTCTTCGTAAATGGCTGGTGAAGATATCTCTAGTCTTCTTCTTCATGCTCTGTCTGTTGGAGATTCACCCATAGAATTGACTAAAAAATGAAAACATGAGACCAAACCTTTGTACTGGAAAAGATTGAAGATTGCTCTATTTATTTGGAGACTCATCGATCATACCAACCTCTTCTTCTTCTTCTTCTAGCTTTTTCATTCTCTATACTCTGCGTTGGAATTTGGAAATCCATCCACCGCTCAATCCATGATAAACCAAAGTAGTACTTTTTAGGTTCTCATTCTACGGTTGTAATTTTATGAAGATTTTTTTTAGATTAAACGATTATGTTAAGCTTTGAAACTTGTCTTTTAAGTTTTAAAATTTTTAGATCAATTGTACTTTTATGAATTTTTTTTACATGGATGAAAAATTGGTTGTTAAGTATTTCTACTAGCGGAGGGGGCCCCTATGTTGCAGGGGCTCGCTTTTAAACTATCAGGCTCGAGTTCAATTCGAATTAGAGACTTGAGTTTGAGCTTGAGCTCGGCTTGAGTCAAAAGCTCGAAAATTCGAGCTCGGCTACCTTTGATTGTAGGTCTCTCAAGCAACCGAGGTGTCGAGTCGAAGTCTCCTTCAATTGCCGAGGTGCCAAACCAAGGTCTCCCTCAACTACTGAAGTGTCAAGCTGAGGTTTCCCTAATAGGCGACGTATCAAGCTAAGGTCTCCCTTAGTTGACAAGGTGCCGAGCTGAGGTCTCCCTCAGTTGCCGAGGTGCTGAGTCGATATCTCCCTCAGTGACCGAGGTGTTGAGCTGAGGTCTCCTTTAGTGGTCAAGGTGTCGTCTAGCTCGAGCTTGATTCGAATTAGAGACTTGAGCTTGAACTCAGAAGTTCGAGTTCCGCTTGGCTCGAACTCGACTACCTTTGATTGCAGGTCCCTTAACAGCCGAGATGTCGAGCTGAGGTCTCCCTCAGTTGGAGAGAGAGTGGCATTCTTGTAATTTAAAGGGGAGAGAGAGAGTTGGTAGGAGAGAGTGTGACATTCTTGTAATTCGAAAGAAAAAAAATAAGAGAGAGAGAGAGAATTGATAAGATAGAGTGGCATTCTTGTAATTTGAAAGAAAAAAAAAGTAAAAGAGAGAGAGTTGGTAGAGAGTAGAATTCTTGTAATTTATTTGAAAAAAGACAAAAAATACTGTTAGATTCGAGATGTTCCCAATGCATGGTAGGATGTGCGTGTGAGGCACGAGGAGCACATCCGGTCCATCTCCCTCATCCTCAAGCCTTCTTACGTACACATTTCAGCTTAATGTATTTATATAGATATTTTGAATGTTTTTAGGGAAAATGACCAATCAGCCCAGATCAAAATTTTATAGCCTCATAGTAAAGGGGGAATGCATCATGACCGTGAATTGACACCAAATTCACAGGCAGAATGTGGCTTATAGGAGGAGAGGGCTGGTAGTGGGAGGGCTGGAATTCAGAATTCTACATCGGGTGTATCCGTAATTCTCCGATGCTTTTAAGATGTTTTTAACTTGACAATGGTTGATATGGTTTGTACTTTGTACTAAGCAAGTATGAATTAATTAATACAAATAATACCAACACTTCAAAATCCAGTGGTCTAATGGGTATTCCAGAGAGTATTTTTGTTAACGACCATCATATTCTTTAAATTTTTTGGTAAATAAAATAAATTACCTTTCTTTGATAAAAAAACCTTTTCTTTAAAATTTAAAATGAAAGCAAACAAATTACTTTTTTGAGTATTCTAATGAAACTTTGTCCAGAACATGTATTCTAATGGTGAACCTTGGTTCTTTTTTTTTTCTTTTACAATGGTTTTTTAGGAATTATAAATTGGTTAGTAGTTTAGGGTCCATTTAGTTTACATGAATAGAGATCTAAAATTGGAATCAGAATAGTCCATTCTAATTACAACTGGTTTATTGGGCAGAATTGGAATCCCATCAGAATGGTCCATTCCAATTAGACCATTCTAAATTCCAATGGGTGGTTGGATGCACATGCTTGTAGTGTGTATAAGGTTTTTGCTTTTAGGAGATCCCGCTATTGTCGTTGGACCATTAATAGATTAGATGCACCAAACAAAATTACACAAAACTCCAATTTCATGTTTTAATGCCTTTTTTGTTTATTGACTATATCTATAATCTTTATCTTTTTTACTTCGAGGCTTATGCTTCAAACTGCCTTAAGACTTATGCCTCATCTCTCTAAGAACCAATCGCCTCGCCTTGGTCTTTAGCTTTTTAAATCTTGGGTTGAAGGCATTTGGATCTATGAGACTTAGCCAAATAATTAGCTATTCAAACTTGGCTATTAAGAAAGTATGATGCTCAAGTTCGAACTTAGTACAAGCTAGAGATTTGAGCTCGGGTTTGGCTCGAGCCAAAAGCTCGTAAGCTCAAGCTTGGCTTGGTTTAAGCTTGACTATGAGCCAATGTTTTATAAAAATAAAATAATTATATATATAATTTATTTTTATTTGATATTTAAAAAATTAGGAATTATAATAATTAATTATTATTATTATATATAAAAATAAAATAGATGCATGTGTGTATGTATGTATGTATATATACATATATGTAGAAGCTTGATTAAGTTCGTGAACCTCACAAGCTGAGCTTTATTAGGCGTGAATATGTATGTATGTATATATACATATATGTAGAAGCTCGATTAAGCTCATAAACCTCACGAGCCGAGCTTTATTAGGCTTGAACTTGGTTCAATGAACAAATAAGCCTGTAAATTGGGCTCAAACTCATCTTGAAGCTTGATTTAAACTGAGCCAAGCTCAGATCGTCGCCACCCCTACCTCCCATTTAGCTTATTTCTAGTTACCTAGTTCTAATACACCTAAGCCATTTTCTTCTTAGATTGACTAGATCCTCACTTATATGATAATAGATACCTGTAGGAATAAGGAAACAAGAGATAGCATGAATTTTCCACAACCGATTTAAATACAACACCTATTCCTACTTGAGATAGAACAAAAGGGTTGTCTTCCATGGGACGACGAAATACTTGCTTGATTTTGTGGTTAGCTTAAAGTGGAGCCTTGAACCACTATCTTCTATAACTTATGGCTAGCATTTGTGCTACAAAATATTTTTGGACTTCTCATAATTTTCAATGGCATTTCCCTCCATTAAAGGCAAAACTGTCGTCTAAAAAAAGGACGAGAAATTGAAGGACAAATCCTCTTTATCTTAGTGCTAGAAATTGTGCCATTGTTTACAAGATTGGAGAGATTGGCATAAAGACTTTCCACACACAACATGAAAAGATAAGTTGAGAGGGGGTCTCCTTTGCCTCAACCCTTTAGAGGGAAAAAATTATTGGTATGAGATCCAATTAATTCATCTCTGACCAAATCCTAATTTTTCTGGTGTAATTGGTATATATTTAAGAGAAAACTCATTCTACTCTATCATAGCCTTTTGACACATCAAACTTTACAACTATCCACCTTTATAGGCACTCTAATTTTGGCACGCTTGGGCATAAGAGGTTTGAGTTTGCTAACTAAAACTTTGGCTATGATTCTATAGGTTGAAGTACACAAGCTAACTTTAACTATTATTGAATCACTCACTATGATTTTATAAAGTAACAAAGGCATTCCAATTGTTGGGATTTTTGCATACAACATTACTAGATGATCATCTTTTAATAATACAATCTAAAGACATTGAAAAGGGGAAGAAGGGATAGACAATCCAAGCTAATTAGAAGCTGGAAAATTTTCATTTGATGCTAGATAAAAGATAGAAATGAGCATACGTGAACAACAATGTTAGCAAGTGCTAGAGGTTCTATACCTTCTAATGTAATCGTTTCTGGTCACGTACCATTTTTTATGATGTATAATTTTTTTTGGCTAAGTACCTTGTTATTTGACCCGGTGGTGACGTGCCTTGGTGATGAGCTACTTGGTGGCGAACTCCCTGGTGGAGAACTGCCTGGTGGCGAGCTCCCTGGTGGAGAGCTACTTGGTGACGAACTGCTTGGTGGCGAACTCCCTGGTGGAGAACTGCCTGGTGGCGAACTGCCTGGTGGTGAACTGCCTGGTGGCAAATTGCCTGGTGGCGAGCTCTCTGGTGGCGAACTGCCTGGTGGCAAATTGCCTAGTGGCGAGCTCTCTGGTGGCGAACTGCCTGTGGCAAACTCGCTGGTGGCGAACTGCCCGGTGGCGAACTGCCTGGTGGCAAACTACCCGGTGGTGAACTGCTCGGTGGCGAATTGCCTGGTGACGAACTGCCTGGTGGCGAACTGCCTGGTGGTGAACTGCCTGGTGGCGAGCTGCCTGGTGTCGAACTGCCTGGTGGCGAACTGCCTGGTGGCGAACTGTCTGGTGGTGAACTGCCTGGTGGCGAGCTCCCTGGTGGCGAGCTCCCTACGGCGAACTCCCTGGTGGCAAACTCCCTTGTGGACTCGTCATTTGACCTGCTCCTAGGCGGCCTACAACTCAGAGGATGGTGGAGTTCCCTGGTGCAGCGCAACCCGACTACCCTCTGCGTGAGGTGATTTCCTCTCCTTTGTAGGCGGCGGGAGCTGAGGAACCTGTGAGAACTGAATCAAAGGACCCGGGGGTATTTTCCCAGCGGGGACTCTCCGATGCCTAAGTTAGCATTCTGATTATAGAGAGCTTGGAGAGAAATGAGAGAGCTAGAGAGCAGGAGTTACCATCCTTTTTTCCCCATCCACCTCCCCTTTGGGTGGTGAGGTCTTTATATATCAGAGTCCTCGCGGGTTAGGTGGGTGAAAAGCCTCCAAACGGTAAGACTCGTCACATCCCGTTAGAATCGGGGTACAGTGGTGAACTCCTCGAGGTCGTCAGGATGGCGCTTGTGTCAGGCGGCCAGGTCGGCGCCTGGGCCAGGTTGTCAGGGCGGCGCCTACATCAGTCGACGGGTCGGTGTCCGGGCCAGGTTGCCAGGTCGGTGCCTATGTCGGTCGGCGGGTCGGTGTCTAGGCCAGGTTGTCAGGTCGGCGCCTGTGTCAATCGGTGGGTCGGTGTCTAGGCCAGGTTGTCAGGCAGGAGATCTTCCTGCGATATGCCAAACTACTCTTTTACCGAGCTACCCTACAAGTGGCGAGCTGCCCGGGGGTGCTATGCCGAGCTGCTTGTGCCGAGCTCTGCCGAGCTGCTTGGCTCCTTGGCGAGCTCTTAGGTGAGCTACCGAGCTCCTTGGCGAGCTCCTTGGTGAGATACCGAGCTCGTGGGGTATGCATGCCGAGTTTATCGGTGGGCGTCCTAGGGCGGCTAGGTCGGCCAGGTCGGATCATGTGCCAGGCCGATCCGGGTCGGCCAGGTCGCGCAGGCTGCGCGCAGGCCACGTCAGGTCGCGCGTAGGCCGCGCCAAGTCGCGTGAAGGTTGCGTCAGGCCGCGCCAGGCCGCTTGCTGGCCGCCCGTATACCGCGTGCAGGTCGCGCCAGGCCGGCCAGACCGATGCCCGGGTGGGACACCAACTTGGTAAGTTGTTGCCTGGGTGTTTGCCTGGTTGTCACGAGGTGCCACGTGTCGCAATTTCACTGGAGGGCCAAATTTGCCCTCATCAATTGCCCCCCACTTCCGAGCTGAGAGTAACTCAGCGAAGGTAGTTGATTTCTTTCAGCTCGTAAGTCGACGAGCTAGTAAGTGCTGATCCAATTCCTTAGGCTTTGGGAGCTGCCTGTATGTGGCGAGCTGCCAGTAAGGCAAGGGGGTCTCCGCCAGTTCAGTAGTGTAGCCCTTAGGCTATGGGGCAACTTATAGTTCACTTTTGCAGATTTTGCTCCTGCTGAGGAAGCGACTGGATATTTAGCAATAGTGTGGCCCGTAGGCTTTGGGAGTGGCTCGTAGTCTACTCTTCTTTGACTTTTGCCCGTGCCGGAGAGGCGAACGGGTCTTAAGCAGTAATGTGGCGCGTAGGCTTTGGGAGTGACTCGTAGTCTACTCTTTTTTGACTTTGCCCGTGCCGGTGAGGCGACTGGGTCTTAAGCAGTAATGTGGCCCGTAGGATTTGCCTGTGAGGTGCCGAGCTATGATTGTGCTGCATCAGCTTCGTAATGCCGGTCACCCACTCCTACAAGAAGCTACTAGGAGCTCGACCTTTGGGGGCAGCACTACTAACTTTAGGTCGCCAGCTCACACGGGAGCTTTGGAAGGTTCGACCGGTAAGGGCGCCAATGTAGTCTGTTGGCCGCCAACTCCTGCGGAAGCCACGAATAGCTCATCTTTGTAGGGGGACCTTCTAGTGAGGACTGATGAAGCATTATCTGAATTGAATGTAAGGTTGGTAGAGCTACTTAATCTATTAGCTCCCTGCATAGTCTTTGAGTTCATAAAAAATGTAAACTATAAAGCGATAGCTTCAATTTCTAAAAAGTGAGGACTTAGCTTTGGTAAGATGAGAACTTAGCTTTAGTAGGATGAGAACTTAGCTTTTTCTAGCGTGTTCCCACAGACGGCGCCAATTGATGTAACCGTTTCTGGTCATGTACCATTTTTTGTGATGTATAAATTTTTTTGGCTAAGTACCTCGTTATTTGACCCGGTGGTGACGTGCCTTGGTGATGAGCTACTTGGTGGCGAACTCCCTAGTGGAGAACTGCCTGGTGGCGAGCTCCCTAGTGGAGAGCTACTTGGTGACGAACTGCTTGGTGGCGAATTCCCTGGTGGAGAACTGCCTGGTGGCGAGCTCTCTGGTGGAGAACTACCTGGTGGCGAACTCCCTGGTGGCGAGCTCCCTGGTGGCGAACTGCCTGGTGGCGAACTGCCCGGTGGTGAACTGCCTGGTGGCAAACTGCCCGGTGGCAAATTGCCCGGTGGTGAACTGCCTGGTGGCGAGCTGCCTGGTGGCGAACTGCCTGGTGGCGAGCTCCCTGGTGGCGAGCTCCCTGGTGGCGAACTCCCTGGTGGCGAACTCCCTGGTGGTGAACTCCCTGGTGGCGAACTCCCTTGTGGACTCGTCATTTGACCTACTCCTAGGCGGCCTGCAACTCAGAGGATGGTGGAGCTCCCTAGTGCGGCGCAACCCGACTACCCTCTGCGTGAGGTGATTTCCTCTCCTTTGTAGGCGGCAGGAGCTAAGGGACCTGCGAGAACTGAATCAGAGGACCCGGGGGTATTTTCCCGGCGGGGACTCTTCGATGCCTAAGTTAGCATTCTGATTACAGAGAACTTGGAGAGAAATGAGAGAGCTAGAGAGCAGGGGTTACCATCCTTTTTTCCCCATCCACCTCCCCTTTGGGTGGTGAGGTCTTTATATATAGGAGTCCTCGCAGGTTAGGTGGGTGAAAAGCCTTCAAACGGTAAGACTCGTCACATCCCATCAGAATTGGGGTACAATGGTGAACTCCTCGAGGTCGTCAGGATGGCGCTTGTGTCAGGCTGCCAGGTCGGCGCCTGGGTCAGGTTGTTAGGGTGTCGCCTACGTCAGTCGGCGGGTCGGTGTCTGGGCCAGGTTGCCAGGTCAGCGCCTGTGTCAGTCAATGGGTCGGTGTCTAGGCCAGGTTGTCAGGTCGGCGCCTATGTCAGTCAGTGGGTCGGTGTCTAGGCCAGGTTGTTAGGCAGGAGATCTTCCTGCGATACGCCAAACTACTCTTTTACCGAGCTACCCTACAAGTGGCGAGCTGCCCGGGGGGCTATGCCGAGCTGCTTGTGGCGAGCTCTGTCGAGCTGCTTGGCTCCTTGGCGAGCTCTTTGGTGAGCTACCGAGCTCCTTGGCGAGCTCCTTGGTGAGATACCGAGCTCGTGGGGTATGCATGCCGAGTTTATTCTAAGATGGTGTACAAGCAATCTTGAAGAAATGTCACTCTCTCTCTCTACTTTGGATGACAATGAATCTGATATGGCCTTTGCCAAGCTAGATGTATTTTTAGATATGAATAAATTTATGTATTTTTAGATATGAGTCACTAGGAGTAGATCTTCTCGTGAGATCTGGCCATACAGTTGAAATGGGGTTTTGAATAGATGTGTAAATTGGGTTGTGCTGCCCACGGCCCAGCATGGCCTAGCACGAACTTGGACCGGCCCGCTACAACCATGCAGGCCGTGCTGGGCTTGGGGTTTTAGGTGCATGGGCCAGCACAACATGACACGACCGAGCGGGTCGTGCCACCTATCATGGCCCATATATATTATTTATATATTATATATATATATATATATTTATATAATATTATATAAATTATAATTTTATAATAATATATGGTATAGAGGTTTAAAGTGGGTCATGCTGTGCTGGCATGGCAGGGCCATGTCGTGCTGGCCCGTGGACCAAGCCTTGGGCCGGGTATCGGGCCAAAGCTATTTATTTAAAAAATTGACAAAAAAACTTAAAATTTTAATTTTATATGAATTTTGTGTATAAAATTGCTTATATATGCAATATTAAATAAATTAGTATAATAAAATAAAAAATATATATTTATTTTATTAATATATTATATCCTATATATTATTATATAATTATAATATATAATATATATAAATATATATGGGTCATGCCACAAGTCATGTTGGGTCGGGCTGCGGGCAGGCACGGCCCGCTCGATCATGCCGTGTTGTGTCGGGCCGCAGGCGGCACGTCCCGATTTACACCTTTAATATAGTATATAATATATTAATAAAATAAATATTTTTTTTAATTTTATTATACTAATTTATTTAATTATTATATATATAAGTAATTGTATACACAAAATTCATATAAAATTAAAATTTTAAGTTTTTGCCATTTTTTTTAAATAAATAGCTTTGGCTTGCTGCATGTTCCGACTTGGCCCAAGGCTCGGCCCCAGCCTGGCCTGCGGCACGGCACGGCTTGGCACGGGCCTGGGTCATGGGCCGTACTAGACCGACCCCAAAATTTTCACCGAGGAGGGTGACACAGCCCATAACGGCTCGTGGGCCCCACTTTATACCTCTAGTTTTGAAGATGATGCGAGAATTGATAGGAAAGTACGAACAAATGAAACCTAACGCCTAGAAACAATGAGAAAGCCATATTCTTTAAAAATTCATGGGAGATTTTTATTAAAGTGAAACGAAAGGAGAGGTTTTTTGTGATTGTCAAAGAAACTCGAGGCGAGGTTTTTATAATTTACCCAAAAAAATATTGTTAGTAATACAAGTAGATATAACGCTATATTGGCAGTAGTACAAGTACATATAACATTAACTACTGATGGTTCCTAATCAGTTTATGCGGTGAGTTCTCCTTTCCTAGATATTGTGAAATATGATATCTTCCTTTTCTCGTCAACAATGGAGTTCCATGGAGAAGAAAGATAGCATGCTAGATGTTCTGAAGTGGCTGCTGATGTTGTATATCAATTTCAAATCCCTTGGAGGTCAAGATGGCGAGCTAGATGTTTTGAGGTACCAATTGGTGTTGTTGATATCGATTTCAAGAGCTGTTGGAGGTAGAGATAACAGATCAGAAGTAGTCATTGATGCCATTCAATGGTGGAGTTTTTGTGAAAAGAGAAAGCACTGTTTTATTTTTGCTTTTGAAAAAACAATTTAGGCCTTGTTTGATTATTAAGTACTTGTTAAAAGAAGTACTTGTTTTAACAATCTTTTAGGTTGTTTGATAACTCACTTTTTTAAATCACTTATTATGTTTTTAAGTAGTTATTGGGGTGGGAATATTTGGTAAGCTACTTTTACGTGGACCCCACTTCATGGTCAATACTATTTTTGCCGTCAATGGCTCGGTATCAAGCTCGATACATCGGTTGCCAACGTCACTGGTACACTGGCTGCCGACCATTGACATCGCTGGTACATCGATTGTCGGTCGGTACACCGGCCGTCTAACTGGTACATCGGCCGCCGTTGTTGTTGGTACACCGGTTGTTGGCCAGTACACCGGCCGTCGACGTCGTGTTGGCAGAGAGATAGAGACAAGGAGAGAGTAGGGGTATTTTAGGTATTACAAGAAAATATTAGGGACTAGTTCATCCCATTTTTTTTTGAGAAATAGTTACTTTAAAAAGTACTAAAAAAAACCAACTTCAAATCACTTTTTTAAATAAGTACTTCTTTAAAAACAAGTACTTATTACCCTCGTTTTTACCAAATACTCATAAGTACTTAAAAATCACTTAATGTATGGTCCCATATCTCAAAAAAAGTATTTCAGTTCTCAAACAGGGCCTTAGAATTACACCCTAAATGGAGGAAAATCTTTACAAGATTGGACATTTCCCTGATTTTTGGAGTTCTTTTACTCTCTTATTAAATGATAGAAAAGTGACCTAGAGTGCATTTATGTCTTGAATTGGATTTACACTCTTCCCAATGAAGCTTTAGGGTTTAAAGCGGTGTTTTTTTTAACCTCAAGAGTTGTCAATTTGACATCAATTCATGGTCAGGATGCATTCCCCCTATACTTTGGGCCTAGTAAATTCTGCGCTGGGCTGATTTGTACTTCTCCCTAGAAAAAATGGTTGTCACTACCAAAAATCTAAAATTCCTATATTTAAGACCCCCGTACTTTAATTTGGAACAAAGACCCCCTGAATGTGTTGCTACTAATATCATTCAGTCATTAAGTCAGACGACTAAAAGTGTTAAATTACCAAAATACTTCACTAAACTTTCTTTATTTTATTTTTCTTGCCATTTTTTATTAAAACCTAACTAACTCAAAAACATCTTCATTGTTTTTTCACAAGAAAATATTTTGTCATATCACCTATGCATTTTAAGGATTACTCCTTTTAGAGACAATAAACGAAACAATTGAGAAATACATATAAAAATACACACTCACATGGCAACAACAATAACCACTGACCCCTGACAAGTAACACGCTTCAATTAGGGGTGCCCTCATTCAAAAATCTGATTTCGAATTTGTTATTCGACATAATTAAATCAAATTTGGATAATTCGAATATTTAGTTGGTTGAATTTGGATAATTAAATCAAATTTGGATAATTCAGATATCATTTTTTTACCGATTAGTTAATCGGATACGAATTCGGATGTGACTTGATTCGATTTGATAAATACCCAAATTCGATCAATTATTTAATTCGTATTTATAATATATAAAATATTTTGTATAATTTATATATAATAATTAAGTTATATAAATAATTTATATATTTATTTACTTCATATCAATAAAATATTCATTTTATATATTTATTAATTATCTAAAATAATTAATTAATCAAACTCAAATCGAATCGAATATTCGAATATTTAATCGAATTCGAATTCGGATATTAATTTCAATATCCGTAAGATATTTAATCGAATTCGGATACCATATTTTCTAATCAGATTTGAATTCAGATATTATCCCATTAGAATTCGATCCATTTACACCCTTACCTTCAATGATTTTCCACATGGATCACCAACATTTGATTTACACCCAGAGGAGAACTATTCAATGAACTGTATAGAACATGAAGAGCTTGAACTGCAATTAAACACCAGTTTTTCAGTCCCCGTAAAATGACAAAAAAAATCTATTTCTATAAAAGAACAATAAGAAATAGATGGACAAATTCGTTAATGGCAGTGAGGATCTCTTCAAATTCGTTAAGCTTCTTCTTCAATGTGGTGTCTTCATCCATCTGCGTGGCTGCATGAATCTGAAAATGCACCTTCCTGATTTCCGTGTTCTTATTAACCGCTTCGCTTTCCCCCCTTCAATAAGCCCTAGTTAACCCTTGCAGTTGAGCTTATCAGATGCAAAACCTGCATATCAGCTGGAACCTTGTCGCCCACCATGAGTTCAACGATATCACCTGAAACGAGGTCCCTGACTGCTGGTACACCGGATATCTTTTTCCCCTTCATGAAATACATACGATCGGTAGAGACAATTATAACTCCTCTTCTTCCTCCATTCATAAATACCTTCGCTACTGAAATGTTGGACTTCATATTAGGCAATATCATCTCATTTCCGAATTAACTTCATCGACCGAGAGCTAAAGATAAATGAACAATTCAACCACTATAAGAAGAGAAATTACCGTTAGAAGAATTTAAAGGAAACAATAAACGAAACAATTGAGAAATACATATACAAAACAGAGTTTGATAGACACACAAATGGGGACTCTCCGCTCTGATATCTTCAGTTCGTTTTCCCCTGCTCTCGTAACGCTATTTGAATAGTTAAATTGGACCTGCCCAAATGAGGCTTCAGAATCTGAAGGCTGGAGAGCTTCATCATCGCCATGGAAAAGTCCCAGCAGAACAAGGCGCTATCGGCCGCGCAGGCATGAACCCACCACTATTTGGTTCCATTACCGGTTATCGGTCGCTGCTTAGCGTGAAGGATTCCCCTCCTCTGCACCAGGCTCTTGTAGTATATTGTTCCGAATCGTTAGGGTGTTTACGGGTCGGATTGGATTGGTTTAAGTTATTTTTTCAATTGACCCGATAGTTGGTTTATTTATCGATTAAACCAAAACCAACTGACCGTGAAGCAAAATCGACCCAAACATGAAGGGTCGGTTTATCAGTTTAGTCGGTTTTTATATATTTTGAACTAAAATATCTTAGATATAAACACCTATTTATATTTAAGTTTATTTCTGTTTAGTTTTTATGCAAAACCAAAATATATATTTAAATCGATTAATTTTTTATGCAAAACTTATTTTTTTTGTTAATATATATATTTAAATTTATACAAAATTATATTAAATATTGTACTATTATATTATATTTGTATTGGTTTTGCGTTTTTAGTTTTCATCATAAATAATCAATTTTTTCAAAGTTCAAACAAAACACAAATAAAATATATCGACATTTAACATATAGGGTATAAATTAATTAATAATTACTTAAAAATATAGAATCAGTTCAGTTCAGTTTGATTTCGATTTTCATACATAAAAATCGAAACCAAACCGAATTATCGATTTATTTTTTCATGCAAACCAAAACCGACCGGTTCAAATTGAATTGAACCGATTTGATTGATTTGACATTTAATGTCAACACCCTACGAATCCTTGTCCCGTTTCCTTCATAGTCCATACCCATGCTGCTTGGTTTCTCTTCTAATGATGTTATGGAAGAAGGCAGATTTGAGTTGTCAGAATTGTTGCATCTTGATTTTATTAGGTTGAAGAATTCCGGTTCTAGAGTTGGGTCAGGGCCGTTGGTACTTGGTGACTTTGTAATTGAACAAGCGGTTTCTAAACAAATTGCAGTGGATCATAACGAGTACAAACAATGAAATCCATAACTAAGGTTGAAAGAAAGAACAATAAAACTTTACCTTAATGAAACAATCGTGAAACACGATATGTAACTGGGCAAGTGCAACATTGGATGAGAAAAGGGTAGTTTAGGCATTTAGTGAAAATCTTTTTCAAAATTAACTAATAAAATGCTAAGGAAGGGGAATCTTTGTCTATGGCTAAAGTTTAGGGGATCTTTATTGGAAATTAATGTATAAAGGGATTTTTATCACTAATCCTATAATACAAGAAGGTATTTGTAATTTACCCTAGAATATTTTACTAGGGGTAAGGAATAGATGATAATTAGGGGTGCTCATTTGAGACTGAAGTGATACTACCGGTTTATGGAAAATCAGTAACTGAAACCGAACTAAAGTCGATTGGTTAAGTTCATCGATTTTTTGGTTTTTTGTTTTTATAATATATATTATAAAAATATATAAATATATAATAAAAAACTAAATATATATAATATTGTATTTTAAATATAAATAATATATTATATATTTATATATATTACATATTTATTAATTTATAATATATAAAAAATATATAACATATAACATGCATAAATATATATAAAATATATAGAAATATATGTATGCGGGTTGGTTCGGTTAATCACCGATTTTCTATATTGATTAACCGAAACTGAACTGACCAATTTGGTTTCGATCAATTTTTCAATTCAGTTCGGTTTTTCTTATTCACCCCTATTGATAATGATATAAAAGATTTTACGGAGAAGTATGAATTTATCTAATGCAAATTTCTGATTTCCACTATAGAACTATAAACATTCAAAAGTCAACAACCCACATTCTATACACCAACGCCCGCCCGTGAATTGTCATCAATTCCAAACTTGCACCTATCTCGACAATACTTTAAGCCTACAAATTCTAACCCTGGGCTGATTGGTCATTCTCCCACGATTTTATTATATATAATTTCAGGACGGGCTGGGCCGTCTGGGCCTAATGGTTGCTTTGTCCGGCCCGATGTAGGCCCAGGCCAGGCTAGGTTTGGAATAAAATGGTTGCCCGAACCCGGAAATTTGCGGGTCACATTATAAATGATTATCGCCAATGTCACTGATCCGTTTTTACAATACCGGCGAATACTACGTTTTATAACTAGACATCATTCCTCGGAGGATGCACCATATCAGCGGGCTTCAATGTTGTTGTTGACTTGTTGTGGTATGTAGATAAAAAAAAAACGTTGTGGTATGTAAATACGGTTTGACTATTCTGTATTTATTTGGTCTCAACGAATCCATTATTCCTTTGGATGACAAAAATGGACATGCTAAATACGGGTTTTGGAGCAGGTACCGGGTGGAGACAATGTTCACTAGGGTAAAGGTAAAATGGAAAATGTGGATCATGTATATAATGACGTAGGTGGAGGACATTGGAGGGAGAGGGAGAGACCCGAGAGGGGAGAGGGAGAGGCCCGAGAGGGGGAGAGGGAGTGGCTGTGGGGGAGCGAGGGTTTTGGTTTCTGGTCTCTCCGCCGCTAAGCAAAAATGGGTATAAACCCTAATTCCTGCTTAATATTCGATCTTTCTATCTATCGCTGCATTGCCTAATCTCTCCAATTTTCAGTCTCTGCTGATCTCACTAATCTTCCAATGGCTTGTTTTTGTGGATTGAAGGTATCTCGAGAGACTCCATGCACAAAAGGCGCGCCACTGGAGGGAAGAAGAAGGCTTGGAGGAAGAAGAGGAAGTAAGTATTCTTCATCCAGATTCTCCATTTGATGGTCTGTAGTTTGTTTAACGTTTCATGATGTTTTTTGAGTCAATCGAGCTCTGGATTTGATCTGAGAACTCGTTCATAACTAGATCTCAGTTCTCCTTTTCACAGTGCTGGGTTTAAGATCTGAATCGGGTGGTAAATTTTTTTAATTTGACTAGCTGTTGGCTTTGATTCCATTTTCCGCTTCCATAAGCCACTCGTTTGCTTTTTTATTCTGGTTCTTTGTGATATACTTTTTTGGTGTTTATTGGTTAAATTTCTCTAATGCAATCAATTTTATTACTGACGTTATCCAATTCATTTGGTTTAATGAACAGTGAACTTATGACATTGGAGTCTTGTTGTATTCATAGATTTATAGCCCTTTGGTAGTTAAGGCCTTTTTTTGTTTTTTTTTTTTTGTGGTTCATTTCCTTGATTGTACATACTGTGTGCTTTGTACAGATCGTTCATGGGTTGTTCATCATTGCTGATCCCTAGCTCCTTGTAATATATATAGTCCATGGACTAGACTAATCCTTGTGCATGCTAGTTTCAGAAATTAGGGCATGGAAAACCATAGGTATTCATAACCTCCTGATGTATGAAGCTCAGCTAGTTACATATGTTCTCTTGGTGTCAATTTTGAGTTACACTTAAAAAGGACTGCCTTCTATTTGGAGATATACCAAAACCACCTTAAGTCAGGATAATATATTGTTTATTTGGCATTAAGGGTTGATAGAAATGAAAGCCTGCCATCTTGGGCTAGGAAAAATAGTTGTGAAGGTGTCTAGGCTAGTTTGGGCAAAAGTCGACTAGCTAGTCGCCTAAGTGACTGATTTCTTAGTTGATTCCTTACTGATGAAGGAAGATTTGGTCCGACCTCATAACCACTCAACACGTGGCAAAGGCAACAGCTCGACACAACAACACGCCCAAGGCGCGAGCACCGAAAGGAGGAACCAGCGGTTCGAACTCCCTACAAGGAGCCTGAACTCCCAACAAGGAGCCCGATCTCTCCCTTAGACCCCGAGCCTTACGAACACAAAGGGCAACAACCCAAACTGGCCCGCCCCATGGCAGTTCAGGCCACACTTCCATCCGAACTCAAGACTTCACCTCGCACACCACTCCAGCACTTCGCCTCCAGGACGTCGAACTGAACAACCGTATCGTACCTGACACCGAAGGAGTCCGTATCCTGAGCCGGTGCACCTGACTAACTTGGGATCTGACGCTTGACAGCCGCACTTCAACGGCCACCTGCCACCACCATCTCCAGTTACAGAGACGGCTCCGACAAAGAGAGCAGTGGCGGTTCTGCCCCAGCAGAGGTGATGACACCCGAACTGGCAGAAGCACAGGGGTAATCATATCCGACCTGACAGAAGCTTAGGAGTGAGTGTGCGAAGTGGTTATAAAAGGCCCCCTTCCCCCAAGAAGAGAGGTATGTGATAACTTTGCGCCATCTGGTTTTTATCTTGCCTTTGAGGAAATACTAACTTGAGCTTTGGAGCATTCTCACCGGGTTCTTCCTCGGAGATTACTCGCTTTCTCCTTCGTTTTAGGCACCTTTTGCTCCAGCCCGAGGCAAGATCTTTGACAGCTAGGACCAGCCGGATTGCGCACCATCACTTATCTTATATGATAGTGGACGTGCATATTAATTATAAAAAAGTAGCAATGTTCATTTCTATTAACATTGGGTTACCACTCAAATATGGAAAATCTCATATCTAAAGATAATCTCTTTTTAGATCAGTGTTATAAGGCTCAGACCAAATCGGATGGTTGAACCAGACAATCTGTGACCTTTCCACGTCTCCTATAAATGATGGTTTGAATGCGCTAACAATCCAGTTAATTGGTAAAAACCATGTCCCAATGGACATTCTGGTTTCAGGTCTGGTCCAAGTCTTGCAACATCGTTTTAAATTAATTAACTTTAATATTTCAAAGACAACAGTATGACGTAATATATATTTAACAGAGCATTGCATGTAAAAAAACTAGTAACAACTAGAGAAATCTATAATTTTATACTAATAAAAAATTTTTAAGAGTGAGAGAGACAGTAATGAAGAGGGAAAAAGGGGGAATAGCACATTTTCTATTTAGTGTATAAGAGAGATAAAGAGAAGCTGTAGAAAAAAAAAGAGGTAACTCTATCCTTCTCTTATTTCTTTCCTTTTATCTTCTTAAAACCTTGTATCTTTTATTCTTTGATGGTAAATTCCGTAAACAAAGCATAATTAATGTATTACTATATAATAAGATGTATTAATGCATAGTTGCATACTAATAATATTTAGCCATTATTAATAATATTACATTAAAGGGCTGGTCTTGTGACCTATCTGGGTTCCTTCTCGCCTAAGTGGTGTCTTGACGACTATTCCAGTAAACTGGAAGATTGAAAATACATAGTATTATAATTACCACTGGATTTACCTTTACTGCTTTGATTTTTCTTTCCATAAGCTGACATAATTTGCATTTTTGTTCACCTGAGAAAGATGCAATTTTGTTGAAATAAAAATGGAAATTCCGAAGATTGGAAAATCACTTCAACTGTGTTCTATAAAACATGTTAAAAGGCATAAATTCTCCAGAAATGAGAATGCCAAGCTTTTGAAAAATAAGACGAATAAAACTTAAATGTGGCTAAAACTGAGGAATCATATAAATAGTGTCTTTTTTGCTTTGATTGACTAATCCAAAATTGAAAAATTGGCAGTATTGAAGTTCACTTGGCATTAATTTACATCATTCGTTTGTAGAATTTTATATTCTTATGTTATTCTCTTTTGTGTAAGGTATGAGCTTGGTCGTCAACCTGCAAACACCAAACTCTCCAGCAACAAGACAGTGAGGAGAGTCCGTGTGAGGGGAGGGAATGTGAAATGGAGGGCACTGAGGTTGGACACAGGGAATTACTCATGGGGTAGTGAGCACGTTACTCGTAAGACACGTATTCTTGATGTGGTTTACAATGCCTCAAATAATGAGCTTGTCAGGACACAGACCCTGGTAAAGAGCGCAATTGTTCAGGTTGACGCAGCCCCATTCAAGCAATGGTATCTTCAGCACTATGGTGTTGACATTGGTAGGAAGAAGAAGGCTGCTGCCAAAAAAGATACTGCCGAGGTACTTGGAATTTAACCAGAATGTTGGTTGTTTTATTGCATTTCCTTGTATTCTTTTCTAGCTACATGATGTCCTTCAGTGCTAGACTGTGAGCCCTCTTGCAAGAGTTAAATTACTCTTATTTCTTTTACTTTCTAACGTATTGGTAAAACTTTCTGTGGTTTGGAAATTACATTTTTCTCTGCATTTGAATTTGAATGTGATGTTATATTATCTTGGCCTTGATGCTTACTGATTCATTCGTTTTTAACTTCTGAGGCTTGGTGCTTATGTGAAAAAGTGAAACGATGATATTAGACATCCGTAGGTTAAAATTCCTAGAATTACGTCATGTCTTCAAACAATGGACTTGTGATCTGTGATGTTTTGATCGAACTGATAGTTAGATGATATGATACTCATGTTCCATGGTTCTTTTCTGTTCATTGTCAAGGACTTGGTTTGTATTTAGCTGTAGCACCAAGGTAACGAAGTGAAATTGATGTCTTGGTGGTGGCAAAATAAATATCTGCAGGATCATATATTATTCATTTATTTGGCTTAACTTCAACAATAAGTCAATAGCTATTATTATTCAGGAGTTGTGAACATTAATGATTCTACAATAGCATGTATTCTTCGTCTTGATATAGCATGCCCATGGAAATGGCTACTTGTCACTTGAGAATTGGGCAATGGACCAATGGTTATTGCCAGATGAGTAGATAATCGGTACTTCGTTGGTTATGGCTAGAGTTATATAAATACCCATGCTAAATCTGTTGTAACTTTTAGTTATTTCAATTTCCAAGCTAGAAGACATTCAATAGACCTCTTCTATTCCATTCTCCAGCAATCAAAAGTTGTTATAATGTAAAATTTAACAAGCTCTGTCCATCTAGATGTTGTTTTCTATACATCAATATTCAATAGCCTTTACAGTTGTTGGGGTTGTTAATATGCTGGATGGAGCGTATTGGCCTGTATCAATATTTAGAACCTTAGGCTGTTTTTGGTTGCAGTGCAAATTTATTTGCACTAGTACAAATGTGTGGGAGTGCAAATGTAAAAAATGCAAATTCGTGTTTAATTTTGATTTGGATTTTACTTTTTTCTGCTTTATGTCTTAATTTACTTCATTTGTACTGCAATCAAACAAAATAAGACAGAATTTGAAACAAAAATAGGTCAGAATTTACACTCAAATCATTTGCACTGCCATGGCTTTGTATCAGTACAAATTTATTTGCATTGCAACCAAACACAGCCTTAGTTACAAGTATTGACACAAAGAACAAAGGTTCCTTTTAGATTTTGCCCGTGTATTCTTGATCCATTATTATTTTTGTCGTAAATTAAAAACCTTTGATCTTGATTTCATGTCTACTAGGGTCAGGAAGGAGATGGTACTACAGAGGAAACAAAGAAGAGCAGCCATGTCCTTAGAAAATTAGAGAAGCGTCTGCAGGGTCATAAGCTTGATCCCCACATTGAGGAGCAGTTTGGCAGTGGTAGGTTGTTGGCGTGCATTTCTTCTCGCCCTGGACAATGTGGTAGAGCCGATGGGTAAGTAGAGTAGGAAGAAAGCAAAAGTGTCATATTCAATCCAAGCACTTTCTAGGCCACTTGTTAATTTTCATTTTTCACTTTTTTGCTCTTTGAACTTTTCTTAACAGATACATCTTGGAGGGAAGGGAGCTTGAATTTTACATGAAGAAGATTCAGAGGAAGAAAGGCAAGGGTGCTGCTTAATGTTTTGTTTACTTGTCAAATTTAGATTACTCTGTTGTTTTCCTTTGTCTAGGAACATATGTTATTTGATTTGATCACAAGTGATACAATGTTCCCAAATTTTGCTAATGCTCTTTTAAGCTATTAGAGAACCCTTCAGATGTCTCTATGTTCTTTTGAAAGTTGTCTGATGTCTCTGTTTAATCTTGCGCAAGAGCAATGCTTGAAATTGTAATGGTAGGAGAGGTACTAAGGCTATGTTTGGTTTGAAGGAAGGTTTGTAAAGGTTTTCCTATATTTCCCTACTTTTCCTTCAAACCAAGCACATAAACAAAAGGGAAAATTCATGATGCGGGAAAGACATGGTTTGAAAAGAGTTTTGACCAATCAAAACCCACCTATGAATTTTGATAAATAACACCTGATTGGCTACCATGTTTATGATTCTAGTTGGCTGGTCTGAAGTTATTCAGATATCATATCTTTCCCATATCATAGACTTCATAGTCAAACCCAATACAAATATTTAGAATGCAAAACTTTGTGCCTGTTTGGCAATTCTTTTCCAAAAGATTTTATAAGATCTAATGGTTAGAAGACAGGGTATGCTCTTGCAAATAGATCTTGGAAGATCAAATGTAATGTGAATGTCTTGTGTGCGGGCCAACAAACCTTTCATTTAATATGTAGGACCCACATACATTTTCTAAAGTGGGATTCACATACCATTGGTGAACATGTGTGTGGGGTCTATGTATATTTTACAAGTGGGCCCCAACATACCATTGGTGGACATGCATGTGGGGTCTATGTGTCGATAGGTATGTGGGGACCATGTACATTTTATAAGGTGGGTTCGACATATCATTGGAGGCCATGCATGTGGGGTTTATGTGTGGACATGTATGTGGGGCCCACATATATTTTTCAAGGTGGACTCCACATGCCATTGGTGGACATGCATGTAGGACCATGTGTGGACATGTATGTGAGGCCCACATACATTTTTCAATGTGGGCCTCGTACAATTGGACATATATGTGGGGCCCACATGCATTTTGCAAGGTGGGCCCCTCATATCATTGGTGAACATGCATGTAGGGTTCATGTATGGACATGTATGTGGGGTCCACATACATTTTACAAGGTGGGCCCCACATGCCATTTGTGGATATGCATGTAGGTCCATGTGTGGACCTACATGATACCTAATGTGGGCCCATATGCATTTTTCAAGGTGGGCCCCACATACCATTGGTAGGTCCCACTTACACATTCAAATAGTTTTTGTAGAAAAATAACACATTTTCTCCCAAGCGTGTATATCGTACCATATGTTTAAAAAAGACGAGGCACTAAAAGACTGTAAAAGTTTTATTTGAAGCTTCCTGAAAAATCCCAAATTCAGGCTTCTGACGTCTTTTATGGGCTAGAGCTTTTCCCAAATAGATTTTTCTATTACCAAATAGGAAAAGTTCAAAATTTAGGCTTCTAGGCTTCTAAATGATCCGAAGCCTGTGTGGAAAGACTTGCCAAACACAGCCTTTGTTTTTGTACTATTTTGTTTGTATCATCACTTCATATATTTGTATTTGTACTCTTCACAGACTGGGCCCAAATTTCTTATTTGCACTTTACAAAATGTATTTGCACCATTCTAATTAAGTGGGTTTGTAAAGTGTACAAACAAATATTTAGAGCGCAAAACTTTGTTATTTTATATATTTGTATTTGTATTAATTCAGGCCCCAATTTCTTATTTGCACTGTACATATTGTATTTGCACCCTTCTAATTAAGTGGAATTTGTATCGTAGGCAAACCTGTTATTGCTTTTTCTGCAACATGTTTTTTTGTTTTTTTTTTCTCAAAATCCCTGTAGTATCATATCTTTTCGGTTTCGTAGAAGTATATCACTAGTAGGGACTACCCTTGCGATGCAAGGGAATGCCTGAAAGTTCAATATGATGATAGAAAGGATTAAATTGAAATGAAAATATGTTATTTAGAAATGGAAATTTGACCTGCATCAAGCATTCCGGTGAGGAGTAGAGATAAGGAAGACAACAAAAAGACCTTACCACTACTAAGAAATACAACAAAACCACAAACACCAAAGAAAATATTATAAAATTGGTAAAACCCTAAATTAAATTCACTCCATGAGGTATGAGGTATGCAAACAACTCTTTTACCTTAAATAAAATTGCTAAAAGGATACAGGACCAATTTATTAAGGCAAAACTGGAATTGTTGTGGTTGGTCAAAACAAACAATATAATAGGTCTCCTTTAAATATCTCTACCTAGCTTGTTCATTATGAAGTGTTAATTGCATATTAAAGATGATTAGGAGGAAAACAAATTGTACATCGCATAGTAATTGATGTAGCGCAATCCGACTGCTCCCTGTAGGAGATGATCTGGCTACCAGCAACGACGGGAACTGAAGAACTTTCAAGAGATGAGTCAGAGAACCCGGGGTGGCTTACTCAGCGAGGACACTCCAATGGTTAAGTTAGCACTTAGTTGCGAGTTTGAAGATGATAATAGATTGTGAGAGAGTTAGAGAGCAGAGATTACGCATACCTCCTCCCTTGGGAGGGGAGTTCTTTATATGCTGGAGTCCTCACGAGATTGGTGGAGTAGTTCCTAGATCCCTGCTGTGATGGGATTCGTTTTCGTGTTAGTTGGGGATAACGCCACCAACCGGTAATATTGCCCATTTCCGTCTGAATCGAGGAGTGGCTGAGCTAATATAACCGTTACAAGGTACGATCCCGTAAGACACGGGGTACGATGGTGAGATCCTTGGAATTATCATGTTGTGGTTGGTATCACCTGAGCTCGTGTTCTTCAGATCCGATCTGTTGTGAATGCCGAAGTGCCTTAGTACCGAGGTGATCTTGCACCGAGGTAGGCTTATCCCGAGGTGAACTCTTTCTGAGGTGGCCCAACTGTCCAGGCTCGATCTATAGCGGACCTGACACCGCTATCCTGGTCGCGATCTGGTGCCAAGGTGATCTTAGTTCGAGATGACCTTGGCTCGAAGTAACTTTAGTTCAGGGTAACAAGGTACCCGAAGTTGCTTTGTAGCGAATTGATCATGTTGAATTGTCACTTATGTCGAGTCACGTCCATGTGTCTCCCTGTTACAAGGTCGGGCCAAATTACCCTTCATCAGTAATCATTAAAATATTATCAAAGACCAATGAAAACAAAGAAACACATACATGCCAAAAAAAATGAAAGGTGAAATAATATGACTCAAAAGAATTTAATTGATAAAATTGTTAACCCCAACTAACAACAACATAATATGAGAATACAATAATGGATAATACTGCAGTAAATTACATCACTTAGTCCCAATACATTCTTTCCCTTGCAGTCCCTTGTTCATTAGAACCTTGTAATTTCAACAATTCTCTGAAGAAATGTTAAATTCCCTTGCAGCTCCAATACATTCTTTTCCTTACTTGAATAATTTTACTGATGAAATCAACCTTCAAAACATCAGGAGTAAAATCAGCATCAATTCTTTGTACAAAGATATATAAAAGTGTTCATAATATAATACAAACTGTTAACATTTTAAAGTATCCCTTAAAAGGAAACCTGAAAAAGAAAAAAAAACATAATATTCATGGCTTTTAACCACTATGCAAAGACAAATAGATACAACACGATTATATATCCTACCAAACAATTACACAAATTCAAAGTCATGGCTATATGACAAAAAACGTAGAACACTGAAAAGATACCCAAAATAATGTGGAGCTTCATTACTTGTAATTGTAAGAGCCTAAATATTCAGTTAAGGAAAAAAGTATAATCATCTCCTTATTACGAAATTGGTTTTAAGTAAGCAAAATGTACACCTTCCAACTAAATCCTATGGAGATCTAAATCCCTTCAGTTAAGGGAAAAAAAGAAAAAAAAGAAAGAAAGAAAAAGTAGCAAACCCGTGCGATGCATAGGGATGAAGAGTAATTGATGGTGAAATAAGTAAATGACTTTTTAAAAATAAAAATAATGTCATTTTTAATACAAAAATATTAAATATTAAATATTAAAAATTTAAAATTTAAATCAAGATTAAATCCCAATGTTAATTTATCCTCCCAAATCCAAAAATACTAAACGATTTAAAAACTAAAAACAAAACCAAATAACATATTTTGTACATTTTCATCAAAAACAACTTTGGTAAAATATAAGAATTTTCAATACTAAAATGGAATGAAATAGATAAAGAGATTATATGAAATAGAAAAGATTAATAAAGAAAATGAGAAAGTACACTCATTAATTATGGAAGAACTTGCCTTACAAAAACATGGAGCCCATAGCAAAAGCCTGGATTTAAGAACTTTGTTTTCTTGACCTACTTTTTTAAAGAATTTGGGACGAACTTGGAAACCCTGATTTCTTGAAGAACCAGGATCCGACCATAAAGACATCCTAAGCACTATAACTAAGCACAAATATGAACATAATAGCTAATTACTGAGAATGCAAAAATAAAAACAATTTTTATTAATTTGATGAAATATGAATAACTAAATACCAAAAAAATAAGAAAATAAATTGATATTATTGAAAGTAATATCAATAACTAATTTTAATCTATATTAATTAATAATTATTATTGATGTTAACCGAAACTAATTATTACTGAACCACTAACCTATTTTTTAAACCAACCGGGTAAACTATTTTACCTGAATTGTTAACCCAGATTCGGTTACCATGTTGACCCGAATCTTTACTACAATCATCACTTGATAGAACGATGCCTAAAGCACATGGGGGCAATGAAAACGGGTTTCATTTGTTTCATTTAAATACGGTAAGTGACAAAAGCTTTTTTAAATGAGATTAAACACAAAACTGAAATAAAAAAAAAAAGGGAAAACATACCTTGAGCGAGCATATATAGTTATAGTTTAATGGTATCTGATAAACATAGAAGAGCAAAACCATACGAACTAAAATCTCATCAGCTGAAAAGTATCATGATTTTTTTGGAGCATACAACTGAGAATGAAGTAAACCCATTCCAATTAGTTTACAGTTGTGTAGTTACACTGTTGTAGTCCTGGATGGGCTATGTCAAAAAACAGAGCACGGAACATAACGCCTATACCTGTGTGCAAGGAAGCTGGATGGGGTAAGAGACCCACCGTTACTTGTGCGCAAGATGGATGGAGAAGGCAAATTGATTAATATAGGGGTAGTAATCAGCCACCTTAGATTCTGTCAAAAACATAAAAAATAATAATAATAATAATAATAATAATAATAATAATAATAATGGGTTTTTATCATATAACGGCAATTTTTGTGGTTTAATATCAATAAAAATAATATAATTAAAAATTTTTTAAAAATAATAAAGCACTGTTCATCTTCTTCTTCTTGCCCCTTGTTCATCAGAGCCGCTGCCCGCCACCACCCTCCACCCCCGTCTGTTGCTGTCTCCACCCACCTCCGCCTCCAGCAACGTTGCCGGAGATGGGTGGAGATAGAGATGGAAGCGGTGGCGGGCAGAGGAATGACGACCAACGCTGCCGCCACCTCCGGCAACGTTGTCGGAGGCGGAGGTGGCGACGTTGGACAGAGAAACCATCAGCGCCGCCTCCGACAATATTGTTGGAGGTGAAAGCGGCGGCTCTGATGAATAAATGGCGAGAAGAAGAAGATAAACAGTGTTTTTGTCCTTGATATTATTTAAAAAAATTAATGTATTTATTTTTTAAATATATTATTTTTATTGATATTAAACTCCAAAAATTGCCCTTATATGCTATTACCCCTAAAATAATTCATATTTGTCGATCAACTAGAACAGGGGGATCAATTAGAACGAAGAATGGTGTTTTGGGAGGAAGATTGTGAGAAGAGAAGAATATGATGAATCCTAGAGACCCACGTTTCTATCAAAATTCATCTTTCCATCTATAATAAATACTTACTTCCATTACGCTGATTTCTCGCTTTCCATATTTATCATGGTACCTGCCTTTATTTGCCTTGCCACGTGGTCAGGCTGTATAGGAAAGTGTAAAATATGAATAGGTAGGAAAATCAATAAACAGGCTTCTACATCCAATAAGAAGGGAGAAGAATGCAAAGAGAATGCTAAATTGGCAAAAAAAATAGTGGTGGAAATGGGGAGGGAGAGAGTTAAAGAAAATGGTAATAGAGCTTCATATTGTTAGTTTTAAAAATGATATGGATTAAAAAAATTAAAAATTTCAAAAAAAGGAGGAAATTTTTAGACTTTCTTGTTTTAATTAAATTTAATAATCTATAAAATTATAATTTATTCTATTACTACATAGATTCATTATTAATTTTGTAAAAAACATTAAACTATTATTAATTTTAATAATATGTTATGATTTTTTTATTTTAATTTTTTAATTTATTGCATAATTTCGCTATTTTAACTATTTAAAATATATTTATGTTAAATACTTCGTTATTTAAAATATTTAGTTATTTAAATATTTAAATAGTATATAAAATATTAATAAATACTCATTATATAAATTTAAGATATTTAGTTATTGAAGTATTTAAATAATATTTTATTTTTTTAATGTTAAATTTCTGTTATTTGAATAACATTTAATTTTAATAATCTGAAAAATAATAATTTATATTGTTAATACATAATTTCGTGATGAATTTTGTAAAAACATAAAACTATTAAAAATATGAATATTATTAAAGATATTATAATTTTTTTGTGTTTTTAATAAATATTTTAAATTTTATACTATTACATAATTTAATTATTAATTTTGTAAAAATATTAAATTATTATTAATTTGAATATTATATTATGATTTTTTATTTTAATATTTTTATTTTATTGCATTATTTCATTATTTTAACAATTTAAAATATAGTTATGATAAATATTTCGTTATTTAAAATACTTAGTTATTTAAATATTTAAATAATATATAAAATATTGAAAAATACTCATTATTTGAATTTAAGATATTTAGTTATTGAAATATTTAAACAATTAAACATTTTTCAATGTAATTATTTAGCTATTTTTATTATTTTATTCTTTAATATATTTAGTTATTGAAATAATGAAATAATATTTTATTTTTTAATGTTAAATTTCTATTATTGGAATAACATTTAATTTGAATAATCCAGAAAATCATAATTTATATTGTTAGTACATAATTTTGTGATGACCTTTGTAATTAATAATGCGAATATTATTAAGTCTATTATATTTATTTTTTGTGTTTTTAATAATTATTTTAAAGTTTATACTATTATTACATAATTTCATTATTAATTTTGTAAAAATATTAAATTATTATTAATTTGAATATTATGTTTTGATTTTTTTTTTATCTTAAGATTTATTTTATTTTATTTTATTGCATAATTTCATTCTTATAACTATTTAAAATATAGTAATAATAAATGTTTCATTATTTAAAATATTTAGTTATTTAAATATTTGAATAATATATAAAATATTTAAAAAAACTCAATATTTGAATTTAAGATATTTAGTTATTGAAAAAATATTTTATTTTTAATGTTAAATTTCTATTATTGGAATAAAATTTAATTTGAATAATCTGGAAAACCGTAATTTATATTGTTAGTACATAATTTCGTGATGAATTTTGTAGAAATATAAAACAATTAAAAATATGAGTATTATTAAATCTATTATAATTATTTTTTGTGTTTTTAATAAATATTTTAAAGTTAATATATAATTTGTTAAAATATTTAAATAATTTTTAAAATTTGAATTTAAACTTTCTTTAGATAGATATAGATCAAAAGTGGCAAAGAGGATAAATAGGAATTAGAGATAATTTGGAGAGAAATTTTCTAATAGATTAGAGATAAGTTAGGAGAAAAATAGGAATTAGAGATGATTTAGGAGAAAGTGGGGGAGGTAGTTTAGGATAAATTTTAGGAGAAGAGATTGTTGGGGAAGGAGAGCATCTCATTGGTTCTTTAAAAAAAATGACATGGACAAAAAAATAAAAAATTCAGAAAAAGGAGAAAATTTCTTGACCGCTTTGCTTTAATATATATAGATTATATTTTATATATTATTTTTAATATAAAAATAATAATAATTAATTTCAGTTAGGTTCATCAAACTAATGAAATCGGCCAATATGACCCAACTTGACTCAAGTTGGTTAGTTTTCTAGTATTTCTATTTGGTTTTGGTTCAACAATTTTTCAACTTGACCAGGTTAGGGCCATTTCGGTTTGGCCATTTGTAAATCAACAAAAATCAAATTGACCGGTTGGCTAAACAACCAACCTGTAAGCACTCCTAATTTAGCTAAATTAATAGATTAATCTAACAAATAGCAA
Source organism: Nelumbo nucifera (assembly GCF_055504915.1). Taxonomy (NCBI): domain Eukaryota; kingdom Viridiplantae; phylum Streptophyta; class Magnoliopsida; order Proteales; family Nelumbonaceae; genus Nelumbo; species Nelumbo nucifera. Next base: position 57,938,801 of record NC_142656.1, on the reverse strand, counting down.
TAGTTTAATCTTCAATAATTATTGAATTTTTTTTATTAAATAACAAAATAGAAATATAATAGATAATCACTAAAAATATAATAAATATAGATTAAGATTTTAAAATTATTATTAATAAATATCAATGTTTTGAATGTTATTTTCTAGAATTATTAATTGATATAAGTGAAATAATGTTTTTATTATTAGTACATTAATAATTGCAATTATTATTATATTCTTAATATCTTTTAAAAACATTTTTTTTGGAAAGTTATTACCTTTTTTTATTTGAAAGTTCCAATACCTCTAAATTGTTTAATCTATTTTTCATTATTTCAATAATATTTAAATAATTTTAAATTATTTATATTTTATATTCTTTTTATCAAATATCTTTAAATCATTTATATTTATTTTTTTTGCTTTTGATAAAATTTTTAAGGTTATTACATAATTTCTTTATTTAATCTATTTTATTTGTTTTTAAATAATATTAAAAATATGATTATTATTTTAATACTTAAAATATTTAAAATTAGTTATTTACGATATTATTTACCTATTTAAATAATATCATTATTTAGTTATTTCAATATTACTTATTTACTAAATTTCATAATCCATAAAATTATAAGTTATACTATTATTACATAATTTTGTTATTAATTTTGTAAAGTATAAAATTATTATTAATTCTAATATTATGAAATCTATTTTCACAATTTTCTACTTTTAATAAATTTTTTAAGTTTTCTACATAATTTCGTTATCTTAACTATTTAAAATTTAGTTATGTTAAATATTTAAATAAAATGTAAAATATTTAAAAATTTTCGTTATTTAAATTTTATTTATTTTAAAGTTATTGCATAATATTAAATATTTTGTTATATAATATTTAGTTATTTTTAATATTTTTTTATTTATGATATTTAGTTATTGAAAAGTTTGAATAATATTTTTTAATTTTAAGTTTTTCTTATTTGATTAGTATTTAAATTGAATAATTCATAAAATTATAATTTATATTGTTTGTACATAATTTTGTTATGAATTTCATAAAAGTTATTACATAATTTTATTATTACATTTAAATAAATCTTACATTTTTTAATTCAAACTTTCTTTTGATAGATATAGATGAAAAGTGGGGGATATGATAAATAAGAATTAGACATAATTTAAAAGGGTAACTCTCTACTAAATTAGAGATGATTAGGAATTATATAAAATTTAAAATTTAGGAGATAAATAGGAATTATAAATAATTTAGGAGAAAGTGGGGGATAGTGAAACCACTTGGCTATTAGATTAGATTTTGGTGGAGAGAGATTTGAGGAATAGTTTTAGGAAGGGATATTCAAAGGGTAACGTATAGGAAAGAGGGATGGGTGAGGCATGCTGAGATGTGAAAATGAGAGAGGGAGAAGGGTGTGATGAGTTGGCTTCATAAGGAGAGCAAGGAAGGCTAAAATGAAGATGAATTGAGAGTTCTGGTTGGGGTATGGGAGAAAGCTCAATCCATTTGATGTGGCATGTTTCTACTCTAGTTGTTGGGAAGTTCCTGCTCATGGCACGTTTCGCTACCATTGTGTGGGGTAAACATTTTCTGCAACCAATATTCTTTTAGCTAAGAAGATAAAGAGTAGCTAGGTGAGGAAGCTCCCAAACATGCAAGGGTTATGGAACCAAGGATAATAATTCACACCGGTAATAAATTCATGGGCCCTAGTGAAATGTGCAAGTACCATGCATTTGATTACTAGTGTGGAACATTATCATTGGTTGCACAGCCAGTTAAACAACCACCACGTTTAAGCTAATTTGAATTCCTCTCAGACATCCTCTATATGTGTAGGGTTAAGAATGCATACATCTGTCCCTTTCCAAACCTTGCATTGGCAAGACTTTGTGATGTGTTTTTTTAATTTAAATATTATTTTTTTAATTTGTTTTTGTGAAAGCAACAAAAAAATGCATTCCTGAACTATTAAATTTTAAAGAAAATATGCATCAGTCATATTTAAAAAAATCACATTTTTGTGGTTTTTTGAAATGAGTATAAATTTTGTAGTATAGAAGGGCCGAGCATGGGTCAGTTCAGTTTGGATGTTTAATTATAAAATAAACTAGCGGGGACACGTGCGATGCACAGGATTTATTAAGCTAAAGATAAATAATAGAAAGGGTCATTTACTAAAATACCTTTATAGTTTCATGGATTTACTAAAATATACCCTATAGTTAGCATTTTACTAAAACACCACTTATAATTTGCAACAAACTTAATCAATCTTCCATTAGATGATAATGGAAAATGACAGTGTTGACCCTAATGTTCATTTAAATAAATTTAATCAAAAGAAAATTGATATAAAATACCATTTTTGCCCGTAATAAGACACGGGCAACCACTCTATTGACTATATTTGGCCAATTTTGTTTTTTGTATAAAATAGTGTTAATGGTATTTTTGGAATAAAAAATCATGGTCCTAATGGCAAAACAAACATTCCTTAATGAAAGGTTCATTAAGTAAATAAGTTGTAAAATATATGGGATGCTTTAGTAAAATGAAAACTATATGGTAAGCTTAAGTACATATGTAAAACTATAAGGTGTGTTCTAGTAAATGACCCTAATAGAAACACATAAAAGTATACAATTATTTTATATTTTCAACTTTTTAAATAATTAATAATTATTCATATTTTACATACTACTTTTAATAAATTTTTTATAATACAAAAATAACAATAATTAATTTAAGTTAGGTTTATTCATAAAACTTATGAAACCGACCAACTCGATCAACTCAACCCGAGTTGGTCGGTTTTCTAGTATTTTATGTCGGCTTTGGTTAAAAAAATTCCCAATTCGACCAAGTTGGATCAGTTCCACTTTGGCCATTTGGAAACCGACCAAAATCGAACGACCTAACCATGGATATATATTAATATTTTATATTTTAAATAATTTTTAATATGAAAAAGTGAGAAATTTCTCATATTTCTTAGTCTAAAATGTTTTATTTCATAAATCTAATTTATTTATTTATTTTTTAATAATTGCATTGTAATTTTAAAATTAAATTAAATTTTTAAATTTAAATCTTTTGAACTGACTGACCTTTTGTGAAAATCGACCCAAACCGGTACAACTTGAGTGGGTCGATTTTCACAAAAGGTGCCGGTTTCAGCTGACCAATTCCCCAACCTGACCAGGTCAATTTGGTTGGCCAAATAGCCTATGGCCAGACCGAACCAACTCATGAACACATAATTTTAGCTAAACTAATAATCTTATCTCCAATAAATAACAATACTTTAATCTCCAATAATTATTGAAAATCTATAGCGAAAATACACAATTATTGAAAATATATTGATAATGAAAAAATACAATAATTACAACAATTACAAAAATACAATAATTACTAAAAATATATTAACTTAGTCAATAAATAGTATAATCCCGAATAATAGTTTAATGTCTAATAAATATTAATTAATTAATAACTTATAACAAAAATACAATAAATTAAATTTTAAAAATTCAATAATAGTAGTTTAATTTCCAATAATTATTGAAAGTTTTTTGTTAAATAACAAAACAAAATAAATTTATACATAATCATTGAAAATACATTTATCACAATAAACAATAAATAATTACTAAAATACAATAAATATTAATTTTAGTATATATAATTATATAATAAATATAGATTAAGAGTTTAAAATTATTATTAATAAATATTATTTTATTTTAAAGTTATTTTCTTGAATTATTACTTGATATAACTGAAATTAGTTATTTACAATATTATGTAAAAATATTAAATTATTATTCTTTTCAATATTATGTTATAATTATTTTTCTGCTTTTCAGATTTTTTTTTAAATTTATTACATATTTGCTTTATTTTAACTATTTAAATATGAGTTATGCTAAATATTTTGTTATTTAAAATATCTAGTTATTTAAATACTTAAATAATATGTAAAAATATTTAAATTTCAAAAATATTAATTACTTATTGGATTTCATTATCCATAAAACATAATTTATACTATTATTACATAATTTCATTATTAATATTTTAATATATTAAATTATTATTAATTTCAATATTATGTTATAATTATTTTTGTACTTTGAAGAATTTTTTTAATTTTATTATATAATTCCGTTATTTTAACTATTTAAAATCTAGCTTTGATAAATATTTAAATAATCTATAAAATATTTAATTTTTTTTATTTGAATTTTATTTTTTAAAGCTATTACATATTATTAAATATTTGAAAAAAATTTAAATTGATAATCCGGAAAAACATAATTTAAATTGTTAGTACATACTTCTGTGATATATTTTGTAAAAATATAAAATTATTTTTGTGTTTCTACTAAATAATTTAAATTATTATATAACTTTGTTAGAATGTTTAAATAATTCTTAAATTTTTTAATCCAAACTTTATTTAAATAGATATAGATAAAAAATAGGGGAGAGGATAAATAGGAATTTGATAGAATTTAGGAGAGAAACTCTCTACTAAATTAGAGATAATTTTGGAGAAAGTGGGGGATAATGAGGGAGGTATTTTAGGAGAAAATTTAGGAGAATAGATTATTTAGGTTATGAGAAAATGCATCTCATTGGTTGTTTCAAAAAGGACATGGAATAAAAAATAAAAAATTCAAGAAAAGGAGAAAAATATCTTGACCGCATTATCCCCCACTTTCTCCAAAATTATATATATATGGATAGATAGATAGATAGATGGATAGATAGATAGATAGATAGCCCATGCATCTTGATAGTTTTGCATCATGTATTGAGGCCTTTCAATAAAAGATGAGGGAAGTATCTATGACCAATTGAGAATGTATGTATTACAATTTGTTACAACATCTTGCAATCTTTGGTATAACTCACTCCATAGTTGTTTTTTATTTAATCTATAAGACCTTAACCTATTATTCTCAATAATTGTGCATCAAACAACTAAATATTGCTAAAATGTTCATCCTCCTTGCAATGTTAGAACATTACATCCATCCTCATTGTATGAAAATAACTAGGGGTGAGCACATTTCGGTTAAAACCGAAAAACTGAACCGATATTTCGGTTTTGGTTGAATCAGTTTGATTTATTCGGTTATTCGGTTGGTTTCGGTTTTTGTATTTGCTAAATCGGTTAACCGAATTAACCAAACTTTATAATTATATATTATTTTATATTAATATTTAATAAATTAATAAATAATAATATAAGTAATTAAGTATACATTGAATTTTGAATTTGAAGATACAAATTTGTTTCCTAAGAAGGCAATAACGTGAAAGATATACTTCCTTCTTACTCACGAAAACATCAAAACAATTAAATAACAGTGCAAAACAAATCAGGATAGTACAGCCTGTACAAGACTCTTCGTCTTCTTCCCTTCCGCACTCCACCACCGCACCACACTCCTACCTCACCTCGTATGCCGTACCTCTAGGCTTTAGTCTCTCTTGAGTCCTAAGTCGAAAACAGTGCATTTCAGTGAATCAGTTCGGTAGTTCACCAGTATAGGACTCTTCGTCTTCTTCCTCTTCCACACTCAACCACCACACACAGTTCGGTAGTTTGCAAGTAGCCCAATTCAGTTCTTCCTCTTCACCAGTGCCAGGTAACTCTAAAACCTTCTTCTTCTTCTTCTTCTTCTTCTTCTGCAACACCAAGTCACCAACACACAGATGAATACCTTGAGTCTTGAGATGATCGAGCCATTCCTCATCTCAGATTGCGGCTGGCACTTGGCTCGGTCTTCTTCTTCTTTTGTAGAAAAGAAAAGAAAACAAAACAAAAAAACATCCATAGTTTGTGAGAGAGGATGTGGCCCTCATGTGTTCCATACACATGAAACCCACAGCCACTAGTAGTGTTCGCAACAGATCCGTTGTCTCACAGTCACAACAAACACACCCTCACAGCCTTACTCATCCATTCCATCCTTGCATCTTATTCCTACGGACATGTGATAATTTGGAAGGAAGGAAATTACAGTCAAGTTCTCAAGATCATGTGATGTTTTGTCAGTTTTTAAAATTTTTGGTTTAATTGAAAAACCTAATTAACCAAAAATAAATTTTGGTTTGGTTTAACCTAACTTCGGTTTTGGATCGGTTTCCACCATTCACAATTCGATTTCTGAAACTTGGATTTATTCGGTTCAGTTTTAAACCGAACAAACCGTTTGCTCACCCCTAAAAATAACAATGGATATTATAGCGGCATGTAGCTTAGATGTGTCTTGTCAATTCTTTATAGTATTGATTATTTAAAGTTTAGACAGTAATATCAAGATTGTATGGCCAGTTATATATTACTTGTTATTTGGACCCCTTTTGGAGAATACACATATGCAAATTGATTTGCATGGATTTTTACATAAATGTTAACATTAATTGTTCACAAGTTTTGCATGATATTGGGGTTCAAATTATCACCATTACAATCACATCGACTATCATGAATTCATGTTTAATGTTATAGATATATAGATGAGCAAATTTCGGTTGCTCTCCATCTATCGGAAGTAGAGATGTAATTTTCTCTATTGTCTAATAGCATGACAGTTTACAACTCCTATATGGACAAAATGATAGTTGACTTTGGTTTATAGATTATATATTTTCTTGTTTTCTTACAGTAATTAATATTGTGAGCAATCATGTCAGCTCACTTGGACTGTGAATTTGTTGCTTAACTCTCTCATTTATGAAGAATTTCTTTCCTGGAAATTCTTGATTCCATATGTCACTTGGGTGGAGATGTTTCTCCTATAAATATTGAATGAACAACATTGATTCCTTAAAAATGAGTATGAATAAAGTTGGAGGAATGAGGTTCTATTGTTCTAGGGATGAGAATTCTCTTGGAGAAAAGCTAGTAACTGATCCATCTTTTCATGGAATACATGACAAAAGTTGGTAATGGTTCAAAAAAGTTGGAATGTGGAATTTGATAGTGGCCCCTAACACTTCCTACAAATAGATATTGAGATGTAAAGCATAATTGGTTTAAGTGCATAGCAAGTAAACAAGGGTATTTATTAGGAATGGATACTCCAAATCATTATTTAGCATTCACCAATATCCTCTAGGACTCATTTTCCCAATACTAGGCAGTAAGTTGTACAAGGTGTTCAATGTATGGAGTCCCTATTAATTTATATAGAACTTGTGCCATTTGTGCTCTAGAAAATTGCAACTTCTTACTTGAGGGACGCATCCTAGACAATCACTTGGATTTTCCATTTGTTATTGAGCCCTTTGTTCTCGATCTCTTTGTTGCCTATATAGTCTTGCCTCGTTTTAGGATTCAGCAATAGATGACTCTCCTACAAAGTTCAACAAAGAATATTTTTTTCCCAAATTAAAATTGCACTATCTGTTGGAGAACATGATATCATCAAAGCACCATGATTTACTTCAATAGTTTGTAGTAGTCGTTCAATGAAAGTACAATGTGGAGTGGAAGTACCATGGAGTTCAATGTAAACACCTAGCACTTCCTACAATTTACAAGTTTGGATATGTATAGGTGTTGATGGAATTAAGCGCACATAAACAATTAACATGTGAGATGGTTACTTGACATTTCACCACCAAGGTTCAAAGTATCGACACTGATACGTTTCATTCTGGGACCCCTCCGATACACCCCTGGTATTGGGGGTCTGACCGGTTCAGGGGGTGGAGGAGCCCTAAACCAGCCCCCCTAAACCGGTTTTGAAAAAAAAATAAAAAAATAGAGTATCGATTCACCCAATATGCCCCTACTGGTATATCAGGCGTATCAATATTTTAAACCTTATTCACCACTATCCTTTGCCATTTGTTTTCCCAATATTAGATGCCTATATTCAACAGCAAGTTGCTGAAGGTGTTCCTATGAATTTGCATGGAAATTGTGACATTAGTATTAGATACAATTGAAAGTCTATATGTAATGAACAAAGAAGCAATCAAATTTTACCTTTGCTACATTAGAAGTGTGAGCACTTGTCAAGTTGCTTGGGCACTCCACTGGAATTGAATGTTGGAAGTAACATAATTTTCATGTTGGCCTAGAAAGTAGTCGAGTCGAAGTTGAGAAGGGGAGTAGCTTGACATAATTCTAGGTGGACGATAAGTCATTAAGAATATAAGTGGGGAGAACATTTAATGATTATAAGTGGAAAGCACACTGGGTTGTTATACTCTCTAGGTCTTTTTTAGCACCACCCATTTTTTTAGTTTAGATTGTCTACCATTAATTCGATATAGAGTATGAATAAAGACATGTTTATACATAGAAGGGTTAGAATGGTATGGAAATACATGTACATCATGTCACGTATAAACCAATACAATAACCAAGGAAAACAACAAACTACCAACTATAAAGCAACAAAGCAAACAGGAGTGATTCTATAGTGCATTTATGTGGGCATAAAAGTATATGTGTGTATATAGATAGATACTAATATCTAAACATCCATCCTTTAGATACATACTCAATAAAAATAGTACAATGAGAGGGAGAAAAGTGAAGCGAAAAAAAAAAGATTAGAGAAAAAGAGGGGGAAAGCTAAAGATGAAGAGTGATTGCATAGAAAATAAAGGGAATAATTTTAGAATAGTGTGGGTTATAATAATACCAAAAAAAACTTATAACCACGGGGAGGGAGAAAGTTCATGAAGGGAAACTACACAGAAAATAGACTGTAGTTTTTTATTTTTGGCATTGAATTACTCGCCTTTTTCCCATAAGGGCCGTATTTCAATTTTCCTTGACATACTAAAATACTTTTTCTAGCATTATTAATAACTTTTCTCAAAAGTGGTGAGAGCCGACAGTGGAGCTCAAAACTGCATCTCTACTGCGACTATCCAGTTTACGTGCCAACCAAGCCACCACTTCGTTGGCAAAATGAAATGTTGTTGAGTCAAGAGAATAGAAAGAGGGAATAGTGTCAGACGGTGTGTGTTCTTACCTCTAATCAGATTGATGTACATAAACATTTATTTGTAAATGAATAAAGAACATTATTGTTTCATGTTGATATTGGTATATTTTTTGTGTATTACTTTTAAATTAGACATTTATGAGACTCGTGTTAATTTAGAATGTTCTCAGTTGTTGGATAAATTTGGGGAGTTTATCCTAACATGGTTGACACTAGTGTGCTACTAAACAGTTAGAGCAGCTTGTCTCAACTGTTAGGGTTAAACCCCAAGCACATGTAGTATGTGTTTGGAAGAAACACTGAATTTGGACCGATTTCTAGTTATACTTTGGACCTTGGAGATAGATGGACAAAACTAGAAAGTTACATATAACCCTAGACTTGATTATGGTAATGCACTAGGTGTTGGACTTGACTGTCTTTGATGTGCCAATTAGTGAGATCCATCAAGAGTCAAATACCTAGGCATGTTGGGGCAATTTGGAAAATCACCTGAGTGGGTGATCATAGTGATAGGATTAGCCCATTTGTTAGACAAAGTGAATATCGGGATTTACACTATCTCTGATGCAAACCTAAACTATTAGTAGTGGATTTTAACTGTATTTAACACATGGTTTTGCAAAATGTATTTATATATTGTATATACTACTATTTTATGAAAAAAAATTTAATCCCGGGATCCATCTTAGCAGAGAGTGTGGCACTACACCTTGTACCTAGGGAAGAGGTTATTCCCTGTCAGGTAGTGTTTTGATCATTATGGGTCGAGAGGTTAAGTGTAAGAGACCATTGCAAGGCTGATTATCCAATGAGCTTTATCGCACTTAAATCCATTATCCTTGGGTCTTCATAGGGTGACTGAATTCATTGATCATTTAGGTGTAAATGTTGGGCCCAAACTAAGCCCATGTTGATTGGCTCAAGGGTTCATTGTTTTGAAGATTGAATTCGATATAGCCTCTTTTAGAGGTGGGACCGGACCCTTATGGACTTGAGAGAGACCTTTCTAGGGTCCCACGCCATACAATATCAGGTCTAAAGTGGCCATGCAACACCTAGGGTCATGAGCCTTTGAAGAAAATGGGCCAAAGGCCCAATTAATAAGATTAATTAAACTATTGAATTGTCATGTGATTTGGGTCAATTGGTATTGGGTATGGAGCACTTATCCTCTCAACAAGACAATGTTTAATTGTTAAAGCAGTTCAGATAATCTCCTAATTAGATTAGGAGTGTGCTTCATTAAGAGATAAAAGGAGAAGAGGGTAAACAAGACTGGACTACCTCTCCCTCTTGTTCTCTTTTGTCTCCTAGGAAACCTTAGAATGATCAAGGCTTTAAAGAACTAATTTAGATTGGTTTTCTTCTTTGTTTTTGTAAGAAAAACATAGAAGAATAGTAGGCTCAATTACCCTACTCGATCCAAGCAAGTTGGATAGCAGATTTGCTGAAATCAAGTGTTACTGAATCCGTTCTTTGTACATTGTGCCATCTTTAGTTGAAGGCCGGTTTTAGGACTAAGAACGATCTTGAAAATTTAGATTTCAAATTTACTAGGAAATCGGTTCCTGTAAAGGTTAGAAAAATTTTTGAAAATTTGGCCAGCCATCTAGCATGGTTCAGCCATCCATTTGATGGATTGTAACTCTACTCCAACAAATAGGACAAGGGAGTGGGGGAAAATAAGAAAGTAATTACTATAGGTAGGCCTGTCAGTCAGGTTGGGTGGGTCGGGTTCGGGTTGGGTTAGCAAATGCTAGACCCTAATCTAGCTGTTTGTGTTAGGGTTGACCCACAGGTCAATTCGGGTTATCTCTAAAAATAATTGGAAATTTAAAGAATAAAGAAAAATACAGAAAATGCCGAAATAAAGGAATTAAAAAACTTGGAACATTCAACAATTCAAAAAGTAAATGATAAAGTGTAAAGAGTAAATAGTAAAGATTAAAGTGTGAAAACTTCTAACAACACATAAATAGTCCTAATCAGACCTGACAATCGGGTCAGCGGGTTAACCCATGACCCAACCTAATTTTTTTCGGATTGGGTTGGGTTAGGTCATTTTCACATTCAGGTAACTAAATATGAGATCCTAACCCTGTTTTCTCAGGTTAGGTTGGGTTAGGTTTGCGGGTTGGGTCAACTTTTTGCTAGTCTAACTATAGGGCATTGGGAACTTACAAATGACAATAAATGTAGCGAGCCAATAAAGCTTCTTGTGATATTATGGAGAGCATGTAAAACTATGTATTTGCCTATATATTTCCAATTGTGTAGCGCTGCAATTTTGGTTGGATTGAATTAACATTTTACATTGTTTCAAGTTTAGGCCACTTCAAATTTTGACAAAAGCCCAACCTTGGCTCTCACCCAACCAATTTGTACCTCTTTAATTGAGCCAAACCATAGCAGGTCCAACCAAGCATATTTTATTAATTTGTTTAAATTTTTTCTAATTTTATTAGCTTTTATTATTTTATTTATTTTGTAAATTTCTATTTTTTTTCTAGTGGAATCAAAATGGATTTTAAATTAACAAAAACATAATTTTAAAATAAATTCATAATTTTTATTAAATTTGTACTTGAATAATTTATTGAGTTAAAAGTCATGTATTTTAGTTCTTTGTAATTGTAATTGTTATGTTTAATTAACTATTAAGATAACTAATTATATTTTGGTTATTTAAGGCTATGTTTGGCTTGAAGGAAAAAGTAAGGAAAAGTAAGAAAACATATACAAAGTTTGTAAAAATTTTTTTAACTTTCCCTTTTTTTTCCTACTTTTTCCTTCAAACCAAACACAACCTAATACTATGATTTTTCAAAAATAATCTTAAGTAACTATTAAATATTTACCCACCAGGCATTAGCCAATAATGTGTACTTGGAACGATACAGTGTTCCTGAACACATTAATCGAATGATCTATATATCAGTATGCTAATGATGTCAAAAGATCTAAATTGATCAACTGTCATGCTATCTTTTGGATACATCAAACTTTGGTAATGTATTGTGTGATCAATTTTACATTTTGATTTTGAGGTTAAGATGATCTAATAATGGGTTGGCCACCTCAGTGTCGTAGTGGGAATTGTCGTAGGTCGGATATTGGTCCAATCCGATTAGATCTAAGATACAGCAAGAACAATCCAGTCTAATAAATACTTTGACCATTAAGTTTGGATTGCTTCAATTCACTGTTTTAATGGACCATCCAACTTATTCAATTTGGTTTTTTGGACTGGTCCAATTTAATGTGTTATTGAACCATCCAATTTGTTCAGATGGGATTCAACCCAAATTCGATCCATTGACAATCCTATTTATCTGTCAATGAACCAGATATTGATTCAATCCAACTTAATCCAATATGAATATATTATATGGATCAAGTCCAATCCAATCTAATAAATAATTTGGACCATCAAGTCTGAACTGATGTAATTCAATATGTCTTATGAGACTATCCAACCCATTCAAATAGACTTTGATTTGGATGGATCCAGTCCAAACTAAGTCCATTAATAACCCTAGTGGTGGGGCATATAACGCTTTATGCCATGGTTGTTAATTGCAGGCTAGACATCATAAACCCAGGTTTCACCTATTCAGGTCAGACCCATTTTAATCATTTTCTTTGCCCGACAACATAAACAGGTTTCATAAAAGCTGTTTAGAGGCTCAATCAGTTATTGGAAGGTGGACTTCTAGATGCAATCTTAGACCATTGTTTCAGCCATTATAGTTGTCATTTCTTTTTTCTGAAAAGGACCAAATAGTGTCTGTTAGTTATTAGGATGAAAAAGAAAATACATAATAGAAGAAGTAAAGATGGAGAGCCTTCTTTTTGGGGGGATTTTGAGAGGGTTAAGTTGGTTAATGGGATTTTGGTTTCCACTGACCAAAACATCTATGTTCTTTTTTTAGATTTATGTGAGATTCATGGAAAATTTATTTTCTCTAAGTGATACCCCATCTCCTCGGTGGGTACTTAACTTTCTCACGGGGAAGTTACTAACACTTGGATATGACAAAATTATCCATTTTAATAATATTTTTTTTGGATAAAATGGTCGCTTTCTTATTTACCTATGAAATAAAAGAACATAGCTAAATGCTAATGTTTTCAAACCACAATTGACCTGGACAATCAAATTGTTCGGCTTGGGAACCATCCAGGCAATTGGTTCCGTTTTACCTCAAACCCAGTCCCTGGACAAAAACTGTTGAATTAGTCAATGACTTGTTGATCCGGGTTGTCGAACCATCTACCTATTTGACCTATTCAACAGTTTTGGCTATTTTTTATTTTAATTATTTTATCAGAACAAGCTGTCCATTTGAACTAGACAGTCAATTTGTCAACCCAAAAACAGTGGCTAGAATGGTTCAGATTTTGGGTCATTTTTTTAAATATTGGTAAATGCAATTAACCAAGTAAGTATTTCCCAAGAAACACTTACTCAGGTAAATAACTTCCCAAAAAAAAAATGAACGGGCCAAAGTGTGTATTCTTTACTCACTATGAGAAATGAGAGGAACTCGTTCCTCAAGTCTTTATTATTCAACAACGAAAGTGGGCTAGATAGAGAAGAAAATCCCAATGCTACGTATAGACTAAGAAACCATTATAAAATGTTTGAAGTTCTAAAACTGCAACAAAAAATAAATTCTTGGACTGTGGAACCAATGATGAAGTTCCACGCCTGTAATAAATTCATGGACTCCACTATAAAAGGTGCGGACCCTATGTATTTTATTAGGGAAAATTCTTGATCAATACCCTGTACTTTGGCTCGAGTGATAATTTGGTCCACGAACTTTAAAATGTGACAAGTCAGTACCCAAACTTTCAAAATGTGACAATCCAGTACCTGGACTTTCAAAATGTGACAATCTAGTACCTACCGCTAACCAGTCTGTTAATCAGTGTTAAATGACATTTGAAAAATAAAAAATGCCTTAAGAATACCATCTAATTCTCTTTATCAACCATCCAAACATTGACAATAAAATGAACAGTTCCAAATTCTATATTCTTCTAACCAATCACCAACTTTTTTGAATAGAAGATGCTAGGATTAGAGTGTTCAATTTTTTATCAACGTTTGGATGGTTGATAAAAAAAATTAGATGGCATTTTTGACTTTTCAAATGTCACTTAACAATTGATTAATGGATTAATTAACGATAGATATTAAATTGTCACATTTTGAAAGTTTAGATACTGAATTGTCACATTTTAAAAGTTCAATGAAGTATCACATTTTAAAATTGAATACTAAATTATTACTGGAATCAAAATACAAGATACTTATCGTAAATTTTTCCATTTTATTATTCATGTTAACATGCTAAATAACCAAAGCGTTCAGCTAAACCTTTCGAATACGGATCAGGGTTACTGTACTTTAACGTGACTTACAGCAATATCTCTATCGTCCGTTCAAGTAAAAAATAGGAAGAGAGAAAACACAAGAAAAATTTAGATCTCTGTCGTCCGCTCAAGAAAGAAAATAGGAGAGAGAAAATACGAGAACAGTAGAGATCAAATTGCCAAGGCTTCCAAATCTTTGTTAATCGAGACAATGAGACTTTCCGTATAGATCCGGCAATCTGTAGCAACGGCGTAGATTAACCTCATTTCCCACAACAGTGCATGCTACACTTCATTGTGCATGCTACACTTCATTGTGCATGCCTTGTTCTCGTGCGCGCCATGATTCTCCCGACCAACGACCTATACACTGTTCCTTCTCCCGCGTTACGTGGCCACGTGGTGGACAGACGGCCGGTATCCCAGATATCTCACGTTGTTGTAGGTGAACGAACACCGTTGGTGCCGGTTGAAAGACTTGCTCGACGAGTCGACGTTTAACGCTGTGCTGCGAAGTCGCTTTTGGCTGCAGAAACGCCGAAGCAGAGAAGTTTGACGAGGGAAAGAATTCTCAGCGTTTTTGTTGAATACCAGAAGCCAAAGGCAAAAGTTAGATTTTCTAATCGTTCGAGGGGGGAGGTCCTCTGGAGCTTGATTTCTTCTCGATGAGAGATTTAATCGCAGTTTAGGGTTTTTGTTTGATCTCCACCGGCCATAGGTTCATAGAGCTCTTTCTTCAAGATGATGCTTTCGTTGCAGAGAGATGCTCGGCAACAGCAGCACCACCAGCAGACGCTGCAGCCGGCGGCACCAAGTGGGTTTGCGAGAGTTGCGTTCAAGGCCGATCGTGATGATTCTTTCGGTTTGCAGTCGGACTCCCTGGTGAATTTCAAGCAATCGCAGCAGGCGCCGGAAACTCATGAAGGTTCTTCGATTTGCTCTTCGAAAATATGGTTTTGATATGCCTGCTGGTGTTATAGATGCTGTAATTTAGGGTTTAGTGCTTCCTTTGTATTCCGCTGCTGAAGCTTGTAACTTGTGAGAGAAATTTGTAGTTTGGATTTCTGAGTTAGGTGTTAATGTTGAAACCATCGAATTCGATGAATAGTGTTATGTGTGAAAGATGTCATCTTTTTATATATAACAAAAATTTTCTTTTGAGTAAAGGCCTTCCTTTTCATTACCGAGCCTTGCTATTGACATTTCTGAATGTTCGAAGCTACTCCTGGACGTGCTTATGAATGCTTTCTTATTTTTGAATCTTCTTTTTCTTCTCATGTGAAAAATCTGTGCACTAAGCAACACTCCAGGATAAGTAAAGAGAAATGTCTTTAAAACAAAAGAGATTACATCTACGTGAAGAATTTTTACCAGATACCGAAATAGCAAATTTATCTCATCAACCATAAGATTACAAGCATCACTAAAGAGAACCAATACAACATTCTAATGTATCCCATAACTTATCTCCAAAATCCACCCTATTTTATATTTAATCGGACCCAATATCAACAGCCATTTTGTTTCTATCCCTAACATTGCCTTAAAAATATGTCTGTTCTGTTCTCTCCATAAACTCCAACAAACTGCAAAAGAGATGATGCTCGGATAAATAAGAGTGTCATGTCTTCTGGAACTGGAAGCCTCTCAACCTAAAATTATCCAATGGATACTATCTGATGATAATAGCCATGTGAAAGCTTCAACCCTTGGGGACAAATCAAAATGAAAAAAACCTTCAACTTGGGGTTATTGGATTTCCCCATGCTCCTTTAATGTTACTACTCTCTACCTGTTCTCTTAAAAGGACTTGACAGTAAATTTTCCATCTCTGCACTCCTTCTATCATCTCATGTCTGGTTTCCTAGTTTCCAATTTAACATCTTCCAAGTTCAAACTTAGAAAACAAGCCTATGCATCCTTCCAACTCTCAGTTGTTTTCAAGGTACCAAGGAAAGGCTAGGTGACAGGAGGTAAGTCTTGTTGCTTAGTTGCATAGGTGATGGATTATTTTAAATTTTTTTAAACAATAACCATGAATCATAGCACTATTCCCTAGGTTATAGCAATCACCAACCATATTTCACTAGTAATTATTATATATAATCTTCACAAAGGAGTATAAACTTCATATTGAAACATAGTAAATTAACATATTCATGAGAAGAAAAAGAAGGAAGAAAGGAAAACTCAGAAAATATAGGGGTTGAGCCCCTGTTTTTGTCCTAGGAAAAGAAGAAAAGAAAGGGTGGAAGAAGAATGTGTTGATTAGACCAAATTTTAAGTTCTTCTTTACTTATTGGTTCAGGTTTTGAAGTTTTCAAGGTCTCAAGATAGCATATACCAAAATGCCTATTGATTGAACCCTAACAAATAAGAAAATAAAAGGAAACAAGTATGTAAACCCCAAAAATGAACTACATAGTTTTATAATGTCTACTTTGTTATCATGATCTCAAAAAATAAAGAATATAAACATATTTCATAGTGTTACTTATAAAACATCCAGGCACTTAAGTGGGGTAGCCCTCCATGGGCACCTTCTCACCTAGGCATTGCCTTGACAACTACGAATGGATGTTTGAAAATTGGGCACCACCAAACAACCTGATATCTTCTTTTCAAAGCAATGGTTCACAAAATTGTTCTTTGAGCTTAGCTTGTACAATCTAAGGTATAACTTACACAGATTTCCTTCTCCATGCGGTTTGTCATTTCAAAACCTCTCTACTACCATCCCTCACTAAGAACTTAAATAGTTTAGCAAATTTTGCTTGAAGCTTCACAATCCCTTTCCATAGGTCCACTCCAAAATGTTGATGACACATCTCTAGTATCCAATTGTTACAGTATTGAAAAACTAAACAGCTTGGCTTGACGCATCCAACAGCCCTAACACTTCTAGTTTATTGGTCAAGTACATATTATCACAGCATACCACCATGTCTCAAGTGAGAATCATGGAAAGGGATACCTGGGTGAAGGGCTACCTAGAGTAGAGTGAGAACCATCACAAAGAGGGCTACCTAGAGTAGAGTAAGAGCCATCATGGAGATGTCTACTTGCTTCTAGAGTGAAGTTGTGGGGACTTAGGCTATAGAAATGTGATGGTCCTAAAAAACTAAACAACTTGGCTTGATGCATTTCAACAGTCTTAATGCTTTTGGTGTATTGATCAAGTACATAACACCAATTAATGTTCTCCATTCCATATTCACAAAAAGCCACCCTTCTCTAGAGATAATCTCTCTCATTTCCAAATCTCCACTACCACTTACCTAAGAAGGCTTTATTTAGGTCTCTAATTCTCTTCATCCTCACACAACTTCTTAGGCTTGCACACCTTATTCTACTTAACCAAATGAATCCTGTTTCCTTTCCTCCTTTCCAAAGTAAATCTCTTTGAATATTCTCCAAGGTAACATTGTGATGCCCTTCTAGCAAAATTAGTTAACCAGCCTTCTATGATGCCTCAGTGGACTAGGTGCTGAACCTTAGGGCTATATTGGCTAACTTTGAAATGCTCACAGGTTTGAAAGTAAACCTAGCTAAAAGCTTGTTGATTGGGGTGGGGGGAAGTAGGGAGGGAGGAGCTGGATCAGTTTGCTGTGGTGTTTGAATGTCAAATTGGGGAGCTGCCATTCCAGTGTTTGGGTCTTCCAGTAGTGTCTAAAGCTTCTGCAGCAGGAATTTGGAGACTAGTAGTTAAAAGAGTGGAGAAGAGGCTGGAGAGCTGGAAAGCAAAATATCTTTCTTTGGAGGAGCAGAATTACACTAGTTAGGGGTGTTCTCTCTAGTTTACCGACTTATTACCTCTCTCTACTAAATATTCCAGCAAAGGTGGCAAGAAAAATTGAGAAGTTACAGAGGGATTTTTTGTGGGAAGAGGTAGGGGGAGCTAAGAAATTCCACATGGTAAAATGTGTAGGCCAAAAGGGGAAGGTGGTTTGGGAATCAGCAGGGTCAGAATTTTCAACAAGGCCCTGTTGGGTAAGTGGCTGTGGAGGTTTGGGCTGGAAAGGGAAAAGGGGTCTCTTTGGAGGAGGGTAGTGGTTGGGAATATGGGTTGGTGAGGTTTGGGTGGGGGTCAAGGGAGGTCTCAAACTCTTATGGGGTGAGTGTCTGGAAAGGGATAATGCAGTTCAATCAAGAGTTTAAAACTTTAGTCAACTTTAAGGTGGGTGGTGGGTCAAAGATAAGATTTTGGGGGGACGAGTGGTGTGAAGCAGGGAAGTAAGAAAAGCATGTATACCTCTTTTCAGACTCCAGAGCTAAATAATAGCTTATACTTTTCAGTTCCAGATTTCTGCGTTATCAAACACCACCTAAATCCGAAGCAAGTTACATTGGTTGGATCTCAAGCAAGTTCCAGAAATTCTCCCCCAAGTCTAATCTGCTAACTTGATCAAAGTCTGGTAGCACCCATACCCAATCTGCAATTAACTTCCCCACCAGAGCCACTAGAACTTCTATGTTCTTAAATTTGTCTTCAAAATTCCTCTTGTTCCTTTCATTCCATAGTGTCCAGAACACAACAAAGGGAATAAATGAATAGTAACTCCACATAACTTTTGCAGTCTTGCAGGTAGAGAATAAATGTAGGGCAGATTACACATAAAGCACCAATTAGGGGACAAACACCAATTAAAGAATAATAGTAATTCCACATATCAGCAAATGGTCACAGTCCTCACCCTTCACTTTACACATAAACCACCAATTAGGGGACAAACACATATAGGGTTTCTTCTTTTGCAAGTTTTCCACACTATTGATCTTACCGTAAGGGGCTTCTCAACAGAACACATCTATTTTAGGAGGTATTGGCCTTGGCCAGACCTCTTTAACTGGGGAGACTTGAGAGGAGGGGGTGGAGCAAAGGGATTTAAAAAAAGATGCACAAGAGAAGGAGCCAACCGGGGTTAGAGACCAAACCCTTTTATCCAGGTTAGGGGGTCCAAACACATTGAGTCTAGAAGCAACGAGAGATCTGAAACACAAGAAGATTTATCATCCCTTAACCCTCTTCGGAACCCAAAATCCCAGTTTAAAGCCAAAGGAAGAACTGGGGGGGGGGAGGAACCTTGAAATAGGTTTCATTTTAAGGAAGGAGATGGAATAGAGAGAAGGGAAACAATCTCTTAGGGGTTGAGTTCCCACCCAAATATCTTCCTAGAAAAAAACGGAGTTTCTAGAACAAACATCATACCTTACAAACCTGAGGAATTTGGGGAGAATGCCAACAATTGCCTTCCAAGGTGTTGTGAGCAAAGCCCTTCGAGATACCCCCGTGTCCCAACCTGATTCAGAACAACTATGGATACTCTTCATTACTTCATGCTACAACCTCTCTCTCTCTCTCTCTCTCCAGGGGCCACCTCCAAAGCCACTTACCTAAAAGAGCTTCATTCTTGCTCACTACATTCCCTACTCCTAGGCCTCCTTTTTTGCTTCGACTCACCACCTTCCACCTAATCAAGTGATCTGTTTTCTCTTCACCAGGTTCCCATAAGAAGTCCCTCATCAATTTTTCCAACCTCTTTGCCTCCCTTTTAGGAATTCTAAAGACTAAAAGGAAGTAGATTGGCAAGTTGGCTAGAGTTGCCTTAATCAAAGTAACTCTACCCCTCAAGGAGATATGGTTTCTCTTCCAAGCTGCCAATCGTTTTTTCAAATTTCCCATCATCGGGTTCTAGAACTAGGTAGGATAAAGGCTACTGTGACCAGGTGCAATCTAAATAGGTTGCTATAGATTCCATCTCCTCTCTGTTCAAATTTATTCCCACAACACAACTCTTCTCAAAATTTATCTTCAAATTTGAAGCCTTCTCAAAGTGAATTATTAAATCCTTTAGATTTCTTACCTCCATCAGATCACAACCTTCACAAAAGATTATTATGTCATAAGATCACCCTCTTAAGGACTTGACACTAGCTGCTTTTGTGAGGAGTTTACTAAAAGCATTGGCAACTAGAGTGAATTGGAAAAATGACATGGGATCACCTTGTCTCAGACCCCTACTAGTTGGGAAAAAACCTTTGACTACCCTATTGACCAAGATGGAGTAATGGTAGGAGGATAAGCAACTATTTATCCATTTACACATCTATCCTCGGACTCACTTTCTTAGAATGAGTAACAAGAAACCTCATTCCACTTGATTGCAGACCTTTATTTTTGATAGGAAACGGTAACTTTCATTAGAGAATTGAAAAGATTATAGGCTTACAACCCACAAAATGGATGGAAAAAGAAAATAAAAAACTTACAAACAGGCCCAAAACAAAGCCTCCTTAGTAACTCCTTGCTTAGCTAAAGTGTTAGCCATTCCATTTGCTGACCTTCTTACCCATTTAAAATGCACCCCAATCTCCCTTGCTAAGCTAATAATCTCTCTTAGAGGCTGTCCAAGAGACCACGCTCCTAGGTTTCCAGCTTGCATCCACTCTATTACCAGCTTGGAGTCTCCTTCCATCTGATTGCTGCATTCTCCATTGTTTCGCTAGTTTCAAACCTTGAAGTAAGGCCATTACTTCTGCCCTTAATCAATCTCCCACCCCAATTGGGCTCAGGTAAAGGGCCAAGACTTTTCCTTCCTCGTTTCTGTACACACCCCCAACTCCTGGTTGCCCTGGATTACCCAAGGAACTTCCATCAAAGTTTAGCTTCACCCTGAACTGAGGCGGTGGTACCCAACATTATTGTACCACATGGGAGGAAGGCGAGGATACAACTATAGCACTCCAATTTCTAATTAATTTAGCTGAGGAGAAGTCCTTGAAGAGATGATGTACTTTCATCCAATGCATAACCTTGATGGTGACAACCTCCACAAGTGCTTCCTTGGATTTTTCTTGCCCTAGGAAGATCCTATTGTTTCTCTCTTCCCAAATTGATCATAGGATGGCTGCTCTTGTTATTCTCCACATTATCTTGCTCATTTTCCTTGGTTGTCGGAAGAAGCTAGAGTCAAAAAGGTTCAGCACACCCAAGGGGGGTTCCATCTATAACCAAACAAAGAAGAGAACCAATCCCACAAATAATAAGCAAAAGGACAAGAAATCAAAAGATGAGTCGCTGTCTCACCATTTCTTAAGCAAAGGTAACAGAAATGTGGGGAAAGGCTCCAATTTGGCCTTTTTCTTTGAAGTACATCCATAGTATTGATCTTTTGAAGAGCCACTTCCCAGCAAAAAGCCCTAACCTTTGGTTGCACAGGAGAATACCTGATTTCTTTAGCCGGAAAAGAGACAAACACAAAAGAAAAGTGAATTAAGGCATTGAAAAAAGATGAACAAGAGAAAGTCCCTGAAGAGGACTCTTTCCAAATTCTACTAGGAAAACTGAATTCAACACAGTGAATAACTCATCTGTAGAAGCCAATTTTGAATCCCTCAACCCTCTTCTCAAACCCAAATCCCAAGTCCCCTCAAACACATGAAGTGAGGAGATGGTTTTGAATTTATTTAGGGAAAGAGAATACATTACCGGGAATCTATCCTTAAGGGGGGTGTTCCCAAGCCAAAAGGTCCTCCCAAAACAGAATTTTATTACCTGAGCACACATCAAATCTCATGAAAGGCTAAAAGGAAGGCAAGACTCCAGCAATTGCTTTCCATGGGGAGAAATGAGAAGCCCTAGGGTTGATGCCAGCATACCATCCATTAGCTGCCTTCTCGTGAATACTTTCCACCACTAAGTGTCACAAAATGTCCTACACCAAAGGAAATCTCCACAACCACATTCCTAACAAAGCTACATTTCTTAATCTGATATTGCCAATGCCTAGACCCCCCGCTTCCTTTTTCCTAGAAACTATTTCCTACTTCACTAAATGGTCATTTTTTGTGTCACCTGGTTCCCATAGAGAATCTCTCACGAGCTTTTCTAACTTATTGACAACCTTGGCAAAAAGCTTAAAGGTAGACAAAAAATACACCTGAAGGTTGGCCAGAGTGGACTTTATTAAAGTGATTCTACCCCGTAGTGAGATATAATTTCTCTTCCACCCTGCTAGCTTCTTAGTGAATCTTTCTAAAACTAGGTACCAAAAGTTTTCTGTTCTAGGATTTCCCCCTAGGGGCAGACCTAAATATACTAGAGGCCAACCACTTACCTCGCAACCTAAAACCCTAGCCACCAACTGCACTTCATCATCTTGTAAATTCACCCCCACTACACAACTCTTGTTCCAATTGATTTTCATATTGGAGACTCTCAAAATGCATCACCATCAATCTCAAATTATCCATCTCCTCAATTTCCCCTTCACAAAAAGAGAATGATATCATCCACAGACTATAGGTGAGTGACAATCACTTGTTGCCTCCCAACTCTCCAACCTTTTAGTAGATTTCTTGAATCAGTCCTAGAAATCAAGACACTTAGGACATCCACTACTAAGGTGAAGAGTGTTGTGAAACTTATTTTGGTTTTCTGTTAGTATGCTGTTAGTATGCTGTCAGCCTAGTCAACCTAGGTGTTGTCAGTTAGTTCCTTTTTCTTTTTTGTTATTTGTTCTTTATTATGAATTGCAACCAAGGGCATTCTTGTAATTACTGGTTTTATTATGTTAAGAGAATATAAATAAGAAGCTGGTAGCCGGCCAGCCCTCAAGTCTTTTGGTTCTCAATCGAACCTCTCTTCTCTCTCTCTCTCTCTCTCTCTCTCTCTCTCTTCTTCTCTTCTCAATCGAAGACATGGTATCAGAGCAATAATTCTGGGGCTCGAAATTTTTTTTTCCTCATCTGAATCTCAGTTCTCTTTTTTCCTCTCTTTCTCTTGATCTCTTGGACGTGGAAGACCAAGAACTCTAATCGGATTGATCAAAGTTCTTACAGCTGCTGTTCTTTGGGTTCCTCCTTGGTCGTAACACCAAGGAAACCTTAATAGAAGAGGGGCGATGCTGTGGAAAGCATTTTCTGGATTTTCCGGTGTTGTGAAAATTTTTTCTGGATTCTTTTTCTTGCTCTCTTGCACCTTCGTACAAGTGCTGGACAGGGGTATGTGCCCCTTTTTTTCTCTATGGTCTATGCTGTGAAGAGCTGTGAATTCCGTGGTTTTGAGGTTTACATTTCCATGCTGGACAGGGGTATGTGTTTCCTTTTTTTATCATGTGCTGTTGTAGAACTGTTGGTAGGCCTTGTTAATGACTCCTTGTGGCCGAACTATTGTTGCTAATGGACTGTTTTCAGTAGCGTATTAGTAGACTAGTTGTTGGACTGATTACTAGGCTATTCTAAGGGCCGACCTATTGCTGGACTGTTTCAGCAGTATGTTTTTCTCTTTCCGGAAGTGGAAATTCTTGGGAGTTTAGCATTCTGCTTGCATGGGGTTTGGTCTGGTATATTTGTGTCCCTTTTTTGTTTTTTCAATGGCAAATTATGATTCAGCATCTTCTTGAGTTACACCAACTCATAGTACAACTGGTATGGGGGGTGAAAACATGATGCTTCCCATGCCAATTACCCCTTTAAATGGCCTGAACTACCTGGAGTGGGCTAAAAGTGTGAAACTTTATGTAATAGCAAGGGGAAAAGGTGGTTATATAAATGGCAGAGTGAAAGAACCCAAATGTGAGACAGCTGAACATGATAGGTGGGACCAAGAAAATAGTATGGTGATGTCTTGGCTCCTTGTGGTCATGGAACCCGAGGTGAAGAATTTTATGTGGGCAGACATCGCTAGTGAGATTTGGGAACAGGCCAAAACCACCTATTCTGAGCAAAGGCATTATGCCAAAATTTACCAGTTGCAAGCTGAATCCTCAACCTGTAAACAGGGAAATCGTAGTTTGTCTGCTTATTATTCGGCCCTTACTTCTGTATGGAAAGAATTGGATCACTATCAGGCTATAGAGTGGAAACATGATGATGATGCTAAGGCCTATAAGAAACTGGTTTCTCAACAGCGGGTGTTTGCTTTCTTGTTGGAACTGAACCTTGCTTATGAACCCTTGAGAGTTCAGATCTTAGGAAGCAAAGAGTTGCCTTCGGTTCAAGGGGTATATGTCCTTGTTCAATTTGAAGAAAGTAGGCGGAGTGTGATGGTTACAGCTGAGGGAGAGCAACAAGTAGCTTTGGCTGCAATGGGTAATAGCAATATGAGGAAGAAAAGTGACTAAAAGAAGGCTGACGATAAAGACAAGTTGTTTTGTACCCATTGTCGGCACTTGCGACATACACATGCCACATGTTGGGAAATTCACGGGAAGCCCAAGTGGGTAGTGAAGAACCAAGAACAGGGTAAAGTGCAAGGTCAGAAGAAGCCGAATACAACACATAATGCAGCACGTGGCAATCCAAGATACTCAAGTTGCTGGTACTACCCGGGACCAATTTATTAGTTCTGACCCCAAGGAAGATATCATGAATTCCTTCAGAGGTCACTTGGAGTCATATGGTAGGGCTTTGCGACAGATGGATAGTTCAGTTACTGGTATTGCTACTTCATTTGCATCTACATCAGGTAATGCGGTTTTTTGCATTCCATGTCACCACTACTACTGATTCCCCTTGGATCATTGACTCAGGGGCCTTTAACCACATGACCGGTAAGCCAAATTTACTTCAGACTTATAGCCTTTTGTTAGGAAGGGATAAAATGAGGCTTGTAGATGGATCATTCTCCTCCATTGCAGGCCAATGATCAATATCCCTTCCCCATGGCCTGGACCTAAATAGTGTGTCGCATGTTCCCCAACTTCCTATAAATTTGCTTTCAATCAATAGCATCAAAAACTCTTTAAACTGTAGTGTAACCTTTTTTCCTGGTTCATGTGTTTTTCAGGATCTAACTTTTGGGAGGACGATTGGTAGAGGAAACCTAGTAGATGGTTTCTATATTCTCGATAACAAAGCTGGTCTCTCGGTGTCGTTCTCGGAGTCATATAGCTAGTCAAATAAGAGTCAAAATTTTTTTGTGGCATAGTTGGTTAGGCCATGTTTCTTTTGAAATAGTGAAGTCTTTGTTTCCATTTTTGTTTAAGTCATGTTCAGTGTCCGATTTTCAGTGTCAAACATGTCAGTTGAGCAAACAATGTAGAACAACCTTTCATTCAATTAATAAAAGATCCAGTTTTCCTTTTCATATTGTGTATTCTGATGTGTGGGGGCCTACTACTATAATCTCTGAGGGCAGGTGTAAGTACTTTATCACATTGATCGATGATTTCTCTCGCTATACATGGGTATTCCCGATGCATAACAGAGATGAAGTTCCAAAGATCGTGCAAGACTTACAGCAGATGGTGTTTACGCAGTTCCATGTTGAAATACAGATCTTTCAATCAAATAATGCCAAGGAATACTTCCATGGTGAGCTTAATAAGTTCTGCCTCCCATGGATCTATTCATAGGAGTTCATGCGCAAGAACACCGCAATAAAATGGTGTTGCCGAAAGAAAAAATAGACACCTTCTTGAGGTAGTTCAAGGGATGATGTTACACATGAATGTTCCAAAAATGTTTTGGATGGATGCTATATTTGCAGCCGCTTATGTCATCAACCGCATGCCCTCTAGAGTGCTGAACTACATGGCCCCTCATCAGTTGTTGTTCCCTCAGTCTCCTCTATTTTTCATTCCCATGAGAGGCTTTGGTTGTCGTGCTTTTGTCCATGATTTGTTTCCGTCTCGGGGAAAGTTAGACCCTTGGTCCATTCCTTGTATCTTTCTGGGGTATCCTTCCTCTCAAAAGGGGCATCGGTGCTTTGATCCTGTTAGTCATAAATTTTTTCTCTATGGATGTGTCATTCTTTGAGTCTGAACCGTTCTTCCTTGCTTCTCCTCAGGGGGAGAGTAGTGTGGAAGAGGAGAAACTAGTACAAGCCCGCCAAGTCTCTCTTCCTTCTTTTCCGGACCTAGCCCCCTTTCGTGTCTTCCAACATATATGCCATAGAGATCAGAAATGTGATAGAGATGTGGAACTACCAAGCACTGAGCATCCGACACCGTCAAACTCTTAGGAGGTAAGTCCAAACCTTGCTATACCTATTGACACCCCTACTCTTACTGTGGATGACATTGACATTCCTATTGCTCAAAGAAAGGGAGTTAGGTGATGCACTACCAAACACCCGATCACCTAGTATGTCTCCTATGATCACATTTCCCCCTCATACCGAGCCTTCCTATCTGTAGTTGATTGCATCCCTGTACCTGAAAATGTTGCAGAAGCCTTAAAATACCCTGAATGGACATATGCTATGAAGGAGGAGATTAATGCCCTCCATAAAAATCAAACTTGGGAATTAGTGGATCTTCTAAGGGGGAAAGACCTAGTAGAGTGTAAGTGGGTGTTTACAGTTAAGCACAAGACGGACGGGACAGTTGAAAGGTATAAAGCAAGATTAGTAGCCAAAGGGTACAATCAAGTGTATGGAGTTGACTATGATGAGACATTTGCTCCAGTAGCTAAGATGAACTCAATTCAAGTTCTTCTATCATTAGTTGCTAATTTTGATTGGGATTTGCATAAACTAGACATTAAGAATGCCTTTTTAAATGGTGACTTAGAAGAGGAGGTGCACATGGTTCAACCCCTAGGATTCTGTGCCAAGGGAAGTGAGAATAAGGTGTGTAAGCTAAGAAAGTCTCTCCATGGTTTGAAACAATCTCCAAAGGCTTAGTTCAGTAAGTTTCATATGGAAGTTCAACAAGTAGGGTTCAAGCAATGTCAGTCTGATCACACACTCTTTGTGAAGAGATGTCAGGAACGGGCTACTGTTTTGATAGTGTATGTGGATGATAATATCATCACAAGAAATTGGAGTTCAAAAATACAATAGTTGAAACAATTCCTTGCATCTAAATTTGAAGTGAAAGATCTAGGTCCTCTAAAATATTTTCTTGGAATTGAAGTTGCTCGCTCTAAAAGGGGTATCTTCATTATTATGAATTGCCACCAATGGCATTCTTGTAATTACTGGTCTTATTATGTTAAGAGAATATAAATAAGAAGCTAGTAGCTGGCCAACCCTCAAGTCTTTTGGTTCTCAATCGAACCTTTCTTCTCTCTCTATTCTCTCTCTCTTTTCTTTTCTTTTCTTCTCAATCGAACACAAAGAGGAAATGTGACAAAGGGTCTCATTGTCTAAGGCCCCTCTTTGTAGGAAAGAAGTCCCTAGCTACTCCATTCACTAAGATTGAGAAGTGACGAGAGGTAATACAACCCTTTATCCACTTACACCATCTCTCCCCAAAGCCTCTATTCTTCAACACTTCTAGCAACAAATCCCAATCCACCAAATCATAAGCCTTTTCTAAGTCAAGTTTACAGATCAAACCCTTTTCTCCTTTTCTTTTTTTTTTTCTTTTTGTTTTTTTGTAATCCACACATTCATTGGCTATTAAACTCTGATCGATAATTTGTCTCCCTTTCACAAAGGCCCCTTGATTCAATGAGATCAAGGAAGGAATGACTTTCTTGAGTCTTAGAACTTTAGAAATGATCTTATACAGTCTCTCAATCAAACTGATCGATCTAAAGTCCTTGGGCTGAACTACAGGCACCCTCTTAGGGATCAAAGCTATGAAAGTAGCATTTGCACCCGCATTTATTTTTCTTCTTTAATCACCTAAGATGTCCCAACAGTCTTGATAAAAAGCCATAGTGAATCCATCCGGGCCTGGGGCTTTTGATCTTTCCATAGAGAAAACTACCTCATTTATTTCTTGAATCTCAAATGGTCTTTCTAGGGGTTCCAACAATTCCCTTTCTCCAAACATAACCTTCAAGATGGATTTGAAATGGTCAACAAAACAATTGGCTATCCTCTCTTGGGAATCAAGGACTAGTCCATCCACTTCTAGTTTGGATATTAGATTTTTCCTTCTCCTTCCATTGGCTAGTTCATGAAAATAATTTTGTGTTCCCATGTCCTTGAGCCATTTACATCTAGATTTCTTCCTCCAAGAAACTTCTTCTCTCAAGAGGACCACATCTAGATCTCTTTTCAGTTGCCATCTCCGATCTCTTTCCTAAGGGTTTCTGACTCTTTGGGATTCCTTCACATCCAATTCCTCTATTTGGGTCATCAAAGAGGATTTCATTTCTTTTATTCTCCCAAAATGCTCCCTATTCCAATCCTTCATATGTGCTCTCAATCTTTTTAGTTTTTTTTTTTTGTGAAATCTTACCCTTTTCCACTTTACCCCCCTTAGTTCTTTTCTCCACCATTCGTTGATCTTCTTCACGAAATTCGGGTGAGTCAACCACATGTTTTCAAACCTAAAGGGTCGGGGTCCTTGCCGAAAAGGCTCCTGTCCTAGGCCAATGGGGCAATGGTAAGATGTTACTCTAGGTAAAGCTCTAGTTATCAAATCCGCCGACTTGTTTTCTCAGCTTTCATTGAATAGGAACCTATCTAATTTGGAGCAGGTTGGTATCTCCTAAAGGTTGGACCAAGTATAGAGGACTTGCAACAAGGGGAGTTCCTTCGACTCACAGTTATTAATGAAATCATTGAATCTCCCTATGCTGGTTGTAATGACCTGTTGGTGATTATTTGATTCATTCGTAAACTGAATTACGTTGAAATCCCCTCCACCCTCCAACCAAACACCACGGACCATCCCAAAGCCCTTAAATTCCATAAAGTTCTTCCGAGAATTCATTTCTTTTTCTGTAATTGCTTGGTCCATACACATTAGTTAGTGCCCAAGTAAATCCATCCTCTACCATCCTAAATTTTAATGACACTGAGAAGTTACCTGTCAATTCCTCCAATACCTCCACAACATCCTCTCTCCAAAAAGTGGCAATACCTCCCGAATTTTCCCAAGAAGGTGCTGAAACCCAACTTATTCCTCTAGGTTTCCAGATGCTTCTTGCCCATTTTCTATCAATTTCGGCTAATTTGGTCTCTTGTAGCATCACAATATCCAGCCTTTCCCTTCTAAGGAGGTCCTTAATTGGCCTTCTTTTCCTAGTACTCCCTAGCCCCCTCACATTTCAACTGTTGATTTTCATGGAGACAAAAGATTTGGCATCCCCCCTTGAGATCAGGCCCCTACTTGGAGGCTTTTCTTCTCTCCCCTCTTCTGCTAAAGTCCAAATCTCCTTCTATGTTTGATATCAACCTCTCCACCTTTGATCTTTTCTTCTTCCTTGGGTTGTTAACTGTTCCAAGTTTGCTCAAGGCTGCTTTTGTTTTGTTTCGCCTCTCCAATATTCCTTGGTTTTCTTCCAAAGATTCCTCTATTTGCCTGTACTCCTCAAGGAGAGCACAAATCTGTCCCCAAATCCTCTCTGGTTCCTCATTCTGCAGCTTTTCCGAGATTGATTCGTCTCCAACTTTTTTGCTACTTTGAACCCGTCTTTACTAAACCTTCTTGAGATTCATACTTTTCTACCAATTCCTCTTTTTTCTTGTACTCCTCCAAATGCACACAGATCTGATCCCAGATCTTGTCTAATTCCTTTTCTTGGAATTTCCTTTTCCACACCTCTTCCTCTTGTTCTTTACCCTCCTTGTCCCCAATTAAAAACTCTCCATCCATGGTCGCTGCTTCAAGTTGAGCTGCTAAGGTACCTGTTCCAGGCACAAAACCCACATCAGTACCAAAAAACGAATTGAAAAGGTTACCTGAAAGGTTGTGGGAAGTGGGCGGTGATGCTGAAACACCAAGAAGAGGGGGCAAAGTTACGGTTAAATCTTCCAAAAGAGGTGACTGTGGGTTCTCATTGTGTTCAACCAATGTCGTATTCATTGCATCAGAATCTACCTTTAGGAGTTGTCCCCTGATTGATGACTCTATGATCGATGACCGAGATGTGTCCTGTTCCTCTATTATTCTATCAGTACCATGCTGCTCTAGTGAATCGGGAGCAGATTTGGGAACTGGTATCCCCTACCTCTCCTCTATAATAACTGCAGTATCTCTGCTTTCTTAGGTAAAGAAAGAGTTTGAGAGGGCTTCTTCTGGGCTAAATCTGTGAGTTCCAAGTCATCATTTTTCGAAAACAAAAGTTCGGTGTGGAAGCTCTCATCAACACCAAGTGATTTGGTTTTTATAAGTTCCACACTTCCAATACTTGAGGAGTCTTCAAAATCTGATTCTGAACTACTTTCTTCCTTGGACGCACTGCCTTCAAAATGGTCTATAACATTCTGATTTATTGTCTCTGGAATGAAGGAATACCCTGTCTCCACTGTTGCCGGGTGCTTCTTAAAACTCAGATTTGCACCATTCTGGGGAGTTGACCTTTTTCCTCGAGCTTGGAACCCATGCCTAGTTCGGATTTGCCACTCCACTGAGGCTGATATTTTTTCCTGCGAGCAGTAGCTTGCTTGAAGGGGACGATGATAGACCAACTTTTGTGTCCATCATCTCCCTTCTTCCCTTGGTCACATGCCCACTTAAAGAGGTGCGTGGCTTGTTAAGGCTTGGGTCCACCCCTTCTAAAACAGCTAGCCCAGTCATAACTAAAGGCCCATTGTTTTCAGTTGGGCCTGGGCCCAGTTCCCCAACCTCTTTAAAAGTCATGTGTTCACTTAAAGCTTCATGTGACTGGCCTCGGTTCACTCTACCAGACTGAACCGGCTCACAAGAATGGTTTGAACCCTGAACTCTATCCGACCTTTGTTCAGCTCCTTTTGAATTTTGAACTTCTTGTGCGTGCCTGTCTCCATTTAAGCCTCTTGTCACCATCTGAACATAGGATCTGCCAATCCCTCTGCCTACCCTGCCATGCAGACTTTCCCCAAGTCTTAATGTTATTCTCTTTTTTTTCTCTTTTTTCTTGGTTTCCTCAGTTGACTTCGCCTCTTTTGTAGTAACTGATCTGCCTTGCAAACCATGTAAACAGGCCTGTTCTGTCCCTTCATTGTCTTCCCTTTGTCCCTCCATCCATAGCTAAGCTTCAATGGAAGTAGCAAGCCAAACAGCGTATGCTAAACCATCTGAAACAACCTCTATCTTCCTTGGAATGTCACTAGGTTTAACTCCACCTAGATTCAATGCAACTGAACGAAGATCAAAATCAAAGACACCATCTAGTCTTGCATCACAAATTATAGCCATTGACTGTAATACTTCCTCCTTCCAAAGATTGAAAGGCAACCCAAGCAATTGGACTGTTACATTATCCTCAATCTCAAAACTTTTGGTGTTAGAGAGAGGGCACCATTTTGAGACTGTGATAGCACCAGCCTCTAAATGAATATTTAAAGCTGAAATCTCTACTTCAACTTTTTTTTTTGATCAATTATCTCTACTTCAACTTCACCCAGATCCATCATAACTTTGTAAGATTCATAAGGTGTAATCACCATCGGCTTTGGCAGGTTCAATTCTTTGAGTATTACCTGCGCATTACCCCTCCCATCCTTTGGTGGTTTTGAAGTTTCCACCGCAAATTTCTTCCCCCAATCCTCTCCTCTTTCTGCAATCATTCATTTTCTATCATTGGATTCTTCCTCTCTCTTTTGTTTACCCACTTTCTCTTCCTTTTCTACAGCTTCTATTTGTTCTTTTTTCATCTGTTGAGCAAAATCACTCTATAACTTTGCCACTACCTTCCAACCATGACCCCTTCTACCTTCTGGGAAGCAAATTAACTACTTCTTTCTTCCTCCAAAGAATTCCTGCAGAGTTATAAAGCATCCTTTTGCATTCTTTTTACATTCGAGCTCATATCTCTTTCTTCCATCTAAGTTGAACTCCATAAAGTTCAAAACAAACTTCTGCATCCATTCGATGAGTTCAAGACCTTCCAGCAGTACTGTGGCTTTCTTTACCCCTCTAATCTTCAAGCTCTGCAAATCTCTGATCCTTATCTCTTCGAAAATGAAATCTTTTGCTTCAATCTTCATCACTTTCCTCCATCTTGCAGCTTCTGCGGACCTTTTCCTCCATAGCTTCAACCTCTAGTCCTATCCCCGAGAAGTCTGAAACTTTTTACTTCATCCTCTAACCTAGCCCAAACCACCATTTCCCCCAAGAATCTATCTTTTTATTTACTCTTCGGAAAAAAAGGTTTTCCCCTTGTTAGAATACACGAATCAGGGGTATTTGGTCATTTTGGTTTATCTATTTGAGAGTGAAAGGTCTATTTTATTTAAGTTTAAGTTATGTGTCCCATCTTTCATGTGGGACAATATGGTCTTTCTTGTAACTCTATTATTTGAAATAAATACAAGTGGGTCGGCTAGGTAGGACTGATTTTTTTCTTCTTCTCTTCTTCTTTTTCTTCTTCTTCTTCTTCTTCTTCTTCTTCTTCTTCTTCTTCTTCTTCTTCTTCTCTACTTTAACCTAGAGTCGAATAGGGTTTTCTTACATGGTATCAGAGCGGTAAAACCTTGTTCTCCTTTCATTCTTCCTTGTTGCTGTCTTCTTCGTGGGTTCACCGCCAATCATTTCAGCTTTCCTCAATTTTCTGCTAGCCTGAGTGGAAGCTCGACAAGGGGCCAAAAAGGAGTCGTCGTTTTGTGGTTTTGGAGGTGAGAATGCCTCCAGTTACTGTGGCGGTGGTCGTTGAAGTTGTGTACTAGACGCCCTCTATTCAGTGATACGAAGAGGGCTTTGTGGACAGGTATGAACAGTGTTGTTTTTTGCCCAAATAGTGGATTGTGAATGCTGTGTTTTGGTTCAAAATTTTTTTGTTGTGGACGTTTGGAGTGACTAGTATGCATATCAGTCTTGTTCTCTGTTTTTTACCTCATATGTGTGCTGAAAGTAGGGTTTTTCGACTGCTGAAGTTCACGACAGCAGTGGTGTGGTGGTAGTTGTATTGTGTTGAATGGTGTATCGATGATTCTGAATATTTAAAAGTGAACCCTTGGATCTGGTGTGTGAACAATTCTGCAGTATGCAGTACAAGTGTTTGATTTAATGACTGAGTGACTTCAGCCCTTGTATTTTGGTGGGTGAATGGTTCTGCAGTGTGCGGAATGGGTGTTTGATGTAATGACTGAGTGATTTCAGCCTTAGTATTTGATGTGTAATGTGTATTTGAAGAAGTTGGTGGTGCTGTAAGTGAGATAAGTTTTGTGGAAGTGTGTGAGGTTGTGTTGCATACTTGAAGGTGAATTAGTTAAGATGGCATCGATTGGAGATGGGAATTACAATAAAACAGGTGTCATGCTTTCTTCAGACTACCTAAATGTTCAAATGACATCTATTAAGATGAATGGTGAGAATTATGTGCCGTGGGCAAAATCTGTGGAAGTGTTCTTAAAGGCCAAGAAAAAGGTAAAACATGTGAGAGAGGAGAAACCTTCCCCTGATTCTCCGATGTTCAGTCACTGGGAACAGGAAGATGCACAAATAATGACATGGCTATGGAACAACATGGAACCAAAAATTAGTATGAACTTTATGTTCCTAGATACAACTAAAGAAATCTGGGATCATGCTAAGAAGCTATACTCCGGACAAGACAAATACAACTAGGGTGTATCAGTTGTACCAAGAGTACTTTAATCTGAAGAAAGGCAGTCAAAGCTTGGAGGAAAACTATGCAAGTCTGAGGAATATCAGAAATGAGCTCAATGTGTATCATCCTCTGACATCGGATGTTCAGATTCAACAACAGTAGCATGAACAACTTGATGTGCCAAGGCTTCTACTGGGTTTGAAGGCTGTGTATGAGCCTGTCCGAGCACAAATATTGGGGGGGTCTGCTCTTCCCTCACTTGAAGAAGTTTTTGCCCGTCTTAAGAGGACATCTATTGAGTCTGTAGAGCATTCCTTTCTCTCGGACAGATCTGGTTTCGTGGTGAATAGAGGGGGTGGCCGTGGAAATAGAGGTGGTGGTGGTAGTAGTGGACTTCCAGGCAACTGTGGTGGCCCCATGTTTAATCGTGCTGGTGGCCGGAGTGGAGGTCGAGACTCAGGGGGAGGTCGTGGTAAAGGAAGAAGTAATGCCCCTAGGAAGTGTTTACGTGGCCCACCTAACCATGCTATGACTAAGGGTAGTGGTACAATTACTGAAAGCCAGCAAACTGACCTGATCCCCTCCACATCTACTAGTGCTTCTGGGAAGGAAATGGTGAGTGTACCCCGTGCTGTATATGAGCAGTTCCTTCAGACATCTCAGCAGAACACCGCTACCCTTGCCCATTCAGGTATGGCTTGCTTAGCTTCCAAGCCCCCACACTGGATCATTGATTCCGGAGCCTCGGACCATATGTCTAGGACTCCTAATGTATTTTCTTCCCTTTATCGGCCCTCCACATCTCAAACAGTTACACTTTCTAATGGTTCTACATCTCCCATATGTGGTGTTGGTGATGTTGATATCTCCTCCTTGTCTTTATCATGTGTTTTATATGTTCCCTGGTTCCCCTTTAACCTTATGTCTGTTAGTAGATTAACCAAGTCTCTTAATTGTTCTATAACCTTTTATCCCTCTTCTTGTGTGTTTCAGGATCTCAAGACGGGGATGAAGATTAGTGGAGGGCATGAGGCAGGTGGGTTGTATTACCTTGATGGTGGTGGCCCTCCAGTAGCTTTTCAGTCGTCTCTTACTCCTCTTCAATGGCACTGCAGACTTGGTCATCCTTCTCTTAAGGCTCTGAAGTTGCTGGTCCCTTCCTTGAGTCATCTTTCATCTTCAGATTGTGAGTCATGTCAACTAGGGAAACATCATAGAGTCTCTTTTAGTCCAAGAGTTGATAGTCGTGTCTCGAGTCCTTTTCTTTAGTTCATTCTGATGTCTGGGGTCCAATCAAAGTGATGTCATACAATGGCTATAAGTATTTTGTAATTTTTGTTGATGACTTTTCAAGGATGACATGGATTTATCTTATGAAAGATCGCAGTGAATTATTTTATATTTTTCAAAAATTTTATGCTGAAATACGCACCCAATTTGGTGTTCATATTAAAATTCTTCGCTCCGATAATGCCAAAGAGTACAGATCATCACCATTTCAGCAATACTTAGAGCACCATGGGATAATTCATCAAACTTCTTGTGCCTACACCCCACAACAGAACGGTGTAGCTGAACGGAAAAATCGACATCTTCTTGAAACTACTCGGTCCTTGATGCTTAATATGAATGTCCCAAAGCATTTTTGGAGTGATGCTGACCTCACATCCTGTTTTCTGATCAATCGGATGCCCATGTCCATCCTTGGAAGTCAATCCCCCTTCTCGGTGTTGTTTCCCACCTTGTCTTCATTTCCTCTCATCCCAAGAGTCTTTGGATGTGTTTGTTTTGTTCAACACTTGGGGCCTGGTTTAGACAAGTTAGATGCACGAGCTACTAAGTGTATATTCCTTGGCTACTCGAAGACTCAGAAAGGGTATAAGTGCTATAACCCTAAATTGCATAAGTCATTTGTGTGCTCTGATGTCACCTTCTTTGAATCAGTTAATTTTTTCTCAAATGCTGTGGTTTCTTCTCCTTCCCCCGTAGTTCCTCTTCCCGTCCCTGTTGCGGATCCCCTTCCCGTGGCTCCCATTCCTGCTGCAGATTCACATCCCATGCCAGTTACTACTGAGAGGCCGCCAATCACACAAGTGTATACCCACAGAAGAGCATCGGCCCCTCCTCCAATTCAGCCCTCATCGACAGATCCTGCTATTGCTTCTTCTCCCTTAGATCTTGATCTTCCTATTGCTCTGCGGAAAGGTAAACATACTTGTACTTCTCATCCTATTTCACACTATGTTTCAACTGCTCACCTTTTTGCTTGTCATCGCAACTTTATATCATTGCTCTCATCTGTTTCCATTCCCAAGACTGTCTAGGAAGCCCTTACCTTCCCAGGGTGGCGGCAAGCCATGGAAGAGGAACTCTTTGCTCTACAACAAAATCACACGTGGGAACTCATTGCTATTCCTCCTGGTAAGCATGCTGTTGGGTGTAAGTGGGTCTACACAGTGAAGTATCTTCCAGATGGCAGTGTGGAGCGATTGAAGGCTAGGTTAGTGGCCAAGGGCTACTCTCAACTGTATGGTGAGGACTATATGGAGACATTTTCTCCTGTGGCTAAGATTGGTTCAGTTCGGGTGTTGATTTCATTAGCTGGTATGTATGATTGGCCTGTTGTACAACTTGATATAAAAAATGCTTTCCTACATGGTGATCTCATTAAGGAAGTATATATGGAGCAACCACCAGGGTTTGTTGCTCAGGGGGAGGATGGTAAGGTTTGGCAGGTTCAGTGAAGTGGTGAAAAACTTTAGGATGAAACTGTGTCAGGTAGACCATTCTATGTTCAGCCATGACTCAAAAGATGGGAAAATCCTGCTAGTGGTGTATGTGGATGATATTGTCATTACTGGGAGTGACAATAACAGAATCGACAGGTTGAAGAAATTCCTACAGGACCACTTCAATACGAAAGATTTGGGTAAGCTGAAGTACTTCTTGGGAATAGAGGTTGCAAGGTCAAAACATGGAATTCACTTATGTCAGAGAAAATATGTTCTTGACCTACTTGAAGAAACAAGGCTGTTAGGTCCTAAACCAGCAGAGACTCCAATGGAACTCAATGCCAAGTTGAGTGTTGATGCAGGTGAAGAGTTTGATGATCCTGGAAGATACAAGAGGTTGGTGGGAAAGTTGAACTACCTGACCATTACTCGGCCATATATATCATTTGCTGTGAGTATGGTGAGAGTTTATGCAACATCATCGGATTCCTCATTGGGAAGCAGTTCTAAGGATTGTTAGGTACCTGAAGGGTGCTCCAGGTCGTGGTTTGCTATATTGAAGTGGAGGGACCCTTGAGATAGTAGGGTACACAGATGCTGATTGGGCTGGTTCTATATCAGACAGGAGATCAACTACAGGGTATTGTACCTTCCTTGGTGGCAATCTTGTAATTTGGAAGAGCAAGAAACAAACAGTGGTGGCAAGGAGTAGTGCAGAAGCTGAGTACATGGCTATGGCTCATACCACATGTGAGCTAGTATGGTTGAAGAACTTGCTACAAGAGATGGGGTTATCAGTTGATAAACCTATGAAACTATACTGTGATAACCAAGCTACTGTTCACATCTCTTCCAACCCAGTCTTCCATGAGAGAACTAAGCATATTGAGGTTGATTGTCACTTCGTAAGAGAGAAAGTGATAAGTGGAGTGATAACCACATCTCATGTGAGCTTAGGAAATCAGTGGGCAGATCTCTTTACAAAGGGATTGTCTTGGGGCAGAGTAGATTATATTTGTGACAAGCTGGGACTATATGACATATACTCTCCAGCTTGAGGGGGAGTGTTAGAATACACGAATCAGGGATATTTTGGTCATTTTGGTTTATCTGTTTGAGAGTGAAAGGCCTATTTTATTTAAGTTTAAGTTACGTGTCCCATCTTTCATGAGGGACAATATGGTCTTTCTTGTAATTCTATTATTTGAAATAAATACAAGTGGGTCGGCTAGGTAGGACTGATTTTTTTCTTCTTCCTAATCTGGCCTAACCCTTCTTCTTCTTCTTTTTCTTTCTTTTCTTCTTCTCTACTTTAACCTAGAGTCGAATAGGGTTTTCTTACACCCCTAATTGTGATTAGCTATGTCAGGCATTTTGGGTTGATGAATTTCCCTTTTTTCTGCAATTTTTCTAGGTACCAGAAACCTTTTGTTGTTTGCTAATGAAGTGCATTTTGATTAAGGACAAGAACTCATTTTCTTTCTGTAGAGATGGGAGATGCCATGCTTATTCTTTTTATAGTGGTTGCATCAACCCCAAATTCTAGATGGGGTGATGGTGGCAAGTCAATGTATAGACTCAAGACTTAGAAGTGGAAGACCTGGATTAGTATGCAAACTAAATATAGAGAAAGCTTATGATAATGTAGAATGGGGATTTTTGGAGGAGGTCCAAAGGCTAATGGGGTTTGGAGAAAAATGGAGGTGCTGGATGTATGGTTGTATTTCTTCAGTTTCTCTCTCAGTAATCCTGAAGGGGATCTCCACAGAGTTTTTTCAAATTTCTACGGGGCTGAGACAAGGGGATCCCTTGTCCCCTTTATTATTATTTGTTCTGGTTATGGAGGCTTTAAATCTGTTAATGAGGGGTGTCCAGGGATGATGGTTAGTCGGTTTCAGTGTAGGAGCTGAGGGTCCTTTCATTTCACATTTGCAATTCGCAGATGTCGTCCTCATCTTTCTAGATGCAGTGGAAGCACAAGTCCTGAACCTAAGGGCAGTGTTAGCAAATTTTGAGATGCTAACGGGTTTGAAGGTGAACCTGGAGAAGAGTGTTTTGATTGCTGTTGGAGAGATCGGCCAAAAAGAGTTGTCAAGGTTTGCAGCAGTCCTTGGGTGCAGAACAGGGGAGCTTCCTTTTTTGTACTTAGGACTCCCAGTTAGAGCTAAGTTTGGGTCTGTAAGCACTTGGAAACCTCAAATAGAGAGTGGAAATGAGGTTGGAAAGCCAAGGCAAGATATCTCTCATTGGGGGGTAGAATTACCCTAATAAGGATTGTGCTTCAAAGTCTACCTACCTATTACCTATCACTGCTGAAAATACCAACTTGGGTTGCTGATAAGATAGAAAAGATTCAAAGGGACTTCCTTTGGGATGGGGCAAAAGGTCCAAGGAAGTTTCATCTAGTAAGATGGGAGAAAGTTTGTAGGCCAAAGGCTTTAGGGGGTCTGGGTCTAAGAAGAATAAAATTACTCAATAAAGCTCTTTTGGGGAAGTGGTTATGGAGCTTTGGGCTGGATAAGGAAAGGGATTCATTATGGAGAAGAGTGGTGGCAGGGAAGTATGGAGTGGTGAGATTTGGTTGGGAACCATGGGAGGTATCTAACTCGTATGGGGTAGGAGTGTGGAAAGGCATAATGAGCTTTAACCAGGACTTCAGAGGCCTGGTTAGTTTCAATGCAGGAATTGGATCCAGAGTGGGATTTTGGGAGGATGATTGGAGTGGGGCTGGGAAATTTTGTGATGTTTGCCCAAGGCTGTACAGGCTTACTGAACATCAGGTCTCTGTGGTCCAATGTTATGAGCTCAGTGGTGATAAGGTGGTTTAGAGTCCTAAGTTTAGAAGACCTTTGCATGACCAAGAACATCTGGTCTCTGTTGTGCAATGTCATCGACATTGGCGTCATTATTTAATTTCCCAAGAGTTCGTTTTGGGGAAAAGTGTGGTAGATACGACATGAACAAAAAGTGGGGGAAGATGGATCTAGAAGGAATCTTAGCGGAGGTGGAGGGCGTTTTTTGGGGTTATGAATCAACTGAAACTTCAATTTTCTGGGGAGGTATATGACTTAAGAATTTTGGTTGAAGGGAGGACTTGACCTTTCTGAGGACATTTGGTAGGCAATAGTAAGAAGGGTGTTTTGGAGGTTGTGTAGGGAGAAACTGGTAAGGTTTTCTATGAAGGTGGACTAGAGGTGGGGAGGAAGATGAAGAGACCGCTGAAGGTGGAAGATGATGATGTGTCAGGCTAAGAACACTTAAGATGTTGCCAATTTAGTGAAAACCAAATTTTCCTACGGAAAATCGGGAATAAGATACTCTCGTACTGTTTGTGTTACAAAAATATTCTCTAAGCTGAAAGGTGGTTTGATTGGGACTGGACCTACCAAGGAATACAAGAAGGTCTACAAGAGAAGGGGCAGAAGTCTTTCAAAGACGACAACCGGAGATGCTGCTGGTAAGGTTCTACGGGTTGGTTCTAACCAGGA
The DNA here is from genome assembly GCF_055504915.1 of Nelumbo nucifera. Classification (NCBI taxonomy): domain Eukaryota; kingdom Viridiplantae; phylum Streptophyta; class Magnoliopsida; order Proteales; family Nelumbonaceae; genus Nelumbo; species Nelumbo nucifera. The sequence goes on along the minus strand of NC_142656.1, from coordinate 57,898,831 downwards.
CCAGCAATTGGGGACTCAACAGCGGGGGGAATCAATAGGGAACAATTCTGCTCCACTGTAAGAGATCGCGATAAAACCTTTGGGAGGAAGGTGGTGAATTCAGGAAGTATCTCCTTTGAGGAAGAGGCTAAAAAAGATGTAGAGGTTGACAAAAGCCTGGGTCTATTTTTCTGGGGTGGAGAGGAATTTGCTAGAAAATCCTTTAAAGAGTTTGAGAGGAAGAAGAGAGAAGAAACCCAGAAGGAGAAGAAAAATAGAGGTGGGAGGTGGGATGAAGATGGCAATGGCTAGGAGGAGGTTTTTGAAGGGGAAGATTAGGGCCTTGGTTCCGATTGGATTGCTGATGATTATGCTGAAGTCTAGGTGGAGTTTTTGAGTCAATAGTCATGTTTTCTCTCGGGTGATATCTTATCACCTTCCTTATGTAATCTTCTTTTTAATTTAATGAAGTTTTTATTTTACTTTTCAAAAAAAAAAGACGTGTCAAGGTCAAAGGGTAAAATTGTAATTGTGGATGTGGGAAGTAAATGGGAGTTGGATGTGCAAGGGGTAAGGAGGTAATTTTGACTAGAAATAAGCCTTCAGTAGAGCGACACATTGAAGAGGGAGGCAAAGAGAGATTGGATTTAGGTGGGTTTGAAAGGAAATGTTGGGAAGTGGAGAGAATTGAAAAGCATTCTATAGGTTCAAGAGGAAATGAGAGGTCGAAGGGGGTTCACTTCCTAAAGGAGAAGCTCAATCAACTTAACAAAGGTGATTGGTCCAGCTGCTTAACGGTTTCAAAAGTAAAAGATTTCAAATGTAGAACCCCCAAGTGTTTTGAGAGGCTGAGTTCTTGTGGAAAGAGGATATGAAAGACTAGAAGGGAAGAGAATGAGAAGGGGGTTTGGGTGATTGCCAGTAATGAGTTATGACAACTTCAGGAAGAAGAAGTTGGTGTCGAAGAGCTCGAGTGTTTTGGAGGACAATGCACTTGTTTGTAGAAGTGAAAGGTATGGGGTTGGAGCTGAATCAAACGAGAATCTTGCTGATATTTAGGAGGCCATTAGGGGTTAGGACTGATTGTGAAAGGTAAGTAATGTTGGGTGATGAAAGAGAGTTGGAAGTTGGTTGTACTGTAATGGATATCAACAGGGAAGATGTGGCATTAGAAAATGCTTCTTCAGTTGAAGACACTGAGAAGCTTTGTTTCGAGGTGATAATTGAAAAATTAGGAGTTAGGCAGGAAGAAAGGTATAGGTGACAAGATGGAAGTTGATCAAGTGATATTGGTGCAAAAAAATCTCCTTTTCCAAGTGATGCCCATATTGTGCATGTTACTAAAGTCTTTTCCTGTTTAAAAGAATGCCTGATTAGGGTGGGGACATAAGTTGGAAGGGAGGAGGTACCACTGGCACATCTACAATTTGCAGATGATACAATTATGTTTTGTGAGGGTGGGGACATAAGTTGGATCCAGAATTTAAAATTAGCAATAGAACTCTTTGAGCAGATGTCTAACCTCAAGGTGAACTTTGATAAGAGTTGTGTGGTGGGGGTGAATGTGGAGGAGAGGGAGTTAAGGGATTATGCAGGTGTGTTAGGTTGTGCAATCTCAGATTGGCCTTTGACGTACTTGGGCCTCCCTTTAGGAGATAATCCCAAGAACGTAAGCTTTTTGATTCCGGTAGTGGAGAGATTTGAGAAGAGGATTGCGTCCTGGAAGAGAAATTATCTTTCCTTAGGTGGGAGAGTCACTCTGATTAGGTCTACCCTAGCTAACCTACCTGTTTACTATTTGTCAGTGTTTAAGATCCCCACTAAGGTCTCCAACTTATTGGAAAAATTAATGAGGAATTTTCTGTGGGAGCCTGGAGAGGAGAAGAGAGATCATAGGGTGAGATGGGAGGTGGTAATTAGATGTAAAAAACTAGGAGGCCTTGGGATTGGAAACATCAAGAAAAGGAATATGACGTTGCTTGGAAAATGGTTGTGGAGGTTTACAGTGGAAAAGGAAAAATTGTGGACAAAGATCATGGCTAGCATACATGGGCTGGAAGACAATGGTTGGGATTCTGGAATTGTGGCAAGGGCTACAGCTGCTTCTCCTTGGAAATCCATCAATGATCTACTTCCAACTTTCTCCCCTTGGATCAAGTACGGTCTTAACTCTGATAATCGAATAAAATTCTGGGAACATCTTTGGGTTGGGGTTTCACCTTTGAAGGACCAATTTTCCTCCCTGTATGCTCTGCCATACTTGAAAAATGAACCTATCTCTTCTTTTTTAGGTCCTTCAGACTCTATTTCTGGTTTTGGGTGGAACCTTGGCTTGCGAAGGGCAATTAGGGATATAGACTTGGACAGACTTTTACCTTTGTTAGCCATCCTTGAGAATGTTTTCATAGATCCTAATAGGGAAGACACCAGATTTTGGACCCCTTCCACCTCAGGAACTTTCTCTTGTGCTTCGTTTTTTGAAACCTTAACTCAGTCATCTGTCCTCTTGGATTGTCCTTTATGACTAAGGAAATTTGGAGCAAGCCTATTCCTCCTTGGGTGGGTTTTTTTTGTTGGGAAATTTTCCTGTAAAGAATAAACACAAATGATTTACTTCAGAAAAAGAGACCCAATTATTGTTTATTTCCTAATAGATGTTCTCTTTGTAAAGATGATGGGGAATCTGGTTACCACCTTATGGTCTCTTGTAAGGTTACTAAAATTGTTTGGGAGTGGGTACTTTCCTGCTTTGTGTGTTCTTGGAATCCTCTCGAGAGTGTCCAAAGTTTGTTCTCCCCTTTGTTTTTCAGATGGCCTAAGAAGCGAGGGAAGATGATGTGGAGGAGTATTAGGGCAGCCGTGTGTTGGTCACTGTGGGAGGAAAGAAATTCTCGAATTTTTTCAGATAAGGAAAGAACCCTGGAAGACCTATTAGACCTAATACTTTTGAGGGCTACCCACTAGCTAAAATCTATGGAACTGTTTTCAGACTTTCCTATGGCTGACTTGTTAAGAAACTGGAAAGAGATAGCAACCTCTACTCCGTGTAAGAGGAGTCTTAGTCCCTCGTCGTCCCCTCCTCCCTCTAGATTTATAAAATTGAACTTTGATGGCAGTAGTCTAAGGAATCCACGGCTGTCTGGGATTGGGGGAGTTTTCAATAATCAGGAAGGGATTGTTATTGCTTTGTTCTCAGGCCCTATTGGAGAAGGAGACTCTCTTAGGTCTGAGATCCTTGCAGCTATGGAAGGAGTTCAAAGAGCAAGGGAACTAAATATCAGTTGGCTGATATTGGAAGGCGATTCAAAGGTGGTGATTAGTTGGTTGAAGAAAGAGGACAGTGGTTTGTGGAGCTATAATAATGAAAAGAAAAAATTCTTATGGTTGTGTAGGGGCATTGAGATACAATACAGCTGGGTGAAGAGGACCGCCGATTCTTTTGCAGATGGGTTGTCCAAGCAAGGGGTGAATAGGGAGTCTATCTTTTGGGCTAGTTTTTAATTTCCTTTCATTGTAATTTGCTGATGGGGAGCTAAGACTTTTTATCTCCCCCTTATTGTATCTAAAGCTTCATAAAATTTCTCTTAATTAATAAAGTTTCTGTTATTGATCAAAAAAAGAAAAAGAAGGCCTGATTGGGGCAGGTCCTACTAACATATACAAAAGGTGGTACAAGAGAAGAGTTAAAATCAAATCTTCTTTTCATACTGTTTCTGCTAGGACGAATCTGAAGACTGAAACAACTCTAAGAACGGACAATCAGTTGGTGGAAAATCCCATTGAGAAGCTTGAGACTAGAATTGGAATAGAGGAAGATGAAAGGGAGGTTGGAGCAGATGTTGAAAAGAGGAGTCGTGAGAATCTATCAGAGAAGAAAGAATATAAGACTGGAAGTGTGGAAATTGAGATATTGGCTGAGAGGGATGTTGAGGTTGGCAACTCTTTAGGTCTGGTTTCTGGGTGGATAGGCGTTGGCTCGTAGAGCTTTTGCTGAACTCGCGAGGAGGTACAGGGAGGAGATAATGAAGAAGACTGTAGTTGGGAAAGGAGGAGAGGTTTGGGATGAAGAAGTTGAAGGTAGGGAGGATGAGTTTGTTGAGGAAGAATAATGGTAGCATTTCTGCTTAAAGGAGTTCTTCCAAGTCTGTCTTTTAAAGTGTGGTCATCAATGGTTTGCGGAGAAATTCACAAAGGTCCTGATTAGAGTGATTAAAACGTTTTTTCTTTGTTTGTTGTAATAGTGTTCCATCTCCTGTGTGTTGGGTTAAGGTGTTGCCTTAGCATCTTATTGGTGGTTGTATTCAGTTTTTATTTTTCTCTAATAAAATTTTTCTTTTTATCATAAAAATGATTTTTGGACATTTTGTGCTAGCCTACCTAACTACTTCTGGCTGCTATGCTTAAAGGATTCAAGATTTCTGTGATTTTTGATTGTTTACTGAAAAAATGCTTTATGCTGTAGTTGATGAAGACAGGCTATTGGCCCTTGCTCATCAGAAGTACAAGGCTGGGAACTATAAACAGGCACTAGAACACAGCAATGCTGTTTTTGAGAGAAACCCCCGGCGGACAGATAATCTTCTCCTTTTGGGTGCAATTCATTATCAGGTTCCTTTTTTATTTAAGTGATCTCAACTTTTGTTCTATGAATGAATGTGCTATTATTTGAAAGCTCCATTTGTTTTTATGATGACTTTGTTATAAGAAAGTACCTCTGGTGGTAATCTTTGCTTTTAGCTCATACTATTGTGTTGATACATAAATGAATTTTCAATCTTCAATGTGGTGGAAGAGGAATTTCAAATTTATCTAAACATGTCTTGCTATGTTATCCAGTTGCATGATTTTGATATGTGTATCACAAAGAATGAAGAAGCTCTTAGGGTTGAACCACATTTTGCTGAGTGCTTTGGGAACATGGCAAATGCTTGGAAGGTAATTATTGCTACCACTCATGCAGACAGAATCAGTTTATAGTAATTTTGATGTGTTTAGCTGGGCTATAAGACTGAATTTCTTTTCCCTAATACAGGAGAAGGGCAATATTGATCTTGCAATCCGCTATTATTTGGTTGCTATTGAGGTCTGTACATTCTTGTAGAGTGTAGATATGGTTGAATGAATGGTATATCCCTGTTCTGGTTGCATAAGTGATCATTTCATGTTTATAAATGTGAAGAACATAGATTTTAAGATTAGGATATACAAATTTTGCTTATTGGCTTCTGGTTTTAAGTATTTCTGGGAGTTACCTTTTATGGATATTTTGAAAACTGAGATCAACAGATGGAACCAAGGAAGACCTTGGTTCTGGATTCTGGAACATTATGGAGTTAGCTTAAAATTTTCCCATGTTATTGGTTCTTGTATTTCTTATTTTCTTTGAGTGTTTCCTTTTTTCTTCTTTGATCTCCTTTGTAGCTTTGTTTTTCTGGTGATATCTCTTCACTAGAATATGCATTACACTCTTTTATTAATAAATTTTCCTTTTTACTTATTGCAAAAAAAAAAAAAAAATGGAAAGGAAAATGCCAATAAGCAAATAACTACTCACACATCATATTTGTTTTTTTATTGTTTCCCTTTCATCTGGTTAAAATTTATAATTACAATGAAATTAGAGGTGGGAGCTAGGTGTCATTCACTTATAATGGGGTGGTTACATAACCACCCCAACCCCTATTTAATCTCTTTAGATGGAGGAGACTTTCTAGAATCGGTAGGTGTTTGTGCCTTGAAGTTTTTGTTTGTGACCCACTTCGTGACCTGCTCTGAGTCAAGTTGAGAAAAATCCCAAGGCAACATTTCATAGACCCTGCGGCTGTATGGACCCAATCCATATTAAGATTATGGGTCGGACCTGAATACAATATGTTATGTGTTGGTTCGGCTGATTTAATGTATATGTTTGTCATTGTTGGGTCTTAAGTCATTAGTTATTGGGCCTAAACTTGTTTAATGTTTTATTTGTCTAGGTGTCCCATCACTAATCAGGGGCATTCTAGTCCATTCGTGTAACACTATGTAATAAACATATATATAAGATAGTAGGGTCGGCTGAAAGGTTTTTTGAGCCGCCATTCTTAAACTTTCTTCTCTTCTTTTCTTCTTCTTCGGCTACTGTGTTCCATCTAACATTATGTAGTTTGGGGGTTTCTTTTTAATGTATCTTTGGCTTTTTAGAGAAGCTGAGTGAGAGAGTTTGGGTGTATTGGGGTTTAGGGTTTCTGTAAGAGAGATTGTACACAAGAAATATTTTGTCTTTTGACTTGGCAAATCATATTGACCTCTTTGTGAATTTAATGTTGAAAGCAACAGTGTCTAAATTTGATAATCGAGTAAACTTTTCTATGATTAGAACTAGTCAAATTGTTTATGAGAAGATAAAATAAGAAAGGTGGAATGGATCTTGGATTTTGTTGGAAAAGATCGTAGATTTTTAACAAGAAGAAAAGAACTTGAACTAAGTAGTTAGAGCATAAAATTAATGACCTGTTAACAAGAATAACAAGGGCAATCTTTTTCCTTTTTCCTTTTGTTTTTTTCAAGGTATTAATCTCACTAAAATACCCTTGGCTTGGTATTCTTGTTTTGGTTGTCCCTTTTCCATCAATGTCCTTTTCTTGTTTTGATTACAAACATTCTGATTTTTTATTTGTATATTGCTTAGGTTAATCCTACATCATTGGCCAGGCTTATTTAGTAATATTATTTTGGCTTACATTGTCCTCTAAGATATAGAAATTCATGTCTCTAAGTTTGATTTTTTTTTAAGTACTTTAGAAACCTTTTATGTGGTATTTGGTAACTGCTGAAATAGGCACTAGAAATGGACTGCTGAAAATATTCCAAATTTAAAAACCAGCTCAATTTTAGGAGTATTTTTGGTATATGAAAATTATTTAGGGGTAAAATAGTTGTACACATCTTCATGCTTCACCAATCAGCAAATAAGTCAGTGGTTAATTGCTGAAATGCTGAACGAGTCATTTTGTTCTTTTTCCCATCTGCTTTTAGAGTGTTTTTCAACAGTCATTGATCACCACCTTAATCTCTTACCACATCAACATTTTTAAAATCAGTTAAAGGACTAGTAAATGCAAGTTCTGGTTACAAGGTGAGGAGGCAAAATTATGGAGCTATAAGAATAGAAGGAAGAAATAAAAATGGTTGGTACAAAGCATGGAAGTGAGAATACTTTGGGTTAAATGAAGTGCAAACAAGGAAGGGGTGAGAAGAGATCAGTTGTTTTGGGTACGGTTGTAAAAAGAAGGAAGAATTTTTCGGGGAGAGATAAGAGGGCTTATCACTCACTGCTTCTACACTTTTACTGTACTCATAATTTACTTTCTATCTATTAATGAAAATTTACAGTTATTGATGAAAAAAATGTAAGTTCTGGTCTGAAAGACTTATAAAGAGAAGTATAAAATTTACGAGCCATGACTATGAAAAGAAGTATTAGAATAATGTAACCAGATCAGAACTCAATTTGGATATTAAAATATTTTTTTTATCAGTAGCAGAAACATTTCGTTAACTATCATGAAGAAGGTTACAATCCAGGCACACACTACCTGGCCCAAAACTTCAGTTACATCACAGCCTAGAACAGTTGTTCCTTGTTGATCCCTTGCTTTGGCTAAACAATCTGTCAAGCTAGTTGCAGATCTATTAACCCAAGAAAAAGTGTCATCCACTTCTCTATATTGAAATACTTAAAAAGTATATTTCCTGCATGGGACATTTTCTGAAAATTGTAATTGTATTGTAAATCTTGGAGGTTCTAGTTGAATCAAATTGTGAAAGGTTTAGATCATAAAACTGCTTTGTTTTATAGAACTTTGTCAATTGAACCAAATTGCTATTGATAGGTATTCCCCAAGAGTACAAGTCTCTATATGTGTTGCTTTGTTCTAAAAAAAATAAGTTAATTCCTCTCCATCCATATACACCAAAAGATAGCTGCAGGCATAGTTCCCACATAATTTTGTCTTTCTTGCTCAAACCTTTTAGTTGCCTGCTCACAAGGAATTTCATGATTCTGCATAAAGTATTAGTTAAAGTATTCAAGAAGAAGAAGAAGAGGTTTTCGTCCAGAATCTCAGGTGTGTTACTGTTCACACCCTGAAATGTTTTACTTAACATATTGAAGAAAATTACAAATGGGCCCTTGAATAGGCGCCCAAATAAAAAAACATGGAAGGACATAAATGCCCTTACACTCTCAACACTCCCACTCAAGCTGAGCATAAATATTTGTCATGCCCAACTTGTTGAAATTGTTGTCAAGCTTTGATTTTGAGACACCTTTAGTAAGATAATCAGCGAATTGATCTTTAGACCTCACAAAAGGTAAACAAATTTCTTCATTGGCAACTCTTTCTCTAACGAAATGCCGATGAACAGGATTATGGGCTATGTTTATGGCAGCCTGATTGTCACAATATAATACCATTGAAGTATCAATCTGCATTCCCATTTTTGTCAACAAGTTCTTTAGCCATAACAATTCGGAAAATCCAGGAGCCATAGCTCTGTACTCTCCCTCTACACTAGATTGAGCCACGATTGATTGTTTCTTACTTCTCCAGGATACAACATTACCACCCACCAAGGTACAATAGCCAAAAGTAGACCACCTATCATTGATAGAACCTGCCTAATCATCATCAAAATAATCCTTTACCTTTAGATGCCCATGATTAAAATACAACATCCCTTTTCCTGGACATCTCTTCAAATAGGCAAGTATTTTATTCACTGCTTGCATATGAGATGATCTAGGCTTGTGCATATATTGGCTGACCACACTCACAACATATAATATATCTGGTCTAGTCAAACACAAGTAGATAAGGCAACCGACAAGTCTTTGATACACAGCTTTGTCAGGAAGGACATCTCTATCATCAACTCCCAACCTATGATTGCGACCAATTAGAGTTTCAACTGGTTTACAATCCAATTTCCCTACTTCCTGAAGCAATTCACAACATATAATATATCTGGTCTAGTCAAACACAAGTAGATAAGGCAACCGACAAGTCTTTGATACACAGCTTTGTCAGGAAGGACATCTCTATCATCAACTCCCAACCTATGATTGCGACCAATTAGAGTTTCAACTGGTTTACAATCCAATTTCCCTACTTCCTGAAGCAAATCAAGGACATATTTCCTTTGAGAAATATAAATGCCCCTCTTTGACCTTGCAACCTTAATCCTTAGGAAATACCAAAGATTTCCAAGATCTTTAATTTCAAATTCAGTAGCAAGAAAAGACTTTAGTTGAGCAATTCTAGAGGTATCATCCCCTATGATAACAATATCATCAACATAGTCAATTTTCCATTTGCTCTCCTAATAAATAAGGTATGGTCAGCTTGAGATTGAGAAAAACCAATTTTTAAGATAGCTTTTCTGAATCTGTCAAACCATTCTCTTGGGGACTGTTTAAGGCCATAAAGGGATTTCTTTAAACGACAAACTTTTCCTTCACTCCCAGGGATGTTCACTCTAGGAGGAAGTTCCATGTAAACTTCTTCTTGAAGGTCGCCATTAAGGAAGGCATTCTTAACATCCATTTGATATAAGGGACAAGAATAATGGGCAACAAGAGACATGATAACTCGAATTGAATTCATCTTGGCTACTGGATCAAAGGTTTTCTGATAATCAATGTCGTAAGACTGAGTGTACCCTTTTGCCACAATAAGAACTTTGCCCACTGGAAGAGAAACAATTTCCCATGTCTGATTTTTCTCAAGTGCATCCATTTCCTAGTTCATAGCATCATTCCAATGAGGGAATTACACTACCTCAGTAACACATTGAACGATAAAAACAAAAGCAATGGAAGAGATATAGGTATAGTAAGAGGGAGATAAGGTATTATAAGAGACATAATTTGAGATAGGATATTTAACATATGTCCTTTTTGCTTTATGAACTGCAATAGGAAGGTTAAGGTTAGAAACCACGCTAGGAGGCTCAATAAAGGTTCAATGCAAGTATCATAAATAAGAAGAGGTTTATAATCCAAATTATTTGAGTCTAGGAAGTCAAATTGTAATGGACATTCAATCTTTGGAGTCATCCTCTTTTTTTGTTTGACGAACCACCAGTGCTAAGACCAAAGAGTAGGAGGCACAGGAGGAGTATTACTGCCACCACAGGGAGGAAGAGGAGAAGGAGAAGGATTAACAATGCTAGTTATAACCGGACTAGGAACTAGCATACAAAAAGGAGTTCAATCTTCACTAACATTCTCCCTCTTAAGAGAATGACGAGAAGAGGAAAAGATGGGAGTAGACTCAAAGAATGTGACATCTTTGAATACATACTTTTTTTTAGAGTAAGGGTCATAACAACGATACTCTTTTTGGACTAAAGAATATCCCAAGAAGACACATTTGATAGACTTTGGATTAAATTCCAACCTAGAAGGACTCATGTCATGCACAAAGCAGACACGCCCAAAGAACTTAGGAGGAAGATGGAAGATATCCTCATCAGGAAAAAGAAGCTAATGTGGAGATTGGAGATGAAGGGTCCGCGAAGGAAGTCTCTTAATAAGATATACAACTATTTGTGTAGTATCTCCCAAAACCGTGTTGGGACATGCATATGGAATAACAATCCCCTGGAAACTTCAACCACATGTTTTCCTTTTCCTCTTTGATACCCCATTTTGTTGGAGGGTATGAGGACATGAACTCAAAATATGTCGTTCTACATTGCTTTTATAGTTGACAGACTTTGCATTGTAGACCAGAACTAGACAAGGACTCAAACAGACCGGGAAACAAAAACTTCAGTGAACCAAAAGACATATGCCCAAGATGGTGATGCCACAATTTCAATTGACTTAGTTTCTCATCATGATAGGACTTAGACTGACAAATTATCCCTAACTTTGGAGATCGATCAAGAAGATAAACTCCATCGGCTTCATGTCCACTGCCAATTGTCTTCCCCATACTCAGATCCTGAAAGACACAATAAGATGGAAAGAAGGTTACAGAACAATTACGAGACTTTGTAAGTGAGCTAACATATAAGAGATTTCTATGTAGTTGTGAAACATGGAGAACAAATTTCAAAGAAAGGTTGTTGGTAAGTTTAAGTTCACCCAAACCCGAGATTGGGGTCAGAGATCCATCAGCAGTAGTAATCTTACCTCTCCCTAAAAAACGTTTATGCATGGTAAAGTAAGAAGTTATACCAGTCATATGATCATTGGCTCTTGTGTCAATTATCCAAGAGCCAGAGGATGAGGCATGACACGCAAGAGCAGTACTTGATTTTGCAAAGGCACTAGAAGGTGTACGTGAACCAATAGATGTAGGTAACTCACTCTTTTCAAGATGGAGTAAGATGCCTTTCAATTTTTCCATAACATCAGAGGTGTCATGAGTAGATGCCTAAGCAGAAGAATTTCCCTCAAGCATGTAAGTTTGAGAATCATGACTAGCTATAGCAACATGAGCATTTACCTTCTTTCCGGTTTAAACTTCTCAGGACTTAGGTGGGGATTTAGTTTCCAACACCTATCCTTGGTGTGCTTTGGCTTCTTGCAATATTCACAAACTACCTCTTCAGGTTTACTAGAACTCTATTTGGATTTTGTGGACACAAGTGCTCGTTGACAGGAACTTGCATCATGGCAATCCTCCTACTCTCTTCATTCTGCACCAGAGAATGTGCTGTGGAGAGTGACAAAATATCAACACTAAGGATGTGTTGCCTGGTGAAGTCATAATCAGCATTTAGTCCAACAAGAAAATAAAAAACTCGGTTTTTTTCAATGCACTTCTTGTATTGTTCAGCATCAACAGGATCCTTCCACTCCAAAAGCTTCTAAATGATCAATTTCTTCCCAAATTGATTGTAAAGGAAGAGAAATACATGGCCATCGATTTCTCCCCCTGTTACATGTTACACGTTTCTCTTCGAAACTATAGATTCCAACAGTGTTCTTCGCTTGAGAATAAGTTAAAGTTAACTTATCCCAAATGTCCGTAGCTTTTGGAAGGAACATATAGTTGCGAGCAATGTGAGGCTGCATAAAGTATACAAGCCATGACATAACTAGCAGATTATCCTGCTCCCATTTGGAATAATTTGGATCTTTAGGTTTCGACTTAGATTCCCTACCGGTGATAAAACCAAGCTTACCTTTTCCTCTGATTGTAAGCTTCGTTGGTTGAGACCATTTAAGATGTTGGAAGGGTTAGGATCCGTCATATGGATGGTCAAACTATGCTAGATGGCTGTGTGAAATTTCAAAAATTTCGGAATCAAATTCCCTATGTTTTGAGAAACTGCAATTTTCATGATCGGTCTTGCACTGAACCGGATCAGGTTTGAAACTAAACAAAGAGGGAGATGTATACCTAATACGAATACAACAAACGCCAATCCCAAGGTGGAAGTTCACGCCCAAATCAGTCCTAAAACCAGTTCCAACTGAAGATGATCAAGACTGCTATTAGTCTTGGGCACTAAGGAATTCAAGTTCGAACAAAAGAGAAAGTGAAGAAGAAAGAGAAGAAAGAGGAGAAAGATTAGTGAGAGAGCAGTAGAACACAGGTTTGAAAGAAAGGACAGATTCTGAATGATCTGCCGCCGCCACTTCAATTTAATATTTATATGTTATGCTAGTTACATCAAAGGACATATCTGCCCTTGGTGTTTACATCATAGCACTTAACAATATAAAAAACTGAAACGTAAATAACAGAACTAGAATAACAGAATAACATAACAGATAGACTAGGTATATTCTACCCTACAGACAGAGTGGCCCCACAGCTGTGGGGCCCACATCAGTTTCTCTACACTCCCCCTCAAGTTGGGAGTAAATGTTTATCATTCCCAACTTGGATAGATCCGCTTCTAGCTTCTTTCTTGATACAGCTTTAGTGAGGATATCTGCTAGTTGCATACTGGATGTGATGTAAGGGAGGCATATTTCTTGAGATGAGACCCTCTCTCGTACAAAATGTCGGTCAACTTCAATGTGTTTGGTTATGTCATGCTGCACTGGATTATGTGCTATATTAATGGTTGCTTGATTATCACAATACAGCATCAGAGGCTTCTCATACTCAATACCCAACTCTTCAAGTAGAGATCTTAGCCATAGGATTTCAGCTACTCCGTTGGCCATGGACCTGTATTCTGCTTCAGCACTAGACCGGGAGACAACACTTTGTTTCTTACTTCTCTAGGAGACAATGTTTCCTCCCACAAGGGCACAATATCCTGAGGTAGACCGTCTGTCATCAACACTCCTAGCCCAATCGGCATCTGTATAGACCTCCACCTTCATGTGGTTATTATTCTTGAACAGTATACCCCTACCCGAGCATCTCTTCAAGTAGGCTAGAATTCTTTCTGCCGCCAGAAGATGTGTGGTTCTAGGAGAATGCATGTACTGGTTGACAACACTAACAGCATAAGTAATATCCGGTCGAGTGAGGCAGAGATATATGAGCTTTCCTACCAACCGCTAGAACATAACTTTGTCTTCAAGCAGCTCCCCACTCTCTGCATTAATCCTGTGGTTCTGTTCAATGGGTGTATCTGCAGGTTTGACACCCAGCTTTCCAGTTTCAGCCAACAGATCTAAAACATATTTCCTTTGAGAGACAAAGATCCCCTGTTTAGATCTAGCAACCTCAATGCCCAAAAAATACCGTAGTGTACCCAGATCTTTCACCTCAAACTCTTGATGAAGGAGCTGTTTGAGGGACTCAATCTCATGGCTGTCATTTCCTGTCACCACAATATCATCAACATATACTGCAAGTAGTGTCAGTGAAGACTCCACCCTCTTGATGAACAGTGTATGATCTAACTGGGCCTGTACATAACCGAACTTTCCAAGAGCTAGTCTGAATCTGTCGAACCAAGCTCTAGGTGACTGCTTCAAACCATACAATGCCTTATTGAGCCGGCAGACCTTCTTTCCTGTCTTCGTATCATAGTATCCAGGAGGCAACTGCATGTAAACCTCTTCCTGCAAGTCCCCATTCAGGAAGGCATTTTTAACATCCATTTGGTACAAAGGCCAAGTGTGGCTTGCTCCAAGAGATAATAGAACCCGAATGGTGGTCATCTTGGCTACCGGGGCAAATGTCTCCAAGTAATTTATACCATAATTCTGAGTGAACCCTTTTGCAACTCGCCGAGCTTTGTACCTCTCAATGGATCCATCCGCATTGTGCTTCACAGTAAATACCCATCTGCATCCAACTGGTTTCTTTCCTTTGGGCAAGTCAACTAGCTCCCAGGTATTATTTTTCAACAGGGCATCCATTTCAACTTGCATTGCACCTCTCCACTTCGGGACTGATAGGGCTTCTTGTACTGTTCTTGGAATAGGGACATTGGAAATGGAACTAAGGTAGAACCTGTAGGTAGGAGATAGGCGATCATAGGATAAAAAATGGGAAATACAGTGGGCTGTAGATGTGGTATGATGAGAGGAGAATTTATCATATTTTTATCCCCAATTACTCTGTCTTTTATACTGAATTAGCACTTAATTGGACTCATATTTCTGTTCAGGGCATGAAAGAAGGCATCAAGAGCAAAGAAAGACAAATCGGATGATTTTTCACAGTTTCGACATCGTTCAGTGATTTGGGCGTAACTCGCGTCTCCGAACTCTGAATGGGCTGATTCAAGACCCACTGGAAAGATAAGAGAAAAATCCACAACTTTCGTATTTTGGGCTTTCGCTGATTCGACCTGCACCGAAATCAAATCCGGGCCCGAAGTCGGGGCAATTTCACAAGAAGGCCCAATCCGCAACTGAAGCCCAATTCGCAGAGGAGGTCTAATACGAATCCAAGAACAAGAAACTGAGAAGAGTCCTTCCAGATCTAAATTCTTGATGTAATCTTAGAGAGATAAGAGGATTGAATTCATTAGATAAAAAGATAAGATTAGAATTAGGATAGGACTTTCTATTCTTGTAAAGATCAACTTCAAGAGGAAGTAGGAGACCACCCCCTTCCCTTTAAGCTATATAAAGGAGGGGGTGGACCAGCTTTAGGGATGACACAATCACTCAATCTCTGGGGGGATCACGAATTGCATTGAAAAATCAGTCAAGAAGGGTTCAAGAATTCAAGAAACTTCAAGAAGAGGAGATCTCAGCACCATGGGCGAATTCAAGAGTTCTTTCTTCCCCTTTGTTTGTTTTAATTCTTCCATCATGAACTGATTTGTTTCTTGGTAGGGCTATGGAAAGCCTAACCATGTTAATGAATATATTTTTATCTTCTTGATTTATCTAAGATTGTGATTTCCATATAGTCTATGAATTATTGTGCTTAATGCAATTAAGAGCTTGGCCACCTCTTAATTGATTTGGGTTATGTGAATGAATTGAGAGAGGAATTCACATAATTGACAGAATAATTCATAGTGTGAATTGAATGGTATATAGAGATTTATATACATGATTCATCTGAATTTAATGGTTTTCTTGGACTTAATGCACTTCCATCTTGAGAGCTCTACTCGAGAGATCGAAGGGTTACCTGATGGGCGTAGGTTTAGTATATCTCGAGAGAGAATATTAAATAAATTTGTGAAAATCTCAGCTTGTGGGAATAACAATTAGTCTTGGATAATTGGACCCATCAATATTCATTACATTGGTTAGGTGGACCTAAAGTCCTAGCGATTCCATCATTTTCATATTCGATTAGTGATCACCCTTGTTTTTATTTTCTTTGTTCTAGTCTTTATTTTCAGTAGTTCTTGTTTCCTCAAATATAAATTTCGACTGTCCAAATAATTAGGGATGACTGTGATTCTAATACTTATTTTGTTAAATCCCCGTGGGAACGATATTATTATACTACTTGATAACTAGTGCACTTGCTAGGGTTATATATCTATCGCTATCATGGTACAATGTCATTTCCCTTTATGGACTGCAATCGGAAGATCAAGGTCATCTGTAGGAGGTGAAATGGCAACAATAGAAGAAGTCTCTTTGGGTCCTGGGACTGTAATGTCTGGACCTGGGGCCGTAGATGAGATTGGAGCTGGCCTGGATTGCTAATGATCGGGATCAACTTGCCTGCACCGCCTGTGATAGACCCTCAACTCCTGATCCCTCTGACCACCCTCACCATTGTAGCTCCCCCTCAACTCCTGATCCCTCTGGCCACCCTCACCATTGCAGTTCCCATCACCCAATGGAATAGGTAAAGGAACTACCCCACTCTCACCGCTCTCCCCCTGAAGACAAGGACTTAAACCCCTACTCTCACTGCTCTCCCCCTGAGGAGAAACCCGAGGATAATAGGGTGTCTCCTCAAAGAAAGTGACATCCATGGAGACGAACTTCCTTCCTGTGACAGGATTATAGCAGCAATACCCCTTTTGAGTTTGTGCATAACCAAGGAAAATGCATTTGGAGGCCTTGGGTTCAAAGTTGGAGTGATGGGGTCCGAGAAGCTGAACAAAACAGGTACAACCGAATGTTTTAAGGGGAATAGACAACAACTCCTCATGTGGGTATAGAAGGGAAAAAGGAGATCGCAAATCAAGAACCCGGGAAGGAATCCAATTAATAAGATATACCGCCGTGAGGATAGCATCACCCCGGAAGCGAATAGGGACATTGGAGGTAAACATAAGACTTCTAGCCACCTCCAAGATGTGCCTATTCTTCCTTTCTGCAACCCCATTCTGCTGAGGTGTATGAGGGCAAGAGCTCTGACATCAAACTGGGTTAGGATCATTTGGTGAAAGTTTTGGGTCAGGGTGGGAACCTCATCTCGTGAACGCATAAGATAAACCCAAGAAAACCGGGTATGGTCATCAACAAATAACAAAAAATATCTGTACCCACCCATAGAAGGAATGTGATATGGCCCCCAAACATCTGTATGCACAAGATCAAAATGACGATTACTCCTTTTATTACTCAATGAATAAGAGTTTCTACAATGTTTAGCAAACTCACAACTTTTACATTGCAACTGGGACAACTCAACAGACTCCAACAAAGTAGGAAACAGACTCTTAAAGGACCAAAAAGACAAATGACCCAATCGATTATGCCAAAGCATAACTGAACTCACACTCTGGGAAACAAGTGACCTCTTACCCACTGACTCTTCCTGACGAGAACTCTCCCCGAGCAGATAGATCCCATTCGTTTCACGGCCAGTCCCAATCACCTTCTTCGTCTCCAGGTCCTGAAAAACACACCGGTCAGGAAAGAAAGTTACTGAGCAGTTCATGTGTTTGGTAATACTACTGACTGAAAGGAGGTTAGTATCAAGCTTAGGAACATGTAAGACAGAAGACAAGGAGATCGTATCTGATAACTTAATGTCCCCCTTCCCAGAAATAGGAACCAGGGAGCCATCAGCAATAGATACTTTATCCCTACCAGATGACAAATGGTAAGAGGTAAACAGTGAAGGCAAGCTAGTCATGTGGTCGGATGCACCTGAATCTATTACCCAACAAGGTTCAGTAGTACTTGGAGCTGAGGCATGGTAGGCCGGAGCTAGAGTACCTGAATTTACGGTTGTAATCTGACCACCCATCTTAGAAACACTGCCATAACTGATGCTCCCAAAGCTGCCTTCTGCCTGATTTTTAAACTCCATCTCGGTCAAGTCTTAAAACAGCACTTGGAATACCAATCACAATCAAAAACAGTATAGGCCTGATCTGTATTCACAGTGTATGTGCACAAAACTGGGATAACTCTGATCTGAAATCAACTAACAAACACAACAGTGGCTGTCCGTAGAGCTCTAACCCCTTTAAGAGAGTTCGAAAAACCCCAAAAAACTCTGAACAACAGCTTAGAAGGAGGTCTGATTTGCCTTTGCAGAATTAGGGTTTTAATCAGTCCTTAAAGTGATCAATTCAGTTGCACAATCTAATCAGTACTGTATAGATAGACTTGCAGTAGGGTTAATATGAAACCCTAGAATCTGATCAATGCTAACAATAAACTTGAGGACAGCTCTAGATAGATCACAAGATTCAGTCCAGCACTAGGGCTTGTCGCAAGATCACTTTCAAACTCTAGTGCAGAAAGAAACAAGGCTGAGACAGTTCGGTGTAAAACAGTAGGGTTTGCTATAAAACCCTGAATCGAAGTGTAAAAACAGTAGGGTTTTAATCACAACAGAACAGTAGGGTTTGCTGTAAAACCCTAGTGAATCGAAGAGATGAAAACCTAGAACGGTTCATCCTTCCTCTCCAGATAGGTCCAACCTATATTTTCTTAGAAAAGTAGATGACTTACAAGAAAAGAATTGTTTGTTGCCTTCTAGGGTTACCTGAACCCTAGTCTTCTCTGATCCTTCCTGACCACCAATACTCTGCAACCATGACAAAACTTCCAACAACTGCTAGCACTTCTGGCGATCTCCAAGAATCAGTCTGCGAACTCCACCTTTTCAGCTTCTAGTCCTAGGAGATTCTCATGTGGTCGGCTGGTATTAGACTCACATAAGAAACCTAACTTGACTCTGATACCATGAAGATGATCAAAACTGCTATCAGTCTTGGGCACTAAGGAATTTCAGGTTCGAACAAAAGAGAAAGTGAAGAAGAAAGAGGAGAAAGATTAGTGAGAGAGCAGTAGAACACAGGTTTGAAAGAAAGGACAGATTCTGAATGATCTGCCGCCGCCACTTCAATTTAATATTTATATGTTATGCTAGTTACATGAAAGGACATATCTGCCCTTGGTGTTTACATCATAGCACTTAACAATATAAAAAACTGAAACGTAAATAACAAAACTAGAATAACAGAATAACATAACAGATAGACTAGGTATATTCTACCCTACGGACACTGTGGGGCCCACATCAGTTTCTCTACACCAACTAAAGATGGCACAGTGTATTCTTGAAGTCGGTTCAACAACACAATTTTCTGCAAAATTGAGATCCAACTGCTTGAGTCAAACTGGGGATGATGAGCCTGATATCCCTTGAAATTTTCTTGCAAAAATCAGAGGAAAAATTGATCTATATCAGTCCCAAATAGCTGATGTCAAACTAGGAAAAAAATGGGAGACAAAAGGGTGCAGAGAGAACCAGAAATTGTGAAAATATGAAGTTATCTTGGACTAGTCTGCCTAGAGGTGTAAATCAGTCCGTGCTACCCGTGGCTTGGCACGACCTGGCACGACGGTTTGTGGGTCATGCTGGGCCTGGGATTTTAGGTCCACGGGCCAGCACGACACGACACAAATGAGCGAGCCGTGCTGCCCGTGGCCCATGGGCTGGCATGACCCAGCCAGCCTGTGGCACAACCCAACACGACCCATATATATATTTTATATATATTATAATTATATAATAATATATAGTATATAATATATTAATAAAATAAATATTTTTTTAATTTTATTATACTAATTTACTTAATTATTGCATATATAAGCAATTTTGTACACAAATTTCATATAAAATTAAAATTTTAAGTTTTTTTGTCAATTTTTTTAAATAAATAGCTTTGGCCCGATACACAGCCTGACCTGGCCCAAGGCTCGGCCCACGGGCCAGCTCAGCCCGTGGCATGGCACGGTTTGTGCAGGCCGACCCCCAAATTTTTCAACGGGGAGGGCAGCACGGTTTGTGCGGGCCGCCCACGGGCCGTGTCGTGCTGGCCCGACACAACCCACTTTACACCTCTTCTGCCCCTCCTCTTTTATGATCTCTTATGGAGCTATCTCCTAATCTAATTAGGAGATAATAATCTAGATCAAAATCAGATCTGGACTCTAATTAAAGATATACCTTATCTTCTTATAAGATTAGGTGCTCCATACCCAGATTCGCCCCATAAGTTGTCATGTGCCAACTTAATTAATCATATTCATTATGGACCCTAGGCCCATCATCTATAAGGCTCACCACCCAAGGGTGTTGCATGGCCAACTTAGGCCTGATTTGTATGGCGTGGGACCCCACAATGACCTCACATAGGTCCACATGGGTTCGGCCCAGCCTCTGTGAAAAGGTTTGGCCGAATTCACTGCTAAATGCAGTGAACCCCTGAGCACATCACTTTGGGCTCAATATGGGCCCAACATTTACACTTAAGTGATCCTTGAATTCAGCCATCCTATGAAGATTCAAGGATAATGGACTTAAGTAAGATAAAGCCCATCAGGTAATCAGCCCTGTGTTGGTCTCTTACACTTAGCCTCTCGGCCCATAATGATCAAACACTGCCCGATAGGGAAGGTCCTTTCCCCTGGTTGCAAGGTACAGTGTCACACTCTCTGCTTGGATGGATTCCGAGAATTAAAACCTTTTGCAAACATATTTTTTATAAAACATTAATATATATATATATAACATAAATATATATTTTTTATAAGCATACTTTGCTATTGCTCTAAGCTTGGGGAGATGGAGAGAAGAGGCTTTGTGGAAATTGCACGATGGAGGAAGTCCTTGAGAATAGAAGCTAAAGATTTTCTCTTCGAGGAGTTGAAGATTAAGGGACATCCTAGCCTAAAAGAAACTCAAAAGGTTCATACATCGTGTAAAAGAAGATACTTGATGGAGTGTAAAAGAAACTCAAAAGGTTCATACATCTCTTTGTCTGAATTCTTTGCTAAAGGTAAGAAGCAAACGGTCTGCTTTCCTCAAGGAAAAAATAGTCAAGGATGGAAGGAGGTTGCTACAGTGTTGAAGACCTTTCTTATCTCCAGGAGAAAAGGGGAAGATAAAGCAGAGGGAGGGGTTCCATGGAAGACTGCTGCTGAGGTGTAAAAGAAGGATATGTTTGTTATGGCACACTGTCAGAACCTCCCGACAATGACTGTTAATGTAAGGAAAGAACGTTGGGAGGACATGCTGGTGTTAGAGGCCAATAGTCCGATCTTGGAGTGGAGGAAAGTTACTGATTTATTAATACAAAAATTGAACCTAAGAACCACCTTTATCCTGACCCCCTTTAACAATTATAAGGCTCTCCATGATCCCGTAGAAAATCTGATTGAAGTTGAAGCTTTGAGCTTTCAGGGTGCAGTAGGTTCTTTTACTTTGTTTAAGTGGTCTCCTTCGAACTCCAAGTTCTTCTTAGTGGAAGATGGTGTTATTCGAGTGATTGGGCTGACTTTCCACCTGTGGAATCATGAGATAGCAGCCTCCATTGCAGTGTTATGTGGTGCCCGTCTTGATGGAAAGTTCTGGGGAGACCTATGGTCGGCAGCCTTGTTGTTGAGTGGAGTTAAGCTTGAAGATATACCCAGAAAGATAAGTATTAATGTTGATGGGGTTTTTCATCCGGTGTGGTTGGCCTCCTCCATTGAAGCTAGTCTGTGGAGGGAGGCTCGATAGGTTGAAGATGAAAGGACAGAAATGTTAGAGCTACATGGCAGGTTGGGGGTAGTGCACTCAGGGAAAGTTAATACTCTCACAAAATTGGATGGGCAGCCTTTAGGACTCCCTAAAGGTTTCGGCAGGCTGGAAGGTCAAAATGGCAAAGGTCAAGGAACAGGGTTGGGCGGTCAACTACGTGGAGAGCAAGCTATCAGGAGGACAGTAAATCTTATGCTTAGGTGGTAAAAGGCGGTGAGAACCTTGATTTAAATTCAAGTTACAGAAGGAAGGTAAAGGAATCAGACTGGGTTGAACCAAAAAATGGTGAACCTGATTTGGGTGTAGTGGGCACTGAGTGTGACATTGTAAAGTCTCATGTGCCAGAGCATATTAGCCCGAGTGGGCCCCAAAATTTTGATGGGCTTTCTAAAGAAACAAAAGGTGGGCCGCGACTTAAGTTGGCCCAAGCCAAGGTTCAGGTAAGTGGGTTATGTGATTCACTTAAGTTACACGCGCCTGGAAAGGGGAGAGCTCCAATAGATGGTAAGAACCATCTATCTCCCTCATCCTCAAGCTCCTCTCAGGTTTGTGCTCGAGTAGCAGTCTCATCCCCAACTTCCCTGCAATGGGTCCCGATCAAGAAGTCAAATCTTCTTTCTCCGGACAGGCGGAACCCCATAAGCATAAAACGACGAGATTTAGAGCTTCTTGAAGACAGTGAAGACACAGATGAAGAAGGTGGTGATGCTGAAGATTCGACTGATATAGCGAGTTTGGGAAGTATATTGACTTGCAAGAAAACTTGGATATGTTACAGGAAGGTATCTTCAATACAGAGGTTCTTTTTTTAGAAGGAATCTCTCATGGGGAAGAAGGGGAGGTGAGGAGGATTGAAAGTAAGGCTTCAAAATCTGAGCTTATTACACCCCCCCCTTGGGGAGCAACTACAACCTCTCAGAACACAAACAGAGTTAGTATAAAGGCACAGAATTTTCCGGTGGTCTGTGAAGATAGGCCAGAAAGGAGGGAACAGGAACGGGTTTCTCCGGTGGTAAGACTAGACAAAGGTGAAAATTTAACCTTAACCACCTCACTGCAAACGCCAACTAAGGGGGAAGACTTGACACTACCTGTAATTTCTCAGATGCAAGCCTTGTTTCTTCTTCGTTCTCCTACTCTACGGTCAAGTATGGGTGTCCATTCGGTTTTTGTTACTGATATGTGTGTTCAGCTTGTTGCAGATACTCTAATATCCCATCATGAAGGAGTAGATTCAGTGTCTAAAGGAAGGGATGAAGGTGCAGTGGCAATCATGAACATAAGAGGAAGGAAGAGTCAACTTGTTATAAAGGTTTGGGGGAAGAGGTGGAGAGAATATGGAAGTTGATCTGTACAGATTGTGAGGAAATCAGAATGAAGGAAGATTACTTGGAAGGGAATTTTCAGAAGAAGGGATTGCCTAGTGAGGAAGGAGAGGGTGTTGAAATAGAAGGTGATAAGAGGACAATTGAATTCTAAAACATGAAGAGATTATCAAAAGGTTGACCTTGGGGTGCGGAAAGAAGTAGTTAAAACATACCATAGGAAACCTGAGGAAAAAAAAGAGGAGAAAAAGGAGCATAAAAAGAAGAAAGGACTGAGGTGCAACGACTAATATCTGACTTTGAGGCTGATATTGAGTTTAGCAGAAGGGGAGAAAGGAGGAAGAACTCTAGGTGAGGAGTTGACTTCAGGAGGGACTTTATTGAAAGTGTGTCCATGAGGATTATCAGTTGGAGTGTGAGAGGATTGGGAAGTGCAGGGTAATAAAGGATTTATTCACAAGAGAGAAGCCTGATTGTGATGGTGCAAGAGATGAAGCTCTCTAAACTGGATGGAAGATGGAGAAGTTTTTGGAGGATTAGGGGTGTTAGTTGGTCCTCGACTCCATCTTGGGGTGCCTCTGGAGGAATTGTCACCGTTTGGAAGAATGAGGTAGTGGAAGCAGTGGAGGAGCTAGTGGGTAGATACTCTGTCTCTAGTAAATTCAAGAATGTAGCGGATGGATTTTGTTGGGTAATTACCAATGTGTATGGCCCTAATACGTACAGAGAAAGAAATGAATTGTGGGAGGAATTGTATGCAATTCGGGGTTTATGGAATGGACCCTGGTGTTTGGAAGGGGATTTTATTGTTACAAGATACTCAGAGGAATCTAGCAATCGTGTATAGTCAATTACAACAAGCATGAGGAAATTTAACGGGTTTATAGAAGATTGTGAGCTAAAAGAAATTCCTTTGTTGCAAGCTAGATTCACCTGGTCTAACTTTCAAGATAATCCTCTGTGTTCAAAGCTGGATAGGTTTTTATTCAACCTAGAATGGGAAAACTACTGGGGAAATCTGCTCTCTAGAGCTTTGCCTAGGGTCACATCAGACCATTGTCCCATCAAGATCGGTGTGGAATCCCTAATTAGTGGACCTAAACCACTTAGGTTTGAGAATATGTGGTTAACTCATCCGGGTTTTGAAAGCATAGTGAACGGTTGTTGGAACGAGGAGTTAAGGGGAATAAAGTGGAAAGGAATCAAATTTCATTAGAAGTTGAAGAGACTAAGAGCCAAATTGAAGGAGTGGAATAAAGATCACTTTGGTAGGATAGAGGAACAAAAGTTGAGCCTATTCACACAAATTGAAAAAATGGATGAGAGGGAAGCCCAAGGGTTGCTAAATGAGCAGGACAGAGAATCAAGAAGGCAATTGAAGAAGGACCTAGAAGAGGTTTTACTCAAAGAAGAGATTTGTTGGAGGCAAAAGTCAAGGCATAAGTGGATTAAGGAGGGGGATGGGAATACTAGGTTCTTTCATGAGTTGGAAAATGGTAGGAGGAAGAACTTAGTGGCTAGACTAGAGATAGAAGGGCAGGTAATTACCAACCAAGAGGATATAGCTAGGACCTTTGTAGATCATTTTAAAGCCATCTTTAGTAGGACTTTGAAGAGAGGGTGCCTTTGGAAGGATTGGAATGGCTGAGATTAGATGGAGAAAAAGCAAGGTGGTTAGAAAGGAATGTTGAAGAAGAGGAGATCAGAAGGGCAGTGTTTATGATGGATAAATCTAAGGCACTAGGTCCTGATGGATTTACTATGGCTTTCTACCAAGATTGTTGGGACATTTTGAAAGAGGATTTATGTGATGCTGTTGAGGAATTTATAGAGAATCATATAGTAAGTCTGGGAGTCGAAGCCACTTTTTTGGCCTTAGTCCCTAAGAAATCAGATGCTATCCAACCTAAGGATTTCAGGCCAATTAGTTCGGTAACTAGCATTTTTAAAATTTTGGCTAAGGTGTTGTCTTTAAGGCTTAAAGCAGTTCTCCCATCCCTAATAAGCCAAGCCTAAGGAGGCTTTGTACAAGTGAGACAAATAGCAGATCAGATCCTAATTGCTAATGAGTGTGTGGAGGATATGAGAAGATCTAAAATAAAAGGCTTTGTTTGTAAGTTGGATCTAGAAAAGGCCTATGATTTGGTGGACTGGCATTTTTTGGTACAAGTATTGAGAAATTGTGGGTTTGAGAATAAGTGGTGAAGTTGAATTTTTGGATGTATTAGTTCCTACAATTACTCTGTCTTGGTTAATGGAGTGGTGAAGGATTTCTTCCTAGCTTGTAGAGGTATCAGGCAAGGGGACCCTCTATCACCTTTCCTCTTCACTCTAATAGCAGAGGTGCTTAGTAGAATGATCTCAAAGGCTGATAGAGAAGATGTGATTAAAGGGTGGAGAATAGGTAGGGATGGTATTCCGGTCACCCATCTCCAATTTGAAGATGATATTCTGATTTTCTGTGACGGGGATGATATTGAGAAAGTGAGAAATCTCAAGGATCTAGTTAGAAGTTTTGAGAGATTGTCAAATTTGAGTGTCAACTTTGAAAAGAGTTGTATAGCTGGTGTTAACTTGGAGGATAAGGAAGTGGAGTTTATAGCAAGAAGCTTAGGATGTTCTATCTCGTCTTGGCCTATGACCTACTTGGGGCTTCCACTAGGGGCAAACCCTAGGGAGAGTAGCTTTTGGTGTCCAGTGGTAGAGTGGTTCCAAAAGAAGTTAACATCGTGGAGGAAAAACTACTTATCCTTGGGGGGTAGAATCACGTTAATAAGAGCCACACTTGCTAACTTACCAATCTATTTCCTGCCTATGTTTAGGATACCACCTAGGGAAGCTGAAAAGCTAGAGAAGTTTATGAGAGATTTTCTTTGGGAGCCAGAGGAAAGTAAGAAGGATCACTTGATAAAATGGGAGGTGGTATGCCGGAATAAAGAGGAAGGGAGATTGGGGTTAGGGAATTTGATTAAAAAAAATAAAGCATTGCTGGGGAAGTGGCTGTGGAGGTGGCCAGTGGAGAGAGACTTTAGCATGAGGTGGTGTGTAGTATTCATGGTCGCTCAAAAAATGGATGGGATGCTAGAGTATCACGGCTGGCAACCTTGGCAACACCTTGGAAAGCTATTCATGGCATTCTTCCTCCACTTCTCAGTTTTATCAGGTATGATGTTTGAAATGGTAACTCAGTCCTATTTTGGGAGGATACTTGGGTTGGAGAGGCTCCATTGAAGGACCTTTTCCCTTCTTTGTTCTCTGTTTCAAGGTATAAAAAGCATTTTTTGTCAAAGTATTTTTCCATGGGTTTCGTAGTGGTTTAAGGGAAGAGGAAATTGTGTCTCTCACAAATCTGGTATTGATACAGTATGTTTGGACACCCCAGTGGAACGGATCCTTTTCATGCGCTTCTTTTTTTAAATCCATTACTCAGTCTACCCCCAACCAGCCTTTCCCTTTTAAGGAGATTTGGTGCAGGCCTGCTCCCCCTAAGGTTATGGCTTTTTGCTGGGAAGTGTATTATGGGAAAATAAACACCTTTGACATTTTACAAAAGAGAAGACCTTTTCTCTGTCTCTCACCTTCCTGGTGTATTCTTTGCAGGTCACATTGGTGAGGGCTGTAACCATATACTAATATCTTGTTCATTTACTGCAGAGTTGTGGGAGTGGCTCTTCTCATTGTTTGGGTGCAGGTTCGTTAGGCCAGCAGATGCAAGTTTGATTTTTGATCCTGCTTTCTTCCCTTGGTGGAACTGAAGAGGAAGAATTATGTGGAGGTGTGCAAGAGCAGCGCTGATCTGGTCCGTGTGGGAAGAAAGGAATACCAGAATTTTCCAAGAGGAGAGAAGCCTAGAAGAGATGAAGGACTGCATTCTAAATAGGGTGATCTTGTGGCTAAAATTGCTGGACCTATTCCATCAATTCTCATTTAATGATGTTTAGAGGAATTGGTTAGTAGTGGCTAATTGTTCATCCATAAAGACTAAAGTGAGTATGGCTTGGGAACCCCCTCTTGAAAGATTCTTGAAGCTGAATTTCGACAGAAGTAGTCTTGGTAATCCTGGTCCGTCAAGGGTGGGAGGGGTATTGAGGAATTAGAGTGGGAATGTGGTTCTTATTTTCTCAGGACCCATAGGAGTTGGAAACTCTACTAGGGCGGAACTTGCTGCCGCTATCCAGGGAGTACAGTTAGCAATGCTGATAGGTGTGGAACAGTTGATAATAGGAGGAGACTCCAAGGTGGTAGTGGGCTGGCTACAAAATCCAGAATCTATAGTGTAGTGTTTTAAGAATGAAATTAAAAAATTCAACTGCCTAACAAGAAGCTTGACAGTGAGAATACAATGGGTGGGGAGATCAGCAAACTCTATGGCTGATGGTCTTGCAAAGCAAGGGGTAAATAGGGAAAGTTTATATTGGGCTCAACTGTAGACTGAATCTGTTTTCTATCTTTTGACTTTCTTCCTACTATTAGGAGAGGACATAGCTCGTGCCTCTCCACGGGAAGCTTGTAACTGCACTAGTTTTTATTAATGAAATTTATCCTTATTATTTATAAAAAAATATATGTATATTTTGCAAAACCAAATCACAAACGTAGTTGAAATCCACTGTCGGCAGTTTAGGTTTCCATTAGAGAGAGTGTAAGCCCTATCATTCACTTTGTCCGTCAAAGGGGTCGATCCTATCACTATGATCACCCACTTAGGTGAATTCTCAGACTACCCCAACATACCTTGGTTTTGACCCTTGATGGATCTCACTGATTGGCATATGAAAAGCAACCCAATCCAATAGCTAGTATAGTACCATAATCAAGTCTAGGGGTTATGTGTAACTTTCTAGTTTTTCCCATCAATCTCCAAGGTCCAGGGCATAACTAGAAAATGGTCCGGGTTCAATGTTTCATCCAAACACACATTTTATGTGCTTTAGGTCTAACCCTAGCAGCTGAGACAAGCTGCCCCGATTTCTTTGGTAGAACATCAGTGTTAGCCTTGGCAAGATAAACTCCCCAAGTCTATCCAACGGCGGAGAACATTTCCAACTAACACGAGTCCCATAAGTGTCTAGTTTAATGTGTAATTACACAGAAACATACGAATACCAACATGAAACAATAATGTACTTTTATTCATTTACAATAAATATATTTGTACATCAATCTGATTAGAGATAAAGGTATACACTGTTTAATAGCTCCCACTTGCACTTAGGTCCAATCGAGTACATGCCTTAATCCCATAGTATCCCAACACTAGCTGAATAGCCAAACACCTTTTCCTTAAGATTAAACATGGGCTACAACAGTAAAACAAGGGAAAAGATGGTGTTGGCGGCAAAATAGGAGAAGAGAAAATTTCCCAAAAAAGTTTTAGGGCTCCAAAAAATCTGAGACTACTTCCTACAATCTCAAAATTTTACCATGATTCAAACGCAAGTGGATTTAACAGCAACCAACCCACCATGCATGTAAGCCCTAAACTCTAGATCTGTATTTTTTGCCAATTTTCATTTGAAAAATCCAAGAAAAATGTAAAACAACTTCAAACCTCCATGAAATGTATATCAAAATTCCTCTAAAAACGGGGTGCACCAATGGGCATCAAAACTGCAGATGGACGCCACCGACTGTATGGGCTGCTGACATCAACCGGTGGTGTGCTGACATCAGCAGGTTCGTCTGTGAGTCACGACCAGCGGCTGATGCTTTCCTTGGTCTTCCGATGCTCTAGAAGTGTTACTGTTTACACCCTGAAATGTTTTACTTAACATATTGAAGAAAATTATAAATGGGCCCTTGAATAGGCTCCCAAATGCAAAAAACCTGAAAGGACACAAATGCCCTTACACTCTCAACAGTATTCAACAGTGGCATCCCCCTCATCAGTAGACTATGCATTGTTAAACATATCTCCAAGGTGTCAGTTCACACAAGAAAAGCTACTTTGGAGGGTACTGATCTTTTTTTTTTTGTGTGTGTGAGAAAACTGATTTCATTAAACAAGAAGAGGGGTACACAAGAGGGTGTACAAAGAGAAGATGAAAGAAAAACAGGGATCAGACCCCTAAGAACACAGTACAGAACTTCTAAAAGAGCACCTAATTTTTCTAACCCATCTGCAAGAGCATTGTGTTCCCTTGGGATCCAGTGCAGGTTTGCATTTGAAGCTGCCAATAAATCCCTTTCTTCTGCCAGAAAGTGACTGATTCTCCATGGTCCAGCCTCCTGTCTTCCTAACCACTTTATGGTTTTAGCTGAATCTCCTTCTATGGATAAGTTCTGAATGCCTAGTCAGTTGATTAGTTGGATTCCCGTAAGTGCAGCCATCACTTCTGCGTTAGTAGAGTCGGCTGTACCTATCGGTCCATTGTACTCCCAGCAAATGCTTCCATTTTCATCCCTTAGTACTCCTCCAGCTCC
This sequence comes from Nelumbo nucifera, assembly GCF_055504915.1. NCBI lineage: Eukaryota > Viridiplantae > Streptophyta > Magnoliopsida > Proteales > Nelumbonaceae > Nelumbo > Nelumbo nucifera. The sequence continues at coordinate 57,869,721 of NC_142656.1, read as the reverse complement.
GGGGTTACCTGAAGCACTTCCATCGAAGCTTAGGGTTCATGTTTCTTCCGCCCTAGGGCGAGTCCCCCTCTAGATGGTGGGGGGAGGAGAAAAGGAAGAGGTCATCATCCCTGTTCAGGTCATTTATGGAGACTCCTTAAAATTTGTCTGAACTGGTTGCCCACTGATTACAGATGTAGGTGATGTGTGAGATCAAATCAGTCCTTGATCTTGCCTTGTTCTCAAATAAGTGGTTGTTCCTTTCTTCCCAAACTCCCCAAAGCACAGCATGCAAAATTATTTTCCAAAACACCTTGCCTCTTTTGCTCAATCCTTTGCCTTGCCACCGGTGAAGCAGGTCCTGAGGGTGATTTGGAGCAACCCAGGTAGCTGAAGGAAATGACACCAAATATCTTTGGTTCCCTGGCAGTGGATGAAAAGGTGATCAGTTGTTTCCCCTTCTCTCAGACAAAGGATGCAGACATGGGGGGAAATAGCTAGTCTGCCAAGGTTCTTTTGTGACAGGTCACAAGTGTTTATTCTTGTGCAGGCAGGCTTCCCAAATGAAAAAGCACACTCTGGAGGGAACATAGTTGCACCAGACCTTCTTGAAAGGAAAATTGCAGCTCTGCTCTTCTGTGACCAGAACCTTCAAGAAAGATTTGGAAGAGAACTCACCTATAGGGTGGGGTTTCCAGACCGGGAATTTAGTGAGTTAGGAGAGATGTAGACTTCTCTGTGAGAGAGGAGGAGCTCAGTTAATTCACTGTTCTCCGAATCCCTTAAAGGTCTTCTAAGGTTCAAGTTAATGTTGCTTTCAGTGGGGAAAAAGGGGAGGCACTGGGAAATGGTAGCTTCTTTGTTAAGAGTGAGGTTAAAAAGTCTAGGGTAGGAGTCTGCTAAAGTAGAGTTGCCCCACCACAGATCATTCCAAGTAGGGAGGATTCTTCTCTTTCAGGTGGCCAATTTCTAGACCTCCAGCCTCCTTAGGTTTACAGGTCTGCACCCAGCTCACTGGATGATTTCTTTTCTCCCCTACACCTTCCCAAAGGAAGTCTCTTCTCTTTGAAGCTTCTCAATTTGGGTTCTGATTTTGGCAGGAATCTGGAACACTAGGAGGAAGTAGATGGGCAGGTTTGCAAGAGAAGTCTTAATGAGTGTAAGTCTCCCCCCATTTGATAGGTAACATCGTTTCCAAGTGGCTAGCTTCTTTTCACACTTTTTCAACACTGGCTCCCAGAAACTTGGACTTTTAGGGTCCCACTCAAAGGCAAGTCTAGGAAAATCAGTCACCTGCTGAAAACAGAACCACTTAACAAGTGGTTGGTCACCACACCACTTGTCCATCCAAAGCTAACCCTTGAACCTGTGCCAATTTTGTAACGAATCCCTTTTACAAGTACAGAGCAATGCTTTTTGAGAATGATGTTTATTTTTCTTTAAATCTTTCAAAGTGTTTATTATTTTTATGTCTTGAGAAACATATATTGACAAACATTACTTAGTTGATCTCTGGATGTACTTCCTGTTTGCAGCTTCGCCCAAATTTTTGTGATGCATGGTCAAACTTGGCTAGTGCATACATGCGGAAAGGAAGGCTCAATGAAGCAGCTCAGTGTTGTCGCCAGGCTCTTGCATTGAATCCACACTTGGTAGAGCCTTACATCATTTTAATGTTTTCAGTATTTATTTCATTGTGCATGATTTGTGCTGACAATGAGCTTTTTAACTTGCATAGGTTGATGCACATAGCAATCTTGGAAATTTGATGAAAGTACAAGGTTTAGTCAAAGAGGTAAGCTGCAAAAAACTAGGGATGTTGTTTCCCTTCTGGATTTCTTCCATTCTTTCCTTTTATGCTTTTCTCCTCATTTTTTTTGTGGGAATGGTGGTGGATCGGAAGCTGTATATTGGCATTATTAGTTTAGGCATTTTCTAGTTAGCTTTCTTGTTTTTTGATCAATATTTTCTAGTTAGCTTTCTTTGTCATGGTATTAGTTTGTCCAGTAGATGTTCTCTTTCATGTGTTAAAATATTGTAAATAAGCTACATTCTCAAGTTATTCTCTATGTTATCTATTTGGTCAACATAATCTAGAGATTGGTGTTAGAACTATAGAATTTGAAAAATGCTTCTTGGAGAGTTTCCCGAAAACCCTAGCTAACTAGAGAGCCTTCTGATTACTTGGTCTGGACGTGGTGCTTGGTGATAGAATAGAAGCATTCTAACTATCTTTGAGATTGGTCCAAGTTGGAAATGTTTCTGAAGCCTTTGATAGGGTTCGGTGAAAACCCTAATTTGATTATTTAAAGAGCAGTTTTTGACTTAGGACAGTAAGCCTTGAGTAGTAACACCTTATTTTGATTTTCGTTTATCTCTGTTTGGACAATGGAGCGAGCTGGAGGTGAGATGAAACTCTCCACCGACTCCAGGTTTGGTCCAAGAAGGTCTGTGGAGACTCTATTAGGGGAAGTAACCTTAGTAAAGTTGGATGGAACCAATGTTTTAGCTTGGTCCCAGTCTATAAAGGTTCATGTTTGCAGTAGAAGGAAATGGGGATACATCATTGGGACCAAGGAGAAACCTATAGAGGATGACCCTACTTATGAGAGGTGGATGCAGGAGAACTATAATGTAGTAGGTTGGCTAGTGAATTTCATGCAATTAAAACTAAAAAATCATTACTTTTTGTGTGAAAACTAAGAATTTAAGACTCTAACATGGACTTGTTTGGGCTTGCCTTGAGGGGCGTGGCACAAAGATGGCTCATAGAATTAGGAATGTAATATGTCACATTAGCTACTTGAAGTAGCATAATTTAGAAAAAAAGAGATTGTGGGTTTTATATGCTTGAAAATGTTTTATATGTTTGATTTCATTTTTAAATTCTCATTTTAATATGCTTTACATATTATGTTTATGTATTTTAATTTTAGATAATAGGTTTTTTAAAACATTTATTTTAAAATTTAAGTTTATATTTTTATTAATATTGTGTTTTTATAATTTTTTTATTTTTTTGCATTTTTTGAATTTTTTGGCATTTTTTTTTAATTTTTCGACATTTTTTTTTCTTAGCTTTTTTTTTTTTTAATTGTACGCCTTGCCTAAAAAAGGCATGCGCCTCGCCTTTCGCCTTGTGCCTTTCGCTTTTAAAACATTGAGATGGACAAAACAAACACATCCAAAGACACAAAGTATGGATAGGTTTGGTGGGCGATGAAATGAGGATTGATGGAGAGAAGAATTTCCAAGGATAGGTATAGGAAGAATATTGATGATGTGAATAGTAGTGCGGGTCACCTCCACCCAGAAGGTAAGGGGAGCATGAGAGTCTATTATCAAGGATCTCACCATACTAGCAATGTGACGATTCTTGCGCTCTGATACTCCATTTTGTTGAGGAGTATCGGGACAAGATCTCTAGGACTGAATACTCTCCCCTTGAATCTGACCTCAAAATACTTATAGTACTTTTAATTTGGGTCCTTACCATAGCATGAAAATTCTTAAACATGGATAAAAGTTCTGATTTCTTTTGAAAGAAATAAACCCATGTGTAACAAGTAAAGTCATCAATGAATAACACAAAAATACTTATAACCCAAGCGTGAAACAATTGGAGACGACCACGCATCACTATGAATAAGGTAAAAAGGTGTAGATGCATGTTTAGTAGAAGATGGAAAAGGTCAAACATGACTTTTACTATAGTAGCAAGTTAAACAAGATTTATCAACGTTTTTAACTAAAGAAGTAGTCATAGGCAAACAACTAGAAGAAAATAAGTAATCCAAATTTTTAGTATGAGTGTGATCCAAACGTTTGTGCCATAGGTGCCACACATTATTACAGGAGGAAATAGAAGAACCGGGGGTAATAGATAGCAAACAAGAGTATGGTGAAGCTCTCTTCTTCTCGAATTCCAAAGCAAATAGCCTCCCAAGCCTACGCCCCTTCCCCTTCAGCTCCTTAGTGTGCTGATCCTGAATAAAACAACCATCACGAGTAAATAAGACATTATTACCATCATCAACAAGTTGCCCAATAGAGATTAGGCTAGTAATCAATTTAGGCACAAAGAAGGTTTTGGGAAGATGTAAGGGTTTAGACTCATAAGTGGACAAAAATAAATCATCACAACCACATACAGGTAGAGAATCACCATTAGCAATAATAATATGGTTGTCAAAGGTGCAAGGTTTAGGAGACTGACCAAAGGAGGCCCCAATTATGTGATTTGAGGCCCCGGAATCAATAATCCACATGTGAGAAGGAGATGAACACAAGTAAGCAAACTTACCAGCCAGTCCAAAAGCAGAAAAAGCAGAGGAAATAGATGAAGACATGAGCTCACAAATCTTTTCTTCAGTCAGGTTTCCCTATGCATCTAGCTTGTGAGCTGATGATGAGGCAGTAGTATCAGTGGATACAGGTTCAGCCGAGGCCTGATATGCCTTATGTTGTCCTTTCTTGGGAGGCCTAGTTGGATATTCCACTATAATGTGTCCCTGCTGTTTGCAGTAGGTACAAAAGTTTTTCTTCTTATAGTGGGATGCCATATGACCATATTCTTTGCATTCATAACACTGCATCTTCGAGAAGTCTTTCTTACTTTTCTGTTTGGTAGCCAAAAACACTGTATCAATCCCATGTTCCTTCTTCCAATCTAGTGCTGACAAGGTAAGAAGACGAGTTTCCTCCCTTAACAACTCTCTAAGAATTGTGTCAAGATTAGGCACTGGTTCTCTACTGAGTATACTGGAGCATAAAGTCTCATAATCAGGTTTGAGGTGCATCAAAAAGTGCATGGTCTTTCTCTTGTTGAGGTGTTTCTTCATAGTCTTCACACAACAGTCTGTAGACAGATCCCCAAAGTGAGCCAGTTCATATTCAGTCCAAAGATTCACAAATTCTTGAGTCTGCTTCTCCCCTTGAACATAGGGGAAGATATCAATTTCAATTTGATATTGCCTAGACATATTCGATTGCTGGTATACCTTTTCAAGGTATTCGAACATGTCATGGGCTGATTTGAGACCTTTCATCGGAATACTGACATCCATCGAGATAGACCCAAGTATCCATGAAGTAACCTGAGCATTCTCAGTTCTCCATTGTTTCAGCCCTTTGACATCACTGGTGTCAGGCATGGAAGTGGAACCATCAATATAACCCCACATACCTTTCCCTTAAACAAAATACTGAAAGTGAAACTTCCAGAGAGCATAATTGCTTCCATCGAACTTGACAGAAATAATTTCATTCTTTTCTAGAGCCATGACGAAAAGAAGCCAACGTAAAAACTGATCAAATCAAGCAAGATGAGTAGTAATCAATCTAAGAGAGTCAAAAACTGAGAATAGAAATCTCTTACAGTCACTAGAGGTTGTCCAAGATCCAGCAAAAGGAGAAAACTGGATTCACAGTCCTGAAAAGGAAAGTCTGGATGTAGCCGCCCAGAAGAGATGTATAGATCTCTCTCAAAACTTCTTGGATCTCAATGAAAAATTCAGAATATGATGAGAGGGCCTAGGCGACATTTCCTTTCAAATCGTGCTGCAAACTGATGTCATATGAGAGAGATCTAATGAAATCTCTCTTACTAGGTGTGCAAAACACAGAGAAATAGTCTTTGGAGAGATCAAAACAGTCCAGAACCAATCGGCAATGATTATAATTCTCAAACTGATCAAGAAGGAAGAGAAAAGGATCAAAGAGCAGCCTGCTCTAATACCATGTCAATTTGTGAGAAGGTGAAAGAGCAAGAAGAGAGACACAGGTTCAGATCTGTTAGGGTTGATCAATCTGATTGAACCAACCCAGAAAAGAAGTATTTATATTAATCTTAAGTGAATGGACAAGATTGTCCTTACAAAGAAAATAAAAGAGCTGTACACTAATGTACACGCCTATTACAGTACAAGAAAGAATAATAAAGTGCAGTTAGAATTACAAAACTACTCTTCATTTCTTCTACAATTATAAAATAGTAACTGATCTACTACAACCTGCACTAACACTCCCACTTAAGCTGATCCATATATATTATGAGCCCATTTGAGAGGGCTTCATCTTTGATTCAGCTGTGTTTGACTGAGCCGCTTTGAAGAAGCTACTAAAACTAGCTTCACTGGAAAATTGATTTCTTACTCAATTAAAGCGTACTTTGGCTTTCTGGGTTTTTCACCTAACTTCTAGGCTTTCTGCATGAGGCCACATTGGAAAGCCAGAAGCAGCTGTCAGAAAGCCCTCCCAAATGGGCACTACATATATCCAACTTGGTAGCAATAAAATCAATACGAGGCCTACTCGGTTCCTGTGTGAATAAGTTTGCAAGTTGATTCTCTGACTCAATAAACTGGTATCTACACCATTGCTTTACACCTTTTCATGGACAATGTTTGTTAAGATATTGATCAAACTCAACAGGTTGGATGGGATGAATCAACAGCTGGGAATGCCCAAGCCGGGTTTCAATTTGGGATATTGAGCCTGTTGCAACTCCATTCTACATTTGCCCACCTTCATTTTTCAGGCCAAAATTCCCTACACAATTAGGGATGCCAGGTACACTATGTCAGTAACATGCAGAATATTATGTTAGTGTATCAACTAGATGTTTCTATATAGCTGAAGACTACCTTTCATGCATTGGGAGGAAAGTACTTAGGCTTAGCAGAGCTTGCCTTAGTGCGATGGAGAGTTCCATAACGGGCTTTTCTTATCAGATTGTTCAGAGTCCCTTTCAATCTTTGGATTGGAGGTGTCTTCATAGCTTGTGATACCTCAAAGCTTTGTTCTGCAAAGATTTTTGTTGCCAGAATGAAGCCGAGGGAGGTTCCTTGAGATGTCGATATCTTCTTGAATGGTGTTTGGATCATGACGGAACATGAAGTGTTGCTCTGGGGGAAGGTTGAGAGGTTGAAGACGAAGCTGATGTGGCAGGATGGAGGCCACATGGTAGCAAAGGAATGGAAGAGGGTCTATTGAAAGATGAGTTCAGCTTGGAAGAAGAAAGGACAGGAGGAAAAAGGAATAATAATTACTTTTTGGTAAGGGTAGATAATTATAATTGGTTTTGAAAGAGTGGAGAGTAAGCTCGAGAAACGAATGGCTATTGAAATTTCAAACTTGGGTGACATGATAGACCTGATCGGGTTAGGAAATAAAACAATAAAGAGACTGGGTCAGGTATCAGGGGTGATTGCTTCGAACTAGGCGGAACTAAGAGGGATTTTAGCAACTCGTCAAATTATACCAATAAGCCTACTTTTGAAGGTGACTATTAAACAACATAAAATAGCTCTTATACCATGTCAATTAACATAAAATAGAATAGCAACTCAAGGAGGAAACAAGAAGAATAAATAGAGAAACACCAAGGTTTAATGTGGTTCGGATTGGTAGCCTACATCCACAAGAGAAGAGGAAGCATATCCACTATGAGGACAAGAGATACAACCACTTGCTTAAATAAGAGAAATACATTTAAGTCCCCATAACTTATCAATATTACAAATACAACCAAATACAATATATCTCTCAATAGTGACATTCGAGAGTTTAATGGACCCAAATTTATTGACAATATATTAGCCAATAGACTGATGTCATCTTTAGAAGTTGTTGAGCCAGAAGATTCTTATGCGGAGCCTATTCCATCCTTATCATTTAATTTATTGGGACCACAAAACATATTAAGCAAGAGAAGGCTCAAACTGGCCTGAATTGAGGGGGAACCGGTCACTTGTCTTGGACAAGCTACTAAAGCCAGTTCAGGTGATTATTTACATATTCGCGTGACTAATGTGTCGTGGCCTTCATTTGGATCATCAGGAGGAAATAATTCCTCCCTTTCAACACGGTAAGAATCTCTACAAGGTCTTGAGGGTGGCAAGTTGTTTTGTGGTGCAAGCTCTCCGTCGGTTGTTGCAGTTCAGGGATCTTGCCTGAAGCACTCGTCTCACCCGTTAGGAAAGTTGAGAGCTGCTCAGGATTTCAAAGCCAATTTGCATATTGGCAGGAAGCAAAATCGTTTCAGGAACAGGAAAGATGGCAAGAAGAAGCTTTTAGGGCCTATCAAACCAATTTTGAAAACATATGGAGTAACAAAGAGGGTCTCGACTGAGGCTAGAAAAAGAAAGGAAGAGAGTTGGATTTGGGTAATCGCAAAGTTTGACAAATGTGGCAAGAAGAGGATCATTGGTGGTTTAGGAACAATGCTTGATGGCTATTCATGTCCCGTGATTGGTGACGCTATCTTTGGTTAACCGGGGGTTTGATGGGATTTGTGTATCCCTAGAGCCTGTGGGTATAAGTATGACACTTTTAGAGACCAGATGTGATTCTGGAAATCCAGTTTTGCTATCTTTGGAGGGTGTACTCTGTTGAACAGTGAGGCTAGAAGAGGGAGGAGAAGGTTTGGGAAAGGAGTGTTAGTGCTGATGTTGAGCCGGAGATTGAAGGCAAGGTTGGGGAAAAGGAAGTTTTAGGTGTTGATGAGTTCACCGAGGAGGTTGAGGTTGGAAGGCTGGGTGTCGATTTGGGTTGAAGGAGCAAACTTGAAGAAAAGGAGGTGGATCAGATTAATGGGGTAATCAGCAAGAAACCGTGCAATTTGAGATCGCACAATATTGTTCATGTGACAAAGATCTTTTCAAGGCTAAATCTTGGCTTGGTAGGGGAGGACCTACAAAAAAGTATAAATGGGTGTATAGAAGAAAAAGAGTGAGAGGCAATGAGACTCCTGACTCTGATCATGGGGGTTAATGGTGCAAGAACAGTCTCCAACTCCACTTACGTTGAAGAAACAACAGGAAAACAAGGTGAGTGATGACGTTTCTGATTTAGTGTGATCCGGCTGCCGCAGAATAATGATGTAGTCAAAGAAGACTCAAGTGGTGTGGCTATACAGAAATTAGTTGATAGAGAGGTTACGATTGGGAAAAGCTTGGGCCTGTTTTTTGGGGTGGTGAGGAATTTTCTAGGAAGGCTTTTGAAGAATTTAAAAGAAGAGAAAAGGAAGAGAAAGAAAAAAATAAAGCTCATCTGCAATGGAGAGGGGTATGGGACGAGGATTTCTCAACCCAAGAGGATACGCTCACAGATAAAGACTGATGCGGGCTTCAGGAAAGGTATCTTTGCTTTTGTTTAGTGCCGGTTGGTGGTCCTTGTTTTATGGGGATGTGTTGGATCTGTTTCTTCAATTTTCTTTCGGATGATTGGGTAATTTTCATCTTTGTAAGCTGCAGTTATCTTGGGCCTTTTTTGGTTTCCTGAGATTTCTCTCATGTTTTTGGGGATATCTTATCACCTTCTTCTTTACTTTTCTTTTTTATCTTAATGAAAATTTCTCTTTATCCTTCAAAAAAAAAACGTATGATAAAACAAACACAACCACAAATATGCAGTGGCAGAGGAAATAGAGGGGTATCAAGGAACAGAGTGGAATGAGGTGTCTTACCATCAAAGTCGAAGAGTTTAGATGATTACTTAGGTAAGAGGCTGTAAGGACAACATTACTCCAATAGGACTTTGGATGATCACATAAACCTTTCCTTCTGGATCAACATTTTTTCATCCTCTTTTCTTATTATTTGGAATGCAGTGCTTGGGAGCTATACTTAAATAGATGTATGTTCATGTAGCAGCTAACAAGGATTATGTGCATCTGTTTAAGGTGAGAATGTGGTTTTTGACAGTGAGTCCATAAACCTTGAAATGTTTGATATTTTGGAATTATTGGCATGCACCTGGAATGTGGATATGAAACAGTGCCTGGCATGGTCAATTTTCAGAAATAGGAATGCTGTTCTTATAGTGTTGGGATTCACTTGCTTAGAGATTTTCTTTCTGCAATTGATCTTGATCCACCTTGAGTTTCTCTTTTGTCATATTTGTTATGGATGATTATTTTTTCTTGCTTTCTTTTTTTTGGTAGAAATTATGATTGAATATGTCAAAATTGTTTAAGGATTTGCTGTATGGTAGCTTCTACTGCCACATGGTCTGAAAATTATGTTATCCTTGTAGGCATACAATTGCTATGTTGAAGCTCTTCGTATACAACCAACTTTTGCTATTGCCTGGTCAAATCTTGCTGGGCTTTTCATGGAAGCAGGAGATTTTAAAAGGGCCCTTCAATATTATAAGGTAGGGATCCTTGAGTGCATGTTTATTTGTGGTTTGGATAGGAAGCTGAGCCATGATTATATTTTAATTTATCTTATTTCTTGGAATGAACATAAACAACTTTAAATTTTTTGCTTAGGGATTGGGCATTTTATGGACTAATTAACTTACAGCTTGAGTGAATTATATCTTTCACCTGAATTTATCTTGAATTATATCTGTACACACTGCTCATGGGTTTCATCGTTTTCCAGGAAGCTGTTAGGCTGAAACCAACATTTGCTGATGCCTACTTAAACCTAGGGAATGTTTATAAGGTAAGATATCAAATATTGTGCCAATAAGTTCGGCTAGCAGAAAATGTTAGGTGATTTCCAGAGAAAAACAAGATCTTTCTTTTACCTTTTTCAGGCCTTGGGGATGCTTCAAGAGGCTGTTGTGTGTTATCAGCACGCTCTTCAGGCAAGACCAGATTATGCAATAGCTTTTGGTATGTTTTGTCATCAACATTATTCATTTACCTTTTAGCTGATTTGCATTCACTTGGTTTCACTGTTTTTACTTATGATATTGGTAATTGAATTACTTCTAGCTACAATGCTGCATAGCTTTCTGTCCCTGCATTGTGGCTAAATTCTTTTGTGCTTGTAGAAGCAGCTGTTTATTTCTTGGATTGTCTCGCTAATGCATGGCTTGTTCAGGTCCCATATAGCTAAATTGAGTCATGCTGTCGTTGCTATTGGGTTATGTGAGTTGCTTGGACAGAGACATGGGAACTAGAATCTGACATGTTACTGACTTGGCAAGGAAAAACTAAGACATGCAGGCATATCTATAGAAAAGTAAAAACTATTAAAGTAGTTCATTTTTCCCCAATTCTAACATTACATATATAGCTTATTCATAAAAAAAAAACATTAAATATATACCTAAAATAGTCTAGAAATTTATCTTTGCTACTTAACAATGGTTTTGTAAGAAGTAGCATTTATTATGTATATTAACTGTTTATTATGTCAAATAAGCAAGTAGATAAGGTAAAATATCATGTTGAAGTGTCCATTAAGAATCCATTGATTGTCAGCATCCAATACGTGTCCCACATTGACACTTACTTAGGAGTGTCCATGCAACATTGGTTTTGTCATTTTCAACATTTACCAGGGTCATGTTTGAACTACAAGAAGAATGTAGTGGTATTGCTAAACATAATGATAGGGTGCATAAGCATTAGATCTTTTGAGGTCATAGTGCTGTTGATATATCTTAATCTGGAGATCCCTCAAAAATGAAAATGAAAAGGAATGAAGAAACTGAAATAAGAAAAATCAAGAAAAGGAGCATAAAGGAAAGAGGTCACAAACTGCATTCCCAGATGCTCAATTAATGGACCTGGTTCACCTGGGTGCACCCTGTTTTCGGAGTGTAAAATGACCCTAGAAATGGGATGTCATGAACTGACTTCTAAGCTTGACCATTTTATATCTCTACCTACTTTTCAAAAGAGAAAAGAAAATTTATATCTCTACCTAAATGTGGACAGTTGGAAAGAGAGCAAAATGAGCTGACTAATTTTACTCTAGACTCAGTTATTCTAGCGGAGGTCTGTTTCTACGGAGAAAATTAGCTGCCTAACTTGGTTTTTATGATGTGTTGGGCAATAATACATTCCAATCACTGATATGGTGCAGGCAATCTAGCTAGCTTATATTATGAGCAAGGCAAGCTAGATTTGGCAATTCTCCATTACAAGCAAGCCCTTGCTGATGATTCAGGGTTTTTGGAGGCATACAATAACTTGGTTAGTCTTCTTGTTTTCATTTTGGAATCTAATATGGATAATTTTCTCTTTGAATTCGGTGTTCACAATTTTTTTTATATTAAAATTTGAATGGTTGGCCACTGATAGGGCAATGCACTGAAAGATGCTGGCAGAGTTGATGAAGCAACCCATTGCTATCATGTAGATTCCTGTCCCTTGTATGATTTTGGGTTTTCTTCATTAGGTTGTGTTCTCTTTCTGTTCTTTATCCTGATGACATTTCTGTTGTTTTGTGAAGGCATGCCTTTCCCTCCAACCAAACCACCCCCAAGCTCTTACCAACCTTGGAAACATATATATGGAATTGTATGCCACCTAAATATCTTTTCGTTTTAAATGACCACAAAATTTTCCCTTGAGGCATTACTTAGCGTATAGCCATTCTGAGGCTCCATAAAGAAGATTTTTTTTCTTTTCTCCTCTGAATGTGCAGGAATATGATGACTGCTGCTGCTGAATGTTACAAGGCAACATTAGCTGTAACAACAGGACTCTCTGCTCCTTACAGCAATTTAGCAATAATATATAAGCAGCAGGTACAATTGCCACTTTTCACATATAAGAAAATGGAAAATAACTCCTTTCCATTCACTTGTTGTTATAAAAGACATATTTTAAGGGTACTCTGTTCTTTATGCTTATTTGCTATTAAATCTTTTGCCTGGTTCATAGTTGGAAATCTGATTTTTTTTCAACGACAGGGAAATTATCTAGATGCTATTTCTTGCTACAATGAAGTCCTTCGTATAGATCCTCTAGCTGCTGATGGGCTTGTAAACAGGGGCAACACATACAAGGAGATTGGTAGAGTTAGTGAAGCAATCCAAGACTACATACGGGCTGTTACTATTCGACCAACTATGGCCGAAGCACATGCAAATCTTGCTTCAGCTTACAAGGACAGGTATTGTGTAATTTATGATCCATATAAAGTTGCACACCTATTGTTAATGAACATATTTTTCATCCTTGGGATTTGGCTGAGTTGCAGTGGACATGTGGAAGCAGCTATAAAGAGCTATAAGCAGGCATTGCTTCTACGACCTGATTTTCCAGAAGCTACTTGTAACCTTCTACACACATTGCAGGTATCTTGCTAGTATGTGCATATATTGGCTATCTTTCTTGTTTTAGTATTGACCTACAGCAGTTTTTGATGGCTGGTCATAAACAATTGAAATTTATTAGGGCCAACCTAACTGAACTTTGTAAATAGGAAAATATTCATTGCAATGCTATTAGTCATTCTTAGTCGCGCAAGCTTGTACAATGGATGTTCTTGATTTATAACATTTAAAAGTTTCTGAGATTCAAATCTGTTAGTGGGTTAGGTTTAAGTTAACTGACTCTGATCTTCATGCTTCCTGTTTTATTTGTTTGTTTCTGTGATTTCTTAAGAGGTAATTCCAGCAAAATGTGTAGTATTCATTTGCTACCTCTTATTGTGCAGAAATCAGCAATACAACAGCTTTTTAGGATTTCAGAGTTTGGTCAATTTTTGTAACTGTCAGGAAGTCAGTTTCTTTTATTACAAAAAATGACTTGCATAAATAGGCATATATGGCTGATGTATTCTATGTTTCTCAGCACACTGAATTAAGTACAAAACAGAACATCAATTATCAATATTTTGAAAACATGTTTATGGAAGTCTAGGCCTCAAACAGGGATATTCTTTGTCCCCTTTGGTTCACACTAATAGCAGATATCCTCAGTTAAGAGGCCAGATAGGTTGTAATGTCCGCATGGTGGTTACCTACATGTAATTTTTGGATGAAATTATAATTTTTTGTCATGATAGAGGACTAAGAATCTTCAACTCCTTTTGAATGTTCTGAATGCATTTCGAATTTAAAGTTAAACTTGGATAAGTGTTGTATCGTTGACCTGTGTTAGGCTCGAGCTCAATTCGAGCTAGAGATTTGAGCTCGAGCTTGGCTTGTCCAAAGCTCACAAGTTCGAGCTTGAGCTCAACTGCAAGCCAAGTTTTTTTTCTAAAAAGTAAAAGTATACATATAAAAATATTTTTTTATTTTACATACAAAAAAAAAGAATTATAAAAATTATTTACCATTATACATAAAAAATAAAAATATTATATATAAAATATTATTATATTAATAAAAATTATTTATTATATATATTTATATGTAAATGTATGTATGTATATAATAAAAAATTATTTATTTATTATACTAGACTCGTGAGCCTCACAAGTCGAGCTTCACTGGGCTCGTGAGAAGCTCGGCTCGTGGCCATCCCTAATTACCAATTAAGTATTTGGGTCTCACCTTAGGTGGCAATAGAAACTCATTTGTCTTCTAGAATCTTAAATAGGTTTTGAAAGAAACTTATAAACTTATATAGATTGGAAGAGGGGAATCACTTTGATCAAATAAACTCTTGCAAAATTTCCCATTTACTTCTTGATCTTTAAAGTTCCTACACTAGTTGCTAAGAAATAGAAAGTTATCGGAGACACTTTGTGGGAACCAGACAACTCTAAACAAGGGCATTTGATTATTGGTGGATGCTTTCAAGTGTAAAAAGGAAGGAAATTTAGTTATAGGCAGAATTTAACTGCTCTCTCGCTTAGGCAAGTGGTTAGGTGATTTGATTGGCTTTAGGAAAATTTCATATAAAGTTGTCAAAAGTATCAATGGTATGATGCCCAATGGATGGGATGCGAGCTGGGATTTCTTGGAAGAAGTGAATGTGAGGATAGGTTTTGGGAAAAGGTGGAGAAGTTGGATGTTTGCTTGCATCTCTTCAGAAACCCCTGTCCTTGATGCTTTTCATGTTTGTGGTTGAGGTGTTAATTAAATTAATAAATAAAGGAGTGGGGGCAGTTAATTGATGGTTTTAACGTTAAAAGGGAGGGTGTAACCATTACATATTGTTAATATGCGAATGATACTTTGATTTTTGCAGACAATTCAATGCAGAAAGTGCCGAAGTTGAGGGCTATTTGCAAGGTGCCAACTGGCCAGTTGGAAACACCTGCTGGTTGTAGTGGAGACTTGGGATCAAATCCTGCCTGCATGAGGGTTGGGGGCTTTTGGGTTTGGGGGATGGGCTACCCCTGTTGTGTAGCCCCATGGAGCAAAAAAAAAAAACATTTAAAAAAATTAGTAAAAAAAAAGAAAGGACTATTCAGAAATGTTAAAATTCTAACAGGTCTGAAAATTAATTTAAACAAGTGTTATAATTGTGGTGTGTGATATTTCTCATACATCTTTTGAAGATGGTGCAGTGGAAATGGGATTTCTAGTGGGAGAATTTCCTTTTACATATTTGGGGTTATCAATTGGAGCAAAAACAGCAGCACCATCTATGTGGCTGTTTCCACATGTAGAGGGAAATGCTTATCAACTGGTGGGAGAACTACACTTGTAAGGAGTGTCTTAACCAACTTAATTTTTTTACTTCTCTTCTCAAAGTTCCAGCATCAGTGGAAGGGTGGTGGATTGGGGATTAGGAGAATAAAGCTACTTAACAAAGCATTGTTGGGTATGTGGGTTCGGAGGTTTGGGAAGGAGAGGGAGCTTTTGTGGAGGAGGGTTATTGTTTGTAAGTATGGAGTGGTTCATTTTGGTTGGGATTCGATGGAGGTTACATCATCATATGGTCTGAGTGTGTCGAAGGGGGTTATGAAGTTCCATTCACTATCGGTGCTTTTTTCTTCTTTGAAGGTTGGAGATTCGGGGTTTGAGTGTGTGATGCTATTATTTAAACTCCAAGAGGTGAAGATACATCCAAATGGTTCAGATTTAAGGTGGTGGAAGGAATGTAGAAAATGACAAGTTTTCAGCAGAATCCTTTTATAAAGCATTGGCAAGAAAACAGGTTGAAAGATCTTCAGTTAAAGGTGTTTGGGGTAATCCAATACCATGAAGAGTGGAAACATTTGTGACTGGTAGCAATGGCGGTCTACTTACTCAAGATCATTTCAAAAGTAAAGGATTTCAGTTGGCTAACAGGTGTCCATTCTGAACCCAAAGTAGAAAATGTCTTTTTATCTGTTTTATGGGTATTGCTATACAAAATTCATTTGGGGAATCTTCTTTCAGTTTTATTTGTGGCCTGGTCAAGTGCTGAAGTTGAGTATCGAGCTATGGCACATGGAGTTACTGAATTACCATGGGTGAAGAACTTTCTCTTGGGGCTAGGACTTCCAGTGAGATGCCTTATGACCTTGTACTATGACAATAAGGTGGCTATCAGCATTTAGTTCTGCATGATAGGACAAAACATATTAAGTTGACAGGCATTTGATCAAGGGGAAGTTAGATTTGGGTGATATTTGTATTCCTTATGTTACTTCCTTGAATCAGTTGGCCGGTGTTGTTACTAAGATAGTGTTTGCCCCCTGCATGGTGAGCTTTCCAACAAGTAGGAATGATTGACATTTACGGCTGAGTGTCAGAAAAATGGCTCACTTTGCCACTTGAACTGGAAATGAAGTCGCCACCCATCAAATTAGGAAATGGAGGTAATGGGACCTCCAAGAAAGATTTTTAAAATGCTTTGTTTTAATAGTGACTCCAAAACCCAAGGCATCAGTCCAACCAATCCGGGTAAGACTCGGATGGGAGAGGGAAGGGATTAGGCACCCCTCTCCCGGGTCCAATAGGTGGGGCCCACCAGTGACTTAAAAGGCACACCTAGGCGCTTAGGCGAGGCGCATTTTAGGGTAGGTGCCTCGCCTAGGTCCTAGGTGCAGCTCATTCAAAAGGTGCACCTCCTAGTGCGCCTTGCACCTTAGCCCAGGCGTGTGCCTTTTGAAAAACCCTAACATGGACTTGTTTGGGCTTGCCTCGAGGGGTGTGGCACAAAGGCGGCTCATTGAATTTTTAGCTTTTTTTTATTGTGCGCCTTGCCTCAAAAAGATGTGCGCCTCACCTTGCGCCTCAAGCACAAAATGGCCCTTGTGCTTTTAAAACACTAGGGCTCACATGGTAACTCAAATAAAAATAAAATCACAAGATATACAAGTAATCAAGCAGAATAAAAGGCACATCAATGAACATGAAAGAAAGCCTCCCCAATTTACTTATTTATATTTTTTTTAATTTTTACTCAATTACTTATTTGTTTATATTTTTTTTACCAATTATTAACCTATTTACTCTTTTTCCCCTAAATGTTCTCCTAATCTGCATATACTCTTCTTATCAAACGGACTACCCAGCACTGCTAACCCCATTGATTACTGTACCATTTCTTATCTTTTTTTTTAGTTTTATATTTTCTCTCTTTTTATTTTACTGCTCCCAAGTCCCATCCTTATTTTGTGTATTATTGTTCACTTCTACTATTTTCTATTTCCTTTCAGATCTGTCTTAACTAGTGCAGTATCCTTCCTTTGGATTAATCTTAAGCCCTAGCCACCCCTTTAGTACTCTTACCATACTCCTGAACTACAAGAAGACACTAATCCCTGAACCACATTCCCTTACTTTTTCTCTTGTTCATTTCCTATTTGCCTAGAGTATGTGAAAGTTAAACTCCCCAAGAACCATGTCTGCATAGATTAGTAGGATAACGAAAAGTAATCATGTTTAAACACTAATTGCATTACATTAATCACAGTCATGAATATGCAAACCTTATGATCACCATTATGACAATATTGGAGCATGAGAGACTAGATATTCAACGATAAAACCAAAAAAACAAATAGGACGGGGAAGAACAATGAGACCTAATCACTATCGATATTACATTCAAACCCAGCTAAAAACACTACCAACAAATACAGAAAAAGTTCAGATCGGATTGGGTTGGGGATAAGATCTACGGGAGTGAATCTGAGAGAACCTACTCGATCGATCCCCTCCCCAACCTCAAATCTTCCCTATCAAAAAGAAGAAGATTCGATTCAAATTGGGTACTTGAGTGATGTCTCAGCCACCGATGAAGCTGGAGAGAAAGAACGGAAGAGGCTACAAATTCTGGTGGAAGGGGGGTTGGCTCGATTCTCCTCCATCGTCTTCAAATGCAGAGGACTAAGAAGGAATGGTGGAGACTAAACCCATTTCGGCATCAGTTGCTGGCAAGTGAGGAGGGTATCAGTGTTGTTAGGAAATGACCGGTATGAGATCTGAGCTATCTGGCAAAGTCATGACCGACACTGCTTCTGAGTTCTATTCGAACGGGAACTTTAGAGTGGTAAAAAAAAGACGATGACGACTAGGCGGTGGGATCGATGAGGACGTGACCAGTGGTGACAGACCTGCGGAAACGAAGAAGGAGAAGAAGATGAAGGGGGAGAAATCCGGTGGGCGGAGAACTGTTGCTGCCTAAAATTGCAACAGCGGGAAGGAACAAGGGAGAACGAGATCAGCCGCTCAGCCTGAAATTATAGAAAGTGGGAGAGATGTGGGTTGCTACTGCTTAGCCACTAGTTCGATGTTTGAATGGGGAAGAAGAATCCATTGAATTCTTTCGATTAGGGCGAATGAGATGTTTAGGTTGAATTTATATGGGAGGTAGGGGCATTTCATAATTTTGGGTAATTTGGGGGTATTTTAGTAATTTTTGACAAACCCAGGTTCTGGTCCAGTGGTGGGTGGTTTCGGGTCAAAAGGTGGAAGGTTGAGATTGGTCCAACCACAAAGAGAGGGCTTGTGTTTGTGGGCTAGCGAGATTGGCCGAAATAGAATCTTTTTAGATGGAAGGGTTAACAAGGGTATTTTGGCTGAAATTTGGCAAGGTGGGGTTTTCAGGCATTCTGGGTTGATTGGTGGGATCAGATTGGCCCAACTTGGCCCGAATTGGACAATCTGGAAAGGGTTCGATTCGGTTAATCTAGGGCCTCAAAACGAAATCTTTGTGTGATTGAGGGGCAAACAAGGTCTGTTTTGGATGAAATTTCACAGGGTAGGATTTCTGGGTAGTGTGAGGTGATTGATAAGGTTAGATTGGGCCAATTGGGCCCAGATTGGACGGATTTGGAATCTGGTCAATCTGGGACCTTGAAATGGAATCTTGGTACAATTGAAGGGTAAACGGAGGTATTTTGGGTTGATATTTCACAGGTGGGTATTTGGGGTGTTTGGGATCTGATGATGAGGTCTGATCTGTTTTGGGGGGTCAGGGTTGTAGGAATTTGGGTCAACGAGATGATCTGGAATAGAAATTTGTTTTTATGGAAGGACAAATGGGGGAATCTGGGGTTGAAACTTTATGGGTAGGTATTTTGATGTATCCTGAGTTAATGGTGTGGTCTGATTGGTTCGGATGCATCAAAATCAAGGGATCTGAGTTCTGGGTGTTTAGGCTATTGAGAGGCATCAGAATGGAATCTTTGCTTGATGAAGGGGTAAACGGAGGAATTTTAAGCTGAAATTTTATGAGTAGGTGTTTTGTGAGGTCCTGGGTCTGGTGGTTGTGTCTGATCTAATGGTTGAGGTGCAAGTGAGGTTGATCGAAGCCATTGGATGGGCATCAGGCAGGTTTTATGGTGGATCTGAAGGTTTTGGGACTGAAAGTTGGGTTTTATGGGTTTTTGGGTATTTTGGAGAGGTTAGATGGGTCTGATCGGGTGTTTGGGGTAAATTGGAGGTTCAGGCGGCAAATCGAGCAAAAATCGGGTGCTGACAATGGCCCAAGTACTGAACTTGAGGGGGAGTGTCGATTATGTAAGTTCTCTGTCATGTTTTTAGTGTTAGGGGCACATTAGTCTTTTTGCCCTTCTTTATGGTTTCCCTAGTATAAATAATAAGAGGAGCTGCCACCCTCTCACTTTTGACAGCTCCAAGTACTTGTCCCTCTCTTCTTCCTTTCTTCTCTTCTAAAGAATCTAACACTGGAAACAGTATCCTTCAACCCCAAATATTACTAAAGCAAATTTTTGTTGGTTGCAACCTGGATAACCTAGATATTTTGGGGAATGGGGAAATTTCAAAACTTGGGAAGAAAATACTTTGGTGTTATGCTTTGGTCTGTTGGTTTTGGTAACTCGGCTAGGACAGAAATATGGCCAACCTCATATAGTTGGGAAAATGATTAGTTGAGTTAAGTAACTAGAGCAGAAACATGAGCATTTGTACAAAGATTAAGGGTGGCAAGATCTCTAAGTTAGAGTATCATAATGGTTGAAGGAGGTAATTGTGGGATGGACAAAAGGAACTATGTTGGATAATGAAATATAGACACAGAGGAACTAAGAATATGTTATGGATGGATACCAAGATTAGTCAATAGTTTTGCTGATTGGCTAGAAAAATGAGTGGTGAATAAAACTCAAAACTATTGGGGTTTAATTCCCCAATGTTGGAACTTCTTAATGTAAGTTTCAAAAGGAGGCATGTTGAAACTAGATACCTACTAGGGATACTTGACTTTTATTTGTTGTTTGATATTATTGTTATATATTTTCATATAGATTTTAACCATACCAACAAAAAGATGTTGAAAAGAGGTTTTGGCAAATACATGTTCACAGGAATCATTTGGAAAATGTCGTGTCAGCATAAAGTGCATGATATCATTTGTGTCAAAATGGTTTTAAAAACACATGCTCTCCAGATGTTGTGATTTTGATTATTGGAAATAAGAATCACTAAATTTGAAAGCCATGCTAAATGCCCCCTTGTATCTCTACCCATATTGATCTCAAAATCTTCCTTGAGCATAACACCATGGTTCAAATATCAATACGAAGCACATCAAAGCTCTACCTTTTATTAGTTTTAGTCAATGCCCCTTTGTTAATCATTAATATATGAGTTTTATTATTAATTAAAAGAAGTAGCTGTCACTAATTCTTTATATAATGCATGTTGGCAACCTCAAAAACCGATATGAATCATACAATATGGTATTATACGTATTGATGCTTTGAACCTTTCATAATATTAGGTCTCATATTTGTTTAATGGCAAATTTGACCCTCGAAACAAGTTATTTGGCAAACAACAAAAATTATATTTAGCCCCATGCGACATAACACTTTATGGATTTATTTTTTTAGAAGCATATGTAGCTTTATTTAAAATTGAAGTTTTACATTGAAAAATGAATGACTTTTTTTTCTCTAGATATTTTGTTTCATGAGGCTACATGATGGATGATAGCCCATCCCTTGTGTGTGTGTGTGTGTGTGTGTGTGTTTTAGTTTATTTTATTAATAATATAATGCTATAATTATTTTTAGTTTAATTTATTAATGGGTATGGAAACTAAAGGGGGTGAAAATATAAAATTAGATATATGAATTAGGGTGAATTTGTGTGTGCACACATACATGTGTGATTTAAGAATAGGAGAAAACTTGTCAAAATGCAGATGCCTACATGCAAACACCCCCTTCCCCCAACAGAAAAGAAGCCTCTGGTTTAAACAGAAATCAAATTGGGAGATACATAAGAGGTTTAGCAAAAGGGGGGTGGGAATGGCGATAGGGAAGTATGGCGTAACAAACAACTCATCTCTGTTAAAAGGAAAATCTCGTGTTTTCTCTTGTTCCTACTCAAGTAGGTATTTGTAGATTATTCTGGTTATGTTGGTTATATTAATTTTTGGAGCTACTGAATGATTTTTATGGTTTCCCTTGGCTTTGGAAGTCAAACTACTCTAGTGGGGCAACCACTATTTTATTTTTGGTTCAATATTGGATAACCACTATATACTCCTGAATATTTCTATTATGTAATTCATTTTACCATAACGTTGGTTGTTTTTTTATTTCTAACTGTTCAATTGTATCCTTAACATCTTTATATGGTATATTGTAATTTTGTAGGAAGAATTTTTAGTTTTAATTAGGTTTCCCCTTTGGAAATTATATGGTAATTGCAATCATCTATTCCTTGACTTTAGGAAGGATGTTCCATTTCATGGTTCAGCGTATGTGTATTTCTGTGTCATTGTCCTGGGTTATTTTGGTCTTAATTTTATGCAATATCTTTTATTAATGTACTGTACTGTGCTTGCACAATGTACCGATCCTGTGGGTTTCTACCTGGCTAGATGAACTAAGTTGCAAAAGTTTTTGCTGTAATGTTTAAAACTAAATTAGCGCCAATTCCGTGATTTGGCAATTTCTTCTTCAGTGTGTTTGCAATTGGGAGGACCGAGAGAACAAGTTCATTGAAGTGGAAGGAATTATTAGAAGGCAGATAAAGGTTTGCAGTCAGTCTCCTTGTTTTTCTTCCTTGCATGGTTCTTTTTCTTGGATTCTTTTGCATCTGGTATTGAATTTAGTACGTCCCAGATGTCATACTCACTGCCTTCATTCTGTGATTTCAGATTTCTGTTCTTCCAAGTGTGCAGCCTTTTCATGCAATTGCATATCCCATTGATCCAATGCTTGCATTGGAGATCAGGTAGGATGTAGATCTTTGTGCAGTGTGACAATAGGAAGGATAAGGCTTCTTAGTCATTTTTTTCTTTGTCATGCAGTTGTAAGTATGCAGCACACTGCTCTCTGGTTGCATCCCGTTATGTACTTCCTCCATTTAGTCATCCCCCTCCAGTACCTGTAAAGAATGATGGTAGAAATGGGCGACTGAGGGTTGGGTAAGTAAATGGCATTGGTTATTTTGTCTACTCTTTCATATATTATTTTTTGTTGTCTTTGTTGGTGATTCCTCTGGTCTCCAGATATGTGAGCAGTGATTTTGGTAACCATCCCCTGTCACATCTTATGGGCTCAGTATTTGGCATGCACAACAGGGAAAATGTTGAGGTCTGTATGTCTATACTCTCCTATTTTCAGTCAAAATGTTTTATTTGCCTTTATTATAAGAAAGCCTATTTTTACTTCTTTTATAACATTGGGGTATTTACAATTTGAGGCTGCAGGTGTTTTGCTATGCTTTGAGTCAGAATGATGGCTCTGAATGGAGGCTGCGTATACAATCTGAAGCTGAACACTTTGTGGATGTGTCTGCCCTAACATCTGATATGATTGCTAGGATGATTAATGAGGATAAAATACAAATTCTAGTTAACCTGAATGGTTACACCAAGGTATCTACCATGGTTTGGTACCTTTGGCTCTTTCTTGGTGTTTCTTTGAAGTGTTTATATCTCATTTAGTCTGATTACCAGTGTTTATTGTTGGCTTTTCTTGATAACACTGGTCACTGGATAGTTCATATCCGAACCAGCTTTGTCATAGAAACATTTCATTTCTGTTTTTAATCCTGTCTATGCTGTTCTATACATCTTTTTTCCTCCCATTAATTCTCGAGTTGGTTAGAGTTTATAACCTACTGTTGTTCATTCTGCAGGGTGCAAGGAATGAAATTTTTGCAATGCAACCTGCACCCATTCAGGTTTCGTACATGGGTTTCCCTGGAACAACAGGTGCAACTTACATAGATTACTTGGTCACAGATGAGGTGGGCACCAGAGTCTAACCTCTTCAGTTTCTTCAAAACTTAATGATTTTTGTCTAGCATAGGCTCATAGCGAACCGGCTTCTTCAATTGCAGTTTGTTTCACCTACCTGTTTTGCACATATTTACTCTGAGAAGCTTGTCCATCTCCCTCATTGTTACTTTGTAAATGATTATAAGCAAGTCAGTCTTTCTAAACCTTGTAATATATTCTTCATTCCTGATATTTTTGTTTGCTAGTATGGTGATTCATATTTTTTTCTGACTTAATATTTCTCAGAAAAATCATGATGTGCTGGATCCTATTTGGCTACACAAGCGGTCAGATTATGGATTGCCCGAGGACAAGTTCATATTTGCATGCTTCAATCAGCTATACAAGATGGATCCTGAGATCTTTGATACCTGGTAACCTCAAAAGGGATCACTCCTTTACTTGATTTGTAGCTCTGTGTTTAAACATCATTTCACAATGATAATATTCATGTTCGAATTTAGGTGCAACATTTTGAAGCGCGTTCCCAATAGTGTGCTCTGGCTTCTTAGATTCCCAGCTGCAGGCGAGATGAGACTTCGATCATGTATGTGGGATGGATGTGTCCATTAATTTGTTAGTTTGTTAGACAATCTTTTAGCTTGTAATAATTATAACTTTCATAAAATTGGTTTTCCCATCTATGAAGTTGCATATAATTCATCTTTTCTTTTGTTTTGACATGCTCAGATGCAGCTGCTAGAGGAGTTAAGCCGGGCCAGATAATTTTCACAGATGTTGCCATGAAAAATGAGCACATAAGACGCAGTGCTTTAGCAGATCTCTTCCTTGATACGTAAGTTTAGTTTTTAACTGTTTATTTCCTCCCTATTTAATTTTACTGCAGGGACACTTTATTTCATGTTTCACAGTAATTAGATAGCTTCATGTACCTATGGATGATTGTTGGTATTTTGTCATGATTAGGCCATTATGCAATGCACACACCACGGGCACAGATATTCTTTGGGCTGGTTTGCCAATGATCACTTTACCGCTGGAGAAAATGGCAACTAGAGTTGCTGGTTCACTGTGTCTGGCCACTGGAGTAGGAGAGGAGATGATTGTTAGCAGGTATTTCTTAGTTTTTATTCATTTCCTATCAAATCTTTGTTATGTTCACGACTTTCTCATCCCTTCTGAGTTCTGACATGATCTCTGATGTTAAAAGTATGAAAGAGTATGAGGAGAAGGCAGTATTGCTTGCGGAGAGTCGCCCAAAGCTCCAGGCTCTTACCAATAAGCTCAAGTCAGTCCGTTTGACTTGTCCTTTGTTTGATACAGAACGCTGGGTAAGTCAATTAGGAATTATTTGGATGTTGGTATTCTCTTTCAACTTCGGACATTCATATTTGTGGTAGGGTGCAATTAGGGTGGGCATGGGTTGAGAATTTTTTTAATTTGAGTCGGCTTGGCCTGAAAGCTCAGGCCCAATGCAGTGTAAATTCTTCAAATCAGGTACCCGACTTGCACCCCTAGTTTGTGGTATTTGCTGTGGTCCCTTTGCCAATTAGACTTCTTATGAGATGATCTCTATGAAGGAAATTAGAATTCTGTACCTAACCTTGAGTTGGTCTTGGTCATCATTTCCCTGATGAATTCATGTAGGCCAATGCAAGGTCTCAATGCAGTGATCCCATTAACATGGCCGTGTGCCTTCACCTCACCCAGTCTTGTTTGAAAATTGGGTAAAAATTTTACACTGATCAGGTTTTGAACAAAAAACTTCAGGTGAGGAACTTGGAACGGGCCTATTTTAAAATGTGGAACTTGTACTGTTCGGGTGGGCATCCCCAGCCCTTCAAAGTAACCGAGAATGATGCTGAGTTCCCTTACGATAGGTAGGTAGGAAGACGACTGTGTAGATAAACTATAAAAGCAAAGAGAAATGTAAGTATGCTAATTGTTCAGACCTTATTGGTTTTAACTTTTATGTTTTCAAGAGTGCAAGGGCTGCCCGAAATTCAGATTGTATTATGTGAAAGCTGTCTATATGCAAATGAATGAAAAGAATTAGGAAATGTATTTCTCTTGCTTTGTTGTTGCTGCGTAATTCTTTATGCTAATTGTTCAGACTTCAGACTATCAACCAAAACTGATGGTCCTTTCTCATTCTGCAACAACCCTTGTTTTACGCCCATCGCTGCTGATGTGGAAAAGCTGGACCTGTAGGATGAGCTAGGGGCCCAATTATTTATTGAATTATCCAGGCTCGAGGGTATGACCGGTTAATAAGTTAATCAGTCGAACTGTTGTAGCCTAATGTTGTAAAAACAGTACTCAAGGGAGAATGAAACTTATAAATCTATGTTTTTCCAACCTAGAGTGCAACAATGGTGCAGAATCGCTTCAGAAGAAATTAATCGGGTGTTCGCAAATCATTTTTCAAGATGAAACAACCCATAAGCTTCTGATAGATATATACTCGCTTACCATGGGTCGACATCGACCAATGTTTTATGGACACAGAAGTATCCTTATGGAGAGGTATATCTCTAGAGCAATGTGAAAGCCACTTAATTCGAAGAGATACAAAAACATGAAAAGACAAAAAGAGAATGTTTAAATAGAATAGTAAATGATCAATGGTTAATGTGGTTAAGTAAAACTTGAAACAAATGGTAGACCTAAAAATGATATGATGTGGTGACCTCACCTACGCCTTTGCCTCCACCGGCCCGGCTTGGTGCATGTGTGTGAAAAGCACCATGACACCCCCAACGTATGAATAGAGTGTATAGTGTATTTTCCTCCTATGGATCCCTTTAGTTAAGTAATATACTAAAAGCCTACTTATGTTCTCAAGCAATGTGAGACAAGAGGCCTTTACATGCTTCAAGAGACTAGAAGATAAAAAAAAAAGTAAAAGTCAATAAAGACAAAAAGTTAACGCAAGAGGGTGAGTTCAAGACTCTTGCATGAATCTTTCTTTATGAATCCAAAAATTCCCCACAAGATTTGAAATACGGGTAAATCTAAGCACCAAAGTAAGAGAAGTATTTATGTTTATGTTGATGTCTTTTAGACTTCAATCAACATTTAGGTATAATAGATTATGATATAGGTCATTAGTAGAGTTATACTCTTTCAACCTTTCCTTTTTAGCATAACTTATTTGCCACCAATCTAATTCACCAATTCCTTAGTGATTCTTTTATTTTGGAACACTTCAACCTTGTCTCCCTCTTGGAATCATGATTATTTTAGAGAGTTGACCCTTAAAGCTCTTATAAAAGCAGTCATGCTTTGCAATCATTTAGGTCAGTCACTTAGTATGCATTACACACTTGTATGAATTGATTAAGAGTTACATTCACCCTCCACATCTTTTTGTGAGTGCTATCTTACTTCAGCATCTATAATGGGTTCAAAATAATAGTATTTTTCCAAATCATTGACTCATTCTTACCTATGGAATCTAATTCTAGGGATCTCCCTACTCATAGGTTGGGTGTCCATCACCAATGATTTATGTAACAGACATTAAATCTATACCTACAAATACCTTATAAACCACTAAACCACTTTAGAAATTTATGGTTTGTTTAACAAATCTATAAGGTTCTTTTTAAACCTTACAAAATTCTAGAGAAATTGTTCATTCATTGAAGTATTTATCTAAGTGTCTTAAGCATATATGCCTCTTTTTACCATTATAGGTTTTATTCTTAGCTCTAGCTATGGTAAATTGGCTATCATAATGGAAAGATATAGATGAAACTGGTTGTGACCATAATGCTATATCTATCAATAAGTTCCTCAGCCACTTTGCCTTAGCCCCTACTAGTACCAACACAATAAACTCAACCTCTACTATCGATTTTGTATTGTAAGATTGTTTTACTAATTTTCAAGAGATTGCTTGCAGTCAGTTTGATAATGATCGAGTGACATTGCTTCTTCGGTCCGAACCAAGGAATTCCTTAGATATGATGCAAAATGGATCTTGTTCTATCGTTGATCAGAGATTTCTATATGAAAAATACGAATCGGAGTTTGAAGAAGGGGAAGGAGAAGGAGCCCTCGCTTTTCAGCCACTTGGGAAGTTTCAGTTGGTTTGGTAATAACCATTAAGGATGAAGGTTGGGATTTCTTCCTCTTCCTCTCAACCTCTAATCCTAATAAGGTAGGTAAGTTTTTTATGCTAACTTCTCTTCCAGATAGGTTTAAAGTTGTTACTATAGAATTCCAAGAAGATGGGAGGCTATTAAGAATGGTGGAGACCTGAATTTTCTCAGGAATAGGGTTCCTAGTGACTGCCAACTCTTTGGCAATCATATTCATTTTACTAACATGATCTATTACAGAATCCTCTTCTCTCATTTCACAGCCATAATATTTTTCAATTAACAATTGAACATAGGTTTCAGTTATTTTTCCATATGTTTCTTTAATGGCTTCAAACATATCTTTAGCATTATTATATTCTTCAAACACAACTTCTATGTCAGGCTCCATAAAAGTTAACAAACAATTTCTTACATTCCTATTATATTTTTCCCATTTTTGATATTCACGAATTACAGTCAATGAATCATCATCAACAGGTTTAGTAGGAATAGATTTATCTAAAACATAATCAACATTTTCTTCATCAAGTATCCTTCCAATCCTACGTTTCCAAAGAGCAAAATTGGTGCCATTCAATTTCTCAGTTTTACTGAGTTCTTGGGATAATGCAGTAGCAGACATGATTCAAAATAGCAATAATATTCCATAAATAAATAAAGCAAGTGCAATATCAGTTGGTTGTATTTTACGAGACTGTCATTCAATTTCGGAGGCCAAAAATAAATAAATAAAGTAAATGCAAATGGAGTACTTAGCTATTTATGCAAAAAATAATAATCAGCAGTTAAGTTATCCAGCAGATTTAATTTGTCCAGCTCCCACTACTCTTTTTAATTCAACAGCAGCTTTGGTATTCGGCAATGATGCTTCTAAGTGGTTCAAAAAAATGTATCCTAAAAAAAATGACAGCAAATGATCGATAAGATGTATGAATAAATTATTACAAAAAAAAAAAGAACGAACAAATATCGAAATGGGCAAAAAAAAACAAGTATATAAAACTCTAATACTCGATTTGAGATGCTTGGGTTCGCCTCATTGGTCGAATCTGCCTTATCTAACTAGATTTGTTTTGTAGTGAACGAAAATAGTAAAAAGCCCTAAATTTATTTAGGGTTTCTTGTCTCACTGATCTGAGCATCTATGGAGATGACTAAAGTTTCTGCAGTTCCTCGAGCAGCAAATTCATTTATGTATCTGAGAAAACTCGAACTACTAGTGATGGTTTCGAGGTTGCAGTAACGTAGGAGTGAAGTCGTTGTCGTTAGAAGCCAATGGTTGGACTGGAGGTGAGAAAAAAAAACTTTGAACTGGGTTCTGTTGTCTCGGAGTTGCCAGAGCCGCCGTTTGTTCGGAGATGGGTAGTCGAACAGGGTTTCATAATGGAAACCAAACGAAACCCTCGTACCAGTTCTCTTTCTCGTAGTGAAGGGTGCACAGATGGGAGAGACAAGAAGAGAGGTAGAGATGAGAGGAAACCCTCGAAGTGGGTTTGTTTTCTCTCTCCTCTCCTCTGAATCTTAAATGATGAGGTAAGATCTGGTGTGGCGCGACTATACTTTAAACACTATGCCAGTCGGTGCTGCGCTCCGATACCATTGATGCTCCAAGTACATGCAGAGGTGAACGGCTGAGATCTTCATGTATCAAACATGCACGCAAAGAGAGAATAATAGCAGCTGCACAGTATAGGATCCGAGACACCAATCTCTCGAAGAAAGTGTAAGAGAGAACTGCTTAATCTAATTAGTGTTGAAGCTGACAGGATATTTTCCCTTCTTAGTAAAGAACTTATGTCGTGTGTGAGAAGCACTTGGGAGTGATCCCTTATATAGTTGCTTCTCCAACGTTAAGTTCCTTGTTATTAGGAACAAACAGTAACCAGAAAAACCAATTGAGATAAGTATTCCTCAACAGTAAAATTCATGCTCCATCAGATTTGAGACAAGTGTCTCATGTTGACCAAGGATCTAACCACTTATTCATTTGACCCAATAAGAACTGGAATATGGATCCAAATAATCCAACAATATTGGTATCTCCATGCATAAAAATGTTTTCAAATAAACAATCAAATAAATTTATTTTTATAGAAAATAAATAAATAGGTAATTATTTAAAATGAATGATTGTGTGAGAGTGTTGCATGGAGATAACCATAAAATAATCATCTTCCATCAACATGTGGCTTGTCACATGGCCATTGGATATTCCAACATGTTGAGGATTAAACGAGGGCCTATGGCCACTCTACCATCACACATGACAAAGTTTCGTTGATGCATCCAACGACTTTGAAACCAAGATAATGCTGGCCTTGGCACTGGAACATCTCGTATAAGATTCCACTAATTAGATAATGCTGTTGGTTGCCTTGTGACCCACACCCACTTTTGTTGTCTCTGTGAACTTTTTTCAATTAAAATATTTAAAGGACACAATAAATTATGATTTGCATTATCAGGTTTTCCTTCTATTTTAGAAGGCTTTATTTATGCAAATTGGATTTCAAATTCAAAGGAATGATCAGAGATTGGATTTGGTCCTCATGTAACCTTGTTCACATAGTCGTCAATTGAGAATCTTTCCTACTTGACACTGACCTGAACTGTACGATCATGAAAATCGTGGAGAGAACGGTGTGAGCATGGTTGTGATGACAAAATTGGATTTGATCGCATTGGGTACATCTTCATAATTGTACGTTTTTTATATGGGGAGATATTCCCATAAAACTCTTTCCATATTATATCTTTCTCGCATTATAGATTTTCTCTTTTTATTTATGGGGAGATATTTCGAATGCACAGTTACGAAGAGGGTGTGAGTATCAAATCTGATTTCAATTTCAGATAGAGTTCGGATTTCAGATAGCACGGGAAAGGAAAGAAGAGTCATATACTCTTGATTTTGCACACTTTACTGTTCAACCCGAAGCAAGACAAATTCTTTTCGGGTTTAATCTTCTTGGTTCTTTCACGATGTTTTTTATTTTTTGATATTCGGGAGTTATATTTTCTTGGGAAAATTATTATTACTACCTTGTACTTTGGGCCTAGTGTCACTTTGGCCCCCAAACTTTAAAATGCGACAATTTAGTACCTGAATTTTCAAAATGTGTCAATCCAGTACCTATTGTTAACTAGTTGTTCAATGACATTTGAAAAAGACACAAATGCCCTTTGAATTTCATCTAATTTTGTTTACCAACCATCCAAACATTGACAAAAAATTAACAATCCTAAATTCTTGCCTCTCTTATTCAAGAAAGTTGGGGCCTAGAATGCCCACTAAGACGTAACACCAATTTTCTTGAATAAGAAAGGCAAGGATTTAGGACTGTTAATTTTTTGTCAACATTTGGATGGTCGATGAAAAAAATTAGATGACACTCAAAAGACATTTTTGTCTTTTTTAAATGTCATTTAAGGGCTGGTTGATGGTAGGGATTGGATTGACACGTTTTGAAAATTTGAATATTAAATTGTCACATTTTAAAATTCAGAGACCAAAATCGCATTAAACCCAAAGTAATTGATTTTCCCTATTTTCTTTGGCTTAGAAACGATTTCTTTGAAGCTAAAAAGTCTGAAATGGCGTCATCATAAACTCGGGAGTTATATTTTCTTTGTCGTAGGCACGATTTCTTTGAAGCTGTAAAACAGTTTCCCAGACCCGGGCCTACTACATCCCAGACCCGTATGGGTCTGGATGTGATAGGCACGTTAGAAGTAGGACATGTGTCACACAAGTATTACTTGCTCACCAACGTCGCGCCATTCAAACCACGAAAAATCAACAAGGCCCGTACAGAGCCATCTTGTTTAGGCTTCATGCGATTCCATTAATTCAATTTCAACGAGTCTCGCTTGGTTCCGTAACAGTTCGAACGGGTACATTTTTCATTCTTTTTTGTTTTGTTTTGTTTTGTTTTTGGGTCTCATCTTCTTACGATCATTTCTCTCAAATCGTAGACGAAAGAAGAACACGAAGGATCTCAATCTCATCAACCAACTCCTTGTACAGAACTCACTTGATTTTTCTGGTAGATTTGTCTTTCTGATCGTATCCGATTCTCCTGTATTTTGAAATTTTTAATCGTTCCAGCTCAAGACTTTATTTCTGGATTTGTTTTCTTTGGCAGCTCTAGTTTTTCATTAGATATAGATATATGGTATATGCATTTGTGTTTAAAGGTTCGGATTTGATTTATATGCTACTGTTTATTGTGAGTAGTTTTGTTTTTAATTCACCATATTCAATTTCCATACTAATTGCTGTAGTCCTGGGGCAATTTTTTTTTTCTTTTTTGATTCGATAGGTTAGGTTTGTATCATTTTCTTCCCAATTACTTATGCTTGATTTTGAAAGTCAGGCTTTATTATTTTTATCATTGGAAATTCATCGCTGCTGAGTTCTGGCTTAATTTTGCAAAACGTCGACAGTAATCGTGACACCAAGCCTTTGAATATAGTAGTGGACCCTATCTATCAGAAGAAAGAAAAAAAGCAAGGTAGTGGAAACTGCCAATATAGTGCTTTGTTCTCAAGACTTACCATACAGCATCTTGTACGTTCTAGCTAATGTATGTAGTTGAATTCCGCTTTGAAAAGTGGGTGGTGGGGTGATTTAAATTTTGTTAGAAAATCAAAATTAGGGTATTGTTCCAGACCGGAATGAGATGTACAGGGTACATGAAGGCTGTCAAGGAGGATGATGCATTTTGGACCTACAGGAATGAAATTCCGTAAGACAAGAACTCTTGGTAGTAGTTTGTGGAGTACAAAATGCAAATAAAATGGGGATGAAGAGACCTGTAATTGAAGGAGACTGGGAAGTGGTGATAAGTTGGTTGGAGGGTGATGCATTTTGGACCTACAGGAATGGGATCAAACATTTGGGATGGCTCTCAAGGAGTATGCAAGTAACAATACGGTGGCAACCAAGATCAACTAATTCCTTGTATGATAATCTAGCTAAATAAAGAGTACACAGGAGACATTTATATTGGGCTAAATTGTAAAATTTAAAATGTAAAAGGGTGGGATAATAGGGGCTGTACCCTATTGTATAGTTTGTATAGAAAGATTCTCTTCTTCACCTATATTTTCTCTTAATAAATTTTCTGTTATTCATAAAAAAGGCTTTACATATTAAAGAGAGAGAACCAAGTTAAACTTTGATAAAGTCGAGAACCATGAATATAAGATTTAATTCGATAGAAAACAAACAAGAATAAGAAAAAAACAGTAAGGGAAGAACCATAATTATCAATTGTGTTATTAAGAGTGATGCGGAACCCTGTTTGAGACAAGGAGACCCCATTTCTCCTTTACTTTTCACACTAATTGCTGAAGTTCTAAGTACATTGGTCATCAAGGCTGATTTGGACAACTTGATTAGGGCTTGGACTTTGGAGGGTAGGTGGAATAAGGTAGTTGTTATTCACTTACAATTTGCAGATGATGTAATTGTTTTCTGTGATGGGAGTGATGAAGGTGTTATGAGGAACCTTTTTAGTCAATACCTTTTAGAGGGTCTCTAATTTAAAGGTGAATTGGGGGAAAATTGTTTTATGGGAATTAACATGGGAGAGGATGAAATTCAATTATTAGTAGGAACCCTGGGTTGTGAAGTTAAAGATTGGCCACTAGAGTACCATTGGACTTCCATTGGAGGGAGAATGGCCCTAATTAGAGAGATTTGCTAAAACGTTGGCTCTTTGGAAAAGGAATTACATTTCAATTGGTGGGAGAATGACCCTAATTAAATCTACACTAGCCAACTTGCTCATTTACTACCCGTCCACATTTTGCATTTCAGTTTAAGTGGCTAAGCAGTTAAAGAAAAGACATGAGGGACTTCATATGGGAACTGAGGGACAAAAGGAAGGACTATTTGGTCAAGTGGGAACATGTGTGTCGATCCAAGTAAAAAGGTGGGCTAGCTATTGGAAACTTGATTAAGAGAAACACAACTTTGCTAGATAAGTTATTGTGGAGGTTTACTGATAAAAAAAGTCATTGTGGAAATTTCCCCTAGAAAGTGATAGGCTATGGCACAGGGTCATTGAAGCATTCATAGTGTCGTGGAAAATGGTTGGGATACAAAGGTGGCTCCATGTTTTTTATTTTTTGATAGGTAAAAATCAAAGATTTTATTAAAATAAGGTGGCTCCATGTTCTTCTTCAACTTCTCCTTGGAAAGCAATACAAGAGGTACTCCCAACATTTCTTAACTTCACTCATTTTGGTGTGTGTTGTTGGAACAGAGTTTTGTTTTAGGAGGATATATGGATTGGTGACATGCCCCTCAAATTGTAATTCCCTATGCTTCACTCCCTTTGTAACTACAAATTTAAACCTATTTCAAAATTTGGACTTTGGAGTAGCCTCCCCTTTTGGAATAAACTAAGACTTTGGTTTTAGGAGGGGATTAAGGGATAATGAACATGAATCCATCCCCTTTTGGCTAAGTTGGATTTGGTCTTCATGAAACAAAACTTGAATGGTAGTAGAATCTGGTTTCCCTCCCTTGATGTCTTCTA
Source organism: Nelumbo nucifera (assembly GCF_055504915.1). NCBI lineage: Eukaryota > Viridiplantae > Streptophyta > Magnoliopsida > Proteales > Nelumbonaceae > Nelumbo > Nelumbo nucifera. The sequence goes on along the minus strand of NC_142656.1, from coordinate 57,835,786 downwards.
TTTTTTTTTTTTTCTGTCCCTTTTTTTCAACTTTTTCTTTAACCTACTCGTTCACTCTGCCTGGGGTGAACGAGTAGAATCTAGTTTCTCCCTTCTTCTCCTCATTTCTCTTCTTCTTCCTTTGTTTTTAAGCTTCACCTTAAATAACTGATCAGAAACCCTAGCTGAAAGACAATGAAGTTGAACTTCAATGGTAGCTCTATGGGCAATCCGGGGAGGACAGGCATAAGGAGTGTGTTCAGGAACCATTTAGGCATGGTGGTGGTTATGTATTGAGGGTCAATTAGTAGTGGTGACTCAGTTAAAGCTGAAATAATGGCATTTTTGCAAGGACCGAGGTTAGCACAACTTGATTTCTGAGATTTGGAAGTGGAAGGAGATCCAAAATTGGTCATGTCTCGGACAAAACAATTTAATACAATGATACTTTACCTTTGCTCAAAAAAAAAATTAATACAGCACCTTGGAGTTACAGGCACACCTTCAGGGAGTTAGGTTACCTTCAAGGGAACTCAATACCACCTTTATCTGGACTAAAAGAACTGTAAATGGGATGTCAGATATATTATCAATACAGGAGGTTAATAGACATCACTTGTTTTGGGCCAGATGTAAATCAGTCCTGTAAAACTGACATAAACTTGGTAAAATTTAGAGAGAAAGAAGGAAGAAGAATAGAGAACAGCAGTACAAAGGAAGAAGAAGAAGAGTTCGAATATCTCTTCCCTCCTTTCTCTAATCCTTTTGTTAAACTTCAAATCTGAGGTTAATTACAAGTATGCCCTTAAGTGGGTGGCCAGCTAGGCAGTAACATAAAGAAAACTAACAAAAAGAAATAACAGGCCCATTAGCTAATAACATATTACAAGAAAAGATACTAGGGCCCATTCGGCCCAGTATCTCTACAGGGCCAAGTGTAAACCTTTATACATGGGGGTTGGTTGGAGTGCTCCTACTTTTGTACCAAACTTTAACTTCAGATCTTACTTTAATGAATTCTTTTGTTGATGAGGAAAAGAGTGATGCAGGACCCACCTAAACAGCAGCTGTTTAGGTTGTTAAAATGGGCCTTAGCAAGCTGGAATCAGACCACAAAGCCCTCAGCTTGTTAGTTTGAGATCTAGCTCTGACATACCCAGCAAAATAGGCTCACAAGAATTTAAAAGAATAGAGCTTATGGATTTGTTTAGTAAGTAGAAAAGGCTGGTGAGGATGGTTGGTGTACAACTAATAGATGACAAAGAAATTTTCAACAAAAAGATCACAAAGGAAAAGAAAAAGGGGGGAAAGAATGGAATAACAAGAAGATAAATCAAAAGTACAGGAGATGATTCAACAATGTAATCTGAAGAGCTATACTTGAAGTAGCAAGGAAGAGAAGAGAACCACAGAACTGAAGAGAATGTCGAACTGTACTAGCCAGTCGACCAGTCCTTTATTTATAGATGAATATAGTACAAGGTACAAGAAATTACTGGGATGCCCCTGATTAGTGATGGGACACCCAGATGACTTAAATCATTAAACAGGATTAGGTCCATTAACACAAGCCCAGTTACAAGATAAGTTAAACATAAGAATGGGCTAATAAGAACTCTTATCAGCCGAACATCACTCTAACATTCCAACACTCACATCTGCAATCTGCATCTTTGATGGAGTATAAGGCACACAGAGTTCTCCTGAAATAATTCTCTCTCTGACAAAGTGTCGATCAATTTCAATATGTTTTGTCCTGTCATGCTGCACAGGATTGTTGGCAATGTTGATAGCAGCTTTATTATCACAATACAGCTTGAGAGGACCCTCAGTCTTGATACCAAGCTCATTAAGGAGAGTCCTGAGCCATAAGAGTTCAGCAACCCCGTGTGCCATAGCCCGGTATTCTGCTTCTGCACTTGATCTAGCCACAACATTCTACTTCTTATTGCGCCATGTGACTAGGTTTCCTCCCAAGAATGTACAGTAACCTGAGGTTGATTTTCTGTCTCCAACAGATCCAGCCCAATCAGCATCAGTGTGGGCTTCAATTTCAAGTCTGATGTTTTTTCTGAATAGAATTCCTTTCCCTGAGCAAGTCTTCAAGTATTTGAGGATTCTTTCCACTGCTCTCATATGAGAGGTCTTTGGTGAGTGCATGAATTGACTGACAACATGCACTGCATAGGCAATGTCTGGCCGAGTAAGGGATAAGTATATCAGTTTTCCTACCAACTTTTGGTACCTTTCCTTATCACAATATTCCTCACCCATTGATTCTTGTAATCCATGGCTTGGTTCTATTGGAGTGTCTGCTGGCCTGCACCCCATCATGCCTGTTTCCTCTAGGAGATTTAGCACATACTTTCTTTGACATATGTAGATTCCTTCTCTTGATCTAGCAACTTCAATTCCAAGAAAGTATCTCAGATTTCCCAGGTCTTTGATCTCAAATTCTGAAGCTAAGAACTCCTTCAGCCTCTTCATCTCTTTCACATCATTTTCAGTAATCACCATATCATCCACATACACAATGAGTGCTGTAAGTTTGTCATTCTGTCTCCTTGTAAACAATGTATTCTGCACCGCTCTAAGTGTACCCTACTTTCTTCATGGCCAAACAATATAATGCTTTCCTTAGTTCACATACCTTCTTTCCAACATCATATCCAAGTGGGGGTTCCATGAATACCTCTTCATGAAGATCACCATTTAGGAAGGCATTCTTCACATCCAGTTGATGAAGTTCCCAAGAGAATTTTGCTGCTAGTGACAGTAGAACCCTAATTGTGTTGAGCTTTGCTACTGGGGCAAAGGTTTCCTTGTAGTCAATTCCTTCCTTTTGTGTAAATCCCTTTGCCACAAGTCTGGCCTTGTACCTCTCAATTGACCCATCTTCCCTGTGCTTTACTGTGAATACCCACTTGCACCCAACAGTGTCTTTCCCCTCTGGCAGGTCCACCAATTCCAATGTCCTTGCTTTCATTAGGGCTTTCATCTCCTCATTCATGGCTTCTTTCCACCTTGGATTAGATGCCGCCTCTGAATACCTGGAAGGGACACATAGAGAGGAAAGAGCAGACACAAAGGAATGATAGGTAGGGGATAAGTGTGAGTAAGAAACATAATCGGCTATGGGATGCCGAGTGGTACAAAAACGAACAGGCTTACGGAGAGCAATAGGAAGATCCAAATCTGAATTGAGTGAGTCAGACTTACCTTGGATTGCAGAGACAGATTGATCTGAGTTCAACTGGTTGCAATCATGAGGTTGAGGGGCCTTTTTCCTTCTACTGTATGCAAGTATCTCTTTCTCTTGTTTACTGGAACCTTCATAAGCATCAGCCGAATCTGGAGAAGTAACTGGCACAGTGGAAGTCTCACTAGGTTGACCAGGAATGTTATAGCTAGTAGTAGTGGAAGGTGATGAAATGGGAACAAAAAAGAAGGGAGAATGAGAATCCTCTTCCAACCCACTACTCTCCCCCTGAAGAGGATGTGAACACTGGAAATAGGGTTGAGACTCAAAAAAGACTACATCCCTGGTGACATATTTTTTCTTGGAGACAGGATCATAACACTTATACCCCTTCTACGTAGGAGAGTACCCCAAAAATATTCCCTTTGTAGCCTTAGGATCCAGTTTGGTCTTCTTTGGATCCTTCACATGGACGAAGCATGTACAACCAAAAACCCGCGGGGGAAGAGGAAATTCTGGAAGAGTGGGACACAAAACAGAGAAAGGGGTCTTCATACCCAGTACCTTAGATGGCATCTGATTTATCAGGTATGATGCAGTGAGAACAGCTTGAGACCAATATTGCTTGGGCACATTGTGCTGGAAAAGAAGGGCTCGAGCTGTCTCCAATAGATGCCTGTTCTTGCGCTCAGCGACCCCATTTTGCTGAGGGGTGTAAGCACATGATGATTGGTGTAACATGCCTGCATCTTCCATGAATGAGTTCAGGGATCTTTCAAAGTATTCAGCTGCATTGTCTGAACGGAATTGCTTGATCTTTTTATCAAATTGTGTTTCAACCATCTTGCAAAACATCATAGTTATCCGGGGAACTTCTTCACGTCCTTTCAACAGATAAATCCAAGTGCACCGAGAATAATGGTCAATAAAATTGATAAAGTAACAAAAGCCATCAATGGAAACAATGGGTGAAGGACCCCAAACATCGGAATGAACCAAATCAAAAGGGGCTTGAATTTCATTACTAGAAATTGGATACATTGATCTACATTGTTTTGACATTTGACACACATCACAAATTAAACTCTGACTCGGAATGCCCTTACATAATTCGGGAAACAACATTGCTAAGGAAGAAAAGGACAAATGACCTAGCCTAGCATGCCACAAGTGCAGCCTAGCTATTGACTCCACACTTTCCGGACTAGTAGTAGAAGCTTGCAAGGCTGAGCTGACATCTTCATCAAAATAGTAGAGGCCCCCATATTCATGACCACTCCCAATCATTCTCCTCGTCAATCTGTCCTGGAAGACATAATGAGAAGGAAAGAAAGTTATACTGCAATTCAAGTTTTTCGTAAGCTTTGAAACAGACAACAGATTTGAGGTAAGACTAGGAACATGTAGGACTGATTTAAGAGAGAGATCCTTGCTTAGGTCAACCACCCCCTTTTCAGAGATGGTGGAGAGGGACCCATCAGCTACTCTCATCTTATCCTGGCCAGACAACAAATGATATGTAGAGAATAAGGAGGACATATGTGTCATATGGTCAGTGGCTCCGGAATCAATCACCCAAGAGGTAGAATTAATGGAACTAGATGCATTAAATGAAGAGGCTGTACCTGATTTGGCAAGAGAGGTGGAAGCTAAAGAATTGTTCTTCAGACGGGCTAATGCCCGGTTGAGAACCTCTACCTCACTAGCTGTGAAGCCCGAAATACTTGGTCCAGAGGAGTCGGCAGCCTGCCTTGCGGTGGAAGATGACACTGTCTGAATACTCTGAGTTGTCACTACTGTTGTTGGTGGCAAGATTCCCACTTGCTGTGTGGCCCTTATGTTGCCTTTTGTCCTTTCTCAGAGCAGCTGGCTTCAGATGAGGGTACAAGACCCAACATTTCTCCTTTGTGTGTTTCTCACCACCACAATGTGTACACTTGAGGGACTTCTTGTCTGAAAATCTATTCCCCTTAGTGGAGACTAAGGCTGAATGTTCTCCAGGTAGTTTTGTTGACTGTGTCTGGGAGTCAACTTGCATCTCCTTTCTCCTTACTTCTTCATTCCTCACTAGGTGGTAGACATGGTGAAGCTCAGGTAATTCATCTCTCCCTAGAATCTGTGACCTTATACCTTCATATACAGGGTCAAGACCCGCCAGAAACTTGAAGGCTCTGCCCTCCTCAATCTGCTTATCATGCCTCCCCTTGTCATTAGCATTTTCCCAATCCAAAATCAAATGGTGGTCAAGCTCTTCCCAGAGGCCTTCCAGTGTTGCAAAGTAGGTTGCCACGGACATGTCTCCTTGCCTTAGGGCTGCAATGTCTTGGTTCAGCCTGTAGATTCTAGCATTGTTCTTTTTCTGGCCATATGTCTTAGATACTTTCTCCCAAATTTTTGCAGCTGTGGGGAAGTGATGAACAGTTCTGGCCACCCTAGGAGTCATAGAGGCCAGCAACCAAGACATGACTGTGGCATTTTCTTTGCGCCACACGGTGTATTAAGGACTGCCAATTTCTGGTTGTTTCTTGTCTCCATCCAAATAGCCTGTGAGCTCACGAGAGGTAATTAACAGCATTGCTAAGACAGACCACTCTCTGAAGTAATACTCATCTAGCAGCACACTTGTAATCTGCAAGCTGTGCAGATTAGGGTTTTCCAGGTTTGAGGACCTTGTAACAGGTCTGTTATTCTCTAGAGGAAACTTCACCGGATAGTGAGGACATCCTGACTTCAGTCCAAGAGTTGTTCACAGTGCTGTAGGTGGTTCTGTTTAGGACTGGCCGAAGTGGTCACAGTGTTCAAAGTGCTGGTAGAAGTGTTCACAGTTCGGGTACTGGGCAGTGCTGTTTAGGACTGGCCGAAGTAGCAAGTAAGGGGCTGTAACTGAACCAGTTCACAGTGCTAGTAACTGAAGTTACTTCAGTTAGGGCTTGTTCTGCGACCTGAAGTAACTGTGCAGTGCAGTAACTGAAGTTCACAAAGTAGGACTGATAACCGACCTGAAGAAAATCTGTAACTGAAGTTACCACAGTTCTGCCCAAGTCTTGCTGGGGCACGAAGCTGCAACTGTAGAGAAGGCTAAGTCTTTACCACTTGTCCTGCGCAAGTCTTGCTGGAGCACGAAACTACAACTGTAGAGGAAGCTCTCCCCCTTTCGGCTAGTGCTAGGACTGCTGAAATCAGTCCTCAACTAGGTCTGTCCTATACAGACCTCTCTTATTAGCCCAATAGCTACTATTTGCTGGAGATAATCTAGTAGGACATCTACTTCTGGGTCTTACTTCCCTTGAGTCCTACAACCAAGGGAAACCCTAGGTTCGAACTTGCTTTACTCTCTTACACTCCTAGGTCTTCACTGCAGCAACCCAGAAAAGGGAGAGAGAAGATGAAAAGACAGCAAGAGAAGAGAGTGTGCCTGCTGAAACCAGGAAGGAGCTAATGCTCTGATACCATGTAATCTGAAGAGCTATACTTGAAGTAGCAAGGAAGAGAAGAGAACCACAGAACTGAAGAGAATGTCGAACTGTACTAGCCAGTCAACCAGTCCTTTATTTATAGATTAATATAGTACAAGGTACAAGAAATTACTGGGATGCCCCTGATTAGTGATGGGACACCCAGATGACTTAAATCATTAAACAGGATTAGGCCCATTAACACAAGCCAAGTTACAAGATAAGTTAAACATAAGAATGGGCTAATAAGAACTCTTATCAGCCGAACATCACTCTAACATTCTAACAAACAATAAAGAGGAAAGTAAGATGAAAAAAACCTATTTAAAATAACGATGCCAAATTCAATAGTCTGTTACCCAACCAAAGATTGAAATACCTGTGGTAGGTCAAAGATGAGTCAAGATGGGGTTAACACCATTAGGTATCCCTAGGAGTCAACACCTTGTAGCTTGGAGTCAATACCAAATGATGTAATTGTAGGAACTATTCAATCATATTCTTCATTTAGCAATATTAAAAGGATTGTTTAAATGGCATATAGAGGATTCAAAAGATCCCGGTTGAGATCTATAGTGTACTTATTTTTCTAAATAGTAAGGCTAAAAAACTAAAAAATGAATCTAGTCAAATCTTGAGAAGATTTGATACTTTTTTGGTTAGTAACAATCAAACTTTTATTAATTAATCAGAGTATAAGCAGATTCCAATGATGAGATGGCCAGCTAGCCTCAGCTAACCACCACCCTTTAATTACAAATTCTCCTGCAAGGTACATAACCTCTTTAATTATAAATTGCCCCTTGTTTAGCTAAACCATCTGCTAAACAGTTGGCAGACCTGTACACCCGAAATGCCTTAGCTCCCAACTCTTGTGTTGGAGACTAGTTTCCTGCAACATATGGGTCCTGTTCTGTGTTGGATATAAAGAACAGAGGGTGTAATGACAAGGGCAGAAAGGGAGGTTTCATAATAGGTTATCTATGGTCTGTACTCCTTGTATGTTTAATGATAGATTTCTAGATAGTCTATATAGATGCTATTCTGATTTCTGTGTTGACGAAGAGATAGAAGCTAAAATACAATTTAATGTGTGTGAATTTAGGAGCCCAGCTGCTGGCTGGGGAGATCTAACTTTCTTTGTACTCTTGGTTTTGTGCTTTAGTGGAAAGGCCCTTTGTAATTTGTATGCCGTTTATTCATCAACGAAAGTTACCTTACCTTTTTCAAAAAAAAAAAAAAAATGTGTGCCTTGGATCTAATTATTGCTTGCAGTGCATCTGCACAGTGTAAACAGGTACTAGTCAATTGTTCTTGTTAAGGCAGATAAAGTGGTCTGGGATGGCATGTTTTTGAGGGTGTTTGAAATGGGGTTTCTGTTCAGAACAGATTTAGTGATGTGGAGTTTCCTTTTAGTGATGATAGATAGAGAGGAAGAGAAGTAGTGGTTTTGGGTGTAGAGGGAGAGAGGACTTAACATTATAAATTTAGTGATGGACATCCTGCATGAGGAGAGCCGACTTAACATTATAAATTTAGCAGCCATTGTATCTTATAATGTTATCATGGCTTTGGACTTGGGGTAGTGGGCCCCCTCTTTTGATCATTAACACAGCTCTTCTGCTCTTAATGAAAAAGATGTGTCAACAGTGTTTTATAAGGCATGTCTAGGCACATTGACAAGGCTCATTTTAGGGAGTGCACCTTACTGTGCTTATATCAACCTTGATTTTCTTTCCTATTTTTTAGGTAACATGGAAATGGAGCTACACAAGATGGAGGTAACACCTTCCCAGATGTCCATTGCAGAAATATAAGATAATCACAAGGAACTACCATAAAAAGTATCACTTCCAGCATGGCCAGCATTTGCTAGCTAGTCAGTAGCCTGAATTAACCTTTTGGATTTGATGTTTCAATAAGTAACTTACCATATTGTATATTGTAGCTGTATGTTTGGAGTTTGAATAGTTTAGCCTATGTAGGACATGAACCTACAAGACTACAACCTTCATTTTTATAACATAACATGCTAACCTTCATTTTAATTTACCATACTTCAGGCTTTTGGAACCCTTGTGCTTTTATTGCATTCCTCACTTTTAAACCACTGTATGACAAGTGAGGAACTGTGGGCTCTCAAAATATGAATGGTTCAAACATGTTGGCATCATTTACTTTGTAGTTTGGATCTGCTCCTGGAAAAACTTGTCCCAACAAGCTTCCAACATGACATGTCTGCACATCTTGGACCTGATTACCATCTCAAAAGTATGGCCCCATCAATGAGTATGAAACATGTCTGAGATGTACCAATACAGATCATGTTGGAAGTGTGTTGGGACAAGTTTCGTTTGGAGCAGATCCAGACTCCTTTGATTGAGTCATATCTTTTGTCTAAATTTCAATGCAAATGTGCATTTCAAGTATATGGCAACTTATATTTGTATTTCTTCAATTTTGCAGATGGAAAATGATTGCCCAGTGTACACTGTGGATGAAGCACTTGTGTCCTTGGGGTTTGGGAAGTTCCAAATCTTTGTGCTTGCTTATGCTGGGGCTGGTTGGATTGCAGAAGCAATGGAAATGATGCTTCTTTCTTTTGTGGGACCAGCAGTTCAGGCTGAGTGGGGGCTTTCTTCTCATGAAGAGAGTCTAATAGCCAGTGTTGTTTTTGCTGGCATGCTAGTTGGAGCTTATTCATGGGGCATTGTTTCAGATAACTATGGACGGAGGTATGCCGTTTTATACTTTATATGCATAGTTTTCAAGGCGCCAAGGTGAGGCTAGGCCATAGGGGGTGCCTAAGCCTCCCCTGGGCAATGTGTGTGTGTGTGTGTGTGTGTGTGTGTGTGTGTGTTTTGCAAGTAAAAACCATATTACCCTAGGGTAATTCCCTAGGTTCCATAGCAACTAGCGATGATGATGTTTCCTTAATAATTATCTAAGAAAAGTATAAACTTCATGTTAGTGTATAGAAAGTCAACATACTCATGAGAAGGAAAAGAAGAAAAAAAAAGAAAATTTCTGAAAATACAAGGGCTGAGCCCCTATTTTTGTCCTAGGAAAAGAAGAAAAGAAATTTTAAGTTCTTCCTTATTGGTTCAGGTTTCAAGAAGAAGAAGAATGTCCTAGGAAGAATGTGCTGATTGGATAAAATTTTAAGTTCTTTCTTACTTATCGGTTCTGGTTTCGAAGTCTTTGAGTGTTCGAGACGGCATATGGCAATGTGCGTGTTGATTGAACCCTAATAAATAAGAAAATAATAAGAAGAAACTAGCAAGTGCATTCCTAGGTGATTGGATCCTAACAGATAAAAAAATTACACTTTCTAACAACCCTTCAATTAAACATGGAAACGATATCAATCAAATGAAAAAGCAAACAATCAAGTATGTGCATTCCTAGGTGATTTGCTTTCCTTGAGTTCATATGGCCACAACAATTTCTTGTGACCCCTCCAATAAAATACAAAGATCCTATCAATACAATACAGAGAAATAAAACCTTATTATGACAACTAGAATATACCAAGTCAACCTAACATGCGTTGTAGTTTACATGGTCACAAAACTTTTCTCGCAACCCTCAAATAAAACATGGATGTGCTATCAAACAAATGAGAAACCAAACCACCCAGTAAGGATGTACCTGGGTGGTTTGGCTTCAATGAGTTCACATTGGTGACAACACTTTATTGCAACCCTCCAATAACCTGGATGCCTGGGTGGTTTGGATTCACTAAGCTCACATGGTTATAACACTTTCTTGCAACCCTCTGATAAAACAAAAACATGGAATCAAACAAATCAGAAGCCAAATCGCACTGTGAATCCTATTTTGGCTACCCCAAATGATACACAAACAACCTGCTATAACATTTAAAAATAGAGACTACTTCTAGGGCCTACTACTTTACTATGACAATCAGACATATCAAGGTAGCCTAATATGTGGGGTAATGAGCTCACATGGTCATAGCACTTTCTTGTGAAACTCTAATAAAACACAAACATGGTATCAGTCAAATGAAAAAACAAATCACCCAATGAGTGCATTCCTGGGTGATTTGGTTTCGATGAGTTCACATGGTTACAGCACTTCTCGGTACAACTTCCCAATTCCTCGTAAATAGTCTTGTAAAATACCTTCTAAAATGTGAATGAAACTTTTAAAAAATGAAAAGAGCTTAGTGATTTTACTCAACCAGTTTATTTTACTATTATCTAGAAGCTTATTTCCTAGGTATTTTCTTGATGAATCAATGAAACTCCCTCTCAAGGTTTGCTTACAGAAGGTAACTAATCCTTGGTAAATTTCCTTTTACAAAAAAATGAAAGAATTGATGATTTGACAAAATCAAAGAAAATGGGCTCCTTCTCAATTTTTTTTTTTTTTTTTGAAGAGGTAAAGTAAGATTTTATTAAGGAAAACACAATGCAAGATACAGGAGGGGTTCACTGCACAAAAGCTCCTCATTTTTATCCTTGCATAATTGGAGGCGCTTTTAGTAACTTGTCAGTTAGGGTGACAGGTTCATCTTGATCAGTGATGTTAGGCTGGGGCCTGGGGGAAGGATGCTGTATCTTTATCCAACCTTTCATTTACTAATGACACCCTCAAGATGTTAAAAATGTCATCAGCTACTTCTATCATTCTTTGGTTAAAAAGTAAAATAGAAGTTTCCTTGCTGCAATAAATATGCAGAAGGGATTAAGGGCTATGCTTCAGGCCTAGGTTGTGAGGGGATTTAATCCTTTGTTTTCCACTTGGTGGATGCCTTAGAGCACTTGATTCTGGGATCTGATTTTTGAAAGATTATGCAACAAATTGTCTTCATGAAGAAAAACTGCATTCCTCCTCGGTGTTGTGTTATACTCACCAAAGGCCAACATACCTTTACCAATCGGTCATCATTTTTCTTCATATCATTGTTGAGGCCTTGTGAAGGTTGTCAATAAAATAGAAAAGAATCATGCAGGATCACTAGGTAATTGCATAATTGGGAAGTGGTAGAGGAGCAAAGACAAACAGGGGCACACAAGAAAATATACCCTTTGGATGGGGGTCCAAAGCTTATGTGTTGTAAGAATCAAAGCAACGAATGTTGTGATTTTTCTGAAAACTTTATGATATATTTTGCAGTTGAGGTATTTAAATCATTCCACAAATTCTGTCAGGTCTGACCTTCGGTTACATTCTTTTTGTTTACAACTTTACATACAGCATGAAAGTTTGACATTTTAATAGTTTTAGTACTTTTGTGCCAAATCACCTCATAATGGCCTCTTGTCCGAAACCCCAGTTTCTGGAATTTTGAAAGTTTATCTCATGAAAGAGAATTTTTTTGTCCTCTTGTGGAAAATGTTATCGGAGTGCATTCAAATTAGATGACTCCATCTCATCACTAAAAATCTATGCAAGTTTTCACTGAAAAATTCCGTCTCTACATATTTATTCTGATTTTTCTTAAACCTTCTCGAAAATTTGCAAGCTTAGTGATTTTAGCTCAAACCTTTTCAGTGCTTTCCAATTCTTACCTTTAGTCAATGAATCATCCCTAAATATTTAGCTTATCATTACATTTCTAGACTCACTCTTGAGTCATAACTGTCCTACATTGGTTTGATATCAGAACAGTCAGTCCTTGATCAGCTTGGTATTAGTGCACTCTGTCCTATATCACAACATTGTTTTGTAAGTTTTTACATTACTGTAGTATTTTATTTTTAAACAGTGTTTTTGTCTGTTAACTAGGGGTATGCCTTGTTTATTGAGTACAATTCATTTCATTCAGATTGATTATATCTATCTATTCCTATATTTAGCTGTTATTTGCAAGATAGCTGTTATTTTTTAGCACTTCTTTTTTAGTTTATTTCTTTATTTGTTACTTACTTTTGTATGTGCTCTTTATTCTCTGATACACCCTTTAACTTTTACAGTTTTATTTCACTTCATTCTCCAGGACTGGGTTTTTCATTACAGCAATAATTACTGCTGGAGCTGGTTTATTAAGTTCTTCTTCCCCAAATTATATTTCATTGATTATTCTGCGTTGTTTGGTTGGAATTGGTTTGGGAGGTGGTCCTGTGCTTTCATCCTGGTTTTTAGAGTTTATTCCTGCCCCAAAAAGAGGTACTTGGATGGTTGTTTTCTCAGCTTTTTGGACTCTTGGAACAGTTTTTGAGGCTTCACTTGCCTGGGTACTTCCATCACTTCTCCACCATAGATATATGTAGCGATTACTATCCTTTTCCTATACTCAATCCTTGTGATTTGAAATTGGAAGTTGGCAGGAATCTATAATTCATTATTTTGACTAGTTTTTTCATTGTAATTCTCAAGCAAAAATGTTATGAATGAGATTACTAACCAGAGAAAGAATTGATGGGACATTCCTTGATCATTCTATCTAATTAACATGGTCAATAAGACCTATATCCATTGAAATTCATCTTATTGTTATTCAGTATTCTCCATATTACCTAACTGCCTCGGATATTTGTTGCTGAATAGTATTATTTTGGTGTCCAGTAGTTATTTATCAGATTGGCTAAGATTAACATCATTTCCATATGATCCCATGATGGGTATTTTCTCCCACATAGATACACAGATGTTCCATTTTGTATATTTAGTGTAAATTTTCCTAGCAAAATTTCCTTTCTGTCATTGTCTTGAACTTTCCCTTATTCTATTTTCCCCTTATTATATTCAACAGACATTTTCCCCTTATTATATTCAACAGACATTTTCCCCTTATTATATTCAACAAAAAACTTCTTAATAGAGAGAGAGAGAGAGGCCAATAACTGATTTGGCTGCCCCACTCAATATCTTATATGCTTATTAAATAAAAGAGAGAGAATACAATGAACAATATTCCCTTAATAGGGCTGCTGCTGCTAATAACGTGAAAACAAACATAAAAAATAAACATAAACTGTTGGGCCTTGGGCCTAATAACACTTAATAAAAAGAAACAAAAGCTGCTGAACCTCAACACTCTCGTACCATGTGGCTTTGTTTAATAATCCAGCAATAAAACAAATGTAAAAAGGAATGAAAAGATTTCTGTTATGAAGAGGAAAAGAGAAAAAGAAGAGAGGAAAAAGAGAAGAAGGAAAAGGATTCAGTTAGAAGAATATGAACTGTTTTCTCCTTCACTGTCCACCCTTTTTTTTACTTCATAAGGATGAATGTTAAAATTGCAACTATGCCCTTATTTAAGAGACACTAAGAGAGAAATAAGAAAGCTACTAAAAGGGTCTGACAGAATGACCAAAATAGCCCTACCAACTAGATTCTATCAATATCCATTGAAGCAAAATTCATGTAATTATTATTTAGTGTTCTCCATATTACTTATGCACCTCAGATATTTGTTCTTGAAGTACTCTAAATCAACTAGTATTATTTTGTTGTCTAGTAGTAATTTATCAGATTGGCTAAGATTAACATCATTTCTGTATGATCACATGATGGGTGTCTTCATACGTATAGATACACAGGCGTTCCATTTTATACATTTAGTGTAAGTTTTCCTAACAAAATTTCCTTTGTGTCATTGTCTTGAACTTTCCCTTATCCCATTTCCTTTTATTATATTCAACAAAAACTTCTTAATTGTCAAAGAGAGGGGAGAGGGAGAGATCAGATTACAGAAATACGTTCTCATTTTAAGTGAAATGGGTTCAGTGGTAACTGGGAGCATCTTTTCCAACCATCTATTAAGAGAAAAACCAGAGGCTGTTATATGAAAACAGTATCAGGAACTTTCTGTCCCCATTTGCAAGTAGAGTCAATTTTTTTGAGGCAACAACCTTGACATTACTGAATCAGCACAAACACACAATGGTGATATACTTGAAGAAATCATACATTGTTGGCATCTTCACTTTTGAATACATGGTACATTATAAGAATCTCTTTATTCCTTTTGTAAGGATTAGGTTAAGAAAAAGGAGAAATTATAGGCAGTAGTTTTTGGCTAGTAATCATTGCTCCTTCATTCCAGAGGTCTATTCGGGTCATGGCTTATATTTAAAGACGGGAATCATGTATATGACATCCTAAAGTCTACCTTCCATACAGTTTCTGATTGCTTTACAGATGGCTAGGATGAGATAGACTTCAGACCACTTGACACTTAATCCTTCATTTGCATTGCAGGTTATCATGCCAACACTGGGATGGAGGTGGCTACTTGCACTGTCCTCTTTACCGTCATTAGTTCTGCCTCTTTTCTATAGTATAACACCAGAGTCACCGAGGTATCTCTGTCTGAGAGGTAGAACCACTGAAGCTCTTGATGTTTTGGAGAAAATAGCAAGAGTGAACCAAACTGAACTCCCTCCTGGCATGCTTGTTTCTGATCACAAAATTGAACGGGATGAAGAATGTATTCCATTAGAAGATACTCATTTACTCTCACCAAGAAGAAAGGAATCCATATCTTCTAAGAATATGAGCTCCAAAGTGGGAGCCCTTAGTTCTCTGTTTATTCTTCTTTCACCAAAACTAGTCAGGTCAACCCTCCTTCTGTGGATGGTATTCTTTGGGAATGCCTTTTCATATTATGGTCTTGTATTGCTGACCTCTGAGTTGAGCAGTGGGAAAGGAAAATGTACACCAAATGCTTTGCGTTCAGAAAATTACCATAATACAAATCTCTATAGAGATGTTTTTATCACTAGTTTTGCAGGTATCCTTTCTTTGCATGTATGACTTTTCTTTTCATTCTGTTACAAAAATTTGTTCTTGGCATCATAACTATATGCCAATTTTTCCTCCAAGAAAAAGGCCAATTGATACTTGACTCTAATATGCTTCCAGAGTTTCCTGGTCTCCTGTTGTCAGCAGCAACTATCGACAGGGTTGGTCGCAAGTTTACAATGTCAGCTATGTTCTTCTTAGGTTGCATTTTTCTTCTCCCACTGGTAATCCATCAAGCTGAGATCTTGACAACTGGTCTTCTGTTTGGTGCACGCATATGCATTACTGGAACCTTTGCAGTGGTTTATATTTATGCTCCAGAGGTTAGTTGATGGAATATACAATTTTGTTTTGAAAGACTATTTAAGATCACATAGCCGAGCTAGATATGACAAAGACATCCATAGAATCTTGGAGAAGCATTTCTTACCTGTGAAATGGGTCATTCTAATTCCAACTGTTCAGTTGATTGGAATCGGAATCCTATTCCCATTCCTGCTGGAATGGCATTCCTCCATTTGAGGGAATGACCATTCCCTCCCCTTCCTTTGGGAATGAAATTCTATTCCAGATTATTCCAATTCTGATTCCAATTCCTGTTGAACCAAACAGACTATGGGAATAGATTGTTCCAATTCCGGTTCCAAGGAATTTTGATTCTGATTCCAATTCCGGCTGTGAACCAAATGGACCCTTACTCTGCATTTTAAGCATAAAATGGTATCTTTTTAATCTTAATAACGATACCTTCCCTACATTTTGGTAAAAATTTAATTTTATTGATTGTTAGGTAAAAACTTTAAATTTCTAACCCTTTCTCAACCAGAACTTTCTTTTTCTTTGTTTTTCATTTTTTCAGTCACAAAGTTCAGTGTGTGAAAGGGATGGTCTCTTTGATTTTTTGATTGTTATAAGAATACTTTTCAATCGAACTACTATCTTGACTCTCTCTACGGTTTCTTTTGAAGAAAGTTTACAATTTGCATTGATATTTTTCTTGTTAATGTGTCATCTATTTTACTTCTTAAGAGTGTACCGGAAATTTCCAAATCCAACCAGAATTTAGTGTAATCACTTACCCAGAGTAAGAAAAAGGAAATTGGTGCCATCACATACAACACTGGAATTGCATTTCATTTTTACCCGGCCTCCATCAGTTACATAATTGATCCCATAATAATGGACTATGCCCTGATATTAGTTATTACATTTTTCTACAATGTGATATGGTTTTTGAATGTACATCCTCCCTCCCCCTTTTTTGAATGAAAGTTACCTTTTTTTCAAAAAAAAGGGAAGTGGAAATTACATTAAATTTCATAATTTGGTATAGAACCTCCTCTTTCTCTATCCGTTTTTCTTTTCTATTCTCTTTTGTTTTATGGAGTTGGGTGCTTTGTTTTCAAATAGCTAATTTCCACATCCCTTGCTTCTTTCTGTAGATATATCCAACATCAATAAGGGCCACTGGCCTTGGAGTTGCAAGCTCTGTTGGAAGAATTGGGGGGATGATATGTCCTATTGTAGCTGTGGGATTAGTACATAGCTGTCATCAAACTGCATCCATTTTTCTATTTGTGATTGTGATGTTCCTTTCAGGGTTCTGTGTTATGCTCTTCCCTTTTGAAACCAAGGGCCGTGAGTTGAGTGACACTGTATCTGGCTCAAAACAAATTAATGCAGTGGCCTGATGGCTGATACCACTGTGATTGTATCTCATTATTTTTAGAAATAGGTTGATCTTTCTCCAGTTTATTCCTTGGGGTAAGTTCAGCATGTTTCCTGATAGTTTGTCTTTTGAATGAAGTGCTGTTGTTGTAAAGTGGCAAGTGGTTGGTTATCAAAGTAGAACAGGAATGCACCGAGAAGCTACATGTACTTCACCTGTATGTAATATAATGTATTTCCTATAAGGAACCCATAAAATGTTAAATTCTAGGTTTCTCTAGCATACTCCAGATTTATTTGCTACCACTTGTGAATTGTGGTAGTGACCACATATTTGATAAGCCAGTAAGGTAGGTGCTTTGAACTCTCATTTCTGTGCTTCCATCTGATATTTGTTTCTGCTAAATATTTTGTTTGTTTCTGCTAGTGTAAACGTGTTGTTTGTTTCTACCAGTTACTGTTTGAAGGGGGCTGAGGACCACCAACTGATAAGCTGCCTGGTGTGTGAGTGTGACATGGACAAAGGATAATTTTGGGGACTCCAGCATTGCCACAGCTCCAAGAAGAGCCTGCAGAGGTGATATTGCTGCCAGTTACTGTTTGATAAGCTGCCTGGTGTGTGAGTGTGACATGGACAAAGGCTAATTTTGGGACTCTGGCAGCTCCAAGAAATGCCTGCAGAGGTGATAAGATCTCTCTTCAGTTAAGTTGGAAAGCAAATCGACAAAGGAGGCTGATGAGGATGGATTAGACGAAAAGATGTTGCACTAGAAATGAAATGGTATAAAGTATGGCTAGTGTAAACGTGTTGTTTGTTTCTACCAGTTACTGTTTGAAGGGGGCTGAGGGCCACCAACTGGGACTCTGGTATTGCCGCAGCTCCAAGAAGAGCCTGCAGTGGTGATATTGCTGCCAATGCCATTTGAGTGTTTTGAATTGATGCAATTTGAAGAATGGCCAAAGTTGCTTGTTTCTTCGTTTAAATGCCGTCTGCAAGCCAGACTGTGGGAGGATCTGGTATTTGCTGTCAAGAAACGTGAAAGTAATTGGTCTGTACCCACCACCATACTGTTGTGTCATGTTGCTTACAGTTGTTTATTTAGTTGGTGACTCTCATATAGTGTCAGTTGTGAATGCAATGTAGTGTCTAGTTAGTAGTAAGCACTTTCAGACATCTTAAAGTTGCATCATATGAAAGAGTGAACAGTCCAAAAAAGAAAGTGGGTTATTGAAATCCCATAGCAACAAAGTCTAAACTAATAATGCCATAATGGTAGTTGGTAACTTGGGACAACAGGGATGGTCGCCCTTAAAACTTAATGCAATCATACTTGAGTAAGGTTCATTTTGTTTGCGGTGCAAATTTAATTTACTGGTTTAAATGCACGGGAGTGAGTGCAAAATTGCAAATATGTTTGTAAATTCTGATTTGTTTTTACTTCAGATTTGTCTTCTATTTTTTCGAGAAGTAAAATAAAAATAAAAATAAAGTGAAATAATAGCCACTTCATTTGAAACAAAATGAAGGTAAGAGTAGAGTTATTTGTTTTGGGAGTGAGGTAGGAAGCAAAATGATGTGGTCTCTGAAGGGATGAGAGATCCATCATATGGATGGCCGAACCATATAGGTAGGTTGGGTGAAATTTCAAAAATTTCTCTCTTCCATCTGGGAATCACATTTCTTATTTTAGAAAATTTGCATTTTCAATGATCAATCTTGAACCTAAACCGAATCAGATCTGAAACCAAAAGGTAGGAGAGGGATGTATCTGATACGGAGTAGTAGTAACTCCCAACGAATGTGTTCACACCTAAGGAAAACTCTAAAAATTGCTCCCACTGAAGATGACACAACGTAAGATGGAGCAGAATCAGCAGGTTCTTCACAAGAACCAAATCCTTCAGCAAGAATTCGATGGAGGGAGTGTGAGCACGACTTCAGATTAGTCTTTCTCCAAAGACTGATATCAACAACACTTCTTGATCACTCCTATAGTGGAGATCGAACTGGCAATGGTGGCCACAGGAGGAGGCGCAAGAGCAGAAGATGGCGTAGTCTTACTGTAGCTGTCTTCTCTCTTTTTGTGATCTGAAATCTAATATGATGATATGATGTATAGAATGGTTCACCCCCTCCTCCTTTTATAGCATTAAAGATAGCTCTTAATCTCATTAGGAATTTCCTAATCCAAATCTGTTTTTGGATCAGGAGTTCTCTTTAAGAGATAATGATAAGTCATTATCTTATCTGCATATTAGATTAGCCTTCCTAATCTTATTAGGAGTTTCCAGATCCAAATCTGTATTTGGATCTGGACTCTCTGAGTGGATAGGGATAACTCCCTATCCTATCTGCTGATCCAAATCCTAAATCCGCCCCCTTCTTTAACTAATCAAATTAGACCAGTTCGAATTGGGCTTTAAACCCATTAAGTCCATGTGCTCACTAACCTTCCAAACTACTGCCCAGTTGGGTTTCCTTGTATGGCGTGGGACCCAAACATTGATCTACACATCAGCCACATGGGTTCAGCCTAGCCTCTGTTACAAGGCCTGGCCGAATTCACTGTTATGGATAGTGAACCCCTGAGCCCATCACTATGGGCTCTTAATGAGCCCAACACTTACACTAAGTGGTCCCTGGGCCAAGCCACCTTAGAAAAATCCAGGGACTGTGGGCAGATGCAAGATTAGCCCATCAGGTACTATCCTCAATGGTTTTACACTTAACCTCTCAGCCCATAACGATCAAACATTGCCCGATAAGAGATGACTTCTCCCTTAGCTGCAAGGAACAGTGTTTACACTAAGTGGTCCCTAGGCCAAGCCACCTTATAAAAACCCAGGGACTGTGGGCAGATGCAAGATTAGCCCACCAGGTACTACCCTCAATGGTCTTACACTTAACCTCTCAGCCCATAATGATCAAACACTGCCCGACAAGAGATGACATCTCCATCAGCTGCAAGGAACAATGTTGCACTATCTACTCACATGGATCCCGGGAATTAAAACATTTTGCAAACATTGCAAACATATATATATGTATGTATGTATGTATATATAACGATTGAAATTGGCTGCCGGCAGCTTTGGTTTCCATCAAAAAGAGTGCACCCCCGATCATTACCTTTGTCCGACAAAGGGGCTGATCCTGTCACTATGATCACCCACTCAGATGAATTCTCAGACTATCCCAACATACCCAGGTTTTGACCCCCTCTAAGGATCTTACTGATTGGCATATCAAAGACATTCCAATCCGACACCTAATGCAGTATCATAATTGAGTTTAGGGGTTAGGTGTAATATTCCAATTTTGCCCATCAATCTCTAAAGTCCATGGAAATACTGGAATTCTGGTCAGGTGTAACATTCTTGTGTTGCAACCCACGACTACTGCCAAGAACCCATCACCTTCTTTTCTCAGTCTCAGTGTAAATCGCCAACATCACCTTCTTGTGTTGCAACCCACGATTGCCGCCAGGAATCCACACCTGCCGTCGTCCCCTGCCTCAATCAGTCGAATTCAAATCGAATTGGATATTCGATTTGATAATCGAAATCGAATTTGAACTCAAAGATTTGATATCCGTTGGATATCGAATCGAATTCGAATATTAGTGTTCATAATCGGTTTTGAATTTGAATCTAGCCTGATTCGATTCGAATTCAATCCGTTTACAAGCCTATCATACGCATAGTAAAACATGGATGATGGATTATGGATGGAATGGGAACCATTTCATATCGGCCATGGTATGTCGTCCGGCATTGTAATTGTCACGAAACTCATCATCAATCTTAGATTATAAACAAGATCAAACAAACAAACAATTAAGCCAATAAACAGAGAGATAAAATTATCCAGAAATGTACCATATTGAAATTATAGAGAAAATGAAGTAAAATTGAGCACGGGAGTAAGTAAACGATTCTTGAGTCTACAACTGCTCACAATGTGATACGCAGTACTGGCGCCCAATTAAGGATCAAAGTATCAGTATTGGATATCATATCGAATAACTTGGATACGAATACGGATATGGATATGCTTTGGAAACATATGGATATGAACAGAAGACATAGAAACGGTTGGATATGCTAGTGAAATGCATACAAATCACATAAATACATTAATCATACTAAACCAAAAGCTTAATTATCTATAAATAAGATATAAACACATGAGAAATGCATACTTCAATAGGTAATATGAAGAAAAATATTATAATAAACAATACCAGGACTCTAGAACATTCAAACATTGTACAATAAATATCACTCTTTCAATTTTATAATTATAAACTTAACTTTTTATTAATTTTTGGGAATATTTATAACTTAGTAATTTATTTAAATAGCAACTATTTTTAAATAATAAATATGTTTTCATTTTTAACATATAATGTTTTTATTTTACACATAATTGTAAAATAAAACAAATAAATCATTTAGGTAGATAAAATAAATTATATTTAATTTTTAGTTTTTATTAAAATTTTTGGGAAAATTAAATCTTAAATTATTCATTTTGGTTTTACAATTATAATTTTCTGTTTTTCACTAATTTTGTTGGGGAAATTTATTTATTTAGTATTTTTATATAATAACTCTATTTTTTCAAATAATAACTATTTTGTTTTTCTTTAATTTTCAATTTTTATTAATGTTTTTAGAAAAGCTAAATCTTAAATTATTTATTTTAGTTTTCATAATACTATTTTTTAACTTGTATTAAAGATGAAAAACAATTCAAAAGTACTCAATGTACAATTTTGTCAATCTAGACACAGATACACCTTCATATCGGTGTGTATTGGATTGTATCCACCGATACGGTGTGATACGACCCAATACACATGACTCGTAGGATACGTATCCAGTCGTAGCGTATCCTGTATCCATGATCATGGATACGGATATGATACGGCCCGTATTGATACCTTAATCCTTGCGCCCAATACATTAACCGGAATTCAAACTTCAAACTTTGGAGTTCCATTCATTTTGTATGTATTTGGTTCCATAGGCATTTATGGATAGGCTGATCATTTGTATTTTTTTACTTTAAACGCTTCTTTTTGTTGTCTGATTGGGTTTCACTTTAAATGTTTTTTATTCTCCATCTCAAATTAATACCCATTAAAGTGTGTCACATCAACATTTAGTTTCAAGAAACGCTGAGGCATTGGAGGAAACAAGAATTTAACGTTTTCCCAAATGCTCCATGCACAAAAATCAAAGCATTTCAGTTTTCTACTATTTATTTGATGGGTCCCACTATGATATGGAAAACCATATCATATCTAAAAGTTCTATTACTGCCACCTATACAACGGTTACTGAATTTATTTAACCGGTAATTATTTTTTTATATATTAATTAAAATTTAAAACACCCTTTAACCTATCCGTTAACCGAATCCTCGTTACCCATTCTTATCTCCTTCAAGTTCCCTCTTCTAGTCGAACTTCTCTCTTTTGAAATCGTAAATCCACAATTGGGTTATGGATTGGACCTAAATAAAGGATTTGGATTTGGTGAATACATACCCCGAAATTTATGCGAGTCAAAATAATGTTCTCTCCTGTATATAAATGGACGGGCAATTGCTTGATGGTTGTCAAACAAAGCTGAAACAATCTTAGATTGAACTTTAATCACCTTTTCATTGTCAAAAGCCTAATCATTTTATGCATATTGTTTCAAAATAATCTTGTCATCCTTATAGCGCTTAGCCTCTACTAACATGTCAGCAATGCGTTGGGGATCCACCTCTATATTTATTTTCCGCTGTAAGGCATCAATTCGATCCTCAAATGATCGCATTGTGTTTACAACTATAAGTAAGTGTTTCATCAAGATGAAATACTGATGTAACGGTTTCTGGTTACGTATCAATTTTTTGGTTAAGTACCTCGTCAGTTCATCTGCTCCCTAAAGGCCTGTGATTCAGGGGCTGAAGTTGAGCTCCCTAGCGTAGCACAATTCAGCTGCTCCCTGTTGGAGATGATCTGGCTACCGACAACGACGGGAACTGAACCGACTACTCCCTGTTGGCGATGAGCTGTTCATCTTTGTAGGTGGCAGGAGCTGAGGGACCTACGAGAACTAAATCAGAGAACCTGAGGGTGTTTACTTGGCGAGGTCACTCCGATGGCTAAGTCAGCACTTAGTAGTGAGCTGAAAATGATATAAGAGAATGAGAGAGCTAGAGAGCAGGGGTTACCATCACCTCTCGCCCCTGGGGGGTGAGGCCTTTATATACAAGAGTCTTCGTAGGTTTGGTGGAGTAGTTCCCCGCTGTGATGGGACCTGCTTTCATGTTAGGTGGGGATAAAGCCACAAATTGGTAAGGTTGCCCATTTTCGCCTAAGTTGGGGAGTGGATGAGCTAATATAGTCGTTACAAGTCACAATCCCGTAAAACGTAGGGTACGGCGGTGAGCTCCTCGAGGTTGTCAGGTTGGCGTGTGGCCTAGGCAGCCAGCTCGCGCCACAGCCAGGTTGTGCCTGTGCCAGGCCGCGCTTGTGTCAAGCTACGCCTAGCAGGACACCATCAACTTAGCAAAGGCAAGTTGTTGCCAAAGTAGTCCCGGGTGTCACCTAGTTGTTATGAGGGGCCAGGCTACAAGATGGTGAGCTACTTGTGGCGAGCTTTCTATAAGTGGCGAGCTCGAGTTGTCTAGTTGTCAAGAGGCTGCGCTTAGTTGGCATGAGGTGTCACGTGTCACAATGTCACTAGAGGGCCAAATCCACCCTCATCATTTGCCCCCCACTCCCGAGCTGAAAGTAACTCGTCGAAGGGAGTGATTTCTCCTTTTGGCCCGTAATTCGACGAGCTCGTAAGCATTGATTCAGTTTCTTAAGCTCTGGGAGCTGCTTGGAAGCAAGCATCCCGTAAAGTGCTGAGGTCTCTTCCAGTTCAGTATTATAGCCCTTAGGTTCTGGGAGCGACTTGTGGTCCACTCCTGGACTTTGCCCATGCTGAAGAGGCGACTAGGTCTTATGCAATATTGTGGCCCTTAGGCTTTGGGAGCGACTTATAGTCCACTCCTGAACTTTGCCCATGCTGAAGAGGCAACTGGGTCTTGAGTAGTATTGTGGCCCTTAGGCTTTGGGAGCGACTTATAGTCCACTCCTGAACTTTATCCATGCTGAAGAGGCAACTAGGTCTTGAGCAGTATTGTGGCCATTAGGCTTTGGGAGCGACTTATAGTCCACTCCTGAACTTTGCCCATGCCGAAGAGGCAACTAGGTCTTGAGCAGTATTGAAGTCTTTTATCAGTTCGTCAGTTCGCGCCTGGGCCAGGCCGCCAGGTCGGCACCCGTGCCAGGTCGTGCCAAGTCAGTGCAGGCCGCGCCAGGCTGCCAGGCCGTGCGTAGGCCGCACCAGGCCACCAGGTGGGCGCCTTAGAGCTATGAAGCGAGAGCTTCATTTTCTTTGAGTTTATAAAAAACGGAAACTATAAAGCGAGAGCTTCAATTTCTAAAAGGGTGAGGACTTAGCTTTTTGGGAGAAGAGGACTTAGCTTTTTGTAGGATGAGAACTTAGCTTTTTGTAGCGTGTTCCCACAGACGGCGCCAATTGATGTAATGGTTTCTTATCTGTATCAGTTTTTTGGGTACCTCGTCAGCTCGTTTGCTCCCCAGAGGCTTGTGACTCAAGGGCTAAAGTGGAGCTCCCTAGCGTAGCGCAACCCAGTTGCTCCCTACTGGAGATGATCTGGCTACTAGCAACGACGGGAAATGAACTGGCTACTCCCTGTTGGCGATGACCTGCTCATCTTTGTAGGCGGCGGGAGTTGAGGGACCTGCGAGAACTAAATCAGAGAACCCGGGGGTGTTTACCCGGCGAGGTCACTCTGATGGCTAAGTCAGCACTTAGTAGCGAGTTGAAAATGATATAAGAGAATGAGAGAGCTAGAGAGCAGGGGTTACCATCACCTCTCGCCCCTGGGGGGTAAGGCCTTTATATACAGGAGTCCTCGCGGGTTTGGTGGAGCAGTTCCTGGATTCCCGTTGTGACGGGACCTGCTTTCATGTTAGGTGGGGATAAAGCCACCAACTGGTAAGGTTGCCCATTTCTGCCTAAGTCGGGGAGTGGGTGAGCTAATATAGCCATTACAAGTCACAATCCCGTAAAACGCGGGGTACGGTGGTGAGCTCCTCGGGGTTGTCAGGTTGGCGCGTGGCCCAGGTCGCCAAGTCACGCTTGTGCCAGGCCACGCCTGTGCCGGGCTACGCCTAGTGGGACACCATCAACTTAGCAAAGGCAAGTTGTTGCCAAAATGGCCCCGGGTGTCACCTAGTTGTTCTGAGGTACCAGGCTACAAGATGGTGAGCTGCTTGTGGCGAGATGCCTGTGGCGAGCTGTCTGTGGCGAGCTGCCTGGTGGCGAGCTGCCTAGTGGCGAACTGCCTAGTGGCGAACTGCCTATGAGTGGCGAACTTGAACTGTCTAGTTGTCAAGAGGCTACACTTAATTGGCATGAGGTACCAGGTGTCACAATGTCACTGGAGGGCCAAATCCACCCTTATCAAATACCATGCCAAGACATCTAAGATTTAGCATGAAAAGACAAGAATTGTAAAGCCCTGGTGCAACATTAAAACACCAAAAACCTAAATATTATTCATCATTCTTCCTAGATAACATGGCTACCAAATGGAGTTCCTCCTCTCCTAGTGGCATAACTGCAGTCTGTAAACCAAAAATCAACAAACACAAGGCATAGTAAGTGAAAAAATGCTTTGAGAAGTTTAAAATAAACTTATAGAGGGAAATAGTAATTGAGTTGTATTTTCAGAAGAACTAAATGCTAACAAAGAAGCTGAAACACTTGGTTAGTCGGTAAAAAGTAATTGAGTTGTATTTTCTTCACATATTTTTGAATTTGTTACCAGTTAGAGAGATTTTGATATTTTGTTTTTTTACGATTTGTTATGTTGGAGTCGGAGCTCTACCAAGAAAGACCATTATTACCAGTACGATGCTGTATTATACGAATTAGCAGTCATAGTAATGTGAATAGAAACTGATCTTAACACCACCTCAGCAGTTGCCCACGAATATGTGCATTGTGGAACTCTTCTTCAATGGCAGAATCCTACAACAATCCCTCCTTGGTGACTGCAAAGGAAAAAAGAAATCTGGTTAATAACCAAAATGCAGAAAAGTACACCACTCATCTCCTATAGACTGGCTGCAGGGTTAATACTTGAAGAGCTTAATTAATTAATTATTACTTTCCGCCAGCTAAGGTTGTCTGGTCTCTTGAAGACGACAATGGACTCGATTGCAGCTGGGGAAGCCATTTTCCATTGGCAATAAAGGTTGTAAGCGGGACTCGATTGCTTCTTGGCAATAAGGTTGGTATAACTCAGGGCATGGGGTTGGAATTTGGGGAAAAATCTATGGGGGTTGGAATTTGGAGAGAAAGAGAGAATGGGAATGGTGACGTTTAATGGTGCTTCCTTATCTTGAAATGAATTTCTTTTTTAAAATGTAATTTAAATAATTGTTTTTGAAACCGGTTACCTGGGATAACCCATATTCACCGAAACAGAAAGTCGAATGTTGATTGGTCCAATACGGAAAATGTACTTTTTCCATATCATAGATTTTCCCTTATTTGATAAACAACAATTGTTTCATTCTGCTTCATAAATCAATCAATCACACGATTCACGAGGTGGAATGCCACAACATGACAGTGCCACGTGTCAGCATCAGGTAGGTACCCTGGGTTTAATCTCATTTTTTAATGGTCTATAACTTCCAGACCTAATTCCGTTAAATTTAGTGGAGGATAAATTTACAAAAATACCTATATTTTTTATTGTTCATCTTTCTTTTGCTTTGAAGTTTGAAGACTACCCCAACGAACATATCATACCAGCGTGAATTTACTTTTGCCGCATTCCAAAGGGCACATCGGCATTTTCATAATTTTATTAATTTAACAGAATTAGACTTAAAAATATAATCAATTTTGATAAACAACATAAGCTTACCACGTTTATGATTCCAATTGATTGGTCAGAAAATTTTCAGATATTATTTATAAAAGTTCAGGTGTTAAAGTGGCAAAAGTTACACCGGTGAGACTGGTAGCTACCTGCAATTTACCCCTTCTCATAATTCATAGTTACTGGTTATGGTTAGTCGTCTCGTCCGTTTTGGTTCGTTTGTGGGCAATATTCTTTCTCTCTCCGCGCGTGTGGCAGGCGCTATCCATGGCTTGCGGTTGCGGGGGAGAGTGCTCCATCTTCCTCAACACCTCTTCTCCCCTCCTTTCTCATCGGTCTCTTCCAACCAAACGGTTAAAAGGTATTTGCTGTACTTTATTTTCTTTTATTCACGACATGGTTACGCTGATTGATCTCTCTTCTCTCATTAATTCCTCCCATTCATTCGGATATTGGTACTTATATGGGAAGCGAATTGGTAATTCTGCACAGACAGAGCCACTCAATCAGTAGTAATGGGGATTACTAGATGCAGAGTACAAGTACCCTTCTCTTTTCCAGGTATTACAAGAAGGTCTGTACTCTGTATTTGACTTCATGCTATCTCACCAAACAATTACAACATTAATGGTTTCCTTCTTTCTTTCCCCTTCAAATGCAATTATGCAAATATCAGTTCTGCGGTTTCTGAAGTCAGTTGTGTTTTTCAGCAACAAGATTGAAGCAATCCAACTACCAAAGGCAGAGGTGTCAGGATCTAACTCTAACGTGAAGAAAGCTAATTTGTTTGCTAGGCGGAAGGAAAGTGTCAAGCTGCCGAATTATGACGATGGTTGTGGTGGGAATTTGTATCCCATTAGCGCATTTCTTAATCATCCTTCGGGGGTCGAAACCATATTGAACAAGGACGCCTTGCAAAGTCTTCAATCCTTGGATTCTAACACTTACAGGTGGGGAGGTCACCCCCTTCCACTCGTTTCTTCTTTTATTTACTGATAACTGATGACGCTGATGCCTCCTTTAAGCCTGTTATTAAGTTCTTTGGTTGATTGATGATGATGCGAGTTCCTTCTCAATTGCTACGATGCCAATAACCTTCACCACTGATCACTCAATAAAGTCACTCGATTTCTCTTTGAACATCTTTTTCTTGTATGTTCTAAGATTAGCAAATGACAATGCAACTCTCTTGCTAATAATGGGATTCATGCTTTTTTGGAAGGCTTTGCCACTCCGAGCTCTCTCTTTACTCTCAAGCTGAAGTTTTGGCTAAGAGTGACATTAGTTAGCTAAAAATCTATCTGGCAAGAATACTTAAGTTTCCAAAACTTGGCATTGTCGAACATCATATGGTATCAGTCTGTGAAGACATGCTCACTTTGCCACATAGCCAAAAAGTCCTTTTAGTATTACCTCAAGTTCCCATGTCAAAATACTCAGTGTAGAGTTGTGATGCTAGCATACATGTTGATAACCTCTTTACACTGATAAAAACCAATAAGCAATGCCACAGGCCCACAGCAAATTTGGGTCTTGCTCAAACAATGAGCAGGGGTAAGGAAAATTGGTTGACAGGTCAAGGTGGCAATGTCAAATTCCACATCAATATGCTTGACTAGTGTCATGTGCAGGTGCACTTTGCAGAAAATTCAACTTCTCAACTTTGAAGTGGCTCCTGTTTTGGATTTACGAGTGACAACAACAAACGAAGATTGCATAGTTGAGATGTTATCTTGCAAGGTGAGCTTTTCTTTCTATTCTTGACTTGACAAATTCTTTATTTCTTTTGATTTTATCTTGGCAAAAAAAATTCTTCATAGAACTCGTCATATTGAAAGAGATAAAGTACTTTGTGGTTTTCATCTATTTTAATTCGAAACTTCTTGTCAGGTGAGACTTTCAGCATGCCCCTAGAGGGAATCTAGAAGTATTTTGTCTTGGACACCACTGACTGAGGGATTCATAAAATCGAACTTTGATGGCAGCAATAGAGGGAATCTAGGACCCTCTGGTATAGGAGACTTATTTAGAAATGAGTGAAGTCATGTGGTGGCACTCTGTTTGGGTCCATTGGTCATGGGGATTCTTTGAGGGCAGAATTAATGGCAGTTGTGGAAGGGGTAGTCAAAGCAAAGGAATTAGGTTTGTGCAAGCTGGTTATAGAAGGTGACTGTCAATTGGTGATCAGGCTTTTACAAAATAAAGGGAATGACCTATGGAAGTATCAAAATGAACTAAAGAAGATTAAATGGCTATATAGGGGTATGGATGTGAGATGGCAATGGATTTAAAGTTCGGAAAATAGTATGTATGATAACTTGGCAAAACAAGAGGTGGGGAGAAATCAACTGTTTTGGGCTCAATTGTAATGTTTTTTAGTCTTTGGAGAAAAGCAATTTTACTCTGATGTTTTGCTTTAATTAATGAAAATTCCTTGATCCAAAAGAAAAATGTAGGAAAAAAAGGGAGAAAAATTTCTAGCAACAATCAGAGTTCACTAAAAGAGAAAAGGAACAAATACAAAGGTTATAAATTGTTAGGTTGAAGGTCTTTTATGTATTGATGGTTCGGCTGATAAGAGTTCTTATTAGTCTGTATTTGAGTTTAAGCTATTATGTACTGGGCCTGTGTTAATGGGCCTAAGCTTGTTTAGTGTTTTAAGTTGTCTGGGTGTCCCATCACTAATCAGGGGCATTCCAGTCTTTTTCTGTAACATTGTACTATACTCTAATATAAATAATAGTACTGTCGACTGGGCTATACAGTTCAACATTCTCAGCATCTCTTGGTCTCCTTCTCTCTTCTGCTACTTCAGCTACAGCATTTCAGCTTTCATGGTATCAGAGCATTGAGCACCTTCCTGGTTACAGCCGACACCATCTCCTCTCTCCTGCTGTCTTTCTTCTTTTTTTTCATCTTGGTTGCTGCTGTGAAACCCTAGGGTTGCAAGAGAACAACACAAGGTTCTAACCTAGGGTTTCCCTTGGTTGTAGGGCGCAAGGGAAGTAAGACCCAGAAGTTGATGTCCTACTAGACTGTTTCTAGTAGTTAGCAGTTATTCGACTGCTAAGAGAGGTCTGTATAGGACAGACCTAGTTGATGACTAATTTCAGCAGTCTTAGTATTGGCCGTAAGGAGGGGTACTCTCTTTACAGTTGCAGTACTCAAAGTTCAAGTGGAGTCTGCATAGCACAATAGTGGAGAGCCCTTAGTTACAGGTCGGTTAGCAGCCCAGAACACCTCACTTGCGACTGTAACTGAACTACCTCAGAACTGTGACAGTCTCGGCAAGTCTGAAACTGTGTTGAGAGCTGTCAGAACCTGCTGTGATCACTTCGGCTAATCAGAACCTGCTTTAGAACTACTTCAGAACCAGCTATGATCACTTCGACTAATCAGAACCTGCTTTAGAAGTGCTTCGGCTAGTCTAAATCAGTGTCATCTACACAGAGGCTGCAGTCAAGATGTCTTCAGTATCTGGAGAGGTTTCTTCTAGGGATAATAGACCTGCGACAAGGTCTTCAAATCTGGAAAACCCTAATCTGCACAGCTTGCAGATTACAAGTGTGCTACTAGATGAATACAACTTCAGGGAGTGATCAGTTTCAGCAATGCTGTTTATTACTTCCCGTGATCTCACAGGCTACCTAGATGGGAGCAAGAAGGAACCTGAGGTTGGCAGTATAGAGTATGCTGTGTGGCGCAAGGAGTATGCTGTCAAGGTTCAAGGGGAGGCAGTACTCATAACACAAAGAAATGGTCCCAACCATGTTTCGGATAGCGTTGGGATGAAGCTGATCGATGGTAACATTAAAGTGGTTTAGCACCTCCACTATTAGGGGGTGCAGGGGAAGACGCAGGCCAGCCTCGAGCTGTTCCTGGAAAATAACTATATCATCGGGACCATTCTCCCAAGGGAAGTTACCAGTGGGGAGACTGTAGACGAGGTCTCCAGGAAGGTGAAAATAGCGGATTAGAGACCTGAGTCTCTCCGCCGTCATAGAGGAAGGACCGAAGTGTTAGACAGTTGTATGCCCTTAGTTTCAATCAGAAATATGTATATTATGAATTTATTGTAAATGAATAAAGTACACATTTGATTCATGTTCCTGTGGTGTGTTTCTGTGTAATACCCTTAAACTAGACACTTAATGAGATTTGTGTTAGTTTAGAATGTTCACAGCCATTGGGTAAGTCTGGGGAGATTTATCCTGCCAAGGCTGACACTGGTGTGCTGCCAACTGTTGGGGTGGCTTGTCTCAGCTACCAGGTGAGACCCGAAGCACATGCAGTGTAAGATTAATAGAACCTTTGAACCGGACCAGATTTCCAGTATTGCCCTGGACCTTGAAGATAGATGGGCAAAACTAGAAAGTTACACCTAACCCCTAGACTCGATTATGATACTACACTAGGTGTCGGATTGGGCTGTCTTTGATGTACCAATCAGTGAGATCCTTAGCGGGGGTCAAAACCTGGGTATGTTGGGACAGTCCGAGAATTCATCTGAGTGGGTGATCATAGTGACAGGATCAGCCCCTTTGTCGGACAAAGGTAATGATCGGGGATGCACTCTCTCTGATGGAAACCAAGACTGTCGGCAGCCGATTTCAATTGTTGAGATTTTGTTTTGCAAAATATATTTATATAAAGATATATATATATATATATATATATATGTTATGGTTTCGAAATGATTTGCAAAAGGTTTTAATTCCCGGGATCCATGTAAGTAGAGAGTGCAACACTGTTCCTTGCAGTCGAGGGAGAGGTCCTCCCTTGTCGGCAGTGTTTGATCATTATGGGCTGAGAGGTTAAGTGTAAGACCATTGAGGATAATACCTGATGGGCTAATCTTGCATCTGCCCACAGTCCCTGAGTGTTACAAGGTGGCTTGGCCCAGGGACCACTTAGGGTAAGTGTTGGGCCCATAGAGCCCATAAGATGGGTTTTAGGGGGTGCACTGTCCATAACAGTGTATTCGGCCAGGCCTTGTAACAAAGGCTGGGCTGAACCCATGTGGCTGATGTGTAGATCAATGTTTGGGTCCCACGCCATACAAGGAAGCCCAACTGGGCAGCAGTTTGGAAGGCTAAGTGAGTACATAACCTTAAATGGGCCTTAAGCCCATTTCGAACTGGGCTGATTTGATCAGTCAATTAAAGGGGGCGAATTCTGAGATGGATCAGCTGATAGGATTGGGCCTAGACCCTATCCACTTAGAAAGTCCAAGATCTAAATAAGATTTAGATCTGGAAGCCTCCTAATTAAATTAGCAGATGGCTGATCTGATCTGCAGATAAGATAAGGGTTCTCCCTTATCACTTAAAGGGACTTCTAATCTAAATATAATTTGGATCAGCAGCTCCTAATAGGATTAGGAGCTGATCCTTTTAAATCTATAAAAGGAGGAGGGGGCGGCAGCCTTTAAACATGCAACCTGAGACTCTTGTCTTCAGAGCTGAAATCACAGAAGAGAGATTTCTGCAACCTCTACAAAATCCTTCTTGCCGCCGCCATTACCTTTAGTTCGATCTCCAGTTCTTGGGAGAAATCAAGATCTGATCTTGATACCAATCTTTTGGGAAAAGATTGATTGGAGTTGTACTCACAAGCCATCCAGTTGATTCTTGCGAAGGGTCAAGTTCTTTTGAAGAACATTGCTGATTCTACTCCATCCTGCACTGCGCCATCTTCAATGGGAGCAGTCTTTGGATCCTTCCTTGGGCGTGAACACCTCCATTGGGAGATACTAATTCTCTGTATCAGGTACATCCTCCCTCCTACTCCTTTTGGTTCAGATCTGGTTTGGTTCATGGTTCAAGATTGATCCTTGAAAAATATGTTTTTCTAAAATAGGGAATTCGATTCCCTGCAAAGATGGGAGAAATTTTTTGAAATTCGCCCAGTCCATTCCATAAGACTTAGGCGTCCATGTGATGGATATCCCATCCTTCACGAAGGTGTCAGGCTCCCTCCCCCGAGAAGTAGAGGCCACATCACCGGAGGTCTCCCAAACCTCCGAAACCTGCTCCCAAGCTCCCCCCGAGCTCGAGGGAGCATCGTCGTCCTGGTTATCGTCCCGGTAATAAGTATGGTACGGATACCTAGACATGATTGACAGTGATTGAGACTCACCGGAAAAGACGAAACGAAGTGAACGGAAGAGCTCGAGTAGACTAGATGGATGCGCGACCTCAGAATCCGAAGACAGCAAGATAGAATGAAAGGAAATGAAGCCTAGGGGGCCCTCCTATTTATAGCCATTATGCCTTCGAATCAACGGCCCAGATTAAGACAGATCTGACGGTTCGCAGTCAAGCTGACCGCACGCCTTCTGAAACCAAAATGTGACTGGCTGCACGTCTCCCATGATTGAGGTAATGGCGGTTGCACGACATCTGGAGTTAAGAGCCGCTTCGGCGCGTTTTCGGTATTCAAAAAGTCAGAAATCCCCTGATTCCTACGCATGCATTTAATATGAGCAGTCAATCAAGTTTGAATTTCGGTCAAATCAACCCGTCACACTTCATGAACTCCTCACGCTAAGGCAGCACTCTTAGCCCAAGGAGTGGGGGGCAATTGATGGAGGATGATTTGACCCGACCTACTGAGACGATGACATGTGGATCTGACTCAGCACGAGCAATAGCTCAGCATCATGGCCTAACCACAACTAAGTAACGAGCCTGTAGAGCAGCTCGCTACGTCATAGCTCGCTATAGGGGGAGCTCACTACAACGCGAACACCAGGTCCCCCGAGCTACTGAGAAGGGAATACTCCAAGACTGTTTCAGCTCGCGAGCTAGGGAAACCAGCTCGCGCCAGCACTTGGGCAGAAGAACTGCCCCAGAGACCAACCTTGATGAAGGTCACCTCGAAGTACCCCTAAGAGCTTGCTACAAAGTAGCTCGCGGCAAGGATAGCTCACTACGAAGTAACTTGCGACTGAGTGATGCGACACTCTCAGGAAGCTTCCATCTGACAAGACCGTACCGGTCAGGCTGCGCTACGTCTCTTGACTGGCGGCGCAGTCCTTGTCCTTTCGACAGTTTGCACCCATGTCTCTCGACAAATGGAGGCGTGCCTGCCCCTTTGGGACGTGTCACTCAGTCGAGCAGATAGTACACTATAACGATCACCTGCGCAGACCTGGCAGGTAACGGCTGTGATAGGAGCCCAGTGGCGGTTACACCCGATTTGACAAGAACTCCCCTATAAAAGCCTTTTAGGCGAAGGGGAGAGACACATTCACTCTCTCTAGGATTTTCATCTGAACTTGAATTATCTTACTTGCTCACGAGTTAACCTCACGAGCACAGTGATCTAGCACGACCTACACTCTTTTCTTCCTCTCCAGCGTTCTAACTTAAGCTTCGGAGTATTCCTGCCGGGCAAATCCCCGAGAATCCTTCTTTTTCGTCTTCTCAGGTGTCATCCGTTGCCAACAAGGAGCCAGTCAGCAGCCAGCTAGGAGTGCTCGGTATGAAAACCCCTTTCTCTGTTTTGTGTCCCACTCTTCCAGACTTTCCCCTTCCTCCTCGGGTCTTTGGCTGTATATGTTTCATACATGTGAAGGATCCAAAGAAGATCAAGCTGGATCCTAAGGCTACAAAGGGAATATTCTTGGGGTACTCTCCTACACAAAAGGGTTACAAGTGTTATGACCCTGTCTCCAAGAGAAAGTATGTCACCAGAGATGTGGTCTTCTTTGAGTCTCAACCCTATTTTCAGTCTTCTCAGAATCCTCTTCAGGGGGAGACTAGCGGATGGAAGAGGATTCTCATTCTCCCTTCTTTTTTGTTCCCCTATCTGCCTCGGGTCTTCCATCTTCTTCTTCTACTCCTGGTTGTGGCATTCCGGGTCAACCCAGTGAGGCTTCCACTGTGTCGGTTACCTCTCCTGATGCTGCAGATGTTCCTGAAGGCTCCAGTAGGCAACAGAAAGAGATACTCACATACAACAGAAGAAAAAAGGGCCCTCAACCTCATGACAGCAACCGGTTGGACTCGGATCAATCTGTCTCTACAATCCAAGGTAATTCCAACTCACATATTTCTGATTTGGATCTCCCTATTGCTCTCCGTAAGCCTATCCGCTCTTGCACCACCCAGCACCCCATTGCTAATTTTGTTTCTTACTCACATTTATCTCCTGCCTATCACTCCTTTGTGTCTGCTCTTTCCTCTATGCGTGTTCCTTCTAGGTACTCAGAGGCTGTGTCTGATCCAAGGTGGAAAGGAGCTATGAATGAAGAGATGAAAGCCCTAATGAAAGCAAGAACTTGGGAATTAGTGGATCTGCCAGAGGGGAAGAGCACTGTTGGGTGCAAGTGGGTGTTTACTGTAAAGCACAGGGAGGATGGGTCTATTGAAAGGTACAAGGCCAGACTTGTGGCAAAGGGGTTTACTCAAAAAGAAGGGATTGACTACAAAGAAACCTTTGCCCCAGTAGCAAAGCTCAACACAATTCGGGTTCTACTGTCACTAGCAGCAAATTCTTCATGGGAACTTCATCAGCTGGATGTGAAGAATGCCTTCCTAAATGGTGACCTTCATGAAGAGGTATTTATGGAACCTCCACCAGGCTATGACTTTGGTAGAAAGGTGTGCAAACTGAGGAAAGCATTATATGGGTTGAAGCAATCTCCCCGTGCATGGTTTGAGAGGCTTTGTGGGGCCATGAAGAAGGTGGGGTACACTCAGAGTGGTGCAGACCATACCTTGTTCATAAGGAGACAGGATAGCAAACTTACGACACTCATTGTTTATGTGGATGATATGGTAATTACCGGGAATGACTTGGAAGAGATAAGAAGACTGAAGGAGTTTTTAGCTTCGGAATTTGAGATCAGACTTGGGCCATTTGAGATATTTTCTTGGGATTGAAGTTGCTAGGTCAAGAGAGGGAATCTACATATGTCAGCGGAAGTATGTTCTTGACCTCCTAGAGGAAACATGCATGATAGGGTGTAGGTCAGCAGATACTCCAATAGAACAGAATCATGGCCTACAGGAATCAATAGGGGAGGACTACTGTGATAGAGAGAGATACCAAAAATTGGTAGGGAAGCTGATATACTTATCCCTCACTCGGCCAGATATTGCTTATGCTGTGCATGTTGTCAGTCAGTTCATGCACTCTCCAAAAATCCCTCATATGAAAGCAGTTGAAAGGATTCTCAGGTACTTGAAGACTTGCCCAGGAAAGGGAATTCTATTCAGGAAAAACAATAAAATTGAAATTGAAGCTTATACTGATGTAGATTGGGCTGGTTCTGTTGGAGACAGAAAATCAACTTCAGGATATTGTACATTTGTGGGAGGGAACCTGGTCACATGGCGCAGTAAGAAGCAGAATGTAATTGCTAGATCAAGTGCGGAAGCAGAATATCGAGCTATGGCTCACCGGGTTGCTGAACTCCTATGGCTCAGGACCCTTCTTAATGAGCTTGGTATTAAAGTTGAGGGTCCTCTCAGACTATATTGTGACAACAAGGCTGCCATCAACATTGCAAATAACCCTGTGCAACGTGACAGGACAAAACATATTGAGATTGATCGACATTTTGTTAGAGAGATAATAGTCTCAGGAGAACTCTGCATTCCTTACACTCCATCCGAGATGCAAATTGCAGATGTACTGACTAAAGGGTTGGCTGCAGCAAAGTTCATGGACCTTCTTGGCAAGCTAAACATGATTGACATCCATGCTTAGCTTGAGGGGGAGTGTTAGGTTGAAGGTTTTTATGTATTGATGGTTCGACTAATAAGAGTTCTTATTAGCCTGTATTTGAGTTTAAGTTATTATGTACTGGGCCTATGTTAATGGGCCTAAGCTTGTTTAGTGTTTTAAGTTGTCTAGGTGTCCCATCACTAATCAGGGGCATTCCAGTCTTTTTCTGTAACATTGTACTATAATATAAATAATAGTACTGTCGACTGGGCTATACAGTTCGACATTCTCAGCATCTCTTGGTCTCCTTCTCTCTTCTGCTACTTCAGCTACAGCATTTCAGCTTTCATAAATTACAAAAAAAGTGTACAAAAGGGACTATGATACATCATTCTGAAATTCTCCACACCACTATCACCAACAGAGATAAATCACCACCAACACACTATGCTCTCCACCACATGAGATTCACATCTATGTAGATTCAGCAGCTCATACGATGTGCTAAACCACACCACAATCAACCTATTGCATACAGTCCATCTTGGTAACAACCTATTAGAGTTCCTTAAGCTTCCACATGCACCATCAACATGTCACCCATGATGACCACAGCAAGAAGGAAGAAAAGGAGAGATTGCAGCCTACCAACTTGAGTTCTTTATTTCCTAACAGAAAATCAAGCACTGGAACACCAAGAAAGAAGATTGCAGATCTGTATAAGAGTGATCGCAGCCTTAGACAATCTCCCATAGAGGTCGGATACCATGAAAGGTAGATTTTGTTCAGCATAGGTTAAGAAAGGAGACTGTATGAACAGAAAGAGAGGAGAAAGAAAGAGGAAATAAAGAAAAGAGGGCAGAAGAGAAAGTAAACTCTCCCTAGGCAGTGAGACCCTTTGTATATTAGTTATCATGGGGATGGGATACATAAACATTACTAGTCCTATTTCAGTGTGGGAGATTTAACTTAAATATATACAAGCTAGTAAAACCATAATTAACATAGAATAGTGTAAATAGACCAAATTACCACTATTCAAATGACCATTTCTAGCAACAACTTGGATGACTCCTTATAGACTCCAATTTGGACTAGGAAACTGATCTAAGACAACTTCTGATTGATTTATAACTATGAAAACCCATGATGACACTCAAATAAGGACTCTTAACTCCCTAGCAACATTAGAAATTACTAAAATTAGTAAATTGTGATATATTATATATAGCATTTATGGGAATTACTATAAATAGTATCTGAAAGTTCTCATAAACAGTACTTCATAAATAACAGTAAATTTCTAGAAAACTTAAAACCCTATTTCCAGGGCACCTATAACTTCAATATAAGAAGGGCATCTCAAGTAGATCCCACTCTTGGTTTTCACCAATTCTTCTCCTGTGAAATTCCCTTGAGATGAGAGTGAAGCCAAAAGATTTTTTAATGCTATTTCTTTCTTCTCTTTAGATCTGTTATCTTCTTTTTGAGATTCTAAAGGAACTCAGATTGATCTAACCAAATACATGCTGTTGCACCAAATTTCCTCTTCTGGAAAAACTTGACTCGTTGAGATTGGAAGACAGCTAGGTATTCTGTCTTTGGGCAAATGTGTAAGCAATAAAGTACCTGTATTCCTCTCAAGCTCAGGTATTGGCAAATTATGTCCAGGCATCAATGTGATATACTTATTACCTGTAAAGAATGAATAAGCATTTGCCTACTATTATCTTCTACATCACGTTTTTATAACCCTTGTTGTCCCAGGAACTGTAGCAAATTTTAGTAGGCATGGAACAAGTAACCAAGCTTCACTGCTCCACTTTTTTTTTTTTTTTATCAATGATAGAAAAGTTTCATCGAGGAAAAAATGGTTACAAGGAAAGGGAGAGGTAAACCCTCTTAATCCTCTCCCAAGGAAAACCCTCTTAACCCTCTTTACCCACTGTAACTGAATTTTCAAGTCCTGTGCTAGCCGATTGAACAATCTTTTTTCATTAGAAAACTTCCATTGACCATTCTCTTCTTTTTGCAGACAGCCAATAACCAGTTTTGAATCCCCTTCAACAATGAGCTCGCGACAATTCAACTCATTAGCCTTCTTCACTCCTTCCATCAGTGCCAAGAAGTGAGTCACCAACACTAGTAGGAGAAGAAAATAAAGCAATGCCTCTTCCTCTTCATCCCAAAGGTTCTACCGTTGCCAGATAGCCCAGGTTACCTTCACTACTGCCATCAAAGTTAAGTTTAGCGAATCTAGAAGCTGGTGGAGACTAAAGGGGGCTAACCTTGGTTTGTGCAGGGGCCGAATCAGCCACATCCTTCCAATTCCTTCTGATCATATCTGTGGAGATACCTTTAAACATTCCAGAGACTGCACCACACTGTACTACTCTAATAGTAACTACCTCAGTAATGGCCTCCTTACTCCTTGCCAGAAAGAATTCTTGAGTTCTTTTCTTTCCAAATTGTCTAGCATATAGCAGCCCTAACACACCTCCATAGAGCTTTTGAAACAAAGGGGCAGGATTTAAGGTTTGCATTGTTAACTCATACCATCCTATATGGTTTTGGGTGTGATTCCACTTAAGGACCCAATTTAAAGAACTCGACAGTACAAAAAACACCATTGGATGAGAAATTGGGAAAAACTGATTTCTTTCTACATGGATTCTTGATTCCATGCTTGTATGGTCAATTTTGCCCATCCAACTAGTTCTCTAGGAAACATCCACCTCCATTTCTCCTTTGTTATGAATTATCAAACCAAGGTAACAAAAAAGGTAATCTCTTGGTCACTAATCCCAATTGTACCCTGATATCCACTCAATTATTAACAGAAGAGGTCACTTCAAGGTTTATTTTGGTATCCATCTGCCCATCTCCGATCTCTTGGTTAGAAAGCAGCAGTTGGTGCAAAAAATGCTGGAGGTTAGGGGCATATCCAAT
This sequence comes from Nelumbo nucifera, assembly GCF_055504915.1. Classification (NCBI taxonomy): domain Eukaryota; kingdom Viridiplantae; phylum Streptophyta; class Magnoliopsida; order Proteales; family Nelumbonaceae; genus Nelumbo; species Nelumbo nucifera. Next base: position 57,796,170 of record NC_142656.1, on the reverse strand, counting down.
TCACCCTCCCAAGACCCTGAATAGCAGGGACCAACATTGGATAATGGCTCTGTCTCTTGTCAAATTTGTGTGTAGGACTTAGTGGTTTAGGAGAGATGAAGAAGAGGAGAGAAGGGTTAAGTCAAGTGACCCCAACCTCTCAATACATTTTATTTCTTAACATGTTAAAGGTAAAATTCCAACATTTCCCCCATAAACATGAATGTATATCCATAGAGCTCAAATACATGAAAATATCCCAAAAATACCCTTATATGTATGTATGTATGTATGTATGTTCTGTCCTCTTGATAAAACATACCCTACCCTTGTTGTATCTTTTGGCTTTAATCATTAATAAATTCTCTGTTATTCATAAAAAAAATCAATATAGAAAGATGGAATAATTGTATCCATATGCATGTCCTAGGTCACAGTGAATGGAGAGTCATATCCTGTTTCCCACTTCTGTCCTCTGTGTCTGTATCCATATCTGGGCACTGTGGCTGTGAACCCCACTTAAGTAATATAATGTAGATGATGAAGTTACATAGGTTATGTTCTAGCATTAATATGTCAAGATTGTAAAATTTAGATATCTTGTGCAGATATTTTCAACATTTTGTATTATTTACTGCATTATAATCTCATCAGAAGTATATATTTTATAATTGCTAATCTAGCCTCATGATTTTTTTTGCATGGTAATTAGAACCGTTAAATGTCTATCCCATGTAGTTGGTGTAAAGCTTTGTTAGACAGAGTGGGTTCCTTGATCAACTCTCAAATTTATGAGGATTTAGCCAGTACATATATATCCTATCATGCAAGAAAGCTGAAATATTCTGATGTCTGAGAACATTGGAACAATATGTAATGATATTTGAATATGAATTCAAGATATAATGTGTCATGTTTCAAATAATACCTAGAGCATGCCACAATGGAATGACAATAGGAATGTGCAAAGGCCAAGAGCTACTCCTTTGTGAAAGTTGTAAGGGTAAATGCAGAGATTCCCCTTATGTTAGGTGATTTTCCCTTTCCAAGGTGCTTATAAGCCCTGAATGGACTGTCAATGTATCCCCTGAATCACCTCTAGAATCCCCTCCCACTCCAGAGAGGCTCAGATAAAATTTCTTTACTCATTTTCCTAGCACAAAATACTATTGCTAATGTTGGTAAAATTGATTTGGGTCTTGGGAGGGATGGGCTGTATACAGACCTAGCATTTGGCATATCATTGCACATAGTAGCTGCTCCAAGACTCAAACCTGTGTTTTCATGATTATTGGTCTGAGCTTTTACCATTAACCAAGCAATGGGCCCTAGCACAATCATTGCTAATCAAGTAAAGGGGAAAAAGGAAAGGAAGAAAAAGGAACAAGGAGTTCTTGTCTTTTCTTTGTTGCGGAACTGTTGCAGTGGCAATTTTATTGCCATTAATGATGTGGTGGTTAACTGGCATCCCAGATGGTCCATGGGGCCTGAGTTCACTTTATCAGGGAGGCCAAAGCCTTCACCTTTACTATGAACATCTGGTTCTAGAGAACCTTAGGGACTGTCAGTTTCGTTGTAGTTTTGTTTGGCCATAATTGGGTCCTATAGCTCTAGTTTTTTATTTTATTTTATTTCCGCTGGTGAAATCATTACTATGTAGGAGTTGTCTTATATGAGTTTGCCTCAATGAGGGCCCTTTTCTTATGGTCCTTGTTTAGCTTTGTGACACTCCTGCTCTCTTTTACTCAGGGTTCCAATTCATTCTTTTTATTTATTTTTTCTGATTAACACCATCATTATCTATGAAATAGATATATGCCACAAGTATTGAATATGAACAACAAACATGACATTGGATGGATATTTAAAAGCATGGATTCCATATATCACAACTCTTTTTTTTATTACATTTTCACATATTGCATTAATATTTGAGACATAACCTTTTGTTGGTTCAAGTTATACATATGTTCAGGTAATGCATTTGCTTGGTCATGCAAAATTTATATATATTTTTTTGTTAATGTTCTTTCTTTACATAACAGTTTGAGGGTTCAGAGGCCATGGAATGCCAGAATGACCATTTCTCAGGTACATATTTTGGACTAATATAATGATTTGTAAGTGTGCAACCAAATCAAGATGGTTCCTAGATGAATGATACTTGGCTTATGGTTCAAACTCAACATGATACCAGTCATGTTGGTTTCTATCCAAGTTTCCATAACTTTTGAACTTGAAAAGAACACCTTGTCAATGCTTTTGCAGTCATGGGGTTGTTAAAATCCCTAAAAAAACTAAAAAAAAAATTATCACCACACTTGCATACTTGGATGTGCGACCTTGTGTTATTGAGTAAGAAAAGAAACAAATCACTATGTATGCTATAAGTAACTTATATTCCTTTGATTTTTCATGGTGAAAATACATGTTCTTCAACCTTTGTCTTCAATATGCAGCATCCATGGTAAATCACATGAAGTGGGATGCAAGTACTTCTGAGCCATCATTGGATGTGGACGTGAAGTTGAGTATCACTCTTGAGGTCATTTATCTTCTCCTTTAAGCTTAAGAAGATCAATATACATATTTGCAAGTTACTTATTCATTGTAGCATGTCTGAGGTAAATGTTATTGCATCATTATAAAATAAGATTGCTTATGCTTTGTTGAATGATCTGAACTGAGTTTCTTCTAACCACACGACAATCTAATGACATGTTCAAAAGATCATCTTCAGATCCCAATTCAGATTTTAGGGTGGAAATAACATTCCTCTTCCTCATATGTAATACCTTAAACCCTTCCTGACTATTAAGCAGTTGACACGGCTAATGACAAATGACAACATTTGGCATATGACTTAATCATTCTCAGTTCCCTGCATATTTCGGGATAGAAAAATATCTACATGGCTTTGTAAATGAAAGCTGATCTAATTTGGAGAGAATGGCTTGGTGCAAATGGATTGATAAATGTTCAGTTCCATTTCAAGCATTCAGAGTTTAAGAATTGCATCCATATTTAGCTTTATTCAAGTTTTGATTTAATTTGACTGTCAAAAACAAGCCAACAAGATTACTTTAAAAATTGTTGTCGAGATATTTTGTACTGAAGTTCAGAACTGATGCAAGTTTTTCTCAAGCAGCCTATTGAATTTAATATTCAGTACTCTAATTATACTCTGTACATGTGATCAAGTGAGATATCATTATGGTTCTATTGACTTGCTTGATCACATTCAATTTACCTCAAGTGGAAGAGGTTATTATTATACTTTATGCAATGAACTAATGATATTGTTTTAGTTCTGCTTTGTGTACCATTTACAGATATATACACGACCGTTCACTTTGCTTCCAGTGTCTGCTGTTGAGAACCCTGGAAATTTGTAAGTTACTAAAATTTTGTTGAAATTGTTTTATTGTCTATCAGAAATGAAGCATGAATGCTAGTGAAAATAGGTACTGTGCTTCTGGAGTTGCTTAAACCTCTCAACTTTTTTTCCATAGCATTACATATTGCTGAAACATTGTAGTGCACTTTCTAGAGTTATTCTCTGAAGCAAAGCTTCTTGGAAATATCCTTTGAGACCATACAAATCCTGATTGCTGGTTCTCAATTGAGATGTGTGCTCCCATCTTTGATTGTTGTTAGTATTCAGGGACCTCACCTGCTTAAGCTTTTAGGTTGAAAGGTTCCCTGGCATAGTACTGGAGCCTGCTTGACCAAGTGATATATTGTTTGATCCTCATCACCCCCATATTTAATTAATTAAATTTCAGCACAAGGTATGGGTGGCCCTGTGCTTGCCCATGCCTTCAAGCCCGATAGGCTTTTGCTTGAGGGGGTGTGTTAGAGAATAAAGACCTATTCAGGGACCTCACCTAACAGATTAAACTTTTAGGTTGAGTGGTTCCCTGACAATTGTGATTTGCCTTTTCAACATGACTAAGTATTTCTATTGCTTCTATTACATTGAGACTCGTTAATCTGTGCAAATGTGGTCACATACAGAATCATGCAAAGACTGGTAGATAAACTTGTTTCTCTACTTGTTGAGAGGCTACTCCAAGATTATGACAAGTGGGTTCAAGAGCAATTAGAAATTTCTCCATGAATGCCTCCATAATATTTCACTTTCAGTAAGTTTCTGAAACTGTTGGCCTGCACTTTCTTGAGTATTCTGTGCGTGGGTTTGTGATCAAGTTGATTCAGGTCTTCAAGAGATTTTTTTCACTTTTCATTCATTTTGATATAACGAATGGGTATTGAGCTGATAATCACACATAGTCTTAAGATTGTATGTGCGCCATTTGTAGTGCTCTGCCTGCTTGTGTTTATGGTTGCACATCCATGTGTAACAGGTTTTGGAATAGTCCCTGAACCAATTTCTTATAACTGTAATTTGGAATTTTCACCTTGTATGGTTAGCCCATGCAACATATTACCACTTGATAAGTTTGTCCATAAAAACCATAACTATATTACTCATAATTTACTTTCTGTAATCAGTAAACATAATTATATTACTCTCAAGATATTTAAGTCCATTGCTTTGTTTTGTGTTCTCGGTAGTACATTGTTGTTGAGGCATAACAGAAAAACAAAAAGCGACAGCTTTTAAAAGTCCTAATGCCTAGATCCAATCCATATCTTTTCACGACAGAACAGCTAGATCCAATCCCATGATTTTCTTTGATTCAATATAAGATTTATAGTTGCAGTCCTGTGGATATCCTTTTGAGTTTTGAGACTGTCTTGCCTGTTTGAGAGGCTCCATAAATGTGAGAGGCTAAGGGTGTAAACTTGCTTTAAAAATCTTTACTTTTTTCTAACCTCTTGTTCTTTTTAATATCAAAGCAATCTCTTATACTAAAGTCATTTGATCCCAAAATGGTGGCTATCTCACTGACTTGAGGAAACAGAGCGAGAGGGGAACTATTCCGTTAGTCTTTGCATCTTGGAGGTTTAACCTGCACTGGCAGAGAAGTTTAATTAGAAACAATACAAGGGAAATGATGAGGGGTCGAGATATGGTATGACACTTGAATCTTCGAGTGTCTCGGTTTGTGGGGTGTCTCAATGGTCCCCTGATGCAGATAGGGCAGCTAATGGACTTCAGAAATTTGATTATCTTGGATTCGGATTATCTGTTGATCCGAGTCAAATTTTACAATGTGCATGTTATTAATAATTGAATTGAATGCGGATTCAATTCCATCAAATCTTATTAAAATCTGAGTCCTATTATACTATACTAAATATTTATTTTAATATATAAATTTATATGTAATAAATTCAATGTTTCATAAATATACACATATATATTAATTTACTATATGTGTGTTAAAAATAATTATTTTCCACACTTAAAACAACAGTAATTAAATAGGGTATCTTACCCCTATATATCTTGAATTGCTTTATTCAGCTTAATTAAGGATTACTTGATTAGGTAATTAAGATCAAAGCGGTTATTCTCCCGGCAAATTTTTTGCTGGATATCTCATTGACAACTTTGTGTATTATAAAAAGGAAATGTATAGGACTAGAAAAGTTAAACTAAATTAACTCAGTATGTAATTAATTTGCCAGGTGAAGAGGGAAGTTGAGGATATGGTCAAGTGTTTAAAAGCCCCATGATCTTTGAAATTGATTTTCTAGCAGCTTCTAACGATCCAAAAGAAAATGATTAAGCTGCTAGGGACAAGCTTGAGGCTTGCTCTATTTACTATTTAGGAACTTCAATTGATGTCCCATTTTTAGATTTTGATGAAAGTCTATAATTTGAGGCATCAGTTACACAAAACGATGAATCCACAAGACGTTTTAATTTAGGGTAAATGTCTGAAACCTCCCATGAAGTTTTAGGCTGTTGCAAAAACCTCCTCTTAAGTTTGATAATTGCAGTCACTTCCCCTAAACTTTATGTCACAGTTGCAAGTAGACCCCTCCTATTGAAATCCTCTAAAAGGAGGCATGGAAATGTCCAAAATATCCATGCAATTACTATTGAGATTAGTTTTTATGGAAAAAAGCAATACAAACTTTATGAAAGCAAAAAAAAGGGAATTTAAAATTGCAGTTTTGCCTTTGGGTGATTGGTATGAAGGGCAAATTTGGAAAAAATAATTCAATTTGAGAAAAGAGATTGGAAGGATTTTGGGGTAATGATTCATATGTAGAGAAAACTTAGATAATAAACATTTTGGTCAAAGTAACTACAAGGATTCTAACCAAGGGGGTCTAGTTGCAACTTTGTCTAAGGAAGGGTGATAGCGTCTCCTGTAAGAGAAGTGGCTAGATAACAAGGGAGGAGGAAAAGGAGCCAAACAGAAGAAAAGGGAGTGATGATATGTCAATTTTTAGTAGCAGAGAAAGAGAGAGAGAAAGACAAAATATATTAAAGTTTAAATCTAAATGGGGTTTAGTTTCTGTGAAAGAAAAGATTACTGAGAGATGGAGAAAGAGGGTATTGGTATCGGTTCAGGAAAATGGGAAATCTTCAAAGGGGACAATGAATGATAAAATAGTAGTCGATTTTCTGCTTCTGCTACTAGGGATTACAGTCTCAGGCTTTGGGCGGAGGGGAGGGCTCGATAAATAAAAAGAGAATAGTTGTGTGGGGAATTTTGAAGAGGTCTGAGCGGATGCTCTGTTTTTCACTTTGATCGAAGAAAAGGTCTGAGTGAGTGAGAGCACAAGAAAAGAATGGTTTCAGTGTGGGTAATGAATGGCGAGGGTATTCTTTACCTTGTTGTTTTCGTTGATTTTTTTATTAGTATTTATTTGGAAAAATTTCTGATCAGTACCATGTATTTTGGCTCGAGTGACAATTTGATCCCAGAACTTTAAAACGCGACAATTCAGTATCCAAACTTTCAAAATGTGACAATCCATGGGGGGATTCATTTAAGCTATGTTTGGTAAGGAAAATGTAAGGAAAGGAAGGGAAAGGTAGGAAAACCTTTATAAACTTTGTATAGGTTTCTCTGACTTTCCCTTCAAGTCCCTTCCGTACCTTTTTCTTTCAAACTAAACATAGCCTTAGTGTTGTGTTGGATCAAGATTGTTGTATCTATATCATGGTTTACAAAACCAGACCGAATTTGGATGGTCAAACTGAAAAAGAAACAATATAATTACTAGAAATTTAAAACTTGACACAACACAACACAAAAGTTAAAAGATAGAGTTTGCAAGCTCAACCTATGTTGTAAAATTGCAAACTGAATGGGTCCGGGCATCACACCCTAACATAACATGGGGCTGTTCGGAATATTTTTATTAACAATTAGCTATACATAGCAAATACCAATGTGCATCAATTGTAATGGGCCACTGCCCACAAGAGTATTACGGAAAGTTTTGGTCTGGACCCAATACAGGGTGTTGATATATTCAATTGCCTTGGCCCGGTTAGTTTGGCTTGCAAAGACCAAAGCTAGATATAGTTGTGTTTGAATAAACTCTCCGGATTTATGTTGTCAAAGCCCAAAGGCAAAAAAGACCCAATACAGGCTTTTTACTTTGGGGCTTAAAAGTGTATTGGCTTAAGATTATAATTAAAGGAGGGGCCCTGCTTTGCAGGGGCTGGAATGGAACCATTGATCCGTTGATCCGGTCTTTGGCTAAAAATTGTTGAATTGGTCAATAATCCATTGATCTGAGTGGTCGATCCGTTGACTCGTTGGCCCGCTGACCCATTCAATGGCTTTTAGTCGTTTTTTTTTTTTTAATTAGGAACCATCCAAGCAACCAGTTTCGTTTTATCCTAATCTCGGTCTCTGGACAAAAATTGTTGAATCAGTCAACAACCCATTGACCCAGGCAATCGAACCATTGACCCATTCAATGGTTTTTGGTCATTTTTTTTATTTTTTAATTTTTATTATTAGAACGGGCCATCTGTTCGAACCGAACAGTCGAACTATCGACCCAAAAACCGGTGGCCATAACGGTTCTGCCTTCAATTCGTATGAGTCACATGCTCGAATGACATAACACGTATAATACTACTTAATGGACATCACACACTCAATTCTTTGCTTGTAATTTTTTTTGTCAGAATGGGTCACCCGTTTTTTATTTTTTTTTTAATTGGGAACTAAAGAGGGGTGATTTGGCCCGACCTAATGAATAAGGGACACGTGGATGTGGCCTGCCAGTTAGACGACAGATCAGCGTGTGATGCCACGACATCAGATCGGAGGACCTCGAGATCTTGGTCACTTTGGAATTAAAGCACCTCGGTACCAAAGTACCTCGGTACCAAAGCACCTCAGAACCAGAGCACCTCAGTACCAAAGCACCTCGAAACCAGAGCACATCAGTACCAGAGCACCTCGAAGCTAGAGCACCTCAGTACCTACACACGCCAAGCTTGTTTTGAATACAGGACAACTAAAGGTGCTAAGTTGTACATAGCAAAGTTCAAAATATCGATACATCGGTAGGTGTGTATTGGGCAATATCGATACTTTTTTTTCACTTTTTTTTTTATTTTTTTCAAGACTAGTTCAGAGGGGCCGGCTTAAGGCTCCTCTACCCGTTGAATCGGTCAGAACCCCAATACACCCTCTATAGGGGTGTATCGGGGAGTTCTCAGAATGATACGTATTGGCCGATACGTATCAATACTTTGAACCTTGGTACATAGAAAGATGATCAAACAGATTTTGGGTTTGTATAGTAAATAATAAATATGGAAAAGTACGGACATGCCTAATGCAAATTTTTTATTTCCACTGCAGAGTTATAAACATTCAAAATGTCAACAACCCATACTCTATGCACCAATTGAAGGAAAGGAAGATCCATCATATGGATGGCCGAACCTTGTAGGGAGGTTGGGCGAAATTTCAAAAATTTTCTTTCGTTCTCCCTTTCGGGAATCCTATTCCCTAATTTAGAAAATCGCATTTTCAAGGTTCATTCTTGAAACAAACCAGACCAGATCTGAAACCAAAAGGAAGTAGGGATATACTTGATACATAATAACAATAACTCCCGCTGTTCACGCCCAAAGATGACACAACTTATGGTGAGGCAAGATTAGCAAAGTTGTTCTTCAGCAAGAACCCTAATTTTTCAACAAGAATCATGCAAGGGGTTGGTGAGCACGACTTTAGATTATTTCTTCTAGCAAGAAACAATACCAAGAACTATTCTTGATGAGATCCAAAGGTGGAAATCGAACTGGGTAGGGGCGGCAAGAATTAGAGGAGAGTTCTATAGATTGCTGAGTACATGAAACTGGTAAATTTGCCCCTATTTATAACCTTCTTTGGATCAGCTTCCTAATCCAATTAGGAAAGAGTTTCTTGATCCAAATCTAATATTTGGATATAGACTCTTAAATGGATAAGACTTATCTTATCCTTTAGCTAATCCTAATCAGATTATAAACCAGAATTCGCCCATTTTTAACTAACTCGCTTAAGCCTAGTTAGAAATGGGCTTTAGGCCCATTTAGTCACATAGCTCACTTTACCTTTAAATGTTGGTTAGCTTAGCTCTTTTTGTATGGTGTGGGACCCTATCATTGATCTACACATGAGACACATGGGTTCAGCCCAGCCTTTGTTACAAGGCCTGGCCAAATTCACTATAGAACACAATGAACCCCTAAATTCATCAGTACGGGCTCTTAATGGGCCCAATATTTACGCTAAATGGTCATTGGGCCCAACCACCTTATGAAGGCCCAAGGACTATGGGTAAATGCAAGATTATCCCATTAGGTATAACCCTCAATGGTCTTACACTTAACCTCTCAACCCTTAATGATCAAACACTTCCCGATAAGAGAGGACCTCCCACTCGTTGCAACGTATAGTGTTGCACTCTTTACTCACATGGATCCTAGGAATTAAAACATTTTACAAACATTTTATGAAACCATAATATATATGTCTATATTTATATAAATATATTTTGCAAAACAAATTTCAACACTTTGAAATCAACTACTGGCAGTTTAGGTTTCCATCAGAGAGAGTGCATTCCATGATCATTCACTTTGTCCGACAAAGGGTGAATTTTCGGCAATTTAGGTTTCCATCAGAGAGAGTGCATTCCCTGTCACTATGATCACCACTCAGGTGAATTCTCGGACTACCCCAACATACTCAGTTTTTTTACCCAGTTAAGGATCTCACTAATTGGCATATCAAAAACAATCCAACCCAACACCTAGTACAGTACCATAATCGAGTCTTGGGGTCAGGTGTAACATTCCAGTTTTGCCCATCTGTATCCAAAGTCCAGGGCAATACTAGAATTTGGTTCGGTTCAGGGTTTCAGGAAAATCCACACTACATGTACCTGAAACAAACCACTACAACCCACTTGGCAAGATAAATCTCCTCAGATCTACCCAACGACTGTAAAGATTTTAAACTAACACAAGTCTCATAAATGTTCAATTTAAGGGTATTACATAGAAACACACCAAAATAACATTAATCAAATATATACTATTAATCATTTACAATAAATGTATCAATACATCAATCTAATTGAAGCTAAAGGCATACACTACCTAACACCAATGTCTGCCCGTAAATTAACATCAACTCCGAGCTGGTACCTACCCCAACAGTATTTTGACCTTGGGCTGAACCGTCATTCTCCCCAATAAATATGCATGATATGATGCTTATTAGCCTGAATCTTTAAATCTTGAACAAAAACATGCACACATTCACACAACTCTACTAATACAACAAACACATTGCGAACTGTCTCAGAACTGATGTTTTTCCTCCCCGCTGGTAGTGATACAATTAAGAGGCATATATACAGAAGCACACTCAAATTATTTCTGATATATATATATATATATATAGCTTGAATTATTGGATACCTAAAGCCAATTAACTACTCTTTCCTGGACATCCAAGATGTTTAAAAATGTTAGCTACACCAAATATATCAGTACAAGTTGAATATTCAGATAAAGAATTCCACAAGAAATTCAGATAAAGGCCAAAGATTGAAGGAAAAGAAAAAAAGAAAGGAAAGAGAAAGAGAGATTTAATTGTCTGACAGGGGCAAGGGCTGTATTTCTAAACTGAAGTGCGCACAGGCCAGGCCAGAACTCAGCAATTTGCTCTAGTACAAATGCTTAAGAGTGCAAATGAAAATAATGCAAATTCTGATTTAATTTTGTTCTAGGTTTTACTTTATTCTGCTTCAAATCTAACTTTACTTCATTTGTACTACAATAAAAAAAGAAAAAAAAGAAAAAAGAAATGTACACCTACTAGTTAATTAGACACTCAGATTTTTTTCTTCTTTTAAAAAAGAAGAGAGGGAGACTAGAAAATGTCTCAATAGAAACAGGGGAGTAAACAACATCAAAATATGTATACACATGCAGAAATAATTAGGTAGCTAGAGCAATGAATTAAATGAGATAAAATTAATTGAATTACCTTTAATTAACAAATTTGCATTGGGTCGATGGAAGAGATATAATTAGGTACAAACCCATTTCTCTCTATATCTTGGAAAAACGACCTACCCAATAAGCTATTGAAATATCTTCCAAAACCTCGTGATCAATCGGTGCAATCACAAACCCATGTGTAATCCAGTAACTTATCAATGTGTCTTTATACATTTGATAGTCTTTTGGAAACACAGAACAATAAGCAAAGCATTGCTTCAATATGGACCAACAATCTTCATCGGATAATCCTTTCAAACGATGCATTAGAGAATGTCCACCACCCATGATGGATGCAACCTTCTCGCTACGTGTTGTTACAAGGATTTTGCTTCCTATCTTAGCACCACCTCCTAAACCACTTTCTTAAGCGGTTCCACTCTTCAGCATTTTCACTCCAAACATCATCTAGTACAATTAAGAACCTTTTACCTTTTAAAATTTCTGTGGCAAGCCTTTTGACATCAAAGTCATCAGACACACAGACCCAAATTCTTAGATCGAAATACTCCTGGATAGATTCACCATTGTACACCAATTTTGCTAAGGTGGTCTTGCCTTATGGGAAGGACAGAGGTTAATGTAGTCGTCTCTTGGTTGTAGCTATTAACTAACTTGTCTATGACAATTGATTTTTCATCATCCCTCCCAAGTCCCAACAACCGGTAAATCATCATCATCATCATCTAAAGATGCAGTGGTTTCGCGGTTGTTCATTCTTCTCTCCTTATGATCAATACTAGTAGCTTAGTCGTCATGTTTTTAACACCGCCAATAAACATATTTTTTTCTTTTGCAATTTCATCCAACTTCACATTGATATTTCTAACCTTATAAGCCATCTTAAGGCGAAATGCAATTGGGTGGTTGGAGTACTGGGGTGAGAAAAAGTTGCATACCTTCTTCTTTATGCTGTTTCCAATCTCAATCTCGCGTCGCAAAACTTCTGTTGCACATTCATCTACTATGTCTTCAGCTTCATAAGCCACTTCTTTCAGATTCATCAGCCAATCTTTCACATTTTCTTCCGTTACTTGCCATGTCGTCTCACTCTCAGCCTCCCCAAGTACACCTTGAATCTTCCGCAATATGTTCTCCAGCTTTCGTAGCTCTGCCTTGAAACCCCAAAAGCTAGATTGATCTGAACTGCAATGCAATGAAGGAGATTATACTGATGATCCCTCCCCTCCACGACATTACTGATCACAGCTTCGGCCATCCCGTTAATTCTGCTTTGATCAACAAAAGGATCTCTTTCAATTCATCTGCTTGCATATATATGATGGTGGACTAGCTACTACCATCTCTTATATATCCCTAGATGGGACTTGGGAGGAAGAGGATATAGGGTCAACCCTTACACACCACAACTTGACATTCGATAGATTCTTGGAACAAGTCTAATACGGCAGATTGTATGGACCTGTCGTATAAAGTAAATATATTTTGTAAAAGCTTCCCTTCTTTGATCTTTGAATTGAAGAAGCAGCTTCGGTCCTTCTAGGTTTTGTGAGGACCAAATCAAACTTCCATTTGTCACACTTCAACTTGACTTCAAAACTCATATATCCATGATTTTTACTACTATATCCAAGTTGTGTAATAACCAAAGTGATATCCAAATTTTCATTCTCAAGTAAGGGTGTAAGCGAGTCGAGTTCCACTCGAGTCAAATACTTGGTTGAGTTGGGTTTGAACTTCACAATAACCAGTTCGATGAGCCTAATCGAGCTCATAATAAAATAATATTTTTTAATATATTTATATTTATAATATAATAAACATTCATTTTTTATATTAAACTATTTATAATATTAATGTATACATTTATAATTGATTTCCAAAAGATATTTTTATTTATAATATTAATTTATTTACAAATTTTTAATATACTTAATATTAATTTATTTATAATTGACTCGATTTGAGTCAAGTTCAAGCCAAATACGCGAAACTTGAATCGAACTCGAGCTGGAGTAGCTTGATGCCTGGCTTGACTCGACTCGATTACACTCAAGCTATCCTCCAACCCCAATATATTGACTTCCATTTACCAAAAAATAATAAACAATATACCTACATAAATTGTGGTCCAAGCCCTTTATACATAGAGGCAATATTTGTGGTATAGTCAAAGGATCATGACCTACCACTACTTCAAATTGGTGGCTTCCACATGAAGAATTAGCAGCTTGATCAAATGAAGCTTTCAAATCATTTAGTTTCCTAGGAGCATTTTAGTAGAAAATTTGTTCATCATCCAGACTACATTAGTACGCTAGAGAAAAAAACATGATTTAAATCAAACACTAGAAGTTAACTACATTTAGGCCCAGTAATTAAATTACTAAATGGGGAGATTTATTTAGGCTATGTTTGGTAAGGAAAATGCAAGGAAATGAAGGAAAAGGTAGGAAAACCTTTATAAACTTTGTATAGGTTTCTCTGACTTTTCCTTCAATTCTCTTCCGTACCTTTTTCCTTCAAACCAAACATAGCCTTAGTGTTGTGTTTGATCAAGATTGATGTATCTATATCATGGTTTCCAAAATAAGACCGGACTGGATGGTCAAACCGAAAAAACCAAGAATCGTTCATCGGTTCCGTTTTTCCCTAGAACCATTATTTCCCCTAAAACCATTGATTTGGTCAGTAAATCGCTGACTTGGGCGGTCGAACCGTTTGAACCATTCAACGGTTTGGCTGTTTTTTTAATTTTTTTGTCAGAATAAATTATTCGTTCGGTTCAAACGGTCGAACTATTCGAGCCAAGAACCAGACCCCTGACCGGTTCGTTGTCCGAACCGGTTTTAGAAACCTTGATCTATATACATAGGAAACAGATGACAGAGCTTTTAGCCTACTCTTCAAATCATGTACAACACTATTCACACCCAATGGTTCTCCCAGGTTTAATTATAAATTACAATAAAAACAGTAGAAATTTTACGACTACAACCAGCTTTCCTCCATGTCCATGCCTCCATGGTATTGATACAAGATGTATAGGTAGCCACAGTCAAATTTCTGATATATTCCAAAACACCCTGCGGGGAGTAAAAAGAAACAATTACTAGAAATTGAAAACATAACACAACACAACACAAAAGTTACAAGATAGAGTTTGCTAGCTCAATCTATGTAACATTGCAAACTGAATGGGTATAGGGTCCGGGCATCATACCCTAACATAACATGGGGCTGTTCAGAATATTTTTATTAAAACCAATTAGCTATTCATGACAACCACCAATGTGCATCAGTTGTAATGGGCCACTGCCCACAAGGATATTACGAAAAACTCTGGTCTGGACCCAATACAGGGTGTTGATATATTTAATTGAGCCCAAAGGCAATAAGACCTAATACAGGCTTTTTATTTTGGGGCTTAAAAGTGTATTGGCTTAAGATTATAATTCTTTTAGAAGCAAGACACTCGAGACAGTTTTCAGTTCAATTTTGTTTTTCCAAAGTTTATCCAAACAGAGAGTAATGAGCTTAGAAGATTCCACCCAAAATGTACAAAGACCATACACAACTACACGATATATATATGTGCAAATTATAACTGCCTTTATTTAAACTAGAAAATAGTAATTGAGTGGCACTTAGAACGGTTGTCTTGAGGTGAAGCTAAGGCATATATGGCATAATCAAGTTTAAAAGTTTCATCGCATAAGCTGATACATCCTGATAGCTTTATATAAATTTCCCTACTTTTTTTTTATTTTTCTACTTTTTCCTTCAAACCAAACATAATCTAAGGATCCATTTGGTTCGTAGTTGGAATTAGGATCAAAATCCTTCAGAATCAGAGTTAGAATGATCTATTTCTATAATTTGTTTGGTTCAGACAGGAATTGGAATAGGAATTGAAGTCGGTTAGAATGAGGGGGAGAGAATGGCCGTTTCCTCAAATGGGAAAATACTATTCCATAAAAAATGAGAATGAGATTCCAATTCCACTCAACCAAATAGTTGGAATACTAAATAGGACCTAAGAATAATGCTCCTACATAACACACTTGGAATGGCATTTTTTTCTGCTACTTTATTTACATCCTTCTTATCAACTGATAATTAAAGTATGATTTTTCTTCTTTTTTGCTGAGCAAAATATGATAAAGATTTTATTTTTGAAAACAAATATGTAACCCCCGCCCCCCCCAAAATAAAAAAAGCTGAAAGTAGTCGTTAGGGGGACTTGAGGCTTGGGGGGGTGGCAATGGCTAATTTTCGAACAGGTCGAGCGCAGCCCGCTACGGGCCGGATTGTGCCCACCTGTGACGGGCCATGGTGCAGGCCATGCCGGCACACAGGCTGCGGGTAGTGCCATACCAGCCCGTGGACCTCAAACCCCCGGTCCGTGGGTTGTCGTGACAGGCCAGGCCAGGCCAGTCCAACTTTATGTCAAGCCACAAACAGCCCGGCCGGATTTACACCTCTACGCACAGATCCCCACTAGTAATAAAATATTAGTCCAAGCCTGGCCTAAAATTAATCGGGTGGCTTGATACTCTCCTGAGCCCGATCCCACAAGTCTCAAAACATACTCAAGCTCCATCGAAAAGGAGTGGTCTGGGTCCGGTCTATCCCACTGGGTTACTTGTCCCTTGAAGAGGTCTACCCAAAATGTAAACAACTCTATAACCAATCAACCGGTGTCATCCAATTGGTAACCAGTCAACTTGTTTTCATTCAAATTTACATTGGTTTCTGTATAGTAAAAGATATGATGAAGTAAGGTTGTAATATATAATAAACCGGCATATATAAAAGAGTTAGGCAACAGATTTCATTCTGTTGGTTATTAAGGTATAAGTCTCTCAAAAATTGAACTACCATTTGCCATGTACAGTAAATTAAATTAAAAGGACTAGTAACTACAAAATACAAATTGAGGATTCATGCTTGAGAAAAGGGTTTTCAACCTTCCACCAAAAATCATCACATGGGTGTTATGGTTTGATAGATATGCAGCAAAATTAACAACATAATTACAGTCACACTCCTTGCTAATTTCAGAGCGCCCAATGAATGAATCAGCACTGAATCTACACACACTCGGGGACACTCAAACTTCTGGTCAAGGTTCTAAATATCGTTAGAAGTTGATATGTCAGTATTTTTTTTTAAACTGGTTTAGAGGGGTCAGTTTAAGTTTTTCTACCCTTTGAATCATGGCCTGACCCGATACACTCTCTGTAGGGGTGTATCGGGAAGGCTCCAATACGGTATGTATCAGTTTATACGGGCTGATACGTAATGATATTTTGAACCTTGCATCTGATACATACCAAAACATCCTGCTGGGTAAGAGCAAAAGAAGCAATTACAAGAGAGGGAATGGCCATTCCTTCCCCCTCCCTTGGAAATGAAATCCGATTCCTATTGACATTAATTCTCATTCTCATTCTTGTCTGAACCAAATGGACTATGAAAATATACAATTTTAGTTCTAATTCTAAAAAATTTCAATTCCAATTCCGACTGAGAACCAAATTAACCCTAAGTACTGTCAATTTTGAGTTTTGAGATGGATGTGAAAATAATAGTACCTTACAAATTCCACTAATTAAGCTTCAATTATTGGATTCAGGTCTCTCAAAACGCTTCCACTTGTCACTGAGATACCTGCTATAAACTTGTAGCTCTTCCCTGGACAACCAAGATGTGAGAAAACGTTGTCTAAACCAAATATTTGTTGGTACAAGTTGAGTATTCAGATAAAGAATTCAACAAGAAATTCAGATAAAAGCCAATGATTGAACGAAAAAAAGAAGAAATAATAAAAAATTTCCTGAGTGCCAAGTTCTGGTATGGCCTACCATGTGCTGTCAAAATTCAAATTGGTAGCTAATTCATTGAATTGGAACTTCACCAAAATTAAAATCTCTTTAGGCTGTGTTTGGTTTGAAGGAAAAAGTAGAGAAATGTAAAGAAACCTTTACAAACCTTATATTAGGTTTCCCTACATTTTTCTTCCTTTTCCTATTTTGTCTTTCAAACCAAACATAACCATAAAGAAAACTTGGCGTAATTAATGTTGAACTATTATATTGTTTTCTCTCAATGTGAAGTGGAAACAGGGGAATAAACAACGTTGCACTCGAATTAACAATACTTGTGAAGAGATATAAACAACCTCTCAGTCTATGGTTATGCATACCTCTCAGAGATATTTAATTAATACCTGCATATGTATAACCAAAAACAATTACATATATACTTTGTAGGTAATCTTATTTTAGGGCCTTAATTTTGGAATGTATCATTTTAGTACCTGAACTTTTAGAAATATATATATATATATATATATATATATATATATATATTCAAGTCCAATTCCATTAAATTGATGCAAATTAGCGGTTTTAAAGTAACTTCACTCTAGTTTGTTCATTGTAGTCTCACTTCCGAATGCTTGATTTGGCATTGCTAGTTTCAATCTAAGGCTATGTTTGTTTGCAATACAAATAAATTTACACTGATGCAAAACTATAGTAGTGTAAATGATTTTCGTGTAAATCCCGACCTACTTTTATTTTAAATTTTAGCTTATTTTGTTTAGTTGCAGTACAAATGAAATAAATTAAGATATAAAACAAAATAAAGTAAAACCCAAAACAAAATTAAACTAGAATTTGCAATCCCATACATTTATACTAGTGCCAATCAAATTGCACAGCAACCAAACACAGCCTAAAAAGTCCAAAGGAAGAAGAAGATTGGTATTTTTTATAATTTTATCTCTTACCCTAATGTTATTTTAATGGAACTGGACATAAATGTATACTTTTAGAAGTTCAGATACAAAAGCGGCAAATTTGAAAGTTCATATCCTAATTAAATTGAGACTAACCTCAAAGTATAGGCACATAATTAAAGAATCTAAGTTACCTTAAACAGAACACCATTCAAATAATTTAATTACAGAAAGAGAGACAATATATGTATGGACTAACCTTGTAGAAATCTAGTAAACTATTACCAGAGAAAATGTTGACATGTGGAATTTGAGCAATCTTGTCCCTGTTCCATCCTTTCTCCCCTGTCAAATACCATTGTTAAAACGGAGAAGTACGGAGACACACGATGCAGAATTCTGAATTCCAGCCTCCCTACAACTAGCCCTCTCCCCCCTATAAACCACATCCTGTCCGTGAATTTGGCATCAATTCACGGTCAGATGCATTCCCCCTGTACTTTGGGCCTATTAAATTCTGCGCTGTTTTAGTGATGTGAAGCCTTGGATCCCTTTCCACAGAGACGTCAGGTTGCGGCAACTTCTGATGTACAACTCTTCAATTAACACCGAGTTTGGGTTCCCTTCTTTTAAAGATCTCAGTTGAGGACATACAAAGATATACACATGTTGAGCCATTGTGATCCAAGAAGGTAATCTTGTACCAGGAAACCCTTCTATCAGCAACCATTTCAGATTAGAATTAGGTTGGAGAGCTTCCAGCAGCACATCATTGACAACTTCCTGATGATCCAGATGAACAGAGTTGTCTTCTTCGTCTTCTCTCCAGGACAATGACAACTGACCAAGGTTGCGCTTTTCCTTCAATAACTTTGCCCTGCTTATTTCTTCTCTCGCTCGTCTGTCGAGGTTGAGGTTGTGGAAGCAGCCAGCTTTGAAAACTATATCTAATTCACGAAGATGATTCAAAGGGCCCAGATCTCCAATACCACCGCCACCATCCTTGCCCACTACAAAACCCCTTAGTGTTTGGAGGTTGGTTAATTGTCCCATTCCCTCCGGCATCTTATTGATGCCACTGTCACGGATATCAAGATCTCTCAAACTAATCATCTTTCTCATGTCTCGTGGGAGCTGTTTGAGTTTGCAGCAGGCGAAGAGAAATAACGTCTGTAAGTTGTAGAGATTGGTGATTGAGTCAGGTAATTCTTCAATATTTGTGTCTGAGAGGTCAAGGTATCTTAAATGTTTCAACTTGCCAATCCGAGATGAAACCTCCCTAATCTTAGCATGCTGCAAGTCCAACAAACGTAAGCACTTAAAGTTTAAGCAGATAAAATCCAACACCCTTTTGTCAACATTAATACGACTCCAACAATTTGATGAGAGAAGAATAATAGTATGGATATGGAATCTGCTTCTGCTTGAATTATTAACATATGCCGAGAATAGTTGATGAACTGGGTTTGTAATAGTCTTAGTTGTTGATGAAACAATTGACAAATGCAGAGTTGTACTTTTTTCATGAATCCATCTTACTAGTTTATTATTATTATGTTGTTGTTGTTGTTGTCGATCATCATCTACTGCCGATGACAACTCAATGACATTGCATTCATCTCCATTAACAGACTGTGCAAGATCATGCATAAGGTCATGCATCTTGCATCTCCATATGTTACCAGATGAATACCTCTCTACATCTTGAAAAAACGATCTACCCAATAAGCTATTGAAGTATCCGTCTGCAGTATCTACCAATGAATTAGCCTCATCGTTCTCAGCTGCTGCGACCACAAACCCATGCGCAATCCATTGCCTTATCAAATCATATTTTATAATCTTATGGTCTTTGGGAAACACGGAACAGTAAGCAAAACACTGCTTCAAATAATAAGGCAAATCATCGTAACTCAGCTTCAGAGCTGGTAAAATCTTGGTATCGTTTTCGAATTGTTTCCAAATTCCACTATCTCTCACCCACACCCATTCCTCCTTTGATCTTTTGTTGCGCATAAGCCCGCCCAGTGCTTTTGCTGCTAATGGTACACCTTGACACCTCTTCACCAACGCCTTTCCAATTTCTACCAAATCATCAATTTGATCCTCTGCCACATCAACCCTACAATAACCAAATGCTCTCTGCTTGAATATGGACCAACAATCTTCAAAAGATAATCCTTTCAAATGGTGCATTATTAGAGGAGTAGGTCCATCCCCCGTATGCGTATGCACGATGGACGCAACCTTCTCACTGCGTGTGGTTACAAGGATTTTGCTTCCTTTCTTAGCACCATCTCCTAAACACTTTCTGAATCGATTCCACTCTGCAACATTTTCGTTCCAAACATCATCAAGTACGATTAAGAACCTTTTATCTTCCAAAATGCTTCGAAGGGATGTTTCGATTGTATTCAAATTTGTTGTTGAAGCAAATGTTGTATTGCCAGCGGAGTGTATGATTTCTGTGGCAAGCCTTTTGACATCAAAGTCATCTGACACGCAGACCCACATTTTTAAATCGAAAAAACCCTGGATGGACGCATCGTTATAGACCAATTTAGCTAGTGTGGTCTTGCCCAATCCCCCCATCCCCACTATGGGAAGGACAGACACAGACACAGTAGCCTCTGGGCTGGCGCTGCTTTTAATCAACTTATCTATGATGATCCATTTATCCTTATCCCTCCCAACAACCGGTAAATCATCATCATCTAGAGATGCAGTGGTTTCTCTGTTGTTTGTTATTCTCTCTTTAGTAGTCACATTTTTGAAATGAAATCTATCCCTTTCTTTTGCAATTTCATCCAACTTCACATTGATATTTCTGATCTTATGAACCATCCTAAGACGAAATGCAACTGGGTTGTTGGAGCTGGGTGTTAAGAAGTTGCGTACCTTTTTTGTCAAGCGGTTCCCAGTATTCTCAACCTTGTATCGCAACATTTCAGTTGCAAATTCATCTAATACATCATCAGCTTCATAAGACACATCTTTGAGACTCATCAACCACTTTTTCACATTCATGTCTGTAACTTGGAGCGTCTCGGCATCCTCAAGCACATTCTGAATCCCCACCAGAGTGTTTTGAAGTTTTCGCAGTTCTCCCTTGAAACCCCATGCCAGACCGATTTCGTCAGCAATCAGGGAGATCAACTTATTGATGATACCCTCAGTGACACCACCAATCACAGCTTCAGCCATTCCCCCTAGCTATTGTTCTCTGATTTTGATTTTGATTTTGATCAACTTTCTGTACAAGTATCATCCTTTCCCTTTTACATTATTGCAGGCCCGAGGTCAGACTGTCATCGCTTATCCGGAGATCGAATCTGATATCCCGAGGTCACACTAGACCGCATCTAGTGTGAAAGGACAGACTATGAAATTATGTGTGGACGGTGTGACAAGGTTCACGGTATGGCCCATTATATTTATATTGGAAGGAAGGTGGTTGTGGGAGTGCCAAATTTGAAGACTTTGAAATCTCCTGCTTGCCTCAACTACTAAATATAATAAAGTCAAATTGTCGCACTTGAACTTTAGCTAGAGAAGTCTAGTAGTCCTCTTGCCAAATGTTGAATCAATCTCGCCATCAACACATGGGATTGGGCCATCTATTTTTTCAATGGTTTTCAAAATCGGACCGGACTGGGCGATCGGACTAGAAAAATTGGGAATTAGTCAGGTAATCGGTTTTGGTTTTTCCCAAAACTGGAAATTTGTTCAAAATCATTGATTTTAGTCAGCAAATCGTTGATCCGGATGGTTAATCATTCAAATGGTTTTGACCATTTTTAAATTTTTTTAATTTTTTAAATTTTTTGTCAGAATAAATCGACCATTTGGTTCGAATGGTCGAATCGCTTGACCCGGTAACCGGACCCCTAATTGGTTCGATCTCTGAATCGGTTTTAAAAACCATGGTTTCAAAAAAAGAAACCACACAGAAACGTGAATATATATATCAAAACTTGATGAGAAATAAATTTAAATAAACCCCAAGTCCCCAACCACTTTTGATGATTAAGAAATATATATATATATATATATATAGCAACTTCTGGATAAAACTTTCTCCCCTTTTAATTGATTTAGGGAGTACTACTGTGTTACCAACAAACGCTATCATCCCTGTTCCAACAAGTCATTACAGTTGTACATTAGGGAGATGTTCCCATTGTGCAGACTGGGGGTTTCTATGGACCGGGTTTTGTTCCTACCCGATCCAATTTGATGTAAGCCCATTATAAATGGTCTGGAGTCTAGAGTCTGGACCCAATCCCATAGAAACAGAATCCAAACCGATTCATGTAAACGGATCGGATTAGTATATAATTAGATACAATACAAAATATAGAACTTACAAAGAAAACATAGAAATTGGAAAAAACATAAAAATTGCAGAAAAAATAGCATCAATTAAATTGAAATATAGAAAGGAAAAAAATTCCAAAATTACATAAATTGCAAAAACAATATAGGAATTGCAGACAATAATAGCAGAAATTACGAAAAATAATAAGAAATGCAGAAAATTAACAGAAATTTCAGGAAAAAAAACATAAAATTTTCCGATAAAATAATTAATAAAAATGTATGAAAGCACACTTCCTAATCTGTATTTTGTAGTCTCTCTTCCAATGTAAACGAAAATATGGCCGCCTCATTGAAATGTTTCAGTATTAAGATGACAGACGAAAACGAGTTATACAAAGGAATGTAAACATCAAAGGTTTGGATTTCCTCCTCACAAGATTGTTCCCTACACTGATCTTATAACACTTGTAGCTGTGCCTCCCTGGACAATGCGCTCTCTTCCTCGATCAGTCAACAATATGTAAATGATTAAGTTATCTTTCACATTAGAATATTGAATTTGTCTTTTGCATTAATTGTCACTTATCTTGCTTGGTTACTGTTGACATATTCAGTAATACAAGTGTGGTAAATTCAATTCAAAGGATCATCAGGAATTACAAAGTGTGAATTGAAGGTTCACGCCATAAAAAGGGGTTTCCACTGCGGGTGGCAAATAGGTGGATTAAGTTGGTTTGGGTAAGGGTTGAATATTAATCCTGTTTAAAGGTCATAACCTACTTTGACCCACTTATATGACCCACTTGACCTATCTATATTGACCTTTAACCACCCTCACTCATATTGACCCACCTACCCTCACATATAAATACAAAAATGGGTTGGGATGATTCATATACACAAAATAATAATATTTAAGAGGAGCATCTCTCTCAAGGTTGTCACGTGGCAGAAATTGGTCAAGTTGACCCATATACCGAAAATAAAAAAATTTTGAGAGGAACATCTTTCAAGCCTATCATGTGGCAAAAATGAGTCGGGACAACCCATATACTCAAGAAAAACAATTTTTGAGAGAATAATCTCTCTCAAGGATGCCATGTGAAATAACTGGGTCGGGTTGGCATGCATACTCAAAAAATAAAACATTTTGAGAAAAACATCTCTCTTAAGACTGCCACATGACAAAAACGGGTTGGGTTGACCCGTATATAAAAGAAACATTTTTTAGAGAATCATCTCTCTCAAGATTGCCACGTGAAAAAAAAAAGGGTTAGGTCAACCCGTATACCCGAAAATGCAAAAATTGTAGATAAATGAAAAAAAAACAAAAACAAATATAGATAATTCAAAAAATACCAAAAAAATTACAAAAAATGCAAAAAAAATACTACAAAATTGTAGAAAATGCAGAACTTTGGCAAAAAAATCAGAAAAAAAGCAAAAAATACTAGGAAATTGTAGGAAGTGCGTGAAAACACTAGAAAAAATGCAAAAATTATGTAGAAAAGCACCAAAAAATGTAGAAAATGCAAAAAAAATACCAAAAATTTTAAAAAATGTAAAAAACCAGAAATTTGCAAAAATGTAGAAAATACCAAAAAATTACAGAAAATGTAAAAAAAACCACAACTTTTATAAAAGTGCTTTCATAAAAGTACTTTTATAAAAGTACTTCCATAAAAGTGCTTTCATAAAGTACTTTCACAAAAGTACTTTTCTGAAAGTGCTTTTATGCTTTTATAAAAGTACAAAAGTTCTTTCATGTAAAGGTACTTTTGTAAAAGTGCTTTCGTAAAAGTGCTTTCGTAAAAGTACTTTCATAAAAGTGTTTTTATGCTTTCATAAAAGTGTTTTCATAATGAAATTCATATTATTAATAATGAAATTACGTAATAACTTTAAAAGAAATAAAATTCAAATAACAAAAGAATTTAAATATTTTAAATATTATTTAAATATTTAAATGTTGAAATATTTAACATAACTAAATTTTAAATAGTTAAAATAATGAAATTATGTAATAAATTTAAAAGAATTCTTAAGAGTAGAAAAGTAATTATACTATCTGTCATAATATTTGAATTAATAATAATTTTATACTTTACAAAATTAAGAACAAAATTATGTAGTATAATTTCTAATTTTATGGATCATTAAATTTAATAAATAATTAATATTTTGAAAAATTAAATAATGGTATTATCTAAATAATTAAGTATTAATGTAAATAATTATTTTTTAAATACTTTAAATATCAAAAAATTAATAACTAAGTCATATCTTATATATTATTTCATAAACAAAAAAAGCTAGATTAAATAAGAAATTATATTATATCTTTAAGAAATTATCAAAAACAGAAAAATAATTATAACGATTTGGTAATCTTTGTTAATAAGAATATAAAATATAAAAAATAACTAAACAATGTTATAAATAACTAATTTTGAAATATTACTAAATCATATTTTAAAGATTATTTAAAAAACAAAAAATAGATTAAATAAAAAATGATGTAATAACTTTAAAAAAATTCTTGAAAACATAAAATTAAATATAATAGATTTAATAATATTCAATAATAAGAAGATAAAATATAAATAAGGGAAAATTCCCGATAGGTACACTGTACTTTTAGGCCAAGTACCAATTTAGTACCCAAACTTTAAAACGCGACAATCTAGTACCTGAACTTTCGAAATGCAACAATCTAATACCTACCATTAATGGACAGTCAGTTATGTATATCACGTGACCTCATGTGCAACCATAAAACACATTGTTCATTATCTTCTTTCTAAAAAAAAAACAATGAAACAGAGCCCTCGCCGCTGGCCGCGACCATAACCGCCACCATGGCCAGTAGGAGGGGTGGTATTCTCATTTCGCCACCGTAATCGCCACCATGGCCCACACTTGATGCTGTTCATCAAGAGAAAAAAAGAGAACTACAACGGAGGCATAACAGGAACTGTCGAAGAGGGGAGGGAAAAAAGGGCACTCGCTCCATTGTCATTTTTCCTATTTTCCAGGTAATGACCAACCTAGAAGATCTACCCGGATTTCCAGGCCTCAAGTCCATTTCGGCTATGACCAGGATAGTTACCTGGTGGAAGCTACAAAAGTTATGTTGGACACAGATTCCTTGAAGTGGGTAGATTCCATGAGAGATGAGATGGACTCAATAGAGACCAATGGAGTTTGGACTCTAGTAGATCCACCCCCCGAGGTAAAAGCAATTGGTTGCAAATGGATATATAAGAGGAAGAAGGGCCCCGATGGTAAAGTTGAGACCTAAAAGATTATGAGTATATCCTTTTGCCACTAGATTATGAGGAAACATTTTCGCCAGTGGCCATGCTTAAATCCATTAGGATCCTGCTAGCTGTAGCAGCATACCATGATTATGAGATTTGGCAAATGGATGTCAAAACTGTGTTCCTGAATGGAGATCTTACTGAACATATCTATATACAGCAACCGCAAAGTTTTATAGCTGCAAATCAGGAACACATGGTATGTAAATTAAATAGATCAATATATGTACTTAAGCAAGCTTCTAGAAGTTGGAACATCCGATTTGACTCTACTATCAAAAGGTTTGACTTTGAGCAGAATCCGGATGAGTCTTGTGTTTACAGAAAATCCAGTGGGGATAAGGTTACCTTCTTGGTTCTGTATGTGGACGACATTCTACTCATTGAGAATGATGTAGGAATGTTGACAACGGCGAAAGTATGTCTTTCACAGCAACTCTCCATGAAAGATCTTGGAGAAGTTTCCTATATACTAGGTCTTCAACTCTATAGAGATAGATCGAAGAGGATAATAGGATTATCCCAATTTGCTTACATTGACAAGATAGTCAAGAGATACAACATGAAGAACTCCAAGAAGGGAAATGTTCCTTTCAGCCACGGAATCACTCTCTCTAAACGAATGTCTCCCAAGACTCCCGAGGAGATTGAGAGCATAAAGGGCGTTCCCTATGCATCAGTTGTAGGGAGCATCATGTATGTCATGCTATGCACTCGTCCTGACATTGCTCAGGCAGTGAGTGTGGTAAACAGATTCCAGGCCAACCCAAGGCAAGAGCATTGGACTGATATGAAAAATATACCTAATTGCCTTCAAAGGACAAAAGAGTTTTGTCTGGTATTCGATGGTAGCTCTATTATGGACCCACGCGTAGGATTCTGTCACGGGTCGGTCCACGGGGAGAAAGCCCTGCTTTCCCTTGCGCCTTCCCTTGCGTGCAGACCCTATTGCGGAAACTGAATGGGTGATTTATCCAAGAGACCACCCGAACTCTCCCTTGGGGTGATTTGTCCAAGAGACCACCCGAACTCTCCTCACTCTTTTCTTGGCTGGAAAACTGGATGCTTTATTTCAATTCGTGGCTCCTTAAATAGGAGATTATAGAAGGAAATTCCTAATTAAACTCAAACTCCAACTTGAACTCAAACTCCTAATTACCTACTCCTATTGGTAACACACTCTTACTTAAGATAAGATAAAGATAAGGATAATATAAGATAAGACATAAGGGATAAGGTAAGCTGGCGGTGAGTTGGTGGGCAGAGATAAGTGTGGGCCCAACCTGATGAGCTGTCATGTGGGCCCCGCCCTACTGCTACTGTCAGGCGGTGCGTGCGTCTCGCGGTGCTACTGCTGTAAGGTGCATGCTACTGCCGTGAGGTGTGTGCTGCGTGCTGCGCGCTGTCGGGCAGCGTTGCCGGGCAGTGCGTGCTGCGCGCTGCCGGGTGGAGCGTGCTGTTGTGCGGCGCTGCCAGGCGGTGCCTGCTGCTGTGCGGCCAACTGTGCGTGCTGCTGCCTATGACTGCGCCGTAGTGCGCTGCCGGTTGGTGTGACCATAACATTACACCCCTCCTGGACAATGAGCTTGTCCTCAAGCTCGAATTCCGAATACGGGGCTTGGAACTCTGCCAATGGATCAAACGGCTGCACGCTATCTCTCAGTCCACCAACAGCATGAACAACAGTGACTGCCCCGTATCTCAGTGCATAAAGTTGGATTATTTGATGCAGACCCCAGCCCCCATATTTAGTTTCCAGCTCCCATGCGTAACCATGGCTTATAGTGACTACACGATCTGCTACACTCAGGCCAGCTGCAAGGACATTGAAGTGTTCCCCTCCTCCTGGATCATAAAGTTTGAAGTAGTTTTGTGGAAGATCCACATAACAAAAATCGCGTACTGGACCACGATCCTAGTGTGCTATGTTGTGGATCATAGGAACGCACCGGGTATACTTACAGAAGAGAACCTCAAGAGCAACCTTACCGAAGAGAACCATGCGTTTTAAAATATCCCCTCGGCCTCCCCTATATATATTTTTCTCAATATTGCGGAACATGGGACTGTCGATGAACGCAAGATCCATGCCATCATTATAAACTTGAAAGAGAGTTACCTCCATATCCTGCCCATCCACCTTACATCTCTTGTGCACTTCTGTTTCTTGGATTTCTGCATAGTTACCATACTGTGGTGTCGCAACCATAACTCTATGTCCACACCGAGCCAAGGCCTTCGGTAAAGCCCCGGCAACTTCACCAAGCCCACTTGTCTTCGACAAAGGAGGGCATTCTGCAGATCCCAATATAATGTTCATGACATTGTCCCCGGCCAAAGGAGGAGACTTAACAGTTTCATCCTCCGTGCGTTAATCCTTGGGAATAACTGCGGCTGTAGGGGCAACGATCTGCTGTTCGCTGGATGCTCAGTCTGGACGATGACTGTTTGTGTTGGTGATTCCCTCAAAATTCCCTTCTCTGTTGGAGAGGAATGTTTCCAGCAAGCATCACATCTCCTGGACATCTTCCCTGACCTCACGTACCTCCATGTTGGTCTCTGCAAGTTGGTGTTCCAGTTCGTGGACCTTGGAAGACAGTTACTCCATATCGCCCATGACGTTTGGCTCTAATACCAATTGTTATGGACCCGCGCGTAGGATCCCGTCACGGGTCGGTCCAAGGGGAGAAAGCCCTACTTTCCCTTGCGCCTTCCCTTGCGTGCAGACCCTATTGCGGAAACTGAATGGGTGATTTGTCCAAGAGACCACCCAAACTCTCCCTTGGGGTGATTTGTCCAAGAGACCACCCGAACTCTCCTCACTCTTTTCTTGGCTGGAAAACTGGATGCTTAATTTCAATTCATGGCTCCTTAAATAGGAGATTACAGAAGGAAATTCCTAATTAAACTCAAACTCCAACTTAAACTCAAACTCCTAATTACCTACTCCTATTGGTAACACACTCTTACTTAAGATAAGATAAAGATAAGGATAATATAAGATAAGGGATAAGGGATAAGGTAAGCTGGCGGTGAGTTGGCGGGCAGAGATAAGTGTGGGCCCAACCTGATGAGCTGTCATGTGGGCCCCACCCTATTGCTGCTGTCGGGCGGTGCGCGTGTTTCGCGGTGCTGCTTCCGTGCGATGCGTGCTGCTGCCGTGAGGTGCATGCTGCTGCCTAGTGTTGCTGTCAGGCGGTGCGTGCTGCGCGCTATCAAGCGGTGCGTGCTGCCGGGCAGTGCGTGATGCGCGCTGTCGGGCGGTGCGTGCTGTGCGCTGTCAGGCGGTGCGTGCTGCTGTGCGGCGCTGCCAGGCGGTGCCTGCTGCTATGCGGCCAGCTGTGCGTGCTGCTACCTATGACTGCGCCGCAGTGTGCTGCCGGTTGGCATGACCATAACAAACTCACTACAGATCCAGGGGTATACTAATGTCGACTTCCAGTAAGATCCAGATGATAGAAAGTCTACATCTGGGTATGTTTTCACGATAGGATCGTGTGTCATTTACTGGAGAAGCAGCAAATAAGGGTCCTAAGTAGCGAAAATAACAGTCCCCAACCCAAGCCGAACACATTGTCGTAAGTGAGGATGTCTAATGAATGAAGGTGTTCATTCTGAAATTTGGAATTCAGTACATCACCCATTCCACTATTGTGTGACAACACTGGATCTAAGGGAGATTAATGTTAAAATATAGCATCAACAGAGAATGTGGCAAAACCATTGACTAAGTCATTGACACAGAAAGTGTTTGAGAAACACGTGAAAAGTCTGAGACCCCAGCTTGTACCAAAAGATTGGTCATAAGTGCAAGTGGGAGCTATTAGATAGTGTATGCCCTTAGCTCCAATCAGAATGATGTAAATTATGACATTTAGTGTAAATGAATAAAGTACATATTTGATTCATGTTATTGTGGTGTGTTTCTGTGTAATACCCTTAAACTGGATACATATGAGACTCGTGTTAGTTTATAATCTTCACAGTCGTTGGATTGATCTGGGGAGATCTATCCTGCTAAGGCTGGCACTGATGTGCCACCAAATTGGTTGGGGTAGCATGTCTCAGCTGTCAGGGTGAGACCCGAGGTACATGTAGTGTGAGTTTACTTGAAACCCTGAACCGGACCAGAATTTCAGTATTGCCTTGGATCTTAGAGATTAGTGGGCAAAACTAGAATGTTACATCTAACCTCTAGACCCGATTATGATATTGCACTAGGTGTTGGATTGGGTTATCTTTAAAATGTCAATCAATGAGATCCTTAGAGGGGGTGCGCGCGTGTGTGTGGCGCAATGAGGTGCTTTAGAGGCGCACTTTGCTCGCACTTCGCGTGCACCCGCGTGGCTCACGAAGGGCGGCTTTAGTTTTGGTGCGATGCTGACCGTTGATCACCATTGATGAGACTAACAGCCACGATTCGACCAGGTGTGATCAAGAGACACAATTCAAAGTTAACAGTCATTAACTGTTAACTATTTTTTAAACAGTCACAATGTTTGAAATTGTACAAACTTTTAAGATTAGATTGGTAGCCAAAAGATTTAGTCAAAAGGAAGGGATTGATTACTTTGACACCTATGCACCAGTGGGTAGAACAACTTCTATTAGAACACTCATAGCATTAGCATCCATTTATAACTTATTTGTTCACTAAATGGATGTTAAAACTGATTTCTTAAATGGTGATTTAAATGAAAAGATTTATATGGAATAGCCAGAAAGATTTAATCTTCCTAGAAATGAGAAGAAAGTCTATAAGCTCGTTAAATCACTATATGGATTAAAACAAGCACCTAAATAGTGGCATGAGAAATTTGGTTCTCGCATTCTAGCTTTTGGTTTTAACTATAATAGTGATAATAGATGCTTCCACTCAAAATTCACTGAAAATTATGGAGTGATTGTATGTCTTTATGTTGATGATATGCTTATTATGAGTAAAAATATGGTTGGCATAAATGAAACTAAAAACTACTTATCATCTGACTTCAAGGTGAAAGATTTAGGAGAAGTAGATACCATCTTGGGAATAAAAGTTAAAAAACATAGTAGGGGCTATGCATTAAGCCAATTACATTATATTAAGAAAGTATTTGAGAAATTTAAGCATTTAGGGTTTAAAGAATATAGCACGCCATATGATTCTAGTATAAATCTATTAGAAAATACTGGTAGAGCAATTACACAACTTGAGTATGCTAGTGCAGTAGAAAGTTTGATGTATGCTATGCTTTGTAAGACCTGATATTGCATTTGTAGTAAGTAACTCAGTCGGTTTACAAGTAGTCCCAGTGCAGAGCACTGGAAGGCAATTGGGAGAGTTTTTGGGTATCTCAAGAGAACCTTGGAATTTGGCTTGTTTTACTATGACTATCCAGATGTACTAGAAGGGTACACTGATGCAGATTGGATTACTGGTAATGGAGATAACAAGTCCACCTCTTGATGGATTTTCGTCCCTGGTGAAGGTGCGATCTCTTGGGCATTCAGGAGACAAACTTGTATATCTCACTCAACCATGGAATCCAAATTCATAGCCTTAGCGGCTGCTAGAAAAGATGCTGAATGGATTAGGAATTTATTATTGGATATAAAACTTTGGCCTAGTCCTATGCCTCCAATTTCCATTTACTGTGATAGTTAGGCAACTCTGTCAAGAGCCTACAGTGGTACCTACAATGGTAAGTCCAGACATATAAGTCTGAGACAAATTTTTTAGGCAACTGATTCAAGATATCGCTACAACCTATGTGAGGTCAAGTAAAAACTTGGTTGATCCTCTTACCAAGGGCTTGGCCAGAGAATTGGTAAGAATAACAACCAAAGAGATGGGATTAAAACCTTTTACTTAGTCACTATAATGGTAAGCCAACCTGAACTGAAAAAACCATTAGTATTGGGTTTAATGGGTAACAACAAGTTGTAGTAATGTGACTGTTAGCATTGATACTGAGAAATTCCCCATCACAACATAAATAGTATTGTCCGTTATGATGAGAGGTTGAGTTAAACTCTTAATGAAGTGCTGAAATGTGTCAAATAACGAAACACATAGTGGATCTTCACCTATGTGAACATAAAAGTGGTGTCGCTTCTCATGAGAGTTTGGGTTTACTTTCGAGATTGTTCATGAAATCAAGAAAGAAGCACATGGCCATAACAGTGCTAAGCAAAACTTAAAACTCTTGCAGAGACTAGACATTTTGTGTGTATGGATGTCTCTGGTCTGTCTTGAGAGTAATTGGTTTAAGGTCTTGCCACCAATAATTTTGACAAGGCTCTGAGATATCTATACTAACAAAAGGTTTAAGTTGATAAACACCTTTTGTATGCATAACTGTGTCATAATAGTTTGAATTGAGAGAGAACGATGTAATTGATCAATCAATGTGGGGGATTATTGGATTTTAATCTCATAAGAGATTAAATCCAATGGGTTTGATTGGTCAATTAGATGAGAATTTGCACCTGCACACTTGATTGAAAAAAAAATAGTTTTTCTCTTACAAAATCTTGTTTTGAACTTGTCCCATATTGGAAAATTATAAGCTTTTTTTTTTAGTATTTTAATAGGAGTTGATTTACACTCCTTAGAAATAGTAGAGGAGAGTATGGGGGTTTGATACCACGCAATGCCCGCGTACGCGTGTGCGTGCGTGTGTGCATCGCAATGAAGTGCTTTAGAGGCGCACTTTGCTCGCACTTCGCGTGCACCCGCGTGGCTCGCGAAGGGCGGCTTTGGTTTTGGTGCAATGCTGACCGTTGATCACCATTGATGAGATCAACAGTCACGATTCGATCGAGTGTGATCAAGAGGCACAATTCAAAGTTAACAGTCATTAATTGTTAACTACTTTTTAAATAATCACAATGTTTGAAATTGTGACTGTTCAATGTGCCTTCTCTGAACCAGCACCTACCTTTTCTTCATACTTCTTCATAAACTATTTAAGGAGCATGAATCAGACTTCAAAACACAATTTTGAAATCCACTTTCTCCCTCTCTCAGTCCGATCTGCTACAGTCTTATAGAATGTTTCTCCGGAGATTCTTCAACTTTGCTGGTTGCAGATTCTCATCCAAGGCTCTGTTGTATCCTGGGAACGGATTTGCTTGTAACCCAACTGCAAACTCAGTGAAACTGAATGAGGGCAAATAATGTTCTAAAGGCAGTGTCTTCAGACGCACCTCAGAGCTTCTCCTCCAAAGTTATAGTGACCCCAATTCCCAACAATTTTAGAACGTTATTCTACAATGGAAGTGGAAGCAAGCATGACTTCGATCAAGATGATGAACCAAGATCTTGTTCGACTAGACCAGTTTGATGGAGCAAACTTCAGCCGATGGCAAGACAAGACGATCTTCTTTCTAACCACACTAAAACTATACTATCTGCTGGACCGAATCTGCAATCACTTTCTAAACCCACTAACAAAGACTCAGAAAAACTAAAGAAGGAAAAAGCAAAACGAGAAGACCACTCATTTCTGTGTCGAGAACACATACTGAATGCCTTATCAGACCGGCTCTACAACTTCTACAAGGAACTTGCATCTCCAAAAGAAATCTAGAAGGCCCTGGAATTCAAATACAAGGTGCAAGAAGCAGATACGAATAAGTATCTTATTGTATAATACTTTGATTTCACCATGAACGACCATAAACCCATACTGGAGCAAGTTCATGAACTACAGGTGATAGTCAACAAAATCCGATCCCTTGACATCATCCTTCCTGAATCTTTCCAAGTGGGAGCAATCATTGCCAAACTTCCACCCTCTTGGAAAAATTACAGGAAGAAGCTTTTGCACAAGGTTGAAGAACTTACCTTGGAGCAAATTCAGCAACACCTTCGTATTGAAGAAGAGTCTCGGACTGTTGATCACCGTTGATGAGATCAACGGTCACGATTCGATTGGGTGTGATCAAGAGTCACAATTCAAAGTTAACAGTCATTAATTATTAACTACTTTTTAAACAGTCACAATATTTGAAATTGTAACTGTTCAAGGTGCCTTCTCTGAACCAGCACCTACATTTTCTTCATAAACTATTTAAGGAGCATGAATCAAACTTCAAAACACACAATTTCGAAATCCACTTTCTCTCTCTCTCTTTCTCTCTCTCTCTCTCTCTCTCTCTCTCTCTCTCTCTCTCTCTCTCTCTCTCTCTCTCTCTCTCTCTCTTAGTCTGGTCTGCTACAGTCTTACAGAAGGTTTCTTCAGAGATTCTTCAACTTTGCTGGTTACAGATTCTCGTTCAAGGCTCAATTGTATCTTGGGAACGGATTTGCCTGTAACCCAACAGCAAACTCAATGAAACTGAGTAGGGGCAAATAACGTTCTAAAGACAGTGTCTTCAGACGCGCCTCAAAGCTTCTCCTTCAAAGTTACAATGATCCCAATTCCCAACAGGCTAATTAGCAGCAGCCCAGCTGAGGCGGCTACTATGTCTGTCCTTCCCATAGTGGGGATGGGGGGATCGGGCAAGACCACACTAGCCAAATTGGTCTACAACGATGAATCCATCCAAGAATATTTTGATCCAAGAATTTGGGTCTCTGCGTCTCCAATGACTTACTTTGATGTTAAAAGGCTTGCCACGGTAATCATACACTCCGCTGGCAATACCACATTTGTTTGAAACATCCCCCCGAAGCATTTTAAAAGATAAATGCTGAGGAGTGGAGTCGATTCAGAAAGTTGTTAGGAGATGGTGCCAGTAAAGGAAGCAAAATCCTTGTAACGGCACGCAGTGAGAAGGTTGCATCCATCATGCATAAAAGGGATGGACCTCCTCTAATGCACCATCTGAAAGGATTATCCTTTGAAGATTGTTGGTCCATATTTGTGCGAAAAGCATTTGGTGGTGATGGGGCTAAAAATAACGCAGATGATTTGGAGGAAATTGGAAAGAGGAGCTGGTGTGAAAATAACGCATTGGGAGGGCTAATGCACACCAAAAACTCAAGAAAGGAATGGGAGTTGCTGAGAAAGAGTGAAGTATGGAAGAAATGCGAAAATGATACTAAGATTTTACCGGCACTAAAGCTGAGTTACGATGATTTGCCTTTATTTGAAGCAGTGTTTTGCCTACTGCTCTGTGTTTCCAGAAGACCATGACATCAACAAAACCCTATTGATAAGGCAATGGATAGCACATGGATTTGTGGTGGTTGGAGAAGGTGATGATGAGGTTGATGCCGCTGAGGAGTATTTCAATAACTTGTTGGTTAGGTCGTCGTTTTTCCAAGATGTAGAGATCTAGAGATGAACTTGGTAATTAAAATATGGAATTGCAAGATGCATGACCCCATGAACGATCATGCACAATCAGTGAATGGGAATGAATGCAATGTGTTTGATTTGTGGTCGAACTCAAACTCATTGGTTGATGATGACGATAATGATCAGCAGCAACAACAACAACAGAATAAATTAGCCGCAAGTCGAATTAATATTCATGAAAAAAAGTAAAACTCGTCATTTGTCAGTTGTTGAATTCTGAACATCGTTGAAAGTGGCATCGAAAAGATGCCAGAGGGTATGGGACAATTAACCAACCTCGAACTCGAAATATTAATGGGTTCTGTAGTGGGCAAGGTTGTTGGTGGTGGTATTGGAGATCTGGCGGGCCCTTTAAATCATCTTATAGATTTCAAAGGTGACTGGTTCCACAACCTCAACCTCCATAAACAAGCAGCAAGAGAAGAAATTAGCAGGGCAAAGTCATTACAGGAAAAACACAAACTTCGTAGGCTATGGCTCACCTGGGACTTGTGGTGGCGATTCTTCTGTTCCAGATGATCTAGAAGTCATCAATGATGTGCTGGAAGCTCTCCAACCTCACTCTGATCTGAACTCTTTCTATATAAATGGATTTCCTGGCACAAGATTACCTTCATGGGTTACAATGATTGAACAGGTGATTATTTTGAATTGTCTTAATCTGACCTCTTTACAGAAAGAAGGGAATCAAAACTCGGTGTCACTCAATACACTGTGGATCGAGAATTGCCCCAAACTGATATCTCTGTGGGAAGGTATCCAAGGCTTCACATCACTAAAACAGCTCAAGATTGAAGATAGCCCCAATTTAACAAGGAGATATAACAGAGAGACATGGGAGGATTGGAACAAGATTACTCATATCCCAGATGTCAGAATTTTCAGTTAATAATATATCCAAGGTTATTCCATAAATATGTCCTCTTTATCTGTATGTTCTATTTTTATATTTCAGTAATTTTTTGCTCACTCCGACAAATATAAATTTATTTCTGTCTTTTGTCTTTCTAGCCCACTCGATCTCTCTCTGTATATTTATTTATTTAGTTTCTAGATAAATTGCAATTGCAATCACATTGTTACTTTACTAGTTATCTCTGCACAAGTATTATAGTTTATTCTTCTATTTGTTTCCTCTGTTCTATTTTAATAAAAGATAAAGAAAGAGTTTCTAATTAACTAATCTATACAAAAGCTAGGCCTATTCAGGTAATTTGAATTTATTGGACCAAGTGTACATTAATATTTGATTAATTTAAAAAGATAAAAGTAAAAATCTTGTTTATTTGCGGTACATATTTACAGATTCGATCCTATTAAATGTTGGTAGAGTGGCCATTGGCCCTCATTTGTTCAATATATACTGTCCTCTTGGTGTTATCCATTGCACCATCCAGCTTTGACAACACATCGGTCTTGATGTTCTTGGACCTTGAGATTTATTAGATGTGCCAAGAGCGGAAATACGACAGGAGCTCTTTAACCTTGGCCAAGTAAACCAATATGGCAGGCTCTCGAGCCTCGTATTGTCTATTCACTTGTTTAATCACCAACTGAGAGTCACTGCAAACGATTAGGTGCTTAGCATCAACCTCCTTCCCCAATGACAACTCTGCTATCAGAGTCTCATACTCAGTACTTCATTGTTCGATGCTCAGAATATGAATCGAAGGCCGTACTCCAACTTGACCTCACTAGGTCCATAAATGATCAGTTCGACACCGCTTCTTCTCTGATTAGACGCGACATCCACATGGAGGATCTAGGGCTCTTCATCCCAGTTCGAGAGGAGTGTTGTGCTGGTTGAAGCATCCAATCGGTTAATGGGCTCGTCCTCAAGGGTCGGCATGCCAAATGTGCACTCGACTACGAAATCAACCAGGGAATGGGCCTCTATTGCAAGACATGGCTCAAACCGGATGTCATATTCACTGTGCTTGATTGCCCATTTTGTCGATCTCCCTAGCACCTCGGGCTTCTGAAGGATCTACCTCAAGGGTCGATCTGTGAGTACAACGATAGTGTGCGCTTGGAAGTATGGGCGTAGTTTGTAAGCTACTAGTACCAACGAGAATACCAACTTCTCAATGTTCAGGTACCTAAACTCTACAGCATACAAGACCTTACCGACATAGTAGACAGGTCACTGTACCCCATCCACTATTCCAATTATTACCGAGCTGACTAGCTTGTTACTCACGGAGAGGTAGAGTGTTAGCTCGTCTCCAGGCTCTAGTCTAGTGAGTAGAGGTGGAGAACATAAGTATTCTTTCAGCTCGTCGAACGCGAGTTGACATTCCTCAGTCCACTCGAAGTGTTGGTTATTTTTTATTGTTTTGAAGAATGGAAGGCGTCACCCTACTGACTTGGACATCAATCAATTCAGGGGTGGTTATCCGACCAGTTAGTCTTTGGACCTCTTTAATCGACCTAGGGGGTCTAATGTCTAGGATGGCATAGATTTTTTCTAGGTTGGTTTCGATGCCATGTCGGTTTACTAAGTACCCGAGGAACTTGCCCAATGTGACTCTGAAGATACACTTGTTTGGGTTGAGATTCATGTTATATTTTCTTAGGATTTCAAAAACACTATTAGGTCGGAAATCAAAGAATTTGGAGACTACGTTTTAACAACCATGTCATCAACATAAACTTCAATTTTATTTCCAATCAAATCAAAAAATATGTTGTTTATAAGGCGTTGGTAGGTCACCTTAGCATTTTTCAAACCAAAGGGCATTACTTTATAATAGTATAAATTCGTTTCAATTGTAAAAGTTGTTTTTTTCTTGGTTAGTCTGATCCGTTTGGATTTGATTGTAGCCTGAATAGGCGTCCACGAAGCTCAATAGCTCGAACCCCAAGGTTGCATCTACCAAGCGATCTATCCTAGGAAGTGGGAAGCTATCCTATTGGCAGGCTCTTTTGAAATCGATGTAGTCGATGCACATGTTGCACTTTCTATTGGATTTCTTTACGAGCACTAGATTGGCAATCTAGCTCGAATATTGGACCTCTCTCACGAAGTCTACTGAGAGGAATTTCCCGACCTCCTCATCTACTATCCTTCACTGTTCATGGGCAAGGTTCATTTTCCTCTACCAGATTGGTCTAACTAAATGATCAACATTTAGCCTATGAATAATGACAAAGGGGTCTATATCGGGCATATCAACTATCAACCAAGAAAAAATACCTAAATTATAAATTAAAAAAACTTACCAATTTAAATCGCAAGGGTTCCTGAAGGCATGCTCCAATATGCACTGTCTTCATGGGGTCGATAGTAAAATCAGGATAGCTTATTGCTGGAAGGGGAAATATAAGCCATCCACTCCATCTTCCCAAGCACTTTGTGACCAAGGCAGCTCGTCCCTACAAAATGAAAATATGAGTCCTTTTAGATTAACACATGCATACTAGAGCTTTATATTGTTATTATTATTTTTTTTCCTTTTGCCCTAGTGGACATCATTTCCAACCATTTCTTTCAATGATTGAATAGTTGGTAATGCATTATTGATTTTGCTTTAAATACAAAAATGACTACCATATTTGTTTCCAAAAATAAAATCATACTCTAGTTATCATATTTTGCCAAAATCTTATCAGGACATATCAGCTGATGCATGTTGAAACTTTTAAACTTCATAATGCCACATATGCCTTAGCCTCACATCAACACACATTCTAAGTGCCACTCAATTACAAGTTTAAGTAAAGCAATTATATTTGCACACATATATATGTAGTGTAAGAACTGTGTAGTGTGTACATTTTGAGTGGAGTTCTCTTTTAACCCAGTTCAATTCATCATTAATAAATTTGTTTTCACTTAGATTTTTTTATCTATAATTTTAGCATATTTCTGTGGAATATTCAGTACTGTATGTATAGTTTAACTTATGATAATTCAGGGGGTAGAGAATCTGGCATAAAATAAAGCTTAGGTAATTAAAAGAAACATCCCTCAATCTATAAATTTTTTACATTTTTCTATTTTCTGCAACCTATAAATTTTCCTGTATTTTTGTTATTTATACAATTTCTGTGTTTTTCTATAATTTTTTGTGTTTTTTTACAATTTTTATTTTCTGATTTTGTTTTTCAATTTCTATAGTTTCTGTAATTTGAAAATAATTTTGTATTTGAAAGTTCTACATTTTTTGTAATTTATGTGTCTATGTATTTTATATTTGAAAATATTCTTTTGAAACTTTTCCTTTTTTCATGTCTAAATATTAAAATAGTAATATATTAACACCCGTTAATTTATTTTGTATATCTTTTATATTTTTCTATGAAGGTTAAAATGGTAATATATTAACACCCATTAGTATGTTTAACATCAAGTTAGTGACATGGTGAGGTTTAGACATTTTGAAAAGTTGTGGTGAATTTAAGAGAAATGCTAAAAACTCTTGGTAAGTTTTAGACAATTTTCCTTTCTATAAAGATTCTGTAGAAACAAATCTTTATAGAAACATCCTAATTAATAGTTCACACTTCCCCCTGAATTTTGAAGAATACCAAACCATTGGTTACCACTTTTATGATACTGTTGGATTGATTGGTTATTAGATCTTTTTTAGGTATCATGTCTTTCCAGTATCATACACTCTTTTCAGAATCTACTTGCGTTTTGATTTTCCTTTGCATCTCAATGTATCTTAATATCCGAAATTCTCAATATATCTCTTAAAATCGCTTCTCTGATACCTAGCATATCCAGTACTTTGAACCATGACCATAAAACGCCAAACATCATCCAAATGAAAGAGAACAATTAATTATTAATAAACCTTGAGAAAAAGGAATTTCAGA
Source organism: Nelumbo nucifera (assembly GCF_055504915.1). NCBI lineage: Eukaryota > Viridiplantae > Streptophyta > Magnoliopsida > Proteales > Nelumbonaceae > Nelumbo > Nelumbo nucifera. Next base: position 57,756,276 of record NC_142656.1, on the reverse strand, counting down.
AACCCAGGAATTAAAATACAACTTTCAGATATTTGAGGATTGTCTATGACTATGAGTTTCTGTTTAGCAGCATTGAACATCGGCTCAGGCCACTGTACATGTAGATTCATAAAAGAAACAAAATGAAAAAACAACACAAAAGGCTTTCACATGAAGATATGTACATCAACAAACTAAAGACGCTCTGCACAGGTAGACAGTGAGTTTCACAATACAATGATCCTTCTGGGTACCCGATTTTGCTAACTGATCTGTCATTGCATTTACCTCCTAAGGATCCAATTCATTTGTACATTCATGATACCCATAATTTCTTTAGCCTCGGCCAAATAATGTGCCAGGCCTCCATGGTGGATCACCATTCTTTTTGCCCAACCATTTTATAGTATTTGCAAAAGCGCCTTCAAATTCAATGGTTAAGAAATGCCCAGGTTTTATGCTATTCGGAGACTGATTAACAAAGTAGCCATAGCCCAACCTTTTTTTTATAGAAACCAAGAGGGGCTACACAAGACAGGGGGTAGCGTGTCCCCATAAATCAGAGTTACAAATACAAGCTAGATTCCAAGGAAGATCACTAAGATTGAGACTTACTGTACCCTGTAGGGACGAAAAGGCTTGATTGGCAAGCCAGTCTGCCGCTTGCTTAGGTTCCCGATAGACATGATTGTAGACTAAGTCTTTGTTTGCTCGATTCTTCATATCCAAACACTCTTCAATGATGTTCCAAAGGTTCCGGGGGGGTCAATGAGTCGTTTCAAACAAGAAATCATGATCAAGGAGTCACCTTCAATGATGATGAAATGGTTTGGGAAATTCATTGCCAAGTTGTGGGCCTCCAACACGGCCCAAGCTTCCACCAAGTTGATTGTCATAGAACCTAAGTGGTAAGCCTTGTAATCTACCACCTCACCCATAAAGTTCCTAGTTATGACTACAACTGAGCACAACCCATTGTTTAACCGGAACGCATCGAAGTTAATTTTGATAGTACCAATTTTTAGAGTTTGTCACACAACATATTTGCATGACTTATGGGAATCAACCCCATTGGTCTTCAAATTGGTTTCATAGTATTCCGAAAAGGCCGATAGAACTCTTTCAATCACCACTTAAATAGGGGTTATGCATTATTAAAGGATTTTTGGTTTCTATTTTTTCAGATGTACCATAATAAAAATGCACACTTTTCTCTTTCATTGTTTCCTCCATTTAAATTTTTCTTACCAATTTTAAGCCACCAATCTTCCAATCAAAGATTAAATCCTGAAAGACCCTAGCCATAACCCAACCTTTAATATCAGGAAAGCCACTCAGAGCACCATATACCCAGTAAATGCTACCATCTCTCCTCCGGATCACCCTCCTATATATCCCAGCCGCACCCGGATTTTTTTTTTTTTTTTTTTTTTGTATTGGCCCGTAGGCAGGATTACAAACTATTCACGCCAACTCCACTTAAAAAGCCTCTAAAATAAGTCTAATACACGAAGTCGTCTGTTGCCACTGCTTTGGCACTGCGAGATATAAAGCTTCCTGGGCTAAACGATGTGCTACCTTGTTCCCCAAACGTTGGATATAACTTATTTCAATCTCTTCAAATTGAAGGAATGCCCTGCAATTGGCGATTATGGATCTAATGCGCCAAGAAAGAAAGTGATGAAAAAACCTGTGACAGGCAAAGATCAAAATTTCGTTACGCATCAGCCCGTATTGACCGATTCCAATCATATCGGGCCCTTCCCGATACACCCCTACAGGGGTTATATCGGGTCAAGCCATGATTCAAAAGGTAGCCAAAACTTAAACCGATCCCTCTGAACTGGTTTTGAAAAAAATAAATAAAAACATAAAAAAACACCGATACAGGCCGATGCGTCCTCCAATTTAGAACCTTGGTCACAGGGACTGTTACCTGTAACGAATCTCCTTCAAGGATAACTCTCTGAAGCCGAAAATGAGCTGTTAATTGTAAACCGTGCAAGAAAGCCAATGCTCCGGCTTGCAGTGGGAAAATTGCTCCTATCGGAGTTGCACCAGCAGCCACAAACTCTCCATTGGAATCTCTTACCGTGGTCCCGACTCCTCCCTTGTTGATGCTGAAACTTCCATCCACATTAACTTTAAAAGCTCATGGGGGTCGTGACCACGAGGGTTTCCACTGTTGTAAGACAATTGCAGATTTGTTTCTATAAAGATTCTTTACTAACCTCCATTACCCGAAGGAAAAGGCTTAACTGCACGAACCTATCCATTTCAGATTCAGTCATTGAGTTATTTTGTGGCTGGTGCATATCCATTAGAGAGAGTTCATTCTCTTTCCAAGCATCACCATAGACAGATGGCTAAATATCAACTTGAAGAAGTGAAGATTCATTTAACATTTGGAATCTTTTGTGTCCTTTCTACCTACTGCAGATTTTACACTACTTGAGCTATGTTTCTACCAAAAAAATAAAAAGATATAAAATGGCTATGGTTGGTTTCATAGAAAATAAGGAAGAAAGTAGAGAGGAAGTTCTTAACAGATTTTGTAAAAATCCCTTGGGAATTTTTCTTCAGCTTTCTGTTCCTCTTATTTTCCATCAAATCACACAACCTTAGGGCTACAAGTTCAAAAGAAAACATGTTAGTTAGGCAAACAAGCCTTACCTGCATTCTCCTTCATAGCTTCAAGGAACAAGAAACCACAGATGGGATCAACTTGGACAGGGCTTCAATTAGTCTTACACCAACAAAATTGGAAGGACTTAGGGTTTTCCTTCTGCTTTGGAGGAAGAATAAGATCTTGAGGTCTTAGTAAATGTGTAACAACACTTACAAAGGGTTACACTTCTAAGATATAAAAGCGCCAATTAAACATGCATTTTCACAGATTTTCCCAATTTAAAGGGGAAAAGAGCAATTGACGGTTACAAGCATCCCTTAAACTTGAAGATGAAACTTGCCATTAAACACAACACACTTCAACTGGTTTTCCAAGTTATACGACACCATTTTTTACAGGTTTTCTGCATTCAAAGAAAAAGGGCAAAATAAAAACGATTTCCATTGTGCAATCAGACTTCACCTAGTTTGCATCCAGGGTTTTACCATCCCTTGAAGAAGAGACTCGTTATCACCAGCTTTACCATTGCACTAGAACCAGAAACGACTACCATTGCACTAGAACCAAAACCAGCTTTACCATTGCACTAGAACCAGCTTTATCACCAGCTTTACCATTGCACTTAAATCGTTATCACCAGCTTTACCATCCACGATTACCATTGCACTAGAACCAAAACCAATCAACACCTAAACATAAACAGAAGCATCACATGCATTATAACATCTAAAACAAACATTTCTTCTTTATTCTTTTCTTTTTTTATTTGTTCTTTTTTTTTTCTTTTCATTGCTTTGGAGGGGGTGGTACAACATGTAGCATATTAGCAAAGTTCATTGTGAGAGGAACCACTATAACATGGAAACTACATTGAAACATGCATACACATTTGGCAAAGGATCCCATTTCAATCTACTTGTGCTAGCAGGAGAACATATTAAACATAGAATACTACCACAAAATATGGGCCTATATGCAAAAAATCATGTAGCACTATCAAAGGATCTTTGAATTGAACCTTTTAGTGGTTGGAAGGAAAATATCATATATCTAGTAAATGCTACAGAGCATGGAAACTAAAATACTGACAGAACAATATTACAAAAGGATCCTCTTTCAATCTTCCCTTGGTTCCAAATAAAGAACAGGGTCAACCAAAATTACCGCATTAGGTGGCAGTTGAGATGAGTTAAAGGTCAAGGCAATGCCACTGAAAGGAACAAATGAAACACATTCCAGTAAAACTATGCAATTTAAGTAATGAAATCATGTGCAATTAATAATACACAAACCTCAAGTATTGCATAAAGCCTGAGCATCACAAGTCAGAAGGCCCATCAAGTCTTGACAATAATTAACCAAGGTGAACACCCTTAGGTTCTAAACCCAAGTCTGGCACCCAATTATTGCCCACACCCTCAGCTTCTTCTGTCTATCATAGGATATGTCCTATAAGCTCTTCTAGTCTGCAGATGCTCACAGGAACTAAGACTGTAAATACCCCTCCACAAACCCCAAGGATCCTACAAACTTTTATGCACCCTCCAAGGAAGATAATGGGCCTCAATCACAAGGGGAAGACCCTGTGGAGCTCAATTCCTTATGTGGTCAACTGGAACATCTGAAAGGAAAGGAACCTTGTAAACTTTGCTAACAAAAGGAGGTTCTGAGGATGATCTGATGCTTCAGGCATTGGTCACTCTTCCCTCATGATTATCATCCAATGAAATGTACAGAAAAATCCCTCATCACCTGTTTTCTGAGTGTAGTATGCTTTTTGGTTGCTGCACTTATTAGCTGCTAAATATGGATTTTGTTTTCAGTTACATGGAATGCCCCTTGGTTTTGATAGCCCTCCTAGTAAGATGTGGTTCCTTGTTGTACATGATCTAAACATGTAAACCTCAGCTTTCACAGTTAAGTAAATACAATATATTACCTTTTTTCTCATATATATATTTAATCAACAGACCAACCCCCTACCCCAAGCCATGAGCCACAAACCCATTCCCATGACACTTTCATTCTTTTTTTTTTTTTTTTTGATAATTGCATGAAACCATCATTCATCATTCTTTTCTTTTTTTTCGTTTATTTTGGTAGAAAAACCTTCATCATTCTGATGAACTAAGTAACAAATGCCTCAGATGGACTACAAGCCTTAGCACTTTCTGGAAACCCCTCCCTCCACCAAGAAACAACAATTAAAGTCATATCCTCATGCAAGCATCCAACTCATCTTTACCTTCCTCGGCTCATCTCCCGGTCTCCACCACTTGTTTGAAAATCAATGGAGAAAGAGACCCCTTCCCTTTCGCATATATACTTGAAAGCTGAATCTCTTTAAGATACACATCTAACCCCAATAGAAAGATAAATTCCTTTGCAAGTCCCTATCCTGTGAAAGGGGATGGGCCTCTAACAACTTTTAATATGGCCCAGGCTAAGGAGACTACTGTAGTTCTTGCTTCAACCATAACAGTAACCCCCAACTTAAAGCACCAAGCTTGACTAATGAACCCAACCCACAAACCTCATGCCAATGCTCCAACCATACCACAACATATTACAAGTTCTTGACATATTTGGAATTAAAAGCATCAAAATTCAGACTATTACCATCTAAAATTTGGGCTCCTTATTTAAAATTTGAATGGGAGAGACTTATCAGTCTTGTCTAACATCCCACAAACTTCCCAATTGGAATCTGGAGCACCTCAAGTTAAGAATCCAGTAATGCTTTTATCTTTCCAACATTTCATTTTTTTATTTGATGAATTTCAACTTTTCAAATTGTATAATCAAAAGCCTCAAACCAGTGTGCAAACTAGAACATGTCTATTTCTTCAATCTAACCAAGAATGATGAATACCAATAATGCCAAGTAGATCAATAACCTTCCAAAACCTCTTGTCTCTTACCAAAGATGTGGGGGATAAAATGGAGGTCGAACTGTGATGACATGGCATATATGTATATACACTGTAGGTCGTATAAATACTATATATAACATATTTTACAAATTATATTATGTTCAAATGTGCTGGATTGGCATGTTTCTTAATTTTCAAAGCAAATGACCAGGGTTCAAACCCCTTAACTCACATTTTCTTTAAAATATGTGTAATAAAGTAATATATACAATAAAGTCATTAACCAACACAAATAAAAGAGTAGATTAATAGAAATTGAGCAATACACATAAATATGAGGTCATGGGTTCAAGTCTTGCTATGCCATTTGTTACATTTCAACTCAATTAGTGATCTAGGCGGTTTTATGAAACCGGAACCTGTTCTCTGGTTCTCCGGTTTAACCGGACAGTCAGCTGGTTTTATCAAGTCCAGTTTCTGAGGTATGGCCAAACCGACTAATGCTCCTGGTCATGGTTTAACTGGTCTGACCAATGGGTCCAGTCTGATTTCTTAAACGCAGTTATAAACTTGTCAAAAAATTAAGTTAGATACAGAAAAAACTTAAATACATAATTTATCATATTTCAATCCCTATGCACCATATATGTAATTTATAGTTAATACAAAAGAGTTTGCCACAGGTATACTAGACGCCTAAGAAGATATAATCAAGGTTGACTTAACTACTCCACAATTCCACATACAATTGGCACACTTTAACCTAAATATAATGGCAAATAAACTTACTATGATTTCTAAATAGATCCTAGATAACCTAAATAAATCATATTTTTTTATGAAGTGTTTCGAAACAAATAATACTAGAAAAAACATTAGAAAAAACAAAGAAATGGCAAAGTCAAGAACTAGGTCTTAATTGAATTTATGTGAATCACATGAATTTATTAATCATAAGGCTCATGAACAAATCATAGGTGACTCGAATAGTAGTCGTAAGATTTTTGCCAAAAAGAAGGGTTCATAGATAAAATTCAAATAAAAAGGAAAACCCTAAGGATTCATAATTCTAATCATGAACAAAAAGATCTTGACAACTATTACCCAAATGCACAAGGAACATCACCCCCAAATCTCATCCAACCTATCAATTGTAAACCCCCCCCCCCTCCAATGCCTACTCAATCCAATCTCAAGGAGGATCACAATCTCAATCCAGTCTATCGTCATCCATGAGATTCTGTCCTTAATGAGTTCCTATTGTGTTGGTGGTTTGAGTTGCGACTTGTAACCCACTCCATGGCCAACATGAATCAAGTTGAGAAAACCCGAAAGGAAAATTTCGCAGCCCACCACTGACCACCACCGGGAGTGCAGGGGTAGAGCCCCTGTGGTACAGATCTGCATCAACGGGAGCGCAGGGGTAGAGCCCCTGTGGTACAGATCTGCATCAATAATGGAATCAACTCAAATATGGACTCTAGAGAGTTGTTTCTTGGAAACAGCCCAATAACTTGTGCAGGAAGCTGTCTTGTATCTTGAGCAGTAGGAAAAAGAGAGCACAAGAGTGTATGAGATACAGTGAGAGAGAGGGTATTTCAGGTGTATTGGGGAGCAAGGGTTTGGTGAGGGAGGTTGTATACACTACAACTGTAATCTCTGCTACTGTTAAGAAACAGCCCAATATCTTGCATCGGAAGCTATCTTCTATCTTTTTTTTATCATTGAATAGTAAGATTTATTAAATCATAGCCAAAGAGAGTACAATTCAGGGAGAGGCACGAGAAGCTACCTCCCCTTTAAGGAGATGGAGGATTCCATCGACCCTTTAGTTGAAACACAGATGACAGAACAAAGGACAAAGAAATTGCAGAGAAGCCCAATACAAAGTAACCCGATTAGCCCCTTGTTTAACAAGATAATCAGCCAAGGCATTTGCCAATATACCCACCCACTGAAACCTAACTGTCATATTCCTCGTGAGCCATTTAACCTTTTTTAAAACATCCTTAAATCCCCAAGTGACAGTACCCAGGTTAGCCAACCATCCTACTACCACCTTGGAATCTCCTTCAATGATTAAGTTCTGCACTCCAAGTTGATATGCAATCTGTATCCCCTGTACCACAGTTAGGAGTTCAGCCCTCATAGAGTCTCCTATTCCCATGGTCCTGAGAAAAGAGAGAATATTGCTGTCAGCGTTTCTCAATACACCACCAATGCCAGATAGTCCTGGATTGCCCTGACTACTCCCATCAAAAATCAGCTTAACAAAACCCTCCATAGGCGGAGTCCAAGTTGCTTGAATTCTTGGCTTCTTAAAAGAAGTAAAGGCAACTGCAAACCAATTCCTCCTTATATCATCAAAGGAGTAATTTTCAAAGAGTTTTAAGGATTTCAGCCACAGAATAGCCCTTGTCAAAATACACTCCTTGACCTCAAGAATGGTTCTTTCCTTCTCCTAAAATATTCTGGCATTCCTTTCTTCCCAAATAGTCCAAAGGAGAGCTGATTTTATACATTTTAAGTTTTAACATAACTCTCTCTCTTTTCGTGGGCCACACAAAGGTAGATGGAGAAAACAACAAATTTACCTCAGCTGGCAAGTTCCACCTGCACCCAAACAGATCAAATAGCCAATTCTAAATAGCTGCAGCAAAAGAACAGGAAATCAATAAATGGTAACAGTCCTCATTCTGCACTTTGCACAGGGTACACCAATTAGGGGATAATCACAAGGTCTTTTCTTCTGCAGGTTATCCAGCATGTTGATTTTACCATAGTAAACTTTCCAACAAAAGACAGCTAATTTTGGGGGAAGCTACCTTCTATCTTGAGCAGCAGGAAAAGAGAGAGCATGAGAGAGTATGATATATAGTGAGACGGGATATTTCAGGACCTCAGGTGTATAGGGGAGCAAGGGTTTGGTGAGAAAGGATGTATACACTACAACCGTAATCTCTCCTACTGTTTTTTTCTTTTGATAAATACTCTCCTATTGTTCTATAGTGGATTTCTTTGTCCTCTAATGCTTGTGGACGTAGGCTACAAGCCAAACCACATAAATCTGTGTTCTTTTAGCTCCCTGTTTCTTCTTGTTTTCTTCCATTTTTTCTCCATTTGCCAATCGTTTTTAGTAATTCTAGGCTACACTTTGTGAATCTGTATTTCTGGGCTTCACTGCTTGAATACTCACAATATTGTTGGGCTTTGCATCCCTATGAATCTTTCTTTGCAATAGGGCTGTGATCCGGAGTTACAAGATACCTGTGATTCCATTATTACACTTCAGAATTGCAGTTGGAACTTGCACCTAAAGTGAGAATCACAGCGGGGAATCGTGCCCGTAGTGGGATTCACACCACAGTTCCCATCTCCAAAAGGTCCATATAAAGATGAACTGATTTGTCTATTATGGTCTCTAATCAAACCACAAACCTCCAATCATGTTTTCCACCAGGCAACTATAACTGTCTTGAATACATTTAGTAAAGATATGGAATAGGGATCTCTCCCCAAATTAATGGCACAACCTCCAACAACCTACAAAAAGGTCAAATATCCAACTCATCGCAGCCTGGGAGTCTCCCCCTATTGTTATGTTTGATTTCTTGGAGAATAAGTTTGAAAGTGAAAGTTGCATGAAAATCCTAAAATACCTAAAGGATTTCACACAATTTTCCCTAGTAAGCAGGTGTGGAATCCAACTAGCCCCTCCAAGGCTAACTTTCTTGTCTGGGTGTGGGCTTTAAATAAGTGTCTTTCAAGAGTTAATCTGATTAGGCGTGGAGTCCAGATTTCAGATTTGAATTGTGGCCTATGTGGATTGTTGCCTGAGTCTGCGGATCATCTCAGCATTCAGTGTCCTGTGTCTGCTAAATCTTGGGAGCAATTCATCAAGGCGGCTTGCATTAACTGGGTCATGCCTGGGTCTGTCAAGGATGTTTTGTGCTGTTGGAAGTTGTCTGGTCTGAGAAAGAAAGGGAAGCTGGTCTGGAAAACAAGATCCTGAAGGCCTAATACAGATTGCAGTAAATAGGCTTGCTTGCCCCTTGGGTTTCTGTTGTATCCAAGTTTAAAAACCAGAATGTGTTTCAGCTTCTTAAAAGAGGAATAAAAATACCAACTCTAAGCTCTAGCCAAGTTTCCCCTTAATTATCTCCCAGACAGACAGTTATGGCTTAACCAAAGGGATAGGGTGGGGAAGCTGAGATTCTGGTCTCACATTTGCACTTTGTATATGACGTTATCATTCTTTGTAATGATGTTGAAGAGAGGGAAGTTAAGAATCTCAAACTTTTCATTAAATACTTATCAGAAAACCTCAAATTTGAGAATAAACTTCAGAGAGAGATATTGTGTAGGCATTAACCTTGAGAGGTCAGATGAAGAGATATATGCCTAGGTATTTGGAACTCCCTATATCATCTTTGCCTATGAACTATCTAGGATTACCTTTAGCCTTTACGAGGCAACCCTAGATCAATTACACTTTAAACTCTGGTTCTGGACATCAGATTATCCAAAAAACTTGCCTCTTGAATCCATAACAGTCCATAAGTATTTTGTTTAACATAACATTAAGTTGTGGTTATTTTAGGATTGAGATGAATGCATTGAATCAACTCTTCCTGTTTTTGTGATAGAATAACTACTAATCACGGTTGTGCTTCCATCTTCATTTAAAGGACATTTAGGGTTAGGTAATCCAATTTATGAACAAGCATAGCTCTCTCTATACATGATTGATGTAAGAGGCTGGTCCTTGTAAGAAGTTTAAAAGGGTACAAGTAAAAAAATAGTGAAGGAATAGAAACTATCAACAAAATGAAAGAGAAAGAGATTACACTTTTCAACTGATAAATTGAAGAGAAAATGAACAAAATCAGAGTAGTTCCTCTTTGACTCCCTTCAAATGACAGTGCAAAAGGGGATATAATGAGTATATAAAATATGCTAGGGCCAGAGATGATTGTTGTAATGGAAAAGATTTTCTGTTGGGATATTGTGTGTTGGCACACAGATCTTTTTTGTCCCTTGGAAAGCCATATCTTCTTTATTTGGGCCTGCCTTTAGATGTTAACCCTATTCCTTTTTTAAGACTTTCACTAAATGAGGCCCTTGCATGAGGAACGCTTTTTTTATGTCTGATAAGAAGTTACCTGATACCAATTTTACCACCTATTATTGGCAATTGGGCATTCAGGGTGTCCTTTTATCATTAGATTTGGAGTGAAAATTGAAATTTGTGGCTTGAATTCCAAATTTCCAATAATATGGTTCACATGAGTTATAATAGAGTAAATTACAAAAACATGCTTAAATTGAGCAGAAATTTAAAGGCCATTTATCAAGTGTTCTCCCAATGAATGATATTGCTAAGGCAAGAAAACAGAGTCAATAAAGAAGCAAGTTTTAGAAAAAAAGAAAACTTTGAAAGTCAAAATTCTATATTATTATGAAAATATTAAACACTCACCATACTTGCAGTCCATTCCATGAATGGAAATTCATTTCATCCTTGACGTCTATACCGATCATCATCAAGACTGCTATTCTCATACTTACTTTTCCCCCTTGACTGATACTCATCCTCATACCTGGTCCTCTTGGCATCTATCTGTCTATAAATCTCATGCCTTCCACGTCCATGTTCATAGTCTCTTCCATGTCTTTTGCCACTCTGTTCTTGTTCATCATCTCTTTTGTGCTTTCTGCTTTCATGCTTGTTTTCTCCATCCTCCTCATGCCTTTTGCTCCCACGCTCTTCCACATATCTATCATGCCTTCTGCTCCCATGCTCCTCGTCATCTCTCCCATGCCTTCTTCCCCCATGCTCTTCTTTCTCCCCCCTCTCATGCCTTCTGCCCCCATGCTTTTCTTCTTCATCCCTCTCACACTTTATGTTATTGTGTTCTTTCTCTTCACCCTTTCCAAGCCTTCTGCTTCCACGTTCTTCTTCATCCCTTCTGTAATCCCTATCTCCATGTTCATCATTGTATCGTCCTCCATTTGACCATCTCTCCCCTGATCTATTGCGACTGGAGTAATCTTCTCTCTTCTGATCATCCTTGCTCTTGTATGCTCTGTTATCCATATCAAATTCAACTTTACCATCTCTGAGCTGCTCCTGAGATTCTGCCTTTTTTCCCAAATTCCGGTTTCTTGACTTGAATTCTGGTTGGTCATCATGGTTCTCATCTTCCAATTTCCTTTTACCTCTCATGTCATGACTCCCGAAAATATCATCTCTGCTTGACTCATACTGTTTCCTTTTTTCCAATTTCCCCACCAGGTCCCTTCCACTCTCCTGATGACCATCATCATCACTACAATGACCACCCTTCTCTTTCCTTTCATCATTGTGCTGAATGGCTCTAGACCTGAATCCCCTTTCTTCTGCAGCAGCTCTTGGAGCATTTCTGTAACCTTTCTTAATCAGGTCATCCCCATAAACCCTCCTGGTCTTGTCTTCAATGGACTTCTTTCTAGCTCTCTCAGGGATGTGATCACTACCACTACCTGAATCACTGTTGCTGCTGCTGTAGTCAGAACCATCACTACTGATGCTCCCACTGTCAGTTGAGGAATCTGCCCCTCTTTTGGTTACCCTGTGTCTTCCCAGATGCTTTTTAGCATTCCTCCCACTGGTATCAGAATCTTCTTCATCAGTATCTTTCCTTTTACTTCCATGACGTTTCTCAATCTTTGCCTTTGAAAATTTTCTCGACCTATCAGGATCAGAATCATCATCCACTCTGTGCCCATGTCTGCTGTTTCCATATTTCTTATCATCAATTTTGATGTTCCTCCTATTATCTTTTGTGTTTAAGTCATCTCTGTCACTGTCTTCATTTCTATGGCTGTGATTCCTCTGTTTCTCTCTTTGATTTTTTCTTCTTCCTGTTTCGCTATCAGTATCAGAATCATGCCTTCCTCTTGTTTTCAATTGTTGGTTCCCTGTTCGGCTTTTGTGGTTCTGTAAATTGCTATCTGAAGATTCTGAACTAGATTCATCATCGGAATCATGTCGTCTACGAGTGTTAACAAGCTTTTCCATTTCCTTTTTGGCATTTCTTTGTCCAACATCACCATTGTCAGAATCAGAACCACTATCACGTCTTCTTCCCTTGCGATTCTTTGGACTCCTCTCCCCACTACTGCTATCAGAATAACTATCATGTCTTCTCCCTTTGTGAAACTTTGGACTCTTCTCCCCACTACTGCTATCAGAATCACTGTCATGGCTTCTTCCTTTGTGGTGCTTCTTTGGACTCTTCTCCCCACTACTGCTATCAGAATCACTATCCTGTTTTCTTCCTTTGTAGAGCTTCTTTGGACTCTTCTCCCTACTACTACTATCAGACTCATTTCCACTGCTATCTGAATCAGAATAATCATTATTGCAGTTTTTCTTTCTGTCATATTTCTTTTGGCGTCTTGAGTCATAATATTTATCCCTCCCACTCTCACTCTTCTTCATGCCCTCGTTTGCAACATCCTTTACAGCTTTGGTATCTTCCACTGTTTGTGTCTCCCTTCTATCTCTATCCTGTTCTGAACTCTTATATTTATCCCTCGGTTGTCCCTGGTCCTCCTTTACGTAAACATTTTTTCTTTCCTTCACTTTTTCATCATCACTCTTTTCAGACTCTGTTTCTACTATTTCACCCGGCTCTTTTTGTTCTTGAACTTTAGATGTGTCATCACCTCTAGTTATTCCAAGTGCAGCTCTTAATGTCTCCATCTGTCTCTCTTTCCTCGCAGCAATTTGGTGAGTTTGTGTGTCTGAAACCCTAGAAAAACAATCCAACAAACATAAATATAGGAATTTAAAGTGCACGTTCCAAAATCTAACAAAAAGAACAAGACACAATAACCCTCTGGTTTCAAACAGGAGAGTTTTCCAAGATACATAACATTTACCTTTTTAACATAAGTAAAAGAAAATTAAAATTTACCAGAGATACAGAAATTGGAGGGAAAAGAAAGTTGGTCAAGCTCAATAATTCCCTCAACTCTGAGTTAAATATATGCCTCCAGGGCACAGCCATAAAGAAATAGATTCATAAGATACCCCACCATAAAGCCAAAAGAAGAAGCAAATTAGCATACCCAGTTCTGGTTTCTACTGTCAATATTTCCAATAATATCATTTCAGAAAACAAAACCCTAAAATCTAATTGCAGATAACTAAGAACACCAAAGTTCCGTAACCATGCCATAGAAACGAGTGCCATGCTTTCAATTTTCTCCATATTAATGATATAAACAAGGGAAGGGTAAGGATCGTTACTTCTTCTCCATCTTCATGCTGCCTCCGGCATTATTGTTGTCCTCTGAAGCTGCAGCCACCTCCAATGCTTTCCTTGCCTCCTCAAGCTTCTCAGTGATCTCGTCATCGGTGTATCCCTGGTCGATCAGTTTATCTTCTAGAATCACAAGCTTCAGCTGTATCTGTCTTTTCCTGTCATGCTCGAGGATCTCTCTGTTCGGCTTCTTAACACCGGCAGTACCCTGACCAGCCTCGAATCCCTTAGTTTCAACCTTCCCAGTCCTGGGCTTTACGAAGAACTTGTTGCTTTGGATGTACCCATTCGTTCCCGACCCTCTTGGGGTCTGCAAGCCGATTCCGTTGTACATTGCTCCCTGGAAACAAAATAATAAATATCTGATTCAACAGAATTCTTTGCAAATTTTGAAATCATTTGCAGATTGTTAAAAGTTGAGGAAAAAGAAAGAAAGAACAGATTCAGTGAAATAGAATAACAATTTGTTCCAAAGGATAACAAATTAAGATGGGAAAAAACGAGTACAGATGAAGAAACAACGAAACCCTAAAAGAAAAAACTGCAAAGAAACCCTAGCATTAGAGGCAAATCCAATTAAGCAGGCATTTGGCAAGTCTTTTTTAAAAGATCTTCCAAAATCTCAAGACCTGAAAACACCAATGTGCTTTCCCAAATAGATCTTTAAAGACCAAAGACCATTTGGTTGTAATTTTTTCAAAATATCTTCTCAAAAGCTAAAAAGATTGAAGGACCATTTGGTAAACATACTTGTGCGCAAGGTTCAAAATATCGATACGTATCGGGCTGTATCAGCCGATATGTATCGCATCGGGAGCTTCCTGATACGCCCCTACAGAGGGTGTTTCAGGGTACCGACCGGTTCAGGGGGTGGACGGACCTTAAACCGACCCCTCTGAACCAGATTTGAAAAAAAACTAAAAAAAAATAAAAAACAGTAGCCGATATGCCTCTATCGGTGTATCGGGTGTATCAATATCGGGTGTGGGACCTAGTAATACATAAAAAACATGCAAATAGTACTTGTGGGTTCCACTTACATATTTACCTATGCAAAATATTAAAGTGAGCCTCACTCATACATTTTCCTATACAAGATATCAATGTAGTCCCCATCTGCACATTGGCATATGTGATCATCACCTATGGGCCCCACTCACACATTCACCTATACATGAAATTAGTTTAATATGAATACTTCTTTTGACAAATAGTTCAATACAAACAATCCAATACATGTTATATTACAAAAAAAGGGAAACTTATGGTTTGCTCCCCCTCAAAAAATTTATTGGTTTTTTGAATGTATTGTCCCAAACCCCCACCTATGCTACAATGCCCCATTGAATTGTGATCTATTCCCCCACTTGTCCTTGTTCCTAACTGTACATACTCATAAAATTTTCTGAGGTGGAGAAAAAAACACCAAAATTGAATAAAATGGTTATTCAATTGGAACCATATACCCAAAACTAATACATAAGTGTTGACAGCCAAGTACAGATGATCAGTGCTGAATCTAGAACACGGTCATTAGATTGAATCAACACTGCCCAAGAGGTCCCATAATCATGTTGCAGCCACTAAAGAACGATGAATGTTTTGTTTTGGTTTCTTCACGTAGCAGCTAATGATTGCAGAATGAAAGGGTGATGACTGATAACAGATCGTTTTAGGTCTTATTTTACTTCATTTGTATTGCATTCAAACAAAATAAGGTAAATTTTGAATTAAACAAAAATAATTCAGAATTTTCACCCAAATCATTTGTACTACCATAGTTTTTACAAAGCAATATATTTTGTAGGAGATGTTACAAATATCATAGGAGAATCATAAATAGTAGTATATCATATGCAAACAAAAGAAGGTTCAGGCCATACCACAAAGCAAAATGGTAGATTTCAGGTCTGGAAATTTTAACTCAGTAGCAAATTCATGATGGAATCACATGAGAGTTTTCAGATTTGAAAGGTAATAATTCAAAAATAATTCAGAATTTACACCCAAATCATTTGTACTACCATAGTTTTACAAAGCAATAGATTTTGCAGGAGATGTTACAAATATCATAGGAGAATCATAAATAGTAGTATATCATATGCAAACAAAAGAAGGTTCAGGCCATACTACAAAGCAAAATGGTAGATTTCAGGTCTGAAAATTTTAACTCATAGTAGCAAATTCATGATGGAATCACATGAGAATTTTCAGATTTGAAAGGTAATAATTCAAAAATAATTCAAATTTTCACCCAAATCATTTGTACTACCATAGTTTTACAAAGCAATAGATTTTGCAGGAGATGTTACAAATATCATATGAGAATTATAAATAGTAGTATATCATATGCAAACAAAAGAAGGTTCAGGCCATACTACAAAGCAAAATGGTAGATTTCAGGTCTGAAAATTTTAACTCATAGTAGCAAATTCATGATGGAATCACATGAGAATTTTCAAATTTGAAAGGTAATAATTCAAAAATAATTCAAATTTTCACCCAAATCATTTGTACTACCATAGTTTTACAAAGCAATAGATTTTGCAGGAGATGTTACAAATATCATAGGAGAATTATAAATAGTAGTATATCATATGCAAACAAAAGAAGGTTCAGGCCATACTACAAAGCAAAATGGTAGATTTCAGGTCTGAAAATTTTAACTCATAGTAGCAAATTCATGATGGAATCACATGAGAATTTTCAAATTTGAAAGGTAATTAATAGTAGTACTTCTTAAATGCAAACAAAGCAAGACCCAAACCATGTTACATATAAAAACAGGAGCTTTCAGGTCTGAAAAAAGTAATTCATAGTAGCAAATTCACGAGGAAATCACATGAAAATTTTCAGACTTGAAAACACACACACACACATTTCAAGACCATTCTTTTCCTTTCTTCTCCTTCAGGTTTCTTCTAATTGTATATTTATAGTCACTGATGTTTTTACTTTTTTTAAAGTTGCATGGTTTATCACAGTCCACAGTTAAGGCTGCAAGTTTTGAAGTTTTCGAAATGCACAAAGCACCAATTATAAATCATAAGAGAAAAGCAATATAAAAGATTTATCACTTTCATTATCTCTCTTCTAGCTAAAAGACATACTTACAATATCTCAATTTAGAAGGTTGTTCGACTGCATAGGAAGCCTCTAGTTTATCACATCCATAGGTTTACCATGTTTAAGGGGTTATGAGTATTAAGCCTAGATATGGTTACAACCTCTTAGACGGGTTATTAATTTCATTGTGGACTCAATAATTAAGACATGGAATTAACTATTAACCAAAAGTAACATGTAAATAGATAAATAGAAATAGTTTTAAGCCTTTAAGGGAGGCCAAAAACTCTTGGAGTTTCAAACCACCAAAATTTTAACAATCAAATCCTATGAGATATCAAAGATGAACACAATATTTGAACCCCATGAGATAACAGGTAAAAGTGTTTATTCTTTGCTCCAACTTCATGGACTCCATTTCAGAATAGGCTATGCAAACTCTTATTATGGATACCAGGCCAGAAGTTGTTTAAATCCAAGAAAACTTTACATACTCAAGTAGAACAAGAAAAAACATTTAATGCATCGTTCAAAATGACATACACTGGGTCCAATATTATGATGCAAATAAATTAAAAGGTCCCAGATATCAATTTGGATTGGTCCGAGCTGCAAGTTGAATTCATTTGGAAAGTG
This sequence comes from Nelumbo nucifera, assembly GCF_055504915.1. Lineage (NCBI taxonomy): Eukaryota > Viridiplantae > Streptophyta > Magnoliopsida > Proteales > Nelumbonaceae > Nelumbo > Nelumbo nucifera. The sequence goes on along the minus strand of NC_142656.1, from coordinate 57,738,784 downwards.
GAAACCAGTTCTGTGAGCTAGTCTGAAACGGTGGAAACAAATTTCACCAAAATTTTAAAGCTTGAATTTTAAATAAGAACCTGGTTTTGGACGGTGGAAGCAAGTTTAAAAAGGAATTTCAAGATGAAGATTCATTCTGTCATTCTAGATATTGCTCTACTCGACAACCCTAAAGGGTATCTAACAATAGTTATTAACTAACCTGTTAATCGGAAGATCATTTTGATGAAATTCAACTAAAAATAAGAGCAAACTAAAAATTGTTCCACAAGCAAATCAGGAGATCGTATCATTATCAAATGATGGGGATCATACCCGGTTTTGAATCAGATTTCCTGACTTCGGACAGAACAAGTGAGAGAGAGGGGAGAGATCATATCTGAAAGGAACCTAGGTAAGAGTAGAGATTTGGATCGAAGAAGAAATAGAAAACTGAAGGAAAAAATAAAAGAAGAAGAAGAAGAAGAAAGAAAGAAAGAAGAGCAGGACTTCATACCTGGTCTAGATTTGTTTAGCCGAAGCACAGAGAAAATGAGGGTTTTTCGAATGCCCTTTCTCAATCCATATGCTCAAAAAGATCTGAAGCTTCAAATGAACGGAAAAGCTTAAAATGACCTTTCTCGAGCTTTTTGGAAGGCCTGTCTTTTCGGCTTCCTGTCTTTTGGTTATCGAACGGAAAAGCTTAAAATCAGGTCTTCTAAGCTTTGAAAAATTTGAAAGACCATATAGAAAGGCTTGCCAAACGTCCCCTAAATTAAATAAGAGGAACAGGAAACATGGAGGTAGTCGTTGTAATATTGCTTGTCTTATTAATAGAATAAGGAAAACATGAAAATAAATTGAAGGGAATGTAGCTCATCAGCTCGTTTTGCATGCGAGAGGTACGGGGTTCGAATATTTTTCTCACTTTCTACGTTCGTTCCAAGACCCTTCAATCTTCAAATTTTCTCTTTTTTGCAATTAGAATATGAAAATACAAACTCAATTACCATTACTTGTAAATGATCATATAAATTCAATTTTCATTAATTATGTCTAGTAATTATCTCTTTATTTAAATTAATATTGAATGACAATATATCTACTACTACACCATTATGCTTAGATTATTTGTCCTTATCACATGGATATAAGGTTTTGAGAGAAACATTATTATTATTATTATTATTATTATTATTATTATTATTATTATTATTATTATTATTATTATTATTATTATTATTATTATTATTATTATTATTATTATTATTATTATTATTATTATTATTATTATTATTATTATTATTATTATTATTATTATTATTACTTGTTGTTTTGTATTGGATGTTTATCATATTTGTTTAATAATATTTCTCTTCACCAAAAAGAATAGAATTAACTCTAAATTCTTGATCTCTCAATCAAAATGTGTTTAGAAATGGTTAATATAAAGCAGATACTTACTTTAGTTTTCACGCAGATCATAAAATTTAAATCAAATATCATATATCTAATGTTTGTCATATCATTACTTCAACACTATAGTCTATACTAGTATTTTTTCTAACTAGTAATTAAGTACATGCATTTCATGTGAGAAATTTTTCTTCATATTAATTACTTGAACTTCCGATATATCATATTTAAGATAGAAATTGAAAATTAACAAAAGTAACAATATTATTAAAAATAAACTTAAATGACTGTAGTAAATGTGTATGTGCATTGCACGTGGAATTTTTAAATTATAATTACAATTATTATTATTATTATCATCATCATCATCAATATCATTGTTATTAAATTTTGTATTTCATTTCTATCATAAATAAAAAAAATTATTTTAACAATTCCTTTTGTTTAATATGATGAATATATATCATTAGAAATGTTTCCAAATGTATTCGACAAAATTTTGTACTTTTTCATTTTTTGTGCTCTGTCTTTTTTTAAATATTTATTATTCAATTATGGCATCATGAGTTTCTTTGGAAGTTTGATCATTGACTCACCATCTAGATAAGAAAATAGTTTTTCTTTTGAATCAATTTCAAATTATATATTTCATTTACATTATATAAATACTTTTTACTTATTACACTTAATTTGTGTTTGGCATAATTAATATATAATTTTTTATATATTCTTTCGATTGCTTATACTTTTTTATTTTTTAAAGATTTATTATTTAACTATCATATCATCAATAAATCCATTTGACCCAAACCACTATCTCACTATCCAAAAATAATGGTTTGATTTCTACGTTAACATTAAATTTTATATTACATTTTCATCATTAATAAAATTATTTCTTATGTATAATACTTATTTTTGTTCAAGATAATGAATGTATAATATTAAACATGTACCCAATATTTTATTTTTATAAATATATAACATTTGATATGTGCCCAAATTTTCTCTATTTTTATTTTTGTGATCCTTTGTATTTTCTATTTTCAAATTTTTATGTTTGATTATGACATCATTTCATTTATAGGTTGATTTTAGATTTAGCATTCCCTTTTCATCATTAATAAAAATACTTCTTACATTTCATACTTATGTTTGTTTGGTATATTAAATATACAAAATTAGAGAGATAACTTATTATTTTTATTTTTTGGTATTATATATTTTATTTATTTCATTTTTTATTATTTAATTGTGGCATTATTTATTAACCCATTTGACCCCAAATGGTTGAATTGCCTACCCACCACCAAAAGGGAAGAAAATGGTTTTGTTTTTAAATTACTTTTCAAAATATTTACTTTTATAATATTAAAATTAAAAGTGTCGATTTAATTAGTAGAATTTAATGATGAGAAAAATATATCTTAAACATAGTCTTTAATGAGAGAATATACATTAGATGTGAGTTTTAATGAGAGAGAATAGGAAAGTAGTTTTATTTCCAATTGGTTTTAAATTTTTTATTTTATTTGCATCATTAATAAAAGCATTTCTTATTTATCATGCTTATTGTTGTTTAATATGTCAAATATATGATGTTAAAAATATTCCCAATTTTGTATGATTTCTATATATTTTTTTTGCATTTTATCTATTTTTAAATTTTATTATTTAATTGTGATAACATGGATTGGCTCATTTAACCCAAAGTGGTTTATTTTTACCACCACATAGATGAAAACACAATTTTTCCAAGTAGAATTTAAAAGTATAAGTTTTTATGTTATTGGAATTATTAATTTATTATGTATGAATTTAATTAATAGAATTTAATGATGAAAAGAAACAAAAAAAATGTCTTAAATATACGATTCAATGAAGTTGAATGCAAGTTTATATTTTAAATGTTGGATTTAATGAGAGTGAATAGAATGCATTAAATATCTTAAAATTACCTCTTTTCAAATCATTTAATACCAATAATCGATTACCCTATTTACCCTTATTTTTATCAATAAATTTAAATATGGAGGGATAAATTTTGTCCACAAAAAATTCCAGAAATATTCTTGAGGCTATTTGTGCTTTTTAAAGTAGTATAGATATGATAGCAATTGTCATTCAGTCAAAAATAACACAATTTTGTTGGTATAGTAACTTCTTTTGTTTTAAAAAATAAAATTATTAGTATTGACAAACACCCTTAAATCAATTAATTGGAACTTCTATTGTTCCCTTATGAATTGTAGATTATTAGAACACCCTTGGTCCAATTCCAATCGAATGGTATTGTAGGAAACCTCTTTGCCCCAGTATAATTAGGGGAACATTCAAGAGAGAATTGGTATCTTTATCTGTTTTGTTGACAATTACATTAATGGAACCAGCCCAACCACGACAAGAGTATTATGAAAGCTTCAAAAAGTTAAAGTTAGATTATTACAAAATGAGATATATATCCATTTTCAGGCCTCATTTGGTTCGCAAGAATAGGGTTCAGGAATCAAAATTGGAATGGGTTATTCAAGTTCCAACTGTTTGGTTGGGCGGAATTAGAATCTCATTCCCATTCCTATTGGAATGGCATTCTCCCATTTGAGGAAATGGCCATTCCCTGCCTCTCCCTTGGAAATGAAAGTCCATTCCTGTTGATTCCATTCTTGTTGATTCTAATTCTCGTTCCCATTCCTGTTTGAACCAAACAGACTATGGGAATGGACCATTCTGATTCCAATTCTAGAAGATTTCGATTCTGATACTGATTCTGATTCCGATTGCGAACCAAATGGACCCTCAATGTTTTTTTTCTTTGAGGAGCTAGAAGAAGTACCTCTTCCTGAAAATCAAGCCATTTGACAAGCTTTTTGTTAAGAAATTTACTTATATTTCCACAACATTTTTTTCTTCTCAAGTATTTGCATCTATCATATGCTAGGCTTCAAGGGCACATTGTAAATGGAGGACCTTTTTTTGAAGGTGCCAGTTAACCTACTGGTAAAGTCTCTAGCTGGTTGTTGCGGATACCTGGGATCGAGTCTTACCTTCACTTGGGTTGGGCTAAACCTAGCAATCGGGATGGGTGGGTCGGGTTCGGGTTGGGTCAAGGTATTTCGGGTTGGATTGTCAAATGCTAGACCCTAACCCTAAATGTTCGGGTTAGGGTTGACCCATGGGTCAATTCGGGTCATCCAAAAAATAATTGGAATTTTAAAAAATAAAGAAATTTTACATGAAAAATGTCAAAATTAAAAGAATTAAACTTAAAATTCCAAATATAAAATAAAAACTTGAACATTTAACAATTTAAAGAGTAAACAATAAAAAGTAAAGACTAAATAGAAAAAATTAAAGAGTGGAAACTTCTAACAATGCATATATAATCCCAATTAGACTTGACAATTGGGTCAGCGGGTTAACCCATGACCCAACCCAACCCAACCCAGTTTTTTTGGATTGGGTTGGGTCGGTTCATTTTCACATTTGGGTTGCTAAATATGAGACCCTAACCCTATTTTTTCGGGTTGGGTCGGGTCAGGTTCGCGGGTTGGGTCAACTTTTTGCCAGGTCTAGTTGGGGGTTTGGGGGAGGGCTATCCATTCCCCTATGTTGTATAGCAAAAACCAACAATTTCTATTATTTTTCTCATTCTAACTAATAACGTGGAGAAAGAAAAAGAGAGAGACCCCACTAGAAGTTGATTCAACAACCCTATGGTACATAAAATGATTCTATGACCAACCATTTCTATGACGCAAACTAATTTGTTTGGAATATGGGTTGAGTGTAAATCCTAGATTACTTTAAGATTCAAATTTAGTTTTATTTTTGTTTGTCTTATTTGCAAGAAGTAAAAATGATGTGGTCACTAATTTATATGAAAGAATCGAGAGGTTTAATTAAGGAAGGTTATTTGTTTGGGAAGAGTAAGAACATAGTTGTGAGTATTGACCACAGGGTATATTTAAGGTATTGTAAAAGAAAAAAGTATATATAAGTAATTAACCCTAATAAAAATCAAATCAATTAAATGACCCTAACAAGGAAAAACAACAATTGTGGGTATTGATCTTTGAACAAGAATCTTGTTGGCACCTTTTATCCTTGGTTTTTGCTTTGGTGTCCAGTTTGACCATTTCTATGTAAAACCATATTTTTGAAAATTGGACTAAAAACATAACTGATTTGACCACCGGTTCTTGCGTCAAATGGTCCAACTGTCCAGTCCAATCCGAGTTAAATGGTTTTAGGGTAAAAAACCAGATCTTAGATCCATAACCATTTATTGGGGTCAACTTGTCAAATCATTCGTTCAGGTCCGATTTTCAAAAACATGTGTAAAACAGTGCACACTTCCTTACTAGCAAGAATTAATTATTGATGGTAAATTGACAATAAGAGGTCATGTTTGGTTTGATAGAAAATAGGAGAGACAGTTTAGTCCCTTTCAGGTGTTGCTTTTCATTCCTCACGGTTCATCAATTCATTGTATCCAAACTTAGCTTTACTCAAACAATTAACAACCACCTTTATTTTATATGGATTGAATTATATTTTCCTCATTTTTTTCTCCCCTTCATAACATGTTTACAACTCCTTTAACCATTTCTGTGGGATAAAAGAATGAAGAATTCAAGAGTTGCATACTACTTGCAATGGTTGTTTGTTTACAATAACCATTCCACTAAAGGCATCCTACATAAGAAACTTAAAATCAAGCTTACACACTTAGCAATTGTGCCACTTCCGATGTTGGTTGGTTGGTTAGAGAAGAATTACATCAAGCTTCCACAAAACAAACCCCATAAGCGCCAGAATGTCAATAAGGGGTGTCAATTGGACTGGATTTGGTCCAATCCAATCCAGTCCAATGTGACTCCATTATAAATGGACCTAGTCCAATCTAGTCCAATCCAGTCCAATGAATATTTTGGACCATTTTGGATGGGTCCAGTTCAATGTTTGGACCATCCAGTATGTTCAAATCCATGTTAATTTAGATTGATTCCAACTCAAACATGGTCCATTGACACCTGTGTTCTTATCTTCTATCAATGGACCAGATATTGGCTCAATCTAATATAAATCCATTATCGACAGACCAAGTTCATCCAATATGTCTTATTGGTCCGTCCAATCCATCCAATTTAATATGCCTTATTGGTCTGTCCAATCCACCCAATTTGATTTTGATTTGAATGGAGTCCAACCCAAAACCGGTCCATTGACACCCCTAGTCACTATACAGATTTTTGATTGGGTATTGCAACCATGTCATAATTTTGTTTGTGCAATATGATGACATGTTTATTCTTTTACCAAATAAGCTTTGGTGAGTGCCTGATCCACAAAAAATTGTCCAAAGAAGAAGATGGCTTCATAACAAAAGTGCTCCATTTGGGAAGAGTGTAAATACAAAATATGTTCAGTGCAAATCCTTGTACACAATTTTTTTAAACCTTGTATTTGTATTGTACATAATTTTGTAGAGCTGAGATTGAGCGTTCTTTTTTTGGATTTTGAGAGGGGGAAAGTTGGTCAATGGGATTTTGGTTTCCATTGACCAAGAATCCCATGTTCTTTTTTCAGATTTATGTGGGGATCAGGGAAAGTTTATTTTCTTGGGTATCACATACCTGGGTAAGTGATACCCATCTCCTAGGTGGGTAAATAATTTTCCCACCTAGGGGGAAAGTTGCCAACACTTGAATGGAACAAAAAATGCCCCTTTTAATAATGGATTTTTATGGCTAAAATGGTCATTGCCTTATTTACATGAAAAATAAAAGAACATGGGTAAATACACTTACCCGGGTAAGTGTTTCCCAGGTAACTGGGAAATGCACTTACCCAGGTAACTGCATTTACCTGGGTAAGTAACTTACCAAAAAGCAAACAGAGCCTAAGTGTCTCGGGAGGAGGAAGAGAACTAAGAGTAACTTCAGCCATCTCAGATAAAGGGGCAATTTGGTCAAAGAAAATGATTTTCTTGTCATGTTCACTGTTTTTGTCATTTATTTTAAAAACATAACTGATTTTGTCAAATGATCAAATTTAATCATTTATTTTGTAAAAAGTCCCTAAATGAATTACAAAAAAAATGCAAACAAAAATAATGTTACATGCCCTCCAACGATAAAATTCTTTGTTTGGCTAGCCATGAGGGACAAATTACCGACTAAGGAGAAACAAGTTTGGGGATCAATAGGTAATCACCTTGTGTTTCCTAATCAGGACAAACACTAGAATATCCTGGATGGTGGGATGAAATCAGTCAATCTAATTGCCATAAAGAATCAAATTTGGTATGGGAGAAAACTAGTTTTGTCATGTGGTACCTACGGAAAAGTAGGAATGAAAATATTCAAAAATAAACACTATGACCCCACTAAGATCATAGACCAAGCCCTTCAAAGTTGAAAGAGTAACTGGAGGCCCAAAAAAAGTTGGGTCTATGTAAAGAAAGGAGTGAGAAAACAAGTATATGGGCAAAATGGACCTCCCAATAAAACAAGATGAAATAAAAATAAATTTTGATGCCTCTCTCAACTGAGAAATAACCTATGTGCATGCATTCGGGTATGTAGCTAGAAATCATAAGGGGAAAGTCATCAAGCTCGAGTGGGCCCCATAGGAACTACCACCATTGCAGTAGTTGAGATGAGGGCAACCTGAATCCCAAAAACAATTGTTGGAGCTAGGAACAAATAAAATCATTATTGAAGGCGACTCTAAGACAGGACCAGATCTATTAGGTGCAATATAGTAAGTACGTTCAATGAGCACTTGATAAATATTCTAACAAGTGTCAAAAGTGGTTTTTAATTTTTTTTCAAGGGTAGATTGGAGGTATATTAAAGGATAGGTATCAAAAGAATTCTAAGTGTTCATTGAACGTGCTTACAACTTTGTGCCTACTTGATCCAGACAGCTCCAAAACAACCATTGATGTGTTGAAAGGATTAAGGAGGACAACCTGAAAGTGCAATGTCATAGAGGAGAATTTCAAGATCACATGGCCACTCAAAGGGAGCTAAAGTTTTTTGCTTTTTATAGATAGTCTAGGCATTCATGTTTCTCTCTAGTGTAATATTCCTATTTGTATCAAAAAAAGGCTAAACTCAATGACTTATTGCCTTGTCCTTATGTGAACAAGTCAAAGCACGCTGTTGTTGTTATATGAAAGTATTAAATATTTTATTTTTTGATTATTTTATTCATTAAAAGATAAAGCTAAAATTATTCAGTTCAACCACTATGATAGTGCACAACTTTCAACAGCCATAATCAAACAGCCCCTTAGTTTGATGTTCATAAAAAAAAATAAAAATTTAAGCAAAGTGGTTTTACTAGCAATACAATTTTGATTAAGTTGGATCGAATCACAAATTTAACCCACAATCCATCGTCCAAATCCGAGAGTTGCATAGATTTCATGCATATGCAAATAATTCTAGTAGTGAGGGGGTTCATCATATTGCTGCATAGATTTCATGCATATATACTGGAGGCTGAAGGGGATCTACTATTCATCTTCTCCCCGAACTAGGGTTTTATGGGAGCAAGGGAGGTGAAAGAGGAAGTTGTAGAGAGCTTAAAATAAAATGGTTTGCCCATCCCCCTCTTCCCTTATATAGAGCAATCTCCTAATCCTACTAGGGGTTGGATTCAAATCAGATTTGGATTAAGATTTCTACTTATGAATAAACTTTATCTTATTAGAAGAATGGGTGTTCCATACCCATATCCATGACCCATATTTGCCCCATGTCACATGATAACTTAAGTTGTCATGTGCCTACTTGACTAATCATATTAGTAATGAGCCTTAAGCCCATTTTCTTTAACGGCTCACTTTTCTATGCATTGCAAGGTCATGTAGATCTGAACATTGTATAGAGTGAGACCCACAAAGGTCTCGCACAAGTCCATAAGGGTCCGGCCCCACATTTGGAAGAGGCTAGTCCAAATTCACTACTCAAGCAGTGATCCCCTGATCTAATAAGTTTGGGCTCAGTTGGACCCATCATTTACATGTAAATGATCCTTTCAGCCACTCTATGAAAACCCAAGGACAATGGACTTATGTAAGATGAAGTCCATTAGGTAATCAGCTCTATAATAGTCTCTTACACCTAACATCTCGCTCCATAATCATCAAAACATTGTTCACAGAGAATGACCTCTTCCTTAACTGCAAAATGTAATGTCACGCTCTCTGCTTAGGTGGATCTTGGGATTAAAACATTCTGCAAACCCTTTTTATAAAATAGTAATATAACATATAAATGCATCTTGCAATTCAGATTTCAAATATAATTGAAATCCACTACCAACAGTTTATGTTTCCATCAGGGAGAGTGTAAATCCGGATATTCATTCACTTTGTTTGACAAAGGGACTAATCTTATCACTATGATTATCTACTTAGGTAATTTCCTAAACTACCCCAACATACCCAGATATTTGATCCTTGATGGATCTCAATGATTGGCACATCAAAGAAAATTTAGTCCAAAACCTAGTATAGTATCACAATCAAGTTTGAGGCTAAGTGCAACTTTCCGGTTTTGCTTATATATCTCCAATGTCCAAGGCATAACATGAAATTGGTCTGGGTTCAGTGTTTCTTCAAAACACCCACTAGATGTGCTTAAGGTCAAACCATAAAAGATGAGACAAGTTGCTTTACCAATCCAGCAACACACCAGTGTCAGCCTTGTCAAGATAAACTCTCCAAGTTTATCCAATGGCTCAGAACATTCTAAACTAACATAAGTCTCATAAGTGTCCAGTTTAAAGAGTAATTCACATAAACATGCCAAATGTTTTTGTACATCACTATGATTGTAGCTAAGGGCATAAATTATCTAACAGAATCTCATCCTAGTACAATAGAGGTCTTGCGCTAGCAATTTGACTTATTACATCATCATCTCCCTAGCTATCGTCTTCAGTTTATGGATTCCACCCAACTATCACTCCCCATATAGCATTGATTCTTATATCACTGGCTACATTAAGAAAAAATATGAAAGATCAAAGATAAACTCATTGAAGAAATTCTCTAAGCACAAAACATTGAGGCAACTCACTAGTAAGGCAGATCGCATATCGATGACGAATGGAGGGAACTAGAGATACAAAGTATCATTTTTTCTCTTCATTTGGGGGAGTTGCTTTTTGCCTATTATCTTTTAGTTGAAAAGGCTAGTCTTACTAGTACCTTTAAATTAAATTTTGTAGACTTCTATTAGTGTAAAATACATGGTTTTAAACTCTATAGACTTCTATTAAGTAGAATACCTAGTATAACCTTGAGGTGTGGGTTTTTCTCAATAGTTTAGTTTTGGTTTATAATTCTTTGAAGCGTTAGTTCTCATTTATAGATATTTGTACTATTAGTATTTCATTTCTACATGTGTTTGGATCCGATGGTAACAAAGAGAAGAGATTAAGGCCTTTATCGAGAAGCACAAACCAGTCTCTGGTGGATGGCAGCGATCTGATCACATTTATCCTACAATGGGTATCAAAGGAAAAAAAGAAAGAAGACTTTACAAATGCTGAACCTCCAATGGTATGGATATCATTTTCAAGAGGCAAACCAAAAGGGACCTGAAAGAATAGCAAGTTCAGAGGGCCAACCTCTAATTGAAAGAAATTTGAATGAGGCCAAAATGGCTATTATTCAACCCTAGCACACCAAAATGGGTATTATGACAATGGAAAATATTAGGGAAAGTGGACTAAAAGGATTACCCATATCTTTGGACAATATAAGAATGAACCACCTTAAAAGGATTAGGGATAATCATGGGAAACATATCATGGACAATATTTTAATTGCGCATGAAAGGATGAATAGTATCAAAAAGAAAAAGGAATGGATGGAACCATAGCTTGCCAATTTGATATGGAAAAGGCCTATGATAGGCTAGAGTGTAAATTTATAGAAGAAACTCTCAGGAAGCTAGGTTCTCATGAAAAATGGATTAATCGAAAAATGCAATGCATCACCATGGTTTCATTTCATATCTTGGTAACTGGATCCCCTACCAAGACTTTCCACCCATCAAGAGGAATAAGATAGGGGGACCCCCTCTCCCCTTATATTTTTGTTCTTTGTGTGGAAGTGTTAAGTAAACAATCTGATGTGTAGCAAAATCATAAGCACAAGGAAATTCTTGGGATTAGTGAATCAGGAATTGGGTTAGTTAATTATTCCCTTAATTTGTTAATGATTGTCTCATATTTGCTAAAACAAATCTTGAGATTGCTAATAAATTAAGAGATGCTTACCCTATTTGTAGAGGCATCAAGGCAAAAACCAAACTACAACAAGTCATCGATTATCTTCTCCCCAAACATGCATAAAAGAATTAAAAGGTTGATAGCTAATATTCTAAGAACACCGATGGAAAGAAAATAAGAGAATTATCTTTGAGCTCCCATTATTAATGTAAAGGTATCAAAGGAAACTTTCAAAATGGTAGAGAAAAAAGTTGAAAATAGACTATCTAGCTAAATGGAAGAAAACACCCCATCTCTTGCTTGTAGAGTAACCCTTCTAAAATCATGTCTTAAAGTGATGACTCGGTTCCTAATGAAGAACTTCAAATTTTCAAAAGGACTAGTGGAAATAATTAATAAAAAACAAAGGAAATTCCTATGGGAAAATCAACATAAAAAATTAGCAACCTTGTTCAAAAGGGAGATTGTGTGTAAACATAAAACAACCCAGCAAAACTCGGTTGTGCTGGGAAACTATGCCAAAAAACGTAACACAACCCAACAAAGCATAGCAAAACTCGTTTGGAAAGTGTTAACCCAACCCAATAATTTGTGTGTCGAAGTGGTGAAAGCAAAATATCTATACTATTTTAAAAAGCATGAATGGTCTTAAGAATATTTTTGGAATTTTCTAAGGACAAAATTTACCCCTCTATATTTAAATTTTTTGATAAAAATATGGGCAAATAGGGTAATTGGTTCTTGATATTAAATGAGTTGAAAACAGGTAATTTAAAGATATTCAATTCATTCAATTCTCTCTCATTAAATCCAACATTTAAGTTATTAACTTGCATTCATGTTCATTGAGTCATATATTTAAGTCATTTTTGTTTCTTCTCATCATTAAGTTCTATTAATTAAACCCATATTTAATAAACTAATAATTCCAATAACATAAAAGCTTATACTTTTAAAACCTACATAGCAAAAATAGTATTTTCATCTAGGTGGTGGTAAGAAATTAAATCATTTTGGGTCAAATGGGTTAATCCATGTTTCCACGACTAAATAATAAAATGAAAAAAAATACAAATTAAAAAAATTGGGAACATTTTTAATATACATATTAAACAATGATAAGTATGATAAATAAGAAATGTTTTTATTAATGATGGAAGTGGAATGTAAAATTTAAAACCAATTGGAAATAAAAATATTTTCCTATTCTCTCTCATTAAATCATATATTTAAGATATATTTTTCTCATCATTAAATTCTTGTAATTAAATCCACAATATTAATTTTAATAGTATAAAAATAAATATTTTGAAAAGTAATTTAAAAACAAAACCATTTTCTTCCCTCCCAATGGTGGGCAAGCAATTCAACTATTTGGGGTAAAATGGATTAATAAATAATACCATAAATAAATAACAAAAAATTAAAATAAATAACTATGAAATGTAAGAAGTATTTTTATTAATGATAAAAATGGAATGCCAAATTCAAAATCTACCTAAAAATTAAATGACGTCATAGTCAAATAATAAAATTTTTAATAATAGAAAATACAAAGAATCACAAAAAAAAGATAGAGAAAATTTTGGGCACATATCTAATGTTATATATTTATAAAAAATAAAATATTGGGTACATCTCTAATATTGTGCATTCATTATATTAAGCAACAATAAGTTTTGTACATAATAAATAATTTTATCAATGATGGAAATGTAACACAAAATTTAATGTCAACTTAGAAATCAAACAATTTTTATTTTTAGATGGTGGGTTAGTGGTTTGAGTAAAATGATACCATAGACAAACAAAAATTAAGTGTGAAAAGCAAAAAATATTTTATATAATGTAATTGAAATATATAATTTAAAGGGAAAATTATAGTCAAATTCAGTTATACATTTAAGATTAGGTTGCAGGTTGGTCCAGAAGCCAACAAAACTCTGACAACCAGATCTACATTTCAAATTATAAAAACCCCCACCATGTCATTGGAGGCTTATGTGGTTGTTGCCAACATGGAACTTTTAGTCCATGTTGGACACAACAAAAAACCTACACCGAAAATAGGTTTTCATTTTCTCTCCCATTCCCTTTGTCTCTCAATCTCCCTCCCTTCTCTCTCACTTCACAGTCATATCTCGATCTTTCGCTCGCTCTATCTCTCCCACTCTCTCAGCTTTGGTCTGTAGCCAAATCAAAACCTCTCTCTCTCTCTATTGTTCTCCCTCACTCTCTCTCTCTAAGTCAATGTCACCTCCTCCCTCAATCTTTATCGTTCTCTAGTTGGTGTAAATTTCATAGCCAATAGTTTATTGTGAATTTTTATCAAATTGGTGTAATAATTTTTTAACCATACCAAGTTGGTCTCATGTTCTTTTATACGATCTGATTAATACCATATAAGTGTGTAAGAAAATAAAACAAATGAGAGAGGGAGTAGGAGAAAAACTGAAGGAGAACAATAGAAATTAAGGGAGAAGGAGAGATCGACCAAGAAGGAGAATGAGAGAGATTGAGGGAGAAGAGTGAGAGAAATTGATATAGAAAATGTAAATATAGAAACCAAAAACCATTTTTATTTATTTTCAAATCACATAGTCGTTGAGTAGATAAAGATTACTGTGAATGAGATGGTGTAAGAGAGAGAGATAAACTAAAAACCCTTTTTTTATTTTCCAATCACCCAACATTAAAAGACAATTTCAGTATAAGCTTTTTGTTGTGTCCAACATGGATTTAGAGTCCCATGTTGGAAACAACTACATAAGCCTCTAATGACATGGCGATGGTTTTTATAGTTTGAAATGTAGAGCTGATTGTCAGAGTTATGTTGGTTTATGAACCAACTTGTAGCTTAATTTTAATTGTGCAATCGGCTTTGACTATAGCTTTCCCTAATTTAAAACTAATCCAAAAGTAATGTTATTTTCTTATCTAGATGGTGGGTCAATGATCCAACTTTTCCAAGAAACCCATGATGTCATAATTGAATAAAAAATATTTAAGTTTATTTTTAATCATAATATTACTTTTGTTAATTTTCAATTTCTATCTTAACTATGATATATCTAAAATTTGAGTAATTAATATGAAGAAAATTTTCTCACATACAACGCATGTGCTTAATTACTAGTATAAAAAATGTGAACTTTTGAGAAACTACGCCAAAGAAAATTTCTTCTTGAACATGGAGAGGGATTCTTAAAAACATAGGCTTATTGAATAAGGGTATTAGTTAGAGAATTGGTAATGGTGAATCCTTTAAATTCTAGACTAACACGTGGGTGGGAAACCACCCCCTCAATTGCACTAGGGATTATAGTCCTAGAGAACAAGATCTTAAACTCAATGAATTTATAGAAGATAGGAAATGGAATAATGAGAAAATTCTAGATAAAGTTACTAAAGAAATCTAGGAAAAAAAACCATTCACATCCCTTCAAATGCAAATCAAGACAAATTAATGTGGAGACCAGATGCAACGGGAGAATTCACAATAAGGTCAACTTACAATGTGGAGACAAGATGCAAAGGGAGAATTCACAATAAGATCAACTTACAAATTAGAAACTAGGGATGAGAGCATTGAGGAAGGCCTAGGTATTAGAAGATTTGGAATCTGAATTACCCCCCAAAGATATGCTTCTTCTTGTACCTAATGTTAAACACATTATGGTGAAGAAGAAGATGAGAAGCACATCTTTCTCCACTAGAGGTGATCATGAAAAACCAAACTGAACTGATGAGACTAGACCAAAAATTCTAGTTAACCAAACCAATCAATTTGGTATTTTTGAAAAGTTGAAGGTATTGGTTTGGTTTTGTTTAACCAATATAAAAAATTGACGGCTAACCGAACCGACCGATATGCATATATTTAGATATATTATATATATTTATGTATGTTATATATTTCATATTATCTATATATTATAAATGAATATATATATGCATTATATAAATATATGTATTTATAATATAACATATAATATATTATTTATAATATAATATTATATATATTTTAGTTTTTTATTATATATTTATAATATATATTATAAAAATAAAAAAACCAAAAAACCAATGAATTGAACCAACGATTAACTGAACTGATCAACTAAGTGGGTGTTTGGCACCAAAGCGTTTCACAAGTGGGCCCCGATTCACAAGTGTTTTTCACCTTTTTTTGTAAAACATAAAAAATAATCGAGATGCAGGCTGATTGGGTGCTTAAAGTGATTTGACTTAATATTATAATATATTTACAATGATAACTGTATGACATCTTAGAAAAGAAGTCAACTTTTTCAAATTTCAATGTTCATGTCATCGCAGTAATTCAAGATCATCAAGGTGATTCATGAGATGTCAACTTAACTATTCCAGAAACCCCTCCTTTCCTGAATCTCAAAGCTAATCATTACAAAATGTTTTTTTTTTTTTGAAAAACAGGATTGCCAAATGCAATTTTCTTGTCGGTTTCGTTTATTTGCTGATGTGTTGTGAATGATATATCAACAAAAACGGAATGCTTGTGAAATGCTCTGGTGCCAAACACCTACTAATTGACCAATAAGCTTTAGTTCGATTTGAATTACCAATTTTCCAAAAACCGGTACTACCAATTTGGTTTGGAAGATAGGCCTAGAATTCGGTTAATCGAAACATGAGCACCCTTATTCTCCACAGCTAGATGACTAAACCTGTATGGTTAGATAATGAGTATGGATCAACTAAACCTCTAGAAAAATGAAGACATTGATGAGTAGTTGGAATGAATGATTAAGACTCATTAAAGAGATAGGGACAAGCATTATTTGGAAAAACTCAATATGAGATTATGGTGTGTTTGGAAGAATAGAAACAAAAGAATATTCGAAAGTAAATCCCCCCTTAGATTGTTATGAATCTTAGGCATAAAACGGTTTGTGCATGAATCCAGGTACAAACTGCAATTTTTTTTTTCTATTTTTTTTTCAATTCAAAATATAATGCAAGAATTTTAAGTGTAATTAGAAAGTAAAAAACTTAAGAAGAAAACAAAAAAAACAAGAAAAATTCACTGTACAAAAAATTCGTTTAACCCATTTTTATAGTCAAGTGAAGAAGATGAAGAAAAGCGGGTCCAAATCGACCCATTTTTTATTTTTAGGTAGGCCACACACCGGGTTTTCTATTCGGTTTCTTATATAGACCTGTATAACACTATTACACACATATGTATAACACCCATACATGTGTAACAGTTTTGTAATTATTATAAAATATAATAAGATAATAATCTTAAATTATTATATTATTGTTAAAATATGTTTAATAGTAATCTCATTACCTTAATTACAGATAATTAAAATTATTTTATTACATACAATTTATTATTTATAAACTTAGTTTATAAATATTTATAATTATAAAATTATTTAAATGTTCCGATAAATTTATAAATAACTTATACTAGAAATATTTATTATTTATAAATTTATAACGAATTTATAAATGCTTATAATTATAATATTATTTAAGCATTCCAATAACTTAATTTAAATAAAAAATATTAAAAGTAGCTAAATAATTATAAAATATATAATATTATGTAATAACTTTCAAAAAACAATAATTGCAATTATTATTATTTGTAAATTTATAAATAATTTATATTGAAATAATTAATTATTTATTATATATTTCTTATAAATATTTTTTAATAATTATGTCATTATTTCAAAAAATTAATAGAAATAACAAAATTACCAACATTTAACAAAAACTGTCACAATTACCAAAAGTTTTCAAAAAACAATACAGAAATGAATTAACCTTATTTTCTATAAACATGATAAGTTACCAAAAATCAATATAAATATCATTTATCTTTAAAAAACAAGGTCTAATGTTATTATATTTGTTGTTGTTAGTTAAAAATGATTGATGTCTATTGCTAATTGGGTTTATTTTATTTAATTTTATGCACTTTGTGTTTTGAAAATCATTGTATATTTGTTGGAAAATACTGTTACTTATAAATGTTGTTAAGTAACCATTAATTATAAATAATAAATTTTCTTGAAATTAATAGAAATAGCAGAAAATTACCAACAATTTATGAAAACTTGTCATAAATTAGTAGAAATAAATAGAAAATAACCAAGAATAAATTACCAATAGTTTATGAGAAATTGTCATAAATTAATAGAGTTTAACCGAAATTAACAAAAATAAATTACAAATATTTCCAAAAAATATGATATTTTCCAGAAAATAGTAGAAATAACAGAAAATTACCAATAATTTATGAAAATTGTCATATATTAATAGAAATAGTAGAAAATTAATGGTAATTTTTGTTACTACTTCTTATACTTAACCAATGATAAATTCATAATAAAAAAGCAACAAATTATAGGATTTATTATTGAAATTAAAGTACTTTGTGAAAATATGTACTAATTATCAATAACTACAATTATTTATGATATAGATAATTATTATTTATAAAATTATAAATAAATTATAAATTTTTTAATTATAATATTATTTAAACAGTGCACTAATTAAATATTTTAAATAAACATGTATCTTGGGCTTAACAAAGCCCGTACATCGTACGGGTCCCGCTAGTTGTATCTACAGCGCTGTATACACCAGCAAATTCAGATTCCAACTGTAGGCAATAGATGTCACCGTCAAATTGAATCCATTCATCAAAGCTTAACGAATGGTGGAGACCGGAGACCGAAGGCCGGATCTGTTGTGATTATGAACGCCATTGTTGCACGAGACAGGATTCAAAAGAGTGGTTTGCAGTAAATATTCACAGCAGATCCAGATCCTGACTCGCAGAGTACTCGTGCTTCAATAGTGACGACGTACCAGAATGTGGTAGTACGATCTTACACGTGTGCACACCATTGCACTCGTGTGGCAACTTCAGGCTTCAAATTTTAGACGGCTTCCTTTGGAGTTTGTCCACACCACCTCTGGAGTCTGGACCCTGTGTGAGGATACTAATTTAAGCCATACGTGGTTTCTTCACAGCCTTTGCTGCTGCCTAGCGGTTCACCACTTCACCTTGAGTATATTTTTCCATATCCTTTTTCTTCCTCCATCCATTTTGTTGACAATACTGATTCAGAAAAAATTCAAATTTAATCAAAACCCACTCATGAATTTTAATAAATAACACCTTATTTGCTTCCACCTTTGTGATTTCAGTTTATTGGTCAATTATTTTTTCTATATCATAGTCGAACCCTTACACGGCTGACGACCCAACTGAACCATATGCCAATCCAAATATCCAAACCCGTCTAGGATCCCATTGTGACCCTTCTGGGTTGACAACTAACAATCCGATCTCATGATTTACCTGAATGGATAGGATTGATACAGATATATTTACGACCATTTAGTAAACAAATAACATGGAATTAGGGTTTATTCGTTTTTAATCCGATCATATACCGATAGCTTTAACCGGATAGGGTCCGAATTTAATTTTGGATAAACGGATACCTGTTGAGCTTAAAACGAGTTCGAAGATTCGGGCAATATTGTAATTTAAGGATAAAACAAGGGCAATATTTAAAATTTATTTCCTTTTTATCCCCTTCGAAATTTAAGGATAAAACAAGTTCGAACGACAGAAATCTTGAGAGAGAGAGAGAGAGAGAGAGATCCCTCGTAGTTTCTCGTTATCCATCTAAGGGCGAGAACACCAGAGATAGAGAGCGGGAGATGGCGGCAGAATCCGTAAGAATATCAGTGTCTGGTTCAACGCTGTGCAGTTTCCATGGCTCGTTGAAGCCTCTGCCCGTGTTTAAGAATCGATTCCTTGGCCTCAACAGTTTCAGTGGACATTTCTCTGCTTCTCAGTTGTTCGGAAATATTCGTCTCAGTTCGAAACCTTCGAAGTTATCATATGTACAGGAGCAAAAGAGGAAACTCTCTGTTGTTGCCATGGCCGGTGACGGTCAGTTATTATTATAACTCTTTCTTTACTCTTTTACTCTTATTTGGCTATTAACCCAGTCATTGATTGATTTCCTGGCCTTCTCTAATATGTAAGGTTACTCGTTGATTTACAAGTGGTATTTTCTTTGATTATTAGAAAGTTGGGAACTTTTCTGTTTAAGTAGTAGTTACAACAATCGGAAATTTTAGCTTTTATTTTATATTTTATATTTTTTATTTTGTAGAGTTTATCTAGTAATAGTACTGTAGTGATGGCATTATTAAAATTGACAAAGGAAATCAAGCTTCTTGTTTATTTTGTAGTGTTTATATGCTACTGTCTATCTATTGTAGTGAATTATGTGTTTGGTGATGAACATATAATTTCTTATGTAATTTGACCTTTGTTTACTGCCAACCCCACAGTTTGGAAAAGAAATTGATGGATTGAGTTAAAATATGACACAATGTTCCCATGTTTGACCAAAAATTGTGGGCAAGCTACAAAGCAGTTTATTTCCATCCGGAATATGGGGAGGAGGACTAAGATACATGGTAATAATGCTTAGGATTTATTAAAACTGAGATTTTTCTAAAGTAAAATAATCTTCTGGCTAACCTTTGTGCTATCAGTGGTAGGAGAGGAAGGGATATTTTAACATCTTGTTAGTGTTAGCTTGTTTTTAAGCACAAGTCAGTTGGACTTTCTACAAACAGGTTGATTATGTCCTGCTACTTGCTAGGTTGCTCGTTGCGTTACCTGGACATAGAGATATGCCTATGGCATGCCCATCCAACATACCTCTGAAATTACTACAAGTTTGAAATTTTGAAGTGTCTTAGTATAAAAAATAAAAAAATAAAGAAAGGAAAAAGGAATGTATGTCACACTGACGAAGTAATAAGGTTTAAACAGAAGAGAAAACCAAAGAACATTCAAAATAGGCATACAAAAATAACATGGTTTTGCAGTGTGCCTAAACCCATGGGTAAAAACCATTAGAGAGAGCTTGCACTCTGAAGGTTTCAAAGTACAAAATAAGCCTTCAACAGAATAATTGTTTAGGCAACCCAATGCCAAACATAATAGGATTACTAGCTCCCTAAGGCCATTACCTAACATTGGCCCTTCCTATCTGGGATCTTGGAGGTGTGTAGATTGGATATGGACCTAACCTTTTTTTTTTGCACAAAATGGCTTCTCTAATACTCAAATCGCTTTCTCACACTTAGTCTTTCCTAGATCACTAGTTCACCACTTTGGAAATCCCTCAATAAAGATTAAAGGGTTCACATCACAAACAGGAAATAATAGGAATTTTGTACGAGAAAATGTTCCCATGTTTATGGTTTGTGGAGTCTCCCCTTGACTTCCCACATAGGGAAGAGGGGACCACACAACTCCCCCCCCCCCCCCCCCCCCCCCAAAAAAAAAAAAAAAAAAAAAAAAAACTAAAAGAAGAAAAGAAAAACTCAGTCTTCTAAATTTTAGTTGTTTGGGGATCCAATATCTGGGATAGAATCAAGACATAACCATAAGTTAGAAGTTAACTCTATGATCATATTGAGTAGGTTGCGAAGATGTAAATGGGAGGACATACACTCCTAACAACTTTATTTTATTTTATTTTATTTTGATCGCACTTATAATCATAACGGTAGTGCACTTCAACATTTGGCAGCATCTAATATTGAGGCTTAGAATCAAGTTTGGGGTATATCACTCTATAGTTAACATTATAAGATAGTCTTTCTAGATAATCATGTTATGTACAAACTTACGTTTATGTGCGATGCTAGAAGCACCATATTGCAATGATTAAGATACAGTGGAATAGCCAAACGGGTTTGCATGATCAATCCCAAACAGTTGGGATGCTCTGTTGAGTTAGGTTGTTGCCAATCAGTTAAGTCAAACTTCGTATCCAACTCCTGGGTTTTGTTTATCATGACTCATGACAAATTCGAACAGGAGAATGGAAAGGTTTCTAACCACATGCCAATGCAACGACCCTCCTCTATTTAGACTGTAGCATGAACACAAGCAAAAAGTTGGAAATATATTAACTTCATGTGAAATGATTTGTTCTTCAAATATGAACTTTGGATCTAGTTCACTTTGTCATTTAGTGTTTGGATATATGATATTTTATTTTATTCCATATTAGATGTTCATCTTTTGTTTATATTTGTGTCATTCCCTTCACAAATTCTATGTTGAAGACCTCATTCTTATCTCAAAGCAGTATGTTTCTATTCTATTCAATATGCAGCCTACTGCTATTGGCATCCATAATCTGGCTAATCTCTGCTTGGAAAGCTGGTATCTAGTAGTCAAGTGGGAATTACTGTTCTACAACCTTAATTCACTTGAGTCAAAGTATTATGAGGTTAATACTGATGACTTGTGCTTCTGATTGTCTTACATAAAAATATAAGATATAAACTATACTATTTGTGGTTATCTATCGGAGAAATATGTAACATTTTATTATAATATCTAACATGTTGGATATGGATTGTTTTCATGTTGTGTGCTTCTTCCAGAAACAAAGCGTACGATACCATTGAAGGATTACCGCAATATTGGAATTATGGCTCACATAGATGCAGGAAAAACTACCACAACTGAAAGGATTCTATACTATACTGGAAGGAACTATAAGATAGGTGAGGTACACGAGGGAACTGCTACAATGGACTGGATGGAGCAGGAACAAGAAAGAGGGATCACCATAACTTCTGCTGCAACTACCACGTATTGGAATAACCATAGGATTAACATTATTGACACTCCTGGCCATGTGGACTTCACTCTTGAAGTGGAGCGGGCTCTCAGAGTCTTGGATGGTGCCATATGCTTGTTTGACAGTGTAGCTGGTGTGGAACCACAATCTGAAACCGTGTGGAGGCAAGCCGATAAATATGGGGTCCCTAGAATATGCTTTGTTAATAAGATGGATCGGCTTGGGGCAAATTTTTTCCGAACAAGAGACATGATAATCACAAATTTGGGTGCAAAACCTCTTGTGCTTCAAATACCAGTTGGTGCAGAGGATAATTTTCAAGGAGTTGTTGATCTTGTGAAAATGAAAGCTATTCTTTGGTCAGGAGAGGAATTGGGTGCCAAGTTTGTGTATGCTGATATTCCAGCTGATCTACTGGAGTTGGCTCAAGATTATAGGACTCAGCTTATAGAAACAATAGTTGAGTTAGATGACAAAGCTATGGAGAACTACCTTGAAGGAGTTGAACCTGATGAACAAACCATTAAGAAGTTAATTAGAAAGGGAACCATCTCAGGCAGTTTTGTGCCAGTTTTATGTGGTTCAGCATTTAAGAACAAGGGTGTTCAATCATTGCTAGATGCAGTGGTTGATTATTTGCCTTCACCACTTGACTTGCCAGCAATGAAAGGGACTGACCCTGAGAACCCAGAAGTGACAATTGAAAGGACCCCAAGTGATGATGAACCATTTGCTGGGCTAGCTTTCAAGGTGATGAGCGATCCATTTGTGGGGTCTCTTACGTTTGTAAGGGTGTACGCAGGGAAGTTAGCTGCAGGATCATATGTCCTCAATGCAAACAAGGGGAAGAAGGAGAGAATAGGAAGACTTCTAGAAATGCATGCCAACAGTAGAGAAGATATTAAGATAGCTTTAACTGGTGATATTGTTGCTCTTGCTGGTTTGAAAGACACCATTACAGGTGAAACACTGTGTGAAGCTGAGAAACCTATTGTGCTCGAACGGATGGACTTCCCTGACCCTGTCATTAAGGTTGCAATAGAACCAAAGACTAAAGCAGATATTGATAAGATGTCAGTTGGACTCATCAAGCTTGCACAAGAGGATCCATCTTTCCACTTCTCAAGAGACGAGGAGACCAACCAGACAGTCATTGAAGGAATGGGAGAGTTGCATCTTGAGATTATCGTTGATCGGCTCAAGAGGGAATTCAAGGTTCTACATTTTCTATTAATTTAACATTTCATTTCAACATCAATTATATTGTGTGCATTACTTTCTATCATATGCCTTTCTTGTAGCTGCATGATTTTCACAATTTGTTGAGGTAATTCTTTCTTACAAACTTGACTTTGTTTGACACACAGGTAGAAGCCAATGTAGGTGCACCACAAGTTAACTACCGAGAAAGCATTTCTAAACTCTCAGAAGTGAAGTATGTCCACAAGAAGCAGTCTGGTGGGCAAGGACAGTTTGCAGACATAACAGTAAGGTTTGAGCCCATGGAACCAGGAAGCGGCTATGAGTTCAAGAGTGAAATAAAGGGAGGTGCAGTGCCAAAGGAATATATCCCAGGTGTGATGAAAGGCTTGGAGGAATGCATGAGCAATGGTGTACTTGCAGGCTTTCCTGTTGTTGATGTTCGTGCTGTATTAGTTGATGGTTCTTACCATGATGTCGACTCTAGTGTCTTGGCATTCCAGCTCGCAGCCCGAGGAGCTTTTCGTGAGGGAATGAGAAAAGCTGGTCCACAGATGTTGGAACCCATCATGAAAGTAGAAGTTGTCACACCAGAAGAGCATCTTGGTGATGTGATAGGTGACCTCAATTCAAGGAGAGGACAGATCAACAACTTTGGCGATAAACCTGGTGGTCTCAAGGTGCGTATCATGTATCCTTTCCCCTGAGAGGTGTCTCCCAAATTTTTGGTTAGAGAAATTATAACTGCTACAAGGTTGGGCCATACCAGTCTAGTCTGCATGATGATGTTTGTGGTCCAGGAAAAATGAGAAACCCTAGTCTTGATCTTTGCGTTCAAAGGAACAACATTGATCATATTTTACAATATGGTGGGCCTATCTGTTATCATGGTGATGTCATATATGAATCATAATTCGAGCATCACATAAAAGAAAATTGGTATAGGTTATTGACCATCCATTTCTATAATCAGGGTATCACAAAAATGTGTTTGGTGATAATGCAGGTGGTTGATGCCCTAGTACCATTGGCCGAGATGTTTCAATATGTGAGTACACTCAGGGGGATGACGAAAGGTCGTGCATCCTACACCATGCAGTTAGCAAAGTTTGATGTTGTCCCACAACACATCCAGAATCAGCTCTCCACCAAAGAGCAACCTGTTGCTACTTAATTTACTTTTTCTTCATTAATTTTCCTGTGGTAGTAGCACCTAGTAGAGTGCAAAAAAGTTTTGTCATTTTGGTGTGTAATAAGCAACATTCTAATTTATTTGTACCCATTTTTATACATTGGAAATCAAAATATAAATTTGGCAGGAAATATATTGGGCACCCCTACGTTATGAGCATACTTATCTGAGCCAGATTTTTCTAGGTTTTAACAGGAAGAAGTTTCCATTACAACTGGAATAAAAGCCCTTGCATTGAGCTTGGTATCTGTTGACCACAGGACACTGGCCATATCATGGACACAAGACACTACACCCACACATCAGGAACATCTTCCATGAATGACAACAAACTAGTTCGAGAGATATTCCTGATTGCAGCTGTGGCCTGTGGGGTCTTGCGGCCAGCATCTTGTGGTCAGCAGATCCGGACTTCATTGCATGATTGCATCTGAACTAAATTGAAATGAATATATGGATATTTTGCCTGTTTGGTATGGGCTGTGTTTGAGGTTTAGGTGTTTTAACCTCAAAGTGTCCACACAACACCCAATTGTTGTGTTTCCATTTCAACCATATACCTTTTTTATTGTAAAAGCTAAAAACGCAGATGAGGTAGTTTCTGCATTGTTTTACCCTGAAATCAAGGTTTAGGTTTTTCAACAGTACAAATTGATTGCGACACCTCACTGTCACGAATTCGGATTTGCTACTCATGGAGCATGCCTCATACCAACCTCACACCACATTATAGCTGTGCATTGGGAATATCTCTCATGAATGATAACGTATAACTATGGGAGATATTTCAATGTGTGGCTGCAAGTGCTGTGAGATTGATGTGAGGAGCAAATCTGGCATGGTTGTTTGAGAAAGCTAAAAAATTTGACTTCCTTGAACAAGCATATTCATTTAAGTGACATAACCCAACAATTTGTATCCTCTGAGAATGGGAACCACTTGAGTCTTCCATAGTAGATAGTTGTTGCGATCCAAACGGACTGCAATAAGATTGGTAAAATTGGTGATGGTGATAATTGACGTCATATTCACACCATTGGAGGTTTATCCCTTTGTGCCAGAGCTGGTAGCATTGCTTTATGTTGCCATGGCAGGAGAATCTGAAAGGAGGACTACTGATGTTTGTCAGGTTCAAGGCTCTGATACCATATGAGAGCTTGAACAGTAAAATAAGAAAAAAAGGCTCAAGAAGCGGATGAGTTGTTTGTATTGATTGCTATTTATAGATGATATACAATGATAGATTACAAGAAGATTTAGATATACAAAAACACAGAGAAGATAAGGTACAGAGAACAGAAAAATGAAAACTCTCATAACAGAATGCTTACCCTGAGGTCACAGAGTCATTATGATGCATGCTGACTTTACATGCTTATCATGTAGTGCCCGGGGTATATCTCCAACAAACAGTATGCTTTTCTTAATTTGTTCGAGGAACATATCATACAAACTGACTATGATTCTGTTTCTGTTGCTGTGTTTGGAGATTAGGACAAGCCAGCACTTGTTACTTATCCTGATTTAGCTCTAAACTGTAAGTTCAATGGTTTTAGGTGAAATCAGATTCATTGTTGTTTTTCTCTCATATTATGTGTTTAATATGAGACATCCCCTTTGTTGCATATGCATTTCATCTTGCATTTCTTGTAATTGGCATATGTATTAATCTTTACTATCTTTTCATTGTTGATTACATTTCTTTCATGCAATGTGATATATTTCTCTCTTCTTTTTCATGTGTTTGGCCAGATATGTCCTGTTTCCAAGGATTATTCTTTGCTAAATTCTGAAGAAGATCTCCATGGAGTCATAGAGCAGTGGTAAGGGAAGCCAAATCCTTTGGAAGTAGTCTAAACTGCTCGTTCAGTTTTATTCCTAAGATGGTTACATAGGTGATAGCTTGGTAAGATTTGGTGACATGGACGTGTTCGCGAAGCTAGACCGGTGTATTCTTGATCAAGTTAGGCAGTTAGAGGCCTGCTTAGTAGGTCATTTTGCTAATGCTGAGCTAGAAGAGGAGGAAGTTTTGGATTGGGTTACTGTGGATTGGCATCCAAGAAGTAAATAAAGTAAGAAAGTTAAGCACAAGATTTTTTCTCTTTGTCCTGAGTAGCAAGGAGGAAGCAGAGGAAGTTTTGGTTTGTGAAATCGTTAAGGTTAGATATCTGTAGTTAACATTGGGCAGGTGGAGCCTGTTGGTCGGAGTGTTACGCGAAGTAGGATGTAAGAGTTTGGTGTGGATCAATGTTTTCGGTATTCCTCGTCACACCTGGATTTTCGAGGTGTTTCATTTGGTGGGGGATGCGTGTGAGAGATTTAGGAAAATTGGTCCTTGGATAAACTATTGGAAGAACTTGACATTGGTGAGAATTCTTGTTGAATTAGATGATATCCATTTAGTCTCATTGTCCTTGGTGTTGCATGTTGTAGGGGAAAGGTTTGATCTTCATTTAGTTGTTGAAGGCTGCCTACCTTTGTATTGGCTTGATGATGTTGAGTTGGTGGAGCTTGTTTGAGGTTGGGAGACGAATGGCTCTAACTCGGTTTGGTGGGAGCTGAAGGGTTAGGGAGGTGAGAATGTGGAGGTTGAAGGTAAGGGCATCTTTGGAATGGGTGGCATTAATGATGTTGAGCTGGGTGGGCTTTTAGAAGTTTGTTTGGAGAGTGGAGTTAGTAGGAAGGAGGTAAGGGAGATTTGGGGGCTAAGTCATTCGGTTTGGGACCAGTGCAAGGTGAAGTCAAGGGGTAGGGAGGGAAAGGTTCGAGAAAGGGAAGGGAGTCGGTGGTTACAAAACGAGGGGGAAAGACATCTGAGTGGGGCCTAGTTTTCCAAGAAAAAGACAAGAATTAAACATTGTTGGGGTAAGCTAAGAGTTTTTAAAGAGAGGAGATTTTAGGGGTTTAAAAGATTGGGGGTTTTGAATAAGGGAAAAAGGAGCGGTAATTAGGTGAAGACATCAAGTGAAAAGTGGGTTTGGGTTGCAACAAGGTTTAAGAATGGAGAGCATGCGAAGTCTGTTCCGAAGAGCGTCGAGCTGGTGGAAGGTTGTTGTGTTGAGCAACTGTTAGAGGATCATGTTTCAGGAGTTGTTGTAGGGGAATATGTTGAGGAAGGGTCATGTGAAGAGTCAAATGAGGTTGTTCAATAGGTTCTGAGTGATACATATTCAACAGTTGGTCGATTTATAATTTTTTTATCAATAACAAAATTTCATTGAATTCAATTAAGAAAGAATTACATACAAACAGAGGGAGGTAAACTGTCTTAACTTTTCCCCCAAGCACATAAAAAATGGAATTAGAAATAACCCCAAAACATAGAAACCTTATTCACCCCTTGCTTAGCTAGCCCGTCAGCAAAAGGAATTTGCAGTTCTTTTAACCCAACTATACTTTACTTCTATATCCTTTGCTAGCCATTTAAAATTTTTTCCTCTCATTGTTGTATTTCCACAAACCAAGCTTGTTTTCCTTTAACCAACTTACCACCACCTCCAAATCTCCTTCAATAATCAGCCTCCTAATATCCCGATCTCTTGCTCTTTGGAGCCCTTCCAAGGCTGCTGATATCTCATCCCTAAGAGAGTCACCCTCTCCAATTGGGCCAGAGAAAAGGACTAGAGCATTCCCTTCCTCATTTCTGAAAATCCCCCCAATACCTGGCTGTCCTGGATTCCCAATGCTACTACCGTCAAAGTTCAACTTTATATAACCAGCAGGAGGGGGGGAGATCCAAGAAGGACTTATGATCCTCTTAACCTGGACTGAGTTTGCTATTTCTTTCCAGCTTCTTAACAAAACATCCACAGAAAAGTCTGAAACCAGATCCATGGATTTCAACCAGTGTACTATCCTTAAACGGATCAACTCTATTAAGTTCTCAGCATCCCTCTCCCTTTCCGAAAAGATCCTGGAGTCTCTTTCTTCCCACAAAGACCAACATACAGCAGCCCTAACACTCCTCCACATTATCCTACCCCTTTTCACTGGCCAGCTGAAAAAGGATGGAGAAAACAAACTCTGTACATTCAGTAGGGGGTTCCAGCTACACCCAAAAAGGGATAAAGCCCAACCCCAAACAGCTGTTGCATAAGTGGTACCCAGTCTCTCCATCAGGTTTGCAAAGAATACACCTGTGCGGGGATAAACAAGTCTTGGGTCTTTTTCTTTGAAGTAGATCGCAAGTGTTGATTCTTTCCATAAAAGTTTCCCAACAAAAACTCCCAACCCGAGGTGGAATAGGCTTGCACCATATCTCTAACATGGAAGGGCAACCCAAGGGGAGTAGGTTGCTGAGTTAGGGACTGAAAGAACGAGGCACAAGAGAAAGAACCCGAGGGGGATGGGGTCCAGATTCTACAGTCTTCCTTTAGAGGGTTCAGGAACAGATTTTCAAGGATTGCCAGGAGGGTCATAGTATTTCCTAGGTCAATGTCCCTAACAGCCCTTCTCAAATTCAAATTCCACCCAAAACCAGAGGTTGCATCTGAAGGGACTGGAAAGGAAGAAATGGTTTCATTCTTTAGGTTAGAAAGAGCATACAAAGAGGGGAAAGATTTAATGTGGGTTGTTCTTGGGCTCTTAAGTTTTCATGTCCTAGATCTAGTTTGGTTTCTCCTCAAGCAGCATTGTTGCAAGATTTTGAAGCTTCAATTTGCAATCAAGTAGGAAAGATTGGAGTTGATTTGCATAGAAGGAGGGAGATGCTAGCTTCCGTTGTTTCCGGTGAAGGATTGATGGTCATGAAGAAGATCAGAGGTCCAAGAAAGTCTCATCTTGTGCATGTTTCGAAGGTCTTCTCATGTTTGAAAAGGGGCTTGTCATGGCTGGCCCTAGTAATAAATAGAAAAGTGTGTTTAGGAGAAGAGGGGTGAACATGAAAGCCATGAATCAGAAGGTCCCTCATTTGGTTAGTGTTGATAGTCAAAGTGGTTCTGTGGCACATTTGTATAAAGGGGAGTTGGAGAGGTTGGGAGCCTTTAAGGAAAAAGAAAAAAAGGTGGGTGAATGCGAAGTCTTAGGGAAAGTTGACAAGTTGACTGCAGTGTTGAAGGAAGAAAGTGTTGGAAACTTAGATTTAAAGAGACTTGTGGATAAGGATATGGAGGTTGGCAAGGTTTTGGGATTGTTTTTCTTAGGTGGAGAGACTTTTGCCGGAGGAGCTTTCGAAGAATTTGATAAAAGAAATTTGGAGGAGTGGTGTAAGAAGACCATTTTAAGGAAAGAGGGAGATGCTTGAGTTGAGGGAGAAGGTCAGGGAGAGGACCTTGACAGGGAGGAAGGATTTTGGCTTTGGGAGGAGTTTTTAGAGTTCTTTTTTTGTTTTGTGAAAGGGAGGTCAAATGTTGTTGATAGTTTGAGTTGTGTCTCCTTGGTCGGGGTTCATGTAAGCTTTGAGTGAGTTATCTTTGATGTTGGGGGCTTTATTTTCTTCTCTTGGGTGATTTCTTATCACCTTCTTCTAGTACTTCATTTTTGTTTTATTATAAAAAATAAATAAAAAGGGAAGATCATGTAGCTGTGGACAGACCTGCTGTACTTTGGTTGATCTAAGAAGAATGGAATGCAAGACTGTTCTTCTGAGTGGAGCAAATGCCGTGGACCCTAATAGATATCACTATTTAGTTGGTTCACTAAGTTTGTAGAAGTGAGGCATTCAGAGACTTCTCAAGGGTAATCTCAGTTTTTAGGTCCATTATATACCTCAAATCAGGAGTTCCACTCCCCACCCCTAATCAAATGTGTGATCGAGCTTATTTTGATGGTTGCTCATTGGAAATCTAGGCCCCTATTGTACAGGGGAGAGTTTTAGGAGTTGCAAGAGAGATATTGTAGTTTGAACTTTGGACTTGTTAGTAATGGGGACCATCTCTCCTGAGCTATTGTCCCTTCTCAAGGCACTAGACTTGATGGTTGTATAGAGCCTTGGCATTTTCAACACTGCAATAGATTAAAGTTTTTGTCTGGTATCACTTTGTTCCAGTGGATCCAAAGACCTGATAACAAGCTATCTGATTTCTTGTAGTCAGGGGAGGAGGATGAATAGAGGAGATGCATTGGGATTGGCTATTACAGACTAGATTGGTGTACATGAGGTGCTGTTGTAGTCAGCCTGGTATGTTTTCTATTTTTTCCATGTTCTTTGTTTCTGTAGTCCTTATTTTGTCGAATATAAAAAATTCTGGGCTTGTTACTGATAGAAAAGTCTTCTTACCTAAATTTTAAGATTATATCCATCTTTTCTTTTCTTTTTTATATTTATTTTATTGCTGGTTAAGAAAAGCACAAAACATATATTCCTCGTGTCTTTGTGCGTTTTTCTGAATCATATATATGGTATGCCTAAATTGATGTTAATTGATATATGCTGCCAAAGATTAGTTTATGTATTTTGTACAGTCTTTGCATGCGTTGGCTTATTTTTTTCTTTTTATTGAATGTCTTCTAGAGATTGAAGATCTCATGCAAGTTTTGTGCAAAAGAATGTTTTGGTGTTAGCATGGAAATTTGCATGTACTAATTAAGGTGCTCTTCCAATAGCATTCTCTCTGCTGATATTATTTACTCTGCATGCAGGGGAAAAACAGTTCATTAGGGGAGAATGTTTAAATGAATGTAACTGACAAACATGATGTATGCAATAATGAACGGAATGCAGATTCCTTTAATTCAAAAGAAAGTGTGTGTTCTGTGCAAGAAGATGATATGGATGTTCCAGAAATCATAGATGAGATTATTGAGTTGCTATTGTCAGAATAGAGAGATACAGTATGCATGAATGCTGATGTTCTGTTATGTCCTAGATTCCTCATGTAAAACTAAGTAGGTCCATGGTTGACACTTGGCTTTCATTACAATATCTCTATAATGCTAGATAATTGCTCAGCTCATAATGTAGTAGAAGGTGACTCTTCTAGTGAAACCTACTAATATTTCAAGATGGTATGGTTTAAAGCATTGCAACTTAATGCAAATTTAGGACACTGTATGCACCACAAATGTTGATATCTTGTTACGAACTGTTATGTTTGCCAATACATCATCCTCTACCAATATGACATGTTACACGATTAAATTTTTGCTAGAAAATGTCACTCACGGATATACATTAACACACACAAAGAGGCACAAGATCACCATTTATAGTTTCTTTTTCACTAGTTTTCCAATGCTGTTGATAGACAAATTCATGGCTTATGACCATGTCATCATCATCATCATCCACACCTTATCCCAACTATACTGCTTTGCCAATCCTTTCCATTTAAAGCCATATTCACTGTTAACTTATTAGTGCTCAAATCATTTCTTACTACTTCTACCCATGTCCTTTTTGGGTTTCACTCTTATTTTACATACTAATATGGAACTATCCCATTTATAGTTTCCTGAATGCTTTGATCTTCATTACGGAGGCAGTCCTAGAACAGCTAAGTATTGGGACAGAAATTTTTTTCTAGGAAACTTGTAGCATGGAAGAATAATTACATCTCACTTGGAAGAATCACTACAATCAGACTCAGTTTCACCAGTCTTCTAGTTTACTTTCTTTCTCTAGGGGGCTTCTATGAAGGTGGTGAAATGAAAAAGAAAGTTGTCAGACTCTCTATTGGAACCTGGAGTGTTCCAAAAAGGAGTAAAGGACCACCTTGTCAATTGGGAAATGATT
The DNA here is from genome assembly GCF_055504915.1 of Nelumbo nucifera. NCBI lineage: Eukaryota > Viridiplantae > Streptophyta > Magnoliopsida > Proteales > Nelumbonaceae > Nelumbo > Nelumbo nucifera. The sequence continues at coordinate 57,706,374 of NC_142656.1, read as the reverse complement.
TGTAGGCAAAAGGAAGTGGATTGTCTGGGCATTGAGAAGGGTTAATGATATAAATGAGATTCTTCTTTGAAAATGGCTCCTATTCTCAAAGAAAACTAATGGTCTGCTGCAATGAATTATTAGGAGCAGTTATGGATGCATATAAACGGTTGCAGTTCCAGTTTTGCATTGATGATGTGGTGCATAAGTTGACTCTGCATGTATGCAAAAAAATGCAGTGGAGATGTTCTTTTTTTTATTTTATTTTTTGTTGACAATGAAATTAAACTAAAATTATGAAAAAAAAATAGAAGTATATGCAAGAACATTGATTGGAGAGGAGTGAAAATATTGCAGCTCCATACTCTCAATTTCTCAGTAGTCAGAGATGGTTTTTGGTCCTTGGAGATTTTTTTGATCAGTAACAGAAATAAATTTTATTACTTAATGAAATTAGAACATGTACAAATTATGAGTAGCCTCAGCTACTTCCTACTGTAAAATCAAGACTGTAAAAAAAAAAACTATAAAACCTTTAGATCTTTATTTTGCTAACTGGAATCCACCGAATTACCAAAAGCATGTCCCTTGAAAATCTTCTAAACTTTTTGATTTCATTTCTGAAGTACCAAGGAGTCTTTTCATTCTGTTTCAACCTACGTATCACCACTTTGGAATCTCCTTTAACTACTGGTTTTCTCACCCCCAACTGCAAGGCCTTTTGCACCCCAAAAATCACTGCAGCCAATTCTGCTGTTACTGAATCACCCATTCCGGTAGGGCCTGAAAACAAACCCACAATATCTCCACTTTCATTTCTTAACACCTGTAGAGAACACTGATGTGGGCCCCACAGCAGTGGTCCCCACTTTGTTCGTAGGACAGCATGTGTAGTTATTTGTTTCAGTTATAGTAGTGTCAGTTTGTTAATTCAGTTGTTATTTATTTCAGTTTTTATTTACTTTATTTATCATGTAAGTACTAAGGGCAGATCTGTCCTTTCCATTATGTACTGAACATAACCTATAAATAATAAGAGAGTGGCGGCGGCAGAGCAGTTAGAATCTGTCCCTCCTTTCAACCCCTTGTGTTCTCCTGTTTCTCTTCTATTCCTTCTCCTTTCTCTCACTTTTCTTCTGTTTTGTAAACCTAAAACCTATTAGGATTCAAGACTGATTACAGTCTTGATCTTCTACTTGGTATCAGAGCCTATCTAGGGCTTCTCATGTGTGTCTAGTCCAGCCAACCACATGAGGACTAGCTAGGGCTAGAAGCTTATGAAGAAGTATTCGGTGGCTGAATCTTGGAGATTACTAGGAGAGGTTCGCAGCAGTTGAGGACTTGCCGCGGCTTGCAGAGAGTTGGTAATCAGGAAGAAGCAACGAAGGTTAGGGTTCAGGTAACCCTGGAAGGCAGTAAACCGAAATCCATAAGTAAGTCTTTTATTATTTAGTTTCAGAGACTGCAATCAGTCGAGATAGGTTGGACCTATCTAGAAGGAGAGGCCAAATTGTTTTAAGTTTGTTTCTAGGGTTTGACTGTTGAGCCGAACCCTCCCCCCTCTCAGAGGTGATCGATTTTAGGGTTTCATATTAACCCTACGACAAGTCCCACTTGTGCGGACTGCTTGGAGAGTGCAGCTGAGCATTTATTTCAGACCTACAGTTGAAACCCTAATTCTGCTCTCGCAGCAGTGGGCCCCACAGTAGTGATTTCAGAAAATAGCATCTCAGATTGCTCTTCTAGAGGATAAAACCTTGACAGGCTGCCTGGTACTGTGCATGCCGATTGATTTCAGATCAGATTTGAGTTGATTTCTTGCATAAACTGTGATAGGCGATTGATTTCAGATCAGATTTGGGTTGGTTTCAGATCAGATTTGTGTTGGTTTCAGATCAGATTTCAGACCTGCTTGATTTCACTCTGTTTTCTGGTATAGTGGCTCTAACAGTCAGATCAGAAACAACAGTTATGGTAGTGTATCTGAAACCGGGTTTCAGATTACAACTATGAGATTTGATGGGTCAAATTACTTGGAGTGGGCTCAATCAGCCATGATGGCTATTGGAGGAAGGGGAAAACTGGGTTACCTCTTGGGAGATGTGAGAGAACCTTCCAAGGAGGACCCAACATACACCAAGTGGGTTCAAGAGAACTATTTGGTTATGGCATGGCTGTGTAATTCTATGCAACCACATATCAGCCGAAATTACTTGTGGGCAAAGACAACCAAAGAGATATAGGATGTTGTGAAAGAAACCTATTCCCAACCCCTTAATGTTGCCAGAGCCTATGAACTGAAGTGTGAGGTGAACAGTCTTAAACAAGGAGAGAAGCCAGTTTCTGTCTACTTCTCTACCTTGAAATCCTTGTGGCATGAGATTGACCATCTAGAGACCCTTGAGTGGGAGAGTCCCAAAGATGCACAGACTCATAGAAAGCAAGTCGAGACGAATAGGGTATTTGAGTTTTTGGCTGGTTTGAATTCAGAATATGACATTGTGCGACAGCAGATATTGACAAGAGATAGTGTGACCCTTTCTCAAGCATACTCCTTGGTGCATAGTGAAGAGACCAGGAGGAAAGTCATGATGCAGCCTCAGCCCCCTTTCCCAGCCCTGACAGCTATTAAACCTAAGTCAGGGTGATCTAGAAAGGGACCCGAAGAAGGAAGATACTTGTTGGAAGCTACATCCTCACTTGGTCCCAGCAAAACTAAGAAATAAGAAGGGTAATGCTCATGTGGCCGTGAACACTGATTCAACATCCTCATCAGGCACATCCCTAGAGACTTTAGCCGCTGTTTGGGCTGCCCTCATACAATTGGAAAAAGGAAGTTGGGAGTTCAACTCAGCCATCTCAGTCACCATCAGCTCCTGCCACATCTGCATTTGCACATTCAAGTACTCGAGCCTCAGCTTACCATGCTTCAGCTCCAGGTAATACTGACCACTACTAGGTAATAGATTCAGGTGCATCCGACCATATGACTAGCTTGCCATCATTGTTCACTTCTTATCACTTGTCCTTTGGCCGAGATAGAGTATCCATTGCTGATGGCTCTCTTGTTCCCATTTCAGGCAGGGGGGACATCAAGCTATCGGATACTATCTCTTTATCTTCTGTCTTGCATGTTCCTAAGCTTGATACTAACCTGCTTTCAGTTAGTAGTATTACCAAACACATGAACTGTTCAGTAACCTTTTTCCCTGACCGATGTGTTTTTTAGGACTTGGAGACGAGGAAGGTGATTGGGACTGGCTGTGAGACGAACGAGATCTATCTGCTTGGAGAGAGTTCTCGTCGAGAGGAGTCAGTGGATAAGAAGTCTTTTGTTTCCCAGTCTGTGAGTCCGGTTATGCTTTGGCATAATCGATTAGGTCATTTGTCTTTTAAGTCTTTGAAGAGTCTGTTTCCTGCTTTATTCGAGTCTGTTGAGTTATCAAAGTTGAGGTGTGAGAGTTGTGAGTTTGCCAAACATTGTAGAACCTCTTATTCTTTAAGTAATAAAAGGAGTAATTCCTCTTTTGATATTGTGCATACTGATGTTTGGGGGTCATATCATATCTCTTCTATGGGTGGGTACAAATATTTTCTACTGTTTGTTGATGACCATACCCGCTTTTCTTGGGTCTATCTTATGCGTTCTCGGGATGAGGTTCCTGCTCTGACCCAAAACTTCCATCAGATGATTCTCACTCAGTTTGGGGCCAAAATCAAAGTCCTTAGATCTGATAATGCAAAGGAATACTTTTCTCAGCCATTGACCTCCTACCTGCTTATCCATGGAGTTATTCACCAGAGCACTTGCCCTTATACACCACAGTAGAACGGCGTTGCCGAAAGGAAGAATAGGCATATCTTGGAGGTAGCTAGAAGTATTATGTTTACCTCCAATGTACCTATTCGCTTATGGGGTGATGCTATCCTCACGGCAGTTTATCTCATTAATCGAGTTCCTTCCTGGGTTCTTGATATGAAAACCCCTTTTTCCCTTCTATACCCAGACGAGGAGTTGTTCATTGTTCCCCTTAAAACCTTTGGTTGTACTTGTTTCGTTCAACTTTTGGGCCTCATCATTCCAAGTTTGAACCTAAGGCCTCCAAATGCATTTTCCTCGGTTATGCACAAACTCAAAAGGGTTATTGCTGCTATGATCCGGTTTCAGGGAAAAGGTTTGTCTCCATGGATGTCACCTTCTTTGAGGAGACACCCTATTATCCTAGGGTTTCTCCTCAGGGGGAGAGCAGTGAGAGTGGGGCTGTTTTGAGTTTCTTTCCTCAGGGGGAGAGCAGTGAGAGTGGAAGTGGGGCTGGTGGAAGTGGGGCTGTTTTGAGTGGGGCTGTTCCTTTACCTATTCCACTGGGTAATGAAGGTTGTAGTGGTGAGGGTGGTCAGAGGGAGTAGGAGTTGAGAGTCTATCACAGGTGATGCAGGCGGGTTGATCCTAGTCATCGGCAGTCCCGACCAACTCCAGTTTCTTCTGCGGCTCCAGATCCAGAGCCTATTGAGACACCTCCCACTGTTGCCACTTCCCCCCTTGTGGATGACCTTGATCTCCCTATTGCCATTCGCAAAGGGAAACGACATTGCACCACTTCTACAGCTCACAACATCTCACAGTTCTTATCCTATGATCGTTTATCTCCCTCTTACCGGTCCTATCTCACTTCCATTGCTGATGTCCCTATTCCAAGAACAGTGCAAGAAGCCTTGTCAGTTCCAGAATGGAAAGATGCAATGCAAGTCGAAATGGATGCTCTGTTGAAGAATAATACTTGGGCACTGGTTGACCCACCAAAAGGAAAGAAACCGTTGGGAAGGTTTGCCGACTGAACAAGGCATTGTATGGTTTGAAGTAGTCACCTAGAGCCTGGTTTGGTTTGATAGGTTCAGATTAGCTCTTGGAAAGTTTGGTTATGTACAGGCCCAGTCAGATCATACACTATTCATCAAGAGGGTGGAGTCCTCTCTGACACTACTTGCAGTTTATGTTGATGATATTGTGGTGACAAGAAATGACAGCCATGAGATTGAGTCCCTCAAACAGCTCCTTCATCAAGAGTTTGAGGTGAAAGATCTTGGTGCACTACGGTACTTTTTGGGTATTGAGGTTGCTAGATCCAAGCAAGGGATTTTTATCTCTCAGAGAAAATATGTTCTAGATCTGTTGGCGGAAACTGTAAAGTTGGGTGTTAAGCCTGCTGATACACCCATTGAACAAAATCACAAGATTAGTGCAGAGGGCGGGGAGCCTCTTGAAAACAAAGTTATGTTCCAACAGTTGGTTGGAAAGCTCCTATATCTCTACCTCACTTGGCCTGATATCAGTTATGCAGTTAGTGTTGTTAGCCAGTACATGCACTCTCCTAGAACTTCTCATCTTCTTGCGGTAGAGAGAATATTAGCATACTTGAAGAGATGCCCGGGTAGAGGTATACTGCTCAAGAACAATAATCACATGAGGGTGGAAGTCTATACAGATGCCGATTGGGCTGGGAGTGTTGATGACAGAAGGTCTACCTCTGGATATTGTGCCCTTGTGGGAGGTAACCTTGTCTCTTGGAGGAGTAAGAAGTAGAGTGTTGTTTCCCGCTCCAGTGCTGAAGCGGAATACAAGTCAATGGCTAACGGAGTGACTGAAATCTTATGGCTGAGGTCACTACTTGAAGAGTTGGGTATTGACTATGAAAAGCCCTTAATGCTGTATTGTGATAATCGGGCAACTATTAATATAGCCCACAACCTAGTGCAGCATGACAGAACTAAACATATTGAAGTTGATTGACATTTTGTGCGAGAGAGGGTCACATCACAAGAAGTGTGTCTTCCGTATATCACATCTAATATGCAGCTCGCGGATATCCTCACCAAGGCTGTACCAAGGAAGAAGTTAGAGACAGACCTATCCAAGTTGGGAATGATAGATATCTACTCCCAACTTGAGGGGGAGTGTAAAGAACACTGATGTGGGCCCCACAGCAGTGGTCCCCACTGTGTTCGTAGGACAGCATGCGTAGTTGTTTGTTTCAGTTATAGTAGTGTTAGTTTGGGTCAGTTTGTTAATTCAGTTATTTATTTCAGTTTTTATTTACTTTATTTATCATGTAAGTACTAAGGGCAGATCTGTCCTTTCCATTATGTACTGAACATAACCTATAAATAATAAGAGAGTGGCGGCGGCAGATCAGTTAGAATCTGTCCCTCCTTTCAACCCCTTGTGTTCTCCTGTTTCTCTTCTATTCCTTCTCCTTTCTCTCACTTTTCTTCTGTTTTGTAAACCTAAAACCTATTAGGATTCAAGACTGACTACAGTCTTGATCTTCTACTACACCCTTCCAATTCCAGATGGACCTGGATTCCCAAAACTGTTCCCATCAAAGTTTATCTGAAGGAAGCTTAACTTAGGAGGATCCCAATCCCTTAAGATTTTCTTCTTGGATGAGGATAAGGCTGCAATTGTTCCCCACTTTCTTATTATATCATCAAAGGTAAAGTCTGAGAACAAACTCAATGATTTTACCCAAAGTATCACTTCTGCCATAACCCCTTCTATTAACGCTTCCTTCTTTTCTCTTCAAAGATTCGCAAGTTTCTTTCTTCCACAGTGTCCAAATCACTGCTGCCCCTGTACATCTCCACAATAATCTTCCTCTTCTTTTTAGCCATCTGAAAGTAGAAGTGTCAAACAGCCTGTCCAAATTGTCAGGGGTGTTCCACCTGCAACCAAAGGGAGAGAAAAACCAATCCCAAATACAGCAAGCAAAGGAGCAGGAAATGAGAATGTGATGAGCAGTTTCACCATTAGATTCACACAGAGAGCACTAGTTTGGGGAAAGGCACCAGCCAGGTCTTTTCCTTTGTAACACATCACAGGTATTAATTGCACAATGGAAAACCTCCCAACAAAAAGCATAGCATCCCTATTTTTTTTTTGGGGGGGGGGATAGGGCGACACCATACTTCTTTGATTGGAAAAGGCACAACAAGTCACAAAGAAGAGGAAAAAGACTTGAAGAAAGAAGCATAACTGAAAACCCCAGAAGGATGAAGAGTCCAGAGTCTACCGTCCTGTTTACTAGTGTCAAGGAAAACCCCATCAAGAATATATAGGAGATTTGAAAACAGGACCTGATTCTGAATCCCTCACATTTCTATGAAAGTCCAGATTCCACCCAAAACCAGAAATAGAAGGAGGGGGGAATAAAAAACTCAGAGATTGGTTTGCCTTTAAAAGAAGAGAGGGCAAACAGGGAAGGAAAATAATCCTTCACAAGAGCTTCACCCATCCACAAGTATTCCCAAATTTAATTTTGTTGCCTGAATTAAGATCAAATTTGACATGATTGAGAAAGAGTAGAAGACACTTCTGGATTGCTTTCCAAGGCGAAGCACTAGAAGCCCTGGTACAACTTATGCTGTGTATGTCCTAAAATAATAATTTTCCCTTTATTAACCAATTATGCACTGTCTTGAAAGATGAAAGGATACCATATGAAATTTAAATATGATTCCTTCCTACAGAGTCTGAGTTGACAAACCTAAGGCCCCATTCATTTACTGGTAAATAAGAAGGGGAAAGTTGGTCAATGGGTATTTCTTTCCCATTGACCAACTTTACATTGTTCTTTTTGCATTAAGTACTGGGCCCCACAGTAAAGAGAGTTTCATTTACCTAGGTAAACCTTACCCATCTCCCAGGTGGGTAAGTAACTTTCCCACTTGGGGGAAAAGCTTATAAAACATAATGGGACAAGTTTGCCCTTTTTAACATTAGCTTTTTATGGGTAAAAGGTCATTACATTACTTACCTAGGAATCAAAAGAACATGGGTAAGTGTTACACTGTTACCCAGGAAACATTTACCTAGGTAAGTGCACTTACCCGAGTAAGTGAGAAATTTGTAAATAAACATGCCTAAATGTTTCATCTATTATGATTCTCGAGTTGAATTAATCTATGTTTTAAAGAGATGAAGTAGCATAAGTTGGAGGAAATATATGTATATTTTCCTAGTTGTATGTGTACGTGAAATCTTAATTTCATAAAAGTTGCTTCATATTCACTAGAACCTTTTTTTCTCATAAACGTTTATATTCCAGGTGAGCTTTGCTCTCTATGTCCTTGACTTTGTCTAGTCTCATTGCAAACGAGTAGAAATATTTCTGAATTCTTATTTTCCCAAGGCATCTCAATGTGTTCAATCCTATATTCTGTCAAACAAAGAAACCGTAAAATGTCATCTACTTTTTCAGAAGCTTGAAGAAGCTCTTATCTTTCCAGAAAATGGATATGGAAATTGTTGGAAAGTGGATTCAAAAGGAAGGTTATCTGTGCTTCTCCCTCCCAGAGGGGAAACTTTTAGTTTCTGTTGCTTGCTCTTATGATTGATCACCCAAACAATGGGGGAAAGCATATCCATAACTGTTGTGCAATGTGCAAAGCACCAAAACAACTGATGAAACAATGTTCTCTTCATTTTTTTTGTCAGGCTATTTTCTTCCCATGGGAATTCTTTGATTCTTTATTTCAGGTTTCATAAGCCTGTTCCTACTTGATGGGAGATGTGATTCAATCATGATATTTGGTGGCAGTTGGTAGTAGGGTGGCTTTAAATTTGTCCATGGTGTGCCATGCAGTTTGTTAAACTATTTGGGAGAAGTGTAGGCAATTTGGAATTTTTTTTGTAAACTCTATCACTCTTATATAATCTTATACTTCACTAAAATGTTTTCATAATTTGTTAGAAAAACTTGACAGATGCCATGTTTGTTGGTGGTGCAGGATACTGTTGTTCGCTGGTTTGCAACAAAAGGTATTGGACAGATAACTGCACGTTTAGGGGTGTCAATGGACCGGATTTGGGTTGGACCCTGTCCAAAGCGCATTTAAATTGGATGGGTTGGATGGTCCAAACTTTTGAATCAGATCGAACTGGTCCACATTATTTTGGTCCAATGAAATTAGGGACCGAAACGGACAAAGCCAATTAGTCCACAAACCAATTGAGGATCGATAGAAGTTAGGCTTTGGACTCCAAATCTCCAATCTAGGTTTTCTCCCTGAGCGAACTCTCTCTGATGACTTTCTTTCCAACGGTTTTCTCACCGGCGAGTCTGTGACTATCTCTATTCATTTGCTTGAGTTGCGTTTACAGAGGATGTGTTGGCTTCACCGGCAACTATCTCTCTCCTGTTCTCATCTGTGAGCATTTCACAACATTTCTCACCGGTGAACTCTGTCTACTTCCGTTTGCTTCATCTTTGCTTTGTCATAAAAGCGATAAGCATCAACCAGTTTATTTTTCTCCCCGACATCTTTCTCTCTTACGCTTTTCTCTCCATCTGTTTTCTCTCTCCAACGACCATCTCTCTTTAGTGAACTGCAATGAATTGTTGAAATAGGTAATATACTAATATACAAAGAAATAGTAACGAATTGGTTTTTCATCCGTTGCATGTATGGATTGATTAGTTAGTGATTTTCTTTTTAAATATAAATTGTGGCATTTGATGAGTGCGTCTACTGGTCTACATGACAACATGAGTCCCCTGCATCCATGCATCTTTATCATTCTAACCAATATGCCAATATAAGTATGTGATGGGTAAATCCAGCCATTTCTGTTGGTAGAATAATGACGATTGGATTTTATTACTTTTAATGGGATGTAATTGATTTTAAGCTCCAACCATGGGATTCCTAAGTCTGTGATTGATTTTATTACTTTGTGTTTTGTTTTATGAAATAATGAAATAGAGACAACCTTTTATTTTTATTAGTCAAGCAGACTTGTTTTTATGGTGTTCCTTTTTTTTCTTCTTTTTTCTTTTTTTTTGGGTAAAAAAAGGAGATTGGCAAAATACTTCAACTATGAGCCCATTACAAATGGACCATCAAGTTTGGACTGGTCCAATTCAATGTCTTATTGGTCCGTCCAATAATAAAGGGGCTAAATGCCAAGCGATTGTATTGCTATAACTATGTTCTTGTAAATAGGGGTGTCGGGCTGGGTTTGGTCCAATCTGATCCGATCCATTATGAGTCCATTACAAATGGACCATGTCCATTCCAATTCAACATGTCTTATTGGACCGTCCAATTCATCCAAATTGATTTTGATTTGGATGGGGCCCAGCACAAAACCCCATTGTAAGATAAAATGGGTGTGTCAATGGACCGGATTTGGTTTGGACACTATCTAAATCAAAACCAATTTAGACAGGTTGGACGGTCTAATAAGACAATGTTGAATTGGACCAGTCCAGACCTAATGGACTTGGTTGTGTTGAACCAATATCTAGTCTATTGATAGAAGATAAGAGTGGGGCTGTGATGGGGATCGGTCCAGGCATTATAAGACCTATTCTCGTAAGAGGAAGGCCAACAAACAGGTTCTGATTTGGCATGGGGAAGACTCTTGGGACTTGGACTGATCTGGTCAGGGTTTTTTTCGTCATTTTGACCAGTACCATGTGGGCTTGGGCTATGGCATCTTGTTCCTCTAGCTTAGTAGTGCTTCTCTTTCAATTTTTAGTTTATTTGCATTAGTCGGTAGAAAGTTATTATGTTTCTTGATGCACAAGACAAGGAGTGGCGTTTTTTGTAATTATGGTGAACAGTGTTCCGGGCCACACAAGTCACTCTATAAATAGATGTATTCTCATCCTTTTGAAGCTAATGAAGATTTCTTTAGAGCTCTCTTGCAAGTTTTCTGTATGGAGTGATTCCTACAAACCCTAGAGTGATTCTAGGACCCCCTTGGGATTTCTCTCTCTTTTCTCTTCCTCTACCCTTTCTCTTCTTTCTCTCTCTCTCACACACTCTCTCTTCTTCTCTCTTTCTATCTTGTGATAGTTTGCTCTAGCCCTACTGCATCAGTTTTGGTATTAGTGCATCTACTGTTTTAAAAGCGTAAGGTGCAGGACGCAAAAAATATAAACTTAAATTTTAAAATAAATGTTTTAAAAAACCTATTATCTAAAATTAAAATACATAAACATAACATGTAAAACGTATTCAAATGAAAATTTAAAAATAAAATCAAACATATAAAACATTTTCAAGCATGCAAAACCCATAATCTCTTTTTTTTCCTCAATTGCATTACTTCAAGTAACTAATGTGATGTAAAACATATTACATTCCTGATTCTACGAGCCGCCTTTGTGCACCGAAGCTTTGAGAACCCCCTATTTTCTAATGTTGTTCATTCATTCATCTTAATAAAATACCTTCTTAAAAGGTAATTAAAAGTATAGTCCTTATTTTCTATGTGAAAATTAAGAATTTAAGACCCTAACATGGACTTGTTTGGTCTTGCCTCGAGGGGTGTGGGGGCATAGCCCCCGGCCCAGCCACTAGGTTCAAAAAACCAAAAAAAAAAAAAAAAACAGTGCACGCCTGGGCTAAGGCACAAGGTGCATCAGGTGCATGCCTAGGCACACCAAGCGTGCGCCTAGGACCTGAGAGAGGCACCTACCCTAAAATGCGCTTTGCCTGTGCGCCTAGCAGCCTTGGTGCACCTCAGGCATGCCTTTTAAATCGTTGAGAGCATCAGGTTTCAAATGGCTCATTACCATGGGAGAAACATGAGAGGGAGATCAAGTGAACAAGCTAAAGAAGAGTTGTTGCTTGCACTTATTAATCGAGTAAAAACCCTAGAAACTCAAGTCAAAGTGTTGATGGAAGACCAAGAAGAGAAAAACAACACTGGTGTTCCACATGGAGGAGCTGAAGCAGAGGGTTCTAATACCAATAACCTTGCTGGTCAACATGTGAACCACCCGCTAAGGACTGTCGTAAAGTCCCTAAAGTCTCGAACTCTACAAACTCAAGGTACTTTAAATGATTTATATGATGAGTTGGTAGAGCATTCTAAGACTAATATAGATGACTATCGGGATGATATTACTAGTAAAATGAAGATGGAAGTTCCTAGTTTTAGAGGTGATATCAATCCACGAGCTTTCTCCAATTGGTTGGCAGAATTGGAGGAATACTTTGGTTGGTTTGATATGTCAGATGAGAGACTGGTTAGATTTGCTAAACTTAAACTTGTAGACCATGCAAAAGTGTGGTGAAGTGTGGAGAACAGATTACAGAATATGGGTAAGCGTCCTATCACCCGTTGGGAAGATACGAAGTATTACTTGGAGGAGAAATATTTGCCTAATGACTTCCAAGATGCTCTTCATGATGAGATGATGACATTGAGGCAACGCAGCTTATCTGTGTCTAAGTACATGCAAAAGTTTGATGAGCTTACTATTAGATGTCAGTCTACAGAAAGTGAGAAGCAAAAACTAGCTCGATTCCAGAATGGTTTAAGGGTTGATATTCAAAGGGAAATGATGACTGCACGAGTTTATGATGTAAATGATGCTTTTCAACTCTTAAAATAGAGAAGAGCTTGAAGCAAGTGAGTAGTAGGAGGTTTGGCATTCAAGTTGGGGAGGCAGCTGCATGTAAGAGTTTAGATGAGGGTAAAGCCACTAGACCTACATCTCATAATGCTGTTCCAATAAGGTCTAATGTTTCCAAGTATCAAGGAGCTGATAAGAAGGGGGATAATATCATGATTGATACTAATAAAAGGGGAACAAGAGAAAATACTTGTTTCAAGTGTGGTGGAAAGGGCCACTATGCATTTCAATGCCCTAATAAAAATCTAAACATAGGGTGTGAGAAAGAAGGACAAGTTGAAGATGATGGAGGCCTTGGTGAAGAAGAGTACACTGGATTTGAACATGAAGAAGAAGATGACAGCAATCTTGTTGGAGTTGTTAGACGCATTTTAGCATCCTCTAAAGAAGAAAAGAATATTGGATTTGTACAACAATCTTCCTCACCTTTGTTAAGAGCGGAGGCAAGCTTTGCAAGCTAATAATTAATGGTGGTAGCATCATGAATGTGGTTTCTGCAGCAATTGTTGAAAGGCTCAATCTAGTTGCACAACCTCATCCTCAACCATACAAGATTGCATGGTTAAACAAGATGACACTTCAGGTAGAACAAAGAGATGTTTCTGTTTCCTATGTGTCTTATGCTGATGATATTTGGTGTGATGTTGTTCTTATGAATGCCACACATATTCTGTTAGGCTGGCCATGGCTTTATGATAGGGATGTATACCATTGTGGGAAAGAAGGACGACTGAGACCCCAGTGTTACAATTGCCCAACTTTTCAAAAATCTTCGAGATGTTTTGTGATGCTTTCCAAGTTGGAATAGGTGGTGTGCTTATGCAAGAAGGACATCCTATAGCTTTTCACAGTGAAAAGCTTAATGAAGCTAGACAAAAGTACTCTACATATGACAAGGAATTCTATGTTGTTGCGCAATGTCTTTGACACTGGTGTCATTATTTAATTTCCCAAGAGCTTGTTCTATATTCAGATCATGAGGCGCTCAAATATCTCAAATCTTAGAAGCATCTTAGTAGTCGACATCAGAAATGGGCTGAATTTTTAGCAGAATATAACTTTGTGATTAACCATACAGCTGGTGCTGAGGACCGAGTAGCTGATGCATCGAGTCAAGTGGTGTATATACTTCATTCTATGTCTGTATAGGTTGTGGGATTCGATCAGTTGAAGCAAGATTATGCTGGTTGCAAGGATTTCAGCATTATTTATGGTTCTTTACAAGATGAACAGCAATCTGAATATCCTAACTTTTCTATCCATGATGGTTATTTGTTCAAGGGGACTTGCTTGTGTGTTCCCAACACTTCACTACATGATATGGGAGTTACATGCAGGTGGGATTGCTGGGCATTTTGGTTGAGACGAGACAATTGCTATGGTAGAAGATTGCTTTTATTGGCCTAGCCTTAAGGCTAGTGTTGATTGTGATATCAAATAGTGCAGAATTTGTCAATTGGCAAAAGGGAGAAAGAAAAATACAGGGTTTGTACACCCTTTTACCAATTCCACATGAGCCTTGGCAAGACCTCTCTATGGATTTTGTCCTAGGTCTACCCAAGACAGTAAGGGGTCATGATTTAATTTATGTTGTGGTAGACAGGTTCTCAAAAATGGCCCACTTTATTCCTTGCAATAAGACATCAGATGCCTCACATGTGTCAAACCTATTCTTTAGGGAAATTGTTCGTGTACATGGTGTTCCTGTTACTATTGTTTTTGATCGCGATGCTAAGTTTATGAGTTACTTTTGGAAGACACTTTGGGAACTCCTCAATACAAAACTGAAGTTCTCATCTTCTTTCCATCCTTAGACCGATGGCCAAACTGAGGTAGTTAATAGGAGGCTCGGTGATTTTCTGCGTTGCTTAGTTGGTAACCATACCAAGTGGGATCTCATCCTACCTATGGCTGAATTTGCTTACAGCAGTTTAGTTAACAAGTCAACTGGAAGAAGTCCCTTTGAGATAGTTACTGGAATTCAACCTAAGAGGCCTATTTGATTTAGTGTCTTTGCCACAAGATGCTAGGACTAGCATACAAGCTGAAGGCTTTGCTCGCCACATGAGAGAAATACATGATGAAGTTAGACGCAAGATTGCTCTTAGCAATGATACATACAAAGTCAAAGCTGATTTACATAGGCACCTAGCTGATTTTTAGGAGGGTGATATGGTTATGGTGTGTGTACATCCTGAATGCTTTCCTAAGGGATTTTATAAGAAACTTCACTCCAAGAGTGCAGGTCCCTACAAGATCACTAAGAAAACCAGTTCTAATGCCTATGTCCTAGAGCTGCCAAACGACATGGCAATTAGCCCAATCTTCAATGTTGAAGACCTAAGTGCATATCATGGCCATAGTGATTGTCCTATAGTCCCATTGCCTAAGCTGCCTTTGGTTCCATCTACTGATGTGCCTAAAGACATCCTTGATGAGAAATTGATTTCTAGAGCAAGTGGTGGTTATCAAAAATTTCTTGTAAAGTGGAAGAATCGGCCTCTTTCAGAATGTTCATGGATTATAGCTGAAGACTTGTATCATCTTAATCCAGAACTTTATGAGCAATATCATGCCTTTAACTCGCCAGGGTCAAGTTTTTTCAAGCTGGGGAGAGATGATGGGGATTGGCCTAGGCATTATAAGACCTATTCTCATAAGAAGAAGGCCAACAAACAGGTTCTAATTTGGCATGGGGAAGACTCTTGGGACTTGGACTGATCTGGTCAGGGGTATTTTCGTCATTTGACCAGTCCCATGTGGGCTTGGGCTATAGCATCTAGTTCCTCTAGCTTAGTAATGCTTCTCTTTCAATTTTCAGTTTATTTGCATTAGTAGGAAGAAAGTTATTATGTTTCTTGATGTACAAGACAAGGAGTGGTGTTTTTTGTAATTATGGTGAACAGTGTTCCGGGCCACACAAGTCACTCTATAAATAGATGTATTCTCTTCCTTTTGAAGCTAATGAAGATTTCTTTGGAGCTCTCTTGCAAGTTTTCTGTATGGAGTGATTCCTACAAACCCTAGAGTGATTCTAGGACCCCCTTGGAGTGATTCCTTGGGATTTCTCTCTCTTTTCTCTTCCTCTACCCTTTGTCTTCTCTCTCTCTCTCTCTTTCTATCTTGTGATAGTCTGCTCTAGCCCTATTGCATCAGGCTGTCAATAGACTAGGTTTGGGTTGGACACAATTTGAATTAAAACCAATTTGAACAAGTTGGAAAGTTCAATAAGACATTGAGTTGGACCAATCCAATCCGGTCGAAGTTGAACATGGTGAACAGTCCAATCCAGTCTAGGTTGGACAGTTCAATAAAACAATGGATTGGACCAGTCCATTGAACAGTCCAATAAGACAGTGGATTGGACCAGTCCAATCCAGTCCAGGTTGTACAGTCCAATAAGATAGTGGATTAGACCAATAAGATAGTGGATTGGACTAGTCCAATCCAGTCCAGGTTGAACAGTCCAATAAGACGGTGAATTGAACCAGTCCAATCTGGTCCAGGTTAAAACATGTTGAACAGTCCAATAAGACAGTGGATTGGACCAATCCAATATGACAGTGATTTGGACCAGTCCAGGTTGAACATATTGAATTATAATTTACCAAATGGTATAAAATGTTGGTAAATTAAGAAAGATAGGATTTAATTGATTAAGAAATTTGAATAAATTTAGGAAGGATTAGATTTGAATAAATTTAGGAAAGTCATATCCTAGGATTAAGGGAAAGATTTAATCAATCCCTGATTGCGAGAGATTCTAGGGGTTTGCCTTTCCTATCTTTTCTTATTTAAGTTGTATGCTCAATATGTTTTTATCATCAATAAAGAAAATTTTCTCCTTCTCTCCCTCTATATTTCGCCACATGGTATCAGAGCCTAGGGTTTGATCATGAATTTTAAAGCCGCCATGGTTGGCTCTGGTTCAGCCTCTTCGGATGCTACCAACGATGTGACGTCTTCGGAGGGAGGTATTCAGTTAGCGGCTATTTTTCTTTCTGAGAATTCTCTTCAAATTACCATTCACAAATTGAATGGAAAAAATTTTGAGTGGTCTCAGTCCGTGCAGTTGGTGATCGACAACAAAGGGAAACTCGGCTATTTGAACGGCGAAGTGAAACTGCCAGCCACTGATGATCCAAAGTACAGGCAGTGGCGTTCTGAAAATTCGATGGTTACCGCCTGGTTGATCAACTCTATGGATCCGGTGGTTGGAAAACCATTCATGTTCCTACCGACGACTCGCGATGTGTGGGAAGCTGTTAGGGAAACCTATTCGGATTTGGACAATCATTCACAATTGTTCGAACTGAATACCCGAATGTGGAAGATGCAGCAAGGTGAACGTGAAGTAACAACTTATTATAATGAGATGATGGCTGTTTGGCAGGAGTTGGATTTATTTGAAGAAGAAGAATGGGAAAGTCCGAGTGACAGTGCTCGGTACAAAAAGAAGATAGAAAGAGGCCGGGTATTTGTTTTCTTGGCTGGTTTGAATAAAGAACTTGATAAGGTTCGGGGACATATCTTAGGGCGAAAGCCCTTGCCTACTATAAGAGAAGTTTTTTCAGAAGTGCGTAGAGAAGAAGCACGGCGGCAAGTGATGTTGAAGAATGTTAGTGAAACAAAAACAGAGAATGAAGGGTCCGCTCTTGTGGCCCGAGGTGCAGACTTAGAAGGAGATAGACAAGGAGGAAAGCAGTAGAAAGCCATGGCATACTCGGGAAACCTGCTGGAAGCTGCATAGGAAACCGACGGGTTGGAAGAAAAAATCAGGCAGTGACAACAAGTCAGGGGGAGATGTCCACGCGTTTCAAGTAAGCAATTCAGATCCAGGGCAGCAATCATCCTTAGAGTCTCTTCCTTTCACAAAGGAACAAATAGAGCACTTATATAAAATGTTTCAATCTCAATTGTTAGGAAATTCTAACCCATCTTGTTCTCTAGCTCAGTCAGGTAATTTTTTCACTGCAGCCATTGCTTGTACCAAATCTAATGGCTCCTGTATATTAGATTCAGGTGCCACTGATCATATGACCGGCACTTCGCAATTCTTTTCTTCATATACACCCTGTGCAGGGAATCAAAAGGTTAAAATTGCAGATGGTTCCTTTGCTATTGTTGCTGGGAAAGGAACTATGTCTATTTCTCCTTCTCTAAACCTTAAAGATGTTCTGCATGTTCCTAACTTATCATACAATCTCTTGTCTGTCAGTAAACTAACCCTTGATCATAATTGTCAAGTTAATTTTTGGTCTTCTCGTTGTGAATTTCAAGATTTAACCTCGGGGAAGATGATTGGGGGTGCTAAGCAGGATGGTGGCCTCTACCTCTTTGATAAATGATCAACCTTTGGAAGGCAAGACTGACAGACTTGTTTCAGTTCTATCTTTGTTTGTAGTGACAGTGAAGTTTTGTTATGGCATTATCGATTAGGACATCCTAGCTTTCAATATTTAAAGCATCTATTCCCAAGTTATTCATGAATAAAAATCATTCAGTTTTCTAGTGTGAATCTTGTGAATTAGCAAAACATCATCGTGCTGTTTTTCAGTCTCAACCATATAAAAAATCAAAACCATTTACCATGATTCACAGTGATGTTTGGGGTCCTTCTAGAGTAACAACTCTTTCTGGAAAACGTTGGTTCTTTACTTTTATTGATGATCATACTAGGGTCACTTGGGTTTTCCTTTTAAAAGAGAAATATGATGCTGAAACTGTGTTAAAAAATTTCTACAACATGGTTCAAACACAATTTTAGACTCAGATTAAAATTTTTCGAAGTGATAATGGAAAGGAATTTTTTAACAATGTGTTAGGGAATTTTTTTGCTGAGAAAGGAATTGTATACCAAAGTTCGTGTAATAATACACCTCAACAAAATGGGGTGGCTGAAAGGAAAAACAAACATTTTCTTGAAGTTGTTAGAGCTCTAAGTTTTAAAACTAAGGTTCCTAAGTATCTTTGGGGAGAAGTCGTTTTAACAGCCACTTATTTGATTAACAGACTGCCTACACGAATTTTGGATTTTAAAACACCCATACAGGTTTTCACGACTGTTTTCCAAACTCTCGGCTAGTGACAAACATTCCCTTAAAAATTTTTGGAAGTGTGGCCTTTGTTCATGACCATGATCCTAAATGTTCAAAACTTGATCCAAAAGCACATAAATGTATTTTTGTAGGCTATCCCACTAATCAGAGAGGTTACAAATGCTTTGATCCAGTTTTGAAAAGGATGTTTGTGTCTATGGATGTCACCTTCTTTGAAGGAACCTTGTACTACAGCAACTCCCATCTTTAGGGGGAGAGCAACACTAGTAAAGATGGTTTTTTAGATGGTTCTGATTTAATGTTTGAATTTGTCCATAATGATGTTCCCCACAACCGGTCACCGAAAGAAAGTGAGGCAGAAATACAGAATTAGTGGAAACAAATGAATTAAATATTGAAAATGTTGAGTCTACCAATGAACAACCTTTGGTAATGCCATCTCAAAATGAAAAAGCTAAAACAACAGAGATATGTGCGAAACAGTATAAAGGCCTTGTATATTCAAGGGACTATCTAGCACAAAAAAGGAGAGGCACTATTCCGCAACATCAACAAGAATCTGATCAGAGGTTGGATCATGAAATTCATGATATTTCTCCAAAAATTCCTGAAAATATTCCTCTAGGTAATTCTGATTCTTCTAGTTAGCTTGATCTTCCCATTGCTCTTAGGAAAGGTGTTAGGTCTTGTACAAAACATCCTCTGTCAAATTTTGTATCTTACAAAAATATTTCACCTTCATATTGTGCCTTTATTTTACAAGTGTCTAGTGTATCCATTCCTAACAGTATCCAGGAGGCTCTAAATGTTCCTGAGTGGAAAGAAGCTGTTTTTGAGGAGATGAGAGCTTTGGAAAAGAATGTTAGTTGGGAGAAAGTGGATCTGCCGGATGGAAAGACAGTTGTTGGTTGTAAATGGGTGTTTACTTTGAAGTACAACTCAGATGAATCCTTGGAGAGATACAAGGCTCGCCTAGTAGCTAAAGGCTTTACTCAGACATATGGAGTGGACTACTCTAAGACCTTTTCTCCAGTGGCGAAGCTAAATACAGATCGAGTACTCTTATCTGTTGCAGCTAATCTTGACTGGCCACTGAATCAGCTAGATGTGAAGAATGCCTTTTTGAATGGAGACTTGGAGGAAGAAGTATATATGGAGCCTCCACCTGGTTTCACTGAGAAGTTTGGAACTAAGGTATGCAAGCTAAAAAAGTCTCTATATGGACTTAAACAGTCTCCCAGAGCCTAGTTTGAAAGATTCACAAGGTTCATTAAAAGTCAAGGATATAGTCAAGGACAATCTGATCATACTCTTTTCACAAAGATATCCACCAAAGACAAGGTTTCAGTTCTGATTGTCCATGTTGATGACATAATCTTACTGGAGATGATATTGAAGAGATGAGCAGACTGAAGCAGAGCTTAGCCAAGGAATTCGAGATTAAAGACTTCGGCCAGCTAAGGTACTTTCTTGGAATGGAAGTGGCAAGATCAAAGAAGGGCATTGTGGTTTCGCAATGAAAATATATTCTAGATCTCTTGAAAGAAATTGGAATGAGTGGATGCAAACCTTCAGACACTCCGATAGAAGTTAATGCTAAGCTTGGAGAAGTTAAAGATGGGGTTCCAGTAGATACGGGTAGATACCAAAGGCTGGTAGGAAGATTGATTTACTTGTCACATACACGTCCTGATATTGCCTTCGCTGTGAGCATGGTGAGTCAATTTTTGCACTCCCCGTATGAAGAACATCTTGAAGCTGTGTATCGAATTCTTAAGTATCTAAAAGGCACACCAGGAAAAGGACTCTTCTTCAAGAAAAATGAGAAGAGAGGGGTTGAGGTGTATACAGATGCGGATTGGGTAGGTTCGACCATTGATAGAAGGTCAACTTCGGGGTACTGCACATTTCTTTGGGGCAATTTAGTTACTTGGAGAAGCAAGAAGCTAAGTGTAGTTGCTAGAAGTAGTGCTGAGGCTGAATTCAGATCAATGGCTCAAGGAGTGTGTGAGGTTCTTTGGCTAAAGAGGGTGCTAGCAGATCTTAAGAGACCAGTGAGTTTTCCTATGAAATTGTATTGTGATAACAAGGCAGCTATCAGCATTGCTCATAATCCGGTTCTACATGACAGGACTAAACATGTTGAGATTGACAGACACTTTATAAAGGAGAAGCTTGAAGAAGGAATAATTTGCACTCCGTTTGTACCAACCACGCAGCAAGTTGCAGATGTTTTGACTGAGGGCTTGTTGAGACAGCCATTTGAGTTTCAAGTTAGCAAGTTGGGCATGATAGATATCTTTGCATCAACTTGAGGGGGAGTGTTGGTAAATTAAGAAAGATAGGATTTAATTGATTAAGAGATTTGAATAAATTTAGGAAGGATTAGATTTGAACAAATTTAGGAAAGCCATATCCTAGGATTAAGGGAAAGATTTAGTCAATCCCTGATTGTGAGAGATTCTAGGGGTTTGCCTTTCCTATCTTTTCTTATTTAAGTTGTATGCTCAATATGTTTTTATCATCAATAAAGAAAATTTTCTCCTTCTCTCCCTCTATATTTCGCCACATAAAACATTTGCCTCAAGCTCACTAGTCGGTCTAGGCTTCAAGAAGAAGCTATTTTAAGCTATAAGCAAGAATCCTGATTTCCTAAAATGTAGAGACAAGCTACCACCAAGTCAGTTCTATCTTCTTCTTTGACTTACTTCATGATATATGCAAGTAATATCCTGATTTCATTTAGTTGCTTGTGCAAGGAAACAGAGTTTATTAGTAGTTTATTAACTTACTTCTTACACACTAGTAATTTTGTGTTTCATATTTTTAGCATAAGCATAAATACTGTGAAGCTTCCATATGGTATATTTTTTTTTAACTCAATGTTTTTTTTTTCAACTATGACAACAGATTATAAGTTAATTGTGTTAGCCTAGAAAGGAAAAGGATAACTTGTTTGCTGACCTTAAGTCTTGCAAAGCTACAAATGGTTCAGTACCAATGGAGCTTGTTTGTTGTTTTCACCGTACAAATTTATCCAAAGAACTTGGGACCAATGGTCTGTTTAGTGTGTACTTTTTTTTTTAATTGGTGGTAAATGGAGGACTGAAAATTGAGTACTATCAGCTATATTGTTCACTTATATTCTTTTGAAGTTTTGATTTGGCAAAAATAATATAGTAGTGGTAACAGCAGCAGCAACAGTAGTGTTATAATTACTTTTGCAATTTGTTTTCAATGAAGATTCTCCAGGTTTCTACTTTCTTTAAATACTTTTGACAGTGATCGATTAATTGGATTATGTTATAATTTATATCTGAACCCTGTGGCAGATTATGTGCTTAACCATTTGAGTTTTAGAATTTCTTTTCTTGGAATTGTAAGTAACTGGAATTCAATGAAATAGAATTCAGGAAACTAGAATGGTTATTATTTGGACTAGAAAGTTGTTTTGACCGGAAACTAGAATTCAATGAACTAGAATGGTTATTCAGGAAATCCTGTAAGAAAACAATAGATTTTTTACTTCCAAATGTATCCCTGTAATCTTGGTGTTTTGATCATTATCTATGCCTTGTCCCAACCATATGGAGTCAGCTAAATGAATCTGGTTTTCCCATTCCATTCTATTCAGTGCCATATCCATTGTTAAACTATGAGCCCTTTAATCATCTCTTGCAACTTCAACCCTGTCACTCACTATCATTCCCATTTACCATTTTTAGTAAAATATCAAAAATATACATACTTGACTGATTGCAGAAAACAACCTACATTTAGCATCCCTCATGTGACTGGTGACTGGTGAGAGGAGTTGCCTAGAAGTTACATATTCCACTTATTTTCCCTAATTCATTCTTTCCATCAATCCTTGGTATGGTCTGGTGTGCAAAGATGCAATCCAGTTTGGGGGGCCCAGGGGTGAATAATATATAGAGATTACTTCCTGCATTCGTTTGGGGTGTTAGCTTTAGCTGCTTGTATTGTCATAAACTTGTATTCTTGTTTATGCATCTTTAGTTTATATGACCCTTCTCCTTTATATTTGGGCAGATCTTGTAATTTTCCTCATCATTAATAAAGTTTTTTTTTTCATTGTTAATAATGATAAAAATGTCTAAACAGTTATGGGAGAATTACCTACATGGCATCAGAAATAAGTGCTGCTGCTGATATTAGTCCTTAGGACCTCAGCTACCTGCGTCCTAGACCTCAAGATACAGAATTGTTTCCTTTATGTTCATTTCCTGTGACTGCTTGTTATCAGTTAGAGAACAACTTTGGTTGAGTTCATGTTAATGCCTCAATACTTGTGGAAGAAACTTTCCATTAGAATGGATTCAGAATGTTTGCAACCTGACTTATGGAGGAGGCTTTCCATGGATTCAGTGAAATTCTTAGCCGGATTGGTATTTTATAAACCCTACTTTGCATCTTTGCCAAAAGGTTAGCTGCCATATTTTCTGAGAAAATGATGTTAACAGCCTCAAAGCATTTCATTTTACTGCTTGGCAAACAGTAAAAGATTAACCCTGACATTATTGTTGTCAAGTAAAAATTTGAAGATTATCATCATCATCTAAGCCTTATCCCAAGTAAAATATTGGTGAAAAATTCGTTGAAGTACTTTAGGCACTTGCAACTGCATGAATACACCAGTTACCATGGCAGATCCCATCATAAACCAACAACACTGAGCACTTGCATAGTCATGTAGAAAAAGTCCCTCTGGACATTGGTGCCAACTTATTAATTAATTCTTTCCCTTTCTAGATAGTGGTGCCACTTATTTTCTTTTATGACCTTAAATTTGTTTTACAGGCATTGCAAAATTTGGAGTGATGATGATGACAACTTTTTTGGGTAGTTGTTTCTTCCAAGTAAGCTGCGATTGGAGACTTGGAGTGGGTTTGATCAGATAAATTGTCATGTTACTCTTACCTGGAGGAGTTTGGAGTTCTTCCATTCTTCCCTTTCTTCTTCTTCTTCTGAGTATCAAAGTACTGTTGTTGGTTCATCTTACCAGCTGATGAGATTCCAGAAGTCAGGATATACACTTTTCATTTCTTTCTCTTCCCTGGCCTCTTATATTTGGTTTTAGTTGTAGAGGATTCCAGGATACAGTATAGTTTTGTTAGCTCTGCCTTACTTGATCCTGCCTGTTCAAAAAATTATTCTTCTGTTACTGAAATCCTAGAGATCTGTACAGAGATTTGTTTTGAATAATTCAATATATAGTCATAGAGCTTTGTTTTAATCCCTATAAATATTTGACATTTTGATACCCAGCAAGCTATAGAGGTTCCAATAAAATTGGACAGTTAGGTTCCAATTAAATTGAGATATAGATTTTATATATTTGTGAAAATTTTAGTATATTGCTGCAATTTTATATATTTTCTGGGCTTTCTTCTAATTTTTAAAGTTTCATTTAGTTTGGACTGGATTGGGTCCACTCCGGTTCATTTGCATTTCAATTGGACTGGATTGGATCTGGTTTGTATGGGGTTTGGACCGGATTTGGTCCAGTCCATTTGTAAATGGACCAATGCATAGTTTTCAAGGCGCCAAGGTGAAGCTAGGCAATAGGGGAGTGCCTTGTTGCCTAGTCGTCTAGGCGGGCGCCTAGGCGTCGCCTAGGTGAATTGTTTTTTAAAATAAAAAAATATAAATCCTAGGGTTGATCCCTAGGTTTCAAAGTTATAAATAGTGATCTTTAACTAATAATCATCATAATTCTCATGAAATAAGTATAAACCCCATATCAATAGATAGAAAGTGAACATATTTATGAGTAGAAAAATAAGAAAGGAAAGAAACATACAAAACATAAGGGTCGATCCCTTGTTTTGGTCCTATGAAGTAGTCCTATTGATTGTTCTTGTGTGTCAATTGGATAAAATCTTCAAATTATTTTTTACTTATCAATTCAGGTTTTAAAGTCCTAAAGGGTTCAAGACTATGTCACTGACTTGTGTCTCAATTGAACCCAAACAAATAAGAAAATAACAAAAAGAAATTAGTCTAAGAATAACAATATTAATACTATAAACCCACAATATGAATAATTTAGTCTAATAATATCTATTGTACTACTACTAATAGGACAAAAATAAAAATATGAAACATGTCTTACATATAAATATGTAGGCGTTTGGGTGAGGTGATCCTCCAAGAACACCTTATTGTCTAGGTGTTGCCTTGACAACTATGGACCAATGAATGGACTGGACTGGATTGGACCAAATCCAGTCCAATTGACAGCCCTTTGCACGTTTAACATCTACCCTTTCCGATGAAGTGCTGTCATCTGTATTGGAACTTTTCTCACCTGGTGAGGTTTGTTGTCTTACATTTTTCTTTTGTTTACCTCCCATGATGTCTTCCATTGAATTTGATGATGTAATGTGCTAAACATACAACAAAGTTATGGACTGCAGGAACTAATACAACTGAAAATGTTTATGGACTTTGCATTTCTTCTTTTATTCAATTTGGAAATTTTGCATTGCTAACTTTATGCTTATTAATCATGGTTAATAGGGAGATGATTCATGGCATGGAGGTTGCTTAGCCCTTGCTGAGCTGGCTCGCAGAGGATTACTCTTACCTATTAGTCATCCTAAAGTTGTTCCTGTTATTATCAAGGTAGGATGTGTTGTCTCCTTCTAAATTTTAGTTCTCACAAAATTCAAGAATATGTGACAAATGTCGTTGCTCTATTAATTAATTTGGAATATCTGCGCAATTCTTTTGTTCCCAAGAGAAGTATCTCTTTCCAAGAGAAGTTTCTTTAAGTTAATTTGTCATGATGTTTGCTTTCTTCTCTGCCCTATTGATGTTGAGTTGGTTGGCCTAAATCGCTGTTATTTATACTTGGTGACAAAAAAGGTAAAAGTACAATAATACCCCTCTATTATCTGAATATTAGTGCACTGCACTGATCTCTATCATTGTCAACTTGGTCAAAATATTGTTCAATTTTGAGTGAACTACTCTGATTTTCACAAAATCAAGAAGTTGACTTGCTATTTTTCTCTGATAAAGTGCCTATCAACTTCAATATGTTTTACCAACTGAGGGGTGGCTCGTTGGTATGTTAGCTGGTTCGCTCCAGCATTGACATGGAATCGATTCCCGCAACCACTGATTTGGGGAAAGGGGGGTTATTAGTGGTGTGTGGCACCAAATAACAAAAAAAAAAAACTTCAATATCTTTTTGTCTTATCATGTTGAACAAGACTCTGGATTACATTTACAGCCGCTCTATTATCATAATACAACTGTTTAGGACCAGACATCTGAAGATCCAACCCTCCAAGAATACCTTCAACCATAACAACTTAGATACACCATAAGCTATTGCCTTATATTCGGCTTTAACACTTGATTGATCTACAATCAACTGCTTCTTGTTCCTCCATGTTACGTAGTTACCACCAATACAATGTCTGTAAATAGATCTTTCTATAATCCAAGCCACTTTCCCAATCAAATTAAAATGTATATAGGCTTCCACATTAAGTGTTTGCAAAAATAATCTTCTTCCACTTGAGGATATCAAGTACTATAAAACAAAATAAGCTTCTTCCTGATTAGGAATCTAGGAGCATGCATATATTGGCTGATTACCTCAGCAGCATTTGTGATGTTTGGCTTGGTTAGTGAAAAATAAAGAAGAGGATCAGTAGCCTTTTAAAATTCCCTTTATTAGCCTATAACTTA
The DNA here is from genome assembly GCF_055504915.1 of Nelumbo nucifera. Classification (NCBI taxonomy): domain Eukaryota; kingdom Viridiplantae; phylum Streptophyta; class Magnoliopsida; order Proteales; family Nelumbonaceae; genus Nelumbo; species Nelumbo nucifera. The sequence continues at coordinate 57,680,186 of NC_142656.1, read as the reverse complement.
CCTTCTTATCAGTTGATATAATTGGAGTGTCTGCTGGCTATGCTTTGGTCCTGCTTTCCCTATATTTTTTTAACAAGTTCAAAACATAATTCCTATGAGAAATATATATCCCTTGTTTCGACCTTGCCACTTCAAATATCTGAAATCTCCCAAGTCTTTCATCTCAAGTTTTGAGGCTAAAAGTTTTTTCAAATGCTGAATCAGTAGGACAATTTCCTTATCACCACTATATTATCAACATAAGCTATCAACGCTGTGTTGCACCTTCCCGCATAACCAATCTTTCTTCCCTATAAGGTTGAGCCTATCAAAGTAAGATCTTGGAGATTGCTTAAGCTCATAAATGGATTTCTTATGCTTACAACCATTCCTTTATCACCTGGATTTCATGGGTAAACAGGGTAAGAACAGTTGGTTACAACAGAAAATAACACCTGAATAGAATGTTTTGTATAAAACTGATCTGATTTCTCTATATAACAATTTCCATAAGTTTTGAGTGTTCCCCTTCCCACCAACTTGGCATTGTACATTTTTTTTTTCGAAAAAGGTAAGGTATTTTTTTTTTTTTTAAATTAGGAATAATTGTACAAGAGGATCCCCTCAAAAATAACTCTTGGGGAAGGATCAAACAGACCATACACCATTACAGATTCCAGAAGTTCCTAGAGGACAATCTAGCCCCAATATGAGAGATCTGAACCCCCTTTACAGCTGAGACCCAAGAAAGCAATTTTCCAAAAGAAAGGCAATTGGTTCTTCTGGATCTATGGAAATGCTGTGGAAAAGTCTATTGTTTCTTTATTCCCAAATAGTACTAATTAAAACAGCCGGAATCGACCCCCACAGGCTTCTAGCAAGCTTTGACAGACCCTGTAACTCCCAACAACTCAACAACTCCTTCACAGAGACAGGCATAACCTAGGCAAGACCCAGAGCTGAAAAATAGTGGTTCCATATCTTGGCCGAGATAGAACAGTGGAGAAACAGATGGTTACTATCCTCCAATCCTTGTCCACATAACACACATAACAGGTCTTGGAGCTGTAAACCTCTTTTTGATAGATGATCCTTGGTTAAGCACCTGTTTAGAGTTGCAGCCCAAACCAAAGCATTAATTTTTGAAGAAGAAATTGGGTTCCAAATTTTATCTGCAGGCATGTCTTCCAAATTGCTATCAGACAAGTAAATGACAAAGGATTTGACTGAAAATTGGCCATCTGAACTCCAGTTCCAAGCCCCACTATCTTCTGTGAGAAAATCCAGGGGTTGAAGGGAGATCAGCTTGAGTAATTCTGAGAATTTTCAATTTCCCTGTCCTGAAAATTTCTTCTAAATATAGAGGCACCAAATTACTGAACTGCCATTCACCTCATAACAGTCAGATATAGATGCATCTTGGGACTCAGCAAGTTGGAATAACTGCGGGAACAGATCTGAGAGGAGAACTTCCACACCAAGGGTCTTTCCAAAAGGCCAGCATATCACCCTTCCCCATATTAGGACTCAAACCTCTGCTGAAACCAGGAAGGATTTCCATAATTTTCTTCCAAACTGAGAAGCCTAAAGAGATGAAAGAAGAGGTGGTCATCCAATCAATGATATCTGTATTATATTGGCTGCAACTAAATTCCTTTCCAGACCAAATCTCCATATTCATTTCCCTAAAAGAGCAGTGTTGAAGACCCTCATTCGTCTGATGCCCAAACCTCCTTTTTCCTTAGGAGAGCACACCTGATCCCAATTCAGCAGGTGAATTTTCTTCTTATCCTCCTCCCACGCCTTCCACAGGAAAGCCCTCTGCAAATTTTCAATTCTTTGGGTTACTTTCCCTGGAATTGGAAATAAGGAAAGATAGAAAGCTAGAAGATTGGACAGAGAGCTTTTTAATAGAGTAATTCTGCCCCCAAGGACAAATATTTAGCCTTTCACGATGCCAATTTCTTCTCAATCATTCCAGAACTGGTTCCCATATCAGAGCCAAAGTGCATGTAGCGCCTAGTGGTAGCCTCAAATACTTAGTTGGCAAGAAACTCACCTGACAAGATAACCATTCTGCCAAGTCCTCAATGTTTTCCACGTTACCACAGGGATCAAACTACTTTCATTCCAATTTACTTTCAGGCCCGACACTACTTCAAACCAACTGAGAACCCCTACCAACAAATCAAGCTGATCCTCCTTAGCTTCCTACAAAGCACAAGGTATCATCCACAAATTGCAATAGCTGGACACTTTCCCCTCCTGGAATCACCTTAAAGCCTTTCCATAAACCCCTCTTCCCCACTTGGCTAATAAAATTAGTGAGAATTTCCATTACATAGATTAACAAAAGAGGGGAGAGGGGGTTACCCTATTTGAGCCCCTTAGAACTTGACAGTGGACCTTTCAATAGAACCATCAGCCTTATGTTTGACAGTGAACACATTTTTTCATCCTAGTTGTTCCTTTCCTTTAGGAATCTCAACTAGTTCCAAAGTATTTTTTATGTAAAGCATCATCTCCATACTTATTGCTTCCTTTAACTCAGGTTTAAAGTGAGAGCCTCTACAACATCATGAGAAATAAGCACAGAAGAAATACAAGTGAGAAAAGTAAATGTGAAGGAGACAAAGAGGAATAAGTAAAATAATGTAATTGGATATGTTGGAATGTTAATTTTATTTCTTATGTTTGTATTCTTCTGAGTTAGGGTGTCTGGATTAGTTAAAGTAGTTTCTTTCTTTGTTTTTTTGTACCATAACTTAAGTAGGGGCATAAGGGTCTTTTCCCTTTTAATTATGGTCGCCCTATATATATATTAATATGAACTAGCACCGCCAGCCATTGTTGTTGACTCCAAAACACTCTCTTCTCTTCTCTCTTCTCTCCTCTCTTTCTCTTCTCTTTTTCCTCTCTTCTCCTCTATTCGGCTGTTAATATGGTATCAAAGCGGTTCCGTTAGGCTTGTGAACAGATTGAACAAGTTTCCACGTCCTCAACTTGTTGTCTTCTTCAACTGTGATCAAAAGGACAGACCTACGACTGGTACAAATCCTTTTAATATTTTTTTCTTTTATCTTGGTTGTGTACCAAGAAAAAACATATTAATCCAGACTACTAAATACCTTCTGAGAAGTTGTGAGGTTCGAACCTCTTTTTTTTTATGGATCATGTGATCCCATATCTGAAAATAGATCTGTAGGTCGTGGATGACTTGATTTTTTAACCCTTGTGGTGTGACCGTACTGGCTTATGACCTCTCCTAGCAGTCGATGTGTTTGGATGGTCTGGAAGTTGGACTATGACTATTAGGATAGTTCAACATTGAGATCAACCTAAAATTTTGCCTTTTTTGGACAATCTAAGCTGGTTTATGGTCAGATTGTGTCCAAATTGTAGTGTGTGCATGTGGGCTTCATCCTTGGCGTGCTTCTAGGACTATTTTTGGTGATAGGAGGGATCATAAGGTGTGTGTAAGATCTAAAAAGTGTTTGAATCATGCCCTCTTAGAATTCTGCAACTTCTGGAATTTCAAGAGGTCAAAATGGAATGAGTGGGGGGATGGATATGAGTTTCCCCGTGGCTGTAATCCCCTTTGATGGACTAAACTATCTTGGATGGTCTAGAGGAATTAAACTTTATATTACTGCTAGAGGAAAAATTGGGTATACTAATGGTAAAGTGAAGGAACCAAAGACTGGTATTACTGAACATGACAAATGGAACCAAGAAAATAGTATGATGATGTCATGGCTCTTGGTTTCCATGCTGCCACAAGTGAGGAAGACTTTTATGTGGGCGGAAACAACTTGTGAAATATGGGAACAAGAAAAATCTACTTATTCAAAACAAAGACACTATGCAAAGATATATCAATTACAAGTTGAATCCTTCACTTGCAAGGAGGGGGAGAGGAGTTTCTTAGTGTACTACTCAGATCTAACATCTATTTGGAAGGAACTGGATCATTATCAAAATGTGAATGGAAATGTGATGATGATGCAAAGGCCTAAAAATCACTTGTTTCCCAACAATGGGTATTTGCTTTCCTTTTGGGGCTGAATCCTACATATGAATCAATGATGATACAAATCTTAGGAAGTAAGAACTTACCTTCAGTTCAAGAAGTTTATGCCCTAATTCAGTCTGAAAAGAGTAAAAGAAGTGTGATGAATTGTATAGAAGGGGAACTGGTTGCATTAATTGTCCGAGGGGGTACAAGTTCAAATGTCGGAGATTCTTTTAAAAAATGGTGATTCACAGAAGAGAGTGGATGACAAAGATAAACTTTGGTGCACTCACTTTCAAAAGTCCAGGCACACTAGAGACATGTTGGGATCTTCATGGCAAACCTAAATGTGCTCAAGAACTGAGTAAGAAGTCTAATCCAAGTAAGAATCCAACCCAACAGAGTCAGAAAAAATATAACTCAACAAATGTGGCATCTCAAGAGACTATTCCCATGATACCCCAGGAGCGACACTCTGGTTCTGACCCCAAGGAAGAGATCATCAACTCCTTGCGTGACTACTTGGAATTATATCGTAGGACACTTTGCCAGATGGATTCTAGTCCTACTCCTACCTCTTTTGCGTCTACATCAGGTAACACTACCACTACTTTCCATGTGTCATCTCATACATCAAATTCCCCTTAGATAATTGACTTTGGAGCCTCAAACCACATGACTGGTAAGTCAAATTTATTTCAGGCATATAACCCCCTCTTTGGGAGAGAGAATGTGAGACTAGCTTATGGGTCTTTTTCCACCATAGCCGGCCATGGAACCATTTCCCTTCCTCTTGGTCTTACCCTCTCTAATGTATTACATGTTCCTAAATTACCTATCAATTTACTTTCCATTAGCAATATTGCTCATTCCTTGAATTGTTTAGTGATGTTTTTTCCTTCTTCGTGTGTGTTTTAGGATTTGACCTCGGGGGAAATGATTGGTAGAGAAAGCATGGTGGATGGCCTCTATGTGTTGGAGAGTAAAGCCGGTTGTGGCTACAGAGTCTTTAAGTTCATTTAGTGAGAGTCATGCCTATTTATGACATAAACGTCTTGGTCACTTTTCATTTAAGTCTTTAAAACTTCCTGAGTTATTTAAGTCTTTGTCAGCCAGAAAATTGTAGTGTCAGACGTGTCAATTGAACAAACATTGTAGAAATTCTTTTTCCTTAAAAAATAAAATATCTGAATTTCCTTTTTCATATTGTCTGTTCTAATGTTTGGGGCCCTATTTCTCTACCTACTGAGACTAGATATAAATATTTCATTACTTTGATTGATGATTACTCTAGATATATTTGGATTTATCCTATGCGATCTAGAGATGAAGTGCCAAAGATTGTGGAAGACTTTTAACAAATGGTTTTCACTCAATTCTAAACTGAAATTCATTTTTTTAATCGGACAATGCAAAAGAGTACTTCCATAGTGATCTCACGGAGTTATTTGCTTCGTGTGGATCCCTTCATTGAAGCTCTTGTGCCAGGACACCTCAACAAAACAGTGTTGTTGAAAGAAAAAATCGTCATCTTCTAGAAGTAGCTCGTGGTTTATTACTTCATACAAATGTTCCAAAACGCTTTTGGATGGATGTTGTTATGTGTGTTGCATATATCATCAACCATATGCTATCTCGGTTACTAGAGTATATGGCCCCACATCAACTTTTGTTTCCTATAGCTCTGTTGTCCCCCATTCCAAATCCGAATAGGATTCCTTAACAGTTTCCCACACATCGCAAGTCATCGGCAGGAACATGAATGGTTTTCCAAATCCGAATAGGTCTTCTCTATGCTTTGGGGGTCATTGTTTCGTTCATGACTTGTCTCAAAAGGGTTACCATTGCTATGACCCTGCTTCACGCAAGTACTATGTGTCAATGGATATATCCTTCTTTGAGAGTCAACATTTTTTTCTTGGTTTCTCCTCAGGGGGAGAGTAGGGTTGAGGAGAAACACACTCAAGTTCAACTACCTCCTGTTTAGCACCTCCAATCATCTTTCCCGAGGTTAAATCCTGAAATTCACAACGAGAAGACCAAAAATTAACTCGACAATTATGATCAAGGGTTAGTTTACTAACAGACAAGAGATTGTATGATAGGTTAGGAACATGTAGAACATCTTTAAGGTTTAGAGAAGGAGAAATAGACACAGTTCCTTTCTCAGCAACAGTAGCAAAGGAACCATCTGCAATTTTAACCTTTTGATTCCCTGCACAGGGTGTATATGAAGAAAAGAATTGCGAAGTGCCGGTCATATGATTAGTGGCACCTGAATCTAATATACAGGAGCCATTAGATTTGGTACAAGCAATGGCTCTAGTGAAAAAATTACCTGACTAAACTAGAGAACAGGATGGGTTAGAATTTCCTAACAATTGAGATTGAAACATTTTATATAAGTGCTCTATTTGTTCCTTTGTGAAAGGAAGATTCTAGGGATGATTGCTGCCTTGGATCTGAATTGCTTACTTGAAATGCGCGGACATCTCCCCCTGACTTGTTGTCACTGCCTGATTTTTTCTTCCAACCTGTCGGTTTCCTGTGCAGCTTCCAACAGGTTTCCCGAGTATGCCATGGCTTTCTACAATGATCACACCAAGGCCTCTGCTTTCCTCCTCGTCTATCTCCTTCTAAGTCTGCACCTCAGGCCACAAGAGCGGACCCTTCATTCTCTGTTTTTGTTTCACTAACATTCTTCAACATCACTTGCCGCCATGCTTCTTCTCTACGCACTTCTGAAAAAACTTCTCTTATAGTAGGCAAGGGCTTTCGCCCTAAGATACGTCCCCGAACCTTATCAAGTTCTTTATTCAAACCAGCCAAGAAAACAAATACCCGGCCTCTTTCTATCTTCTTTTTGTACCGAGCACTGTCACTCGGACTTTCCCATTCTTCTTCTTCAAATAAATCCAACTCCTGCCAAACAGCGATCATCTCATTATAATAAGTTGTTACTTCACGTTCACCTTGCTGCATCTTCCACATTCGGGTATTCAGTTCGAACAATTGTGAATGATTGTCCAAATCCGAATAGGTTTCCCTAACAGGTTCCCACACATCGCGAGCCGTTGGCAGGTACATGAATGATTATCAAATCCGAATAGGTTTCCCCTAAGCATGGATGTCAATCATGTTTAACTTGCCAAGTAAGCCTAGGAATTTCACTGAAGACAGTTCTTTTGTCAAAACATAAGCAATTTGCATCTCTAAGGGTGTGTAAGGAATGCAAAGTTCGCCCAAGACAATTCTCTCTCTTATTAAGTGTTAGTCAATCTCAATATGCTTAGTCCTATCATGATGTATTAGGTTATTTGCAATGTTAATGGCAGCCTTATTGTCATAGTACAATTTGAGGGGACCATCAACTTTCACCCCGAGCTCACCTAGGAGAGTCCTAAGCCGCAATAGTTTTGCAACACCATGTGCCATATCCCTATATTCAGCTCCTACACTTGATCTCGCAACCACATTTTTCTTTTTACTTCTCCAAGTAACCAAGTTCCCCCAACAAATGTGCAATATCCGAAAGTAGACTTCGTATCTTCAATCGATCCAACCCAATTAGCATTAGTATATGCCTCTGTATCAAGTTTATTATGCCTCTTGAGCATAATTCCTTTCCCTGGACATGTCTTCAAATGCCTAACGATCCTTTCAATTGCTTTCATGTGAAGAATCTTGGGAGAATGCATGAACTGGTTGACAACATGCACTACATAAGCTATATCAGGTCGGGTAAGAGATATGTATACCAATTTTCCCAACAGCTTTTGGTACCTTTCTTTATCGGAGTAGTCTTCACTGACCGATTTTTGGAGACAATGGTTCTACTCTATTGGTGTATCTATTGGTCTACTCCCCATCATATTTGTTTCCTCTAAAAGATCAAGAACATACTTCATTTCACACACACACACACACACACGTATATCTATCTATCTATCTATATATATGCCTTCTTGTGACCTTGCAACTTCAATTCTAAGGAAGTACCTTAGATGACATAGATCTTTAATATCAAATTCAGATGTCAAGAACTCCTTCAATATTTTTATGTCTTCTGGATCATTCCCTTCAATTACCATATCATCCACATAGACTATGAGAGCTGTAAGCATATTACCTTGTTTCCTTATGAACAAGGTATGATCTGCACCACTTTGAGTGTATCCCACTTTCTTCATGGCCCCACAAAGCTTCTCAAACCAAGCACGAGGAGATTGCTTAAGCCCGTATAATGCTTTCCTTATCTTGCATACCTTCCCATGAAAGTCATAGCCAAGTGGAGGATTCATAAATACCTCCTTATGCAGATTACCATTCAGGAAAACATTTTTCACATCCAATTAATGTAGTTCCCAAGAAAAATTTGCAAGTAATGATAATAGAACCCGAATTGTATTAAGCCTTGCAACTGGAGCAAACATCTTCTTGTAGTCAATCCCCTCCTGAGTGAACCCTTTTGCCACCAGCCTGGCCTTATATCTTTCAATGGAGTCATCCTCCTTATGCGCTTCATAGTGAACACCCACTTACACTCCACAATACTCTTCCCTTCTAATAGATCCACTAATTCACAAGTCTTGGCTTTAATTAAGGCTTTTATTTTCTCATTCATTGCCCCTCTCCATCTTGGGTCAAACAATATCTCTGAGTACCCAGTAGGAACATGGGCAAAATAAAGAGCAAACACAAATGAATAATAACTAGGAGATAAACATGAATAATAAGCATATTTAGCAATGGAATGTCAAGTAGTACAAGAACAGATAGGCTTACGAAAAGCAATGGGAAGATCCAAGTCAGAAATAGGAGTGATAGCATTAGTGATAGAGTTACCGGGATCCATTGAGACAAATTGATCTGAGTCCGGTTGGTTGTTGCCACAAGTTGGAGGATCTCTTTTTCCTTTTCCTGTAGAAAATTTTCATATTTCTCTATTGTCTATTAATGGCATTAGTCCCATCCTCAACATCTGGAGTAGTAATAGGTTTAATAGGGGTTTCAGTAGATTCACCTGGACAGCTAGAACTAGGAGGATAAGGAGGAGAAGATGGAAGACCCGAAGCTGAAAGTGGCACAAAGAAGAAAGGAGAGGAAGTATCATCTTCCATTTTACTAGTCTCTCATTGAAGAGGATTCCTAGAGGAGCGAAAATAAGGCTGAGACTCGGAAAACACCACATCCTTGGTGACATACTTTTTCTTGGTAATTTGATCATAACACTTGTAACCTTTTTGTGTGGGAGAGTACCCTAGGAAGACCCCCTTATAGCCTCAGGGTCCAACTTTTTCTTCTTAGGATTCTTGACATGTTGAAGCACACAACCAAAGACTCTAGGAGGAAGAGAGAAATCTGGGAGGTTAGGACAAATGATAGAAAATGGAGTTCTCATACCCAACACCTAGATGGCATTCGATTTATCATATACGATGCAATATGGACTGCTCAAGACCAATAGTTTTTGGGAACCTTGTGCTGAAACAGTAGGGATCGAGCAGTCTCCAATAAGTCTATTCTTGCACTCAACAACCTCATTCTATTGAGGGGTACTAGCATAAGATGATTGATACAAAATACCCGCATCCTCCATGAACAGATTCAAAGAGCTTTCAAAATACTCAACAACATTGTCTGAGCGAAACTACTTTTTTTTTTTTTTTGCCAAACTGAGTTTTAATCATTTTGTAAAATACCATGGTTATCTGTGGAACTTCATCATGCCCTTTTAACAAGTAGATCTATGTGCATCGTGAATAGTGATCAATAAAGCTAATAAAATAACGAAACCATCTATAGAAACAAGAGATGAATGGCCTCACACATTAGAATGAACTAAATCAAAAGGAGTTTTAATTTCATTACTAGAAATTAGATAAAGAGCTCTATATTGTTTTGACAACTAACACACTTCACAAACCAAACTCTAACTTGAAACACACTTAAAGAACTCAGGAAACAATCCTTGCATTGAAGAAAAAAACAAATGACCTAGCCTAACATGCCATAAATGTAACCTAGCTACTGACTCCTCATTATCCTGACCACTAACAGTAGATGACAAGGATGAATTGATGTCCGCATCAAAATAATAGAGACCTGCAGACTCATGACCACTCCCAATCATTCTCTTCGTCAATCTGTCCTGAAAAATACAATGAGTAGGAAAGAATGCTATTCTATAGTTTAAGTTTTATGTAAACTTAGAAACAGATAATAGGTTTGAAGTAAGATTAGGAACATGCAGAACAAATTTAAGAGAGAGATCCTTGCCTAAGTTAACCTCCCCCTTTCCAGAAATGGTAGAGAGGGAGCCATCAACAACTCTCATCTAATCTTGGCCAAACATCAAATGATAAGAAGAAAATAAAGAAGACATGTGTGTCATATGGTCAGTAGCACCAAAATCAATAATCCAAGAGTTAAAAACTATAAGACCAGTCACACTATGAGTAGAGACAATACTTGATTTGGCAAGAGAGATGGGTGCAAGTGGATTGTTCCTCAACCGAGCCATGGCTCAGGATTTCTACCTCATCAGCTGTGAAATCAAAAAATGACCTTTAGGTGTGTGAACTAGTGGTCTGTCCCGTTGGAGGAGGTGCAACTGTGGGTGTGTTCTTTGGGCTTTCAACATTGTTACTTATGACAACATTTCCACTTGTTGTTTGGCTCTTTTGAGGCTTCTTGTCCTTTCTTAATGCAACTGGTTTCAGATGAGGATAAAAAATCCAACAAGTCTCTTTCAGATGTCTGTCTCCTCCACAATGAGAGCACTTGAAGTGCCTCATGTCTAAACCCTTGCCCCCTTTTTGGCTTGAAGAAATCAATGCTAAATGCTCAATAGATTGCACTTGGGTGTCTACTTGCATCTCTTCCCTTCTAACCTCTTTGTTCCTTACAAGATAGTAAACATGATGTAAATCTTGAAGATCATCCTTTCCTAAAATTTGGGATCTTATATTTTCATATATCGGGTCTACGCCATCCAAGAACTCAAAAGCTCTGCCTTCTTCTATTTGTTTATCGTGCCTCCTTATCTCTTGCATTTTCCCAATCAAGTACAAGATGGTGGTCCAGTTCTTCCCATAGTTCTTCCAAGGTTGCAAAATAAGTTACAACAGACATATCCCCTTGCCTCAATGCAACAATATCTTGGGTTAGTCTATAAATTCTTGCATTGTTCTTCCACTGTCCGTAGGTTTTAGACACCTTCTCCCAAATCATAGAAGTTGTAGGGAAGTGTTGAATAGTCCTTTCTACCCTTGGAGTCATTGAAGAAAGAAGCTAGGACATAACAATAGCATTCTCCTTGCGCCAGGTTGAATATTCGACATCATTCTCTTTAGGTTCCTTCTTCTATCCATCTATATAACCCATAAGTTCCCAGGAAGTAATGAAAAGTTTAGCTAAAAGAGAGCATTCTCTAAAGTTGTATTCATCTAACAATACATTGGTGATTTGCAGGCTATGCAGATTTGGATTTTCCAGGTTTGAGGATCTTCCACCAGTCCTATTATCCTTAGAAGACACTTCTCTTGATATTGTGGACATGTTATACTTCTAATAGCAACCTACAACTGTAGTCTTAAAGAGAAAGACAAGGTTTAAGACCTGTTGGAGCTGTTATTGGGCTGAAAGCAGTCAATTACCCTGTTGAGATTTATTTTCTGTAACTTTTGAGTCCTTCCTACACCCATTGGATATTAGAAGAAGCTTTACAATTAGGAAAAATTTACCACTAAACTGAAAGCAACCCCTACAATCAAATCTGTAGCAGAGAACCTTCTGCAACTGGACTGGGAATACTCCCTATAATCAGGTTTGGACTAAGAGTAACTTCTGTAAACAAATCCACCACTTCCTGTAGTCAAACTTGGGTTGTAAACACTTTCTGTGATCTATTCTATAACTCCCAGACAGCAACTAGGACTATCCACTCAGTCCTCCTTCCTAGATATGCTCTACATAGATCTCTCTAGTAGTTGAATGGCTATTAACTGTTGCAGAACAACTAGCAGGGCATGAACAGGCTGGGAGAACTCTCTTTGGTCCCTACCCGCAAAGAGAAACCTAGACACAGACCTTTCTATAGTCTACAATCAACCATAGGGCTTCTTCATAGTAGCCAAGAAAAGGAGATGAAAAACGGATGGAAGAGAGAAGAAAAGGAGAAAGTAGTGTAACCAATTAGGCTGATTGGTGCTCTAATACCATGTCTACTGAAGTAGACAAGTAGAAGAGGAAGAAGAGAAGAGAAGAGGAGCAGAGAGATCAGTGAAAGGGCGACAATGTGATATTAGCTAGCCCTAGAAACTGATATATGTAATAACATTAAGAAATTACAACAAAATACTAGAACGCCCCTGATTAGGGGTGTAAACGGATCAAATTCGAATCGGATAAGGCAATATCTGAATTCGAATCCGATTAGAAAATCCAATATCAGAATTCGATTCGATATCCGACAAATATTGAAAATTAATATCCGAATTTGAATCTGATTAAATATTTGAATATTCGAATTGATTCGGGTTTGTTTAATTAATTATTTTAGATAATTAATAAATATATAAAACGAATATTTTATTGATATAAAAGTATATAAATATATAAATTATTATATAACTTAATAATTATATATATAAATTATATAAAATATTTTATATATTATATATAAGAATTAAATAATTGATAGAATTTAGATATTTATCGAATGTCGAATTCAAAATCGGATTTTTCGAATACCGTTGACACCCCTATCCCTGATAGTGATAGGACACCTAGACAATACAAAATATATCAAACTTAGGCCCAGTAACTAAAGGCCCATAACAGACTATAAAACTAAAACATAGACTGATAAATAAGCCCACCAACACTTAATCATTCGACCCAACACATAGTCAACAAAAACCTTCTTGAAACCTCCAATAGTGACTATTTTTCCTCTTAGATACCCCGTTATATTGATGAGTGTAAACATAAGAACTCTGATTAATGATACTAGATTCTTCCAAGAAGGAACTAAGGGAGTTCTCAAAATGTTTTCCCCATTTTACTCTCAAATTATGTCAAAATCATATGCATATCTTGTCTAAAGTGATTGTTTATATTGACCATTCTACATTGAAGTATTTACTTGCTAAAAAAGATGCAAAACCTAAGTTGTTAAGATGGATTTTATTGTTGCAAGAATTTAACCTAGAAATAAAAGACAAGAAAGGCATTGAAAACATGGTAGCAGATCACTTGTCTAAATTGGACAGGGAGTATGTGGAGAGTATGGATGAACACCCTTTGCATGATGAATTTCCTAATGAGAAACTATGCTTTGTACATGATAATAATGAACCGTGGTATATTGATTCTGCTTATTCTTGTAGGTAATGAATTACCCCCTGACATTTCATTTCATTAAAAGAAAAAAAAAATTATTTGATTTGAGGCATTATCTTTGGAAGGAACTGTATCTATACAAGATTTGTGCAGATGGCATGGTGAGAAGATGCATACCAAAGGAAGATGTGCGGAGTATACTTAGTTTTTGTTATGACAAAGAAGTGAGTGGACACCATGGGCCTTCCAAGACGGTGGCAAATGTTTTACAAAGTGAATTTTATTGGCCTACCTTATTCAAAGATGCTTATGCTTATGTAAGTTCTAGTGATCGATGCCAACGGATAGGTAATATATTAAGGAAAAATGAGATACCCCTAAACAATATTCTTATTTGTGATATTTTTTATGTTTGGGGCACTAATTTCATGGGTCTTTTTCCAAAATCCTTCAATAATGAATATATACTTGTTGCTGTTGATTATGTGAGTAAATGGGTAGAAGCAATTGCATGTCCCACGAATGATGCTAATGTTGTAATTAAATTCTTGAAAAAAAAATATTTTTACTAGATTTGGTACACCGAGATCTATCATTAGTGATGAAGGTAAATACTTTTGCAATAAACAGTTTGATAATTTATTAATTAAATATGGTGTTACCCATAATATTGCTACCTCCTATCATCCCCAAACTAGTGGGCAAATAGAAAATTTCAAATAGGAAATTGAAAAGTATTTTAGAAAAGACTGTGAGTTTGTCTAAGAATGATTGGTCAATGAAATTGGATGATGCACTTTGGGCTTATAGGATAGCTTTCAGAACACCTATTGGAATGTCTTCTTATACGTTGGTGTTTGGTAAGACTTATCACCTTCCTGTTGAATTAGAGCATAAAGCATATTGGGCCATGTAACTGCTTAACTTTGATTTGCAAGTTGCAAGTGAACAAAGAAAGATTCAATTGAATGAACTTGAAGAATGGTGGCACCAAGCTTATGAGAATTCTAGAATTTATAAAGAAAGAACCAAGGCATGACATGATGCATACATTAAAAAGGAGTTCACAGTTGGAAACAGTTCTTTATAATTTTAGATTGAAGCTTTTCTCTGACAAACTAAGGTCAAGATGGAGTGGTCCATACATAGTGACTAAAGTTTTTCCTTATGGTGCAATTGAAGTATGTAATGAAACTAAGGGGACTTTCAAAGTCAATGGGCAAAGATTGAAGCCTTACATTGATGGTGGACATAATTCTTTTTTCAAATCCACCATTCACTTGAAGGATCCATGAAAATGGAAACAGAGTCAAGCTAACGACTATAAATTAGAACTATATTTTATATTTATGCACTTTATAATTTCTAGTTGTTTCATGTTTCTTTATTTTCTTTTAAGTTTTATTTTAATTTTTGCTTTCTCTTGCTATTGCCGTTTTTCTTTCCTTTTGATTGATGAAAGGTAGGTTATGATTTTGAAGTCTATGGATAGGAAATTTCAGCATGTGCAACCGAAACCAAGACCAACTCAAAAGGAAGTTTCTTTCTCTTCTTTTTGCTCTTTAACTTACTTAACATTGATGACAATGTTACATTTAAGTTTGCGAAGAAGATTGCAATTTCATTATTAAAATTTTTGTGAATCCGAGAGCATGATATGATTGCACCAAAAATTTTTGAAATATGCATTAGCTTAAGTTTGTGATTGCTGAATTTTTCTTGATGACTAAAAGCCTATGATAAATTCTTGATTGAAACCGAATATGATTTAGAAAGAAAGATAAATGCTAATCTTGATGATTGATTGATTCTTGTGTTAATTCTTTTGTATCATGAATGATGAAATTCTTGAGCATATTACGCCATGATCTTGTGAATTGTGTGCAACTTAGTAAATGATTATGTGAGTTATATGGAACATTATGATCATTATGTGATATTCTAGAACTTGTTTGATTAGCTTTTGAGGCGAAATCCTAAACAACATATTACTTTAGAGATGATTTAGGCCATCTTTGGATTGTTTGAGCCTTTTAAAGCCAACATTGATATATTTCAATCATTAGTTACCCTTTTGAGCCTTTTCAAAAGAATGGCATATGCAAAGCATATGATTAGTTACCATTAGAATTCTTTTCTTTAACACTCATTGTACTTAACCTGTCAAACCCAAAAAACCATGATCTACCCCTTCAAGAGAGCTTAATTCTGCACAATGATGTTGATGAATGAAAGAAAGGAAGATGAAAAAAAAAAGTGTTGAAAAGGAAAGATAGAAAAGAGGCTTCAAAAATATATCATAAGCCTAAAATTATTTTCTGAAAAGTTTATTCACTGCCCAAAAAAATCAAAAGAAATAAATTTGGGGGTTGTGATACATGTGAAAAGAAAAAAAGAAATATGGGGATATATGGAGAGTATATTTATATGTGCATATCCTTCAATGCTCTCTTGCTTTGTAATTCCTTATCCTTTCTTTGTTAGCCCCAACCTAGGCCTCACATTATAGGCTTAAGAAAGACCTATTGATCTAAAGTTTTATGATTTTCTATATTAGTAGAGAAGGACTATGAAAAACAAGTTTATGGAAGATCCAAAAATTTCAAGGATTAATTTCAAAGATCCATTGGTTTGCATAATTTGAACTACGGAGCATGCATGAAACTTGAAAATTGGCAAAATACACACACTTCAATATTCATGATGAGATTTTGTTAGCATAAGATTTATGATAATTCTTGATTGGTATTTTGAATGCTTTCTAAGTCATATACCATATGCAATCTTTGAGGCATATACTTTTGAAAATCAAGATAGGTAAAGCATGATCAATTTATAAGCTTAAGTATGATTTTATTCATATTTTGCTCGAGGACAATCAAAAGCTAAGTTTGGGGATATTTGATAAGCCTATATTTATACATATTTTCATACTTTTAACTTGATGATTTTGGTAATAATGTTTTTTAGAATTAGCGTGGTATTACACTAATTATGATGAAATTGTCTTGCAATGTGATTTGGAGCTTAATTTTGAAATTTTAAGGAAGAATTGGATTTAATTGATCAAGACAATCATAGAGGAAAGTCCATGCAGCAATGGTGTTCCATGATGTGGCCATGAAGAAGAGAATCTATTGAAACTGGATTTGATATGCATGTACAAAAAAGGAAAATTTCCTATTTTGATATTGTTCCCGTATCTTGGGCATAACTTCCAACCTATAACTCTGATTGAGGTGATTCAAATGGCTAATTAAAGCTAAGAGATAGGGATGCAACTCTTGTGTTTACTGCACACCCTAGTTCCGTTGCCAACCAAGTGAAATTTGAACTACAAGTTTCGGGTCTGATAGTTGGTAGTGTAGAAAAAATAGGAATTCAACTTTGATCAAAACAAGGAGACCTAATTTGTGTTGAGTTAGGAGTTTGCATTGAGAGGTAGTGGAGGGGGGCTGAATTATAAAAAGGACCATGGACTCAATGCAAAGACACATTCTTAGAGAGAATTTGACAGAAGAGAAAAGAAGAAGCAATTTCAACATGCTAGAGAATGAGAGGAAGAAACCGAATCTAAGAGGGAGGAAAGCTTAATTGCTGCATTTGTCTTCTACCGTCAAAGGCTAAAGTTTTCTTGTTGTTCTACTCATTCCTTGATGTGTTTTTGCTGGGTTTCTTCTTTAAGATTCTTTAGTGTGTTGAATTTAATTATGTCTAGCTAAATTCTCTTAGTTAGGGTTTAGATGGATTTTGATTTTAGGATTATATACTTATTTGTTTAATTCAATTCAAGATCTTATTATTATTTGCATGAGGAATTTTTTATTACTGTGCTTAATGCTTTAAAAGAATTGACCAACCTTTTAATGATTCGATGGTTTATGCATGACTGACTAAAGGATTGCTATGAATTAGATCCCTAGGCAATAAAAATCGCATGTTAGACTATGATATCGAAAGACGATTAGCTCATGTGTGGGAATCAAGGAAGCTTAGTGAATCAAATCTCCTTCTAAGATTAGAGGATTCTGAAGAACTTAATGCTTATTTTTCCTTTTGACTACCACTTAGAAATTTGATGGTAGAATTGGATTAATAAAGGATTAACATGACTTGAGAAAGCTTACTAATTAATTTAGGGAAATCCACCATCACATGCAAATAACTTTAAAATACCTTAGGGTAATTTTGGTCTTGAGTTGGATTGAATAGGCAATTATATAACCTTGATTTAATGAATAGGCATTCATTCATTGATTTAGTTTTTATTAAGTTTTATATTTGCATTAATTCTTCTTAGTTTTTATTCACTCAATTAATTCACGAATTTAACTCATGTTAGTTTAAAATTGATTTGGTATTGTGATCTAGTCTCTGTGGGATCGACACTCATCTCATCATTATACACATTTGACTAAGGTACACTTGCCTGAATTAACTGTGCAAAAATTACACAACATAATGTACAAGTAGTTGATAATAATAACAAATAATAAATTCCTTTTGTAATGTATTTTTTATGGGTGTTGGATTGGAGATGTCTCAAACTAATCCAGGTTTTCTATTCTTTTGACTGATCACAATTAGGCTTTCTTTGAGTACCCATTCAGAACCCATAGAAGTATTTGTAGCAAATCTCAAATGCCAGTACTTGATGAAGGAAGATTTGGCCTGACCTCGCAATCACTCCACGTGACAAAAGCAAATAGCTCGGCACAACAGTGCACCCAGGGCGCAAGCA
Source organism: Nelumbo nucifera (assembly GCF_055504915.1). NCBI lineage: Eukaryota > Viridiplantae > Streptophyta > Magnoliopsida > Proteales > Nelumbonaceae > Nelumbo > Nelumbo nucifera. The sequence goes on along the minus strand of NC_142656.1, from coordinate 57,662,109 downwards.
CCAAAGGGAAGAAACCAACAGTCCGAACTCCCTTCGAGGAGCCTGAACTCCCTACGAGGAGCCCGACCTCCCTACGAGGAGCCCGACCTCCCTACTAAGAGCTCGAACTCCCTACGAGGAGCCCGACCTCCCTACGAGGAGCCCGAACTCTCCCTTGGGCCCCAAGCCACACAAGGCAGTGACCCAAAGTGGCCCGCCTCATGGCAGTTCGGGACACTCCCCTATCCGAACTCAAGACTTCACCTCGTTCGCCACTCCAGCACTTCGCCTCCGAGACGCCGAACTGAACAAGCGTACCATACCTGACACCGAGGAGGTCCGTATCCAAGGGCGGCGCGTCTGACTGACTTGGGATCTGACGCTTGACAGCCGTACTTCAACGGTCACCTACCACCGCCACCTGCCACCGTCATCGCCAGTCGTAGAGACGGCTCCGACAAAAGGGAGCAGTGGCGGTTCTGTCCAACAGAGGGGATGACACCCGAACTGCCAGGAGACCAGAGCTAATCGTACCCGACCTGACAAAAGCTTAGGAGTGAGTGCACGAGGTGGATATAAAAGGTTCCCTACCCCCAAGAACAAGGTATGCGAACTTTGCACCATCTGGTTTCATCTTGCCTAAGAATTCTAACTTGAGCTTCAGAGCATTCATACCGGGTTCCCCCCCGGAGCTTCCTCATCTTCTCTGTTTCAGGCTCCCTGTAGCTCCGGTTAGAGGCAAGGTCGTTGACAGCTAGGACTCAACCGGATTGCGCACCATCAGTACTCATTCAGGTTTTCTTTAAAGTTATGGAGCCTTTCCTTGTTGGGAAATAAAAAGTATTTGAACAAGTTTAGGTTCTCTTGTTGGGCTTTTATCGGCCCTATTGATGGTTATATGGTCACATTTTGGCGCAAAGTGAAGAGCTTGTTATAATGTCTCGTTCAATGTGTATATTGGATATTTGCATTTGTATCCATCTTAATAATCCAAACGCTTACATTTTTACATTTTGGATTGCATCCTATTTTGCCAAACTCCAAGAGTTCATTTTAAAAAGTATTTGTGTTTGCACTCCAACCAAACAGAGCCTTAGTTGCAAAGCACTAAAGAAGGGAGTAATCCATACACCCATAAGTGGCAATATGTTGATAGCTGAAGTGACTAACCGAATGATTTATTGTTTTGTCTTTTAGCAAATAAATTATTTTGTAGTCCTTTTCCCACATAAACGACATACTAGAGTATGTGCTATCTTTCTTAGTGTATGTTTGGATAACTGTGTGCATTTTTCAATAAACACTACCACATAGGTACCACTTCAGCATTTAACCCATCATGTTGATTCGTACACATAGAGACTCGTAAAAGTTGGTTTTGGTTTATGTGCACGTCCACTAATTGGGGAAACTTCATTTTAACGCTTCCTCCAATGGTTAGGCATTTATTCACTATTATGATGGTGCCTAGTGGCACCTAGTTGTCAATAAACGGTTTTGTTATTACTTTTCTCGATTTTGCAAACAAAGCAAGTACACACATTTAGTAAATAAACGAAAGTTATACCAAACATACTTAATATTTGTGTCATTTATAATCAGTTTTTTATTTTGGTAAAGTCATTTATGATCATTTAATAACTAAATTCACTGTCTTTGATGTAACTTCTTAAACTTAATTTGAGTTTTTACAAATGTATCATAATTTTTCACCATATCCATGTATATCCAAAGTGTATCTCAATATATCCCTTAATATTACTTCTTGGATGTTCCTTGCATTTCCAATAATTTGAACCTTAGGCTGTATTTGGTTGCAATACAAATAAATTTACATTGATGCAAAACTATGACAGTGCAAATGATTTTAGTGTAAATTTAAAATTCTGGCCTATCTTTATTTCAAAATTTAGCTTATTTTGTTTGATTGTAGTACAGATGAAATAAATTAAAACATGAAACAGAACAAAGTAAAACCCAAAACAAAATTAAACTAGAATTTGTACACTCTCATGCATTTGTACTAATGCAAATAAAATTGCACAGCAACCAAACATAGCCTTAGTATAGGTTCTTTCACTTTTTCAATGGCAACAAAAGTTGATCAATGTGAAGTAATTGGGCTGAACGAAATTTATTTTTTCAAATTCAAATTTAGTTGGATTCACCCTTATATGATCAGATTTTGTTCAACTTAAATATTTATGCTTACATGTAGTTAAAATTTATGTTGTATCTATTAGTAAATTTGGTTTAGATGTTATGTTTTTACTGAAGTCATACGTTCAAGTTTAACACAAATTATTTTCAATTTAGTTCATTTAATTAGTAATATATAATATTTTGATAATTCTTAATTTAATTTATTAATACTAATTAATATCATCCGATTGCAATTCCAAATTCAATCCAAGTTGGATATAAATCATACATATAAGATTGGATTCAAATTTGAAAATTTAACAAATCAAATTATCCCATTTAATTGGATCAGCTTGCAGAGTAGAAGCAATGGTACAAAAAAGGTTAATTTTCAATGTTAGTAAACTGAAGTTATTTTCAGAAAGCAATAAGAAAATTCTCATATAGGTGCTGAAAAAGAATTTGGCCTACTGCCCCAATGAACTCTTGTCCTCTTAATAGTAGGGGTGTTCACGGGTCGGGTTGGGTTGGTTTATTGGGGTTTTCCCAACCGACCCGACCTGGTCGGGTTACTTGAGGTGGAAACCAAAACCGACCCATTGATAGGCCAAACCAGCCTGGTCGGTTTGGGTCGGTTTCGGTTTTGCTCCTGTACAAAAGGACACCTAATTGAATTCTAATTGTAATTGCCTAATGGGTTGCCTATTTGGTGTAAAAGACTATAGAAAGTTAGAAACTATGATAGATTGCCTATTCTAATTATAATTGCCTAATGGGCCTTCTAGTTCTAGTAGATATTAGTTATAATTAAGTAGGAAACTACTCAAACTAGGAACTACCGAACTAGTAGAAGACTAGTTTGGTTCGGGTCGGATTGGTTTCGGTTTTCACACAAGAAAACCAAAACCAACCCGATATATCGGTTTATATATTTGCCCAACCCGAAACTGACCGGTACTGATGAAAACCCGACCGACTCGGGTTAAGTCGGTCCAGGTTGATCGGTTTGGTCGGGTTGGGCATTCTTATGAACAGCCCTACTTAATAGATCAATAATAAGAAAATTCTCACATTGGTTTCTTTTTTTTCTCCATTAAGCCCCATTCATTTTTAGGAAAGTGTTGAGTTGAAACGTTTTGCAAGTTTAGATACATTTAGAAGTTCGGGGACCAAAGTGACACTAGGCCCAAAATACAGGGTGCTAATCTGAAATTTTTCCTAAATTAAAATACACTTACCTAGATAAGTAAAGTTACTTGTGCGCTTGATTCTAAGATAAATTATATAATAACTCTTTTATCCATAAAAAAATATTGTTTGAATGGACAAAATTATCCCAACATGTCTTATCAATTTTTCCCCTAGGTGGAGATAGGTATCACTAAACTAGGATGGCTATTTTTCCATAGTTCCTACATGAACGTGAAAAACAAATATGGGAAAAGCAATCAATTGGAACCACGATCCCATTGACCGGTTTCCCCCTTCAACTGTATTTGGATGCGGTGTAAATCAAGAACCGATGTAAATTTTACATTGGATCACTTTTGTACATGTTTGGTAAAAAAGTGTAATCACTATCGACGTAAAACTACACTCCGATTCAGTTTTGTGAGCGTTTGGATGGAATGTAGTTTTACGTTGATGATAGATGTAAAACCTCATCACATTTAAAGTTTTACATCAATAATCGATGTAAAAACTACATCAATTTTATCGATGTAAAAACTACATCAATTTTATCGATGTAAAATTTAAACAACTTTTTACATCAATTTCAAAATACAACGGTCATATATATTTAAGGCTCAATGTAAAACATCATCAGTGTATTTTTAATGTAACATTTTACACCTCTTCCAAACGCAGCCTTCAGAATCCAAAAAACAAAAATGGGACAAGTCTGCATAAAGTGTTGCTTCTTCGAAATCAGGTGGGTTGATAATAAGAGCAGCTATGCATTAGTTTCCCTCAAAACACCGAGATGTTTGAGAGTTTAGATTTCGCATCATCATCGTCCAGTCTAAAGACCATGGATACAAGGTAGATAAAGTATAATTCCAAACACAAGTTCAATACCAAGTGTAAGAGAACAATTGCAATAAACAATATTTACAGGTCAACTAAGTGATGAATCCATAAGATGCAGAATGATGCAAATATGTTCATGATAAATAAATAAAAAATGCAATAATTGAGCCCAAGTAAAACTATACTTAAGTAGAGTAATAGCATTGCAAGTCTTCTTTCTATTCATATTTTGTTTTTCTATCTAGATTCTTCACACCGCTGCCCTTCCATTTGCATTGTAGTCAGTTGCAAGGACCTGACCATATTCACCTTTAGGATCTTCTTCTTCAAGGTAATCAGCTCTGGCATTCAGTGTCAGCATTTGGCAAATCAACCAGAAGAGGGAAGCATCAAGGGCCAGAAAAGCAGCACCACCAAAAAGACCAGTTTTGGCTGTGGGGCAACCTGTCTCTAGGTTGTGATGCACGTTCCGGGCAAGGTGAAGGCCTTCAGTGATTGAAGCCCACATCATCATCCCTTCTGCTAAAACAGACACTCCACTGGTTTCACCAGTGAATAAAATAAATACTTCAGAAACAATAAAAACTATAAACAAATTAATACGCATTGTTCCATACATTTAACACAGTTAATGCCTGGGGCATTTTATCATCAACATCTAAGTGGATCGTCCTTCATCTTTGTCAAATCATCATGCTTTGCTATTAGATCCACAGTTCTGGTAGGTACAGTGAACCTGGGTCATGTGCAAACCTTGGTTCTGGATAAAGTGGACATGGGTTGACAGGTACATGTTCAGGGTAGTTTTCTTTATGTTATACCTTCTAACAGGAGAAAGAGAGGGGATACATGTATACAGTTGAATTCCCTGTGCCGTAAAAACCAGATGGTAAGGAGACAATTAGCACAAGTAGTTATATCCTACTGGAAGAAATTTTGACAAAACTTCAAAAGTAGTTGGTTTGGTTAATTGTTCCAATCTATGCAAGGTTTCCACTTACTTTTTATAAAATGAAGAAACTGGATTTGTGGACATTGTCAATCACACTGTTCTGAATACTACATAATGCTCCAGAAACTCAAAAAAATCAACCTAGGCTATAAATTATCAAAAGGGAAACAGTTGTTTAATGTAGATTATATTTAATCGCCCACAAGTTCACAAGCAATTAATTGCAAATATGAAATTTTCTATAGTAAGTATAGGAGAAAGGACAAAAAAGGATAGGTATAATAAAATAGAAAGATGATGTTTCAAACGCTCAATAAATAAACAGAAATTTATCAATGAGATCCAGGAGAATAAACTTACATTGCAATTGTAAAGAAGACAACCAAGGAAGAGCTTCGAAACAAAGCCTCCGTTGGAACAGATTTCCCTTTGTAGGGGTAAAACACAGAGACTAATCCAAGACAAGTGCATAGAAAGAGAGCAACAACAGATAAGCTTCCCAAGGCCACAGTTGGGTCAGATGGATATTTGCAAATAACAACATCTTTCCCCGGGATTGCAATTCCAGATGCAGGCTGGCAAGAAACAAGAAAGAGTTACGAGTTAAGAAGTTAGAAAGCACAAACAGACAACGATAGCAGTTGCAGACAACAAAATTATAAAACCTCTGGAAATTTTATACTCAAGCTCATAAAAACTAACAGACTCAAAACCCTGAAAAATGAAGTAGATTTGATTGTATTTATTTACCAAAAAAATCTCTGGAATTTTTACCAAAAAAAAGAAGAATGTACTTAAGGTATTATTCAGCAAATATGATTTGATTGTATTTATTTACAAGCATGGATTTCTTTGACTAATAAAAGAAGGAAAAGAAAATTAGGAAGATCTTTCTATGTTGCCCTAATTTTATGTACTGACAATTCTTGCTAAATTCTTGGGCCATTAAAGAAAGATAAAGCAAAGACTTGCAAAATGTTCTTAAACAGTAAGCATATAATGGAGTAATATGAATGTCCTTAATGCTCCTTTTTTTTCAAAGAAGATAACTAAAAGATTATATTAAAGATAAAAAAAAACAAAGTACATGAGACAATCTATATCAGCAAAGAGGGGATCTGGCTCAGATACTACACCGCCAAATAATTTTCAATATACATAGAATATTTGTGGACACCCATTTTTTCTAGTTCATCAGCCAATGAACTTGATTCCCTAGTAATCATAATACACAGCAATAATACTTTGACTCCCAGCTTATAGAGGATTGAAGATTTTAAGCCTATATACCAGACAATCTTTGCTGGTAGCCCAGGCAAACAAGTGGATATCTTATGGACATCCCTATTTGTCTAAGTTTTACATATGTTGGCAAATTTAGATGCCCAGAAACCTAATATGCTTCCAAATAGAAAGCTAAACACAGAATGCACCTTCGAGCACTAGGCAAAGATGTTGGGTACCTAGTACCAGCAATAATGAAGAAACCAAAATTCCTTATTTTATCCTTTCAATCCCAACTCATAAGGATGGTTCAAGCTTGACACTGACGATACAGCTGTACTTTCAGATATAAGAGAACCTGCTGGTGGAATCGTGCAAAATCATCAAGTATATTAGATAAGCAAGTAGAGGAAAAAGTTTGGAGGTGTCCAAGTGCAGTGGCCTTTGCCTAGTTCATGTATTGGAATGCACCCCAATATGGTAGCACACTATATAGCCAGATCTGCTTGCAAAGGTGCAGAGGATAGAATTTTGATCAGGCATCCCTCCCCATTAAATAAGGCACCTAGTTTTCAAAGAGCCTTGTATAGAAATATATCGAGCTATCGACTGTAACAAAAAAAAATGAAAATGAAATAATGAAATAATGAAATAAAAAAGAAAACAAACACCACATGTAAAGATCAATACAGAAATTTCTGTTTCCCCTCTAATTTTAATACTTTTCAATATTCAAAATTGTTTTCGTGGACGTTTCCCAATTCTAAATATTATACTTTTGGGCTTGCAAATCTGAGACTATCAACAAATTTTACATTTTTTCTTGCATCTATCAACTTTGGTCTACTACTTAAAGATTTAAAGGATGATCAAATCCGCCATAGATAACAGAAAGCAGTAGAATTAAAAGTGCAAAGTAATAAATGAAAAAAAAATACTGTATTTATAGGTATTCACTCCATTCTACTTGATATCTAAACTTTGAAAGGAAAAAAAAAAAAACCTTTTTATTCTCTGCAATTATTCCAAGTATGAAGGAGAGCACGCCAAGGGCCGCCACAGTAAGAGAAACATGTGCAGTCCGAATTGCCATTCTCCAGCGAAAAGTGCACAGAATTCAAAATCTCGGCACAGAACAATCTGCAGCCAAGAACATCATAAACTGGCAGATCAGGAAAAAAAAAGGTAGATAAAGCATCAAACACTAAAAAGAAAGAAAAAAAACTGCAAAAGATGACGCATATATTTGTTTTAAGATCAAGAGTCAAGACAACAGTCTCCCTAAGAAATCATTCACATCAAACGACAGAACTCAGCAACAAAGTGATCTCTTCCAAAACTTAGACGAGGAGACAGAAAAACAAGCAGGGAAGAGTTAAAGAAATATCCTTCAACATAATAAAAATAAGCAGAAATTCAACGGAGAAAATAGATTTCTTCTTCTTCATCTTGTTGCTTGTTTTGTAAAATCAGAATACATGACAAATTGATAATAAATCAATAATAAAAAGAAATGAATAAAAAGAGAAGAGGTCTTACTCTTGACTCTTGAGTCTTACCCGTGAGGAGATAGATACGAAGGAATCTGAATACACAATGGCTTTGGCTCACACCTCACAGTGATCAAGACTGAATGGTAGACTTGCGAGCGGAGCGATATTTATGGAGAAGACCGACGAAGAATGGAGGAATCTTTATTTTAGGGTTTATTTTATTAACAAAAGAAGTCAAACTCGAATAAAATTTGGACTCACGTTTTTAACAGAATCTTCGTTCTTGTTCAGAATTAGAGCACTGATTGAATGATGAGGAGTGAAGAGATCCTCATCGTACGATTACGATCTGGACCCACTTTTTGTATGGTAGTAATGTAGTATCTTTTTAACACCGTTCGATTAAAGGAATATTTTATAGTGGGGCAGGGGCACATTCAGTAAATACTAAAAACGTGAAACTATCAAACTAGATAGAGGCGGTGTCCGTGTCAAAGACCTACCGAGATCACGAGTTTTGTCAAGGTCCCATACTTTCTTTTTTTTCCTCTCATCAGTAGGGATGTAAGAGTATAGGATCCGGATCGGATTTAGAACAATGGCGTCCAAATTTGACCCGAAATCCAATAGGATTTGAAGATATCGGATTCAAACTCAAATTCTAACGGATTTGGATCGAAGTTATATTTATTCTTTTTAATACATAAAATTAAAAAATTTAATATAAATATAATATACAAAATTTCTTATATATAATTTCATATGCAATATAATATATTAAGTTATATTTTATAATTTCAAATATAATTATATAAATTTTATATATTAAAATCAATAAATATTATAATGTAACTGAATTCGGATTTTAATTAGATAGGACGAGTCGAATTAGATATAGATTATAAAATCCAAATCCAAATCCGATTAATTAGATATGGGAAATTGTCTAAAACTCACCATAAGTTTTCAGCATTTCTCTTAAAACCCACCACAACTTTTCAAAATGTCTAAAACTCTAACTTGACGTTAAAGAGACTAACGGGTGTTGATATATTACCATTTTAACCTTCATAGAGAAATACAAAATATATACAAAATAAATTATATTACCATTTTAATATTTAGACGTGAAAAAAGGAAAATGTTCAAAAAAATATTTTCAAATATAAAATACATAAAAACATAGAAATTACAAAAAATATAAAAAATTATAGAAATTGCAAACAAAATAAAAATTATTTTCAAATTATATAAACTATATAAATTGAAAAAAAAATCAAAAAATAAAAAGTGTAGAAAAACACCAAAAATTATAGGAAAACACAGAAATTGTAAATAAATAACAAAAATACAGGAAAATTTATAGATTGTAGAAAATAGAAAAATGTAAAAAAAAGAAACAGAAATTGAAAAACATTGGAAATTATAGCAAAACACTAAAAATGCAAAAAAAAAACAAGAAAATTGAAAACTGAAAAAGACCATTTTTTCTCTAACTCATCATTCAACGGTAATTTGGTCATGAAATTTGTTATTTATACTGACATTGACACCTCTGTTAAGAAGCATTAACGGTGCACTAACGGAATGTGAGTTTTAGAAAATAAAAACTTACCGACATAGTGAGTTTTAGACATTTTGAAAAGTTGTGGTGAATTTAAGAGAAATATTGAAAACTCATGATGAGTTTTAGACAGTTTCCCATTAGATATAGATTGTAAAATCCAAATCCAATCTAATCTGATTATGTAAACACATCATCTGCATCCTAAATAATCAAACCAGATGTTCTTGATTGGAATTTGGTAAAAATCTGAAAAGTAAAAAAGAAAAAAAAAAGATTTCCATGAGCCAAAAAATTGACTTCCTGATGAAGCCATGGTAGGTAGCTTATCAAAAGCCAGTGCTCAACCACTAGAGAAGCCCTCCTACACTAGTATTCAAAATTTTAGGAGGAACTTTGACAAATCAATAGGAATAGGAGTGCAACTTGGACATGCTTGAGTTGGGCTTTTGTCAAAGTTTGAATGAATCCGGCCCAAAAAGGCCCAAAAAACAATGTAATATGTCAACTTGGGCCAACTTGTCAAAATGCTTGAAGTTTCCGATATGATGTTTATTGTGCTCCATGGGGGGATTCTTTCTTCCTTTGATGCATTGAATAATAATGAGACTTTGAGTTGAATGGCTGCCTGAATTGCATCCTTTGCCGCCCAAGCTTCAGTAACAAAAATATCCAATCTTCTTACACTTAGAACTGATGATAATGCTCCCCTTGTACAGTGTACTATTTGGCTAATCAACTTATGGAAGTTCATCAAATTTGCATGATGCATCAAAATTGAACTTGATCTGGTTTAAATTAGGGGGCAACCGCCTGATATATGGCTGCCTTTTCCATCATTTTTAAAGGCAGTTTTATTTCTTTAGATTCATAAGTTCCAAACTCTCTCTCTCTCTCTTTGCATTTATAGATATAGCAATTCAGTGGTATTTTTATTTTGGGCTTAAGGCTGCATTTGGAAATTATGTAAATAAGTGTGAATGCAAATATGTAGAGTGTAAAACGGTTCATATAAATTGTAAAGTTGGGTTAGTTTTGCACTGACAAATTTACTTTCTTACCAAATAGACTTTTAACTGTAACGGATGCAAACATGAATTTCAATAAAGCATATGTTTTTTTTTTTATGAAAAGCCCACTTGAATGCAAATTTACTTCTTTTTTATTAATATACTTTTACATCTTATTATTAATATAAATATGCATTGATCTGTCATTTGTCAATGCATAAATGTAATATTGACAAATACAGGCAAAAATGAACCAGAGTGCAAATTTACCCTAAACCGAGATTTACACTCCATTTACATCGTTTCCAAACACAACCTCAAGGGAATTTGATCTACCAATTGCCATATTTGCCTAACTTCTTTGCATTGCATAAATAGATGGAGGGAGCTTTCGTCTTGATGGAATAACTCTGAACTAAAATTTTCCTAGAATTTTTTTGGCAAACAGATAATTTTCCTAGTTAGGATTTTGCCCATAATGAGGTGCCATTGGAGGAACTTTATTTTCGGTTGAATATTTGGTTTCCTTAAAAATATTATTCAATTTGATATTTTCCTCTTGATCTGCACATTGACCCATGTGGTTGACACGATTGTGAATGAACCATTTGTATTGGGCCCCCACCGAACTTGTCGTCCCTACCCGAATTGGGGTGGGCAAGAATTGGACTCTCTCCATCCACCAAGATTTACTTGAATGATCTATAAACTGATTGACCCCACATACGAAGTTTATTATGGGCTCAATACCATCCCAGTTGTCCATCCAAAACTTGACTTCTTATTGGGTCTTGACTATTTTTAAGATTCCTTTTCAATTTAGGGGGTATTCTTTTTTTAGATTTTGAGAGGGGGGAAAGTTGGTCAATGGGAACCAAATTTCTATTGACCAAGAATCCCATGTTTTTTTTTTCAGATTAATGTGGGGACAAGGGAAAGTTTATTTTCTTGGGCATCACTTGCTCAGGTAAGTGATACTCATCCCTTAGGTGGGTACAAAAATATACTCATCCCCCCACCTAGGGGGAAAGATTCCAACACTTGAATGGTACAAAAATGTTCCATTTAATAATTGATTTTTATGGTTAAAATGGTCATTTCCTTTTTTACTTGGGAAATAAAAGAATATGTTTAAATACACTTACCTGGTAAGTGTTTTCCAAGAAAATCTTACCCAACTAACTGTATTTACCTGGGTAAATAACTTACCAAAAAGAGCTTTAGAGACATTCATCTTTGGATTCACCTCATCTCAAAAAGGCCCTTGTTTCTTTAAGTATTTTGCTTTGACCACTCTAACCCATATGCTATTTGGCTCTGAGATAATCTCCATCCTAGTTTGGCCATGCAGGCTTGGTTAATGCCAATTGCTTTTCCAATGCCTAACTCTCATAAATGTGTAAGTTTGCAAAAATTTTCCCAAATGAAGGTAATTTGGATTTTGTCAATTTCTTTTAGAGTTGTTTCAGTAAGAGCAAGGTTCAAAGTATTGGTACACCCAATATGCACAAACATATGTATTGGGTGAGTGAAAAAACTACTTTTTTAGTTATATTTTTAAGGGGCTTAAATTATTAATATTTAACATTTAAAGATGACCTATCATCACTCAATATGGGGTGTATCGTATTGGTACTATGATTTTATGAACCTTGAGTGAGAAGGAAACATGACATTTGGTAGAAAGGAACCGTAGGGTTAGTTTACCTTCTTTTGGTTGTTGTTATTATGGCTAGTATGGCTAACTTCCAGCTTTTTAATTTATACTTGATTGTCTTAGTGATTTCCTTTAGGCTATGTTTGGTTTGAAGGAAAATGTAGGGAAAGGAAGGGAAACAGGTAAGAACACTTATACAAGATTTGTAAAGGTTTCCTTATCTTTTCCTTCCTTTCCCTACTTTTTCCTTCAAACCAAGCACACCGTTAGATTTAATCTCTCAGCAATGTTTGGCATTATTGGAACTCCCAAATACCTCTCTTTACTGTTGGAGATTGGGATTCCTAGTATATGAAATAACGGTTTTTCTATGTTGTTTGGCAGTTTTTTTTTTTTGAAAAAATAGATCTTTGACTTCTTACAATTTACTTTCTGCCCCAATGCCTGTTCATACTGGTTTAGAATTTGTTGAATTTCCTCACAACTATTTAGAAAGGCCTTTCCATATATGGGGTTTTGGTTCATTCTTTAAGGATTTGTTGAATCTCCACGTCGGATGCCTCTAAATGCCTAGAATTTTGGTCCCAATTGTTGATTCTAAAGGAGTGAAAATATACTCCAAGATCCACTGGATCCATTCGTCGCTAAAGATTGTTTTGTGGTGGCATTCAACAATTTTGGTTGTTTTTTTATTTTAATTATTATTTTTTTATTTTTTAGTTGGAACAGGTCATCCATTCGAACCGGATGATTGAACCGTTAACTTAAAAATTGGTGGCCAGAACGATTTTGATTCCAATTTCGGATCAATTTTTAAAACCTTGCCTAAAGTTATCTGCAATTTTAGTTTTTCTTTTTATTATTTTTTAATTAGAGATTAGGGTGATCAACGTCAAAAGCCTAGTTCTCTGGTCAACTTGTAATTGTGAAAGAAGGCCTTTACCGTACAACTTTCCATACTTGTCCCCAAAACTTCTTTGTAGGAAATCCGATGGAAGCTATGAGAGCCCACAACTTTGAGATCCAGATATGATATATGATTAATGGCTTAGTAATTTCTTGATCCCAAACCTGCACATTGTCACTTTCAAAGAGTTAAGATCACCTGCCAATAAAATATGTTCCAACACTACACATCTCACCATGAGATTAGGATCCTTAAGACCCATCATAAAAGTGGAACCTACCATTCATGAGATGTGCAGTGAAAATCATATTGGGAGGGTGTTGGAACCTATTTTGTTGACAGGTGATATTAAACCTTTAAAGAATGATTGGGTGCAAATTTTCAAAAAACTCCTAAGTGTTATTAGTAGGGTTTGACTTGAACCCAAACACTTGGTTTAATCAATTAAATAACACAAACTTTTTCTTCGTTTGGTGCAAAAGGGCTACACAAGACAGGGATAGTAAAATAAATAAAAATTGGGGTGCAACAGATGACTTCCTAAGTGCCCTTTTTACATTTCTTGGGGTAGGCTTTCGTGACTTGCTCAACCATCAACCATCAACCATCAACTTGGAATTGAATCAAACAGAAAAAAAAAAAAATGTTTCTATTACTTCTAACCCACACATCAGCAGTATTGTATCTGCAGCATTGATGTTAATCATATTCTAACTGGTTCCTAGATCAATCGGTCCGACCGTCCAGTCCAAACCTATTTTCAAAACCACGATTGAAATTTGGAAAAACATGATATTGAAAAAGTTACAATAAATCATAAAAAATCAAGGTGGTGTTCATCAAAATTCACAGGATGATTTTATTGGTCAGAGCTCTTATGATACCTTTTCTTTTTGATATCATGTCTTTCTGATATGATAGATTGCATCATGTCTTTCCAATATTATAGTCAAATCCATTAATAATATAGTTTCCATCAGTTACGGGTTTCACATAATCTACTTAATTCTGAGGTGTAACAATTTTTGAATGGACTAAAAGGGGAATTTTCCTTCCATTACATAGACGATTCAGATTGAGGTGATAGAATGAAAAGCCCGTCTTACGTGGTTTGAACCCATGATTTATGTATCTTTTCAGCTTGATAGATTGAAAAGTTTTAAACCTTGCCCAAAACAGACCAGCCTGCCCGTAATCACCCCTACAAATAAGGCAGTGGCCATATAAAGGATCGGACTATGATACCGAAAAGGTTTGGTAACGGAAAAACTATTAACTATTAGCCTAACCAATCAATAGTATCACAAAAGTGATAACCAATCTCACTGTTGGGGCAATTTTTTAGTTTGTATAAGTTTTCCTATCTTTCCCTTCATTTCTATACTCTTTCATTCAAACCAAATGCACCCTTAAGGACACAGAGGGAAATTTGATTGGTCAAAGTTTATACCCTCCTTTCATCATAGATTTATTTGTGCATTTTCACTTTTTGTGAAACAGGTTCAATTGCCAGCAGTTAACAGCTTGACACTTGCCAATCCCCAAGGAGAATTCGGTTTGTTTGATAAGAGCTGAAGTGGCTGAATTGAATGGCTTATTGTGTTTATATAATTGAATGCCTTGTTCCCGAATAGCTTAAACTAATTCGGATTGATTATTATAAACAGAAATATTATATTATTTATTCATTATCTGTACATACACTACTATAAAAGTGTGAATAAGCTCTTCACACTTTGATTTGATCACTCTCTATTGTGAGGGCAGAAATTGTAATTTGACTATTACTTTTTAATGCATTTCATTATGAGTCCCATCTCTTTTATTAAATCATATATTTAAGGTATTTTTATCAATCATCATTAAATTTCACTAATTAAATCTATGAACACTAATATTAATAGTACAATACCTATATTTTCAAAAGGTTCGACTATGATATGGAAAATATATGATATCTGAAAAACTTCTGACCAATCAACTGGAATCATAAACGTAGTAGCCAATCAAGTGTTATTTATCAAAAGTCATGGGTGGGTTTTGATTGGTCAAAACTCTTCCCATACAATATCTTTTCCGCATCATAGATTTTCCCATTTTCAAAATCAACTAAAAACTAAACCACATTTTCTAAGTGGCAAGTAAGTAGTTTTACCATTTAAGTCAAATAGGTGAATCCATGATGCCATCATTAAATAGAAAAATTTTAAAATAGATAAAAAGAAAAATTAGACAATTTTAGACACAATTTTAACATTATATATTTGTCATATTATACAAAGATAGGATACAAAATTTAAAATTAATTCATAAATGAAACCATTTTCCTCCCTAAGTGGTGGATCAACGGTTCAACCATTCAGATCATTGGATCAATCCATGATGCCATAGTTAAATAATAATTTTTAAAATACCAAAAAATAGAAAATTTTAGACACATATCTAATATTATATATTTATTCATATTAAAAAGAAAATTGTGATAAACAAGAATTATTTTTACTAATGATGTAATAAAATACAAAAATTAAAACCAAATGGATGAACCATGTTATCATTTAATAATAAAATATAAAAAATATAGGAATGCAAAAAAAAGAAAATTTTAGTAAAAAAATGACACATTTTTAATATTAGATATATAGCCATCATATTAAAGAAAATAAGTGTGATAAATAAGAAATAATTTTGTTGATGGTGGAAGTGGAATACAAATTCTAAAATTGTCTCAAAAAGGAAAATGTTTCCATTAAGGGAATGTTTAAGATTTCAATAATCTAGGTTAACCATGATGTCATAATTAAATAATAAAAATGAAAATAGATAGAAATATTAAAATCTATGGAAAAACAGAAAAGTTTATAAAAAAATTAGGAGACATCTTTGATATTATACATTCATCATGTTATACAAAATAAATGTCATAATTAAATTATAAAAATTTAAAATTAGATAAAATATAAAAAAAATTGTAGAAGAAATTAAAAAAATATATACACATCTACGATAATATTATTGTTATTACAATTGTCATTATCTAAAGGAAAAATTACATATAAGTACCCTTATACTTTGGGGGTAGTGACAATTAAGGACCTGAACTTTCAAGAGCAACAACCAAATACCATAAACTTTGGGAAATATACAATCAAGCTCCACTGTTAGCATTCAGTCAGTTATCCTAGGTGTTGTTATGTGTACTTTCAAAACTTTTAAAATCCCAAAAACACACTTTCATCAACCTCCCATCAAATTTCCATTCTTTCTCTTCCTCATTGCCAAGGATCCAATACTAGAAATAATCTTCTTGGCAGTATTGGTTAACCATGTGAACACTAGGTTAGAAGAAGGCAATTCATTGAAGAGCCCACCACTCATATTCCTTCCTCCTTTACTATTCTTGAACTTCACCATCTCCTCTTCAAAATTCGAAATCCTTGATGCTCCCAAGCAAGATGGTTACCAAATCAAAAGCTGAAATTTTGGATCAAAACTAAGCCACGCCAAGAAAATTTAATGTTTTAATCCCTAGAAGAACTGGGATCTCATGTTGTGAACTCCTACGGAAAAGTTTTCAGTAATCAAATTTGATTCTACTGAAAAGGAAACTGCAATAATTTAAAGGAAGCTTACGTAGAAAGCAATGTCAACCACAACAGAATCACCTCCAACCATTCACAAAAAATTGAAGTTGTCCCATATAAATAATAAAAAAAATGCAAATAGTCCAATTTTTTACTACTATATGTCTGGTACTTGCATGGTCTCATGTACAAAGAACATGCTGCAGAATTTGGCTCTATCTTACCAAGAAAAGTTCACTTACATGATTGCAATAACCTTGTAAATGAGACACGATTCACGGATTAAGGTTCTTAATGCATCAAAATTTAAGAGTTCGGAAGAAGTGAACTAGATAATTATTGTAGTATGCCTTTACATTTGCCGAGAACCAGCTGAACCTGGAACTGCCATTAATGTACTTAATGTGATCATTTTTGTTTTCTTTCAAGACTTTGAAATCCCTTTGAGTGGCCATATTTATGTCAAATGGTTGAGGGCTTAACTGATTTCTTGTTTTGGATTCTTTCCTTTTAATAAGTAGATAAAAGTCTATGTAATTTGTTTTATTTTTGTTCCAAATTTGTAGCATTAATTTTAAACAAATTAAGAAATAATGGGCAATTTGATAATTTTACCACCTACTGTGATGTTAGTTAACAATGTTGGACTTGTGTGTATATTTCCCAAAGTTCAGGGTACTTGGTTGAAAGTTCAGTATGGATGCAAACGGATCAATCAGATTTGAATCAAGGTATATCCGAATCCAATCCAACAGTGCAAACATCCAATCCAACGATCCAATCGGATCTCACAAACACAAATTCAAATTTGAATCCTTTAATAATGTTGAATATCCGACTATGATCCAATCTGATTTAATTCATGAAAAATTTTAAAAATATAATAGTTTATATAAAGAAAAAAACAAAAAATACAAATATTTTCTTTAACTATCCTCATCACATACATATGTGTGTTTTTATAAAAAATAATATATGTATGTATGTATGTACCCAAATTTGATCTGATCTAAAAATCCGACATGAATATATCCGAATCTGGGAAAATAAGAGCAGGTCATGATCCATTTGCAACCCTACTTTTCAGGCCCTTAAAAAGTATCACTACCACCCCCAAAGTAGAGGGCATTTGTCTATAACTTGCCCTTATCTAAAATTGCTACATGCATCGCATGATCCAATAAAAGATTATAATTAATGATTCAGCCATAACCATAGTTCAAAGCAAGGTTCAAAATATTGATACGCCGGTATGGGCGTATCAGGCGAATTGATACTGTTTTTTTAGTTTTTATTTATTTATTTTTGAAACCAGTTCAGGGGGACCAATTTAGGTCTCTTCCACCCCCTAAACCGGTCAGACCCCTGATACACCCACTATAGGGGCAAATCGGAGGGGTCCCGAAACGATACATATCGGCCAATACGGGCCAATATGTGTCGATACTTCGAACCAAGGTCCAAAGTATCGATATGCCTCTACTTATCAATAGAGGCATATCGGTACTTAAAAACACATAAAAATACTTTTTTCCTTTTTAGTTTTTTTTTTCAAATTTTGGTTTTTGGGAAACTAAAAATGGGTTTTTTTATTAAAAAATGTGAAATTCCAAAACACCTGTTTAAGTATTTCGGGACCCAAAAATACAATACGATACGCCCGATCGAGTTTTTAAACCATAGCCATAACTGTAAACAACAGGTAAAAACTTTTAACTAAAGAGAAGAGACTTGCAACAAAAGTATGGGTCATGGGTCATGTAGTGCAGATCCTTCTCTTTTCCCATGTTGAGAGATGAACCGCCAAATACAGCACTTCTTCATTGCAAAAGAGTGCTTTAGCTACACGGCTGTACCATCACACCTGGCAATAAATTAAGATCAACGAAGGGCTCATTTGGGAGAGTGCACCATTGCCAAAGCTGTTAATTCCTTTACTTTTTTTGTAGTTTTTAGAAATTGAAATAAAATTTATCTTTCTATTTTACCTTGCCTTTTCCTCTCTCTCTCTCTCTCTCTCTCTAAAGTGACTTGAGCACAACCATTGCAATACTAGTAAATTAGTTATATGATTATTTCACTAGCAAAATTCTGTATTTCTTGAAATTTTAGGCATTGACTTCTGAAATTCTGGACCAAACAAGTGACAATATACAGAAATTCCAGAAATATTTTTGGTGTGGTAGAGGGAGAGAGAGATGATGATTATGCAAAAAAAGCATTTTAATTTTTTTTAGCAACGACACCTCCATCACAACATTCGAAATTGATATACATAGGGAAAAAAACTCGTGTCTTTGCTCGGATGCATGTTGCTGCTGATCAACTTAGTTGATTTTGGGCTTAGGCCGCCTTGGCCTCAGCACAAACCAGAGAATGGCCAAAACTACCAAGAAAGCCGGGATCGTCGTCATGTCTACCTCCACATGAACTTTCCTCTCCCGGGTGCAATGAATCGGATGGAGTTGGGAAATAGTTGCATTCACGTAATCAACAAACCTGCAAGAGAGAGTTGTTCATTAAAAGCATGTTAATAATAGGTTGCCATCAAAGATCAAACTGTGTACGGCTTTTGTCTTGAACCTACACAACCTCTCTAATAAATTGTTTGTATCCTTTAAAGCACTCTCTACAGGCTTTGAAGCCTACACAACCTATGATATCCATCAGTGTATTACACGCGACCTAGAGGCTTAACCACTTTCCCCACTGGGTCAATGGGTCAGTGGTTTCACCATCCTGAGAGTCAACCTATGACATGATCACAATAAAAATTTCAAAAATTTTAAAATAATACAAAAAATTGGTTACTTATTAAATGGGTCAAATAGGTCAACAGTTGACAGGTCATTGATCAAATTCCTTCTGAAAAGAGGATTCCATATCAGTGATATCACATTACCATCTTGATTTACTTGACTAAAGCCTCCTATTTTGAGCTACCGGAAAGAGGTCACAAAAGATGGTAATCACCATGGTCACCCAAGCCTCACCTCAACTATATGGGATCAATGTTTTAAAATGCAGAGGGATGATGCGAGGCGTTCTACTACCTAGAGGCGTGAGGTGTAGTTTAAAATGTAAGAGGCGTAAGCCTCCTGAACACAAGGAGGCGGAAGCCTCCTTAAAAGGAGGGGGATGAGGAGGAGGAAGAGGAAAAATCTCAATTTTCTTCATTCTTAATAAAATTTTTTATATTAAGAAGAATGAAGATGCATAGCAAGGGGCTGAGTGCTGTTACTTCCTAAGCAATGGATTTTTTTCTCTTAATAGAAAAACATGAATCCTGGGTTAGTTCCCTAGGTGGAAGAAGAAAAAAGAAAAGAAAATTCAGAAAACATAGGGGCTGAGCGCTGTTACTTCCTAGGCAATGGATTTTTTTAGTAAAAATACATGAATCCTAGGGTATTTCCCTAGGTGGAAGAAGAGAAGAAGAAAAGAAAAAAAGAAAATTCAAAAATATAGGGGCTGAGCATTGCTTTTCCTAGAAAAAGAAGAAAAGGTGGAAGAAGAAGAAGAATGTGTTGATTGGACAAAAGTGAAAGTTCTTCCTTAATGGTTCAGGTTTTGAAGTCTTGAGGGTTCAAGACAGCATACAACAACGTATGTGTTGATTGCACTTTAACAAATAAGAAAATAATAAAAGGAAACAAATAAATAAACCCACAAAGTGAATATTTTAGTTTAATTATGTCATTTTATTATTATTGTCTCAAAAAAAAAGAATATAAAAGCATTTCAAAGCATCATGTACAATTAGCTTGACAACTATGCCACACTGCTTTCAACAATGGATGCCTAGATGAATCAGCTAAGATACCCTTGAGTCTAATTCAAGTAAAGAAAATCAAAGTCTCCCCATCTGTAAATCCCCTGTTTTCTGTATAATCTCTTATGCCAATCAAGCTCTTTCACCCAAACGGTGATACAGGACAATACTCACAAGGGAAGCCATATTATTCTACAAAAAAGTCTTCTTCCCCATTCCCCAACTCTTTCCAATAACAGAAGTGATGCCACTTGTGACAATGGTAAGATTGTTACTGAGATTGAGGAGATCAATCCGCTATCATCTAAATTGGAAGCAATTTGGCTCAAAAAGAGTGAAATTTGAAGGAGATTTCAGGGTCTTTGATGCTCTAAATTAGATAAATGCCATCCGTCCTTTGCCTCTTCTTTGTGTGAACTTCAGGTTCTTCTAGTTGAAATTGAGTTTCAAACTCTCCACCTTCATCTTGCACCAATATTGTTGTTGGGATGCAAGACTTTTTTTTTCTGATAAATAACAGATATATTAAAATGAACCGGAAATATTTACAAATGAAGCATACCTTGGAGAGGAAACAAGCTACTGCCTCTCCTACATAGCATTAGCCGCATTACATTACAATAGAGCTCAACACAACGTATCCCTATTAGCCCTTTGCTTGGCTAATATGTCAGTGAGCCCATTTGCAAATCTTTGTGCCCATTGTATTTTTTACATGCATATTCCTTGTAAGCCATTTGATCTTCCTTACACATCTCTGTTAGACAATACTCCTTTTTCCTCATCTTTCGGCTATCCAACTGAGACCTTAAAATCTCCTTCAATAATTAACCTACCCACACTACTAATCTTTTGCTCTTGGGTTGTACGGCATTTTGTAGCTATGTGTTCCGTGTTCCCTAACCACAAAAACACTTCAAATTGATCCTATTAGGCATTGGTTTAACTGGTGGGGCTTCTGAAGCTGTAGTTCTCATATGTCAGCTTGCAGCTTGACCACAACCTTAGGATTTGTCCTTGTAGATATTAGGGACTGGTAAAAGAGGTGTCCAGTTGTTGGCAAGATTAAAACAAGGCCTATGAGAAACCCTTGTTTGCATCTCTCCATGGCTGCCCTTATTTATTAAGTCAAGTAACCTGGTATAGTAGGTTACTACTTTCTTAGAAAATCCCGACTCCACAGTATCCATCGTTTTTTGGTCAAGTCCACTGAATCTTCATCATTTGTTGAATAATGATTTTGAATCTGCTACCTAACCCCCCCCCCCCCCCCCCCAAAAAAAAAAAAGAAAAAATCTAAAAATAACCCATCTCCAACAGACTCCACATAGACCACTAGTTCTTCAAAGCTGATGTATGTTGATCCAAAGGTTATGGAACCAAAAATATGGCTAAACAGCACTAAATGGCACAAATTTTCTCAAAAAGCTTTAGATTCCTACTTTTTCTTCCTTTTGCTTTTATGATAGCAAACAAGTCTAACATGCATATTGAGTTTGGACCCAATTTCAGGTCATTTGTAATCAGTCCAAGATCAGTAAAAACTGAAAGATAAAAAAGGGAGAAAGATCAAACCCCTTTGATGCATCCTCCAAAGTATATAGTAGCCTCATTGCATCCACATAGCGCAAGTCCCCAGTAAGAGTTGAAATCTGAAACAAGAGAGACAAATTTGTCTTACTTTTATAATTGAATGAATTCACAACAATAATAGGGAAAGTAGAAATAGGACTGAAATTTCATCAATGAAACAATAAATATGTATACTTACTCTTTTCCACATGCCTACAACAATTTTATATTTGTTTACCAGCTCAGGCTCCTGCAACTGGAAGAGTTTAAAAGTTTGTGCAGCTAGTTTTGGTTAAAGTCTCCATCAACAGAAATTCACAATACACAAAAATAATGTTAGGTAGGCATTAAATTGTGACAAGTTCAATGAATTCAACTGCGAGTTGAAAACTTAGCGATAAGTTTCAATTCATAAGACAATTATATCATTTTATGCTTTTAGTGTACATGCAGTAAACTTTATCTTCTTAAGTACATATATAGTAGATTTGAATTAAAAATCTGGTACAACCAATTCTCTCTCTCTCTCTCTCTCTTTATATATATATATATTGACAAATTTCTAACAAAAGTAAATAATTTTACAAGTTATCATACATTTCATGATTCAGTTCTATTCAACTTTCTCTAAAATTAGAAATACAATTACAAATTTCAAAATGCTATAAAGGCGGTGATATTCAATCACTTGAGTAGCCAAAGAATGTAGTCATGGGTAGAGATGGCAATCTGACCTGCCCCCACTGGGGCTCCAACCTACCGCATCCCTGGTCACCAAAGTTTTGCTTCACACCCACCCTGCCTCATTCAGGTTGGGTTTTGAGGAAATCCGAAACTCTGGTGGCCAGGGACAGGGCAGGGGTAGTATTTGTCCACCCAGCCCCGAGCCCAGTGCCAAACCCACCCCAATAGATAATATGTGTATAATATGTTACTTGATATTATGAATGTATAAACTAAATTTCATAGACATAAAATATTATAATGTATACCATATGTTTTTTCTCAAAATATAGGTTTGCAGATAGGAATGGTCAGGGCGTAATGGTGCAAATTCAGGGATGGAGATTGGGATGGGTTTTCCAGCCCCATCTCAGGGTGGGGCATGTGAAACCAGCCCCACCCAACACCATCGCCATTCCTCATCATGGGGTATATTAGCCTTCCTGATTTTCCAGAATATTACAGCAAATAAAGTTTGAAGTCACAAAGGTATGCATACTCCATGTGATTATAATACAGTAAATATAGGTGAGGATACTTGTACGCTCCATAACTAGTAGATGAATGGCTGAATTAACAAGCTGAATTGACTCCTCGAGGGTTGTGATGATATAGCTCCGAGCAATTGTATCTGACTGAAACTTTGAAATATGCCAGCCTTGAGAAGTAATCGACAAAGGATTGCATCCTACTGACCATATCCAATCCTATTTACATTGTGACCATATGCAAGGTTTAAGCCACATGAGACTCATTGATCAAGACAAATATATACTAAAATAAGAAACATATAAAAGTATGTATAAATGACCAACTTTTATATAAGAATGAAATGGAATTGATCATCGTATAATGCAAAGAGTACCAGTCTACTGGGAGCTTTAAAATAATTGCATTCTTACAGATCACTCAAAAGATGTTGGAAAGATATTAATCTAAAGTAAAATCCCTGTTGAAATATGTTAAACATATGCACTTTTTAGGAACAAGGGCAGAAATGTTCAGAATGTTGCTTGCTTGTTCAGTTCATGGTTTATGAGTTATGACTCAACCAAAAAGAAGGGGATAAGAGATGTGGAGAATCACAGCTCCAAATTTATGGACAATATGGGATGAGAGGATTAAGAGGCTATTTAAGGAGAAATATAGATATTCAGAAGCCATAACTGAGAATATCACATTTAAGGTAATTCACTGGGTTAAGACAATGGAAGTTTTTAGGAGATTTACGGTGCATGACATGGTTAGATAACATGGAGTGGTAGCTGCATCTTCTACCTTAAAGACCACGGTCCAAGAACAGTGGGTTCCCTCAAGAAGTAATAGGATAAAAATGAATTTTGATAGAAGTCCAATTAGAGATATCAATGACCCTCAAGCACAGGAGGTGTGTTAGTGAATGAACATGGATCATATTAGATCTATTTTCAGGTCCTTTAGGATATGGAGATTCTCTTACAGCAAAAATTTCAGCTCTATTGCAAGGTCTACAGATAGCAAAGCAATTGATGATTAGGCAAAGTGAAGGTGGAAGGGTATTCCCAGGCTGGTTTTTTGGATGGATAAATAATAATAGTCAAGAAATTTGGATTTATGGGCAAGCTATAAGATAATCAGGTAATTAGCAAGAGATGTGGAGATACTTTCAGATGGGTTAATAGATCAGCAAATGGTTTGGGGCTTCATTGTATAACTGATGCAGTAAATAGATGGCTCTTTGGGAGCCCAAGTTATAAATCTGCTTTATATTTATCTTGATTTAATAAAAGTTATCATAGTTACTAAGCAGAACAGAATGGGCAAAAGGGAATCCACGTAGCCAACCCCATATAGTTGGGACAAGGCTTAGATGATGTTGAAGATAGTTGCTGATCAAAAAATTATAAAAAAAAAAGGACAAGTTTTTCTCCTATACTTTCCTTTGTCATAGGACTATGTACATGCTGTATGTACTTTAAAATGGCCTTGATGACCTGAAAACAGATCTGGAAATGCATATTAACCAGGTCCATGTGAATTTAAATATCTAAAATTGGTCTGTGTGGATTGCACTGCTATTGGCAGTGACCTTAATACTCCAAAGAGTTAGGATTATGGCTGAATTGAGTTGAGTAGATGACCAGGAATCCAGCTGTAACCTGAGTTGTCTGGAGGAAAACCTTCCCACCTTACAACCTGCAGTGATACAGTGGACCAGACTTGATATTTCTACTTGTGGTCCCACTCATTGAGTTATTCTGTTACCTATTTTGTTATTTTCTTGTATCTTTTTCTAGCTGTTAGTGTATTTTTATAGGAGGCAGGAAATTATAGTCTTTTTGCTTATGTTATGTTAGCACATATAAATGATATTGTTTACGATGGCAGTAAAATAACAGACAGCTCCCTTTTACTTCTATTCTTTCTCTTCTTCTTCTTCCTTTCTTCTCTTCTATTCTCTTCTCGCTTCTTTTTCTTGGATTATTTTTCATTCTAATTCTGTTCTGCTAACAGTAGTAAATCCAAGTTGATATAAAGCAGGTTAGGTATGTTTTAAAATCTCAAGCTTTTCCCAGCCGGCTGCATGAGATTTTCTTAGGGCCAGAGTTCTAGTTCTTCTCATGGCCTGATTCTTGGAGATTGTTGGAGATTCAAGCCTGCCCAAGATTGTTCTGTACTTGGAGATTGACCCTGTGTCTCATAAAGTCTTTATTTCTATGGATGTAACTTTCTTTGAGTCCCGTCTTTTTTTCCCTGTCTCACCTCAAAGTGAGAGTAGTGGTGAGGTGAGACATCCTTTTCTTCCCTTCTCCACAGGTCCACAGCTCCAGCCATCTCAACAACAGTCTGTGTTGCCTCTGCCGCCTCCACCACCTTATCGTACTTTTTCGCGATATATTTGGCAGCGTTACAAGGGTCCATTATTAAATCATCCACTGAATACAGGTATGGAACCAGTCATTGTGCAGCCATTGCTGTCAGACTTTCATGAGGAAAATCCTCACATCAGTCTTCCTTCAGGTACCCTTGTACCTACTTCTTGTGATATTGATCTTCCTATTGCTCTTTGTAAGGGTGTGAGAACTTGCACTAAGCACCCTACTGCCTGCTTTACTTCTAGTGCTTCTTTGTCTCCTGGTTATAGAGCTTTTATCTCTTATATTTATAGTGTTTCTATTCCAAAATGTGTTGCAGAGATATTGGATCTAACCTGAATGGAAAATGGCTACGTGTGAGGAAATTAATACCTTTCATAAAAATCACACATGGGACCTTGTTGATCTTCTAGAGGGTAAGAAACTCATGGGTTGTAAGTGGGTATTTACTGTAAAGCATTGAGCAAATGGTTCTATTGAAAGGTATAAGGCAAGACTGGTGGAAAAAGGGTTCTCTCAAACACATGGTGTGGATTATAATGAGACTTTTGCTCCCATTGCCAAGATGAGTTCTATTCGTGTTTTGTTATCTCTAGCAGTCAACTTCTTGTGGCCTCTTCATCAGCTACATGTCCCAACCTCCTAAATTTCAAGTACAGGGTAGTGAGGATAAGGTTTGTCACTTGAGGAAGTCTCTTTATGGTTTGAAGCAATCTCCGAGGGCATGGTTTGAGAGGTTAAAGATG
Organism: Nelumbo nucifera; assembly: GCF_055504915.1. NCBI lineage: Eukaryota > Viridiplantae > Streptophyta > Magnoliopsida > Proteales > Nelumbonaceae > Nelumbo > Nelumbo nucifera. The sequence goes on along the minus strand of NC_142656.1, from coordinate 57,635,901 downwards.
ATCACACTTTGTTTATAAAGAGAAAAGGTGAGTTGGTTGCCATTTTGATTATGTGGATGATATTGTGATAACAAGAAATTGGAAGGAAGAAATTTAAGAATTGAAGGGATTTCTTGCCTCACAGTTTGAAGTAAAGGATCTTGGTCCTCTAAAATACTTCCTTGGCATTAAAGTTGCTTGATCTAACAAAGGCTTTTTTATTTCGCAAAAGAAATATATCCTTGGCATTCTGATGAACATTGGGAAATTGGGATGTAAACCAGCTGAGACCCCTATGGATCCAAGTAATAAACTTGGAAAATGTGAAGATGAAGCAATCTCTGATGTTCATCAATATCAGAGACTTATTGAGACTTCTATATCTTTCCATGACTATGTTGCATTTTCTATGAGTGTTTTGAGTCAGTTTATGCACTCACCTAGACCTTCCCACTTCAAGGCTGCCAAGAGAGTTCTATCCTACTTAAAAAGACACCTTGGTAGGGGTCTTCTCTTCACTAAACAAGGTCATACCAAGGTGGAAGGTTATACTAATGCTGATTGGGCTGATTCTGTTGATGATAGATGGTCCACTACAGGTTATTGCACATATGTAGGAGGAAATTTGGTCTCTTGGAGGAGTAAAAAACAATTTGTGGTTACAAAGTGCAGAAGTGGAGTATAGGGCTATGTCTCAAGGAGTTGTGGAACTATTATGGTTGAAAAATCTACACACTGAGCTGAGTGTGTGGGATTCAAATCCTACCACTAAACACTATATGATACTCTTCCTTCAAAGCCTTATTTTCCTTAAATGATACCCTTCCTCCTATCTCCCCTACCACTAAACTCTATATCTCCTTCAATGTCTGATATTAGCCTTTCCATTTCTGACTTTTTTTTCTTCTTTTTTCCTTTTTTCTCATCACCCTTCATTGCTTCCCTCTTCCCATCACCCAATCCTATTGTTCCTCCCTCCACTTTATTCCGTGCTAACGTTTCCTCAGCTTTATTTTCTTCCCTACATTTGTGCCTTAAATCTCTACCACACTCACTCCCGACCTGGTCACATCTCTCCACATAACCTGCCTTCTGTTTAAGCCCCTCCAGATCAATACATGTCAGTTTCCAGATTCTATCTGCTTCCTCACCCATCCCCTTACTGCCTCCATCTGCCTCTTTCTCTCCTACTTCCACTAATACCCTCCCTCTAGTATCTTCTTCTCCTGCTGGGTGGGACACAGGTATATCTGTTTCAGGCACAGCACACGAGTTAGTAGCCAAAAATGAATTGACAATCATACCTGGGAAGACAGGTGAAACACAAGGGTCACAATGACTGGGTTTTTGACATGTTCCATTTAGGTCTAAGGTCTTTCCCTTAACCGGAAGAGGCTGCGAGTTGGTACTAGTGAAAGAAACACTTTCGATTGACCTACCCACTTGGAGATCCATCCTCAATTTTTACGTTTTCTGTCTACCCTCATCATTCCTCACGGTAGAGGTTTGTCCATCCACCCCTAGCTTCTGTAACTCCTTAGAATTAGGGTCAACTCCCTCAAAGAAGGGGAACATAGGCTGCACAGCTTCAATAGCAGTGACCATGTTTCTGAAATCATCCCTTCGGTCTTCAACTTCAGAAACTTCGTCTAAGAACAACACTTCTGTATGAAGAATTTCAACCTCGAGAAGGTTGCCATTGGCTTTCAAAGCCACACTCCCCAAACTTACCATATCATCACCATCGGAATCTTCACTGCTAATTTCTTCATCTAACCACTCATCAGCCTCCAGGTTTTCGAGTTCACTTCATTTAAACCACCTTGGATTGCGCCTATCTGGGGAAAGGCGCTTCAACATCTTGGAGGGAATCAACTGTAGAGAGTGACTGCTCGATGAGGAAGATGATAGATGGTTGCTACCATCCAACAGCCGGCTGTCCCTCTCGATCACGTGACTACTTAAAATCGCCCCTGGTCCATTAGTGATAGGTTGGGCCTTGGGTTCTAATGTTTTGACAAGCTTGTCCGAGTCTCCGAGAGGTTTAAATGGGTTGTGTCTAGAGTTGTTTCCGGCCCACCTACGATGGACTCCACACTTCGATTGGGCCCACACCTCTGTTTCTGTTTATTAACAGCCCCTATTTTGATATTTGGTCCACCCGCCTTAGATTTTGGGCCACCCTGAATTTGCCAGTTTGACTCCCCCCATGCCCATCCACTCGTTTGAAATTTGTCTTTTTCCCTGAAACCACCTGTGCAAATGATCTGTCGCCTGCCATGGGTTTTCCTTGTACTCCAATTCATTGACCATCCATTTGCCCCAAACCTTTACGGCTACCCAGAATATGTTGGTCCTTTTTAGTATACAGTCCCTTCTGTTTTTGACTAGCCAATCTTGAGTATCCACGTAGTGCTTCTTCTTCCTCCTCACCTCGCTCCATACAAGTCTCCTTCCACAACCCCGCTTCAACGGTGGAGGCCAACCAGACCGACACAAAGCTCCCCTCACACCTTATCTCTACCTTTCATGGAATATCTTCAGGCTTTATTCCACTTAGTAAAACCACTGCAGAGTGGAGGTCACCCCAGAAAGCTCCTTCTAAACGCCCTTCACACATCAGGGCTATGGATTCTGCCACTTCTTGCTTCCACAGATAGAATGGCAGTCCTATTAGACGCACTACAACTCAACCTTCGATAAGAAACTCCTTGGAGTTAGACAAGGGCTCCATTCAAAGATTGTGAAGGACCGAAACTCAGATTGAATATTAAGGGCTGAAAAATCCACTTCATCTTCTACCAAGTCTAGAAGGGCTTTGCAATTATCGAAGGGGGTCACTATGAATACTCCTTTCAGCTTCAATCTTATGGTCAGTAGCTCTGCTACCCTTCTCCAATCACTAACTCGTTCCTTAGCTTGAATAACATACATACTATCCCAGTCTTCCCTTTTTGAGGCACCCACCATTTTACACTGTCCTTTGGTTCTTATCAGCACCACAGGCTCTTGATCCATGGTTTCTTCCCGGCTAGTAGTTTGAACTACCTCCTCCTTTTCTGTTGACTTCCTTTGACCCAAACACTCATCCAGCAATCTATTAACTTCCCCCTATCCGTGGCTTTGTTTTCCTGCTGGAATACAAACGAGCTGTTTTCTTCCCCTACCAAACTATTCAGCCAAAGCTATGAAGAAACTTTTGTCATTTCCCTTACATTCAACCACATATCTCTCGCCTTCTTCTGTACCAAATTCCTGCCAATTTGTCGGCTTGCCTTTTGAGCCAGCTGCACATATGAAGTCATTTAACCATTCAACCACTTGTAAATCTTCAAGCTTGTCTTCCCCCCAACTCGCAGCTCTTCAACCAAGTTCTTTGCTTCAGCCTTGAGTGTTTTTCTCTATCAACCTGCTTGTACAAACTTCTCCATCCTCTCTGATCTGTGTTTGAAGTATTACTCCAGTTTTCTGAATCCTCTCAAGTTAGTTTCTCCCTATATCTGGGGGAGAAAGTGGGAATAACTGTATAAGCATCAGATACCAAAATATGTAGACATGTCCTGGATCTCAGGAAAATGAGTCATATCCCATATCCAGTTCCTATTTATGTGTCAATTTGTTTATGTATATTTGGGCATCATAGAAAGACATCATATAACAGAATCTAACTGAACCTGAAACAGTGATCCAGTTAAAATCTGTATACATATAGGCCATCCAGCCAAGTGTGTAAACTGATGATAATTGACCTCCTGCACCTGACTGATGTTATTGGCTCAATGAAAGGCCTAATATTTCTAATCATATGTCAACAGATAAAGTTCTCACACTCAACCTCCTGGGCCAGGCAGATGCTATTTAGATTGGTTTAATGTAGATTTCATTGTCCTTGGTTAATTTTACATATAAAAAAAGAGATCATCAGCTAATCTTACATATTTGTTAAGGTTGCAAATGATAATTAGGAAAAACTTGGCCATTAGAATAAATATATAAACATGACAAGAAAAAACGAACAACAAAACTCCACTTGCCTCAATTGCAGTTTCATGAGATTGACTATAAACCAGGTGATTAGGAAGTAAGCCAGCCAGATGTTCTGCAGTAGCAGCTAAAGTAGCCTTTACAGGCCTCCTGTGGAGAACAAGTCAAGTATCAGGGTTGTTGACAAGGCTTTAGCTAAGAAATTTGGATTGAACCAAATAGATTGTGCTTTAGTAATTAAAATTTCTCCTGTAAAGAGCTCATAGTTGTCAAGGCGGCGCCTAGGCGACAAGGCGCCCTTTGAGGCTCACCTCGTCTAATCGCCTAACAGTTTTCTACTTCCTACTATCAAATACTTTTTATTCATTCTTTTTTGAGATTATAATTATAAAATAGACATTATTAAACTAAAATAATAATTTTGTGTGTTTATATACTAATTTCTTTTTATTTTTTCTTAGTTATTAGGGTTTAATCAACACAAACATTGCTAAATGCTGTATTGAACCCTCAAAGACTTAAAAACCTGAACAAATAAGCAAGGAAGAACTAAAAATTTCTTCTTCTACTACCAATACTTTTTATTTTCTTCTTTTCCAATAACAAAAATAAGGGTTCAGCGCCTATATTTTTTGAATTTTGTTTTCCTTCTTCCTTTTCTTGTCATGAATATATTGATTTTCTATACTTTAATATGAAATTTATACTTTTCTTATGAAAATCATGAATAATTATTAAAGAAATATGGTTATGGTACCTAGGGAACTACCCTAGGATCTATGTTTTTAACATAAAAAATCCATTGCCTAGGCGACTAGGCGCCCCCCAATCGCCTAGCCTCGCCTTGGTGCCTTCAAAACTACGAAAGAGCCACACTTTCCTGAAAGCTTCCTAATGTGACCGAGTTGTGCCAAGTGGAACTTCCTAGCAGTTACAAATGCAAAGATCCCACAATTTTTTTTTGGATAGGTAAGATCCCACAATTTTTAGTATTAAATGATTTAGAAAATAAGAAAAACTGCATGCTCCATAGTCCATACAGCTTGAAAACTGTGAGTTGAAGGGCCAATCTTATGTTGACACCTAGAGAATGTGATACTAAGTGTTGCATGGACTCTCCCAAATGGATGATGTATCCATGTCAGACACATCAGAGTTCACCACCCCACAGTTTCTTGAGGGCACTTCTACATAATATTTCCTTTTTATCTCCTAGTTTATTTGATGTAAATGAACTACAAATGTACGAGATGAATCCCATTTTTCATATAATGTAAGAATGTTAGAATTCAAAAAATATGTATTTCTCCATCGTTTCTCATCTTTCTGCATCAGACTCTTAAGACACTAGTTATGAATTATCATCATCCTCAGTCTCTCACTTGTTATGAATTATCAAACCAAGGTACCAGAAAAGGTCACATTGAGTTATCTCTTGGTCTCCAATACTAAGTATACCCTGATTTGCACTACTACTACTATTCAGCTTACATATTTTATATTCTGTTTTAGGCTAACTTATTTTAAAACCTCTTGTTTCTAAGGTATTTGTCCATAAACTGAATTTTGCATTTAATCCTTCAGTAGTTTCAACAATTAAAGTAATGCCATAAGCAGATAACATGAACCATGAGACTGTTTAGAGAATAACTTCTGTGCATATATTGCCTTCATGAATATGCTTCTGTAACCAATCAAAAAGAAAAATAAAAAATGTGTTTATACTTGCATATGAATGGCCGTGTATATGAAATTGATGTGTTAGTTGGATTATTTAGAAATTTAAACAACCTGAAATCTTCCATTTAAGTATTTAACCATGAGATTGGGGAACCAAAATATCCTACATGTTCCTCTTGCCACTTTCAGCTTAAAATCCCTTGGAGTGCCAGAAAAATAAGCCCTTTTAAGGGCACATTTCAAATTAAAATATTAAAACTTTGAGAAACATAAAATACTTGGGAAAACTCCAGTATAAGCGTGGGTGTAGGGTTGTTTTGGGATGGAGGAGGGAATTTATGATCAATCAAAAGTGTCCCCTAACACCAATGGACAGTCTAGATCAGCTACAGGTGGGAAAGTGATGCATATGGGAAAATTATTTTACTCAGGGATCCACCTTTACTGAAACACAAAACAGGAAAGTTGGTCAACTTTCCCGTTGACCGACAAAAAACAAGTGCCCCTCACAGGTGGGTCAACATTCATACATACACACATACACACATACATACATACACACATACATACATACATACATACATACATACACAAGCACATGAGTAAAGACTAGATCAATTGACCTTAAATCCCACAGAAGTGACTGTCCATTACACTGCAGATGGCTTTCCCAAGATGACGATTCTGACTGAACTACAATGACCATATCTGAAAGTGCTTTCGCTTGATAATGTTTATCAACTAATAGTGGATCACTATGTATGAACCAAAAGATGGGAACTTCCAGAGTAGACCTGCTATGTGCATGCATCCCTGCATTATTGACAAAAGACAAAGAATTCAATATCAGGACATATGAGTTCAGATATTTATGTCTAAATCAGTACCCAATCTATTGATAACAATCCAAAGTTACAATCTACTTGTTATAACTTGGACAAGATACATGATGTCATTAATTACCAGGCTGAATTATTTTATCCATAAAGAGAATTCAGCAAAGATCAAAATGGAAAATGTAGGAGCAACAAAAGGGAGGCCAGCTCTTAACGAAAAAAAGAAACTGCTGCTGTTGCCTCCCTGAGAAAAGAGAATGCTCCAACACCATCTAGAACAATGTTAACTAGCCAATTAAAAAACATATGTTCTAATTTAGGATATTCATGCAATCTCATAAATAAGATAAAATAGAATAAAACTATGCAAGGAAAGAATGATATTGAACATTTAGATTACAATCTTTTTTTTTTTCTTTTTCTCATTTCTTGGCAAACCAAGAAAAGGGCTGGATAGGCTAGGACAGGGAATCACAGTGTCCTTTTAACACACTGAACCTGTATGAACATGTTGCTGGTTAGACACTTGAACTTCTTAATTTCATCCCAGTATAGCCACACCTCTGCCTCCAAATTCTCTAGCCAGAACACAACCACTTTGGAATGTCCTTCAATAACTAATATTTCAATATTGAAACCTCTTGCTATCTGCACCCTTGGATTACAGAAAGAATTTCAGCCCATACAGAAAGAACACAACCACAGGAGTACAAAGCTGTTACATTATTCTTCATTTCTGAATCCCCACCACCTCCACCACCATTCCAGAAGGCCCCGAATTGCCTCGACTACTCCCATCAAAATTTAATTTGAGAAAGACAATTGAGGAGGTAGCCACTGCTTTTGTAACCACATATTTTTTCAAGAGATTCTTGCCACCTACCCCTAACTTCTCCATATGTCATCATAGGAGAAAGAGGAAAATTTCCTCAAGGTTTTTACCCAATGAATCATCCTAATCAAAATACATTGCATCACTGCTTTCTTGCTTCCTTCCTTCTCTAAGAATGCTCTTGCATTTCTTTCTCCCAAACTTTCCATATCAATGCTGGCATGCTGCCCTTGTGCATCTCCACAAAATCCGTCCCTTCTTCCTTATCCAAACAAAAAAGGACATATCAGACAGTCCATTCATCTCCATAACCATACTCCACCTGCACCCAAACAAACCAAAAAATCACTCCTACATACCTGCAAGAAAGGGACGGGAGATTAGTAAGCAGTAACAGGTCTCCCTATTAGCTTCACAGAGAGTGCACCAGATAGGGGAAAAGCAAACATTAGGTCTCCTCTTTTGCAAGATGTCAAAAGTGTTAATCTTCCCATTGTAGACTTCCCAACAAAAAGATCCTATTTTGGGAGGATAGGTGTACACCAAATTTCTTTAATAGCAAACAAAGACTGGGAGTGAAGGGAAGATCAGAGAAATATTAAAAAGGAAGAACACGAAAAAAGACCTCTAGGGTTGGGGGCCCGGACACACCAATCAGGTTTAGAGGGATTAAACCAAACCTTGTCAAGAATTTACAAAAGCTAAATAACCAATTCACATTCACCTTCCCTCAAACCCCTCCTAAAACCTAGATCCCAATTAAAGCTATTTTGAAGAGACAAGAAAGACAAAAACTTCAATATGGACTCCTTTTCATACAATGAAATAGTGTACAAGGAAAAAGGTCCTTAAGAGATGAATTACCTACCCAAAGGTCTGACCAGCCGATGCTTTAATAACATTGTTTTGTAAGATTTAAGAGGCCCCATTACAGTGCTCTTGGTTTCCCTCCATCCACTGAAACAATTCTTCCACTTGTCTATCCCCATCCATGGAAAAACATCATTTTCATTTTATTTCACCCACGGCATTTATTAATAGATTCCTAATCCACTCCACTCAAAGCAATTTAATTAAACCCTGCTCTTAAACTTAGAGCATTGGGATGTTATGATAGAGTCAACACCTATAAAAAAGTTCAGCATAGAAGGAAAATTTGGTTGCTGCCCCTCATATACATTCTATCTTGTGAACCAAATGTTGAGGGATCCTGTCACTTCTATGTTACAAGGTATGGTGCCACTTTTTCATGCAGTTTGGCAGCTTCTTGCCAACATTCCCTCTACTGTCACCAGATTTCTTCTCCCTTAGGAGAGAGAAGAAAATGTTATGGAGATTTGTGTGCTTTATTAGCAACACTATGGGCCTAATGGGAGAGAGGATGATAAAATATTCACAACAAGCCAATACCTCAAAAACTATTGATTTACTAACAAAAAATTCACAACAAGCCAATACCTCAAAATTTCATGTTGATATAGCACATCCACATCAAGGCAAGTGTTAAATCAAGATTTATCTCCCTCTCAAGGAGAAATCAAGCTAAAATTTGATGTTACTCCTTCAAGAAACACTAGACCATCATGAATAAGGAATTTTCAACACTCAGAAGGTGAATTTCTTCTAGATTTGAAGTCCCATAGACTCTGAAGATTCTCTTGGAACAGAGATAAAGGCTTTATTACAAGGATAATGATTTATGGTTACCTTGAGCTTCCAGAAAGTGGAGATAGAGAAAGACTAGCTGGTAGCTATAGGATGGTTCAGGAAAAGAAGTGAATGGCCTTGGATTTTGTGAAAACACATTAAAGAGGCTGCAGCTTTGGCACCTAGAGTGAAGACCAAATTCAGATGGGTACAGAGATCAGTTAACTGCCTAGTGGAAAGCCTAGCTAGGGGAGGAGTGGGCAGGACAACTTTGTATCTGTTGCAGATTTCATGATTTTTGATGATGCATGTACCAGTGATACATTGTACATTTCCTGGCTAGTTTCTTGTAAAACTTTAAGTTCTAGTTTCCCAGCTCCAATGTAAACTTTAAGTTCTAGTTTTTTTTTGATGAATGATAATAAATTTATTAATTCAGAAGCAAATTTAGAGTGAGTTCATACAACATCCCAGCGAGAGGTGCGAGCTGCAGCCCCTCCTTGAATCTTACAAGTAAACTAGGAAAGAAAAGCAAGAATCACAACTGAGCCCAAAATAATTCTTCCCTATTTACCCCTTGCTTAGTTAACACATCTGACAAAGTATTTGCTGATCTCCCCACCCACTGTACAGTGACCAACATATTCCTTGTCAACCAACTAAATTTTTTCATTTCATTCTTGTAACGCCACATAGCCTCTTCAGGATTTTTCAACCAACCCACCACCACTTTGGAATCCCCCTCGATTATTAGGTGTTGTACCCCCAGCTGGTTTGCAAATTGCACCCCTTGTACAGCAACTAAAAGTTCTGCCCTGATGGAGTCCCCAATTCCCAAGGGACCTGAGTAGAGCAACAAAATCTCTCCCTTCTCATTTCTCAAAGCACCCCCCATTCCGGATAATCCTGTATTACCCATGCTACTTCCATCAAAGTTCAACTTTAGTGAGCCTTCGGATGGAGGAGACCAGCTTGTAATTGATTTGTCCTTTAGAACTTTAAGTTCTAGTTTCTCAGCTCCAATGTTAATAAAGTTCTCTTGATCTGGCAAAAGATCAATGCAGACACACTTGGCATAAAGATCAACTCACTTGGAAACTCCATTATTTTGACCACTCTGTTTTTAGTTTGTCTTCTTCAGGAGAAATCTAGATCATTAGATCAGCCCCAAGCAATCATCAGATTAGATTTCTGGGCTTATTTGTCTGCTTGTGGATCTGCCCTAGGCCATCATGAGGGTGGGGTGGTAACACGGTAGAACATATTTCTCTGAGATGAATGGTGATTTACTTTCCAACTTCTTTAATTCAATTTAGGGCTGCTCTGACCAGTCACTTTGAGTTATGCATGTGTAATAGAATCACAGATTTCAATGCAGTGGATCAATGCTTTAATGACAGAACAAAATAACATCTTCATTATATATCCACATACAATACCCAATACAACATTTCCCAGCCAACAGTGAAAATAGGAGAGAAAAGGGTTGTAAGTATCCAAGGTAATGTAGAACCTTTAAGGGAGCCATGATCATTCAGTCTTTGCAACTGATGCTGGAGAATTGAGGAATCAAGATAGGAACGAACAGTTGTCCTGTAGGTTCCATTAATTAGTAATAATGGAACAGCTGCTGCTCGCCGTGCTACTGAGAAGGCCATAGCTAAAGCAGGATCTTCTGAAAGAGGCAACCTGCAAATTTACAAACACCAAAACAATTTGAAATTAACATGCTGATCTGAAAAAAGCAAATTACTCTTTTCCTTTCTCTTCACCTCTTTCTTCTTAAATAATAAGAAATAAAACTAAAAAAAGCCCCATCAAGGAACAAATAAATGTGGAAAATAATCTCATTTTACCAAGTTGAACTGGCTAAAGAAAATTCAAAAATATTAGAATAAGAGGATATGTTAATGAAATGAAGAACACATACATGTGTGGACTAAACATAACTTTCTGACCAGGTACCAATAAAGATGAAAGACCATCCATGAGAGATTTCATATCTACAGGTATTTGTTTAATGTGCCCAAATTTCTGCACCCAAACCACCACAATAAACACCACTTTCACATATACTGCAAGCCCCTTCAAACCTTTAAAAAAGAAAAGCATACCTCCTGTGTAATAAAAAATAACTGAAAGGATATTTTTTCATAGTAATGGTATGCCCTATCTGCATTTGAAGGTGCTATAATGTGCCTCAAAGAACCCCACAATGTAGCCCCTAAATGAGCAAGGAAGGTATCGCGTGCAACTGTGTAGTTCTGGAACACCTGTACATGAATAGTGGTGTTATTCCAGAAGGGCAGAGTAATTTTTTTGATTATACCACTTTGTTGATCATATCAAAATGTACTAAGTGGAATCCGTGAAATACTTATGTAACAAAACAATGTGATATTTCTCAAAAAAAATTAAAAAAAAAACGATAGATGTTAGTGCCATGAAACAACTTATTGGCAACTCAAAAGAGCACTTCAGAAAACCACATGCTCACAACTCCTGGGTCAATCTAAAACCTGGTAAATCCCCTTTGAATGCTTTCTACTTGGAGTATTGGTCCAAAATTCTTGACAACAAAATTTAATTTTGAACAGGAGCATAATGGCAAGATTGACCAAATAAAAAATAACGATGATGAAAACGAAAAAAAAAAAAAGGTAGTGTCATACCTCATAGGTATCACTGAACAAATTCCAGCTTTCCATTCTTTTTAATGCCTCCGCAGCTTTTTTCCTGTGGTTTTCATCATATTCCTCCCCCTCAAAGGACCGTAGTTCAGTTTTCAAATCCCGCATCCTTTCATCTAGTTCTAGAATCATCATAATTTAAGTAAATAATATCACCAGCCAATTTTTACAAAGAAAATGGATAAAACAGACAGTTTTACAGACCAAATTGACAATGTCAGATTAACATCAGCACATAGGTTTTGCAATTTGATAATTACTCTATGCATATAAAACGTTAGTTGGAATCTATAAAACAAAAAAAGGAAAATAGAGGAAAAAATAAAGGAGGGAACCCACAGAGAAGAATTTTTTCTTTGTTGCTTCTTAATACATGTCGCTGAAAGCCTACTACTGCTTGGAGGGGTTCTTGCTTCAGATGCCTTCCTCATCCACCCAATAACCATTCATGATTTCCCCCTCCATCTCAACTCTAGGAAAACCCAGCACATCAACCCAATTCCCTGCAAGAAATCCAAAATCTCAGCCCAAATTGAGCCTCTCCTAGGCCAGATATGCCTGAATATGCATATCTGGTGTGGTAAAATACGAGGGTGATGGGAGAAGTGTGAAGCTTTAGAAAGATGTATGGTGTGGTAAAAGTCCATTCAAATAGGTTTGACCTGAATTGTATGGAATCGCTAGAAACAGAGTAGCGTTAGTGGCAGATTGCATTTAAGTTTTCAATGACCAGGTGATTTGGTTTCCATGTTTGAGAAGGAACTTGAACGATTGGGAGATTGATAGATGGGCAGATTTATTGAACTCAATTAACTTGGTGCAGCCAAATCCATTGAGCCCTGATGCCAGAGTATCGAGGTGGGATAGGTGTGGAACATTGATCATTCCTAATTTGACTGCTGTACATTGGAAAAGTCTCACTAGTGACAGCCTGATCAAAAAGAGGCTTGCAAATCAGTTGTGAACTTGTGATAGTATGGATCAGAAGTGGAGTCTGCAGACCACAAGCCTGTGCATTGTAGAGTGGCTTATTCATGTTGATCAAAATGTCTAAATCTCTTCAGGATAGTGGGATGTTTTCCGGACCGATTGGAATCTTTGTTGGTAGGCTGGAATTTGAGTGGTCTATCAAAACAAGGGGAAGGTGGTATGGAGTAGCATCCTAGCAATAGCTATTTAGAACATCTGGAGGGAAAGAAACTCGTTCATATTCAGGAATTTGACATACAATGAGGAGAAAATTCTGCCCAAGATAGCTCATACTTTAATGTCTTGGAACTCCGGTCACAGATTTCTTTTGGTGTGGGGCACAACTCTACTTTCCTTAATGAAAATGCATACAGTTAGTAATTCATTGAGCAAAGCACCTAAAAGAAGCACCATGGAAATACAGACATGCATTTAGAGAGATCTATGTGATTGCAAAGAACTTGAATACAAGCTTCAGCTGGGTGAGAAGAACTGTGATGGAAGTAGTGAGGAAATCCAGGTCCATCAGGTGTAGGAGGGGCTTTCAGAGATGAGTATGGGAAGGTGCTCACCATATTCAGGTCCCACTGGGGTTGGAGACTCTCTTAAAGCTGATGTCTATGCAGTACTGGAGGGTATAAGGAAGTCTAAGGAACTGAATATACAAAAGTTAGTCATTGAAGGGGACTCAAAGCTGGTCTTAAGTTGGTTACAAGAAGATAGTGGACTTTGGAAATTTGCTAATGAGAGGAGGGAAATTAAGGGGGTTTTCTGTAGTGTGGTCTGTGTGGATGAGAAATTGGTGGGTGTGGACTGGTCCACACCACACCCTGTGGCAGGGACCAATCCACACCACACCACAGTCCACAGCTGTTCTGAACAGTGAACAAACTGTGTGAACTGGACCAGTCCACACCCACAGTGGCGTTTTGTAGACGTGGTCCACACCACACTTTATGATTCCATGTATCTCATACATTTATGAATGATCTACACCAACATTTTAAAAAACAACCCGGAAACGGAACCGTTCTGGCCACCGGTTTCCAGGTCAACGGTCTGACCGTCCGGTTCAAATGGATTGCCCGTTCTGACAAACAAATTGAAAAATAAAAAAAATAATTAAAAACAAAAACGGTCAAAAGCCATTGAACGGATCAATGGTTTAACCGCCCGGGTCAATGGGTTGACTTTTTCAACAGTTTTTGGCCAAAAACTGGGTTTGGGGTAAAACGGAACCGCTTGCTTGGACGGTTCCCGGGCCGAACGGTCCAACCGTCCAGTTCAATGGCGGTTCGAAAACCTTGATCTACACAGTAAAATAATTAATATGTTACTGACAAAAATATTAAAATGTGAAATAGGCAATTGGGTTTCAGCCTTTCAGAGAGAGTGTGAAGCAGGGAATCAAAAATAGTGTGGACAGGCCCTAACCACGAGTTTTTGCCTTGGGTGAGAAATTGGGGTGTGGACGGGACCAGTCCACAAGCCAGTCGAACGGGTGTTCATCGGTCCCATCCACAAGATAGACACGGTGCCGAACACTGCCTAAATGGCTAACTAGAGGACTCGAAATCAAGTTTCATTGGGTCAAGAGAACAGCAAATGCATTTGCTGATGCTATGGCAACGCAGGGGGTTGGAAGGGATCAAATGGTTTGGGCTGCTCAGTAACTTTTTTTATTCTTTGTTATCTTCCTGTAGAGAGTAAAGCCTGTTTATCTCTCTCTGGAGGTAGCAGATACATTAGCTAAACAGGGAGTAAATAGGCAAAGTATTTTCTGGGCATACTTGTAATTGGGTACTGATGAGTATTGGATTTTCCAACAGATGTTTTAAGTTTAAATCTTTAATTATTAATGAAATCCTTTTGCTGATCAAAAAAAATGAAAATGCGTACACATTTACATATATAGGACCATATACTTGTATATCCCATTGTACATAATCTCTTTGTACAAGGGCTTTTATTCAATCAATATATTTTACCCTTTTGGGGAAAAAATATAATATATCTATAAACTCCCCTCTAGGTCCAATCTAAAGAGTAACCCTCATAACTACACAGGTTGATTCTTTTTAGAGTAACCCTCATATCTATAAACTCCTCCAAAAGATCTTCCCCCACTTAGGAGAAATAGAAAAGAAGCAAATCCAAAATAACGTCAGAAAATCGGGCTATTGCTTCCTACAATGAGCCAGAGAAAGATAGGAAATAGTCCCAATACAAGAAGAAATGAGTTAAATGACTTTGATATTGTATATCAGGAATAAAATGAGTAAACATTTCTGAGACTTGAACCTATAACTCTTTAGTAAATATACAACTTTAAACCATCTTAAGTAATAGATACAATATATGTAGATATAAGCATGAATACCAAAATATTATCAGACTGGACCAGATAGGGATGCATCCATATTTGATCCTACTATAAAAAAATCGAATTCAGATAAACCTTAACCAAATCAGATTGGGATTCAAATTCAGACAAATGGATACCATATATCTAGCCTTCATTATAAATCAATATCAACACTAAAACTTGGCTGAAACTGCTAGGCTTGTGTGCCATGCAATCTTGAAGTTGAAACATTCATGGTGTCATAAAGATTACATGATTTCTTTTAACTTCTTTCTTTCCTCATGGAATTTAATTCAAGTGTAGAAAATAATGGTTTCTAATCTAACAAGAAATTATGCTATCGATTAAGCATTCAAATATCACTGAGCCCACACATGATGGTTCCTTCTTAAATGAAGAACAACAAAAGAAATACAAAAACACTGAGTGACACATTTTTTACACCCAAGTAACACCTGGTACTTTACTATTAACACACAGCCAGCAAAGGGTGTTCAGCAATTTACGTAGGAAAAGAGGGTAGTAGTTTGCAATCTGATTACCAAAACACCCATCAATGCTTATTAACAATAACACATGCACACACACCCATCTTTCGCCGTTCATTTATTTGTTTGTTAAATTTTACTTTGATAGATATCAAAATGTATTTAAGTTTAACGACTCAGAACCGCATGTATGGAAACAATGACCTGAAAAATCCACCATCATACTAATGGTATACCACTCATTGTCAAGTGAACATTTTCACATGCCATTGAGCAAGTAAGCAAACTTCCAAGCAGGTAGAAATCTCTTCAAAAGAAAAATAAGATTACCATCACAAAGAGCAAGCTTAGACTTTCTTCCTTTGCAATGTTTAAATGCAAAAAGCTCATATATGTCAATTTCTGCCAGAAGGATATCAATGGCCTGATGATCTTGCTGCAACATTTAAAGTCGGTAAGAAGGAATTTATCAGTTAAGTGAAATAAAAAAAAATGCAATCAACAAAAGAAAGGGAAAAAAATGCATTGACCTAAACTAGCTCCTTGCAAAAGATTAGGTATCCACGAAGAAGACCAGAACAACATCTGTTACCTCCAAGTTCTTTTCAATATACAAGCGAGACTTTAACTTGTAAAAGCTACTCAAGATCCTGTAGATAAGCATCTCTGTATGTGTACATATCTACAATACTACTTTAAAAGTACAAATGAGAGTGTGGAATTTTTGTGGACTAAAGTATTCCCCTCTGGTTACAATAATCCCTTAAGGTGAACAGCGCTGTTATCTCTTGATGGAAGGGCACAAATGTCTATTTTGCCCCTTTTTTTCAAATTTTCAAAACATGACCAAAAAAATCCATAGCATCCGTATCAGAATATAGTGGTGTGTGAACACTGGAGGGAAGTAATCACAGGAACAATGGGTACAGCAGTAGGGTTAGTTATGTTATGTGTATCCATTCAGTATCTTAATCTCTTCAATTCACAGTGCAGCAAGGTTGGCCACTGAGGGGAGGAGCAGAAGGCCAATCTAGGCAAATTGAATCAGTTAGTTATGTCATTTTTCAGTAACAAATGGGGATCCCCCATCTGTCCCTTGTCTGTCAGTGTCTAACAGAGTTTCGGTGCTTTTCTTTCTTCATCTCCTTCTCTATCAGTTGCCGCCACCCTGTCACATAAGGTTTGGGGCTTCTGATAATGGGTGATGCACACATTCTGTTGGCTTCAATTTCTGCCATCCTCTACAATAATAGTCTTTAGATTATCCACACTCCATCAAGTATTTTTTTCCTAGTGCAGTTAGATTATCTTCTATGCACCTGCCATTTGTTTGATGCATATGGGGCATAAAACAAAGTTTTTTTTTTTTTTGCTGTAAAAGACTCCATTTCAACCCTATGTTCTACCCTCACTTTTATGGCGACACCTTGTTTTCCGCTTTATTACACCGAAATAAATCCATCAAAAGGGGTGGAAATATAGCCAAATTGAAATCTCATGAAGTAAGTTATTTGGATGTCTATGTTATTATTGGAAAAAACAGTTACACGTAACACATTTTGAAGTCTGCAATGTAGGGCACTGGAGTGTGAACACTGGCGGCCAACCCTGCTGAGTGTGATTGTCTCTGACCTTTTAACCTTTTGATGATCCTTCACATACAAGACATGGGTACGGCATCCAAAGCTGGATGAGGGGGAGGAAGTATGGGTACGACATCCAAAGTTGAGACATACGGGTATGGGATTGATCAGTTCTATACAGAAATAGCTATTTAGGAGAGTGGTGTAATAGGCAAAGCCATAGCACCGGAGTGTGGATATGCTTTTGGCTTTCCCCTAAGATGGTGAAGAAGAGGGGGCAAAATTGGGTTCTTAAAATATTATAACAATCACATGCTATAACATGTGAATGGAATGTAATGGCATGCTAACAGAAGGCAGTGTTTGTCCTGTTGTCAGAAATCTTGAGGGTAGTTTAAGGGATTATTGAAACCAAACAGGAATACATAGTCCATTTTGCAAAGCCTAGGGTACTTAAAGTATGTGAATTTGGTCCCTCTCCAATTGTGAGAGCACAAAATGTAATTTGAACAACTATATTTTACTTCATTTAATTCCCTCCCGTTGAGTCTTATATTTAAGGTTATAAGGTATTAGCACCCATTATCCTTCATAGAATCCAAATCTTAACTAAACCACCCTATTTTTAAATTTAGTTAAATTTTGAATTACTACCTTTCACCTCATTCAATCCCCTCTCATGAAGTCTTATATTTGAGGTATTAACTCTCATTCACTCTCATTGAATCCCATATTTAAACTATTTTTTGTCACCAATAAATTCTATCAACTAGATCTATATACAATACTTTTAATAGTATAAAACAATGTTTTTTAAAATTGACCCAAAAATAAAACCGTTCTTCCATCCTGATAGTAGGCAAGTCAAATGAGTCAACCCATGATGTCATAGTTAAAAAATAATACTTTTAAAAAATAAATAAATAAATTGTATAAAAAACAGGGCACATGTATAATATTTTATATTAATCATACTAAAGAAACATGAGTTGATAGATATTAATTAAAATTACAAAAACATAAAAATATAAATAAGTGAAAAGAAAAATAAGTGTGATAACAAGAATTGTTTATATTGATGATGGAAATGAAATACAAAATTTAAAACCAATCCAAAAATGAAATTGTTTTCCTATTTGGTGGTTGGTCAAAAGTTTAACCTCTTTGGTCAAATGTGTCAACCCCTGATATAATAATTAAATTATACCAAAAACAAAGATATCATAATTAATAATAAAAACTAAAGAAGAGATAAAACACAAAAGATACAAAAAAACACAGAAATTTTGTAGAAAATATTTAGGCGTATCTCTAATATTTTTATAGTAATCATATTAAAGAAAAATAAGTGTGATAAAGAATAATTGTTTAATTGAAGATGAAAATTGAATACAAAATTAAACCCAAAAAATGGAATTGATTACTTGTTTAGTAAATAGTCAACAGTTCAACATTTTGGGTCAACTGTGTCCACCCTTGATGTCATAATTAAATAATGAAAATAAAAAGATAAAAACACAAATTATGAAAAATGCAAAAATTTTGTAAAAAAACATTTGGGCACATCTCTAATATCATATATTCATCATACAAAACACAAAAAAGTCTAACAAATAAGAATTATTTATCAGAAATGTAAAAACATTATAGAAGATTTTGGAAACATATCATTACTATTGTCGTCATCATCATCATCATCATCTAATATTGCCACATGCAAAAGCACATGCACATTTGCTTGTATCATAAATCAGAAGTTTGAAAAGAAAAATCTTCAAGAATAATTTCCAAAAAATTATAAGGTATGAATCCTCAATATCAAACACTCAATAAACTTTTATTGGACACATCTATAAATGCCACATAGAAATCAGAAGGTAGGATACATCAAATAAAGTATTATTTTACCAATTAAAGAAAATTGAAAAGGAAAGGGAAAAAAGAAAGGGCATACATCACCAAAAACAGAAAACTTTTCCTGAATTGCATCTTGCAATCGATCTTCAGCTTCATCTTCTGAAATCTCTGAATACCACATAGAAATTGAGTTAAATTGTACAAGGAGTCCAGACTCCAAAGTATATCATATGAGGAGCTTGACAATGCTCATATAAACAAAATGAAATGATATATCCTAGAAGAAAAAGTACAAAGATGCTAATATGCATTTATCACTATCACCAACATCATCATCATTATTATTATTATTTTGATTGGTAAAGAATGAATTTCATTGCTTATCGATCAAAAACAATATGTATTTAGAAGTGCTGAGCACATGAAATATATAGGCTAACCACTGCTATCCAAGGACTAAAATATCAATATGGTACACCCGATACAAGGAGTATAGTATCAGTATTGGATTGCACAGATACAGGATATGCTACGACTGGAGCTGTATCATTCCAATCGTGCGTATCTGTCCAATACACTGCCATATCAGTGCGTACCATATAGTATCGGCCAATACACACCGATACGAAAGCATATCGACCCCTAGTCTCACTATAAAAATGGAAGTGATGCAACTTGAACCCACGTCGTCCAATGGCTAAAAGCAGGTGCTTCTTTAACTGCCAAGCTAGTTCTTGTTTCATGTCAATATACGCAATAAATAACACTTTATTAACATAAATGTCTACATGCAATCAAAACACACAACATATGATTATTTTCAACAACTCGAACTACAAATTTAAAAGAATAATATTAAAAATTAGTATTTTATAAAACAACAGAAAAAATAATTTATAAAACTCACATATATACCAAAAAATTAATTTTAATTTCAAAAATGTACACAAATAAAGAAGTTAATTAAAATTTTTATAAATTATTAATTAATATTTTAATTTGCATTAAATATCAATGTATTTATTAATTACAAAAATAAAAATATTGTTTAAAAAAATATTTATAAATATAATACAAATTGAATCTATCAAATCCAATAATCTACATTTATATAAAAAATAATTTTTTAAAATTTATAAATAAAAATGTTAATAATGGAATAATTATTTTAGTAATTAAAATTTATGAATTTTCATATGATATGAATCTTCAAAATTTTACTAGATTTGATATATTTTTAAGTTAAGATATATATTTTTATAAATTATTAATTTATATTTTAATTTAGATTTTATAATAACATATTTATTGTTTATAAAAATAAATATATTGTTTACTAAACATTTGAGAATTAATTTTTTAGTTGACTTTTTGGTTAATGTTAAAAAATAAAAATAGAAAAAAAATTGATATAATAATTCAAATATAAAAGTTGTATATGTATTATGCCTTGTACTTCAATGGATAATAAAATAATAATGGCATTTTGCATGTATTAATTTGTATTAATTAATATGTGCCTTGGACTCTTGATTGATGCATTATTAATAAAATTGTATAATATCTATGTGTCCTGCTATACTAATTATAATATATTTCTTCATGTATATACCATTTAAATATACAAATCCTATGAATTTATACATTATTTATAGTTATTTTGACATTAAACTTAATGCTACCAATATGTTTATGGAATTTGTACGCATTTCCTTAGTGTATCTGAGTGCTTCCATATTTTGTGTCTGTATCCATGTGTTTCCCAAGCATATCCATATCCATATCTGTATCTGTATCCAAGTTGTCCAATATGATACCCAATACTAATACTTTAATCCTTGCTGCTATCTAGCCCAATTCCTCTAAAACAAGTTGTCAACTAACATCTATCCCCATAATAATTGCTCTGTATTTACACCTTGTTTAGTCATTGGCTTAGCCAAGTTGCCTTCTGATCATTTAACACAAGAAAATGAGAATATCACCTCACCAGCCACTAGTCTTATTACCCTCATGATATTGGTGTTGCCAAGACCATTGGGTATGGTTTCTTACAAATCCCACTACCAAGAGTCCCTTCCACCGTTATGTTCCTTGGATTCAGTTATCCACCCACCCCCATTTCCATAAACTGCCAAAGATTACTCAAATTGTACAAATCAAAGTTCAACTTAATTTGATTGTGAACCAATGGATGACATTATGTCAGAACATGGGGGTAGGCTGTTAGCGAATGACTAACAAGCTACCATCTTCTAAAAATATAATCTATGGAGAATGGTGCATAAATATTTAGTGTTTTCACCCAATTCACAACTCTCATTGATACATTCTCAATACTAGCCTCCTTGGACCAAGTGTTCTCCTTAAGTTCTAACATTCCTTTATTCCCAATATGTACAAGGACTGCTGCCCTTGTGCATCTCCGCATGATCTTCTCTCTTTTTTCAACAACCTAAAAAAGGAGGTTCGAAAAAGTTTTGCACAACTACTGCATGAATCCACTAACAACCAAAAAGTAAGAAGAACCATGCTGAAATACTAGAGATAAATTGGAAAGAGATTAGTAAATGGCAAGTAGTTGCCCACTTGCATCGCAAAGAAAACAAAAATGTGGATACAAAGACAAATTAGGCATCTTTTTTGGAGAGTCTAAAAGATATTGATTTTCAAATTTATTACTAACAAAATTCCCTAATTTTAGGTTGTACTGTTGCACACCAAATCTATTTCACCAAGAAAGCCCAGAAAAGGTTAGGTGAGGATGAGAGCACTCTAAAGAAGGAAGAACACACGAAAAAGCCTAGGTATCGAGAGTCCAGATCCTACAAGCATCCATTATTAAAGGAAATGGAGCATACTTCAGACCACAGAGTCTGAAAGGGGTTTGATTGTTTTTTTCTCTTTTTACCTTTTGGTGTCTTGTCTACTGGGTCATGTCAAAAGGATGGTTGAATTGGCTCAGTAAGGATATTTTCTTTTGAAGTAATTTTATGAACGTGCTGCTGCTTTAGTGTTCTTTTTGTGGGTGGAGGGGGAGTCTTATCCATGGGTTTTTTATACACCTGAGGCATTTTAGCCTCTCTGGGCATTAAGCACTAGGAATTTTTTTTTTTTTTCTGTCTTGCTTGCCATAAGTACCCTTTTTATTTGTTTCATGAAGATGAGAAATGCACAAGAAAACTGAGAAGTTATACCTGCCACTGCACCAATGGTTTTCTCTACGTTTGGTAAACTTAGTTCTGTACGCACACCTTCTCCACCAACTGCAGGACCCCAAGAGAAAGGGCCTGCACTCAAATCAATAAATGCCCACCTGCCATATAATATATGTAATAGCTAAGATTTAAAGAAGTAGATAATAAGGGTACAAGTACAGTTCACACGCAAATATATCCCTATTTACCGAAACACAGATCCACCTTATCAATCTATACATCTATGTTTCCATGCATAAATAAGGATATTGATGTATGCAAGCACGATCCACCTTATCATCCATCCATTAAGACAGATACACATCATGCATTCATACATCCATATGTACATACAAAATCAGTAAAGAAAAAGAACCTCTCTGCTCCTATCCATGTGTCCGTGAGGCATTCTGAATGAAGTCCAGCTAATTCCCCAGATTTCAACTCCTTCTCCAGAAGAATTTTCATATCTTCATTCTTCCCATTCAACAACTAGAAAAGAACAGAAAAAAGGTTAAGTAAAATGAATGAAACAATCTTTTCACTTTCCAAATTCACTATCTCTTAGAAGGCTGACAGTTTGATAGGCTAAAAGAAGAAATGAATGAAATGATCAATTACCTGTGCAACTTTGATATTAATTATCTCAGCAGTCTCCTTTCCTTGATATAACTTCTCAGCATTATTAAGAAAATCTAGGCAAAAATTTGACCACTCAACCTGACACAATAAAACACAACAGCCTTTGGAACTAATAATAATTCAGGTTACCATATGGCCTTGATGCTACAATAAAAAATTACATTAAATTTCTAAATATGTTACTTTGGTAAAATAAAGAGGTTAGCATGGTTTAAGGATCTACACATTCCCTAATATTTCAATACAATATTTCCGTTTCCATTGATCCCAACAAAAAATATTACTTAATTATATCACAACATAATGTTTTTTTATCAATAACAAAAGCTTTATTATTCTGCAACTAATAGAGATGATGGCCAGGGAAGTGGGGTGGAACTGTGAAATGTATGGCTCTGGAGAAATTTGAATGACTAGGGGGTTTACCTTAGTTTTTCTGTCCCAAACAAGTGAACATCAGAATCCCAGGACAAACCCCCAAACAAAATATCAAACTGTAGAACATACCAATGGCCAACCACTTTGGTGGATGAAGATGGGTTTTAATAGGGAAGCTTGCTTGAAGCCTAAGATGGAAAAGACGAAGGGTTCTCAATGGCTGGTAAATGGAGAAGAATGGTTACAGCAGAGAGAAAAGAGTTCTTGATGGAAGAGATAGTATAGCAGAAGAAGCTTACGATAAAGATAAGGGAAGAAAGAAGAGGAACGATACTGTTAGTGGGTTAAGCTGTATCATGGTTTCAGAGCTTCCTGGACGGAGCAGTACATGTAAGTTGGTGTAGGGCCTGGAACAGTACCATTAGGCAGTTAAGGAGGGAATATTTTGCTGAGAGAAGGAGAAACTCCAACGGATGGTTCATTGTTTTGGAAGAAAGATTTGAGCAAGGAAAAAAAGAAAGGATCATAAAACCATAAGGCAACAAGCTGCAAAGTTGGAATATGATTGCAAACGAGCTACACCGAAGAATGGTTGAGAGAAAGAATGAAGCGGCAAGGGTACCAGAAATAATGGCACCAGTACTGGGAAAGGAGGAAATGACAGAGAGAAGGAAAAAATTGGAGAGGTTGGGCTTAGAAGAAAATGATGAAACTCCAGACTCAATGGTGGTGTCTCTTACAACACCAGAACCAAGGATCAAATTGGAGGGGGAGAAAGGAAGTTTGGAGCGGAGGTTAATCCTGTCGGCAAAGAAAGAAGTAAACGACTGGAAAAGATTACTAGAGGAGGTGACATCCAAGCTTGGGACTCGCCAAGTTGTTATATTAATCCCTTTTAGTGACAGAAAAGCTGTAATAGATGTGGGGGGGAGGGAGATGATGGACTTCACAACCATAGAAACAATTGAGGGTACTGTAACAATAGAGAACTGGTGCCCTTCGGCTAATGCAGTAATAACTGGCGATGGGAGTTTCAAGTTGAAGCTTCTGGGCTTGCCTTTCCATTTATGGCAAAAAACCATCCTCCAAAAAATAGCGACAGCCATGGGTGGTGCACTTGAGAGCAGTGAATATGAAGGTCGCCAGTGTGAAACCTGAAGCTGTACCAAGAACTCTCAACCTCTATGCTGACAGTTACTGGTACAAAATCTGGATCGCCTCGGAGGTGGAAGCGTCGCTCTGGTATGGAAGGTTGAAGCTTGAAGATGATGGTGACGTGGCAAGGTGGGTTACACTTGGCGAAGAACAGGGACTGAAAGATGGACACATGAGCAGACTTGGGAAGGAAGACTCCCCCACTTTGGAAGTTGAACGGCCAGAACTCAACAGTCGCCCAATTAAAGAAAAAAATATAGATCTTTTTGAACCAAAAAACACAGAGGGCCAATCTTTCGCAGAAGTAGTCAAAAGGACAATCCGGTCGGACCATGGTCTGGGCCCACCCAAAGGAGAGAAAAATGTCTTTAGTTCCCGATCTGACCCAATTGGTTTCTTACTGGGTCAAACAAGGTCCAATTGGAAGAAAGGACCTTTTGTTTTACTCGACTCATGTGATACTTTAAAAGGTCACGTGAGTCGGGTCCCTTTGGGTACGACTGGAGACCATATTGGTGCTCTATCATTGTCCTCACAGGAACTGCAAATGAATGATTCACGAAACCGCCAAAGTCACAGAAATGAGTTGAAGTTAAACTTTCAGTGGGCTCAAGTCTCCAAATCCGAAGTAGGGAACCAAGATAAATTGGGAGAAAATCGTCCAAACCCTAGGTATTCCAGAGGTTGGAGAGAGGAGTACGAAGAGGAGGACATTGGGTGAGTTCACTGCGAATCCTCAGATGATGACTACGAATCAGATTCAGAGACAGATAGCGACAGTTTTGGGGAAGATACAAAGGAGAAAGAGGAAGTGGAGGACTTGCTTAGTGCAGCTGTCGAACTGTTCGTTGGGGAAAGGAACGTGATAACTTCTACTTCAAAATTTCCTAATAATGTTGGAATGCTAAGAGAAGCAGAGTACACTTGGGTGGGTAAAGGGGAAAACTGTGTAATGGAAAGAGGAACACCAAGTCAGGAATTGAATAGTGGGCAGGGAACTTGTAAGATGATAACAGTCAATCTTCAAACTTCGGATAAAGGTATCACAGGAGGGGATAAACGACAGAGCGATGGAATTAATTGTGAGTGTGAATCAGGCTCAGGAAGCTCCTTGCCAAAATCTATTCTGGGAGTGAATTATGAAACCCAGACCCTTGCTGAACCTACTTCAAACTCAGTTCCAGGTATGTCTGTGCTTTTGGGTTTTGATACTAATTCTAGCTCTGGTCTTGCTGTTTGTACTCCAAGTTCCAGATCTGCTTCCTTGCCGATTGCCCATGATAAAGTTGAGACACAAGAGAAAGAGCAGATAGAGGAGAAAGTGTGGAGCATTATAGTGGAAGAGCTTAATGAATTGGCAAAGGAAGCCGTAGAGAAGAAGGAAAATGAGAGTGAGGACAGAGGGAATAAAGTAACTGGAGAAGAGGTGGAATATAGAAAGAGTGAGGGGACCAAAGAGAAGGAATTAGAGAAGATTGAAAAAGAAGAAGCAAAAGAAGGTTCGTTGGCTGAATTTGTGGGAAAATTGGGTTGTAAAATAAAAAATCTGAATCAACTGAAAGCATACCTGAAGAACAGAAAAGAAGAAGGGAAGGTGAGAAAAAGAAAGATGAGAGAAGCTAAAAGGTTGAAGCTAGATGTGGAAGGGGATAAAAAAAGTCAGTGAAAGAAAGGGAACGGGAAGGAAAGGAGGAAGATAGGAAGAAAGGAGATTAGGGGCAGATCAAGAAGGCAGTATGAAGATTGTGAATTGGAATGTGAGAGGCTTGGGGAATGTAAGAAAGAGGTGTTAATAAAGGAGCTATTAAGAAAAGAAAATTCAGATATACTCCTAATTCAGGAGTCTAACCTCATGGCATTTAATAGTAGGTGGGTCAGAAGTGCATTGAGAGCAAATGGCATTAGTTGGGCAATGAGCCCCTCCTGGGGATCTTCTAGAGGAATAGTGACATTGTGGAAAAATGAAGTTGTAGAAGGAGTTGAAGAATTGGTTGGAAAATTTTCAGTTTCTGTCAAATTCAAGCAGGTGGTTGATGGTTTTGAATGGGTTTTAACTAATGTATATGGCCCCAATGGATACAAGCAGAGGAATGAGTTGTGGGAAGATCTAGGAGAAATAAGAGGATTATGGGAAGGTCCTTGGTGTTTAGGAGGGGATTTTAATGTAATTAGATTCACTGAGGAGTGTAACAAGGTGCGGCAAAGAAATACTACAAGTATGAGGAAATTCAATGAGTTTATCAATATGTTTGAGCTCAAAGAACTGAATCTGTCGCATAATTGTTTGACATGGTCCAATCTCCAAGCTGAACCAATTTGTTCAAAATTAGACAGATTTCTTTTTACTGCTGATTGGAAAGAACATTGGGGAGATTTGATGTCAAGGACATTGCTTAGAGTCACATTTGATCATTGGCCAGTTTTGATTAATAAGGTGGAGTCTAGGAATAGAGAACCTATACCATTCAGATTTGAGAATGTGTGGCTGTCCCATCCAGGCTTTAAGGAGAAAGTGAAGGAATGGTGGGTAGCAAGTAATCCAAGGGCCAATTGGGAGGGTATGAAATTTCAATGGAAGCTTAAAGAGTTGAAAAATAAAATCAAAGAATGGAATATTCTTCAATTTGGGAGGCTAGAGGAAAGAAAACAACAGTTGATTAACAGATTGAGGAGTTAGATGCAAAAGAAGAACTAGGATTGTTTGGGGAAAGGGACAAAGAGCTTAGGTGGGAGCTGAGGAAAAACCTGGAGGATGTCATCTTCAAAGAAGAAATTAGCTGGAGGCAAAAGTCTAGACACAAGTGGGTAAAGGAAGGAGATAAGAACACAAAATTCTTTCATTCTATAGCCAATGGTAGGAGAAAGAAGAACTGGATCTCCAAGCTAGTGATTAATGATGCAACAATGACCCAGCAGAATGAGATTGAAGGGGCCTTTGTGGACCATTTTAAATCAATCTATAGAAGGCCTATGTCTAGCAGATTACACATTGAGGGTTTGGAGTGGCCTAGACTCCCGAAAGAATCAAGGGTGTGGTTGGAGAGAAGCTTTGAATTGGAAGAAATAAGGGTAGCCATATTTTCCATGAATAGATCTAAAGCACCTGGTCCTAATGGCTTTTCGATGGCTTTTTATCAAGACTACTGGGAGGTACTTAAGGAGGATATTCAAAGAGTGTTTTCTGAATTCTTTGAAAGAGGGGTCATCAATCCAGGTCTAAACTCTACCTTCCTGGCTCTGATTCCAAAAAAGGGAGATGCTTGTCACCCCAAAGAGTTTAAACCCATTAGTTTGGTACACAACCTTTATAAAATCATTGCTAAGGTGTTATCTCGGAGGATTAGAGAGGTGCTACCCTTAATAATTTCCCCAAATCAGGGTGCCTGTGTGAAGAATAGACAAATTGTGGATCAAATCCTAATTGCAAATGAGTGTGAAAGATTTCAAAAGAAGTGGAAAGAAAGGGTTAGTGTGCAAATTGGATCTCGAAAAGGCACATGACTTGGTGGATTGGCCATTCCTATTGGAAGTCTTAGAGTCTTTTGGATTTGGGCAGAAGTGGTGCAAGTGGGTGAAAGGATGTATTAGGATGTATAAGGACTTGCCACTATTCCATTTTAGTGAATGGTAGGGTGGTAGATCGTTTCCCGACTACCAGGGGTATTAGGCAAGGTGACCTCCTTTCTCTTTTCCCTTTTACCCTAATTGTTGAAGTCCTAGGAAAGCTCATTGAGAGGGCAGACTATAGAAACTTGGTGAAAGGCTAGAGGGTAGGGAGGAATAGGGTTCCGATAACACATCTACAATTTGTTGATGACACAATTCTTTTCTGTGGTGGGAATGAGGTAAGTTGGGTGAATAATTTAAAGCAAGTGATAAATGTGTTTGAACAAATGACTAATCTCAAAGTGAATTTAGATAAGAGTTGTGTGATTGGCATTAATTTGAGTGAAAGTGAGGTGGAGGATAGAGCCCAAATTTTGGGTTGTGAGATTGCTCAATGGCCTTTGATCTATTTGGGGCTGCCACTAGGGGATAACCCAAGCAAAAAGAGTTTCTAGGACCCGATGATTGAGAGATTCACTAAGAGGTTAGCATCTTGGAAGAAAAATTACCTATCCATGGGAAGCAGGATAACTTTGATTAAGTCAACATTGGCCTTCTGTCGGTGTTTAAAATGCTTGAGGGAATATGTGAGGTTTTGGAAAAGTTAATGAGAGATTTCTTATGGGAACCAGAAGAGGAGAAAAGGGATCATAGAGTCAGGTGGGATATAGTTACCAAAACCAAAAGTGACGGTGGGCTTGCTTTAGGTAATTTGCAGAAAAAGAATGAAGCTCTGTTAGGGAAATGGCTTTGGAGATTGAATTTGGAGAGGGATAAATTATGGGCTCAAGTTGTCTTAAGTATTCATGGGCAAGTGGCGGATGGCTAGGACTCAGGAGTTTCAACTAGGGCTACGAGAGCTTCTCCTTGGAAATCCATTCATGCCATACTTCCTTCCTTCCTCTAATCAGATATGATCTGTGCTCTGGTAACCTCATGAAATTTTGGGATCATGTTTGGGTGGGAAGTACTCCGTTGAAAGAGCTTTTCCCTTCCTTGTATTATCATGTTTTAAAAATGAGCCAATCTCCACTTTTTTTACCACTTCTAATTCAACTATTGGCTGGAATTTGGGTTTTAGAAGGGCCCTTAGAGACTCTGAACTGAACCTCATTTCTGACCTGCTAAAAATCCTAGATGATGTGGTGATTGACCCCCTTAGGAGGGATAGTAGGATTTGGGTCCCTTCTCCTTCGGGTGTCTTCTCATGTTCCTCTTTCTTCAAAGAGTTGGCTCATTCCCCACCTGTTTTTAGGCTCCCTTTTCCAGTTTTGGAAGTCTGGGGTAGACCAATTTCCTCCCAGAATTAGTGCCTTTTGCTGGGAAGCTTTCCTTGAAAAGTGTAACACTTGCGACCTACTCCAAAGAAAAAGGCCTAATTGGTGTTTATCCCCACACTGGTGCATCCTTTGTAAGAAGAATGGTGAGACTTGTTATCACTTATTGGTTTCTTGCCCATTTGTTTCAGAGATCTGGTGTTGGTTTTTCTATCTTATTGGTTGCAAGTGAAACCCTCCCCCCCAAATGTACAAAGCCTATTCCATTCTACTACAGTTAGGGGGCTGAAGAAGAGAGGGAAAATTCTGTGGTGTGTAAGAGCAGTTGTATGTTGGACAGTCTAGGAGGAAAGGAACCAATGGACCTTTCATGGGAAAGAAAGGAATAAGGGTGTAATCATTAAACTAATTTCTATAATGGTGATTCATTGGGTTAAGACTTTGCAAATTTTTGAAAACTATTCAAAAGGAGATATCATCATGAAGTGGAGAGAAGTGGCTTCGTCAGCTCCAAGGAAGAATTCATCTAACCGAATTTCGTCCCCTCCAGCTTCAGGGTTCATTAAACTAAACTTTGATAGTAGCAGCGAAGGAAATCCAGGCCTATTGGGTATAGGGGGGCTTTCAGGGATGATGAAGGTCGAATTATTGCTTTGTACTCTGGTTCTATTGGATGGGGGGACTCTCTTAGAGCTGAAGTACTGGATGTTTTGGAAGGATCAAAAAGAGCTCAAGAGTTAAATATCAGAAAACTGATAGTGGAAGGTGACTCTAAGTTGGCTATAAACTGGCTAATGAAGGATGATTCTAGTTTGTGGAAGTTTCTAAATTAGAAGAAGAAAGTTAGACATGTCACACAAAATATGAAAGTCAAGTTTCAATGGACTAAGAGGTGCGCCAATTCCTTGGCAGATTCATTGGCCAAACAAGGGGTGGGAAGAGTTAAATTTTTCTGGGCAATATTGTAATCTGAACTGTATTCTTGGGAGGGTTAAGAGTTTTTTTTTATATAAATGATTGAATTTTATTCAATAAAATCAATAAGATATTACAATACAGCCTTCCCAAAGGAGGGGCACAAGCTGGTACCTCTCCACAATAGCAACAATGTACTACCTCAGACTAGTAACAAAAAATTTACAAAGCTGCCCAGAAAAACTGTTCCCTTGATACCCCTTGTTTAGCTAACCCATCCGCTATGGTGTTAGCTGTTCTACCCACCCACTGAAAAATAACATTCATGTTCCTTGAAAACCATTTAGCTTTCCTCATAATACCCCTGTAGCACCAGATCACTGAATCTGGATTTTTTAGCCAACCCACAACAACTTTGGAGTCTCCTTCAACAATCAAATTTTGAACTCGTAACTGATCCACAACCCGAATGCCTTGTACTGCCGCTAGGAGCTCAGCTCTGATAGAGTCTCCTATACCCACAGAGCCTGAGAACAAAGCTAAAACGTCACTATCTTTATCTCTCAGCACCCCCCCAATCCCTGAAGGCCCCAGATTTCCTTGGCTGCTACCATCAAAATTCAGCTTTGTCCAGTCTTCTGAAGGGGGTACCTACACATCTGGTACCCTGTTCTTTCTGTTACTGCTACTAGCCACAGCCCTCCAGTTCCTCCACATGTCATCAAAGGAATATAATTTTAAGGAATCTAATAATCTCAGCCAGTGGATTGCCCTGGTCAAAATACAAGAGGGTTAAGAGTTTTTAACCCTCCTTTTGTATCTTTCTTTATTAATATCTATTAATAAAATTCTTTGTTATCTATCAAAAAAATAATAATAACAAAAGCTTTATTAATTATGAGAAGATTGTGAAACTTTAGGTACAATAGGGGGAGATAAAATGTCTTAGCTCTCCATCAACAAAATACAATGAAAGAAAATTAAAAATTAGCCCAAAAGATAGACTCCCTATTCACCCCTTGCTTGGCCAACACATCTGCAAATGAGTTAGTGGTCCTCTTCACCCAGCTATATTGTATCTCAAAGTCCCTACACAGCCATAAGAATTTTTTTCTTTTCATTGTTATAGCTCCACAAACCACTGTCCTCTTTCTTCAACCAACTAACCACCACCTTCAAATCACCTTCCAGGATCAAACGTCTTATATTTAGTTCCCTTGCGCTTTGAATTCCTTCCAAAGCTGCAAGGATCTCAGCCCTAAGAGAATCACCTTCTCAAATAGGGCCAGAGAACAAAGCAAAAACAATCCCCTCCTCATTCCTGAATACTCCCCCAATCCCAGAGGGTCCTGGATTCCTTAAACTACTGCCATCAAAATTCAATTTTATAAATCCAGAGGGAGGAGGGGACTAAGAGTCCTCTTGCACCGAGCAGAGGTAGCTCCCTCTTCCCAATTTTACAACATAGTGTTTCAATATCGTTTATATTGATTTCAACGACTTTTACTTGGGCATTTGGAAATTTGAAATATTGCCACTTATTGCTAAAATTAGTCAGATAAGTAGTCAAGTGCATCTGGTTACAACTATGGCAGGCCCACTAAATACATGAACTCTTGCTCTGGTTAATAAGTGATACACAAACATTTTCTTTACTCTTTAAATATTTTAAAACTTTCAATATAACAATAATACCCTTCATACCCATGTTTAAATAAAACCAAGGTTCAAAGTATCAATACGATACACCCTGTATCGGGCGTATCATATCGTATCATGAGGATTCCTATACACCTGTTTAAAGTTGTTTTCAGGAAACTCTTTATTTTATTTATTAAATAATATAAGAATATCTACAAAATGAAATTTTGAAAAAAAAACAAAAAAAAACAAAATGTATGGTTTAAACTACCAATACACCACTGCTGATACACAAAGGTGTACTGATACTTTAAACCATGAATAAAACAAACTGCAATGGCCACTCTAGTTAACAACTCCAATATGCTCGTCTAACAGGACCACAAACATACATTGTCTAGACATAAAAATAACCTTTTATCACAATATGATCTAATTAAACTTCAGAGGTATCAGATTTCAGATTTCCAAATGTCATCTTGGTAATAATATTAATAAAATCACCATTTCTATATGTCATCAAAACAAATTGTTTTAATACCATTTAATTCTCTTTAAACCCATAACTTTTCATTTTTCCCATTATATATAAATTGTCCTTAAAATTTTCATTGGTGAAAAATTTTAATTATGCATAATTTATTCAAATGTATTTGGTTAACTCTTATGAAAGGATCACCAATAACAATATAGCAATAGAAGCATATGCATATATCTATTATAATTTCTATATTAAATAAAAAACAATGGCATAAAATTTACAATTCAAAATATCAAGAATAGGTACATTTGATATTATATGATAATTTATAGCAAGTAATATTTTCAAATCCTTAATTTATTACTAGTCAGGAAGTAGACATCTTCATATGAACTAATCATTTAAAAAATCACTGTTATTGCTTTCTAATCATCCAATTAATTAACAGAACATGTCCTTTTATAATTTTAAAAATACTAAAACATATTTTCATTAGATGAATAATTACTTAAGAAGGCTCAAGGCTCTTCCCTGTACCAGAACACCTTTTTAAGGAGCCTGCTTCAAGATAGGCAAATTACCGATCAGATCATTAATGCTAATAAATGCATAAAGGAAATGAGAATATCAGGAAAAGGGCTTGGTTTGAGGTGATGTCATGATGAGCATGTGTGGGCTTGGTGATAGGTGATGCAAGTAGATTTTGGGATACCTACAATCTTGTCATTACTCAATTTTTGCGAATGGGGTGGTTAAGGGCTTTTCTTTTGGAAGCACGCAGGTCTTAGACAAGGGGATCCACTATTTCCCTTTCTCTTCATTTTGGTTGCAAATGCTTGGTAGAACTATCACTAGAACTGGTAGAATGCAGAAAATAAGGGATTAGAGAATCGAGAAGATAGAATGGTAGTCAAACATCTCCACTTTGCTGATGGCATCTTTGTCTTCTGTTAGGGAGGAGAGGCTCGATGGATAAAGAATTCAAGGTTGGCTGTGAAGCTCTTTGGGTAAATTTCTAATTAAATGATCAATCTAGATAAAAGCTGTTTTGCAGGGATTAATGTGGATGAGAGCATGGCTCAAAGTATCGATACGATACGCCTGATAGGGGGCATATTGTATCGTATCTTTTGAAAAAGATACGGTCCGAAACGCCTGTTTCCAGGTGTTTCGGACCCCCAATTTTTTTAATAATAAAAAGCATGCTAAAAGCTTCCCAAAAAACCAAAATGTGAAAAAATAAATAAAGTTTCAGCCATTTCCAAGTACCGATACGATACGACCGAAACTCGTATCGTATCGATACTTTGAACCTTGGATGAGAGCAATTTAGTCTCCTATGTGGAAGTTTCACATTACCTATCAAAAAAGCAAATTCCAATAACAAGAATGTTTTCAACCAAACCTGAAATAGAAAACATAATTTCACTACTAGAAAACATACGAGTGCTTACCGTATCAATGTCTTCAGTTGTTGTCCAGGCAAATTTTGTCATAGGGTGCTTTTCATACAAAGGTCTTTTAATCTTATCTAAAGCTGACATAAAGGGAAAACAACACAATCATGAAACCAGGATCATCAAAGAAAGGCATAAACCTACCACTTCTAATACAAGAAAACATGTAAGAGATGAGAGCAAAGTTCGCTACTTACCAAGAATAGTTTCCTGGACATTTTTTGACTGAAGAATTTTTGCCTGCAGACCCTTTTTCTGAAAGTCAATTTCTGTTAGAGCTTCATCCAAACGATTTAAAAAAAGATATAGGAGTAAAAAAATCCTACGTCTAACAGACTGATACAAACAAATGAACATTTCAAAGAAAACCATTATCTATTTACCAGAAAAGGAAAAAAAACATGTGCACCTAGAGGTAATATAAAGGGCAATGAGAGTCATTAAAAACCAAATGTAAGATGTAAATTGGAAATTACCTCCTTAAGGAAACTAATTTCAGACTCAGATAAGCCTCTCCTGTGCAAGAAATAAAATAAAAAATCTAAATTTTTACTTTTATGCATAAATTAGAAACTATTAATCATAAAAAAACAGGCCTACAAAAGAAAACAAAATATATAGCCTTACAATGCAAACCATGTGCATCCAATACAATGTTCCAGCTAAATATAAAATGTCTCCTATCAACGGATAATTATTATCTGTAAGAATCAAAGGATTTTACAGATGATTATTAACAGACAGATATTACTTGGATGTAAAGAAAAAGTAGACTCGCAAAGTGCTATCTACCCCCAAAAACTAACACATTGTATTCCCCTTGGAGTCTACCCACGAAAACTAATCCACTGGAGTGTGAACATCAGTTCCTCAGCCAGTGCTCTAACCAAAGCCTAAATAAAAGTACTGCCAAAACCAACTGACATATACCAGTAAGAGCAAAAGGAAAAAGAGTTTGGTAGTAAAGCAATTCCAAAGAAAAACCGGGTACCATTTGACACGACAATCTCCTATGGAGCCCACTGACCTAAACGATCTCTAGATTGGACCAAAAAATAGAAATCAATGTTATAAGCATCCAAGATTATTCAATATCTTGAAAGAAGCCTCATTCCCATGTTTCCAGGATCTGAAAGGACAGTCTTGTAATTCAGACTAATTTGAATATTAAGCCAACTTTAGGGTTTCAGGGTTTCTTTGGATGGTTGGAAGGTTTAGTCCTCCAGTAATTTGTTATTATTAGTAAAACCTACTACTCCAATAATTTCTTAACTACAATTTATGGTAAAAATCTGTCAAAAATATTGATGATTTTAAATGAGGCTTCCCCACAAAAAAACGCA
The DNA here is from genome assembly GCF_055504915.1 of Nelumbo nucifera. NCBI lineage: Eukaryota > Viridiplantae > Streptophyta > Magnoliopsida > Proteales > Nelumbonaceae > Nelumbo > Nelumbo nucifera. The sequence goes on along the minus strand of NC_142656.1, from coordinate 57,600,899 downwards.
ACCAAACCTCATTATCCGACAGCATGAAATGCTACTTCATACACATGCAAGGAAACTTTTAGAGATAAAACATGCAAGGATAACTTTAATATAAAATGCAAGTCAACAAAGAACTTTTTTTATCAATAACCACAATTCATTAATTAATCACAAAAATATTACAAGGATGAAGATAAACTTTCTTATCTTCCAGTTGGAGCTTGAGCTCCCAAGAACAAAAACGGAAAAAATTACACTTGTGCCCAAAACATTAACTCCCTCTCAACTCCTTGCTTAGCTAACCCATCAGCAAAGGAGTTAGCTGACCTTTTCACCCAGCAGATCTTAATTTCCATCTCTTGAACAAGCCATCTAAATTTCCTCCTCTCATTACTGTACATCCATAAACTGCTATTTTCTTTGTTCAGCCACCCTACCACCACCTCCGATCCCCTTCAATGATGAGTTTTCTAATATTCATCTCCTTAGCTCTTTGGACTCTTTCTAGAACTGCAAAAATCTCAGCCCTGAGAGAATCACCCACTCCATATGGGCCTGAAAACAAGGCTGAAACCAGCCCATTCTCACCCCTAAACACACCTCCAATCCCCGATTGTCCTGGATTCCCCCGACTACTCCCATCAAAGTTAAGTTTTAAAAAACTGGCCAGTGGGGGGGTCCAATACACGCTCATTATTGTTTTGGGCTGGGTGCAGTTAGCAATCTCACTCCACTTCCTCAATAAATCATCCACTGTGAAGTCTGTAAACAGCTCTGAAGATTTTGTTAACAGATGTTATTTTATATATGTATAGTACCGCAGGGGTACTATTGTACTTTTCCTTTCTTTATGTTTAGTTGTTGTCGCCCTAGTATAAATAATAACATACTGCTCCGCCTGCAGTATCTTTTTGGGCTCTCAGTCCTCTCGTCTCTCCTCTCCTCTCTGTTTACAAGTAGATGATTCTGCCTGTAGTTGGTAGATTTTTGCATAGTGTCACAGTTCCGAATATGTTGATTTTGCTTGTTCCCAAATCTCATTTGCCATTTCAACCCACATGAAATTCCTCCTTATTTGAAGTTGCATGGAGACTAAAAGCCAAGACATAACCATGCTGTTTTCCCGATTCCATCTATCATATTCAGCACTCCCAGAGTGTGGTTCTTTAATTCTCCCATTAATATAACCTATCTTCCCTCTTGCAGTCATGTACAGTTTGATCCCTCTTGACCACTCTAAATAATTTAAACCATCAAGAGGGACAACAGCCATGGGAAAGGATAGGTCCACACCCCCACTCATACCATTCAGCGTTGAGGAAACTCCGGATGTAGCAGAATCTTCACCACTCATGATTTCAAATTCAAAAACAACACCCAAAAAGAGGAACACAGCCTTTAGTCCACCAAAAAACTGCTGTTGCAGCACATAAACAAGGTCCTTATGACCTACGGTTTCACAGAGATCCAAAAAAAACTGTTGTTGCAGCACATAAACAAGGTCCTTACGACCTACGATTTCACAGGGATCCAAGAAAAACTGTTGTTGCAGCACATAAACAAGGTCCTTACGACCTACGGTTTCACAGGGATAAAACGACCCCACAACAAGAAGGAAAAGAAAAGGGTGAAGCTCACCTCACACCTTGGCAGACCCAGTACAGGTCCAGTACAAGCACACGACCAAAAAGGAGAAGAGAGTAAACAAAAGGTACTTCAATCAAACATCAGGGCAGCCGAACAGCAGATGAACAGCAGATGATAACTTCATGAACATCAGATGATAACTTCTGAAAGTTTCAGTCGAACATCAGGGCAGCCGAACAGCAGATGGACAGCATATGATAACTTCTAAAAATCTGTCACCCTCGAAACAAAGTCTTCTACATGCTGGAAGAGGAAAAGACAGACTGCTTGACTTCTACATGCTGGAAGAGGAAAAGACAGACTGCTTGACTTCACCCTTCAGACCTGGACGTCCCGCTCTGATACCATGTTGTACAGGAAGAAGAGAGAAAGGGAGAGACGAGAGGACTAAGAGCCCAAAAAGATACTACAGGCGGAGCAGTATGTTATTATTTATACTAGGGCGACAACAACTAAACATAAAGAAAGAAAGTATGTCCTAGATTTACTCCAGGACACTGGAAAAATGGGAGTGAAGCCAATTGACTCTCCCATTGATCCCAACCATAAATTAGGTGACAGCCAAGGTGAACCTATCAAGGATGTGAAACAGTTTCAGAGACTTGTAGGGAGATTGTTATATCTTTCTATGACCCGCCCAGACATTGCTTATGCTGTTGGTGTCCTTAGCCAGTTTATGCATGCACCTATGTCCACTCATCTTGAAGCAGCAGAAAGAATCCCCCGATATCTTAAAAGGTTTCCAAGTGCTGGATTGTTGTTTCAAAGACACGAGCATTTGAAAGTTGAAGTGTATACTGATGCAGATTGGGCTGGATCTCTAAATGACAGAAAGTCTACTAGTGGCTACTGCACCTTTATAGGAGGAAACCTTGTTACCTGGAGAAGTAAAAAGCAAAGTGTGGTGGCTAGATCCAGTGCTGAAGCTGAATATCGTGCAATGGCTCATGGAGTGGCTGAAAGCATGTGGATAAAGAATCTGTTGAGTGAGTTGGGTTTTCCAGTGGACAAGCCTATGACCCTATTCTATGATAACAAAGCAGCCATAAACATTGTTGCTAACCCAGTGCTACATGATAGAACAAAACACATCGAAGTCAACAAGCATTTTATCAGAGAGAAAGTCATCGCAGGCGAAGTGTGTACTCCCTATGTCAGCTCTAAGGACCAACTTGCAGACATCTTTACAAAAAGATTACACCACTCAAGGCATCATGATCTATGTGACAAGTTGGGCATGATTGATATCTATGCTCCAACTTGAGGGGGAGTGTTAACAGATGTTATTTTATATATGTATAGTACCGCAGGGGTACTATTGTACTTTTCCTTTCTTTATGTTTAGTTGTTGTCGCCCTAGTATAAATAATAACATACTGCTCCGCCTGCAGTATCTTTTTGGGCTCTCAGTCCTCTCGTCTCTCCTCTCCTCTCTCCCTTTCTCTCTTCTTCCTATACAACAGATTTCAGCCATTGTACTGCCCTTAAAAGGATCAAATCTCTCAATTTTTCACTGCCCCTCTCTTCTTTAAAGAAGATCCTGGAATTTCTTTCCTCCCACAAAGCCCAACATACAGCAGCCCTCAAACATCTCCACATGATTCTTCCCCTTTTCAATCGGCACCTGAAGAAGGAAGGGGACAAAAGGCTTTGCAAATTTTTTGGAGGATTCCAACTACCCCCAAAGAGGGATAATGCCCACACCCAAATGGACTTAGCAAACTGGCAATTTACCAATAGATGAAAACAAGTTTCACCATCCGCTTTACATAGAACACACCAGCTAGGGGATAAACAAGTATTGGGCCTCTTCTTTTGGAGCAAGTCACCGTATTGATTCTTTCCAAAAAAGCTTCCCAACAAAAACCACCAACTCAAGGGGGAATTGGTCTGCACCAAACCTCAGTGTCCGGGAAGGGAGGGGAAATAGGGCTAGGGGTCTAACTTAGAACTTTGAAAAAAGAGGCACAAGAAAAAGAGCCAGAGGGGGTGGGGGTCCATATTCTAGAATCCAGCTTAGTAGGGTCCAAGAAAACATTATCAAGGAGGCCAAGGAGGCTCAAGATACTATTCAAGTCTATATCTCTCACAACCCTTCTCAAGCCCAAATTCCACCCAAATCCAGAAGATGAGGAAGAAGGGGTAATGAAAGAAGAAGCTGGCTCATTCTTAAAATCAAAAAGGGCATACAAGGAAGGAAACAAATCCATAAGAGTGGCATTCCCACCCAGATTTGTTCCCAGAATTTTATGGAATTGCCCGTGTTCAAATCATACATGATGAGAGGAGAAAAAGTTGGAAGTAGATCATGAATGGCTTTCCATGGTGACACACTTTTATAATAGGTAACAATTGAAGTTTTTTTCTGAAGAAGGCAAGTTAAACAATTTATTAAATAACCAGCAAGAAACATGATGCAACAAGCCCACAAGGACAACTCCCCAGCTCTTGGAGCTCAGAAAGACAGTTGGATTCTGATGCTAAAGACAGTTGGATTCTGATGCTCCACCTCCTTTGAGGTTTGTTGAAATTGTCTTCTGTTTCTTTCAGCCCACACAATGCCAAACACAACCGCAGGAATAGACAACCAGATGCACTTTGCTGTCTGGTCGAACCTAGAAGACTCCAGCACCACAAGAGATCCATGAAAGTCTTTGGCATAGCCCAGGACACCCCCCATAGCTTTGAGGTGTGCCACCAGAATCAGGAGACAACAGAACATTTGAAGTTTATTATACAATTAAAAGAATGCAATATATACAACATGACAAGCATCACAAAGTCAGCAAGAGAATTTCTTGGCTCCTTCCACCAGAATCCAAGAAATAAATATGCAATAGAAGGGAGGAAAACATTTGAAAACACTTTATCTTATACATAAGAAATATCAACCTGCATGGTTTCTATGTATTATTAGGTTATCTCCAAAGTAGTTTGGCATACCATGAAACAATTTGCATTTAAGATAAGTACCTCACTAGCCTGAATGAGAAGAAGATCAGAGTACTTACCGATATCCATACTTAGCTCTTTTCCCATGTTTAGGATTCAAGATGAAAATATTGTATGCATTTTCAAGTTGAAGATAGTCAACAAGATTTGTGAAAAGAAAATCCATACTATCCAAATCTACTTGCCAAAGAATATCTTCATCATCTCTGTACATACAAGCATTAAAACATCATAACAGAGCAGCTCAAAAGCATCCATATCGAATTACATGCAGTAATCAGCCAAGCATTTCTTCAAACTGAAACTTTCAATGTTAGTATAAATGAACAAATTAAAGAACACAAAGAAATGATTCTTTAGCCCCAAAAGATTGTTCCACTAACAATTTAAATTACCTATAGGCCATACTAGGAGAAAGGACATGTACTTTTCCTCTACTTTCCCTTTCCTTTCTTTCATTGTTGTCAAAGTATACGAGTAAGTTGGGTTCATACTGGAGAATAATTCAATAACTCTACTGTTAAAGATGCATGAAAGGTTGTTTTATGCAACCTTTAATTTGCACCCCACTCCCACTCTTTTTCACCTGGAATGATCAAGCTTATGGTTGCTCTCCATGGAATGCAGGCCAGTAAGGTTCAATCAGGCATTTGGAGAATATAAAGGATGTTATTGGTTGCTCTGATATCCCATGAGAACTGGGGATTCAACCAGAACAGTTATCTTGTCCTTGCTCCAGATTTGAGATCAATATATTCCCTGGCTATTCTAGGTACATATGGTGGTCATTGATGAGGAATGGTAGTGAGGGCAGTATTGATTTGGACACTTTATCGCAGTTCTCAATTGATGATTTATAGAAAAATTGGAAGATGGTGGTTAGAAGCTCATTCAAAAAGGAAAGAATAACTTAGCGTGGATGCCAGATGCCTCCTGTTGAAGATTACGTGGGGCTAAATTTTGATGGGAGCAGCCAAGACGGGCCCTTTGGAATAGGAAGGGTGATAAAAGGACATGTCAGGCTGAATTGCTTGTTGCATTACAAGGGGTACAAATTGCAATTGAAATGAATATAGTAAACGTTGAGATTGAAGGGGACTCAAAATTGGTGACAGGATGATTGCAAGAACCAGAGTCTATAACATAGTGTTTTAGGGATGAGATGAAAGATACAGTTCACAAAAAATATGAATTTGAGGATACATTGGGGGAGGAGATCGGCAAATGTGATGGCAGATGCTTTAGCTAAGCAAGGGGTTAATAGGAATCAATCGTTCTGGCCTCAATTGTAATATGAAATTTTATTTTATATTGAGAGAGATAGCACCTCATGCCTCTCTAAGGGTTGCTTGTACTGCCTATATTTACTGAATTAATATAAGTTTATTATAATTATCAAAAAAGGGACCTAGAAAAGCTGAGATATTTTCTGGGTATTGAAGTTACCAAAACCATTTTCAAGGCACCACGGCAAGGCAGTAGAGGGCACCTTGTCACCTAGTCACCCAGGCAGGCACATAGATGATGCCTAGGGAATGGGATTCTTTTGAATAAAAACCATGAATCCTAGGGTAGTTACCTAGGTTCCATACAGTGTTTTAAAAGCTCAAGGCACAAAAAAAGCACAAGGGCCAATTTGCGCCTGAGGCGCAAGGCAAGGTGCGTGCCTTTTTAAGAAAGGCGCAAAATTACAAAAAAAAAGCTAAAAAATCAAAAAAAAAGTAAGAAATTTCCAAAAAAAATTTAAAAAATGCAAAAATATTAAAAAATAATAAACATGATGTTAAAAAAAAATATAAACTTAAATTTTAAAATAAATGATTTAAAAAACCTATTATCTAAATTTTTTTTTGATAAATAACCTATTATCTAAAATTAAAATACATAAACATAACATGTAAAGTGTATTCAAATGAAAATTTAAAAATAAAAGCAAACATATAAAGCATTTTCAAGCATGTAAAACCCGCAATCTCTTTTTTTCCTTAATTGCATTGCTTCAAGTAGTTAATGTGATGATTGATCAAAAAAAAAAGTAGTTAATGTGATGTAAAACATATTGCATTCTTGATTCTATGAGTTGCCTTTGTAGCACGCCTCTCGAGGCAAGCCCGAACAAGTCTATGTTAGGGTCTGAAATTCTTATTTCTCACATAAAAAAAATAATGATTTTACAACTTTCATTGCCTTTTAAGAAGATGTTTTATGAAGATATTCAAAAGGCAATGAAAGAAGAAGAAGAAAATCAGTATGTGATTACACAAAATTTTGAATTCTTCCATGCTTTATTAATTCAGGTTTTGAAGTCTTCAAGGGTTCAAGACAGTATACATCTTGATTGAACCCTAACAAATAAGAAAAATAATAAAAAGAAACTAGTATTTTAACTCAAACTGAACAATTTAGGTTTAACAATGTCTGTTTTACTACTATAATCTCAGGAAATTAAGAACATTAAAGTAGCCAAAAGCACTGTGTAAAAAATACCTTGGCAATTAAGTGACGCAACCCTCCATGAGTGCCTTATCAACTACGTGTCATTCTACATGTTAAGCTACCTTGGTATTACCTGATTGTCATAGTTAGGTACCATACCCTAAAGTAGTCCATATTTTATATGATAGTGGCTTGTTCTTGTATCATTCGATGTAGCAATACCAAACATGCCCTCGCTGGGTTATTTAGTTGGTTTTGAATTTCGTTGATAGCAGCATGTGTGTGTTTTATTGGATGGTCGCGAGAAATCGTTGTGACTATGTGAGCTCATGAACAAATCCACCAGGCATGCACCTATTGGGTGATTTGGTCTATCCTTTGACTTCTAGCTTGCCCGGGTTTCTCAGAGGCCACAAGAAAGTGTTATGATAATGTGAATTCATCACTCCACATGCTAGGCCATGTTCTTATTTCTTGATATTCCTGGAGGTAGTCTCCATTTCATCATATGATAGCAGGAATCCCCGACACTACAATTTCTGCTTGCAGTGAATCAATGACACCAATTGGCACCTAGAAGTCGCCTTGACAACCATGGAAGAGACTAACCAATCTAAAAGTCTCAACCAAACTAAGACTTGGGAGATTACTCTTTTGTCAGCTTCGGTTTTATTCTTTCCCTTTTTCTCTGTGTTCAGTTCTACATACAGATATTTATATCCTTAGGAGCAAATTTTGACTGACCTCTTCATCAACTTAATATTAAGACTGCTTTTTAAATGGAGAATTGGAGACTTGGAGGAGGAGGTGTATATGATTTATCCACCAAGTTTTCAAATGAAGGAAAGTGAAGAGCGAAGAGAGAAAGTATGTTGCTTGAAGTTGAAAAAAATCATTGTATGGACTAGAACAGTCCCCTCAGACACAGTTTACTTTAATAAAATGGTACAGCATGTGGGATACTGACAATGCCAAGCTAATCACATTTTGTTTGTTAAGGAGCAAGATAAGATTGCAGCCTTAATAGTATGCATGGATAACATAGTTACAAGGAACTGAGAAATCGCAATACTCGTATAAGCAGATGATTCAAGATCATGGCAGAATACAAATATAATACCTGGTATCAGAAACATCATCCTTGCGGGATAAGACATTTATGGCATGTTCAAAAACAGAAGTAACTTTTTCTCCCATCTGTATGGCATGAACAGAAAAACTGCAAATACATGCACAATATAAGTCAACAAAAAGATAAGTCAGCCCCATAGATCAGAAGTAGAAATTAAGAAATTGCAATGCAGTGTACTAAACCCAAACTTTAAATTGAACAAGTAGAAGAGGATGGTACAAAACCATTACTTGTAATTTATGTGACTGATGATTGGAAGATGGTGACTTTGTGCTTTATCAATGCTAATCTTGTAGAATGGGGTAAGTTCTTCTCCAATGTGTGGTATCCGTGCATGTTCAAAAATGTGATCAATTTTTGTGAACCAACGCTCCAGTTCTTCAGGACCTAGCTTGAATTCTGTGAAAAAAATGATAAATGCAATTGCAAGCATCAAGAAACCAATCTAATTATTGGCCTTAAAAAGGAAACCATTAAACAGAAAATATTGAAGAGCAGAGATTTTTAGTGTTTACCATGGTTCCCCTTCCCTTCAAATCCAATGAAAATAAAATTCACAGGGACTGGAAGGTAAATAGATTCAACTTCCAAAAGATTGAGATAATTTGCAATATTGCCTGAGGAAGAACAAGAAAAATATAAAAATCTCATCATAATCAAATTTCTAACTAAAACCAGATGCAATTTCATGAGCACATATTCCGAAATAAAAAACTTTCTGCAAAAGTAATAGGTTTTTTCTTTTTGAAAGGTAAGAAAGAAATTTACATTGATAAATCAGATTTGAATTAAAAGGTTTTTGGCAAGGGATAGGGATGACGCTAAGGAAATTCTAATAAGAAATGTTTTTATTTCTTTATTTTTGGGGGAGGGGCAGGGGTGTGTGGTTGAGGACCTTCCATGCAGGATACTCATGACCAAGAAGGAAAGAAAAAGGAGAAAATATAAAGAAAATTGAACCAAGCCATCATCAGAATAATTGGGACCACTTAATCTTACAATGAATAGATCTTTTCACATGAGTGATCAAAAAACTTTATTAATCTATATGTGGATTTAGGGAAATTAAAAAAATAAAGGCCCAGAACCCATATCTACAGTATATCATTTCCCTCTACACCCAAGACATTTACCCAGTAATAGACAAACCTTTTTTATCAATAAATACAATATAGCTAGTAGTGCTACTCCCCATTTGCCCCTAATAGAACCCCCATATAGACCAGTTTCTGATGGTGCAATGAATAATCACCCTACACTAAAGCCTGTCTGCAACACCTTCACAGCCTACAAAATCAGCAAGGCTATTAATAGATCAAGGAATCCAATTGAGGCCTGCACCTAGAGATGCTGCCAATTGTCTTGGTTCCCTTATTTGATGTCTAAGCCTCCATAGTCAATCGATCCATTCACCTCACCATCCATCCAAGATATCATAGCTTTGGAATCACCTTCTATCATAATATCCTAAATGCCATAGGTAAGTGCCACTTTCAGTCATTGGAGAAAAGCTTGTAATTCTGCTTGAACAGAATTGCCCAGTCCTAATGGTCCAGAAAATACCAATTTGATATCCACATTAAACTCTCAAAAAGCACTGTCCCCCTACCAGATTCACTATGGCTCCCAAGGCTGCACCCAGAAAACACCTCATTATGTTAATCTTTATTCTTCAAAGAGAATGGTGGATATATATAATGCATGCAAGTACCCCTCATATGACTACCATCAGCTGGCTCCCCCTTACATTATGATTTTCTAGTTACGACTTTCACCATGGGAAGTTACCCCCAATACAAGTTGGTTTCTGTTTACACCTTACTTTTATAGGAAAATGGTAACTTTCATTAATTAAATAAGACTCAAGGAGTACAACTGTCACCACCCAAATAAAGGATGATGAACCCTTAAACAATAAGACAGTTTTACAAACAAGACCTCCATATTGACTCCTTGCTTTGCTAAGGTGTCAGCAATTCCATTTCCTAATCTTCTAGTCCATTTAAAGTGTACCCCCAAACTACTTTGCTAAACACATAATCTCTTATAGGCTGTCTGAGGCGCCAAGTTCCCAAGCTTCTTGTTTGCAGCAATACCATTACCAGCTTGAAGTCTCCTTCCACGTCTATTCACACCTGGTTTTGCCAACACAATAGCCATGCTGTTGACAGATCTTGTTTGCTTTCCTTATCACATATCTATGGATCTAAGAACCTGTCCTGTTTTGCTTAAACCATCCTGTAGAGAGACAGGGCCGAATGGGGCCTAGCCCATTACTATCTTATTGATTAGTTCTTTCTTGCTATTTGTTCTTTATGGGCTTTTAATTCTTTTTATGTTTTCTAAGTATGCTAATGAGGTAGGTGCCTACTTAAGGGTAGACTTATAACTTATGTAATCTTAGTAAGATAAATAAAAGATTAGAGTGGAGAAAGAAGAGATTATCGAACTCCTTTTTTCTCCCTTCTTCTCCATTCTTCCTTCTTCTCTCTCTTCTGCTATAATTTGAAATATTTTTACTATTTTTTATTGGTCTGAATCACATCTTGGTATCAGAGCAAATCTTCCTTCTCTTTTATCTTTCTTTTCTTTTCCCATACACTCTTCTAATCGAAAGGTGTATGGAGAGATAAGTTGTTGATTATTCAGAGAACTTGTATGCCTAGTTGGTAGAGGGTTTGGAGAGTCAGAATCTGACTGTAGATTGCCAAGAAAGTGGGGTTTCTGATTTTTTGCCCAAAACCTTAGCCGACTAGAGAGTTTCCAGATACAAGTTAAAGAGGTTGTTTGGGTGTGGTGTTCAAGGCTTGGCGGGATCCTTTTGATCTCCAAAAGTGGGTGGTTGCAGTTGGAACTGGTTTGGGAAGCTCTGGTTGGAGGAGCTACTTCTTCTCTCTTTCTCCCCGGAGACCATTTACACTGAAACCCTAGTTTTGGGATTTTAAGTGTTGGACTGACCTCAATTAGGTCTATAAAGCTTGAAAACCTTGTTTTTTGATTTTCATTTGATCAATGGAGCAATCTGAAAGTGAGATGAAGCAGATCCCGGTGTCAGGGTTGGTCCCCTAGATTCCATTTTGACAAGAGTGATTACAATCAAATTTGATGGAACAAATTATTTAGCTTGGGCACAATCTATAAAGATTCATGTCTATAGTAGAGGAAAACTAGGGTTTCTCACAAGCAGTAAGGAGAAACTGGAAAAGGATGATCCTACATATGAGAAATGGATGCAAGATAACTACACAATTATTGGATGGTTGGTAAATTCTATGCAGCCCCACATAAGTCAACATTATCTTTCGATAATTTCAGCCAAGGAGATTTGGGATAGTGTTACAGAAACATATTCTCAGCAAGTGAGTGTTGTAAGGGCTTATAAACTAAAGAATGATGTGAAAACTCTGAAACAAGGGGAGAGGAGTGTAGCTATTTGCTACTCAATGTTGAAGTCACTATGGCAACAAATTGATGTTAGGGAAGTAGTTGTATGGGAAAGCACCGAGGATGCAAAGACGTTCAAGAAATTTGTGGAAAGAAATAGAACGTTTGAGTTTCTTACGGGACTTACTTAACCCTGAATTTGATATTACAAGACAGAATATTATGGCCAAGGATGAAGTAACACTTGCTCAGGCATATTCTATGGTGAGCAGTAAAGAAAACAGGCGACAGGGTACAGTTATAGGGTCCACCACCTTCAGAAAATTTTGCAAATGCTGAAATAAAACCAAAGGGATCATAGAGAAGAAAGAGGTGATATGTGAATACTGCAAGAAACCGAAACATACTAAGGATACTTGTTGGAAACTTCATCCAGATCATCTTCAAGATAGGTTTCGGAACAACAACAACAACTTTAAAAAGGTGGTCAGTCTGGAAAGCCCAAGTGAAGCAACAACAGTGAAGGCATAATTTGAGAGATATGGGAGGTTAATTAAATCACTTGGAAACTATTGTTGCAACTTCCTCCTCAAGCAACACCTCTTCATCCACATTTGCCCATTCAGGTATTCGTGCTTCTGCAAATCATGCTACAGCCTTAAGTAATCATAGAATTCCTTGGATTATAGATTTTGGTGCATCAGACCATATGACCAACATATCTAACATTTTCTGTCCATACCAGCTCCGCTCTGGTAGAGAGAAGATTTCCCTTGCCAATGAGTCTCTTGCTCCCATCTCTAGCAAAGGGAATATTAGAGCCTCTGACTCCCTTGTTTTGTCCTCTATCCTTCATGCTCCCAAACTTAGCACTAACCTTTTATCTGTTAGTAGCTTAGGCTGCGTTTGGAAATGATGCAAATGTAAATCCTGGTTCAAGGTAAATTTGCACTCGGGTTCACTTTTGCCTGTGTTTGGCAATATTACATTTATGCATTAACAAATGACAGATCAATGCATATTTACATTGATAATAAGAAGTAAAAGTACATCAATAAAAAAGAAGTAAATTTGCATTCAAGTGGGCTTTTGATAAAAAAAAAAGCATATGCCTTATTGGAATTCATGTCTGCATCCATTACAGCCAAAAGTCTATTTGGTAAGAAGGCAAATTTGTCAGTGCAAAACTAACCCAATTTTTCAATTTATATGAACCGTTTTACACTCTACATATTTGCATTCACACTTATTTGCATCGTTTCCAAACGCAGCCTTAACAAAATCAATGAATTGTAGCATAACCTTCTTTCATATTCATTGTGTTTTTCAGGACCTAAAAACTCAGAAGACGATTGGGGGTGGCCATGAGGCGAATGGAATATATTTGTTGGATATCTCTTATCGAAGTATTGGACCACCTAGTGGAGTAGCTAGCTTTGGAGTCTATCTCATCAGAGTCAGTTGATAGAGTCATGTTATGTCATTTGAGATTTGGCCATTTGTCTTTTTCAGCTTTGAGTCATTTGTTTTTTTTTTTTTTGATAAATAACATCAATTCTATTAAAATAATGAATAGATACAAGAAGATCCACTTAGAGGCGCGAGGAGCAGCCTCTCCAAACAGCAAATACACAAACTACAACAGAGAAAACATGAATCTTGAAATTAAAACAATAGTTACAATTGTGCCCAGAACAATGGTTCCCTATTTATCCCTTGTTTTGCCAAGACATCAGCAAAAGCATTAGCTGATCTCCCAACCCATTGTACTGTTATAGACATATTTCTTGTTAACCATTTGAATTTCTTTAACTCATTTTTGTAGCCCCAAGTGACATCCTCCGGATTATTTAACCAGTCCACCACTGTCTTAGAGTCTCCTTCAATCAGAAGCTGCTCCACGCCCACTTCTTTTGCAAGAAGTATTCCTTGTATTTTGTTTCCAGAAATGTTTAAGGGAATATCCCTATCAATTCTTCATTGTGAGTCATGTGAATTTGCAAAACATTGTAAACAATCTTCTTCAATAAGTAATAAAAGATCAGTTTCTCCTTTCCATATTGTGTACTCTGATGCTTGGAGGCCATATCATTTATTTGCTATGGGGGGGAGGGGGGTTACAAGTATTTCCTCCTTTTCATTAATGGTTTCTCTCGTTACACCTAGATTTACCTTATGAGATCCCAAGACGATGTGCCCAATATTGTACAAAAAAATCATGAACTTATTTTTACCTAGTTTAATACTCGAATCAAAATATTCCAATCTGATAATGCAAAGGAATATTTTGAGAAGAGTATTTCCTACTACTTTGATACCTTTGGAGTTATTCATCAAAGTTCTTGTTCCTACACTCTACAACAAAACGGAGTGGTGGAAAGGAAGAACCGACATGTGGTTAAGGTTGTGAGGAGCCTCCTTTTTGCTTCTCATGTTCCTGTTAAGTTTTGGGGGGATGTTGTCCTTACAGCTACATATTTGATGAACTAAATGCCTTCCCGAGTTCTGGGTTTTAAAACCCCCCTTAGCCTCTTGTTTCCAAAGGAGGATCTCTTCTCTCTTCCTCCGAGTGTTTGGGTGCACTTCTTATGTCCATGTTCACAATCATCAAAGACATAAGTTTGATCCTGAAGCACACAAGTGTCTTCTTGGGATATGCCTCCACACAAAAGGGGTATTGTTGTTTTGATCCGGTTCGTGGCACTCACTTTGTTTCCATAGATGTCACATTTGCTGAGTTTGTTCCTTTCTTTGGTACTTCTCCTGAGGGGTAGCATTCAGAGAAGTTGTTTGCGATGTCCCTCTTCCAGTCCCTATTAAGTCTTCTATTGAGTCTCCTCTCATCGAGTCTTTTAATGGGTGTTCTTCTCATGTTCCTACTCCCCTTCCTCCTCCTACTCATCCTCCCACATTTTCTTTCCATCCTATTATCCAAAGGTGGTTCTAGAGTCAAAGACTCAGAGATGTGCAAGTTGTCTCCACACCTTTAGATGAACCTCTTGCACCTCCCATCAATACTAAGGTAACAAGTCAACGTCAACCCTCTTCTATATGATACCTTCCCTAACCTTGATCTCCCTATTGTTCTCGAAGGCAAATGGAAAGATTCTCCAAGAGGTTAGCAAATCGGAAGAGGAATTACATCTCTTAGGGGGTAGGATAACCTTAATCAAGTCAACCTTGGCCAACCTACTAGTTTATTTCTTGTCTACCTTTAGAGTACCAATGAAAGTAGCTAACCAATTAGAGAAGATAATGAGGGACTTCTTGTGGGAACCAGGGGATACTAAGAAGGACCACTTAGTGAAGTGGGAAGTGGTTTCTAGGAGTAGGGATGATGGAGGTCTTGGGTTAGGAAATATAAGATTAAGAAACACAACTTTGCTGGGGAAATGAATTTGGAGACTACTAAGGCTGTTCATAACAAGACCCAAACCGACCAACCCAGTCCGGTCCAACCCGAGTTGGTCGGTTTTTCTTCATCATCGGTCGGTTTCGGGTTACACAAAAACATAAACCGAACTGACTTATATATATATATGATATATTTCAGTTTTAATATATATTTGTGGAATATATATATATATATATATTTCAGCTTTATTTCAGAAAATATACATATTATATATAAAATTTCTGATATATAAAATATCAGTTTTAATCCATCAAATCTTTTTTAATTTCCAGGCATCCAGCCTTTGCTTTCTTAGACTTGAATCCTTTACCGTTCACATCGAGAGAACCATTCACAAAACCGATTAAAACCGACCAGGTCAGTTTTACTTAGTACTGGGTCGATTTCGGTTTCATTTCTAGGTAAACCGACCAAATCGGGTCGGTTGGAAAAACGCCAGTAAACTGACCCAACCCGACCCGTGAACAGCCCTAGAGACTACCGATGGAACAGGACAGACTTTGGTCTAGAGTGATTGTTAGTATTCATGGATTGGCAGATAATGGTTGGGATGCAGGATTCGACCCTAGGGCTTCTCAGTGTTCTCCTTGGAAAGCTATTCAAGGTATTTTGCCTCTTATGCTTCCTTATTTCAAACATGATGTCTGCGCTGGAAACACAGTCTTGTTTTGGAAAGATGTTTGGGTTGGTAAAAACTCCCTTAGAGATAGATTTCCTTCTGTTTACTCCTTGTCTGAAAACAAAAGAAAAGTGATCTCTTTAGTGTTTGTTCATAACTCCTAGGATTTGGGCTTGAGAAGAGGTCTAAGGGATTCTGAAATGGGGATGGTTGATGATTTGATCACTCAGTTAGGGGAAGTCTTTCTTGATCAATCTTGTGGAGATAGCAGAATTTGGAAACCTTCCCCTTCTGGTTTTTTCAATTGCTCTTCTTTCTATAACATTTTGCTTCAAACCTCTAATCTTGTAGGGAACTTTCCTTCAAAGGAGGTGTGGGGTAGCCCTGTACCCCCAAAAATTCAGGCCTTTTGCTAGGAATGTGCACAAGGGAAGCGGTGTGTTGGACAATTTGGGGAGAGAGGAACTAGCGAATAATTCTTGGTAAAGAACGAAGCAGAGAAGCTATTACTAAAGCTAACATCAAGGTGATCCATTAAGTGAAGTCACTGGAGCTCTTCAAGGATGTTTCTGGGGGTGAGGTATTGAGAAATTGGAGAGAGGTAGTTCTTCCCCCTTTAGGGTGGTCGTTAAACCTATGTGGTCCCCACCCCTAGAGGTGTTGTTAAGCTCAATTTTGATGGCAGTAGTGAAGGCAACACAGACCCATCTGGCATTAGAGAAGTGTTCAGGAATGAGGAGGGAATTGCCATTGCATTCTTCTCGGGTAAGGGCTGAAATTATGGTGGTTATGGAAGGGGTTCGAAAGGCTAAGGAGATGGAAATTAGGGAATTGTTAATTGAAGGTGATTTGAAGGTTGTAATAAGTCGGCTCCTTGCTATAAGGGGTGGGAAGGAATAGCTTATTCTGGGCTGTGTTGTAATTTTTTCACTTGGGGAGGTTAAGAGATTTCATCCAAAAAAAAAAAAAACTGCTTCTTTTATCTCCTCCAATGTGAACCTATCTTCCAGTGCTTCCTTTTGGGATAGGCAATCTGTCCCAATCCAGCTCAAGCAAGGATCTCTTTCTTCTTGATTTCTTCCATAAATGTCTTTGAAGTGATTCACAAAATCTCTCACAATTTCATCCTCCCTTGATAACATTTCTCCTTCAAATAGGACCATTCTTATCTTTGCAAATCTTCTATATTTTCAAATATAATCCTAGAAGCCCATCTGAAATAATTATACCAAAGAGATTCCAGAAAGAAGTTTCCTTCTACCTAAAAGTTGAAATAAATAAAGCAGAAAAAATAATCTTCTAAATTGGAAACATAAAATAAATCCACAGAAATTTTGAAAATATTAAAAATAAGCTTTATGTGAGTTAGGAGGACAGTGCATAAAATTTGTTATAAGTTCAAACAACAATGCATATTCCTTAAGGCTTAAGAGGCAAGGGAAACTTCTGTCAATAACTTCTTGCAAGGGAAGGGGGTTGACCAGGTAGATATGTATCAAGAACCTACCATGGCAAGGAAATTTGAGGGCTGATGTAATTCAGGATGGGTGAGCTAATAGGCTCCAGTGGTAGGTTACCGATATTTAGGGTTAATGCAATTTAGGATGAGAGAACTATAGGCTCCAGTGATAAGTTATCAGTGCTCTCTCTCTCTTACACACTGCACACACACACAAACGTGTATAAATAGATAGGTAGATAGACAAACACTTTTACATAATTCCATTACATGTAACTACCTGCCTTGGTGTAATTGGAAACACCCACTTTGCCAGGGCTGGAAGATACTGAAGTTTCCAAGTCATCAAAATCTGAAAATTTGCAAACAGTAAGACAAAGAATGTGGATTAGAATAGAGGGTAAATCCCCTATGTCGATAAAAACCCCTCTCAGAAAAGCTAAAAGAGTAATGAAAACAACTATGTCAAAAATTAAAACCAACAAAATAAAGATCATGCAAGCACTGATAATATATGTTGGTGTTGCATAGAAAAAGCTCAACAAACTAAAATAGTTTCATTAAAAAAAAAAACTCTCTAATTTGGCATCCTAAAGTTAGAAATCGCATATGAAATAGTAGCCATTCATAATATCACAAAAGGCAAGACTTACCCCCACGTATCACGGCCTCACTCCAGAACCTACTTTTCTCTTTAAGATTAAATAAAGAAAATACAGATGATTTCCCACCTTTGCGACCCCCAAATGGAGCACCATCTAACCTGGCAGATAGGAACTGTAGGGGAAAAAAGACAAAAAAGCACTTTACTGACCTATATACAACATATTTATATAGCATTCTAATCTCTAAACCACCAGTTTTCAATTGGCAATAGAAAACAGAAATTTCATAAGGAACGATTTTTATAACAGCATATTTACAAAGAAAACACTTAGCATTTATCCAGGACTTCCTCATTAAGTATTCACAAAGATGACCTGTTGGCCAAATGACAGTGATGGCATTGTCCAACATTTGGGAAAAAAAACAAAGCATCTGGTTTAGATGTGTTGCTTTTTTTTTATAAGTAGATGTGTTGCTTTTAATCATATAAGATGATTGTATGAAGTGAAATTGAAAGAGCAAAAAACATAAAGTGACAGTATAAACATTTTTATTGAGTCCTCGATTCACTTTCTATCACTTCAGGCCACGTTTTCTTTGGTCTTCCCCTTGCTCTTTGGACCAATTAAATCCTCATGGTGCCAGTTTTGGTCATCTATGTATATGACCATGTCATCTCAGTCATCCTGTCACTAATTGGAACTACTCCTACCTCTTCTCCAATTCACTCATTTTTCATTCTGTCTTGTCATTAAGTCCATTTCAGCATCCTCATCTCAAATATACTCATTGTTAGGTGTTAGCTTATAAGAGCACAAACACATTCAATATAAGAAACGTTGTAGTAAGATTGTTCCTCCAAGGCTCTCAAATAAAGAAGGTTTGGATTAATAGTACCATCAAATTTGAGGTGCCAAGACTCAAGCCGAGAATCATTAATATTTTCTCCATCTATCATTTCTGCTCGTCATTCTTAATCATGTGGAATCCAATGTTAGACAAAAAGTTAGGCCATGCTTGTGCTGGAAAATTGGAAGATGGAGAGATTTGTAATTGCCGAGGGGAAGGTTGTGACGCGACTTCTTTATGGGGATGTGCGTCATAGTGTCCATTCTAGAGATATAACTTCTCTTGTACACTCCACAGGGTAGGTAATTCAGATCAGAGAAGAATTGTGAGCTTAAAGAAGCTCTTCCTAACCACTCCATGTCGCATTTTCAAGGTTCCTATGGTTTCGGGACGCTGGTGGAACAGTCAGTATCGATTATTCAACGCTCTGACCGCAATCTTCTATCGTCTCTACAATCTCTTTAAGGGTATCAAAGGCTCTGAATCAACCAGCATGTAGGGAAATTCAAACCTATGGCCAAATGTTAAAGAGAACGTAAAAGAAAAGGAGAAGAAGAGAAATGCTTAGATGAAGTCTTGAATTGTGTAAGGGCATCCAGGTTAATATAGTAGGTGGAGAAAACAAACAAATAAATAAATAATACGTTGCAGAGGCTAAAGCTTCAGATTCCAAAAGTTTCAGGCATATAATGTTCAGTCGTTTTTTCAGATCTTTTTCCCCATCAAAGATGATATACAGTTCGCAAACTATCAATTACAGAATAATTGAAACTAATAAGTCATCGACTAGAAAAGATATTGACGAGTATCTTACCAACAAAAGTATTACGATTAGCTGAAAGGAGAAGATCCTTCGACAGAATAACCTCAAATAGGGAGACTTGGATCTGCGATGCATCTCTATCGAGAACAGGAAACGACTAGAGGAGACTGGCACTACTTCAATGGCGGAAATTTCAAGCTCCGGAGTCAAACTCAAACCTCGCAGAGGTTCGGCATTCAGTGGGTGTCTGACAGAAAAAGGACTTCGGGGTTTCTCTTTCTCACTTCCTCGGCAAAATTATAGGTTTTGTCATGCCCAACTGCCCTGAACCGGTCCGTATTAAATCTGTATTAATTTTTGTTGTTTTTAAATTCTATTTAAAAACATTTTAAATTAATAAATAATTTTTGTTAATTCTTCTTATTTTTATTAGTTATTGTTAGACACCTTTGTATTAATTTTTATTAACATTTATTATTTTTAAATCATTTTAATTAATCAACAAATAATTTTAAAATTAATAGATTGTATTCATTTTTGTTACAAAATAGAATATAAATTAATTTTAAAACTATTAACTTCTTATTAATTGCTAACATTGTTAGATAAACTTGTATTAGTTTTTATTAGTTATAGCTTGATATATTAAATTTTATTAACTTTAATTGATTTTAAATTTAATTTAAATGGATTTTGTGTTAATAAAAATTAGTTTTAAAATTAATATTTAGTCATATTTAATTTCATTATATTAATTTATATAAATTTTATATTCAATTTATATGGATTTTAATTTTCACTAATTATTATTTTTTAATGATTATTAGCTTCTTATTATATTCTATAAGTTTTTTATTATTTTTAATGGAATTTAAATTAATAAAAACATCAAAAATAATAAAATTTACTAATTTTATGAACTTATCACTAATTTATATTAATTTCAAATGGAATTTCCATTAATATTTATTTCTAAATTTTACCATTATTGATTTAGTTATTGTTAAATTAGCTTATCATTAAGTTATAGCATTCTAAATGGAATTTATGTATATTTTATTTTTGATAATTTTTTTATTAATTATTAATTTTATTAATATATTCGATTTTATTTCATTTTTTGTTTATTAATAATTAAGGGCAAATTTCTTAAAGTACCCCTATGGTTTAAGAAATTGACTAACTCTACCCTTACTATTTATATATTGTCTTAAAGTACCCTTAAGTTTTATGACAATTATTTAAAACCTCCCTTGTCATTAACTTTTGTGACACGTTGTTCATATATGAGATTAAGTGAATGATATATTTCTTTTAAATTCCTAAAAATGTCCTTTTTATGGGTATAACATAAGAACATCAGGTCTCTACAATCTCAATGGGAGAAAATTGGTTGGTGGACATCCAAATCCAAATGACATCTAAGCATTCCAAGCCATTTATCTTATCTCTCCATTTTTTCTCTCCTCTTTACCTAAGTTGTCTCTGTATGAAAGAGGGGATTTGAGAGTGGCCTCCATGGCTTATCTATCTTTGCGCTTATAGGGCTTTGAGATTCTTTTGATTTTCCCCCCTTCTTTTGGAGACGCTTCATGTGGAATAACTATAATTTCTTTATAGCTTTCTCCTCTATTTTGTGATTCTTCATGGTTGGATTTTATTTTTCAAATTGTATATTTCTTTCAATCTTTGGTTTATTTTTCTTGGGTGCAAATCATTTCATTCCTAACACCACTCTGTATTACCCATTATTTGTTCCCACATCTATACCCACCAAACACTAGGGTTGGATTCGAGCTAAGCCGAGCCGAGCTGAATAGTACCAGGCTCGAGCTTGAGCTCGACCTCGGTTCGAGTCAGAACCTTGAGCTCGAGCTCACGAGCCTCATGAGTCGAGTTCTAGTAGGCTCGAGCTTGGCTCGTTTAATAATCGAGCCACTGAATTGGACTCGAGCTCGACTGAAACCAAGCCGAACCAAGCTCGAACAGCTCGTGAAAAGCTCTGTTCGTTGCCACCCCTACCGAACACCGCCGCCATGTATTGGGAACATCTCCCTATAAATGAAAAGAGAGACATTCCAATGTGCAAATGTTATTTCCTATGAGTCAAGATGTGGGAACAAGTAGTGGGTAGTAGCGGATTTGCCTTTCTTTAGTCTTTTCTTTTCCAAATGGTGGAGTTTATGCACATTGAATTTCCATATGTGGTCTTAAAGCTTTTATTTTTTTCTACTGAAAAGATAAACCCTTTTTTTTTCTTGCAGCTTCTTTATTGCTTTAAGGAGACCTGCAATTTCCAATGTGAATCTCAGCCAACTTTTGCTCTAGCATTTGGTTATATTATCCTATACCTTCAAAAATAGTGGAAAAAATGATATTTAGTTCAGATTCGTAAGAGTTTCCTTTCATTTGGTCCCAAATTGCATTATGAGAGCCTTCCAATAATTAATAAATTCTACCTCATTTGTTATCTTTCTCCCTGGTGGGGCAGAACTATAATTCAAGTCTCCGCCATTGCCACTAGGGTTTGAATTAAAACTCGATGGAGGGTTCACAATGGTAGCAGCACATGCCATCAAAACCCATTATTGGTGAGTAGTACGAGCATGAATTCGGGAAAATTACATATTTGAATAAAACCCATTACAGAATTTACAAATTTGCAAAAAAATGGAATTTATAAAAACAAGAATAACCTCATTCCTTTTTCATCATTCCAATGGTCCCAACTATTTTACAGTTTTTAAAAACTTTTATTATTTGGGTTTTATTTTGAAATTTTAAGGAATAATGGAGGATAAATTTAATATTTTGTTTTACTGTTAGTGCTTAATGACGATGTCAATTGTTAGAAAACTTGGGAGTAGTTTAAGACAATATGTAAACATTAAGAGTAGAGTTAGTTAATTTCCTAAACCATGGGAATACTTTAAGAAATTTGACATATTTAAAATTATTTTGTACATACAACACACAAAATCATTCTCTTTTCAAAATATGCTACAGTCTACTACTTAGTGTGTTAGAACTAAATTCGGATTTCCTACTTACTTTAATCTGCTTTCCTCTCTACTAACACAATTGAAATACACCAGCTGTCCATACCCATGTTGCAAGAGATTTAGCCTTCCAACAACTCACCAAACCTTAACCTCCAATAAAATAAATCCCTATTTTTTAGTTACCCACAAAACACTCCTTTTCCCATTCTCTCTTGCTCGCCAAGGATGAGTTTCCATAAATGCAAATTTCAAACCAAGTTATATAAATTCACCAAATAATGAACATTCGGTAGCTTCCAATATCACTATTATAGGTTTGAGGAGCCTCAAATTAGAACCTCATAAGGCTTATTTTGAACATTGCATTTAGCATCATCCACAGATATGAGTCATTCTAATTGTTATCACGTTATGTTACCAAATATATCAGTTTTTGGATTGAGAAATAGAAGTAGGGAGTAAATTCGTTAGAAATTTCAGGCCAAATAGATTTATATATTGTAAAGAGTTCAGTTAGGTATCTATAATAGTTCTCTGTAGAACAATACCGTAAATGAATATCAGATTTAATCAACTGGAAGTCGTATCTTTAGTAGATAGTTTTACCTCAAGAATTCAAAAACGAAGAAAAATGCAAAAAGTTTAAAATAGATCATATTATATTAATTAACATCTAGAAGTTTTAAGATGCAGAATGTTAGATAGCTTGGTTTGAGATATGCCATTTCTAAACGAGAGAGAGAGAGAGATGAGTGTTTGTGGGTAATTGAAAAAATAAAAATTTAAATTTTTCAAAAACATTTATGCACAAAAAATAGATATTTAGTTTTTAAAAAGTAGTATGTAACAGAGGTTAACGTTTAGTGGGTTGTTGGAAGGCTAATATGGTAGTGAAAGGTGGTGTATTTTAATTAGGTTACAAGAGAGGAGAGCAGTTTAAAGATAGTAAGAAATCCGAATTCATTAGAACATAGTTTTTTTTTTTGTAGAAATAGGAGTTACACAAGACGAGGGTAACTCGGCCCCAAGCATCACAAAAACAAATAGAACTTAAGACTATAGAGGGAGGGCAAAAACAGAGAGTGCTAAATCTCCGGCCAGCTTCAAACACTCATCGATGATGTTCTTCAATCTCCACGGGCAGTCCATTTTATTATTTAAACATGAAGTCACAAGAAAAGAGTCTCCCTCGATGAAAATGGGGAGACCCCTATAATTAAAAGCAATACGGTAGGCCTCCACGTAGCCCAAGCCTCCGTTATATTAATTGAGGAATTTTCGATTAAAGGCGGCGGTTTAGAGCCGGCGGTCTTAACGGCACACAGAATATTAAGGTGGCGGGTTCAAAAAGACCGCCACATAGAAAATCAAAACATTTACAAAACATGTATTGGGCGGCGGTCTTTCGGTCATTTGTAACTTCAAACCAGATTTGAACCAATCCATCCCTGTTTTATTCGAATGAACATAGCGGCGAAACACCAAACAGAGGGAATCCCACGTTGTTTTGCTCATTCGCGCCTTGCATTCAAGTCCAAAGAGGGAATATATTTTTGATTCTTAAAATCTTTCTTCACGGTTGCTCTTCACGGAGGAAGCCATTGGTTCTAAACAATCTTTCTTCTTTGTTGCTCTTCGAATCGTTGGTGAAATGTTTTATCTATGTTGGGCTTGCACAAGGGAATACAGTTGTGCCTTTGAAAACCCATTTCAAGTTTCTTCAAGAATAACCCATTTCACCGGTCATTCTTTTCCAAATGATTATGATTCCACTTGCCCAAGACCCAGAAACCATGCCTTACTGGGAGATTCTAAAAAGGGTCAAGCGATTGGAACCGCATGAGCCATCATTGGGGACTCCTGGGTTTTTCTTTGTTACAGCCTTGTTCTTTATGCATTGCTTCTTTTACTTGGACTACATGGTTGTCATAGAGGACTTCGCATTTGTTGACAGTCGAAGTTCAAGTGGTTAGGTTTTGCTGTTACTGCTCGGGATGAAAGGGCAGGGTTCCTAAGAGATGATAGGGAAGGCCGGAAGGGTATGATTTGTTTAAAGGAGAGTGGGTCTAGGATGAACAATACCACTTGTACCAGCAAGATTGCAGATTTTTGGATGAAGGGTTCCGGTGTTCTTAGAATGGGAGGCCTGATAATCTCTACACCAAGTGGCGGTGGCGACCTAAAGATTACAATTTGCCCAGGTTTTTATTATTCTTCTTTCTCGTTTGCCTTTTTTCTTTTTCTTGTTCTACGAACTCTTAATGGGTAAATTTTATTCTAATTTGCCCCATCATTTTTTTATAATTTCCTACAGAATTGTAAGGGATTTGGGGATCAGACGTTGTTGCTTTGATTTGAACATTTTGCTACATTGGAGTGATTGGTTGGTGTATGACCGTTTGACTCAACGCATTTCAAAGGTACCTATAAGTTTTATATAAAATCCAATAGTAGTCCATGCTATTGGATGTCTACTTTTTAATTGGCTACAATATTTAGGTGTGAATTCTTTCCTAAAAGTAATCAGTAAAAAACTGCATAATCAAATCTTCTACCTTGCTAATTTGCAAATCCAGGGACAACAGATAGTTTAAGCTCATGCAAGAAATTCAACTTTAAAGTTTAGGGGGTTACGGTTTTGGACTTTGGAGTTCATTTAATCTTGTTGTGATTTCCTTTCTGGATTTTTGAATTTTGGTCACTGAGGATTGCTCTAACAGTAGATTAATTTTTGTTGGCTACCCTAATTACTTTGCATGTTATTAAAGAGGATTGTAGTCAATGCAAATGGTCGCAGAACTGCTGATCAAGTGGCTACAAGAACATTCACTTTAAAGGTTCATGCCTCCATACTTTCTATTTTTTATCATATTTTCAATACATAGATGATTATTTGAATCCATCTTATTTTCATGTAATTTAGAATGCAATATTTTCATTTAATTTCAAATGCTTTGGTTAAAAGAAAGAAGGGATTTTGATAATTGGTTTTCTTATTCTGTTCATCATGTAAATTATATTATCAAACATTATGATTAGGTAAAAAAAGCTTCTTATCTATCATTCTAGATAGAGGAAGCTACAGTATGTTATAGTTCTTTGAACCATGGACCCTCTCTTCATTTATTCATAGTTCTTTGAACCAGGAACCAAGTGTTTCTTTGATTGCTATATAGTTTTTTAATGCTTTTGGATTTGTTTGTGACTATTGTTCTTTGGGGTGCCTTTTTTTTTTTTTACTTTATGTGGATGTTGCCCCTACTTTATAATTATATTAGAGATAATTAAGCTAAGAGGACAATTGTGTAAATTTTGCATCAATTTTTGATATGCAAAATCTACATTGCTAGCGAGTGCAAAAGCAATTTAGAAACGGAACTTGACTGAGCAACATTTGATACTTGACTAAAGTGTCTTGGTTGATCATCTGGTAGAAGTATACATGTAGAAATGTAAATAGGAAGGTGGATTTGATAGATGGACTCATGTAGAGATTATCTTTATCTTCTGGCTGGTTTTTAAATGTAGCAGTCAAGCGGGCTCATTCATTTCAACACACTCTATAGTTCATGCTTAAGTGACATCTAATTGAAGCTCATTCTGATATTCTAATGTGTCAATGCATGGTATTATGGAAATGATAAAAAAAGATATGGTATGTATCCTAGGTTTGAGACTTTGGGTCATAAGTATTTGGTTGTGAGCATTACAATAATAGCTTGGGAGATTTATAGATATGATCTTGTTGATAATAATGGTTTCATTAGTATAAATATGGGTTCATTTTACTTACTCGTACCTTCTTTCTCTTCTTTAATTAATGCAATTTGTAGTTATTAATCAAAAAAAGAAAAAACTCTCAAGTTTGTATTTGGAACTTCAGGAAAACACAAGGTTACATATCATATTTCAGGTTAGGATTTCTTTGGTTTTAAAATCTGAACTTGATTTGAACTGTGTATTTTAAATGATTTTTTATCTTGAAAACCATCTCTTTTTCAGATTATAGTGTCAATTGTCAAAGTAGGTACAAGGTTAGCAAAGCAAAGACTGTTTAGACTAGTCAAGGTTTTAGGTTGTCTTTATAGTTGGAATCAACTTTTAAATTTTACTGTTTTTATTTGAAGAGTACACATGCCAGCAGTCCCGAGATGACATTAAGAATAGCTTCAACATTATATATTTGGGACAGTACTCGTCAACAATGAGCTTTCTTGGAATAGGCAAACCCATGATGGCATGTGTAATGACATGTGTAAGAGGCACTATACGAAAATTAAGAAGCATTATATGATAGCCAGATTAGATAGCTTTCTACAAAAGAAGGACCCAATAATCATATCTTATCTAATTTTCACTTAAACTTGCTTAAGCACACTTGGACAGAGGTTATTCATCCAAGAAGTCATGCCTTTTATTTTCAAGGGGTTCTTTATTCCTTTCAAATCACAAATTTGACATCTATGACGAAAACTTTAACCAAACTTGTTTATATGTATAACCCTACATAGAAACTATTCTTACACACACATGTTATAGAAAAACTATGAAGAAAATTGAATTAGGGTTGAAGGGAGTGAAGCTTGGGTTAACTATTTTTGGTATCACTCCTACAAGAAAATTTGTTTTTCCCCCACCAGATGAATATTCTACATGTTGGAGAGCAATCCAAATAGCTCATACATACTCAACACACCACAATAACAACCAATAGCCCCTCAAGATCTTAAAATTTTCTTTATAGGAATGTTTATTATTGGACAAATGCCATTAGCTCTATAGGCATACATGGGATTAAACAAAAATAAATGTGAAAATAAGAATTACTTTTATTGATGATGAAAATGGAATACATGACTTAAAATCAACTGAAAAAGCAAAATAGTTTTTCCATCCAAGTGATGGGTTAGTGGTTAAACTACCCATGTCAAATGGATGCCATTATTAAATAAAAAAATACATAAAATTCTAGAAAATATAAAAATTTATCGATAATTTTAGGTAAATTATATAATATTATATATTCATCATATAAAAAAGTGTGATTAATGAGAATTATTTTAATTAATGATAGAAATTGAATAAAAATTAGGTTAAAAAAATAAAGAACATTAATGACTAACACATGACCCCATTAATCATGCCAAATTGTTCAATGATTTAATTAGATAGGTCATTATAGGCAAGTGGTTTGGTAGGGATGCAAATAGATCGGATTAGATTTGAATTATGGTATATTTGAATTTGATTCGATTCAAAGATCTTATCAGATCTCATAAATATTGATTCAAATCTGAATCCGATCAATATGTTGGATATTCAAATATGATACAACCTAATTTAATTTAAAAAATAAATTATTAAAATGAAAAGATAATATAATAGTTGAAATAAAGAAAAAACAAAAAATATAAGTATTTTTTCAACTATTTTCCTCGTATAAGAAGTTTACAAAAATGCAATATAAATAACATATTTATAAATAAATAATAAATAACAAATATATTATATATAAATAATTGATTTGACAACAATATTAAAAACTAATATTCAAACAATATATTGGAATAGCATTTCCTCTTGGTAAATAAGTAATTTTTATTATCTCATAAGTTAAATAATAAAAAATAAAAATACAGATTTTTTTTATAATTTTTATAGAAAAATTTGAGCATGCATTAATATTATATATTCTTTATATTAAACAAAAATATGTTTGAAAAATAAGAATTATTGTTATTTAAGATAAAAATGGCTAAAATACAAAGAAAAAATGAATTAATGTCTAAATCATAGTCTATTTTCCTTGTTAAATAGGTTAATGGTCTAAGCATTATGGTTTTTTGGTTGTTGACTATTATCATCATCATCATTTGATATTGCCGCGTTGAATGCGCGTACACTTTTACTATATATATGTATATAATCGTTTAGTTCTATATTAGTTTGTCTAAACCTCAGTTTAATTTCCCATTAGTTTTAAGTTGTATGTTTGATGTCTATCATTAATAAAATTATGTCTATTTTATCATAGTTATTTTTTAACATGACAAATATATAATAATAGAAACGTGTCCAATTTTTTCTATATTTGTATATTTTTAAATTTGTATTATTTATTTATGACATCATGAAATGGATGATTTCATTTCTAGGATTATTTTAAAATATAAAATTTCATTCTATTAATAATTATTGTGTATAGATTTATTAATGGAATTTAATGATGATAAAGAAACGTATTTTTTTTATATTTCTAAATTTGTATTATTAGTAATTAAGCATGTGCGTTGCATGTGAGAATTTTTTCTTCATATCAATTACTTGAATTTTAGATATATCATAGTTAAGATAGAAATTGAAAATTAACAAAAGTAATAATATGATTAAAAATAAACTTAAATGCTTGTACCAAATAACAATTATTATTCTTATTAAATTTTGTGTTCCATTTATATGATAAATAAAATAACTTTTATTTTTATAATTATTTTTATTTAATATGATGATTACATAGCATTAGAAATGTTCTCAAACGTTTTTGACAAAATTCTGTATATTTTCATTTTTTAGTGTTTTATCTTTTTTAAATATTTATTATTCAATTATGACATCATGGGTTTCTTAGAAAAGTTGGATCATTGACCCACCATCTAAGATAAGAAAATAACTTTGCCTTCAGATTAGTTTGAACTTAGGGAAAATTATAGTCAGAATCGGTCGTACATTTAAAATTATGCTACAGGTTAGTCTAGAAATCAACAAAGTTATAGTCAAAATCGGCTCTACATTTCAAATTATAAAAACCCATGCCATTTCATCGGAGGCTTATGTGGTTATTGCCAACATAGGATTCTTAATTCATGTTGGACACAACAAAAAGCTTATACTTAAATTGCCCTTTAATGATGGGTGATTGGATAATAAGAAAGTGGTTTTTAGTTTCTCTTCTGCTCCCTCCCTCCCCCTCTCTTTCTTTCATACACACACACACACACAAACAAATAGTCGTCTCTCTCTCCTCAACAGGTATGTGATTTGAAAATAAATAAAAATGGTTTTTGGTTTTTATATTTATGTTCTCTCTATCAATTTCTCTCATTCTCTCTTTACCTATCGTTCTCTCTCAATCTCTCTTAATCTATTGTTCTCACTTAGTTTTTCTCATACTCCTTTTATTTATTTTTTATTCTCTTACACACTTATATGGTATTAATTAGACCATATAAAAAAAAACATGAGACCAACTTGGTAGTTAAAAAATCATTACACCAATTGGATAAAAGGTCACAAGAAACTCTTGGCTATGAAATTTACACCAACTTGATAGAAATTTATAATTTGATTGTACAAGTTGGTCCCTTTAGTTCTTTTATATGGTTTGATTAATATTATAAAAGTTTGTAAGAAAAATAAAAAAAAAATAAGAGAGGTAGAGGGAGAAAGACGGAAGGAGAACGATAGAGATTGATGGAGGAGATATTAACCAAGAGGGAGAGTGAGGAAGAAGAATGAGAGAGATTGAGAGAGAGAAAGAAAGAGAATGGGAGAGAAACTGAGGTTTTGATTTGGCTACATACCAAAGCTAAGAGAGTGGGAGATCGAGAGAGGACTAAAACCTAATTTGAGTCCCATGTTGTCAACATTGGACATGGATTAAGAGTTCATGTTGTTAGATGGAGTATGATAAAACTGAAAACCTATTTTTGGTATAAGATTTTTTTTTTTTTTTTTTTTTTTTTTTGTATCGAACATGAATTAAGAGTCTCATGTTGTTAACAACCACAAAAGCCTCTCATAACATGGTGGGGGTTTTTATAATTTAAAATGTAGAGCCGGTTGTCAGAATTTTATTGGTTAGTAAACCAACCTACAACCTAATTTTAAATGTATAACTGGCTTTGATTATAATTTTCTCTTTAAATTATATATTTCATTTACATTATATAAATAATTTTTATTTATCACACTTAATTTTTGTTTGTATATGATATCATTTGACCCAAACCATTAACCCACCACCCAAAAGGAAAAATAATTTGATTTCTAGGTTGACATTAAATTTTGTATTACATTTCCATCATTGAAAATATTTTTTTTATGTATAATACTTATTTTTGTTCAATATAATGACTATATAATATCAAAGATGTACCCAATATATTATTATTTATAAATATATAACATTAGATATGTGCCCAAAATTTTCTCTATATATATATTTTATTTTTTATTCATTGTATTTTCTATTTTTAAAAATTATATTAATTGCTTATGATATCATTTCATTTCTAGGTAGATTTTAAATTTGGCATTCCATTTTCATTAACAAAAATACTTCTTACATTTCATGCTTATTTATTTTAAAATTTTTATTATTTAATTATAGACTTATTTATTAATCCATTTGACTCCAAATGATTGAATTGCTTGCCCACCACCGGGAGGGAAGAAAATATTTTTATTTCTAATTGATTTTAAATTTTACATCCAATTTCCATTATTAATAAAATCATTTCTTATTTATCATACTTATTATTGTTTAGTATGCATGTTAAAAATGTTTCCAATTTTTTAATTTCTAATTTTTTAATTTTATTATTTAATTGTGGCAAGATGGCTTAACCCATTTGACCCAAAATGGTTTAATTTCTTACCACCACCTAGATGAAAACTCTATTTTTTCTAGGTATATTTTAAAAGTATAAGCTTTTATGTTATTGGAATTATTAATTTATTAAGTATGTATTTAATTAATAAAAATTAATGATGAGAAGAAACAAAAATAATTTAAATATAAGATTCATTGAACATGAATGCAAGTTAGTAAATTAAATATTGGATTTATTGGGAAGGAGTTGAATGCATTGAATATCATAAAATCACCTCATTTTAGCTCATTTAATATCAATAACTAATTACCCTATTTGTCTTCACTTTTTATCAATAAACTTAAATGTAGAGGGGTAAATTTTG
The DNA here is from genome assembly GCF_055504915.1 of Nelumbo nucifera. Lineage (NCBI taxonomy): Eukaryota > Viridiplantae > Streptophyta > Magnoliopsida > Proteales > Nelumbonaceae > Nelumbo > Nelumbo nucifera. The sequence goes on along the minus strand of NC_142656.1, from coordinate 57,569,680 downwards.
TCCTCAAAAAAAATTCAAAATTATTCTTGAGGTCGTGCTTGCCCGCCACCTATTAAATTACTTTTCAAAATATTTATTTTTATACTATTAAAATTAATATTATGAATTTAATTACAAAAATTTAAGGATGAGAAAAATATATCTTAAATATAGGATTTAATGAGAGAGAATGGGAAAATATTTTTATATCTAATTGGTTTTAAATTTTACATTCAATTTCCATAATTAATAAAAAAATGTATTATTTATCATACTTATTATTGTTTAATATGTATGTTAAAAATGTTCTCAATTTTTTTTTAATTTCTAATTTTTTCATTTTATTAGTTAATTGTGGTAATATTGATTATCCCATTTGACCCAAAATGGTTTAAATTCTTACCACTACCAAGATGAAAACTCTATTTTTTCTAGGTAAATTTTAAAAGTATAAGTTTTTATGTTATTGAAATTATTAATTTATTAGGTATGGATTTAATTAATAGAACTTAATGATGAGAGGAAACAAAAATAACTTAAATATAAGATTCATCGAACATGAATTTAAATTAATAAATTAAATATTGGGTTTATTGAGAGGGAATTGAATGCATTGAATATCATAAAATTACCTCTTTTCAACTTATTTAATATCAATAACTGATTACCCTATTTGCTCTCACCTTTTTATCAATAAATTTAAATATAGAAGGGTGAATTTTGTCCTAAAAAAATTTCCAAAAATATTCTTGAGGCCGTGCTTTTTAAAGTAGTATAGATTTATTTCATTTTATTAATAATTTTTGTGTAATTATTTATTAGTGGAATTTAATGATGATAAACAAAAATATAAATGTTGAATTCAGTGAGAGAATGTGATTTATTTAATGATTTAAATGTGAGAATTAATGAGAGGTAATTGAATGTATTTAATGGTATTCTTTAAATAACATTTTCTTCCCTTTCAATGGAGATGAGTTAAATTCAAGAGGAAGGGTATTTCAATAAAAAAAAATTCAAAAGCCAATATCTTTTCATTCACACTTTTATAAGTAGTTTTTATATATATATATATATATATATATATATATATAAACTTTTAAAAGTGGGTGTTAATTTTTTCAATGTTAGGTTGAGCGTATTTTAAGGGGCTTACTTTGTTGTAACTACCTGATCCAAACCGCGACCAAAGGGCTTTAGCCTAGTGCTATTTAAATTATTCAAGTCAAAGTTCCCAACGTGAAACCCAACCCGTGATACTAAAAAAATTATAACCATTGAGAAACCGATGTGAATTTGAATGACTACCAATAGTGATTGATTGGTTTTCAGTTTCTTAGGTATGATAATTGACTTCATATATTCAACGTCTATCTAATTACTCATAAAATGGCATTTCATCATCTAGTAAAACCATTGATTGTCATTATTGTTTACTTCAGAAAAATTAAGTAGTTCTTTTGTCGTATTTTTCTTCATATTTCTACTTTTTTATGAAGCTAGAAACATATTTTTCTTCATTCCTGAATATAAATAATCATTTTTTATTTTTATTCATAACTAATAAAGTTTTGAACAGAAAGATGGGATTTATAATAGATTTAGGATTAAGTAGAGAAAACTTTAGAAATAGCAAAAATAAGTGGATAGTCTTTCTTTCTTTGGCTACAACATAAATTGGAAGAAGCTATATATGGAACCGAAGACATATCCCTCCAAAATTATTGGTCCTTCTATGGAGGTGTGCCCCTAATTTACTTCCCACTCACTTAGAAATTGCAAAAAAAAAAAACCCAAGAATGATTAACCTATCCATTCTTTTATTTTTTAAAAAATAATATCTAAGAAATGGATACTTTCTATTAGGGGGTTTGGTTAACCGAATCGTGGGGTTTTTTTTGAATTGGACCAATCCGATCATTTTTTTAAAATATGAACCGAAACCAACTGATGTAAATGGTTAACCGGTCCACTGGTTAACTGCAATTCGGTTTTTTGGGTTTTTTACTTAAAATAAAAAAAAAAGAACAAGCAAATCATGGCAGAGGGGCGAGCTGATGAGGGCAAAGTGGTGACCGATGATTTGTTGGTGTCGGACTGATTGGTGTTTGTTGTCGCCTGAAGTGAAAGCCTGAGAGGTGGTGGAGCTGCGAAGATGAGAGATGAGAGAGACAGAGATAGAGGCACAAAACTTGGGAGGTGGCGGTCCTGGTGGAGTCGAGGCGGCGACCGATGTTGCATGTTGGCGTAGTGGAGACGAAGATGATAGGCAACACTGCAACAGAGACTCAGAGAGAGAAAAACTATTGGTGACGACTAGTGCTAGAAAAAAAACTGGGGATTGCCGGATTGGGGAAGACTAAGAGACAAGATGAGAGAGTGAGAAAGGGAAAACTGGAAACTGGTTTAGGACCTTTAGGTTTTGATTTTCAAAGAAGGAAAAACTGAAAACTTGAAAACTAAAAAGGCGAGTGTGCCGTGTGTGCCCAGATTCACTCGACCTCGGTGAGTGTGCATGCCTGATATTATTTTATATATCAAGCGGACAGGCCACTGAAAATTTTGACCATTTTAAATCAACTTTAAAAGTGGGAAAGTGGGAAAAATAAAAATATAATATATATAATATATTATATATTATTGTATATATACCGGTCAGTTCAGTTAACTGCCAAATTTTTATAAGGTTAATTGAAATCGAATCAAAATTTTCGATTTTTTAAAAATATCAAACCAAAATCGAACTGATCGATTAGATTAACCGATTTTTCAGTTCGATTTTCCGTTTTTTTTCTCACCCCTACGTTCTACTCTCGAAAATAAGCTTTCTTCCTTTAACACGCATCTATTCACTTTCATAAAAAAAGTGAGAGTAATTAACTCCGCTAACTCCGCTCCCATAAAAAAGCTAAGTTTAGATACACGGCTGTCCGTAAAAAAAGTATCCAGTCCAAGCTGATTTTAAACGCTGGCCTACCTATAAGAAAAATATTTACTCCAAAATATGTGGGCCCATATTAATCTTTGTAATTAAATTTTCTAATTCAAATGAAAGAGACATTATATTATTTTTAAATTATAAATTAAACCTGATTTAATTAGTTAAATTAGATAATAAATTCAAGTTACATATAATTTATAAATAGTGGTGAAATCTCAAACAAAATAACATTTTTACAAAAAAAAAAAAACAAAATGATACGAAAGTTTAGTTGTTCGTACGGGCGGTCATTGTATGATATATTGTTATATGGCAATTTCACAAAATTGATTTGGTTTGGATCCACGTTGACCGTAAGGCTTGAAGAAGGTTTTGCTTACTTATCCCATTGGATTTTCCATATGGTTGTGGAAGGCAACCATTATTAGAACAATACTGAGATATAGACGAAGTAATGCTATTTGCTGCAATGATTGGGTTGAAGTTAGTTATAGAGATGTCAATTGAACGGTTTTGGGTTGGATCTAAACCCATACAAATCTTTTCAAGTCGGTTTTGGACAATCCAAAATAAAATCGTCCGTATAGTTATTGGTTTGAGTCGGTCCAAAACCAAAACCCAATAATTCAATCGCCATTTCGCCAAATTCTACCGATTTGAATCAAAACCAAAGAAACCTTTGAAGGCTCAAAGTTCTAAATAACCTGTTCAAACGTTCGGCCACTCTTCTCCGGCGGTCGTGGCTCTTCTCTTCGGTGATTTAAAGCATCTCTGTGGAAAGCATTCTCTCCGGTTGTGGCTCTTCTCTTCGGCGGTTCGAAGAGGTGGTGGACAGAGGAGATCGAACCTTCATCCACCGAAGCTTTCCCACTTTTTCCCTCCCCCTTTCTCTCGTTCTCTCCCTCTCTCGTTATCTTATCAACCCAGCCGACCTAGCTTCCTCTCCCCTGTAATTGTCGTCCCAAATGAACCGCTGCTGCAACTCCTAGTAATGGCGGCGTTCTTCTCTCTATCGCTATCTTTCTGTTCTCCTTAGTTCTTTTCTATTCTCCCTCTCCCTCTCTATCTTTCTCTGCTGTCGTTTCTTATCATCTTCTCATCGGTGCATCAGTAGAGGTACAGCAGTGAAGGTCCCTTCCGGTTCTCACTTCATTTTGAGTCGGCAGTAGCAGAGATTGTTCGAATTCTCATCGTTATCATCTGTTGAAGCTCGTAGATTAATATTTGCCTCGCTGTTATTTACCATCCTAACCGCAACCCAAGAAGATTCCCTCCGTAGTAGCAAAGATCGAAAAGGAGTGAAGCCATTTTTCATTCTACCTCAGTCATCATCGTCGTCCAAGACGAACCGACAGAAACCAAAGAAGCCTCCCCTGTTGCATTGACCAACCTCAGGCCAAAATTCCGAACCAGGTAAGTTCTAGTATATCTTGTAATCCTTTTGATTTGTCTGACCTACAACAACCAAGAATATCAAATGAAATCCATTTGATCGACCTCAGTTGTCTGACCTACGACAATTTAATTACAAAGTGAATAAGTAGTCAAATTACAAGGCACATACCTGAACCAACCTCAGAAGTGCATCACGGACTTTGTCTCTGTTAATAACTGGGCCATAGTTTGGAGCAGGAGCAGGAGCAGGTGCAGGAGTAAGAGATGGGGGTGGAGTGGGTGGTGGAAAGGGTTGAAGCAGCGGAGTACCATATGGGCACTGCAGATTTACAGCAGGATGAAGAGGAGGAGCAGTTGACATAGATGAGATAGGTGACAACAATGCAGATGAGGATGGAGGAGGTGTAAAAAATGAAGAGGGCTTTACAAGATTAGTAGCTCGGTTACTGCCATTGGATTCAGTTGTATCAAGGAGTGGCATTATAGGAGTAGATGAAGCTGGCAAAGCAGATGGCATTTGTAGGGCTGGCACAGGAGAAGGAACAACACTAGGAGTGTGGGAAGACAGAGGGATTGTTGCAGAAGACTGGTGAAGCTGTCCTGAAATTGCTCCACCAGGAGTGTTCCCTATGTTCATAGCCGCCTGTCACAACTACATTAAAAGGATTTCCAATTGTCAGATACAGGCAAGAAAACTAAGCTTGCATGTGCACCAAAAACAAACTGAAGGATAGATAATGATTGTAAACAAAAAAATCCAGAATGGGATTTCATATAGAGGAAAAATCAATTATCACTTATCACATTGCCATCTTGCAGAAAAGGGATCACTGTAGGATGCAACTGGAACATCCAATCCATTATATAATTTCATAACTCCATAAAGACTTCCTTCCATTCCAATCTGTATTAGATTTTTGTGTTTCATGTAATGATTCTAATTATTTATTAGCAGAAAGTGCTATATCCAATGTGACTTTTACAGTTCACATAACTCTTTTTTAGTGGTCCCCTTGTGCAGGATTAAACTTTGATGGATGTTGTTTTGTAAACCCAGGGGCTTCTAGGGTGGGCGGAATTCTAGACAATGTGGGCAATGTTATTCTCAGCTATTCAGGTCTGGTTGGTCATGGGAATCCCCTCATTGATTCAAGGCCTCAAATTACTGAAGATGCAGGATTTGAGCAATGTGCAAGTGAAAGGTGACTGTCAAGTAGTCATAAGCTGGATGGCCCTCAGCTTTATCTGAGTGATAACCATAAGTTATTTTCTAGTGGAAAGTGTAAGAAAACTTCAATGATAAAAATTTTTTATCATAGGACAGTTGGTGCTGGACCTTTGGAGCAGTTTTTTCATAGGACAGATTTCATCCAAGATAGGCAGAGTGACATTTCAGCATCATCCATATGTAACCCTCGACTTATTCATAAAACACACAGGCCTGAAGTTAGAACATGTCCACTGTAAATATGGTTAATTTCGACAAGCCTATAAGTGTAGTTAGGATGATCAGGACAACTCAGTTGTCTTGACATCCATTCACAGTGGTTGATGAGTATGTGTAGCCAATTTCCATTCCAAGTATAGAAAAGAGAAATAAAGGAAGAAATGGAGGTGGTGGTGGTGGTGGTGTTAGCAGGGTAGGGTGTTCAGGTAAAACAGAGGTGTTCAAATGGATTGAATTGTTTTGGGTATAGGTAAGATCCAAATTTGGTCCAATTATATGTGGAATGCAATAATTGAATAACATAAACAAAAGTAAAACTGAAATGATCAAAATATTATATACCAATAACACGATGAATTAAAAATGATTTTGATATTATATACCATGAACAAAATGAAATGAAAATAACTTGTATGAGACTTTAACCTAAAGAGTTTTTAATAAAACTGTAATTTTCAAACCAAATTTACTATAAAACCGATAAGGGTGGGATTCCTATTTCATCCAATTATAAATGAATTTAATTAATTCAGATTATCTTTAACTGGATGAAATTTGAATTCAGACAATCAGATATGATTTGAAGCCCTAGTAGCTAGTTTGGTCATTCAAAATAGGTGGTGAAGGAATTTTAGTAATTGAAGAACTCCATTTAGTTAGTTTGAATCCTCTGAAGTCTGAACTATATATATATATATATATAACACAACATTGTTATGACCCCAAAACATGCTAGGTAAGAGCACTGTTGTAATTGTAATTTGTTCATGGTAAGAGAAATTATCTTGGTTCCCACCTAACTTGACAGTTCAGATCTCCTATTCATAAGACCCCTACCCATGCTTCACTATAGTTGTACATTGAGAACATTTCCGGTATTTGTATGTTACCATTTATGAAGAGATGTTGCCAATGAACAACTATAGTGTCATGTCTCATGTGGGTAGAATTCTTGAATTCATGTGGACATTGAGTTAGCACAATATCTTATAGAGCTCAGGTTTTCTTTCTTTCTTTATTCATTTTTGCTTTTTTTTTTTATCCAGTGCGTCTTGTGTGCTTGGGTGGTAATGATCAGTTGAAATGATGGCCCATCAATTGAATGGATCGAGCTTGATGCATGTATAGTTAGTTTTTCCCCCATTTTAATAATCCATCCTCTTCTGTGTTATCTTTGGAATTTAGCTCTGTGAAGAACAAAATGCTTTGGTGGCAGCACTGATGTACCTTTATGATCAGGATGATCAGTGCCTTAGTTAGACTCTTATGCCTCAGTGGGATGATCTGCTGTCCCAAAGCACAGCCAAGGCAATACGTTTGATAGCCTTCAGATTGGAATTTTGGAACAGGTGGTGGGACCCACCAGCTATTCAAAATTTCAAATAGAATGGGGACTTATTGCTCATTTGCTTCTATACTCCTATGCTTTGAGATTGAGATATTCACATCAATCACTACTAGAACTAAGTAGAATGCTTGGCTTGTGCACACAAGATGTGTCCAAAGGCCAACTATTTTTTTCAAGAATTCTTGAAACAAAACCATTTCTGTAACTTTTTCACATTTTCTGAGTTTTCAAGTATTTTTTGAATTTTCATTTAGTTTGGACCGGACCCAATCCAATCCATTTTCATTTCAAATGGACTGGATCCAATCCAGTTTGTATAGATTTGGATTGGATTTGGTCCAGTCCATTTGTAAATGGACCAACGTTGGATCGGATTGGACTGGACCAAATCCAGTCCAATTGACACCCCTAGCTACAAACCAAATAGAGTAGTGAGTTATCACCAATAAGTGCACCAATTCTGGCCTGGTAGTCTTTACGTGCACCATCAACATTTAGGTGGCATTTTCAGACATTTGAAGTTTGAAAATGTTTCTTTTTAGATGCCACCTATGTTTGGGTTGAGTCTGAAAATTCAGATTTGAAATGCATGTTTAGATCTGAATTTATAACAGGCAGACCAATGACTTAATGTGCTCATACGTTTTTCAGACCGTGTTAAAAGACAGAAATGCCCATCATCGATTTCCCTCACCCTCTCCCACTCTCTCCTCTTGTCTTCCAGCCATCACTGCTACAACTCTTAGCAGTGGTGTTTCCCCCCTCCCCCCTCTCTCTCTCTCTCTCTCCTTGTATTCTCGCCACCGCCATTGTAAAGAGTTATTGTAGCGGCGTTCGATTTCCCACAACCTCTCTCTCTCTCTCTTTCTCCCTATTCTCGCCATCGTCGCTGCAAAGAGTTGTAGTGGCATTCAATTTTCCACACCCTCTCCCTCTCCCTCGCCCTCCCTCTCTCTCTCTCTCTCTTTCCCCTTGTCTTCCTGCCACCGCCGCTACAACTCTCAGCAATGGTGTTCCCCCCCCTCTCTCTCTCCCTTATCTTCTCGTCACCGTTGTTGCAACTCATAGTAGTGACATTCAAATTTTATTCATAATAATTTATTATTATTTTAATTCTTAATAATTTGTTTTTAATTTATAAATTCAAACATATTTCCAATTTTATTCTAATAAATTATTTTTTATAATTTTTATTTGTATTAATTATTAATTATTTGATTTTTTTTTTATTTTTTTAATAGTTTTATAGGTTTAACTTAATAATTTGATAGTTATTAAATATTGTTTTCATTGTTTCATGGACTTTATTACTATTTTTGTTATTATTTTAACTTTTTAATAATTTATTTTTAATTTATAAATTTATATATTTTCAATTTTATTCTTATTTTAATAATTTTTTAATTTTTTTAATTTATCATAATTTGTTTCATATTTTCAATATTATTTTGAATTTAATAAATTATATTTTATGAAATAGTACAAATTGAACTCAAAATAACCAAATAGTATGTTCTAGGGGTAAAATAGTAAAATTAAGGAATTTTAGATGTTGAAGCTTTGATCCAACAGAAACAACCTTCTCTTTTTAGAGCCTCTAAAAAGTTGAAAAGCATCTATGTCTCTTTTCATATTTCATACGCCATTAATATCTTTTTAACTTTTCAGATTTCAGATTTATCAAACGCCACCTTAGTTGTACTAGCCTAGGGATGTAATCAAGTCGATTCAAGGCAAATATCAGGCTGTTTGAGCTTGACTCAAAAACATAAAGCTTGAAATTCGACTCGAGCTCGATCAAGTTTCATGTATTTGGCTTGAACTTAACTCAAGTTGATACTCATGAGCTACTTGAGATCAGCTCGATTTGAGTCAATTATAAATAAAAATATATTAAAAATTATAGAAGAATTAATATTATAAATACTATAAATGAAAATATATTATGAAAATCAATTATAGATGTATTTATTTATATTATAAATATGTTAATGCAAAAAGTTAATGTTTATTTACATTATAAATACAAATAAATTAAAAAATAGTATTTTATTATGAGCTTGACTAGGCTCGTGAGCTACTCAAGCCAAGTATTGCAAAGCTCAAACTTGGTTTGACCAACTACCCGACTTGAGTTAAGCTTGACTTGAACTCGATTACTATGAATCAGAGTTTGAGTATTTAGCAAGTAGAGCCCGAAGCTTATGAGCAAACACTTGTTTCACTTACATCCCTACACTAACCTGAATACGGACGTAGAAAATTAGATGATATTGCTAAGGCTGTGTTTGGAAATGATGCAAATAAGTGTGAATGCAAATATGTAGTGTAAAATGGTTCATATAAATTGCAAAATTGGGTTAGTTTTGCATTGACAAATTTATCTTCTTACCAAGACTTTTAGCTATAATGGATGCAAACATGAATTCCAATAAAGCATATGCTTTTTTTTTATCAAAAGTCCACTTGAATGCAAATTTACTTCATTTTTATTGATGTACTTTTACATCTTATTATCAATGTAAATATGCACTGGTTTGTCATTTGTCAATGCATAAATGTAATGGTGCCAAACATAGGCAAAAGTGAACCAAAGTGAAATTTACCCTGAACTACACTCCATTTGCATTATTTCCAAACACAGCCTAAGGAGGTTCCATAGTGAGCAATCAAGCTCTATTGGAGACTTGGAGTCCACTCTGTGTCCCATGGCGTTTACATCGTGCTATTAGGGATTGCAAAGCACCCCTTCCCTCCTTTTCTCAAATTGAGATTAACCATGAATTCAGAGATGCTAATATGGTTGTTCACTTATTGGCTAAACAATCTCTTAACTACACTGTGGATCAAGGTTTTTAAAACCGAATCGGACAACGAATCAGTTAGGGGTCCAATTCCTGGGTTGAACGGATGGCCCGTTTTGACAAAAAAAAAAAAAATAATAATAACCACCAAATGAACGAATTGGTCCAGTTCCCGGATTGAACGAATGGTTCGACTGCACAGGTCAGCGGTTTTCTGACCAAATCAACGATTTTTGGTGAAATAAACCAGTTTTCGGTTTTTCCGGTCTGACCATAAGGTCCGGTCCGTTTTGAAAACCATGTTATGGATAATATTTGGTTATGTTCCCCTCTTGATTGTCTTCTAAGAGCCTCTTACGATGGTTCTAATCTACTTCCTACAAAATTTTATGATGAATAGAGTTGCCTTCATGCTTTACGGAAAGGAAAAACAAAAAAAGGCATAGGAATCTAAAATCACACCTTCTTGCAAACTGTTCGATCCTTATATTTAAGCTGTATTTGGTTTGAAAGAAAGGTAGGATTTTAATGAACAATGACTAATTAAACTCTAGGATCATACCAAACCAGAGATGTAAACATGAGGGTGCCAAAGAAAGGACATGATAACAAGCAAGAACGAAATTAATTCAGAGAGTGATCTATATAGGGTGAGGTAATAACAATATTCCTCGTTATATTAGATGACTATTGAGTTTTGCATGTGTGAACCAGAAGTTTATGGCTGAAAAATGCAAAGCCAAGAAATTCCATCCCAGTTCTCATAACAGAATTTGGAATCAAATAGTGGCTTGATTCCACCCATTTCAAATAATCTCCCAAACTTGTAAGTGGAAATAGCCAAGTATAATGACTATGACTAATACAGTAGAGATGATCATCTATACTATCTACACTATATGTCTATATATATAAGGGAAATTTCTCAATTAGTACCTTGTACCTTGGGTCTTATGTCACGTTGGTCTCTGAACTTTAAAACGTGACAATTCAGTATCCGAACTTTCAAAATATATCAGTCCAGTATCTACCATTAACCAATCCATTAACAAGCCATTAAGCGGCATTTAAAAAGACACATATGCCCTTTGAGTGTCATCCACTTTTCTTTATCAATCATCCAAACATTGATAAAAAATGAACAGTCACAAATCTTTGCCTTTTCTATTCAAGAAAGTTGGAGTCACCAAAATACTCATTGAGACATGACCCCAATTTTCTTGAATAGAAGAGGCAAGGGTTTGGGATTTGTTTATTTTTTTTTTATCAACATTTGGATGGTTGGTAAAGAGAATCAGATGATACTTGAAGGGCATTTTTGTCTTTTCAAATACCACTTAATGGCTGGTTGACAGACTAGTTAACAACAAGTACTGGATTGATTTTCCCTATATATAAAGTAAAATGGTTCACATTAGTATGCCTCTCTTTCCTCCAAACCCCTTTTTCTTGCTTTCTCCTTAATTCTCTCTCTTTCTTTCTCTCTTTCCTCCATCCCCCCTTCCCAACCCTTCCATGTAGCCACGTGGCAGCTCTCTCCTCTTCACTATATCCACTCCAACACCCCCTCTAGATCTCATGTTCCAGTCACTTAGCTAATACCCTCTTAAAATTTCTCCTAAACTCTCTCTCCCACCTAAAATTCCTTCCTAAAACACCTCTTAATCTATTTTACATGCCAATAAGCCATTTAAAAACCAAAAACGTGGCTAAATTAATTTGGGTAGTTAAATGAACTTATGAAATATTTTTGATATTTTTAACAATTGTTGATATTATTGAATATTATCCATTAAATATCAACACCAAAACTAAAATTTTCCATAATTTTGGGAAATTGCAAAATTTAATTAATAAATATTGCTTGTTGAAAATTACTGATTTTGGTAATTTAATTTCATATTTTTTTGAAAATTAATTAATGAAAATTTTAATTACTGAAAAGTGAATAATTAATTAATAAATTAATAAATACGAATTTAATAATTAGAAAAAATCAATAAATTTTCATTGAAAAATTTATTTGAATAAATATAAATTTATTTTTTGCCTTTTCAATAATTTTGATACTATTAGTAATTTTTAGTAATAATTAGTTATTGATATTTTTAGTAATAGTTAAATGATATCGTCAAATAATGATTAAACTTTCCAGTGGAAATTAATTTCAATAAATAAAATTTATTTATTTTTTACATTTTTAGTAATTTTGATATTTATTATAATTTTTTAGCAAGAATTACTGATTTTGCTAATTTAATTTAGTGAAAGTAAATTATAAAAATTCTAATTATACAAATAAATAATTGGAAATTTTTAATAATTTTCATAATTATTAGAACTATATTTATGGGTTTGGGGGATGACCCCCTCTGTAGGAATGGCATAGTCCCCGTCCTCAACCCCAAGTTTTAAATTAATCCTTGTATTTGACTCCGATACCTGTCAGGAAAAAAAATAGCCTACAACTCAATCCCCAACGGAGATAGTTTTTTTTTTTTTTTAATTTAGCTTGCATCGTTTATTTAAAATAAAGAAAGAATTAAACTATAAATAATATTTTAAATATATTTTGATATATATAGTATAAATGATATTATAAATAACATAAATAATAATATATATTTAATATAATATATACATATATTAATATATATAATCGGGGGTAGGGGCGGACGTGGATTTCACTCCATGTCCCCGTCCCTGATTAGGTATTCCTATTAATCCCATTGGGCCATCCCCTCCCTGTCCCCGCTAAGCATGGTTTTCAAAACCAGACCGGACCAAACGGTCAAACCGAAAAAACCGAGAACCGATGACCGGTTCTGTTTTTCCCCAAATCCGCTTTTTCCTCCAAAACCGTTGATTTTGGTTAACAAATCATTGAACCATCCGGTTAACCGTTTGAGCGGTTTTGACCGTTTTCAAAATTTTTTATTTTATTTTTTGTTAAAATGGATTGACCATTCGAGTCAAACAGTTGAACCATTCGAACCAATAATCAGACCCCTGACCGGTTTGATTTTAAAAACCATGACGCTAAGACCGTCTCCATCCCCTTTCCCACTTGGTTGAGGAAGTTAGGTATTCAACGGGGATGATGAAAAGTGCCATCCTTACCTCTGGATATATAATGTCATATAACAATAAGTTTTAAGCCCTATAAAAAGTAAATGTATTCAAACTAATTGAAAGAGAATGACTAATATTCACGACCTGACTCATGTTGGTGTAGATGGCCTAGCTTTTGATGCCAACTATCAATATATACCCAAACTCCCATTATTCCACATTAACAGAAAAGTTTGTGTAGACCTTAGTCAATTGGCCAAGATAATAAAAGTTTTCCTTTGAGAGTTAGTCTTTCACCAAGAAAATTTATAAAATCCAAATAGACATTATTAATTTATTATTTCTTCTTAGAAAATGGATCTCAAATAGCTAGTACTAGGTATCTATAGGTCATCGGCTATTCGACTCTGGCCTTCGGAGGAGTGGTTTGACAATGTTAATAGCTTCCCCTATCAAAAAGTGGCAGTCACCAAACTCACCGACCGTTTGTCATTGGAATCCGACGGGCCTCCCTTCAAGATGCTTTTCTCGGTTCATGGGTCACGGCTTCACGCCAATCCACCGTCGCAGCACCACCTCCGTGCAACAGATCTCCAGCTGCAAACAGAGGAACCACGGGGGCCTGGTCGAATTCGTATCATTTATATTTGGATGTTTAGATCAGAATCAGATAATAAGATTCGATTAGAAATCGGATCGGATTCAGATCACCTTTATCCGATCCGATATATAGGGCTGTTCACGGGTTGGATTGGGTCGGTTTACTGCAGTTTTTCTAACCGGTCCGACCTAGTCGGGTTATCTGACATAGAAATTGAAACCAACCCAGTGTTGAGCAAAACCGACCTGGTCGGTTTGAGTCGGGTTGGGTCGGTTTGGGTCGGTTTCGATTCTAAGTTCATCGCTGTGATAAAATCTTGCTAATTTTAAAAACAATCATAAATTGAACATCATTTCAGCCATCTCCTATAATAAAATTTAAATGAAAAATTAATCATAAAAGTTGTTCATTAATCACTATTCACTAATCCAAAGTTTCTTGCAACCATTCAAAAACTAGGTGGCGGCCTAATGGGCTTTGGAACTTCATGTTTGAACTAGGAACTAAGTCGGTTCGGTTTGGGTCAGTTTCGGTTTTCTTGTGTGAAAACCAAAACCAACCCGAATCATCGGTTTAGGAATTTGTACAACCCGAAACCGACCCGTGTTGATGAAAACCCGACCGACTCGGGTTGGGTCGGTCTGGGTTGGTCGGATTGGACCTTCTTTATATTATATTTTTATAAATTTATTATATTATTTATTTTTTATAAAAAACATTTATATATAACAAAACAATTAAAAAAGTATTCATACTTTTGTTCTTTCTTAATTTAAATTGGTATATTTTATTTTTTTAATAATTTATTAATTTTTAAAGTAAACAAGTCGGACCGGATCAGATATAAAGATCCAACTTTACTGATAGGATTCGAATTCAAATCAAGGCCTATTAGATTCGATGGAATCTTTAGATTGAATTGGATCCAACATGAACAATGTTGATCAGATTTGAATATACGCTGATTCAAATCTGATCCAATCCATTTGCATCCCTAAGAACTAATTCACTTTCTGTTCTATTGGGACACAAATCACTTCCGGCCCCGTTGTTGGTTTGATTATAAGGGCATAATCCGGATTAATTCAGTTCATCTGGGTAGACCCATGACATCGAAAGTATGGTTAGAGCTATAAATAGATTGAATTCGAATTAAATCAAACAATATCCAAATTTAAATCCATTTAAAAAATCCGATATCTAATAATATAAAAAATTAATATTTAAATTTGAATTAAATTAAATATTCGAATATTCGATTAAAAATCGAAATGATCCATCGATACCAGCAACCTGCCCAATCAGTTTAGGTCTATCGGGTCAGAAACGACCCATTGACAGCGCAAATCAAATTAATGCTTCGCCTCCACATGAGCCTGTTCTTCGATCCTGACTTCAATTAGGTTTGGAGTTAGGAGGCATAATTGATGCTTCACTTTGTCAGTTTGTTGACGCCACTACACGAGTCTACACCACCACGTGGTACAATTTGGAGAATGCCACTGCGGCACTGCCACCAATTAAAGGCAAGCAACCTTTCATCTCATCCAACTCTGAGGCTGGACCACAAGCCCAGCCCACATGATCCACCGGCACAATTATATCCATCTCAACGTCCGTGCCGGCCGATCACCAGAGAAAACCAAAACCGATGCACGTGAACTCAGCATAAAGGGAAAGATGAAAGATAATTTCAGTAATACACACTCGGTAGAATTAGTACCAGTATATTCTCTTTAGTTACGGTGGATGTCTTTGTTGTTTCATTCATTGTCCTTGTCTAACGTGGCTCCAAGTCTCCAACAATCTGAGCTTATGATACGCTCAAGTTATTTAATAAGAGGGAGAAGGATCTAGAATAAGGAGGAGAGAGAGAGAGTTTGTTTGTAGAAAAGCCAATGCCAACTCCATTCATTCAGGCTATATTTATAGCCTTATGGTGCTACAAACTGGGAGTAGAAATAGGAACTATTGCCCCTTAATCTTAGAAGTTTATCAACAAAAAAAATAGAATGCACTTATCTAGGAAACAGAATGCACTTATCTAGGAACAGAATTGAAGACTTATCTAATGCACTTATCTAGGAAACATAATGCACTTATCTAGGAACAAAATTGAAGACTTATCTATTCTAACAGAATTAAAACTGAATGGATAAGGCTTATCCCAACTAAGAGCTAACATGATCGGGTCTTCTGCTGCTATCCACTTTGACCGGGTCTTCTGCATGCATGGATCCCAGTCACGCAAGTATTCGTCAACTGCCCCTATTCGAGTTGTACCCGGTACATAGGTCAGGAGACTAGGGGGTGGGATTCCGTAGATTGCTTCGAAGGGTGTCATTTTGGTGGAAGAGTGAGTGGAGGTGTTGTAGCTGTATTCTGCCCAAGGAACCCACTCTAACCATTTTCGAGGCTGGTCACCTGCAAAGCACCGTAGATATTGCTCCAACATCCGGTTAACAACTTCGGTTTGCCCATCGGTTTGGGGGTGGTAACTTGAGCTCATACACAATTTCGTCCCATGCATCTGAAAAAGTGTCTACCAGAATGAGTTGATGAATACCTTGTCACGGTCGCTAACAATGGATGTTGGTACTCCGTGTAGGCGGACAACGTTAGCAACAAATGCCTTCGTGACTGTGGTGGCAGTGAATGGGTGTTTTAAGGGAATAAAGTGGGCATATTTTGTCAACCGATCCACAATTACCATGATAACCGTGTACCCATTGGAGGGAGGCAATCCTTCGATGAAGTCCATGGAGATGTCTGTCCACATTTGAGTAGGAATTGGTAATGGCTGAAGCAATCCCGTTGGTCTCATGCAATCTGTTTTGAAGCGCTGACATACGTCACATTGTTGCAAGAACTCCTTCATCGTTCGACGCATGTGGGGCCAAAGGAAGCTGTGCTTGATGTGAGAGAGGGTCTTATGAAACCCAAAGTGTCCCTCTACAGGGGATGAGTGGCAGTCCGCCACCACCTTTGAAATCAAGGTGGAGGCGGGGCTCAAATAAATCTTGTCCCCCTTGAACCATACCCCATCCCGTTGAAGCAACTTGTGGGAGGGTCGCCTTTTCATCAATTCCCCATAAAATGTGTCTTGTTTGACCTCTTCTTGTAGCGTCGGCCACCAGTCTGCGTGTGGTATAGAGATGGAAAGAAACTGAAATTCAGCCATATGTGACAAGGAATCCGCACCTTGGTTCTCAGCCCCTTTTTTATACTCGATCTCATAGTCGTAGCCCAGTATCTTTGGCAGCCACCGCGTTTGTGCCGGTGTGGTTATCCTCTGCTCGAGTAAATATTTAAGACTTTTTTGGTCGGTGCGGACTGTGAATGGTTTCCCAAGCAGATATGGGCGCCATTTCTTAACGGCTTTGACAATAGCTAACATCTCTTTCTCATAGGTGGATAATGCCAAGGCTGAACCTTTCAATGCTTCACTGAAGTAGGCCACCGGTCGGTTTTGCTGGATGAGGATGGCGCCAATCCCGGTTCCACTCGCATCGCATTCAATCACAAATCGTTGGGAGAAATCTGGTAGACGTAGGATTGGCGGTGAAGTGAGTGCCTTCTTCAATTGCTGAAAGGCCAACTCTGCTGCCTCGTTCCATTGAAATCCCTCTTTGGTCAACAGTTGGGTTAAGGGAGCTGCAATGCTTCCGAAGTCGCGGATGAACTTCCGGTAATATCCTGCTAACCCGAGGAAACCACGGACCCCCTTTGCTGATGTTGGTGTAGGCCATGCGAGAACAACTTGTATTTTGGCTGGATCAACGGACATGCCTTGTTCTGAAATCACATGACCCAAGTACTCGACCTGCGAAACCCCAAATTGGCATTTTGACATTTTTGCAAATAATTTGTTAGAGGATAATACAGTTAGAACAACTCTCAAATGAGATAGGTGGTCTTCCCATGATTTAGAATAAACCAGAATGTCGTCGAAGAAGACCAAAATAAATTTTCGGAGGTATGGGCGGAAGAGGTCGTTCATGAGGCTTTGAAAAGTTGCAGGTGCATTCGTCAAGCCGAATGGCATCACTAAGAACTCGTAATGCCCTTCATGTGTTCGGAAAGCCGTTTTAGGAACGTCTTCTTCTTGCACTCGAATCTGATGGTATCCCGACCGTAGATCTAGTTTGGAGTAAAATTTGGTGCCGTAGAGCTCATCTAATAATTCATCAATCACGGGAATGGGATACTTGTTTTTAATAGTGATTTCGTTCAGTGCTCGGTAATCCACACAAAACCGCCAAGCTCCATCAGCCTTCTTCACTAGCAAAACCGGCGATGAGAATGGGCTATTGCTTGGTCTTATCAGCCCTGTCTGCAAAAGCTCCTTCACCATCTTCTCTATTTCGGTCTTCTGGTAATACGGGTATCGATATGGCCTCACACTCACCGGTCCTTTGTCGGGAAGCAGTGCAATCCGGTGGTCCTGTGGTCGTTTAGGAGGCAGGCTTGTGGGCGGCTCAAACACATGGGAAAATTCGGTGAGAGGGTGGTCCATCTCGGGTGGAAGAAAACCTGGTTGGGCGCTGCTATGTGAAGGAACTATTTGAAAAAAAATCCCGTACCTTGTAACCCATTGCATTCCTTGTTGGTTAAGGCTTCGATGCTGGCTCGTCCCAATCCTTGGAAGGTGCAAGAGAGTCCCTCCTTTTTGAACGTCAAGGTTAGTTGTTTGTAATCCATCTCGACGGGTCCAAGCGTCTCTAGCCACTGTACTCCCAACACCAATTGGCATGCTGCGACGGGAAGAACATAATAGTCAGCGGTAACGGGGTGTCCTTGAATGGCGAGGGTGAGAGATCGGCACTGCCCCATGCACTCGATCTTTTCACGGTTGGCCACCATAACTTGAAATTTCTTGTCCCGGTTCACTGGCAACCCGAGCTTGGAGACGATTGCTTGGTCAATGAAGTTGTGGGTGCTGCCGCCGTCAATTAATACGGTCACGTTCTTGTTTTTCAGTTTCCCAAGAACACGTATGGTTTGCGGGTGCTTAGCTCCTGCAATAGCGTGGAAGGAGATTTCAGGGATGGCTTCTTGGTTTTCCTCCTCTGATTTGATAGTCTCCGCGTCCGCCGGTTCCGGATCCTCAATCATGAACAGTTGTGGACGTGCACAACGGTGGCCGGAGGTGAACTTCTCATCACAGTAGTAACATAGCCCCTTCTCACGACGTTCTCGCGCCTCCTGGTTGGTGAGTCGCCGGAATGTTGGGGAAGGAGCACTGGAAACCTGGTTCGTGCGCGAGCTTGGTGGAGGCCCAAGTACACCGGCCATGGGGTTGGGCGACGCCTTCTGGGTTGTCATGGCTGATGGGGATCGAATCGGTTGGCTAGCTCTCCGCTGTAAGTGATTTCGTTCCTCAATTAACCGGGCCACTCCAACCGCCTCTATCAAAGTTCGAGGCTGCTTAATCTTCACATCTAAACGAACGTCATCACGAAGTCCTGCAATGAAACAACCAATGAGAAAGCTCTCGGGCAGGCCGTCAACTTGGTGAGAGAGCCTCTCGAAGGCTTCTTGATAAGCCGTCACAGTGGTGGTTTGCTTTAGGCGGGTTAATGCCTCTGATGGGTCATCGTAGTCGGTGGGGCCGAACCGTTGTAATACCGCTTTGGAGAGTTCTTCCCATGTGAGCGGTCCACGATGCTTGGTCAACCACCTGTGCCACTGTAAGGCGATGCCTTCCAAATGGAAGGAAGCTAGCTGCACCTGTTGGTCCGGAATAATATTTTGAAATTCAAAATACTGCTCCGCCTTGTAAATCCAACCGCTCGGATCATCCCCATTAAATTTTGGGAATGACAGCTTGACGTGTTGATGAGGGTGGTCATGGGTGGAGCTTGAACGGGAAATATGGGGGTGTGAGGATTCTTCATGGGCGAAGGGGTTGGTCTCGGGAGTGGTATTGGGAGTGGTTCGTGAGGCTCGAAGGGCTTGGAGTTCAGTTAACACTGCTTGTAAGACAGTGTTCATTTGGTCGAAGCTCGACTCATGTCGTGCTAAGGTTTCATTGACCTCATTGCGGAACTCCGCGTTAGTCTTTCCATGGGTGTCCATGGTCGAACCGGCTCTGATACCAATGATACGCTCAAGTTATCTAACAAGAGGGAGAAGGATCTAGAATAAGGAGGAGAGAGAGAGAGAGTTTGTTTGTAGAAAAGCCAATGCCAACTCCATTCATTCAGGCTATATTTATAGCTTTATGGTGCTACAAACTGGGAGTAGAAATAGGAACTACTGCCCCTTAATCTTAGGAGCTTATCAACAAAAAAAACAGAATGTACTTATTTAGGAAACAGAATGCACTTATCTAGGAACAGAATTGAAGACTTATCTATATTAACAGAATTAAAACTGAATGGATAAGGCTTATCCCAACTAAGAGCTAACATGACCGGGTCTTCTGCTGCTATCCACTTTGACCGGGTCTTCGGCTGCTGCATGCATGCACGTATCAGCTTAGTTCTCCTATCCACAAGCAACGATCCTACCCACATCTATTACACTATAACTGTACATTTCGAATATCTTCCGTATTTACATATAATCATTTATGAGTAGAAGATATTCTCAAATGTTGTGGAGAGTGGTAGTTCACAAACAGAGTCCACAGACAACCCCAGAGAAATATCCTAAAATAGTTTTGGCTAATGGATTCGATTCAGAACTTACAACAGTCAACAGCTTTCTATAAGCTGCCATGTCTAATAAGGAAACTTCACCCGTTTAATAATGATGCTAGAGTAGAGATAAAAGAGAACAGAACGTTGGACGGTTGGACCGGAATCCCAGTTCCATTTGCTTGTGATTGTTGGGTCGTTGATTAGATCAAGCATTAAGGTGGTGTTCATTGAATCTAAATCGTTTGTAAATTGTCATTTGGGTGCCCAGGTGGGCATATTAACTTTTTAATTTTTTAATTTTTATATTATAATATATTATAAATATATAATATGGATCCAATTATAATATAAAAATATGATACTGAAAAAAATTATGACCAATCAAGTGGTATTGATCAAAATTCATGAAAGTGCTTTAATTGATTAAATCTCTTCCTACCATGTCTTTCTTCAATTATAATATAAAAAAAAAATGGGGTAAAAGACTTGTACCTCTCCTTAGATTCTATTAGACTTAAACCTTCCCTGTCAAAATCATAAACCGTTTTTTGTAACTGAAGAATTAGGAATGACTAATACAACCCTGCATTAAATTTGGGATTTAATGGGTCTAGTTAATTTAGAGAAAAAACCCCATCACCTTCGACATTAGAATAGTGAAAACTTGACTGATGTTTATATTATTGCTGGGTTTCTCTTACCAAAGATGGATTAATTATCAGTTCTTTTACTAGGAAATCATATGGAAAAATCATAAGTTGTTCTGATTTTTTTTTAGTTTTCCACCAGAAAAATCAGTTTTTTTTCTAAGGAAAGATAGGTGAGTTCATTATCAATTCTTTTATAAAGAAGCCATATGGGGAAATCCGAATCTGTTGTGATTTTTTTTTAGTTTTCCAAAAAATAAAAAATCAGTTCTTTATCTATGAGGAAATCGGAATATGTTCTGGGTGTGATTATATTTTGATTGTTTTTGTAAATTTTGCCTAAAAAGAAAGTTGGGGAATTAGCTGTATATCCGCATCTATAGAGTGCTAGTCAGCCTGACCATGGATGATGTCAATCGGCATCTTTGGTCATTATCTTGTTTTTCTTTTTACATTTTTTTATAGAAGAAGGTGTAGGAAAGGAGAGGTTTTTGCTCACATTAGACATAAGTCACACACTGAAAAGGAGAAAGTTTTCTCTAAGGACAAAATTGGATTTTTTAGAAAACTTAAACCACACATAATTTCATATGCTAAAAGAAATGAATGGAGCAACCAAACGGATGGAAGGTTTTTATGTGATGACATCACTCATAGTGGAGGTTCCAATTTAAAAAGTTTGAAGATGTTTCAGTATTTAAGTGAAACATTAGGGGTAGGGTGTCAACTGTATTCGAAAATCTAATCGGTTGAATTTGGATATAATCTGATTTGTTTTGATAAATATTCGAATTTGATTGATTATTTAATTCTTATATATAATATTTAAAAGTTTTATATAATTTATATATATAATTGTTAAATTATATAAATAATTTATATATTTTATATGAATAAAATATTTATTTTATATATTTATTAATTAGTTAAAAATTAAAATATTCAAATATTTAATTGAATTTAAATTTAATTTTTAATATTCATGAGATATCGAATCGAATTCGAATATCAAATTTTTTAATCAGATTCGAATTCGATTAATTTACACCCGTGATTAGGGAAGGTTTATTCTTTTATTCAAGAATATGACAGTGGAAAAACTTATGATCAATGAGGTGGTATTGATCAATTTGCTTTTTCGGTTTTTTATTCTCATGAAATTGTGGGAACTTTTATTTGTATTTTATGGGCGACGTGGCTTTGTTATCAACCGTCTAAAGAGCATTCCTTCTTTTTTTTCAAAAGATGATCATACCATGTCGTGTTTGCAGACACCGTATCATCGGAACTCCTGTTCGGCTTCCAGAGAAAGCCGTTAACTGACGGCATAAAAAAATCCAAACGGTGTTTGCATGTCGTTAGATTTCCGTCAAGTGTAAGTGCCAGTCTGTGTACTTTACGACTTTATGTTGCAGAAGATGCCAACAAGCCCAGTTCCAGACAGAAAAATAAGGGAAAAAAATAAAATAATAATTTAAAACTATTTTAATATTTCCCAATACTTGGCTAGTTAACTGAGCACTTTATTGATTATTCCTCTGTGATCCTTTATTTTATTAATTGTAATTTTATTTTATCTCACTAATTATGGTGGATTCTTGAGCTCAGCTTCTACTCCAACACAAGATCCTTAGCTTCATTCCTACAACAACTGCGCTTTTATCAGATCTCTTTAAGTTTTATGTGTTTTGGTTTCTCAGAGCTCTGTTTCTCTCCCTTTGGAGTGTCAGTTAATAGCTCTGCTCTTGAAGGTATCAGCTGGTTCAAAACCCAACTCGACTCTCAGCACCTTTACAAAATCCAAACTTGGCGTCCTTTTCCCTCCCCCTCCCCCTTCCCCACTTCCACTTCTCTTCAGCTTCTTGTGTTTATTGGCTGGTTTTAAACCGTAGAACAAAATTCAAGTGGTCTTGCAGAAATTTTTTCATATTTCCTACAAGAAGTTTTCTTTTCTTTTAATTGTTCTTTCTATATATGCATTTTCGTCCACCATGCACCATCTGAGATGTGGGTATCGTCCTGCTTTGAAGTTCAGAGTCTGTTTGTCACTTGTTTTCCTTGCCTAGCTCAGCTTTAGCGTCCGACCTTACTTCAGTTATCTTTAACTTGTTGCTCACTTACTTGCTGCCGAATCAATAAGTAGATTTGAGACCATCTTCTCTGGCTGTTAGAGGTATACTTTGGCGGTAATCCAAGGACAGAGACGAGAAGGGCTAGGTCTTGTTTGGATATAAGTTGTAAGTTAAACCCACTTTGGTGCCTACTTGGTTTCCACGCTGCAGTGAAGCTGTTTTGGAGTTGGAGGTGGGTTTCAGGGATTATTATGGGGTGTGTATCTCTGGTGTTTGGGGTGGTTTCCTTGTTATCTTTGGTTGTGTCAGTAAGTGGTATTGGTGCTAACTGGGGTACACAGTCAACCCACCCTTTGCCGCCTGAAACGGTTGTGAGGCTGCTCAGGGATAATGGATTTCAGAAGGTGAAGCTCTTTGATGCAGATTCAGGGGCACTGAAAGCTCTTGGTAAGAGTGGGATTGAGGTGATGGTGGGGATACCCAATGACATGCTGGCCACTATTGCTGGCAGTATGAAGGCAGCTGAGAAATGGGTGTCCAAGAATATCTCTTCCCCCATCTCCAACTATGGTGTAAACATCAGGTGAACTTCTGTACTTTCATATCTTCTCCTTTTTCTTTCTTGCCTTCTATTTCTCTTTCTTTTTGTTTTTGTTTTTGGATGGCTTTGAAATGGGTTGAAGTGATTTATGTGATTCAGCATTCCTTAGAGAATAGTTCTTATTGTGAGTTCATGTCCATAAAATCTACATTATCTATTGTAGAGAAAGAGTTGCAATTAGCTTGAATCCTTCTTGAAAGAATTATGGTTTAATTAGAAAAACATAGAACTGATATTCTTTATATGCCGTTAATGTTTGTGAAATAAGTTACTTATTATCCCAAAAAGAATCTTTGTGAAATAGGTTATACTTTGTGGGTAGAAGGATAATGGAAGTATAACTTTACTTGCCATTGGCAGCCTTTTTCCCATTCTCTACTCTGGTGCTTGATTTTTGTTCACTAATTGATAGGGTTTTTTTAGGAATTTTAGAAATTTATTGCGTTTGGATCTGATTATTGGCATGGAATGTCTTTGATGTCTGCCACTTACTTGTGTTCACGTGTTACTTTTTCTTTTTCTGTAGTTCAGGCTTTTCCTGTCAATTAGCTGTTGGAGATTGGGCTTAAACGGGAATCATCATCATCATCATCCCCAAGCCATCCCAATTATATGGGGTCGGCTACATGAATCCTCTTTCACCATTCCTGCTGATCCCAATCCCGGGTAAAGGAGGGTTGCATCAAGTTGGCAGTTGGCATTTAAAACTTTGCCAAACTCTAATGATCATGGGCTTAGACAGGAATATCTACCATAAATTGGTATTAACTTGGTTGATTTTCCTCTTATGATAGTCCAAGTATTTTAGGGCATCAAATTAAATATTCTATCTGGGGGGCCATTGCTTGGTGTAATGGTGAAATCTCAGGTTGACAAGTGTGGGAACATGGATTTGAGCTATAAGCAGCCACATTGTGGCAGAAAAAATGCCAAATGTTAGGTCTATATCCAGTCGACCCCTCCCAAGACCCCATATAGCTGATATAGCTGGGACCAACATTGGGTAATGGCCATCTGAGAATCAGTCTTAACTGGTTTATTTGAAATTCTTTGACTGTAGAATGCAAATTGGTTTTAAAAACGCAGGAAAAAAGTTGCAGAATCTAGCCCTAGGTGCTGGCAAGATTTATAGCAAATATACATGATTAATTAAGCTCTACAGATTTTTTCCATGTCATATGCACTTTGCTTTATATGTATTTTCCATTAGTATTTTTCTACATCAGAGTATACAAAATATGGGCAAGCCATCTAGCACTAATTACATTACTTTTCTGTAGGTTAGCTGTTAGATTCAAAGTTGTCATATCTGCACCATCACTGTGGGGAAAAAACACATGGGTTTAGGGGGAGAAAAGAGAGAGATATAGGAAATAAGGAGAAAATAATCCCTAATTTTGGGTGTTTTATATTATTGCCTTCCAAAATTCCCTTTCCATATGTCAAGGGAAGGTGTTTGTACACGAATTTCTAAAAGTAGAGCAAGTCATTGCAATATATGATGCATATTGAGTATTGACAATACACATCAATACATCGCATGTTTCTTAGGGAAGTTGCTTGAGGGGGTATGCTTCCCCCTCCTCTCTATCTTTCCACCTTCCTCCACCCCTGGAAAAAAGAATAAAAACTTCATGCTGATGTGGCATTCCCTTCTTTATAACACTTGAGTAATTTTTTTAATACTATTCACTACTTTTGTTTGTTTATGCCCTTTGGGTTCCTAATGCAGGAAAGTAGATCATGAGAAAAAGCTTTTGCATTTGTTGAGTCCTGAAGCATATTCTAAAATGATGCTTGTTTATTGTTATAACATGTGCTGGAATATTTTAAAGATAAAATCACCATATCAAAGGGTTGTATTTGGTGATTACAATTAGCATCACAGGTTCGATGTACATCTACTGCATGAGTATGTTAAGTGTTTCTATTTCTGGTCTAAGTTGTGTTGCCAGAACCAAATTAAACTATTTTCAAAAGATAGTTAGGTAATGCAGAATACTATTCCAAGTATAAAAATAACATTGTATTAATTACACTCTCTTTCTTGAGTCTGCTAGATGATGTACCAAGTACACTTTCTAATTCTCAGGCCTTCTGTATAAACATAAATTTCTTAGGTCCATAACACTGAGGCTTGTTTATAGAATTAATACCACGTAACTTTAGCAAAGTAGCATCATACTTGTGTTGGTTACTCTTACAATTAAATGACTTGGATATCCAACTCCGAGCTTTCAGTCCATTTGGAGATAAGACATGGTATGGTCATACATTTACTAGCAATATGCAAGTTTATTCTTGCCATTTTACTTGGTTTATTCATACATTTACTAGTAATATCATACATCAACTACACATTTAAATTTTATTTGCGGAAAAGCCATGGAGTCGTTGAGATGGCAATAGAAGATCTTCTGTGGCTGAATCTGCTTTTAGTTGGGATGTTGAGATGGGTTATGCTTCATACTGGATTATAGTCTTATGTTTCACAAAACATTAATGTATTGGAATTTTATATCTTATTTCATAGGATCTAAATACCTGATGCTAGAGTTTTAATATATATCCTATCAGTGCCTGATGATAGCAGTCCCATCCTAAACTTATATACTAAGGTCAGCTCAGCCCTTAATGTCTTGAAGAGGATGACAAGCAAGAAAAACTGAAAAACCAAACCGAAAATTTTGGTTAACCATTTCGGTATTTTTTGAAAAATTGAAGCTACCGGTTCAGTTTCGCTTAACCAATATAAAAAACTGGCGGTTAACTGAACCGACTGGTATATATTATACATATATTTATGTATATTATATATTTTATTATTTATAGTATATAATATATTATTTATTATTTATAAAATAGAATTTTATATGTATTTCTAATTTTTATTATATATTTATTTAAAATATATTTTATAAAGTCAAAAAAATAAAAACAAAAACCGACGGTTAACCGAACTGATCAACTGATCTGCTTTGGTTCGGTTTCGGTTACCAGTTTTCCAAAAACCGGTACTACCGGTCTGTTTGGAATTTAGGTTCACGGTTCAGTTGCACCCCTCATGACATCATGATACTGAGGAAAGCTGTTGTCGTAATCATGTTTCTTTTCTAGTTTTCTTATTGAACTTTTTAAGTGTAGGTTGATAGAAAAGTAGGATAACTATTCAATAGACATGTTCTAAAACATAAGTGATTTACCCAAGCTCTGCCATGGCTAAATTGGCTGCATTTTGAGTAATTTTGCAGAAAAAACTTCATGTGGGAAAACTTGGCAACCTTAAGACTGGGGATATTTAGTTCGCAAATTTTCTGTTGTTTATGCTTCAATTTTGATTCTTTGTAAATGCTTGGAATTTCATTTTAAACTATTGGCTTGATGAGTCACTGGTTATACTCTAGGATGACTTCTTGATCTATTTGGGTAATTACAATCAGTCTTATTTGGTACTGTTTTTTTTTTTTTTTTTTTTTTTTCCTGCTGCTTGTGCAATGGTTAAATCTCTAGCTGGAAAGTCTGAAAACTTCGGTTCTGAGAACAGCCACTTTGCAAAAAATGGCATAGGTGGGCCCCTTGTCCATTCTACCCCTTCCAAGACCCCAGAGCCAGGGCAAACAATGGTTAATGGCCTAATTGTTCTTATTATTTAGACTGTATTGTGAGTAGAAGGGCTCGTCTGTGATCATTTTGTTGGACCTCGTTTTGGCGTTAAGAAGACCAATTAGTCAAGGGAACCCCTCTAAGTATGGGCTTCAGGTAATGTTGTCAGGGTTACGATGTCATCTAAAATGATGCTATACTGCTTCATGACCATTGGTTCTGTCATATCCCACCTCAACTCAAAGATCTTGGTGCTATATCTGAACATTGATTTGTGGTGGAAAAGTAGCAACTTTTCCCTATTTGTTCTGTCTTTTCTCTCTACAGGTGAACACCTGGAATAAATTTCTATTCTGATGATTTGAATATGATGTTCTTGATCTTTTTACTATGAAATGTTGTTTTTAATCCTCTCCTTACCTCCTAGTCTTTCTGTTTGCTTTCAAAGGTATGTTGCAGTTGGAAATGAACCTTTCCTACAGACATACAATGGCAGCTTCCTTACAACAACCTTCCCTGCTCTCCAAAACATCCAGTCAGCCCTCATAAAAGCTGGCCTGAGCAACCAGGTGAAGGCCACTGTCCCTCTGAATGCTGATGTATACCAAAGCTCAACTGGGGCGCCCTCAGGTGGGGATTTCCGGACTGATATCCATGACCTGATGCTCACCATTGTGAAGTTCTTGAGTGATAATGGAGGTCCTTTCACTGTCAACATCTACCCCTTCTTGGGCCTCTATACGGACTCTGCCTTCCCTGTGGACTATGCCTTCTTCGACAGCGACTCTGCCCGTGTAAATGATAATGGGAATGCCTACTACAACATGTTCGATGCAAACCTTGACACCCTTGTATGGGCCCTGCAGAAGAATGGGTATGGTAATTTACCCGTCGTAGTTGGAGAAATTGGCTGGCCTACTGATGGAGACAAGAATGCAAACCTGGGATATGCCCAGAAGTTCAACCAGGGATTCATGGATCACATATCAGCTGGAAAAGGGACACCAATGAGACCAGGGCCTGTTGACGCCTACCTATTTAGCTTGATTGATGAGGATGCCAAGAGCATCGCACCAGGCAATTTTGAGCGGCATTGGGGAATATTTTACTATGATGGGTTGCCTAAGTACCAGATTAATCTTAGGACGACAAACTCTGGAGCCTTGGTTCCTGCTAAGAACGTCCAGTATCTGGAAAAGAAGTGGTGTGTTATGTCACCCTCGGTCAGCCTCGATGATCCACAAGTGGCGCCCAGTGTGAGCTATGCATGCTCATTAGGTGACTGCACTAGCCTTGGCTATGGAACTTCATGTGCAGAATTGGATGCACGCGGGAACATTTCATATGCATTTAACAACTATTACCAGAAGAATAATCAGCTTGAAGGTGCCTGCAAATTTCCAAATCAACTTTCAATGATCACAAAAGCAGATCCATCAACAGGAAATTGTAAATTTGCGACCATGATCCAACCTTATACTGGAGGTAGTGAGCAGAGAACTGGGTGCCTCCGAAACAAGGTTAATTTGGTTTTGTTTATGTTCCTTGTTTTGTTGACAATTCTGTGATGTTTTAGCTTCCAATTTATGAGGAATTTCACTTTCTTGATTCTTTCTGGTGTTTCATTTTTTCACCTTGTTTAGCATAAAGTGGTCCCCACCACTTTATATCAAAGAGAATAGAAATAGGTGGGATTTTGGTTTGAGAGTGTGGAAGGAAGCAAGATGAGGTGGTCAACTGGTCATCATTTTATGGCTTTGTTGTAAATGGGAGCTGGTAATTTGTTTAGCATGAGAGTTGACCAATTCACCCGTGCTTCGGCATTAGTGAATCTCGTGGCTCAGTTATCTAAGTATTGAGATCGGATCTGCTCCTCACACAGGGCGTCTCACACCGACCTCACAGGCACATGAACATCTTTCGTATTTATATGGTATTATTCACCGGAGATATTCTCAATGCATGTGAGGCCGGTGTGAGGACAACATTCCCCTGATATAATGACACTTTCATGGATAAAAGAGCGATGTTTAATTCTACTTAGAAAAAAAAAAAAAACATTTGTTTGGTCAAGTGCATTTATCCAGGGTGCAGTGCATTTATCCAGGGTGCTGTTTGGCAAGTCTTTTTTGGGTTCATCTTTAGAGATAAAGACTGTTTGGCACATGACTAAGTTTATCAGGCTTTTAAAAATGCATTTGGAAGTTATTTATCACACGGAAAGACCAAATAATTTCATTTGAAGCTTTCCAAAAGTTGACATATTTGGTCTTTTCGGGCCTTTATGTGCATGTATATTCTTGTTTTATCAACTTTTGGTTATCAAAAAGAAAAATTTTCGGTCTTCCGTGCTTGTTGAAACCTAACAGACCACCTAGAAAGACTTGTCAAATGCCACTTAGGTAAATGACTTTATGAAAAACGAATTAAGCCTATATCTATACTACTATTAAAGGTGTGAATGAAAATGTTAAATTTTTTGTTTAACTAAAATACCCCAATTTTTTAATTTGGTCATTCTTTCCTTGTAAAAACAAAAATGTAATTTGAATAATTACTTTTTTTCTCATTCAAATAATTCTCATTCAACCTTGTATTAACTCCCAATAATATTCATTGAATCTTATTCTTGATTAAAATACTCCTATTTTTGAATTTTGTTTCTTCAATTGTAAGGGTATAATATGTAATTTGAACTATCCTCATTCAGTTTTATTTCATTAAGTCTTGTATTAACTCTTAATAACATTCATTGAATCTTATTCTTGACTAGAATACCCCTATTTTTGAATTTGGTATCTCCAATTGTAAGCGTAACATGTAATTTGAATTATTACATTTCTCTTCGTTCAATTTACTCTCATTAAGTCTCATATTTAGGGTATTAACTCTCATTCATCAACTCGTATATTAATTGACCATATTAAAAAACTAAGTGTGGCAAAGAATAATTGTTTTTATTGGTGATAAATTAAATTTGAAATCAATCCAAAACCGGGTTGTTTTATTATTTGGTAACAAGTCAACGATTCAATATTTCAGGTTAAATGTGTAAACCCTTGATGTCATAATTAAATAATAATAAAAATTTAAAAAGATGAAAACAAACAAAATATAAAAAATACAAAAAAATTGTAGAAGACATTTGGACACATTTTTAATATTGTATATTTATCATATTAAACAAAAATAAGTGTGATAAATAAGAATAAAATTATAAAAAAATTTAGAAACATATTATTTAATATCATAATTATCATCATCATTAAAAATTGTCACACGTGTACACTATTTACTAGTAAAAGAAAATTGAGGTACCTACTAGAGAATTGATGCAAAATTTGCTCTCAGTTTTTAGAAACAAAATATCAAATTTTTTAAAACCGAATCGGTCAAGGGTCTGGTTCCTGGGTCAAACAGTTTGACCGTTTGAACCGAATGGACTGCCCATTTTGACAAAAAATAGAAAAATTAAAAATAAAAATAAAAATCACTAAAACCGTTGAATGGTTTGAATAATTTGACCGGCCGGGTCAGTGGTTTATTGACCAAATCAACGATTTTTGATGAAATAATGGTTTTGACCAATCACCTAAATCCGATCCGATTTTGAAAACCATGCAAAATATCCACTGCTAATTAATGATTGCAAATGAGACAAAAACAAGTTTTGTATAGGACTTTTTTTAAGGTAAGAGTGTAAATAATAGTTTGTAACAGATTCAGATTTATACCACAAACAAACAGTGTCATTCTAATTGATGGGCCACCACTTGGCCGATGGGGAATTATCTTAACCAGGAATCAAAACTGGTACACCCACGTAGCGACATTTGGTTCAGAACGGACGGAATCCGCCCGGCGAGACGACGAAGGCCACACCTCAGCTCTCCTTCCAGTCTTGCGAATGGCTTTTATCACCACCTTGCTGTCAACATAACCCAAAACCGTGATCTTGCTCGTTATCACATCCATTTCCACGCATTTCACCCCTGAAAATTGTAAATGAAAACCCATTCAACCGCTGCTTCAGAATAAGCTTTTCAACCCAGAAATTTGATTGCAAAAATCCCAGCGCAATTTGTAAAACAATGGTTTCAATTGCACTGTTTGTTTTTGGATGAAGTTGAAAATTATGCATATCTAACTTGAACCTAAAATTTTTCTAGTACATCAGCTTCTGGCTTTCCAGAATGGGTCTCATATGCATAGCCTATAAGTTATATTTGGCGAAAAATCAAAAAATCCAGAAAACCCAAATAGGCTGCCAACCAATTATTTGAAGGGGTGTCCGCTTGAGCTGTTTAAATGGTCTATTTGGAGTGCTGCTGCTACCCACCACGAGACATGACAACTGCACATTGGGAATTTTCCTTGTCATTCATGGGGAGATGTTCCCTATACATGGTGGTGGTACTCTGTGGGTATGGATATATGTGGGAACAACTTGTGGGTAGTAGATCCCGAGTCACTTTAAAGCAATGCAACCAGCTTAGCTGAATCTTCAGTTTATCCTCCCAAATGGGCCCTTTCAACAGGTATCCCAAGGGAGTTCAGATCTGTTCCTCACACTGATCGACCTCACAACATGTTCCAGCTGTACATCAAGAATATCTCCAATCAGCTTCGGGTTCCATGTTCTCAATTTCAATCCGAGCTCTTTGAAAAATAAAACAAACGTCCCATTTGGGAAGACTTCAGTATATATTTTTTTCAGCTTTCTGATTTTTCACCAAACATAGTGCTAAATATCTATCAGCTGGTCACGTAGAAAAACCTTTGATCTTCCACAAGGCCTTGCGGACGGCCTTTTCGCAAGCTTTGCAATGGAGACGTACCTTCAGCACGATCATCTGAAGAACATAGGACAAACCAAAACCAAACATTATTGGCTAAAGCTAGCAAATTGCCAACTACAAATTAAAACAGAAGAGAAAAATTAGTAACCTCCATTGGAAGAAAATAAGAGAAAAAGATGCAAGTATCGTGAAAGCGAAATGGGTTTTATAAGATCGACAAAAAACAATTTAATTTGCATAAAGTAGTGCAGATGACTAGATGATAGCGTGAAGAAGGCAAAAGTGCATGAAATGATACAAACCAATTTATGTCATAAAGTAGTGCAAATAAGCGTGAAGAAAAGCTAAAGTGCATGAAATGATGTACTTTCATCGTAGCTTTTAAGCAATAGCAATAACAGAAATAATGTATTTTTACAGAGCTTGATACTTTTACAACCTTAGAACTACACGTATATACTAATTTACACTTGTATTTGACAAATGATAACCAAAGATGGGCAACTATCGATGTTCAGCAGAAAATAAATGAGTTTTTCGAAATTGTAAATAAAGGGTGTTTTAAAATTTTGGCATTTTCAGGGAATAGGCAAGCCTAAAACGACCCCCTATAACATTTTTGAAAAAAAATTAGAAAAAAAAGTTAGAAAGAATCGAAACACCCAATACATCTATTTATCGATACTTTAAACCATGGAAATAATATAAAACTAGCATTGCTCTAGTTTTATACTATTCCAAGGTTTCTTTCCTCTTTTTATTTTTTTCTTTTGAAAAAATACTGCAAGATTTCTGAAATGATCAAAATTTAGCATTTCTTTGTGTAAAATTTGGCTAAAATTCAACGTAAATCCACTGAAATCCTAGAATTTTGGATTCATTCACAGTTCAGAGTCTTCAGACCATATATATCGCAATGAAAAGGACTGTAACATAGGGAATCTGCTTTTAGTAAGATGATGATTCAATGGAGCATCTGTACACACCTTTGGATTTTAAAATTTCCTCGAAGGCAAAAATTGTACATTAATTAATTTAGAATGCACATATATTAATTTATTAATAAATTAAGCTCATATCTTAATTTATTAATTTGTTTAATAGCTGAATCTGAAAGGAACCTATATTTTCATCCATTCGCCTGCATGCGGATGAATTAAGCAATAAATCAAGGCCCACACAGCTTTCATTTCTCTCCCGACCCCGGGTTAGGTTAAAGCCAAGTTTATCGTTTAATCTGACCCATGGGTAGGGGTGTTCACGGTTCGGTTAATTAAATTATGGCATTTTTTTTTTTTTTGTAAATCAAACTGGTGTATCTGTTTTTTTTTTTTTTTTTATTTCTCCAAATCGAAATTGAACTGGTCCCACTAGTTAACCGATCCATCAGTTTCGGTTTTTGACCGGTTCGGTTCTTCGGTTTTTTGATTTTTTATATTAATAATATATATTATATAAATATATATAATAATATATTATAAATAATAAATGATATATAATATATTATAAATATATAATATATAATATATTTATACATAGATTACTATAAATATAATATAAGTATATATATATATATATTTATATATAATATATATAAAATATGACATATATTAAAAATATATATAAAATATACATATAATTATATATACTAGCCGGTTCGGTTAACTACATTTTGTGATTCAATTTTCTCGATTCGGTTCGGTGTTTTCCATTTTTCGGTTTTTCATGGACACCTCTACCCATGGGATGAAACTCGTAGCTGCATATGTTTGGATGGAGTATATGATGTAAGGTTTTGCACTCTGCATATTTGCATTTGAATTCCTTCCAAAGGCTTAGTCTGGAAGGAGTACAAATACATATATGTACAGTGTAAATACATACAAAATAATATATGTCATTAATTTATTTATAAATATATTATTTATATTGTATTTTTTTAAATTTCTATATTAATGATTTTTTATAAAAACATGTATATATATGATGAAAATAGTTGAAAAGATACTTGTATTTTTTGTTTTTCTTTTTAAAATATTATATTTTATTTTTATTTTAATAATTTATTGATTTTTTAATAAATTTGAATAGGATTGGATCAGAACTGAAAATATGACTTCTTCATTGGATTTGAATTCGAATCCATACTTCTGAGATCTGATCGGATTAGATTGGATATACCCTGATTCGAATCAGATCCGATCCATTTGCATCCCTAACTATAGGCTTCTCTCATCAACAAAAGCTTGAAGATGATTTCTCTAATGGTAAAACACTAATGCTGCATTTGGAAATGATGCAAATGGAGTGTAAATCCCGGTTCAGGATAAATTTACACTCTAGTTCACTTTTGCCTGTGTTTGGCAACATTACATTTTATGCATTAACAAATGACAGACCAATACATATTTACATTGATAATAAGATGTAAAAGTACATCAATAAAAAAGAAATAAATCTGCATTTAAGTGGGCTTTTGATAAAAAAAGCATATGCTTTATTGGAATAGGTGTTTGCATCCATTACATCTAAAAGTTTGTTTGGTAAGAAGGTAAAATTGTTAGTGCAAAACTAATCCAACTTTACAATTTATATGAACCGTTTTACACTCTACATATTTGCATCGTTTCCAAACGTAGCCTAAGGTAGATGAGAAGCATGGCAATAGTTTTTGGATAGATAACCACAATTTCACGGATCGATTCAGGATATTAACATGGAGAATAAAATGCGAGATAGTGTAAATCGATCCATGGTATAGACGTATAGTGTGGATCAATCAATGCAACAATGTCAAACAAACACCGAAAGGGTTGGTCCATAGACCATAGTACAGATCATGGTTTTCAAAATTGGACTGGACCGGACGGTCGGACTGGAAAACCAGTAACCAGTCAGCCCCTCGGGTCCAGTTATACTAGAAACTAGAAATTTCTAAAAAACGTTGAAAAAGTCAGGAAACCACTGACCCGGGCGGTCGGGCCGCTAAAACGTTTGACTCGAGTAGCAATTCGTGGGTTATCCTTTTTTATTTTCACTATTTTAAATAAAAAACAAAAAATAAAATGACTAGAATATTCCCAAATCAAAATCAAATGTTTAAGGCCCTTTAGGGTTAGAACCCCATTTTCATTCTAACCCTTCCCTCCTCTCAACCCTCACACCCAATTGACGGTGTCCAACAACGACACACACTGACCAATGACGATTAACATCTATTGGCGACGGCGAGTTTTCAGCGGCGGCCAACATATTTTGTAGCACTTCCAAAGTTCCAGGCTCTAGTAGTAAGAGTTGCAGCAGGCGAGTTTGCAATGGCAGCCGACTTGCAGCGGCGAATGACGAGTCTCTCACAACCCAAACTCGCGAGTTTGTAGCTTGTTTATCTCTCTTTTTTTTTTCTTCTTTTGGAAAAACACCAGACCAAGTTGGGCGACTTCTGGTTTAAGTGCCTTGCTGCCTTGCTAAGAAAAAAGACGATGAAGAATTGGTTAGTGAGTTTGTCTTCTTTCACTTGTCTTCTTTAGCTTGCTCCGGTTTGTCTCTTCAGGCTACTTGTCTTGCTACAAAATCTTTGTTCTCAATAAATCAATTTCCTCCTCCTTAAAGGGGCCTTTCGTTTCACGAATGAAGAATCTTCAGCCAAACATCTCTCACAACCCAAAATCATGGTTTTTACATTCCCTTGGTTAGTGAGCACTGATTTTTACATGGAGATTTAAGGGTTTATTTATAGATATTATGGGTTTATTTCAAGCTATTTTTTTCTGTATTTTTTGAACTTCTTTGTGTTTTTTTTTTCTGTATTTTTAGAAATTTTCTATATTTTATTTTTATATTTTCTATGTGTTTTGTACTATATTATTTTTTATTTAGATAGTTTTATTTTCTTTGTCTTTTGTTTCTTATTTAATTTTATGTTATTTTTATTATTTACAAATATATTTTTATTTTTAATTTATTTATGATGTCACAGGTTGAACCATTCAACCCAGACGGTTGAACCGCTTAACTGGAAACCGGTCCCCTGACCGGCTCTGTTTCTAGTTCATTTTTAAAAACCATGGTACATATTACAAAACACCCCCTAAAGCTCCACTTGGGCATAGGGTGGCGGCAACCATGAAAGAGATGAGAAGACTATTTGGTTGAAAGCAGTCATCTCATTTGTTTGGTTGTGTAAGATAAATATGTAGAAAGGATGGTGGGCCATAATAATTTATTGAAAAAAGGGTTTTTAGCATATAAGGGCAACTTTTGGAGTTTAATATTAGTAAAAGTAATATATTTAAAAAAAATTTAAAAATAGGTTAACTTTTTAAAAATAATATCAATAAAGGGCAAAAACACTGTTCATCATCTTCTTCTTGCCATTTGTTCACCAAAGTTGCCGCCCATTGCCACCCATCGCCGCCCGCCTCTGCCCACTGCCGCCTCTGCCTCCGTCTTCAGTAACGTTGCCGGAGGTGGTTGGAGGCAGAGGTGGCGGCGGCGGCGTTGGTGGTCATTCCTTTGCCCGCCGCCGCCGCCACCTCTGTCTCCACCCATCTCCGGCAACGTTGCCAGAGGCGGAGGCGGAGGTGGGCGGAGGTGGCGGCGTTGGACAGAGAAACCACCAGTGCCGCTGTCGTTGCCGCCACCTTTGCCTCTAGCCACCTCCGGCAATATTACCGGAGACGGAGGCGGAGGTGGGTGGAGGCGGTGGCGGGCGGCGGCTCTGGTGAACAAATGGCAAGAAGAAGAAGGTGAACAATATTTTTGCCCTTTATTGATATTATTTTTAAAAAGTTAACCTATTTTTGAATTTTTTTTAAATATATTACTTTTATTGATATTAAACCCAACAAATTGCCCTTATATGTTATTACCCCTTAAAAAAATCAAGTTTTTCTCCTCCTCTTCACTAATTTTGCAATACATAACCAATTAATTACTTGTATCATAAAACTGATAACCCCAATAGCTGGATTGGAGTTTTGCATAACAAAAAATTCCAAATATTAGGCAATAAGAAGCCAAAATTAAATTTTCATATGTAAAGTCATATTTTGTTAACTGCACAACTCCTTTATGGTTTTTATAATTTTTCTAAAAGCGATTACTTAAATCTGCCTCGTACAGCCATAATGTCCATTTCTATGAAGAAATCTAATATATATATATATATATATATATTAAAGTAATAATTTCAGGCCAAAGATTTAAACAAAATGGGCATGTGTCAAATTCTGATTAGTGGTAGTTCAAGAACAGAGCCCACTAGACATGTGTCATATTCTAATTAGTGGTAGTTCAAGAAAAGAGCCCGTTAACATGGAGAGTGGAACCTACCACCCTGCAGAGTTATGAGAAGTGAGAAACTCCCACTTTCAATCCTTTCCTAAAAAAAGGAAACTGTATTATTAATTAATGTTAACTACTAAACTAATTAATTAATTCCAGCTATTAACTACTTATAATTAATTAATTACAACTATTAATTACTAATAATAATTATTGTTAATTTCTAATTAATTACTGTTAACTACCTCTAATTAATTAATTCCAACTATTATTTACTAATAATAATTACTCACTGATAATAATTAATTACTGAAAATTATTTCTTATAATAATTACTGATAATTTATTACTCACAATATTGCTCTTTATTAAGTCAAAATGATGATTAATTAATAAATATTTTCATAATGGTAATTAATAATTCAGAAAAAATAATTACTCACTGATAATAATTAATTACTGAAAATTATTTCTTATAATAATTACTGATAATTTATTACTCACAATATTGCTCTTTATTAAGTCAAAATGGTGATTAATTAATGATAATTAATAAATACTTTCATAATAGCTATTAACTATTATTGTTATTATCAATAATTATAATTAATTATTACTAATAATAATGATTTGTGATAAAATTTAATTACTGATTATAATTACTTACTGATAATTAATTCCTTAATTACAACAATGATAATTATTACTTTGGAATGTTAATTAATAAGTATTTTAATAATGTAAATTATTAACTAGGATAAAATAATTTTATATTTATATTAATTCATATTGATTATTTTATAAATATATAATTAGTGTTACTTATTTACATTGTTATTATTATAAGTAATTATAATTAGTACTATTATTATTCTCCAATAAATATTTCATTTGGTTAAAGTTAAATTATAAACTTTCAATTATCCATTATTGTTAAACTAAAAGAAATATAAAAGCAATTATTATTTTAGGAATTAACTAATAATCATAATTATAACAAATTAATTATTTAATAATAATAATAATAATTTAATATTACAGATTTCAAAATCAATACACACATAATAAGAATATATTATTAGTAAATAATAGTAAGTAATAATAATATACTTATTATTATTACTGATTTCATAATTATTAATATATTATTAACCTATATTACTCAATAAAGACATGGAATAAAAAAATATTCAAATTGCTACTAACTGAATGAACTAAAAATCTATGAGTATTCTAATTGACTTGAATTTGACATATCAACATGCCCAAAATTATAATTTCAACCTACATTTCCTATTTCTATCTCCCAATTCCCATAATTCAAACAAAACATTATGTTATGTACACATTTCCCTTCCTTTTTCCTAAAGAAAAATTCTAGCTAGTCTACGTGCAATGTGAGGAGCTTAAACTTAAAATCCGTAACCATGACCGACCAAAAGAAGTGTTGCCACCTAACTTGGAAGTGACTTCCATACGTAGGATGATCCCATTATTCTCCTTTCTTTCATGTTTCCTTTGTTGGATGGGCTTTGGAGTCCTGATAGTTGATTGTAGCCATACATGATGATTTGATTGTAGTCATATATTGTTCATCTCTTACTTCAGAGGATGGATGCATTTGCAAATATTGTTTAGCATGGATTGTTTTTCTTAGCAACTCTTTAAATGATTTTCTTCATTCTTTGCCGCTTTGAATGAATATCATTTAAATGCTTTTTATCCATTCATATGTCCCTAAATATTAAGTAGTATTGGTGATATTGTTGTAAATATCCATCTATTTTTACTATATTTATAAATAGATTAATGATTTCAAAGTTATTGATACTTTTTTGGGGGTGGGTTGCTCAACAGAACATTGATTTTTTATTGTTAAATAGTAAATTTCAAATTAAATGATACTGTAGTTGTCCCTTAGTATGGGGTCATTGTCTAGATAAAACATGGTAAGTCTCTTAAATCAAATAAATAGACTACCCTAAATGTCTATTATAAATAATTAAAAAATAATATAATTCAAATTAAATCAAATAATTACTTGCTGAAAATTATTGAATTAAGTAAATAATAATAACAATCAATTATTTATAGAAATAATTAATAATAATAATAATAATAATAATAATAATAATAATAATAATAATAATAATAATAATAATAATAATAATCACCATCATCATCATCATCATCATCAAGTACTTAATTAAATAACAATCATCAATTATCACTAATTTTATGCCTCATAATAATTACCGAATACAGTAATTAAACCTTAAATAAGAATCAATATTTATTACAGTCATTAAAATTGTTAAGTCAAATCATTTATGTTTATTCTTAAATTCAAAATATGAATTAACAAATCATTATATAATAATTATAGTCGGTTGGAAAAAATATTTTAAGTAAGTATTTAAATATTACAAGTTTAGTTAATATTATTACTATGTAACAAAAATTTTAATTTAAATACTAAAATAAAATAATAATAATAATAATAATGGTTAAATTAAAGTAATAAATGGTTCAAGTTGAATTTAGTGACCCGTATAATTTTAAGGGTTTGACATATAAGGGTCAATTTATGTGGACCCGTGTACTGTATGAATGTCTTCAAAAATGGCAATTTATAAACAATAATAAAAAATGGTAATAAAAACCATTAATGTTTATTCATATATATATATATATATAATAACTTCCCCATACTTAGTATGGGGTCATTCACTAGTTGAATATGATCTTATGAGATATTTTGACAATAATATAGGCATAGGCATTGGTTGCCTCTAGTTTCTGAGCTTTGTTGGCTTCATGGGGCTAAGGGTGTCAATGGACCGGTTTTGGATTGGACCCCGTCCAGTCTAAAATCAATTTGGACGGATTGGACGGACCAACAAGACATATTGGATTGGATCAGTCCGGTCCAAAATATTTATTAGATTGGATTGGACCTGGTCCATCCGTAATAAATTTACATTGGATTGGGTTAGATTAAGCCAATAGCTGATCCATTGGTATAAGATAAGAATATAGGTGTCAATGGACCAGGTTTGGGTTGAAACCAATCTAAATCAAAGTGACTTTGAACAGATTGGATAGTCCAGACATTAAATTGAACCAGTTCAAAATGGTCCAAAATATTCATTGGACTGGATTGGACTTGGTCTATTTATAATGGACCCACATTGGACTAAATCGGATTAAACCAAATCCAATCCAATTGACACCCCTACATGGGGATAAACAACTGGGAGTAGCCCATCCTCCATCCCCTTAGCCCCCCAGCGCTGGTGGGCAGCAGATTTTACTATCAAGTCTCTGCTACAACGAGTCAGACATCCTACCAAC
Organism: Nelumbo nucifera; assembly: GCF_055504915.1. NCBI lineage: Eukaryota > Viridiplantae > Streptophyta > Magnoliopsida > Proteales > Nelumbonaceae > Nelumbo > Nelumbo nucifera. The sequence goes on along the minus strand of NC_142656.1, from coordinate 57,529,090 downwards.
TAATCGGTTAGTTTATGAAAAATTGATCAATTAATATTAGGCAATATCTATATATTACGTGAGATGCTAGGGGTTATCATTTTTCAGCCTGACCCAAATCAGGATTAAAGATTGGGCCCAAGCTCCGCTTGCACATGCATAGATGTATATAAAAGTTATGCATGATTGTATAAAGCGGATACTTGCTGAAATTATATCTAGATCTGGCCAAGCCCAGGCACAAGTTATATCCCTTTATACAAGCGGATGCTTGCTGAAATTAAAATAAAAAAAAAAACAAGAATCGAAAATTTCGGTTTCAATTTTTTTGGCTTTTGGTTAATTTGGTTTGATTAATTCAGTTTTTGAAAATTTCGGATTTGGTTTTGGTTTTTAGAATTATAAATTCGTTTAACCAGAAAAACTGAATTAACCAAATTTCATTATATAACAAGTAATATATAATATATAATATATAAACATATGACATTTAATATACTATATATGATATATAATATATTATAATGAAATTGAGTTTCACAACACACACATATATATATGTGTGTGTATATGTATTATGTTGTAATACATAATAGATAATATTATGTTATAATATATAATATTTTATGTATGTTAATGAAATGCAGTTTTAATTGAATTAATCAAAAACCAAACCAAAAACTTCATTTTTTTAATTTGGTTTTGGTTTGATTTTCATTTTTTATTTTAGTTTTAAAAAATTCAATTTATTCAGTTCGAATTGAACCGAATAAACCAAATTAATCCTCACCCCTAGATATAAATAGTGGGGGAAAATCTCTAATACTAGAAGAGGTTTGGCCGATCAAAGCACCCCTGTGAAATTTGATGAATACCTGATTGGTCATAAGTTATTTTTGGCATCTTATCTTAATGGTATAATAATAATAATAATATATTATTATTATTATTATTATTATTATTATTATTATTATTATTATGGAACAATTCATTATTAGTACCATGTACTTTGGGTCTAGTGCCACTTTGGTCCCCAAACTTTAAAATGTGATAATTTAGTACTTGAACTTTCAAAACGTGCCAATCGAGTACTTATCGTTAACAGACCATTAGCTATTTGTATCACGTAACATCATGAATGACTTAAGACTTTTGAAAATATCAAAATTACCCTTGAAATAAAACATTATTCATCACAAGAAGATGAAACAAAGTCCAACCTCTTTGTCACAAACACCAAAACCCGCCTACAAAAAGCAAAATTGTTCCTTTACTATTTGCTTCTTTGGCAACCTACGTTCAATGATCTATTCCCCAAAACAAGACCAGTGCAGAGTGCTAATTAAACAATGATCACACAGACATTATCTGAGTTATTCATTATTTTCCTTGGAGTAGTCTATGCTGTGAAATCCAACTGATATTGCAGAAAAGGCATACACTCTAAGGATCACATACATAACATACGTAATTCAAGAAATACAGATATCATATCTGCTCTATAGGATTTGAAAGACCAAACTCTTCCTTGAGTTTCACTGGTTTAAACCTTTACGATTAGATTCTTTTGATAAACCTTTATAAAAAGCTAAACATTGCAATCAAGAGGGGAAAAGAAAAACAGAGATCCAAGAACCAACTAATAGCACACATAAATGCACTAAGAAAAAAGAGCAAATGCAAGGAGAATTTACTTGTCAACAGCTGAAAGAACTTACGCTTTCTCAATCTTTCCTCCAATGTCAGATGCGAGATCAAGTGCTACAGTGTTAACATGGTGTCTTCTAGCAGGAAGAGTGTGGGTGGAAGCTAGAGAGTAGTGGATAGGGACCGAAGGTAGGGGTGCCTAATGGTCACACAAGCTATTTTTTAATGCAAAGATTACGCTTGGAAGAAAATACCCAATTTCTGACCCTTGGAACCAAGATTATGCTTTAGAACTTGTTTATGATAGCTTTCATCGAAAAAATTGGAAACTCAAATCTCTCAGCTATGGCTGTGGAAAAAGGATTTGATTTTAGAGGGAGAAATTAAAAGTGACAAAAAAATTGATGGTTGGTTTTGATTTGAGCGAATGATTGATAAATAATATTAGATGATACCGAAGGGCATTTATGTCTTTTCGCATGCCACTTAATGGCTAGTTAATGATACATACTAAATTGGCACGTTTTGAAAGTTTGGGTACTGAATTGTCGCATTTTAAAGTTTGGGGGACCAAAGTACAGGGTACTAATCAATAATTTTTCCTAATAATAATAAGGGCAAATTACTTGAACTATACCCCTACTGTTTTAGTATTGTTTTAAAATATCCCTAGGTTTTTAGCAATTGCCGCCATCGTTAAACCATAATGGAGACACACGAAAAGTCATTTTTACCCTTGTGTTAAGAAAGGGTGCCAAATAGTATATTACTATTTTGACCCTATATTTAATAGGCGTGGAGTGGAGAAGAACATCATTGCTTGCAATAACAACTGCTGCAACTTCCGTCCGGTGGTGCGGCAGTGAATGGTCTGTTCACACGGCCTTATCTCCGTCGGGATTTGGATTGTTCAAATAGAAGGCATCGCTGCCTTCTTCTCTGGCGTTTTGGCTACTGTCCTATGGCAAACACTATACTCCACCATGGTTTGACAAGGGACGAGTACTACATCGCAGCTGACATCATACAATCGATCCTGGGACATGGTTCAAACAAAAGGCATCATTACCCTCTTCTATGGCATTTTGGCTACTGTTTGCGGCAAACACTATATACTCCACCACGATTTGATGAGGGATGGGTACTGTATCCCAGCTAGAATCATACGATCAATCTTGGGACACGGTCTGATGTGGGACAAGTAGGAATGAGGGAGGAAGGGATAACTAGAGAGAGAAATGATAGAGAGGGGAAGAAAGTGAGATAGGCATTTAAATCCGCTACTACAAGTTGCAAAGGTAGTGATGAAATAGGGGGAATGGAAAGAGAGAGGACGAAGGGGAGAGAAGAACAAAATCGAGAGGGAAGGATAAGAGAGAATGGTAGGGAAAAAACATAAGAAAAAGGAACAAGGAAGTGCTTGTCGATGGTGATGACGGAGAAGACTAAGAGAAGATCACCGCTGAGAATTCATTGTTCTATTCGGAAGACAATGAACAATGGCCAAAAAATGGAAGAAAAGAAAGATGGAAAGGAAAAGGGAAAAATAGAGGGATATATATATATATAGAGAGAGAGAGAGAGAGAGAGAGAGAGAGAGGAGGAGGATGGAAGGTTAGTCGCCACCACTG